>NW_028087015.1:10475451-12875451 GCF_014824575.4 Sturnira hondurensis
CATCCAATCCACATTGCATCATAATTTATATTTAGATACAAAGTTTGGAAAGACCAGAGAGAGGAACATAGTAATTAAAAAGTTCAAGAGGAGTAGAATCAGTCCTGTTTGTTTTTTTTTTAAGTTATGTGTACATGAAAGTGTAGAAGGTGAGAGATTCCAGAGCACCGGGCAGGTAGATGGAAGTAAGTTCACACCTGCCCACAGGTTTCACTCCTGCCTGGAAGTGGGAGACCCTCCAGCACAAGCCATTTCTTAAGGAGCCCTCTGCTGAACACACTGCTACGAGCACTTTGAGCCCAAATGGCACACAGTGTTTTAGGAGGGGTCCAGGAAAGGATAGTTCTTCTCAGTCAGGCAAAGTGTTTACTAAGTATGTGAATGAAGGGTAAAGAAGAGGGTGTGGAATCGCAATGGGAGAAGGGTCGGCTACTCACACGAGGAGCAGTGAGCATGAACAAGAGGAGGAGAGTTGTGTTGAGTGGAAAAGATGGGAAAGAGAAAAATACAAGAAAGAAAATATAAGCAGTCCATTTTAGGGTGCAGGTATGTTACAGGAGAGAGGACACATACTCATCACACAACTAGTTTGCCAAGAAATGTAGGGAAAGCACAAGTCCCAGCGGCAGCTGCTGTGGTGCGGACAAGTTCTGTGAAGCTCCATGGTTAGGTCACTGGCAGATCTCAGACTGCATCGAGGCTCTCAGGCTAGTGATCACTACATGTTTACTGATTCTCTGTTGATTGGTCGATCACTAATCGATCAGCAGGCATTGATCTGTCCTTTTAGCAGGAGGACACTCACGTTGTAAGTTTATCATGAAGTAAAGAATCCACAAAACTAGAGCCACTTTCTCTGTGAGCTAGGTAAAAAAAAAAATGAACCCGATGGCACCCCCACAGGACACAAGACCAAGTTAAATAAATAGGACTGGTGCAAAAACAGATGGACATCAGCAAACAATGAAAGACAGGCACTACAATTTGGAGCACCAAAGACATCCTAAGCTGGGGGTCAGATGTTGACTTTTTGGTCTGGATGCTGGCTGGTCAAACTCTGAGAAGGCCCTGGAGTTGGGGCTTCATCCCTTTCTCTAAATAATGAGTTGCCTTCACTTCTAAACAGTGGCAGTCCACACTCACTTCTGGATAGCCAGAGTTTGCTAGACTGTCGATGCCCAAAGATTCTTCATAGGTGCCATGACCGCATCTCACAAGCCTTAAGTTTTAAGTTTCTTGAAATTATATGTTAAAATGCCCCCTATATAAATCCACCAGGTAGTTGAAGTTACAAATGGAAATGTTGACTTGTTTGGGGAGGAGGACAGAGGTCTGAATTCACAAATTATCTCTTGTCTTGTAAATTGCATAGCTTCAGCCCCTGGGACTAGACCAGGGTCCACATCCTGGATTCTTTTCTTCACGTGGGTATGATGTCAAGGACACTGGTGGGTACAGAATATGTACCCACTGCTCCTATTTAGTAAATATGCACTGAATCTACTCATTAGAATCATTTCCCCAAGGTGAAGTTAGGATCCTGAGACCATGGTCCCCCTGAGCCTCACTCCCCACTCCATGTCCCATGCACCCCCTTCATCATCTTTGATTACAGAGCAAGCTCTGTTCATCAGAGATGCATGGTGAAGGAGGATGAGGAAGATGTGATCTGGAGCAGCTAAGGGACTCAGACCCTCTGAATCACAAGGACCCCTCCATTAGTTCCTGTATATGCTGAATCTCATATGCCCCCCTTTAGTTTCTCCCATATAAGAGAATAATAGAGAAGGAATGATCAAAATATACTCTGGGTGGGGGAAAGTATGATGCATATTATTCTATCCTTTCTCCATGATTTCTGCGTCTTCATTACCACAGAGTTTATACAATGAAAAAGAAAACACCCACAATAACACAGGATGTGATAAGCAGCCACACTGTGAATTTGTTTCTCTGCTCTGGTATGGATACTTAGAATGTAAATAGAATAGGGAAGTCCATTAGAATAATTTACTATTCATCATGAATTATAAATGACATGATCTACTGTTCATACATGTAGAATTTAAACTTAAAATCTAGCTCTGTAAATTGGTTATGGAATGATAACTGTGCTGCCATTTCTTCCTGGGGCTGGCATCGAATTTTGCCTGGGCTTTAACCCCTTGTTTTGTACTTCTGAGCCTGGTGAGTGAGCCTCTCTGTCCCTATGGCCCCTGACAGCCCAGAGAACACAGACGCTCTTAGGCCTGGTGGTGGATGGCTCAGACGAGATCAGTCCATGTTTCCTCCCTGAATCCAAATTAGTCTCACAGCTGGAGAGGCATCAGTGGCTGATAATGGCCTAACAACCTCCAGCACTAACAGATATGACCTGGGCGGCTGTGACAGGAATGAGAAATTCAGCGTCCTCTCAGCCTGGTGTGCTGGGCTGAGTGTGGATTCAGCCACGGGAGCTGGAGCCACCTTGCAAAGAAAAACATCCTAAATTGAAAAGAATAAGGCATATCAGTATGTGGCAGGTTGCACACCGTCTTTGAAGCACTGTAGCCAATTCTTCTCCAGAACCCAAGGGAAAATGTATATTTTTAGGGGTGCTTAAATAATGGTGAGCTTTGCCATTTAGGCTGCTCATTGAAGGAGGAATTGTCTCTCCACGTGATTTTGTACCCAACTCCTTGTTCGTGAACACCTGTTACCTGCATGAAGAGTCCACAAACCATCAGAGCTCTTGGCCAATGCTGAGCCATCTTTCAATCACTGAAGACAAGCAATGCCAGGTGGTATTTTCCTTGTGTGCTGTTTTTGGAAAGGTTTCTTTTTTAACTCAAAATTTACATGTTCATTGCTCACTCAGATCTCACTCAGTGAACATTTATTGGATGTCTACCAAGTTCACTGGGACGCTCCCATGAGGAGGTCTCATTCCCCGGACAGAGAGTAACAGAGAATGGTGCCGTGTCACTAGAAATGGGCAGAGGGGTGCACTGCAAGAATGTGGCTGCATGACACGCAGCATTGCTCTGGCCTGGGAAGGTCTGCTCTGTGATCGGATGAACTTCACTTTCCCGTAAGAAATAGGTTGTGGGTCTCTTCACCTCTGTAAGACAGCAACAGGTATGATGGCCTTACACAAATAAAATAGCAGACTGTTCCTGTGGCATGTGGACCACCTAGTCCCTGAGGTTGGAGCCATGATTCTGGGAAAGGCTGCTGTGTGTCTCAGACACCTTCACAACCTCGTCTATGCGATGTGAGCGTGTGAGCTGCCCAGCACAGGGCCTGCCCAGTGATTTCTGGAGTCTGACACCCAGTATGATTTGCAGCATAGAATATCCCCTATAAAAGGGACCTTCCACTGACTGAAACAACATATCTAATGCTCAACAATGGTGGTGTTATGGGAAACATAAAACAATCGGAGGACAAGTTCATTATGTTTTTGGATTTCTATTTTTAAAGGAAACTAATGGTTTCTACATGATATATGGATATTTACAGAGCAAAAATTATAATTTTTATTCCATCATGAAAAACATGTAATGAAATATATACTCGTGAAATGCACTATATTTTATTCCCAAAGAACTGATTACCACAGTGTCTGCATTGTGCCAGCCCCTGGCCTGGGGAACACAGGTGCATGGACAGGAACAAGGCAGGGCCTGGGGCCACTTCTGTCTGATGCGGACGGGGTTTCGGTGGGTCGCCATGGCCACCATTCAGTTATCGAATTGCCTCTACTGACACCAGCAGTCCACTCACAGGGGGAAGCTCAAATTCCTCAAATATTGAGGGACACTGAGCAGAGATCTCTTTCCCATGTTGAGATTTCATAAACAGAAGGAAAGTCCCAGGTTTTGATTAAGTTTTGGAGTGTGGGCAGGTGGGCAGGCTGGAAAAACCACTTGATTCTTTTCTGCCACTCTGAGTGGGTTCTGAATGAGAACTGCCAAGTGAAGTAAATGGAGAAATCTCCATGAATTAAACACACCATACTCAATTATGTGCATACACATATACAAATGTATACACACTGAAACACATACACACTCATATACATGTGTGCATACATGCACACACCCACACCCACTCACACAGGGGCCCACACTCACATACACATTCACGTGCATGTGTGCATATACAAGCACCTCATACACATACACACTCACATGTGCACACACATGAAAGATGCGCTCACATGTGTGGCTACATGTGCATGCATCCTCATACAAACACATGAGTGTGCACATGCTCACCACACACGCCCTTGCATATACATGGGCACACATACTTTTTACACACTTACACCCAGGAGGAGAAAAATCTACCAGTATACCAGACTCCCTCTCTTATATCCCCAAAATAAAGGGACTACAAAATCCAGCCAGAAAATACAGAAAAATTTTTATTTACATTTTTGAGTTTTTTAAAGGTAATGATTTTTGTCTGAGTTGAATCAACTAATTTTTTCTAAAATTTTAATTTTTAATTAATTTATTTATTTCTTAAAATATATTTAATTGTTGTTCAAGTGTAGTTTTCTACCTTTTACTCCCATCCCAGCCTCTCTCAACCCTCCCCACCTCCCTCCCATTTCCACCCCCCTTGTTATTTTCCACGTGTCCTTTATACTTGTTCCTACAAACCCTTCCCCTTTTCCCCTGAAATTCCCTCCACTCTCCCCTCTGGTCACTATCAGCCTGTTCTCCATTTAAGTGTCTTTGGTTACATTTTGCTTGTTTGTTTGTTTTATAGATTAGGTTCCTGTTAAAGGTGAGATCATATGGTATTTGTCTTTCACCACCTGGCTTATTTCCCTTAGCATAATGCTTTCCAGTTCCATCCATGCTGTTGCAAAAAGTAGGAGCCCCTTCTTTCTTTCTGCTGCATAGAATTCCATTGTGTAAATGTACCATGGTTTTTGGATTTATTCATTTACTAATGGGCAGGCACCGAGGTAGCTTCCAGCACTTGGCTATTATGAATTGTGCTGCTATGATTCAACTGATTTTAATTATCCCGACACTTATTCTTCTTCAGTTCTGTGTGGAAGGCTGGTGACACTCAGCAGGACCAAGTCTCCCCAGGACAAGACCAGGCAGCAATGGCTGTGAATAAGGTCTGTGACCACAATGCACTGCGTGAAGGTCCATGTAAGCCTTGTGGTCCCCTAGGGTCTGGTCCGATCATGCCTGTTTCTGATGACTGAGAGAGTGCCTCCACTCCATTCCCAAATAAGGGTAATGATCCTGGCTCACACCTCAGAGAAATATCAGGGTGTGTAAGTTTCTGTGTGCTTGGATGTCAAATGCCCCCACTCCGAGGAGCCTTATCCAGTGCCATGTGATGTCACCACTGGCCCTTTGAACTTGCCACCAAGCAAAAGGGTAGGTGTGCCCAGTGCTTGGACAGACCAAGAAGTCACTTTAAGGATTCACCTTCCAATTATATGAAATCTACCCAACTGGCTCATGAACAAACAGGTCCCATGGAGATGAGGGTTAAGGGACCGTAAGTGTGCTCCCACTCAGAGCATCAGTGCCTTCTTGGGCTCAGGTGCTAGATGGTCCCATGACCAGGCAGCAACTACAGGAAAACCCAGGTCCTGTATGCACATGTGTGGGTGTGCACATATGTGCCAACAGAGACTGCTGTCTTGCTGGGCCCATGGGAACCATTTACTGGATGGTGAGGGTTCCAGAAAGTGAATACCTTGGGCTAAGAGCAGTGAATTGCCTCTTATTTATTAATATATGAGAGCAGGTAGAGATCGAGGTAGATCTCTAGCAGGTAGAGACAACAAGTGTCATCTTGCTTTCTGCAAAATAAAAAAAAAAGGGGGGGGACCCAGGCAGTGTGCAGGAGGCCGAGACCAAGCCCTCCTCTCTGGCAGCCAGGGCAAGAGAACCAGGACTTCGTGACAAAGAAACATCAGGCTTGCTGTGGGAGCAGCTGGGCTGGCTCTCTGAATATCTGCAGTTTAACCCGGGTCTAAGAGAGAAATACAGTTTGCCACTAGAGAAAGAGGAAGGAAATCCAAGAAAGAAAGATGGCTCCCCCTAATTCAGCTGTACTCTGTAAAGTCCTTCCCTTGTGTCTTTTCCCAGCATCTGCACCATCCTTCCACTGCCTGCTCAGCCTCACCTATGTACTGCTAGGCCTCCCCGCACCTAACATATATTTCAGTGGACTTTAAAGGCCAAAAAATAGAGATTAGAAATCCTACTCCAGAAGGAGGATTGATTGTGCTGAGAAGGGTGTTTGAAAGAGAGAAGTATAGCTCAGAAATAAAGGCTTCTTGAGGTTAAAAAATTATAAAAATAGAGACTGGGGAGAGTAACAGTATTGGAGTCCAGTATGCTCTACATGTAGAAGACACCAAGGAGACCCAACCTCACGGATGCCGGAAGGTTCCCGGACTGTGCATTTCTGCTAGCCTCGAGGGGAGGACAGTGTTGAGGGTGTTGAGAGGTCCCCTACTCCACCCTAGAGCTAGCAGACAGCCAGCTTGGACCTGAGCAAACATAGCTCTGTTTTCCCAGGAGAGTCAGAGCTTGCGAGGGTCACGCTGGGAGCCCTGCACTCCATGAATGTGGGAAGAATAACCTCAGATTCAGGTAGTGAGAACAGAGGAAGGCAGGCCTGATGTAGGTTTCAAAGAAGGAGGCTGGGCATCTTTTTCAAGGTTTTCTTATGGGGTGTAGTGGATTGAATTGTGTCCCCAAACCAATATGTTGAAATTCTAACACCTGGTCCCTGTGAAGGTGACTGTACTTGGAAATAGGGTCTTTGCAGATGCAATTAAAATTCAAGTTAAGTTGATACTGCATTCAAGTCATTGCATTCGTACCTCCCCACTAAAACTTCTCCAAAAGGGTGTTAGCTTATTTCCTGCCTGTCCCGAACCACCACATTGGTCACCATGCTGTTACTGCACTGCCAGCTGCCTGGGTTGGCAGTGCTGAACAACCAGTGTTTGCTGAGTACTTCCTGCAGCCAACAGTGGTGACCACCTGCATTTACTCTGGGGGCACTGTGGGCAGTTGGCATCATGCCTTGTGAAATGCTGAGACTGACATCAGTTCCCTTTACAAGGTCACATGCCAGCCTACCCTTGATACTGAAATATCTCAGCTTTACTCTTCCCCTGTGTAGAACATCGCCCTGCTCGAAACCCCATCTTTAGCCCTCTGTATCCTCTAAGCCCCTGTGAGAGCCCAGCCACACTCACTTCTCTTCTGCCTCTCTGGCAACTCATTACAGAAATTTGTGCCCTGATTCTGCTCTTCTACTGAAGGCCTATTCCATATCCTCAACTTCCTGTGACATCCCTTCACCCCCTCAAACCCACTGAGTTGAACTCATTTCCTCCACCCTCCCAGGGTGTCCTCAACCACAGTTCTCCATCCTACTCAGTGGCACCACTATTCCCTCTTCATCCAGGTTCAATATTTTGACCTTATATTGACCTTGGCGTGCTCTTTCACTCATCATGCAGGTTGGTCTCCATAACCTGTTGTTTCTCTAAATGTTCTCCAGGAAGTTCCTCTTTTTCACATCCACAGACACAACCTGGTTCTTCTGACTCTTGGCTGGAAAGACTGAGCACCGAGAAAACCTCTGTTCTCCCCCACATCCATTGCTTGTCACTCCAGAGCACACACACCTACCCTGGGCAGTGCAGACTCATGGCAATGATGACTGTCACCCACTGTACCATGCCCACCCCCTCTTCTAATGTGCATGGTGTTGTTTATTGAGTTCTTAGTCCATTTAGCATTTATTACTGCTAATTCCTACTGCATCCCTGCAAGGTGCATGCCATATATTCATACAAAATTATCAGGAAACTGATGCTCAGAGACATGATCATTACCCTTAGTGGGGGTGCAGTGAGAATATGATGTTCCCCTGGAACCTCTGAGAGAGGAGGGACTTCCATGTTGGGGACCTCCATGATCAAGGCCTTCATCTTCCCCTTGACCCAGGCTATGCCCATCTCCTCTCCTGTTCACACTTCATAGCCCAAACCATGCTCTCCCTCCTTCAGAACTCATGTCCCAAATGCCCAGCCTGCCTCACTGTCCTCTTTTACCTCTGAGTTTTTTTCAGTCTTGAGAGTGAACATCACATTTTATACGTAGTTCTATCTAATCATGTATCTAGGTCTGATTATTTCCTGGTGATTCATGATTGTTTCCCCAACTTTGAAGCCTATGTTTGCATTTGTAGAGCCTGGTGTGATAATATTGGATGAGTGCAGGTGCCCAGGGACACCTGTAGGTTTATTTCCCCCATTTGCCTACATTACAAAGTCTCTATCTCTATCTGTGTGGTGGGCATGTGTTTATTTATGTAGATTACCCAAGACTTCTCCTCCAGACACCTCACCTTCAAGATGTCCACCAAAGAAAGAGAAAGTGAAAGAGCGAGAGAGCGAGAGAGTGAGAGAGAGAGAGAGAGAGGGAGGGAGAGAGAGAGAGAGGGGGAGAGAGAGAGAGAGAGAGAGAGAGAGAGAGAGAAAGAGAGAGAGAGAAAGGAAAAATCCTACTACTATCAAATTGAAATCTGACCCCTGCCTGCGAAATATAATCTCTGCTTTGCTTTGCCAGGTAAAAAAGGTAGGTTCTTCTCTCTCTTTTCCTCTTTCTGCCTGGTAGCTCAGCCCTGACTCCTGGTTGGTCCGTGGACACAGTGGGTGAGGAATGAATATGATAGGTGTGGAGGGTCATGCACAGAGGAACTAAACATGCACAGAGGTTCCAGAGGAACTCAGGGCAATGGTGCCCTGACTATGGGTAGCTCCTGAGGGTGAAGGAGCCTCTACTCACCCTGAGAGAGCTCTTGGTGCTCTGGGACACAAGAGCTCCTGCACATCTCATGACACATCATTGGTGTCCCTCCCTATGGAACTCTGTGAACATGCACAGGGGTAACAGATACATTAATTTTTTTAAGTATAGTATTGAATATACACCCCTGTGCTTTAGCTGAAAGCTGCCCCACAGCTTTGGAGAGATTTGTCCTTGCTTTTAATTATGTGTTAGAAGAATGGTAAACACAGGACGGTAGAAATGTTGACACCCTTGAGCCTTGACCTGCTCCTCTGCAGTGGTTTATGAGCTCCAGAAAAGGTTGTGGGCTTGGTCCAGCTACTGCTTCATCCTCAGGAGAAAGTTGGGTTCAAAGTAGCTTTACCAGAAGACAGATTTCACTTTGAGTTTTCACAGCTGTCTCAAAATCCCCCCAGGTTTGGGTTTGTCTTTGTTTTTCACTCACTTCAGTAGGACACAATGAGATAGCATCAAATACTTGGGGAAAAGCCAGCCCAAGTTTATAAAAGTCTGAGCAGCTAATTTGAAACACATCAGCTCTCACTTTAGGAAGGAGTGTGCCAGGGGTTGAGAATATGACTCTTCGCACTTGCTCACTGTGAGGCCTCGGTTGGGTTCCCACACTTTATAAACCCAGCATTCTCAACTGTAAATGGCAGTGACCACAGCACCTACCACACAGTATTCTTGTGACAATTTAACACAGGCGGGCATATGGGAAGTTCTTAGTACCTGGTGCAACCCACTTGCAGTTATTAACACTCACTATTCTTAGTAATAGATTATTAGTATTTAAATATTTCAAATACAAGCCCTGCATTCATTGGATAATTGACATAGTTGCATTTAGAAGCAAAAGGGTGTGTATCAAATCCATGTTGACATTTTTGGAAAACTAGCTTCTAATCAAACTTTATATTTCTATAAAACTTTATGTATAATTTATGTATTCTTTCTTGGAGGCCTCACAGCCTTTCCTATGAGCTACATATTTTAGCCAATCCCTCTTGACAAGAAACCTGGGATGGAAGAAGAAATAAGAGTGTGAGCACCAGAGTTGGGTGGGAACTCTGGCTCAAGGATTCTTTATATTTGCCTTAGTCAGGGATCTCCAGAGAAATGGAACTAATGGGAGATGTGAGTGTGTATGTATTATATATACTGGGTTCAGCAGAAGTAACACAATTGAGTGTGGTTGGTAGGATACATGAATGTCATGCACAAGATGGACAGCAATTTGAATATTTCACCTAAAATATCATATGGTGTGCTTGAATGTTATATTGTTATGTTATAGAATTACATACTTATCATTTTATAATAAAAGATTTGGTATAGATTACCAGCTCATAAAAAATTGGTATTATTTGCGCTGGACACTGTTTATGTATGAATATATATACATTTAAAAATCACATGAACAAATTTCTCATAATAAATCATATCTATATATAGATACACAATTGCTTGTATGATTATATATATATATATATATATATATACATACATACATACACACTGGCAATTACTACTATATATTAATTTAACAAATTATTGAGAGTTATTGAGATTTACCAAATTACTGGAGATTCATTATAAAGAATCGGCTGATATGATTATAAAAGCTGAGACACCCCAAGATCTTCCATTTGCAAGCCGAAGACTGAGGAGAGCTGATGGTGGAGCTCAGAGAACTGGAGGCAGATAATGCAAGCCCAGTCCAAGGGTAGAGGATGGATATCCCAGCTCGACAGGCAAAGAGAGCAAATTTGCCCTTCCTCTGCTTTCCTGTTTTATCCAGGCCCTCAGTGGATTGGATAGTGCTCTCCCACATTTGAGAAGACCATCTGCTTTAATCTATGGATTCAAATGTTCATCTCACCTGGAAACACCTAGAGGTGATGTTTCACCAAGTATCCAGGCACGCTGTGATCCAGTCAAGTTGACACTTAGCATTAACCATCAGGCTGCTATACCAGGAACCTGTCCTTTTGCCAGGAAAACATTCCTGGCAATATTTTCATCCTGAAGTACCTTCTTATGTGGTGCAAAAGCAACTGTCAGTGCAGCCAAACCAGGTAGGTCATGATGGATGTCACATTAGTGGGCACCAAGCCCCACTGGAGTGAAAGAAAAAAAGAACATGGGCTGAGGAAATGCACAGCTGAATGTCATCAGCCTCCTTTGTCCTCACGTTCCACTCCTAGCAGAAGCTCAGAATGACCTTGCTCAGGTTCGAGGCCCATGAGCCTGCGGAAATTGATGTGGCTGGTCTCTGAGACTTCCTCATACCTTCACCTTGATCTTATTAAGCAAAACATAAAGACCTGATCCTACAGCTGACAAGCGATTCTAGGCTGTAAGTGCTTACTCATGTGAAGTAGATTAACTCCCTCAAAGCTTTACTCATTAATTTGCCCCATTGTAAAATGTCACTGGCTACATGGGGCTGTTTAATGTCTTAGATTTCTCATCTGACTATTAACAGCAGGAGAATCACTGCCTTTCCTTGATCCCAGAGCACAGCCCCACCTCCCAGGACCACGCCCAAACGGCAGCCTCTGGTGCTGTCTGATAAAGCAAAGGCACTGTGCTGGGTTTCGCAAATGCCACCCAACTGCTACGTGATTTCCATCTTCTGTGACAGGTAAATAAGGTCTGTGTCATTACTATTAATATCAGTTAGTATTTTCAAGTCTTTTGCCCCAGTAAATTTGGACGCTGTTTCAGGATTTTTACCCCATAATAAAATCACCTGATAATATTGTGTCCATCTCTTCATTGTAGCTATTTTTGGAAATGTTGGAAGCATGTGAGACTGAAATGAGAATTTTGGAAGCTAAAACTTTACTTATTTTTTTAACCAAAAATGACATATCTTTCAGTGGTAAAATATAATTCTTGAGAGGAATTTAGTTTGGGCCCCTTTCCTCATGGTACAAACTCTAGAACATTATCATCTGCACCGAATTCACCTATGTGATTCTAATGAACCCTCAGACAGCACGTGGTTTGGGCCTCACAGAGTTATAAACTGTTGAGTACTGTGGAGGTTTCTGGGGTGTAGGTTCACATAGAAACTTTGTTAAGCCTTTCTTCTCCTTCCTCTTTAGTTCTTTAAAGAATGCTAATGGCTCCTTTTCTAACTCTTCCCACAAACTATAGCTGTGACCTGATGTCCAAAACCCCAGAGTTCTCTGTGTAGAGGCAGAACAATAAACCCCATGGTTCCTCCACGATCCCTCCGCTCCTCCACAACCCCACTTGGAGTCCTGGCCCACCTACCTCACACAGTGTCCTTAATTCACTCTTTAAAGCACAGCTGGGTTATCTGCCAAGACACAGACCAAAGTTGCTGCTTTCTGGCCCAATGCTCGCCATGCCTGTGCAATTTGCCACAAGGCAGACCACCCCTCAGTGAACCCTTGAGGTCCTTCCTGATGCCCTCCTGGTGCCAAGTCTCCCTTATACACAAGGTCCCAAGTTGCCACCTGGCTGTTTGTCATGACCTGAGTATCTGGAAAATTCCTCGTTGGTTTCTAAGGCCAGTTCTTTGCTCCCATAGGAGTCTATATCCAAAATGAACATCCCACATAAACAGGTACACATACATCATTCCACGAGGCTAAGCAGTGTGTGCACAACTTTTTCAGGGCACTGTATAAGCAGAACAGAGCTTCCCTGTCAGCACTGGTCAATCACACGCCAGGTGGCACATATACACAGACAAATAGATGGTGCAGGGACCTAACTACCTAGGATGGTACATCCAACTTCTATAAAATGGAAGGTGATGCAGAAATGTAAAATGTGTGAAGAGATGGGCCAGTGTTCAGCTCCTTGGAATCCTATGCAACCATGAGTCCCTGACGCTGCAGCCTCAGTTATGGGGGTTCTCATGTTTATCGTGTCTTTTTAAATATTGCATACGCAGTGCACATTTGTATAAGGCTGGTTTTGAGTAACACTTTCAGAATGGTCATACCAAATAGCAAACAGTATGCGAAGCAGTAATTTGTAATAAAGAACACAAGTCTGTAAGTATAATTGATTTTGTTGCATTTTGAACATGTGGTGTTGATTTTAACATATAGTATACAATAAACATTTTTATAAGAAGCACATATCTTTTTCAAATATAGTTTACATGGTGATGAAATATTTGTTCTATAATAGGGAGAAATGGGGAGTATGGTTTCCCCACAAATAGAAAAGCCATTCGTGAACCTGCTCCACCACCCAAATGACAAGTCAAGGACCCTGTAAGTGCTCAGGGCTTCAGAAGAGGACACCCACGTCACTGACCCTGTCTGTTCAAAAGCCTGTAGCCAATTCCAGGCTGGGGAAAAGAGATTCCATTTTCACTGTTATTGCATAATTAGTCCACTTGCCTATATTTATAGTCTGCTTGGTTTAAGAAAAGATCCCTGATGACTTAAAAAGATAATGTATACATTATCCACATTTTATCACTACCCAGAGCAGGGTGTAGCAGCGGTTCTGTAATTGAAGGAGCCGGCACAAAGTCGAGGTCTTTTGATTTGTCTGAGTCCAACTCCTCCTGTATTGAGTGTTGATGGACTAGAGAAGAGTCACTTTTCTCAAAGCATGCCGAATCACCCAGGTTCTGCACCGTGTCCTGCTCTACAAACAGAGAAGTGTCCTTTTTGCCAGTGTGGGAGCACGTGGGGGAGCACTGGAGGGACAGGCCCGCTGTGTTTGGGCCAGGTCTCTGCAGCACAGGGAAGTGAAGCCCGTGTGGACGGCTGTCTGCTGTACCACCTTCATGGTCACTCAGACCACGTTCCAGTTACCGACCTCCTCTCTACCAAGCTGTAGGAATTGGATAGACAATTCCTACAGACATCAAAGTTTCTAAATTTCTCTGTATGAGGGGTCACCTCCTGCTACTGATCAAGAATGTTCTTTCCAGCCCTGGCTGGCGTAGCTCAGTGGATTGAGCATGGGCCTGTGAACCAGACGATCGCGGTTTGATTCCCAGTCAGGGCACATGCCTAGGTTGCAGGCCAGTTCCTTGCAGGCTAACTACCATCAGGGGATGCACAAAAGGCAAACATACATTGATGTTTCTCTCCCTCTCTCCTTCCCCTCTAAAGATAAATAAACAAATAAAATCTTTAAAAAAAAAAGAATGTTCTTTCCTCAGAACGAGTCAGCACCATTCTGTGGTTCTGCAAACTGGATAGTGACCACAGGTTCATGGTGTCATAACCGGTGCAAAGTTAGAGCACACAAACAAGGGCCTAGATACTGTGTGTACATTTTCTCACAAGCAAATCAGACTTTACAAGGGTGATAAGTTCAGGGGCTACAATAAGAACATAAGTAAAGGCATCATGCAAATGATGGCTAGGATGCATAAAAAGAGACTTAAATGTGAGTCACAAGCGCATGAACATTTAAGTATTCAATTATTCATAATTATACAAGTATCTGAATATGCCAGGAGTCCAACGTGAAAGCCTCATGTTCTTGGTACATTTCACATTAGGTACCACCCATGTTAGGGTTCTCTGCTGATAACAGCATAACTGGAAATGGTTTTGACCTTCACTGTTCTTTTGCTGGAGACCACAAGACAGAGAAGAGAAAGACTATGCAAACCAATGTTAATGCACTATTGACCTATAAGTATAATATTGTACTTATACTATAAGTATATTGTCCTATACTAGGGTCCTATAAGAAGATTGCGTGTCTTGGCTCTTAGAGCATCTCCTAGCCACAGCAGGATACAGTAAGAGTGGCATAGTGTCACACATGACTCAGAAGAAATTTGAAGTTCCGTTGATCTTTCTGTTTTTAAGGAAACATAAAAGTATTTAATAAATGTGGAAAGAATTTCATTTTTTGGTCATGCTCTCACACTGAGGTGAAGGTACAGTTTACCTGGAAAATACAGTATCTGTGGACTCCTCCTCCCCTGATGGGGTGAATGAGAAGTTACTGTACCTAAAGCCGTGCCAGGCAAGACTGTTCCTGGAACAAGAGCTACTGGTTTCTGGGAGGGCTCATCAAGTTAAGGTGGTAGCAGTGGATAAGATGAGTCCCCAGGGGTGACTCAGAAGACAAACCTCTTGTCTTCTGAGGTGCAGGCAAGAGGAGGATGTCGATAACCTGCTCCCCACTGTTCCCCCTCCTCCCTCTGGTGACTGGACCAGACTCCGTCCCCCACAGGCAAAGCAGCCCCCTATTCCTCTCTTCCCCTTCAGCTCATTCTAGGCAGGCAGAGTGCTGGATTTCAAAGCACTGGTAGTTGCAGAGAAGAGGACCCAATTGATTGATGATATTGGAGGTGCAGGAAGATCATTAAGGACCCCTTCTCTGTCAGCATAACTGTTGTTTACAGTGTTGAGAGTTTTAATTAGTGTTTCAGTTTTCAATAGTATTTAAGGCAAAGACCACAACACCATAAGTAAGATAGATGTAGGGGGAACAGAAAAAGACAGAGTGTTCTGAAATAAAGCAGACACGTAGAATTGTGAGGGAGTCGGACATAGCCCAGGGAAAGCCCATGAAGAGCCAGGAGAAGCAGCTGATATACTAAGATCAAGGAGCCATCGGTCAGTCTGCTAGCATCCAGAAAGTCACCAAAGTCACAGTTAACTGTGCCTTTTTTTCTTAGGGATTTATTAAATAATTAAATTAAGAAACAGTTCAATCGTACCACCTACATATTTAACCCCCACCCTCCCGAAAATTCTTTTTCTTTGTAATCAATTAATACATGCTGCCTCCCATGTTAAGTGATGGAGCCTTTATTCCTATCCCATTTGAAAAGGCAATTATTAACATTAGGCTGAGCCACATTAAACAGCCTATATTTGGCCTTGCTAACCTTAAAACATGGCCATTTTTTATGGTTCAAATTAATACATATTTGGATGTCTTTTCCAGGAACAGAATAAACATCCTCTCAAGGACTCCCCATCCCTGAGGCATAATCTGCTTTTGCAAAAATCAGCCACTTCCAAGGCAGCCAGTGGCCCAGAGCAGGAGCCATGCACAAGGTTGTGACAAGACCATTTTTTGCACGGAGTTTGCAAAGGCGACGGAAGTGCAAAGATTAGAAGTCAGTGAGTGTCAGGAGATGGAGGGAGCAGAAAAATGAAGTCTCCAGTAAACTGGGTGAGAAGTACATTTCTTTTGATTGTTGTCTCTTGCTTTTTAATGTTCTCAGAAAACGACTGTATCTTTCAGAGTCTCTCAAGGATTTTTAGATAAAAAGAGAGGTTTTATCTTTGCATGTCTATAAGCAGTGAAAAACCCCAGAGACCAAAACCTACAGGCAATTCAAATAAACTAAATCCGATCAAGGTAATATCAATGCCAGAATTAGAAGAAAACCCAGAGAGAATATCAATAACAACATTAAAACAGCAGGTTTCAACTGGAATCAATAGGCAGAATAAACAGAAAAAATTAAGTCACAAAGTGTTAGTAGATAAAAGCTCCCCACTCATTAAAATTCTGTTTGTCTTTGTGTCTTCTCATCAATGTACCTATATATCTGTGCGAGTGTATCAAAGTTTGTAATGTAAAAGAATGATGAAATAATCTAATTAATTTCCGGTGTCATTCCACATATTTCTTTCAAGTCAGAACTGCAATATTAATAATGGTTTGCAATTTAATAAAATATCTTTATGTCCTATTAACTCATATATCAGCTTGTTATAAAAGCCACTTTCTATCAAATAGCTAAACTTCAAAAGAGTTTTGCTTTGATCAGGAAAAAAAGCAGGTTCATTCCATTTGTACTGAATAACCTCACTCAGTTTTATAGAAAGACAGTTGTCTGCGACTGCCGTTCACTTACAAAAAATATTCCAACTGGCAAGGAATGAAAAAGAAGATATTGAAGCAGCCAGTGAACTAGGGAGAGCTTGCTTTTTTCTTCAGCAGGCAAATGAGAGAGGCTCCCAGAGCACCTCGGCTCCGCGCAGAATCCCAGGGGAGAGGTCAGCTGGAACACACCCAAAGCACAGAGGAGAGGAATCTCGAAGCATAGAACTGAGATCCCGGGGAGCGGTTCTGCCATACTAACACGGTCCCCTCTCTGAGCATTTGCTGTCTCATCCCAGGCTTGGGTTCAACTCCCTGCCCCATGAAACCTGGCCTGGAGGTCTGCTCCAATTCACACACGCTCCACAAAGTCTCCACCAAACGTTCCAACGTGGCTGGTCACTCCCAGGGGCTCACAGCTCCATGCGCTGAGCGGGAGCGCCTCCTCCCCAGCGAGGCTGCTCAGTGGGTGGAGTTTGTGATGGGCATATTGGCAACCTCAATTCCAGGGATGGCTGGGCATGAGGAGGGTGGTAACTAATTAACTTTGAAACCAAATGGTGTCGATGTTTCTAGAAGCTGGATGAATCATCTACTGGAACTTTCTTACTTTACAAGTGAGAAGGCTGAGCCCCAAATGGATGAACTTGAACTTCTAAATCACAAACATGGTGACCACCACACCAAGAGAAGAACCACATACTTCAATCCCCACTCTGACTCCCCGCCCAGGCCTTCAATGTTATTTTTAGTAGGAACAGATATAACACCCCTCTTGGATCAGGATGAGAACTATATCTATTCTACAGCAAATCTGTATTTCATTTGACAATATTTGTCTCGTAACTGATGTAGTATAGATGCCTTAGAGAGAATCTATTTGTTTCCATGATCAGTAAGACAAAATGCTGACCAGTTTCTCCAAATGTGGCCAAAAACACTTCATAAAACTGGTGGGAAGAGGGGCATTGGATGGATCTTCATCTCATTATCTCATTAGACTACTCCAAATTCCTGTGAAAATGGTTTCAGTTCCTTGGTCTCAGCCCTCACCAGTGTTTTTCTGTTGTGAAGCTAGTACTCCGGAGCTTGAAACCAGGGACAGCCCCTCCCCTGGAGGCCCTGCGTTATCTCCAGCTTGATCAAAGCGCTACAGCGCAGAGTGGCTGAGCTCCATTCCAAAGAAAACTGAACTGCCTTGGCTCCAGCCCTTCTGAGTTGAATTCTGCATGTGATAGAAATTAACTAAAGGAAGTTCCGTCAAAAAGAAAACAGTGGCAAAGTTTTTCAAAACACAGGTTTCCCAACACCGCAGAGATGAAGTGAAATTGAGCCGTCATATTGAAGCCTTACCTTCTGGTTGTGTGATTGTGTGATGACAGAGCTTGGTTCCTGGTTGGGGCTCAGCACCTTCAGTGAGTCCTGCTGGTCAGTGGGGCATATCCACTTGGTGAAGGAACATGCGTGCTTCCGTGAGTATCACGGATTTCTGTCCTGTGACTACGCCCTTTCCTAGTGGCTTCTCTGAAGGTTCGAGGACACTCATGAGCTGAGAAAGTTATCTGGATGAAAAGACCTGAAGGCACAGCCCTCTCTGGCTATAACAGGATCCCAGGAAAACAGGCACAGCTGAGCCTGGGAACCTGATTTGCAAAGATCAGGTGGGGAAGTGATGGGCAGACCAGCTCTGGACTGGAAGTGAGAGGAAAGAAGATGCACACCTTAGTGCATTTTGGGACGCTTTACACAAAATACAAAAGTGCAGAAAATAATGAGGTTTTTTAAATTTGTAATAAACCAATGTATGTATATATATTTCTTCTAATCCATATGTAGAGATCTCACTGCATCTGAGCTAGTAGTTAAAACATCCCACCCAACTCACAAGGCATCTCCACCTGGGGCTGGAACAGGGTCAGGGCTCCAGAGACGGGTGTGTGCTCTGACCCTGAGAAGCACAAACGGGAAGTGGGTCCCACATGACCCAGCCACTTACTTCTCAGGCTTCCTCCTGCTTGCCTGTTTGAGAAACAAGAGAAACATGCTGCCTGTTTCTCAGTGTGGGCTCCAGAGAGAAATATTCTCTAATAAGCAAGTGTTCTGCAGGCTGACGGTGTACTGGGCCTCTGCTCACACATTCAACTTGGCTCATTGAGTTCCTATTACAGGCCCATTATCTTAATATGTGCACCACTTTCTACTAAATACACTAATTCACAAGACGGCATGAGGAATTCAGAAAAGGAGCCTGGAGCTGCCCCTTTCTGCAGCTGACCACACAGAAACAGCCCATGTCTAGCAGGAGAAGACAGATTGGAAGCAGGGTGGCCTCAGACCAGGGCTCCTGTCCTGAGGTCCCGAGTCAGCAGGTCAGCAGCATGAGAGCTCCCGCATCAGAATCCTCCAGGGTTGGAAGGGAAGGAGGCTTTGGTCGAGAAGCAGCCTCTGCTTGTACTACTCTGAGAACTTGCACACGGTTCTCCTGAGACACCAGGGCTGCGGCACGAGGGTTTACAAACCTCCGGCACAGAAAGAGCTTTACTTATTACCACAGTGTTGGTGCTGGAGTAGTCAGTGTCACCACCAAGGTGCTCCCGGCTCTCCTCTGGTTCCCTTGCTTACATCTTTTCCAAGAACTGGCCTCAAGGGGTCCACGTGCTCACACTGGTCAAGGGGTGAACGTTTGTGGAAAGTTTAGGCATAACTTACACAGCTGTCGGTTCTGCTTTAAAGATCAATGGGAAATTCTCCCTGGGGTACCATGCTACAATTTATACTTCCCCATGGGCTGGAGCCAGACATTAACTGTTACTATAGCAGAGAAAAAATAAAAACAGCTAAATTAGTGATTTAATCATTAGTAATTTGAGAGCACTCTCAAAACAAAATGTCATCTGTGACAAGGAAGGTCTCCGAGTCCGGATAAATTACTTTCTTCCCTCCTGGCCTCACCCTTCCCTTGTGAACCCCGAACACCTGCTCTGTCCACACTGGGGAGTTTACCAGAAGGTAAAGATGGAAGATGAGTAACATCCGGGCAGGGGTGGGTTGTGTCCTAGGGGGTGGACTCCGGGTCTGGCTGGGGGCCTCCTCAGCAAACCAGCTGCTTGTTTGGGTGACTGTATCTTCTCTCTGCCTCTCTAAGTAAAGTAGGAACCTTAATCAGATACAAAACACATTTTAACTCCCATCTCTTACGGTATCTAACTGTGTATAGCATCGTGATGTGCAAAGAAAAATCCTCAATTCACTGAGCCCCTTTTATCTTTCTCCTTGGTCTCTGGACCTTTCCATTCCAGGATCCCACCCTGGAATGGCTGGCTCACAGCATAGCCCAGGTGTCTCACGTAAGACCCGCTCCCCATCCTGCCCTAAGGGCCCAGGCCCAGTGACAGCTCAGAGCTGCCCAGTGACCCAGGCAGAGTGTGTTACTAAGAGCCCTATAATGTTAGGGTCATATTAATGGCGCACAAACCCTCATATTAATGGAACCCTAACCTCTCTTTTCACCAGTGAGTAAATTAGACATTTCAAATGACTTGCCCAACTTCTCAGAAAAAAATAAAGGCCAATCCTGGATCTCAGCTCAAAGGGCCTTGCTGGTCTGTGGCCCTATGGGTTTTCTCCCCTACCCATCATGATGCCTGTCCTGAGGGAGAGCAGACGACATCCCTCAGCCTCATTAATGAGTCAAAGTGCTAGGCTATTAATATTGGGACAGAGCTCCCAGTCAAGTCTCACATTTAACTTGATACAAGATATCGGATGCTGAAGAAGCTCACACACCATTCAAGGGACATTTGAGGAACAGAGGGAGCATTTCATAGGAACCCAGCTAATTGCTTCATCTTTCGTGTCATATGAGACTCGTTATGTGACAGAGGTTAGAGGGATAAGACAATTCCCCTTTGGCCCACCGCACCTATTTCGGCCTAGACGTGAAATTCCTTACAGTCCCTACCAACGCCCTCAGCTGTGTAATAAAACAGGAAGGTGCCACTCCGAGGCACAGCCTGCCCTGTGCCCTGCATCCTCCCCACAGCCACAGTAGGGGGGGCCCGGCCTCCAACTCGGCTCAGATCCTGTGCTGGCACTGGCTCTCAAGGCTCAGTTCCTTCACCCCAACTTTTCCCCAGGCAGTCCCCGGACTTTAAGCACCTGTGCTCTTTCATCTGGATATAATCCCTCTGCTTAGAGGTGCCATGTAGCAGCTTTAGGTGCCAATGCAACATTGTCTCTAAGGACAGAGTCCTGGAGAGCCTCAGAGGAGCTTCACCCAGTGGCCACCTCACCATGAAGGTGGCAAGTCAACCGGACCACAGCATCAGCCATGGGACCCATCTTGAACGAGGGCACAAGGGGCCTGACTCATCACCTTACCATCCTCTACACACATCTGCTGACAGCCCCTTCCATGCTACGAACCTGATCTGAGCTCCACTCAGGAATCAGGCTGAGGGGCTCATGGACATGAGCAAACAAGTCATGCCCCAGGTTTCTGCACTGACTGGCCACCCAGACCACTGGAGGTGTCCCAAGCCTTGTCAGGCTTCAAGAGAAAGCTGTGTTTCTTTGGAGGGAGGAGATGCCCTCCAAGGCTGGGGCACAGGCAGGAACAAAGGCACCCAGGTGCTCCCTGGGCATCTGACCTGCCACAGGGGAATAAAGGGGGTATCAGCAGTGAGATAGCCAGCACCAAAGCCTCTGGTGCTTTTAGGGCACCCAGGCAAATCCAGCCAGTCCCAGATCCTGCAGGTCCACTGTTCTGCCCAGCCCTGAAGGCAGCCTATTAGCTGTCTCTCTTTGGTGTTCTCTGGGGCAAGGATGAGGATGGAGGTGGTGGGTGAAGAAACCACGGACACTCACCACAGGTGACTCCAGTGTTCTTTCCCTGCCCGCCTCCTGTGATAGGATTCAGAAGCCTGGAAAGCAGGTACAGGGGCTCCTCAGCTCTGAATCTGGGCCTAGCCGATGCCTGGCACACAGGAGGGGTTTGGGAAGTGTCCATCGCACAACGGTGGAGTGCGGCAAGGAGCATGGGCAAGGAGGTGACACATGAAAGATGTGACAAGCATCATGTCTGTTGATAAATGCCAATAAATATGCAAATGATGAATCCAGAAACACTCTTCTTACTTTCCAATTCAATTCCACTAACCCAGGGGGTAAATCTCTATAAATTATAGTGGAGTATGACTTGTAAATAACATTTTTCCAACATCCCTAAAGCATTGCCGTATCTTTGGAGTTTATAAATTGCTGATGTAAATGAGTTTACATAACCATTTCGTAGTTAATAAAAATAATACTTAGAGCAGTATTGGGAATTGGGTATACTTCCAAGCTCATAGATGTTTTGGTGATCCAAGTGTTGGGTTATAATTTGGTTGTGCCCACACCACTGGGAGCCAAGCAAGTGGCACCAACACTGGCATTGCTCCCCCCCCAATGTGCCTCTCTTCCCTGAATTCCCAGGGCAGCTTTGGGCAGAGCTGTGGTCCTTCTCTTGCTCACTCATTAAATGTGCATCCAGCACTATACCTCCCCGGTTCTGGGCACTGCGTTAGGAGTTAGAAATATTAAACTACTCAAGACCCACCTATGCTCAGAGAGGACAGAGTCCAGTAGAATAAGATCAGCCCGCACACCATCCCAGTGAAAAGATCAACAGGTGCACGACAGAGAGTGCTCAGGCCCCAGAGCAGAGCAACGCCCCCAACCAGGGTGATGGGCACACAGAGGAGGCTGAGAGGTCTCCAGCAGTCAAGGCTGAGGCATTGGCTAGACAGCAAATAATCTCCTGGAGTTACAAGAACGAGAAAGACTCAGGGGAATCACCCACTCAGCACAGATGCAGGTTACATCTAAGTGTGGTCATGCTGTGGGTGGGAAGAAGGAAAGTCTGTGTTTCCAGGCCCACCTGGAGCCCACCTGGCACCCACAGATGTGGAGAGGAGTCTCATGGAGAGATGGGTTAAAGCATCTGCCTCCTCTCCTTTGCAGACATTTCATGTCACCTTCACTAAAACCAACAGGAGCCTCATCACGTATACCTTGAGGAAATCTGTAGAAAGGGTTCCCAAGCAGGTGGCACTGTGGGCAAAAGCCGCTCGTGTGTTGGGCATACTCTCTGTACATGGCTCCTTCAGGAATCATGGAATAGGCGCTGTTCTGAGCTTCATTCCAGAAAAGTCCTGTGTAGACTCAGCACAGTTTATTCCAGAGGATGCCCTGGACTAAAGGTCAAAGCCCCAGGGTCGGGGGGCACAAGACCTAAACCCTAACCCTCGCTGTGCTTTCTCCTCAGTGCTCCCTGCCGTTGCATTGAATAGGAGGAAAAACAGTTTTGGGTGGAAACAACTTGTCACACACACACACATGCACACACACAGACCTCCAGCTCACTCTTACTTATGAACACGACACACACACTCTACATAGACTATTAGCAACCTAACCTAGCAGTGATCTAAGTATGGTAGATATTTTGGGAGCAGGTTAGGATTACTGAAGGCATGCAAAGGGCAAAACACTAGAGCTAAGGGTGAAAACCATATAAAAACAATAAGATTCTACAGCCATTCTTTTTTTTTAATATAATTTTTATTTAATTCTTGTTCAAGTACAGGTTTCTGTCTTATATTCCCAACCCTGCCCGCCCCCCACCCCATGCTCCCAGCCTCCTTCCCCTTTCCACCCCCCACCCTTAGTTATTGTCCATGTGTCCTTTATACTTGTTCATGTGAGTCCATTCCCTTTTCCCCTATGATTCTCTCCCCTCTCCCCTCTGGACCCCGTTAGCCTGTTCCATAATTGAGTGTCATTGGTCGTATTTTGCTTGCTTGTTTGGTTTCTTTAGATTCCAGTTAACGGTGAGATCATATGATACTACAGCCATTCTTAAATTCCAAAATCTTTTTTTGAAAAAGCCTCCGTGAGTTAGAAGAAAGTTCTTCAACTTTCGACATCTATATACTTACTTTGATATCCATGTGCGTGTACCTGTGTGTGTGATCAGCATGCCTCAGCATAGGTGCATTCTTTTGCGTGTGAATCAGACAAACACAGAAACACTCGTGCAGATACGTGTCCAGCAACCCTGGCCCCCATGGCTGCCCCCACCCCAGGCAGGAGCACCCGGGGTAAGCACTCCACTGGGTCTGTCCTGTGGGCAGTTGTTGCTCCTGGGTAAGTCACACCCGTTCATTCACAAGTGTCCTGATGTGAATAGCAAATCATATTCTCACCCTATGTAAGAGATGCAATGAGACAAATGTAGAATATGGGAAATAAATATGCCAAACATATTTATTTCTGGTTTTATGGTAGCTTATCAAGAAAAATCAAGGAACTCAATTTTAAAAAGGTTTAGAATTTGAAAAAAATAAAGTTACGTGTCTAAATATACCATGTCTTTTGGACTATAAGGTGCACCCCCAAAATTGGGGAGGAAAGGGGCTGCATCTTATAGTCTGAATGTAGCTCACCTGGCTTTCTGTAGAGGGGCAGTGATGGAGTGGGGTCACAGGTTATCAAATATTTTACCACATTTTCTGCTTCAAATTTCTTTTGTATTTTCTCCTTCTAAAACCTAGGTGTGTCTTATGGTCCTAAAAATACAGTATGTGTTAAAATATAATTTTTTCTGAAGGCCAGAAATAGTTTTAAAATACAATGTATTAAAGTTCCTAGGTACAATAGTGATAAAATTATAAAATACAGAAAAATATTTAGAAATATGAAAAATGATAAAGTATCTAAGGAATTAGGGAGGTATCTATTTTTCTGAATGAGAGACTCCACATGAGAAAGATGCTTAAATGAATCTATATAAATTAGATTTTAGCCTCCTGCCCCACAAATGTGCCTAAATATACTTTTAAAATTGATTTTAAATTTCTAGAAGAATGAAAGCAGAGAGTACTCAGAATGTTCCGTAGTGATTATCATACACCAGGCATATAAGTCCTTTTCCACAAACACTAAGTCCTGTGAGGATCACAAGAAAACAGACACTGGCATTGTCCCATTTTGTGGCTGAGGACACAGAGGCACAGAGGACAGGTTGCTAGGTTGAATTTAGCAACCTAGCAAATCCTGGATTTAGTGTGTGTGACCAGGACAATCACCACACCCTCCTTGCCATGAGGGCCTCAGGTACACGATACCCAGGCCAGCCCCAGCTCCCCGACCACAGTGAGGTGGAGGCGAGAGTTGCCTCTGGTATGTCCAATTTGCAAACCACAGCTGACATGCAGACAAAACTAGGGACAGCACAACTGTGTTGGGTCCAGCCTAAGCTACTTTTCCGTGGCTGCATAACCAATTACCAGAAACAAAGTAGCATCCACCATCACCTTCACCAGCTCACAGCCCTGTAGCTCACCACCAGCCAGCATGGATGGGTTCTCTGCTGAAATCATGGTGTCAGTGAGAAGGCTCGTCATATGAAGATCTGGAGAAAAATCCACCTCCAAGCTAAGTCTTCTCTCAGGCAGAATCCAGTTCCTGTGGCTGCAGAACTGAAGTCCCCACTTCCTTGCTGACTGTCCCAGGGGCCACTCCCGGCTCCTGTCCACTCGGCCCCTCCACTTCAACAGCAGATGCTACCTGTGACCAAATCCTTCCCGAGCTCAGAATCTCTGACTTCCTGGTTTGTGAGCAGCTGGAAAAAACTCTTGGGCTTGTAAAGGACTTGTGAAAAAGTCAGGCCCACCTTGACAATCTCTCTCCCTGAAAGTCCGCAGTCCATGTAACAATACAACCCTGGGGTGGGGGAAATCCATCAGATTCTGAGTCCTGGGCACCCACAGACGTGTGGTGGGAATTCTTGGAGGCCAAGGGAAACTTCTGCCTGCCACACATAGAAGAGAGTAATTCTTAAATAAAGATTGTACAGTTTTTATTAAATGCTGTCTTAGAAATGTCATGTGTCAAAAAGAGAAAGCAAGAAAACCTCCTTGTGGATTTGAAAGTGTCCCATTAGGACACCAGCTGAGAAAGCGTGCTAAGCTGTTCATCCATGTTTCAAAGGGAAAAAATGAAGCTACAGTTTTATATGTCTCTGAGGCCGTGGACATACCAGGTAGACCATGGACCCTATGCCCTGGGTTGGATTTGCTGACTCAGGTGCGGCTCAGGAAAGTAGCCTAGAGGACCTGCCATGTGATGAGGTTGGCAAGGACGAGAGGAGGGGAGCGTGGCCATGGAGTGCCAGAGCCACACCACAGGGAGAGCTTTGATGGGACCAGTGTCAGCCAGGCAGAAAACTGGGACACTTGGGAAGTGTGGTTGGAGGTGGTGGGAAAGGGAAGGAGCAGACCATCCGAGGTGGATCTGCAACACCTGCAAGGAGGCAAGACCTCGGTCCACTCTGCCTCCTCCGCTCCCTCCCCGAGGCAGTCCCCTGACAACCCCAGCCTCATACCACAGTGCTCACGTGCTCCCCCGCCTGGCCTCAGCTTCACTCCTTTGCCTGGATGACCTCTCCTCTCCTCAGGACAGGACCAAATCCCAGGGATGGACGATGAAGGGGGTGGCTAAGGACGCTCCCAATATGGACCCCCAGCAAGCCCAGCTGACCCTGGATGCTTGCGTGCTCTGTCTCATGGCGCAGGTGTCTTTGCCTCAACCATGTGAATTTGGGATACTCTGGTACCCTCTATAGGTGGTTACTGTGCAACTGTGTGAATGTTCTATGGAACACCTTTAATGTTCACTGAGATTTTAAGAAACTATGACCATTCCCTCTAATCCAGGCAAAAAATGTAGTGTGTGGGTATATATACATATAAATTTGTTAATTTAAATAAACAAATCATTACTCTAAAGCTGCTGTCTTCCATAGCAATAAATTCTGTCAGTTTGTCACCTTTAAGGCCATCACTGTCATGTCACTCCCTCCTCTGACCCACAGTCTCCACTCCAGCCTTCTCTGGAACCACCCTTCTGGCTAATAGGTGACAAGTGGGAGGAGGCAGGGTAAGACCTCCAGGCAGATCTCCCCTGCACACCCGGGATGGCTGCCCTGGAGACCCAGATCATTCCCTGGAGCACCTCCCAGTAAGGAGACTGAAGAGAAGACGCACAGGAGTCTGGGCACTTTGGAGCCGAGGCAGGTTGGCTTCTGTGTGAACCACACTGAAAACTGGCTCTTGCTTCCAGGATAAAGAACAACTTCCAATCAAACTTATATTTATCTTGCATGTTCTCTCAGGCAGTGTTTTTCTTCTAATTGGGACTTGAAAGTGTCTCCCAGCCAAGATGCCTTGAGCTACAGAGAATGGCCACTCGGGCGCCACTCAAGCTGACAGGTGCTGGCTCTCCCAAGAGGAGATGCAGGCCCTCCCGTGGGTTCATCCAGAGGGTCTTCTCTAATCCCCATCCCCACCGTGGAGATAATTTTCAGCCAGAGGTTTATCAGCAGGACTCTGATGTTCTCCAACAGCCCCAGTGCTGCAGCCCCATAGGGCAGGCATCTACGTGGGCATGATTTTGCAACAGCCCACCAGGGTCACATCACTGGCCACCTGGCATCCCCTGTCCCCACCAATTTCTTCCCACTTCTCCACTGGTGAACTCAAAACAGAATGAGATGAGAGAGATGCACCTGCCTACATGAGGGGTCCTTGCTTCCTTTCAACACTGTTGAGATCTGGGTTTTGGAATTCCTGTCTGACCTCAGTAGGGTTGAGAGGCAGAAGAAGCTGGCACTGGTGACTTCAGCAGCCTAGCCACGTTGTGAGGTTACCTGACATTGCACGTTACCTGGGATGCCAGCCATCGTGCTCATCCCAGCCCCCAGGCACCGTCACCAGAAGCCCACAGGAGATACTTTTAGGACCTGCTATTTGCACCCCTATTTCTTGCACTGCAGCAGACTTCTCGTCAGCATCCCAAAGGCTTTCTTGGACTGGCGCCACCTCACGCCTCAGTCATCCACAGCATCTCTAGTGACCAGCAACTCAGGGCTGGTGCGTGGCGCCTGGGTCTGTACCTTCCCCAGTAGAGGACCGGTCAGCGTGGCAGGTAATTCCATCCATGACTTTCCAAGATAAATGGCCTTCCACTGTCTACACAGAGTTTTGTGTCCACAGCTGTTTTCATTTTATGTTGTGTCTGCGATTTCACCAATGTCATGTAATTTTCACATTTTTCCAAATTGAGCCATTTTATTTTCTGCTTCTCCATTACGGCTACATCACAGGAATGGTCTGGGCCCTCTTAAAAGGGCAGCATTTTAAAGTTTTGAAAGATGGCTCTACTTGAAAAGGAGTTCTGTAACTCATTTTCAGTTCTTGTGCTTTTTGGATATTCAGGCATGTGCTCCATCATTCATACGTAGCATTTCCATGTGACTGGAGGACAAATGGCCTTAATAAATCTCATTATTCTAAAGAACAATAAAAATAACAGGTTGGTGACACCAGAGCTGTGATAAATAACATTTTTTATTTTGCCATGTCATTATTATCTCCCGCCTGACTGCTGATAGACTGTCTCCCTGCAAACCCAGCCGGGGAGTCTGGGCCTGCTGGGGGGTTGGACAGCGAAAGTCTGTCTTCAGGAACTCGGCCAGCGTAGGGTCTACCGCTCTCCGCAGTCACAGACAGTACCCAGAACACTCCCACCACAGAATCCCCTGAAGTCCCTACCTCAAAGCAGCTCCCAGTGCCTCCTTTCTCCTCAGTGGAATGATCTAAAATCCTGGATTACTGCATCTCTTCTCCTTTACTTAATTAGTAGTGATTCAAGACTGAAAACCAACAGTTGGTCAAAGCTGAGTTAAAAGAGCAACAGAAAGACACAGAAATGATTTACTAAGCTTTGAGGCTGGCAGCACAGTCAGAAAACAGCTTATTAAACGTGTACATCCAAAAATGAATGAGTGAATTGTACAAAGTCTGCCTATAAAACTCCATCCTTTCTCTTTATCTGATTATCAGAGTGGCATTGCATTTCTGAAAACAAACAAAAGGACCTGGCACAGGAGATGATGTTAGAAAAATGCCTTCTTAGGGACTCTCTTGTTTTATCTGCCAAAGTCTTCAATGGGCAAAGGAGAGGAGCATGTGTAGTTTGGGTAGAAAACCCGCAGAACAGAACCCCAGGCCCAGAGCAAGGCCAGCTTGCCCTCACTGAGCTACAGCATGTGGGCAATGCCCAGGCTGAGGGCTCCTAGGGTCTAACGCCTGGGGTCCTTCCAGTTCTCTCAAAGTTTTCATCTTGATGATTTTGTTGAATTTGCATTTCCTCCTGTCACTTACATTACAAAAAAGCCCTTCTGCTCACACATCGGATTTGAATAGATCCGATTGATTTAATCTTTCCCAGAGAAAATCTTGCACTTTCATTTATGCCAACACTTACAGACACCACCCCTGCCCCCCTCCCCAGTCCTCAGAACAAGCCTATATCCATTGGGTATAATAACAAGAGCTAATCATTCTCCTCTGGAGCCCCCAGTGCCATGGGGCAGGCAGCGTTCTGAGTTGTTTGCAGTGTTAGCTCCCTTACATCTCATAGCAACCCAACCAAGCAGGAGTCAGCGTGAAATCCAGTTCACAGGTGAGGTGACTGCGGCAAGGAGAGGGTGAGAGTTTTGCAGAGACAACCGGTAGCATGTGTCCTGACTCCAGGGGCCACACACTCACCACTCACTGGGCAATGCTCCTCCTTTGGTGTCAGGGAGCAACCAAGGTGGGAGGGCGGGGCATCCGGGTTTTCATCTTGAGTGGAGTGTTGACAAGTTCAAGGATGTTTGGCTTATTCTGCAGCTCCTCTGGGCTGGTTGGCTATTTGTCAGGGCAAGGCAAGTCCTTCCTGATATGGCGCAGGTGTCCAGGGAGGAAGCACCGCAGCAGGGGCAGCCATACTGGGACGCCACCCTTCAGCGCAGCTGGGACCCGCCAGTGGCTCCTTGTTCCTCTCCTTGTTCCTCCCCACCCCTGACACCCCTTCTCTGATGCCCAACCCCCACTCCCAGATGTGTTTGGATTTGCATGATCTGGGGAGGAACTGGGCTTCAAAGACAGAAATGAGGGGGTGGGAACAAGATCTAGCATCTTCCTGTGGGACTTCTTTTTGAATATCAGGTACTGCGCTTTTCTCCCAAATATGAAAATCCTTCTGGCTTTATTCTTCTAGAAATAATCCCTGGCCTCTGCAAGCCACCCAAGCCTTGTTCTGTCCCCTGTCTCAGTCAGTTCAGGCAGCCACAGAAAAACAGCACAGATTTCTTAGCCATTTCAACTATCTTCAGTCATATATTCTCCAGAGGGTTCAGACTTTATCTGCAAAAGTGGAGCATTTGGGGAGAAATGATTAAAGTCATTCATAATAGACAGAAAGTCTGGACTGTGTCAGCAGAGAACTGAGACTCAGAATCTACACAGGTGCTCCCTCTTCCTGGCCACTCCCACAGCCCCGATATGAAGGTCAGAAGCCAGGGTGAGACTCTGATGCGATCTCCAGCCTCTGGCCCTCACGCAGCCCCTTGTTGTGGGGATGACACCTACACCACAGATCAAAGCTGCCTGCAGAATTGAACAGCCCCTCCCCCCAAACTATTCAGGCTGGCTTACATGCGTGAGCTCAGAGGATTGGTAGCTACGTCCAGGGTCCCCACACAGAGCCCAGCTCTCCTGATGGCCTCCAGCTCATTTAGCTGGGTAATGTGCATCTGGAGAGAAAGCAAAGGGCACACTGCAGCCTTTTCATGCATTTCCCTGGCTGATCATCAGCCAGTCTGGAAAGAATCCACCACTGTGTTCATGAGACTACTAAGAAAACAACCCATTATTCTGACTTGTAGGAGAATCGAATGCATCACTTACTATTCAAATGGTATTCAGACCTTCCATCCAGGAAATGGCTTGAGAGGACGTTGGCATCCCACTAAGATCAGTGGCAAATGCAAAATCAAGTTTGATATTTTATGCACTTGGGGATCCCCTGGGGACAATATGGAAACAACGAATTTCAGAAAGACAGATTTAAAAGTAGCAAGATGTTTAATAGCAGAGTAAGGGAGGAAAGCTGTTTTTAAAAAACACTGAAGAAAATATAGAGCCCACTTGGAGGCACTATAGAAGCAACTGGAACATTGCAGGAGATGCCCAGAGAGGTTGAAAGGCAAACCTAAAGGGCAGGGAAGAAAGGCCGCCTGTGTGAGCAGGACAGGCGGTGGTGCAGCCCCACAAAGCAACTCCTACGTAAAGGAAGATCACAGCACTGTGTCTCATTAGCCTCAGACAAAAATGTAAAGTGATCAAGACAATTGTAAAGTGGGAGATGGAACAGTTAAAGAAAAATTCTGGTAATTCCATGTGTAACAGGAAGGATGGCTTGTGACTCTAAGCCCCTCCAAATCACCCAACAAGGCACAGGCACGAAAGGCACTTGTGGAAGGAAGGACCAGGTAAAAACTGGCAAGAACTCTGATAAAATGATGGTCACTCACTCCAGAGGCAAGCTGGGGGAAAGAGACCATTGTGACTACAAGGATAGGAGCCTCTGTGGAAGAGGTTTTTAGGGTCACTCCACAAACTGATGGATGGCAAGGTGAGCCAGAACAGGTGTGGCATTCCGAAGGGGTGCACGAGGAAAGTAAAATAGCACCCGCTTCAATTCTCAGCACGTGAGACCTGGAAACGTAAAACTACTGTTGAAGCTGCTAATGGGAGGTGCAGAAAACCAGAGGGAATGCTAAGATTGATGAGCTGACACACTTCACTAAAATCTTGGTGTAATTAATGAGAAAACTCATAAAAAGCGACAGTGCAACCGAAACTTGCTTTGTCATTTATAAACTGCTAGTTGTGAATGGCCACAGTTTAAAATCACATGGGCAAAACCAGATGCAAACAGCGCTACAAGACAATTATGTGTTCAGGAGCCCTAAGCTCAGAAGCTAAGTCTGGGAGACAGCAGCCTCCACACCACAGAGACAAGAACACAGAGATCTGCCGTTCTGGCCATGCACTCGCTCCTCTAAGACGGAAGTTCTAGAGGACCAAACACGCTGTCACCCAGAGCAAATGCACATTGAGAAAAGGACCTGGCAATAAATACTAGGCTTTAGATAAAATGCTAACTCAACAGATTCCCTGTAATGAGACTTGCTTTCTATTTTGACATAGAGACATTCTGCCATTTTCAGGGATACTGACCATTCAGAACTGCTCACCGAATAATCCCAATTTCCCTACCAATATGATGTTTAAGCACAAAGAATCTGGAATTGATCCACTTGGCTTTAAATCTTGGTTTTTCCATTTATGACCTATAAGACCCCTAGACTTTAAATGGGGGATAAGAAAAATATGATGAGGTTCTGTGGGCAAGAAGAGAAAAAACTGTGAGAAGTAATTTGCACTGTTTCTGTGTGGGGAGGGGGCAGAGAGTTGAGCAAAGACATTGTTTTAGCATGATTTTAAGAGCAGGTTGTACGTCTACTATCAAGATACACTCTCTGTGACCACCTCTGCCTCCCCAGCATAAGAGGTGGCTTCCACATCACACGGCTGTGCCCCGTGATGCTGAGAAAGGCACACACAGAGACTGTGAGGAGAGAAAATGGGCAGCGGGAGCCAGGGTTGCTTTAAGGATTGAACCCTAATGTGGAAGGAGCTGGAGGGCAAACACAGTGGCCACCACAGCAGAGATAAGCTGTGGTTGTCGGCAGCAGAGTCATTCAAGCAGCTGAGTCCTGCAGTCATGTCCTTAACAACTGTCCTTCTCAGGTATGTACAGGTAATACCCTGGTCATCCTCCAAATGAATGCACAGTCCAATGGACAGAACATACTTGGGGGAAAAATAAAGCACTCTTTCAGGTTATACCGAGAAAAAATAAACAGAAAAGGACTTTGGTGGTTGATAGTACCCAATTTTGTTGATCCTCGTTAGTTCAGACTTACCCAGCCTCATGTTTCTGCTGATGTTTCTTAGTGCTGGCCCTTCCACCTGGCAGAACAAGCAATAGGAGAAGACACTGCTTTGTTAAGTGAGTACCCTGACTTATAAATGTTAATCAGTTTACATATGACATCTCACTCATTTCTCAGAACTGGAAAAGGCTATTTTTATTGTCTTTTTTTAATTTTTAAAATAAAAGTCATATTTGTTAACCATTGATGACAACTTAACATAAATAAGAATCTTCAGGGTGGGATGTGGTAAGGAAGGAATCTACTCAGTGCAAAGCAGATCAATTGTGATACAGCCAATCTGCTTTGAGCTGCTCTGGTCTACTCTACTCTGCCCCATTCTGTGCCGGTCTGCTCTGGCCTGTGTGAGACACAAGGGAAGAAGCTAGCCTACATACGCAGAAGTCCCTGCCTCTTGTCCCTGATTGGCCCATCTTCAAGCAAATGAGGACTTCAAATACAATTTGGTTGGTCTATAAGGCACTGTCCTTAATGATCAGAAATGGGCTATTCTGATTGGTCAGTTTAAGATGTTGATGAGGGATATAACTGTGTAGCTGTGATTGGGTGGGGGAAGCCTCAGTCCTATTGGTTGAAATAGGACTCTAGGAACTCCTTTATAACGGCTGGCTCAGATGGCAGAAATACAGTGTAGGCAGACAGTTTAGTGCAGGCTTCTCGCTGAAGTAGAATTTGCATGACAGACCCCTGTGTAAAAATGGCTGCTAGTCTTCTTTCATTTGATAGTCTTTTGTTTTTGTTTTTAATTTGAGCCCAGTTAGTCACTGGGAGCCCTTCTGAGTAGATATTTTCTTTCTTGGGGTTCGACAGAGAACCATGGCTCAACAGATACATAAGCAAACTGTCCAAGCTCACAGAGGTACAAAGTGACAAGGGAGAATTTGGGTCTGGTTGTCTGTCACCTCACATCAGAACAGCTTTTGGCCCTAGCCCTCCGTAATCCTGAACCAGCGTCCACGGCACTGTCTCAGTGATTGCTAGAAACATCATCTTCACTCCCAGGTCGAGCTAGCCTGCTGCGGTGGCTGTGGGGTGAACTCCTTGGCCTGGCACATGTGTCCTGCACCATCTGGAACCTTCACTGCCACAATATCATGGTCACACCCCAGGAACAAATCCCTGGTTAATCCTCACACTGCCTTCACTTCTGGAGTGCCCTGAACCTCTGCACATGGCCTTCCAACCAGAAAGTTTTTCACAGTCACTTGCCATGACTGATGTTCCCAATCCAGCCTGACTAGCTCATCAGCCCAGCTCCTGGGAGGCCCCAGATGAGGTAGTCAGCTGAGCTGGGGCTTCCCACAGCAGAGGCACCCCTCTATCCCCACCTCATGGATGTCCCATGGTATGTTCTGTGCTCTGAACCCAAAGAGTAAGGTCCTGCCTCTTTGGCATCTCCAGATTCCATGGTGTCTGATGGCTGGACATCAGCAAATGTCAATTGAGGCTGATGGAAGAGGTCATTTCCAGAGCTCAGGAAGCCTGCATACAGCCATTTCTCCTACTCTTCTACTACTACAGGCGATAGTGTGGAGTGCCCGTACCTTACCGCACCTCCCTGACCGAGCCACTGTCAGGGGACATTGCAGGAGGGAGAGTCTTACCCATTTTCACAGGTACCAATAGAGCCTCCGGTTCTGCACCTAGTTACCGGTCACTCAGAGGTCCAGAATGAGATGGGGCGGTGTGCCTGGGACTAGGAGGGACAGTGTTCACAACATAGCAGTCAGGGGCACTGCCCTGAAAGTTTGTGTCCCCCGAGTGGTGACTAGTGATAGAGCCAGTGCCCTTTGCTTTGGAAACAGGCCTGGTGAACCACAGCTGCCCCGGCAATGTTCCTGTCCACATCATTTTACAGTTAGATGAGATTTTTGTAGGTGCGGTTTTGCCTTCCAGATTTGAAGCTGAACTTGCCTCTACTTGTTTGGATCTTCCCTTAGGACACCATGTCGCAGAGGGAGAGAAGTACCGAAGGAGAAAACCCGTGTGACCAGGAGGACAGCTTCAGCAGAAGTTCCATCATCAGGACAGAAGCTGGATTCCTGGTGCATTTCCTTTGCCGGGAGTGGCAACAGCGTAAGTGCAGCTCTGCCTCGGCCACTGCACCTGCTTGTACAGTTCACATTAAAACCTGGAACGCAGCAAATCCCACTTCACAATGGCTTTCAGCGCGGGAGCCTGTGAATTAAAGGCCTCCATTGTTTGCAAGGATTATTTCCTTGCCTCTACCAGCTTCAAAGAAATGCGAATCTTCACTCACTTTTCTATTGATCCTTGTTGATCAGATTAACTTTGTTTTGGATTCCTATTGAAACAAAGGCAAACAGATACATTTTAAGCACTTTCATGTGTAGCTTTGCTTCAGTTCAGAATTCTCATTGTGCTTCTACTTTCTTGTTGTAAAGATTACTAGGCAGTTGGGGGAAAATCAAGGAATTACCATAAATTCTATTCACTAAATACCAACACTTTCAGGCAAATTATCTCAATTGTAAAATACTTTGGCATACCAAGTAATTATATGCAATTAAAACCCCACTGTTCGTTTACTTTCCCTTGTTAATTTATAATAGAATACCTGTACTCGGGAAAATGAGAAGATTAGCAAGCACTAGAAATCAAAGACATCTCTCAACACTGCAAAAATAAAGCCAAAACTTCATCCTACTCATCGGGCACTTCAGAATTCAGATGAAATTATTTAATACTCCACACTCTTTAATGAACTATAAAGAATCTGGAGAGCATTTCCTTGAAGACAGAATGTTCTCAGGCCCTTTGTAAATACACTGAGGAGGTTTCTCCCCTGCCGGTTCTGGGCTCTGGCGCATGACTCATGTCTCCGGGGCCAGGATTACTGAGTTTCACTCAGGGGCACGATGTGCAGTTTCTCACCTTCCTCCGGGTCCTCCCACGGCCTACTGCTGAATTTGCACTTAAGGGCCAGGCAGAGAGCCCAGGATGGACGTGACGGCATTTCCCTGGGCTTGGCTCATAGAGACCTTTCATCTTGCTCCTACCCACCTCCCCAACACTGAACCCCGACTCTCAGCTCTTGTCTGGAAAGGGTTTGCACTGGACCCTGCAAAACCTCCCCGGACAGAAAGCCAGAGTTTTGTGTAAGTAACCATAATTTACAGGAAGTAAGAAGGTTATTGCCTCGTGAACATTAGATTACAAACAATCAGACAAAAAAAAAAAAAAAACCCAGACACTTTTTAAGGGAAATTTTAAGACCTTGAATCACTCTTACCAATATATAGTCCTGACTTTCTCAGGGTAGAGGATGCTCTTGGGACTTGAGACATTTAGTGGAAAAACCCAGAAAGTCTCAGGCAAATCAGATGGACTGGTCATCCTCACATATGTTGGGGTTTAGTTGTCCCTGTGACCATATATGACAAGGATCCAAGAGGCCATGTGCATCTCAAACCATAACTCCTATACCTAAGGGCACATACTGTCAAGTCCTGGCCTGACATCTTTTGCAGGCAAGGGCAGGTTTGGGTCACTGTCAGACACTCATGGTCTAACCCACTTACAAATAAGGCCACGTATGGAAAAAGGGTCCTCATGTACACGTGCCTGCCCCACACAGAACTTTATGGATAAATTAACATTACTTGCCTTCCTGTTAACCACATCGTTAACTCTACTATCAAATATCACTGAAGAAGCATCAGACAATTCTCCAGCTGGCAATAGGAGGGAAGTCATTCCGCTGGGTGGACCTGCACTGCTGAGGGGAAAGTTATCTTCACAGATATCCTTTTCCACAGTGTTTGAGTCTTCCAGTGTGGCAGGAAGAAGGGCCCAAGTGGGTGAGCGTGTTTCAAGGCAGTGCTGTCCTATTGTAGGGCAAGGTCAGGGTGCATGAGGTGCTGCCCCAGGTTCAGGCTGGGCCCTGCTTTCCCTCCAGCCCAGGACGTCAGTTACTGCTATTTTCGCTGCTGTCTCTGAGTCTCATGGCTGCACATCTCTGAGAGGCACCTGCCCTCCTGCTCCTCAGGGAACAACACGGGAGGCTGCTGCCCCTTCCTGACCCACTAGACTGGCTCCGGGATGGGGAGGAACATTCACGGCACATTCCGCTGGGGCTGTACAGGTGTGAGCCCTTAGCAAGGGCTGAGAACATGCGCTACAAACTTAGCGCAAAATTATAAAGATCTACTTGATATTTTTTATAATGGTTGATTGGAAGGTGAAATAATTAGATTCCCAAAAGCTCCAATAAAATATTTTCTCATTGGGAGCCAAATCTGATGGTTTCTGTCTAGGAAATATTCTTCACATCAAAGTTTATTAACATTCTTAAATTTAAATTGTAGTATAAAGTAAAAACAAGCAAATAATAGTAACTGGACATGAATCTCAACTTGACCTACTGCATGTCTGCAGAGCAACTTCCCAGACCAGAAGGGACATCACTGTCCTCACATGTTAAGCTGGCACCATTCCGTGTCCCTCCCACTGTGGTCATGGCTAAATAATTGAGGCAAAAAATCTGGAAAAGAGTAAAGCACTGATAGCAATCGTATCATAATAATACATAGCAATGGTCACTTTCGCACGTCTCAATGCCTAGGGGACAATTAACGAAGCTGTTTTCAGCGAAACTGAGCACTAGGACCCTTCAAAATACTAAACAGACCATTGTATGTTCTGTTAAGTATCTGTCATGTTAGCATGGCCTGTTTTTATAAGATGTTTTTATTTATTTATTTTTAGAGAGAAGGGGAGGGATGGAAAAAGAGAGGGTGAGAAACAGCAATGTGACAAAAAACATCGATCAGTTTCCTCTTGTAATCTCCTCAACTGGGGACCAAACCCACAAGCCAGGCGTGTGCTCTGACTGGAATCGAACTAGTGACCTTTGGCTTTGCAGGAAGATGCCCAATCAACTGAGCCACACTGGTCAGGGCCATGCCTGTGTTTTAATTTAAAACAGAGATGAGAATATTTCCTGAAGTTATCAAGAGGTAAGACAAAGACATAACTGTAGTTGAGCCTACTGAGTCGGGTCAGCTTCCCTAGCTGAGAGGTGCTGTAGTTCTGACCCCAAAGAAGTGGAACTTTTGAGATCCTTCTGGAGGAAGGGGGCGTCTCAAGGTGGATATTTCAGCCATGGAGAAGCCAGCTAAAGAGTGCTACCGACTGTTGCCAGTGTCCTATAGAAGACCCAGTCCCAATGCCTATTTAATCCAGGATGGCCCTTCCCAGCCCACTTCTGGATATGATTCTCGAACACTGCCCAACAGGACCTCTGTGAGGATAGAAATGGCCTGTATCTACCCTGCCCAACTAACCACACTGGCCATTAATCTCATGTGGCTTCTGAGCAGTTGAAATTTGGCAAAATTGGGGAGCTACTTTTCACATTGCATTGTATTGTGTTTACGTTTAGATTTGACAGCATGGGTGGCAGGTGGCTGCTATATTGGACAGCACAGCTTCCAGCTTTCAATAAGCAGTTGCACTGAAAGTAAGAAAAACAACACTTTGTAGTCAATGAAATGCTGATAAAACCAGTAACTCTTCATCGACTTATTTAAGATATATTTGCAGAATTTGTTTTGCTTTTTTCCCCCATTAAAACACTCAATGTTGGTATTTTATGAGAGAGGGAAGTCTCATAAGCCAAGAGAACATATATATATATATATATGTTTGATACAAGTTTGGGAGATATAATTGGCAATGTTAATCAAAAGTATTTTAAAACATGTATATTCTTTGTCCCAGAAATTTTATTTCTAGAATCCATCCTGAAGAGCTAACTGAGGTCCCAGACAAAGATAAAGAATTTTATTTTGAGTTATTTTAAAACTTCAAAACCAACTCAATGACCACGAATAGAGAAATGATTAAAAAGATTGAGGTTATCAATTTCTAGCTGAGATGGAGGCGTAGGTGGAAACACTGTGCCTCCTCACACAACTAAGTTTAAAGACAACAAAGTTTTAGTAACAAAACCACAGCCAAAACACAGAAAATTGAACTGTATGGAAGTCCAACAACAACGAACCATTCAGCCAGACAGGTAAGAGGGGTGGAGTCAGCAGCAGAGCAGAGTCAGGCAGGAAAGAGCACCTGGTGGCTGGTGGATTCCAGGTATGGGGTGGCGACGGGCGGACTCAGCAAGGGCGTAAGGCGGCTGGCTGACTTTGGTCACACATTTGCACGCAGATAAACCAAGCAAGGGAGCGAGCAATGAGACAGACACCTCAGGCTAGGGCCCCAGTGATGGGAATTAGAGCCTGGAGGCACCAATTGGAAAGACTTTTGGGGCCGAGGTGCCCGGAGAAGCTCCTAGGCTCACAGAGTTTGTTGGAGAGACCCACAGGGTCCTGGAGAGGACACAAGCCCACTCACCTGGGAACCAGCACCAGAAGGACCCAACTTGCTTGTGGGAAGCAGCTGAGGAGACAGATGTCTGAGAAAGAACAGAACAAGCACCATTGTTTCCTCTCTGACCTCACCCCCACATACAGCCTCACAACCCAGCAACTGGGTTGACCCGCCCTGGTGAACACCTAAGGCTCTGCCCCTCATACATAACAGGTGTGAACAGACCAAAACATTATGGCTCAAAGCAGAACAGTTCAAAGCCTCAGAGCCAATACTTCTAAGTGACCAAGAGATAGCCAACCTATCAGATGCACAGTTCAAAACACTGGTGATCAGGATGCTCACAGAACTGGTTGATTTTAGTCACAAATTAGATGAAAAATGAAGGCTTCACTAAGTGAAATGAAGCAAAATGCACAGGAAACCAATAGTGATGGAAAGGAAACTGGGAGTCAAATAAAGGGAGTGGACCAGAAGGAAGAAAAAAACGACCAAACAGAAAAGAATGAAGAAACAAGAATTCAAAAAAAAAAAATGAGGAGAGGCTTAGTAACCTCCAGGACATCTTTAAACATTCTGACATCCAAGTTATAGCGGTACCAGAAGGGAAAGAGGAACAGCCACGAGTGGAAAACTTATTTGAACAAATAATAAAGGAGAACTTCCCCAATCTGGCAAAGGAAATAGACTTCCAGGAAATCCAGGAAGCTCAGAGAGTCCCAAAGAAGGTGGACCCAAGAAGGAACACACCAAGGCACATCATAATTACATTACCCAAGACTAAAATGAAGGAGAGAATTCTAGAAGCAGCAAGAGATAAGGGGACAGTCACCTACAAAGGACTTCCCATCAGACTGTCAGCTGATTTCTCAAAAGAGACCTTCCAGGCAAGAAGGGGCTGGAAAGAAGTATTCCAAGTCATGAAATACAGAGACCTACAGCCAAGATTGCTCTATCCAGCAAAGCTTTCATTTAGAATGGAAGGGCAGATAAATTGCTTCTCAGATAAGATCAAGTTCAAAGAGTTCATCATCATCAAACCCTTATTGTATGAAATGTTAAAGGGACTTATCTAAGAAAAAGGAGATAAAAATATGAACAGTGAAAGGACAGCAAACTCACAGTTATTAACAACCACACCTAAAACAAAAGCAAACTAAGAAGACAGCTAGATCAGGAGCAGAACCATAGAAATGGAGATCACATGGAGGGTTAGCAACAGGGGAGCAGGAGGAGGAGAAGGGGGAAGACGGTACAGAGAATAAGTAGCATAGATGGCAGGCAGAAAATAGACAGGGGGAGGACAAGAATAATATGGGAAATATAGAATCTAAAGAACTTGTGACACATGGACATAAATGAAAGGGGGGGACTGGTGGGGGAGGGGTATGCAGGGTAGAGGGGAATGAAGGGGGGAATAGGACAACTGTAATGGCATAGACAAAAATATATTTTAAAAAAGATTAAGGTTATCCAAAAGACAGTGTATTTCTAAAAATTAAAAAAAATGACATTGAGAAATGTATATGATATAATTTTAATTGAAATATCTGGATACAAAACAGTATATACAATACTATCTTTATTTTATTTATGTTTTGTGTACATGAAAAAGACAGAAAGAAAATGAACAACAATATTGCCTAGGGCCGTATTTGAGTGGAAAGATTATTTCTGTTTTACAATTTTCTCTATTTTCCTAAATGTGCCTAAATTAGTTTTACCAAAAGAAAAAGAAATCAATGGCATTAACTCACTTAGTCCACCAATGTGTCATTCAGAAGATGCACACTTAAAATGGTAAGTGGTACCCAGGGAGTTCAGTAGACAGCTCTGGGCACATACTGTTTCAAGCCATTAGGATACCACTTAGGTGCATTCTTAGCTGAATAAATTAATTGACTACTGGCTTAATGTGTGGATCCCTGGTGGATATTCAGTTCCTCTCCTTGGTGTGCACTGTGTCCCATGGAAACTCTTTGGTTCCAAGAGATAAATGGCACAGAGTTTGAGATGGTGGAACACTCATTTACTTCAAATTATAATAGCTGCAAAACAACCCAATGATGAGAGTTGATGGACTTTGAGAAATAATCACTTACACCTTGCAGCAAGGCATGCATTTGGAAGGTCTGGGAAATGCAGAAAAAGGCTCACTCTGTGTGGACCTGGGTCCTTCCAGTTCTTATCTGATGTCATCCATAGCTTGAAATGAGCCCCCATGTCTGGGAGAATCAATGCGCTTCTGAGAGCACACAATGCAATTTCTTCCCTCTGGGAAGGCTGGGCAGGCACTGGCTCCAAAACCGAATTTTATGCAAACTTGTGATGACTAACTACCTCAGTGAATCATGTCAAATTGTAAACTTTATTTTATTTTTTATCAGCTGCTGGATAATTGAAGGGGAGGAGATGCCCAAGTGACATCCCGCCCCAGGCGTCAGCCTATCTTGCCAGAGCCTCGCCACGCAAGACAGGTGTCAAGAAGGAGGGGGGCTCCGCACTGAGGTGGTGCCCCAGCCCCTGTCAAACTCCCCAGCATCCTCCACTGTCACGTCGCACTCTCTCCCTGCTCCCTCAGCCTCTCCTTCCAATGGAAAGTAAACATCCCTCCACATCCATAATTGATGAAAACAAACTTTAAAAAGAAGCAGTGACCCTCAAATTTCACATAGTTTTCTGTTTTGACACAACGATTACTTGCTATTTTTAGAAAGCCACCAAAGTCTAAATTACTAGCAAAATAAATTGTAAATTACAGACTCCATTTTCCTTCCATTTAACAACTTCTGGAGGAAGGTGCTACTTTTTAGAATAAATAAATCAACGATGACTCATCTGGTACATTCCACCGATGGACGAGGTCTCTTGCTGTCAATCAGAAATGAGCCCTGGCTCCCCCAGCCCAGGAGCCCTCTCTGCTGTCACCGGTCCACACTCATGCAGCAAGCCCAGCCAGCTCATTCATATCGGGAGACAAATTTCATGTCAGAATTCATAAAAGTACGCTATGGCAAGGTTGGGCTTGCAAAGCCAAACACCCAAGTTTGTTGTACCCCCAAATTTAAGGCTCTGTAAAAATGGTAACTGGGTTCCATTGTGCAGTCTGTATCTTGAGCTGCAAAAAATCCATTAAATTCCACATATGTGGAGAGTGGTGAAGTTGGCCTGAAGAACAGTTCCTTGAAAATTTCCTCTTTTTAAAAAAATTCTAATTAAAAATACATTTCTTAACATCAAGAGGATACCTCCAAAAGAAAACAAAGGGACAAAAAATTATAGCAGAGAGTGGAATTTTATGTTTTGACATATTCTCTGTGGGCAAAGTGATCTCAGATGAAAGCCCAGGTTTGGAAAGCAGGTGGTTTGGGGACCAGTGGTGTTTGTCACTGGTCCCGATTCTGATGACAGGCACAACCTACTTAGGCACATGTATTAATGTTTTGAGAAGTTATAGCTTATTTTTCTCAAATGTATTCTTGATTATATCAATATAAATATTAAGCTTCCAAATGTGTTTAAATTAATTTGTTTACATTACACACTCACAGACACCTTTTGTTTTCAAATTGTAACTTCTAGGCTACAGAGGCAGACACACCCACAACAGGGTCTCATCTGGGGACAGAATCATTGGGTAAGGGGGCAGTTAGAAGAAAACTCTTGGTCATATTTGGAGAATGTGACACATGCCCACATGCCTAATTGTTGTAGAGGCTGCATCAGTCACTACAGATTCCCTTTCTACTATTTTTTCATCTCTATTTTCATACTCTCCCTTTATCCTCTTAAGATAGAGTGATAAATAAGTTTTTTTAAAATGTGATTCTTAAGTGCAAACCAATGTCAGGAGCAACTATTGATATGTCCTGACAGAGAGGGTGGCAGGATGGAGGGACTGGCTGCTCCTGAGATGCCCACACAGGGCCCACACCCTCCCCCCCCCCCCCAACCAAAGGCACACTGGTGTAGCAGGTCAAGGATGCTGGAGAATCACAAGGTAAACCACAGCCCAGACTCGCAGGGACTTCATGAGGCAAAGGCATCTTTCTCCTCGGTCTATGTGTGCATCAAGGAGGACACGGGCCTCTGCTCACAACTTTTTAAAAATATATCTTATTGATTATGCCATTACAGTTGTCCCATTTCCCCCTTTATTCCCCTCCACCCTGCACACCCCTCCCCAACCATTCCCCCCCTTAGTTCATGTTCATGTGTCATACTTATAAGTTCTTTGGCTTCCACGTTTCCCATACTATTCTTGCCCTCCCCCCTGTCTATTTTTCTACCTACCATCTATGCTACTTATTCTCTGTACCTTCTCCCCCCTTCTCCTCCTCCCACCCCCCTGTTTCTAACCCTCCATGTGTTCTTCATTTCTATGGTTCCACTCCTGATCTAGCTGTCCTCTTGCTTTGCTTTTGTTTTAGGTGTGGTTATTAATAACTGTGTGTTTGCTGTGCTTTCACTGTTCATATTTTTCATCTTCTTTTTCTTATATAAGTCCCTTTAGCATTTCATATAATAAGGGCTTGGTGATGATGAACTACTTGAACTTGACCTTATTTGAGAAGCACTTTATCTGTCCTTCCATTCTAAATTAAAGCTTTGCTGGATAGAGCAATCTTGGCTGTAGGTCTCTGTATTTCATGACTTGGAATACTTCTTTCCAGCCCCTTCTTGCCTGGAAGGTCTCTTTTGAGAAATCAGCTGACAGTCTGATGGGAAGTCCTTTGTAGGTGACTGTCCCCTTATCTCTTGCTGCTTCTAGGATTCTCTCCTTCATTTTAATCTTGGGTAATGTAAGTATGATGTGCCTTGGAGTGTTCCTTCTTGGGTCCACCTTCTTTGGGACTCTGAGCTTCCTGAACTTCTAACCATGGTCCCAAGCTGATGGAGGCTTCTCTGTGAATCACGCACCAGCCCTCTAAGCTGCTCTACGGCATGACACGCATTCCTCTGTTGACACTTCACTGCTTCAGAAGTGATACAGCCACATCCAGCCTCTAGTGAATGAAGAAGAACAACCCGCCATTCTCTTAGTGTCTTAGGAAAGACACTAAGAAAGTGAGCAGACCTAAGGACCAGCATAGTAATGTGTCCAACGCTAGGACCAAGGACAAGGACACTGAGCTACTCAAAACAATCCATTCCCTCTGCTGAATGCTCAATGTCTGGGTGGCCATTGACGCAGGTCGGGCTTTGGGACATACGAAAAGCTGTGCTGAGGGACTTCTGAAAGTGATCATTCTTTCATATATTAGTGAATCCTTTTCTTTAAAAAAATTAGAAGGGAAGGGAGGGAGAAAGAGAGAAAGAGAAACATTAATGTGTGTTTGCCTCTCATAAGCCCCCAAAAAGGGGGCCTGGCCAGCAACCCAGGAACGTGCACTGACTGGGAATTGAACCATGACTCTTTGGTTCATAGTCCATGATCAATTCACTGATCTACACCAGCCAGGGCCTGAATCATTTTCTTCTGACTGTCTCTCTCCCTGTTGGAATGTGTTTGAATATGTTTGTATGAGAACGTGATTCTAGGATCGCTGCAGGGGTACTGAAGTGATGCAGCAACACCAACAAGCTGCAGATGGTGAAGGAGGAAAAACTGAAAGCCTGAGCATTGAGGAGACCACGCAGCCACCGTCCCAGCCCCAAACGGCACACCAGGCTTCTCCTGTGAGACAATGGAGGGACTTTTCTGCTTAAACCAGGACTAAATAGACATTGTGTGGCATGTAGCTGAATGAATCTAAGCTGATACAATCACACTTCTGCAAATGACTAGTGACAAAGTAGACTATTAGCAGCATTGCAAAGGAGGTCTAATATTCAGTGAAGGGATGATGGAGGGAAATTAATTCCACCGGAGCCGTTGGAGACACTCTCTTGACCAGAAGGGATGCTGACAGCTAGTAGGGGGCTGGCAGAGAAGATGGCTGCAGCATCCCTGAGAGGGGTGCGCCACTTCATTTCACCTTTCATCTGATAATCGGCCAAGTCCGTGCCAGCCTGCACTAGATCCTGGGGGTGGAGAAGCAGAGGGTCAAGGTAGGTTATTTGTTGCCAAGGCTTTAGAAGATGCTCTCGTTTCTTTAGCTGGGCACTGCTGGGTGTTTGGGCCATAAGTTCCTGACAACAGAACCACACAAGGAACAGCAGAGAAGGGGGATGAGAGGAGAGAGGTGCCCAGCATGACCCCCGGACCCAACGGAGCCTGTGTGGTAGAAGGTGTCAGAGCACCTCACCTGCAGACTTGGTTCCATGTGCCCGGGTCCAGCTCCGTGTCCACCCTGTGCTTGAGATTTCTGTCCACCCGTGGGCTCTGATTCCCACCTTGGTCTAGAACAGCCAACAGCATCTGACTCAACCGGGGACTGGAAGTGCCTCAGGTGCTCTTCCGAGCTCTTGGACAAAGCAGCTCCAGAAACTCGGAGCGTAATTAATTGTGGAAAAGTTGGGAAGTCCGTACTTGGCAACAGCAACTGAAGTAGCTTTAAAAGGGCTCCACTTCCTCTCGTGTCCTTAATGAGGATAGTTTAATTAAACCATATTAAAATCTGGCAGTTTCACCCTCTTTCACTGATCAATTCAGACAACACTGGTGCCAGTTTTCAAAATTCGTCTTTTTAGCTCAGCGGTCTGAGCCCAGAAGCCCACAATGATATACAAGGATAAAAACAAGTTGATTCTGAGTTCAGAAAGGAAAAGAGGAGATGCTGTTAAACTGCATAAGATCATGACAGGTCAGTGGAGAGTTAAGAAAGAACTTCCTGCAGACCCTCAGTGTGATTAGCATATTTGGAACCATGAGAGGAAGGGCTAACTCATGGCCCAGGCAGTGAAATGACAGAATATACCCGGAAGTGACAGAGGGGACAAACTCCCAGACACTTGGAGCTCGAGATGCTAGTGGGCTTGTTCCACGACCCTTGCACAGGTGTGACTGTGACCAATGTCATTTTGGTAAGGCTGCTCTCCTACTGACCCCGTGGCATCATGCAGAGACTCAGAGCTGCAGGCGTCCTCTCCCCACCCCATGCCCACCGTGCTCCCAGGCCATGGTCTCCACCGATTGTATCAAAACCTCTTGTCCACATGGGCCCATTCACTGAGTATGTCCCAGACTGCCTCCACCAAAAACCGGGTGACAAGTCCTGTAGCTTGTTGAATGGCAGACCCCCCAAATACATTCACACCTTAACCCCAGAACCTGTAAATGTGATCTCATCTTGAAAACCTGTCTATGAAGAGGTAATTTAAGTTAAGGCTATCTATGTGAATAGATCATTCTGAATTATCCAGATGGTCTCTAAATCCAATCATGGGTGTCTTTATAAAAATCAGGAGAGAAACACAAACACAGAAAAGAAGACCACATGAAGACAAAGGCGGAAATGGGAGTGATGCGGCCACAAGCCCAGGGACACCTGGAGTCCCCAGGAGCTAGAAGAGATAGGAAATGTCCAACCCCAAAGCTTCAGATGATGCAGCCCTGTCAACACCTTGATTTCAGACTTTGGTCTCCAGAGCTGTGCGGGAATACATTTCGGAAGCCATGCACCACAGTTTGTGGTGTTCTTTTGCCGCCCAAGGGTACTGACAGGAGCCCCCCAGCATCCAGGGCCTCTGGGAGCCTGGCTGAGCAGAAGCACCTGATGGGCTGTTCTCTGGGTCCCTCCTCCTCTGATGGTGAGGATGGAGTGTGGGGATGACAGGGCTCCCCACCAGGATCTCAGCTCCAGACACCCCGTCTTCCTGGGCCTCAGGCAGACAGAGTTTGGACCAGGCACAGAGCGTCCACACCAAGGCTGCCCAGGAGTGCTCAGGAAAGCCGTGGCCTCACCTGCACTCACAGGACCAGCCAGACCTTGGAGAACCCTGGCTGGGTAACTGCTGTGTGCAAGCAACCGGGTACGCCGAATCTTAGCTCGGAGCATTCGCAGGGCCTCCAAGTCCCCAAACAGCTAGTTCCAACCTCACATTTATGCCTGTGACTCCCCTGAACACTCAATCCATGGCCCAGACTAACGCTTGTCTCGATATCATTGCTCAACAAATATTTGTGCAACCGTAGCCTTTTAATCTGTTATGTAACTCTACTCAAGAAAAAAGCTATGTGCGCCCCTGGCACCTTAAGCATAAAATTGGGGCCAAAAATCCAAGTGGTAAGTCATTGAGGTTTTAAGTTTTCAACACACATAAAGGTAATTTAAAAATCATTCTTCACATCATTTTAAGTGTTTTCTAAAGCCCCAGGTTAGTTTTTTTGATGACCAGCAGAGTACAAGATTTCCATTTGCATTTCCAACATGGTCAGGATATCCTCCATTTGAGCCCTGCCACCTCATATGCCAAATTCAAGGTTGGGGGATGCTGTCCCATTTGGACATGTTCAGCAGACCCATTTACTCCATGGTCACCTTGTTGCAAATACTGAACAAACAGCAAATGTTAGAACTCTACACAGAAATCACTTCACTTCTTTGCTTGGTTAGTGACTGCTGACATTCAGTGAACAGAGAAAAAAAGTTAACCAACTACTTGTTCTGAGAGAAGAAATCCAGAATATTCCACAAATTCCCAAATAAGATTTAAGAGGACAATATGCTAATCACAAAAAAACTTGCAATAAAATAATAAATTCCTCACTTCTTCAAGGTTTTAGCACTAAGGTACATTTCCCACAATGTCTATATGTTACTTAGTCATAACTACGTTTTTTAAAGTTGTATCGATACAATATTGTTTTGCCCCCAAACTGGCCCTTGAAGGGTGTGGCCATGGCTCATCACGGCCATGAATTCTTCCCCGTCCTCCGCACACACACTGGCCCCTCTGTGTAGAGATGTGCGATTGGAAATATCTGTCCGGAACACAGAAGTAGAATGCTCACTTGAGTGGTTGTGTAAATTCATCACCAAAATGAACTCTTCACCAACAGTTGCCCAAGTCAATGTAAGAGAGAAAAGCTGAAGAGCTCATTTGAGAATAAAACACGGGGCCAAAGGAATTCTAACATCTCCGAGAAACTGAATGAAAAATGATGGGGCAGAAGCTCTATGCAGATTATGCCCCTTGTATTTTAGACAAGAACACAACAAAGGTCTGTGAGGAATTGTGAAGTCTGAGTTAGACTCTAGAAATGCATTGCCCTCTTTGAAAATCAGTAATAATAATAAACAGACTTTAAAAAAACAACGTCTCTGTGACCGAGCTACTCTAAAAAGGGACATACTTGGTCTTTTCATTCACGTGGATGCATGGAGTGCTCAGGGCGTGGCAGATGCAGCTCCAGTGCAGGGATGCAGGCACCAGAAAGCTGGGTCTCCCTGCCATCCTCTGCTCTTGAGGTCCTGGTGCTGCCCCTGCTCTGGATCCTCCCAGTGATACAGGGTACAGCCAAGGGGGGAACCCCCCAAAAGGGTTTGGAATGGGGTTTAGAATTCAAGGTGTCTAGGAAATATTGGAGAGACATATAAGGTGTCCTCACCCCTTCCTTCACAGGTGTGAATTGGGGGAAGGGACACATGGAGCAGGAACATGCAGGGCTGTTTTGTACAGCCACAGACTTGCAGCTAATCCACGGCCTGGTCACTTAACATATCTATAGCCTTTGGTGGGTCACTTAGATATGTTAAATGGCTGTGGCCAGGCTTGGAGCCAATGGGATAGAAGTCACTCCCCCCTCTCCTGCAAGCTGTAATGGGGTGGGGGGTGCAGATCCCCCAAGTTACAGTGCCTGTATGGGAGCTGGGAGAAGATTGGCTCCATGACACAGGACCATATTGCCCAGACTCACAATGGCAGCCCAGTAAACTTGGAATAATACGGGAATGCTGGCAGGTGTAACTGATTGTGGGAGGAGTCGGAAACAAGGGTACAGAGGAAGATTGGAGTGGGGATTTAAACCCAGACATGGCAGCCATTGATCGAGAGCCACGTGCTTTTGGCAGAGTGCAGACCCCCTCTTGTCTTTGCTAAGAAGAGGGAGAACCACAAGACTTAGCCAGATTGTGGACCCCTGCAGCCATGTCAGAGGAAAAAGAGAGAACCACAAGGCTTTGCCAGAGTGAGGACCCCCTCTTGGCTTGGCCAGGAAAAGAGAACAACGCGCTTTTGGCTGGAGTGCAGACCCCTGCAGCTTTGGTAGAAGAGGCCCACAGGGCTTTGGGGTGCTCCTGTTGGCCATGTGGCCTGGGAAGTAGGAGAGACTTTGCTTGGAAAATGGGTACAAAGAACTCTTGCCAGTAGACCATGAGAAGGTGCCACATGGCTTTGGATTAATTAGAGATCCTGCCTGGACGGCGACACAGCAGACTGCGGCTGGAGACTGGATCCCTGACTTTTGTTTCCTTTTCTGAGTTATGATACCCTGAATTAGGGTGGCCGGGGGTGGGGAGGAATGCTGTATGTGTCTGTGGATATCCTAAAGGACTTTGATATTTTAATGAAGACGGTAGGTCACTACTTTAAGTCTGTATAGCATTAAATAAACATTTCCTTTCCTTTTCACAAATCTCTGGCATCGAGAGATGTCTTTCTGATTAGTGGGGGACAGTTGGGCCCAGTAGGGGGTCCGGACAGTATTAGTATACCATCCTTGTGGGGGGGCCCCTATGTTTATTCCGTAACAAAGGCAGAGCACCTGTGGTGGGCACTGGTCACCTGACCGCTGCCCTTTTGTTCTGTGCAGAAACCCCTTCCAACCTCCATTCTTCTGATTTCGGTAGATTCAGCCCTCCTACTTGCCAGTCCTCTCGTGGCCCTGAGTGCAGATCAGTCACTTTCCACATTGGCACCCACTCTTCCCATTGTCTCCTGAACCTTCCCCAGAGATACAGAAGGGCCTGTGGGCTGGCACATTCATGGCATCTCAGATTTCCCTACTTTATATATTGCATCCTGTGCTCCTCTGTGTTCAGCTGTGACCCCAGTGGGCCAGTCCAAGAGACCAATGCCACAGCAGGCATCCTGCCATCACCAGAATTGCCCCCCACCTGCAAGCCTGCTCTGCCTGTTCCCTCCTTGCTTTGGCTCGAGAGACTATCCAGAGGTGTCCCCTGTCCCTGGGACCCTTTACACTTCTGCAGGCCTACCTCCTAAGTGCACCAGACACCATCAAGAGCAAACAAACCCCAGCAAAGAATGCAGCTGAGGTTCCACACTGAGCAGGGACAGTGGCTCTCACACAATGGGTCAGTCCTCTCATGGCGGTGACAGGGACACTGTTCACAACAGAAGCCTTAATAGACATAGGAGTTAATGCATCTACCCTGGAGACATTCTCAACGGAGCACAAAGATGCCAGGGCAAGGTTGCTTTTGTAGCCCCAGGAGGACTAATAACTAATTAGGAACCATTCAAATGCCCTCTAATTGGGAGCTAATTAAATAAACTATAGTTCTGGGATCCTGAGCAGCAGTTTTGAAAACATGCTGAGGATCCAGTGTGAACAAAAAAAATGCACAAGGGGTCATCGAGGGGAAAACTAAGCTGTGTACCAACTGCAAAGTGGGTGGTACCACTGTGCAAACACACACAAAACTAACACACACACGCACTTATGTATCTATCTATTTGTGAGGGTGCATAGCAGTATATGTGAATGCAGGGATAAGCAACAGATGGGATACTCACATGAACTGGAGAATAGTTACCTCTGGGAATAGAATAGAGATTGGACAGAAGAATGGAAGGGATGAACTTAACAAGGGATATTTTTATTTTACATGAAAATTTTAATTACAAAATATATTTATGGTTTTCTTCCATCACTAACAATTAAAAACCTATTTAGGTACAAGATAGTAATAGAGTAAGGTCTTTCTGGGCTACTTGCAGTGGGCATGGTGATCTCCATGCAGAAGCTCAGGGGAGGGGACTGGAAGAAGAAGTCCTGGTGACTAATGGTGAACAATGGGACGAGCTTATCAGACTGGGAAGGGGGAAATGACTCTCGGGCAAAAGCAGAAGACAAGACATTCAGTAGGAAGAAATATTGGAATTTCATGTAAGGACAACACAGGAAACTAAAGGGCTTGCCTGACCTAGATTGGCCATGGGTCAGCACATGGGCAGTAACTCTTTGTCTCATGCACAGGAGGGGGTAGAATGCAGGAAAGTTCATTGGGGTTGAGGATCAAAATGTGTTGAGGAGTCTTGTTTATGAAATGATTTTTTCAACTAAGTCCCAACACCTCTGTGCTTATTTAAAATTTAAATGTTGCACCCAACCTCATACGTAATGCATCAGAAGATCTCTAAGCAAGGCCCATGAATTTTGACATGTTTCCCAAGGGATTCTGAAGTTTTAGAATTCTAAGATATAATATGGACTTTCCAGCTGGATTTTGAAGACCAGGAAATGAAAGGTGGGCTTGGAAAAAAAGAAGACAATTCTGGACTGAGAACTGTGAGTTGGAAAGTGGAAGCAATAAAGAGAACTAAATGATAAATACAGATAAACACCAAATCCAACATTTCACCAAGAACATTCTCTCTTCTAAACAGAACACCGCATTGCATTAAAATACACCTTCTGGAAGATGGGAATAGACCCTCAGCTGCTCAAGTCTTCCCAGCTTCAATGGTTATGTTTCAACCACCAAAGTTGACATATGATATGCTAGGGATAGAAGTCTTTGTAGTCAAGAGGGAACCAAGGATATTTTAGCAGGGGAGTAAAATGAATGTAACTCTGGTGGTAAAATGATTTATGCACCAGAGAACAAAGGAATAATGGCAAGAGGATGACTCTGGAGGCCCCTTTAACAGCCTAGACAGGCCTTTCAAAGCTTAAACTGGAGAAGAACGAGGCTAGATCTGAAAGGCTTTTCTCAGGTAAAACTGATAGATCATGGTGAATGGGCATAGGCAGTCATGCAGAGGAATGGGAATAGACAGTGAAGGCACAGGAGGAGAAAATGTGTTCAGGGGTGGGCAGACGGGTTGGCGAGGGAGGGCAGGAGTAAAGAGTGAGTCTTCTGGGAATGAAATCTGATGTTCATTTTCATAAGTCCTAGGGAAACTTCCCCAGATGTGCATTTCAGGTAGGAGGTAGTAAGGCTTGAAGAAGGTGATTTCTCCTTGGAGGAAACAGGTAATTCAAGGGGCAGGGAAGAATCTGCAGAAAGTCAGCAGCAAGCACATTCTTGAAATAAATAGATGTTATGGACTTGCAGTGTTTCAACTTATCACCGACTGAGGGGAGAGAAGAGAGGCTCTCACCTTGTGTGATGACAGACCTCCGGCACAGAAAGACAGCCACACAGTCAGAGTGCCCTGTGGAGTCACGTCTCCTTCGATGACACTCTCAAGCTTCCTGGAGGAACACATCGGAGTTTGGATGGAGCTTCGTTTGTTTAACATCTTACCTAACCTGGTTACATAGTGTGATGATTCCGTTAGGTACGAGCTGCCCAGAAATTGACTCCAGACTTGAAGACCCTTTACACTACCCACTGGTAAGAAAACTGCGACAGTGATGTGCTTCCTTCAGTCCTCTGTGCAGATAAAACCAACTTAACCATTGGGAACACCACAGAGTTCATTCCCAAGGGAATATGCCAAGGGGCGGTGACCAAACATATTAAATGACATTGAATTTGCTGTATGACAGATGATCATCGATGATATGTTTTACCTATACATTGAATTACAGAATTAGTAAGGAAACTAGATGGAAGCATCTTTTATTTCCTGAGATATTAAACTCTTCCTCCTTCACATGTCAATCAGGAATTTTGTTATTCAACACAGAAGATTGTTATTTCACTTTAACCACTACAGTAGTCTTCCTTCCTGATGAAACTGTTAACTCTGTCTTTGTGTCATGGCCTCAATGTTTCAATGACAAGGAAAGGCTTGCAAATGAATTATTTTCATCCATGTTAATAATAACAATAATGGCAATTATCTTTATTTGATAGAATTTCCCCCCTATATTTCTGTCATTCCAGGTTTCCATTTAGTTTAACATTTGATATATCATAAAGAATCAACCAAATATTAAACAATGCTGTCATGAGAGCTGTCACCATGTATCCTGGGCATATACACGAAGCCCGCTGAGTCTGACTGGAGAAAGGAGGTGTGTTAGTATGCCACACCTCACAGATGATCGACACTTATGTATCCTCACATCACTTGAAGACAACAGAATCAAAACCCTGACAATCATGTATGTTATAAGTCTTCCAGTTCATATTTATTTTAAAACATTTATCTGTAAACTCAAGATGTAAAATGACTGCTGGGGTGAGGAGTCTACAAGCCAAGGACTGCCAAGGATTGCCAGAACTACTGGAAGCTAGGGGAGGGGCCTGGAACTCATGCTCCTCACAGCCTCAGAAGGAACCAGCCCCACTGACCCCTTCATTTTAGACTTAGAGCCTCTAAACAGAGAAGATAAACTTCTGTTCTTTAAGCCACTGGCCTGGGTATGGTGTTATAGTTACCCTAGCAAATGAATTCAGTGTAAAGAATTTTCAACTGGTTAATTGACCTGGCAAAAAAAGAACAGAAAAGAGCTGCCACCCCAGCGGCAGGAAATAGAACAAAGAGGACAGAAGTGACAATATGGAAGGAAGCCCTATAGCTGAACAGAGAGGCTGCTGGCTGATCTGGGCGCTCAGGACACAGCACAGCCCAGCTCTCTGAGTGCTGGAAACCCCTGAGACTAGACTCAGCTACTACCATAGAGGACCTGCTGCTGTGGGGTGTAGAGTGCCACTGGGTGGGTGCTGAGTCACAGGAAGTGATCAGGAAGCAAGAGGACAAGGCCACCTCCTTCCTTCCTCCCCTTGACACCCACTTTTTGGCAGAGTCTAAGGGAGGCTAAGGGAATGGCAATGCAGATGTGGTGTTTGCTGGACCCTGCCTTGCACAGTGGAAGGTAGAAAAGGAGGTTGAAGCTGAGAGACAAAAGCTAGGTAACTGGCATGTCCCTCTTTGCTTTATTTCTGCCTTGTAGAGCAGTTAGGTGTTTGCATGCGTTTCACTCAACTGCATGATTTACCTTAGACCCTTATTCCAGCTATTTAGACAACTGTTTGATTTATTTTAACTCCTCCCTCAGCACAAGAAACTGTTCATTTCTTGTAGTGGCCCTCCACAATGCTCGTTAAGGGGATAAATAAATGAAAAAAAGAGAAAAAAGGAAAAGAGGTAGGGAGGAATCATGAGCTCCTGCAGCTGCCTACCAGCACCAAATGCTACAACTGTCACGGGAACCTGAGGGCTTGGGGACAGAGCACTCCAAGGGGTTGGGAGGAGAGTGAGAAGGAGGATTAGATTAACTGATCTATGTGCCCCTGGCCCAGCACACAGACTGTGGAACTGGGTGCCCAGGTTCTAATCCTGGATTTGTTACACTCTTGCTAAGTGACTTTAGACAAACCACTTAACTCAACCCTAGAGATAATGTCACACTATCTTCAGCTCGCAAAAGGATCACTGATGCTTTTCTGCCACCTCACAGTCATGGCGATAATGCATTTGCTGGCAGTGAGGTACAGCCACGGATGAAAGACAGGGTTGGACACAAATTCTTCATTTTCAAGGCAAATCTTTCTTGGCCAAAGCCTAGGGTACATACATTACACCTGGACCAGGGATCCAGGTAGACTCACGGCATGAACTTAACTATCGTAGCCTTTCTCTTTTGTAAAACCTGGGCAATGAAGCTTATTGACATCTTGCACATTTTTCTGTGATGAATGATGTCAGGAGTGCAATAGTGCATCTACTCGAGGGACAAAACCATCCTCCATTTAGAGTGTAGGTCTCTCCTAGGAAATTTGGGTCAATGCATTGATGGGCCCTCATTAAAATATGACTCTTCCTTGTGCAAGACTTTAAGTTCACACATCCTTGCCAATTAGCCATCATCATAGGCATGATTATGACCTAGAATTGGGTTGCCATCAGCCAGCTGGTAGCCAACAGAGGAAAACCCAGGCCATGTGGGTTTCTACCAGAGAGTGGAAAGAGCCCCAGTAACTGAATAGGTAGCCTGGAAAAAACATCTTGGCAGCCTTGGTCAGCATGAGACATTGGTGGGGACTCTGAAACTAGGGGACAAGGAAGGTCACTTAGAGGCTGAAGATGGGGAGTTGCCTGGCCTGGGAGCTGCCCGGAATGAACTTCTTTTTGGTTGCGAGCGTCTCATGTTCTCAAAGCTGGTATGAAGTTGGGGGCCAGGAGCCCTGGGCCTCTCTAAGCAGTGTTTCTTGCATGAGGATAAGAGAGAAGGAGCTGGTAGAACCCAGTTGAGAACCCTGAACTCTGCAGCAGTTTTGTAGACAATCTTGGGTGGCAGTCAAGTTTAAGGTGACATTTAATAAAAAGCAGCTCAGGGTACTTCTGAGCCTAGGGGTGTGTTAAGTTCCCAAGGGCCTTCAGAACTTCTGAGGAACTTTCCTCTCAAGTCCCTGTGGGCAGTGGTCCTCTGCAGGGCATTTTTGGTGACCTGCTGTCCCTTCAGTGACTTCTGGTGCATGCATTGTTAGAAATCCTGGAGGCATAAAATTTAATACCTAGGATGTTGTGTGGGCAAATATTTGTCAACTCATTTTAGAAAAAGCGTTTCCAGTAGATCGCCTTTATCTTTAATAATATAAGTGATTGAAGACTGATAGTAAGTCATGAGAGATAGAATACTGTTTGGTCTAAATTTCAAGCAATTTTGGAAGATACACCATTGTGTATCCAACACCACTGTGTATCCAACACCACTGTGTATCCAACATAAATACACCATTTAGTATTTTCACCTTCTTCCATCCCACACATATCATTTCCCTTAAGAGTTTTACCAGCAAATCGTCCTTGCATTTGCTCAGATCTGAGAAATGTGTTATCATTCCTAAGCTATTATCTTTTGTCCTTTCTGGTTCTTACTGTCACTTGTGATTTGGAAGAATATGTGACATAAATTCATATATTTAAAATATATGTGAATGTAGATCTTGTTCTCTGGAAGAATGAGGCTACCGTAACCATAATTGGTTGTGAATAAGTTTACATTATAATTTAGCCACTACTGGTTATTAGAGCATCAATTTCAAGATGCACAGCTACGATAAAGATCAGGGATTCTAAGAAGAAACAAACATAATAATTCTTACCAGGGTTGAATTTTTATTTTATCCTATTCCTACTCACTTGAACACCATATTAATAACGTTTAGTATTTATGGGGTGAGGGTGACCAAACTTCCAAGTAAATTATTTGATCAATGAAATAGTAACAAAAATGATAGTAGAATTCAACCAAGTGGATCCAAGATGTTCTTACTCCCCACTCTCCACTCAGTGAGAGGGCGAAACCCTCTCTGCCCCACCCCCATGCATGCATGTCTCTGCTGAAACTCCATCAGTAAGTGTACAGAATTCTGTCCGTCGCCTGGGGTTCAGGAGGAAACGGAGCAGTCTGCTTCTGCAGCAGCATGACCACAGGACATACAGAAATCCTCTTAGGTTTCCAGCAGGTCACACGCCTGCATCAATAAGCCCAGTTATAAAGTTTGCTTTCGCTGCACCAATTGTTAGGGTTACCCAGACACAGTCGACCTCAGACCTCTCAGAAAGGATGGCGTGGCTTGGAATTATTGGCTCTTGCTTTTAAAAAACCAGAGGAAGTAAAAATTCTTCCACAGTTTAGGAACTAAGGGTTAAAGTCGAAGTCTGGGCCATGGTAGCTTCCATTCCCATGAGTTTGATAACTGGGAACGTCTTCCTGCTGCCAGTGGGGATGCTGAGGGACCCACACGAGCTGGGTGAGAATTTTCCTGAAGGGCACCTTACTTCAGTGCAAACACTAATCATAAAATAAGTCTTCCAACAGACAGCTGTCATCTTGCACTACAAAAAAAAAATGTGTTACCGAAAGCAAAATGAAATACGTTTAAAAATAAACTAGACTTCCATGACAAAAAGTTAGACGTCATTAATTTCCAAAAGAGACAGTGCACATAGTGGAGCAGATGATCTGCATGGCCAGGTTGCTGCTGCTGCAACCACCCCCCACCCCCCCTTCAGGGATCCTGGTTTTTGTTTCAGCAGTACAGCGGCAGTCACACACACTCAGAGTTAAAGAGTTAAAGTATAAGCCTTAATACATGCCTACTTTTAAACTGTAATGTCCTTATAACCCAAGTTCTTATCTGAGGTCTGCACCATGCTTGGCAAACAAGACGTTCTACCTTTTAAACAAATAATTCATTAGGTAATTAAATTCAAGTGAGATTACTCTAATTAAATATACACTGCTGTTGAATCATAATTTCTATGTGGTCTAGTCATAGATGAACAATCTCTTATTCCTGACAAAAAAAATGAATGCTTTAAAAGAATTCCCTGGTGTCTGGAAGGATAGATTTACACACTCTGCAAAGGTCATTTCAAGAAGAAAGCGAGGCCAGCGCACATGTCGGGAGGGGGGTCCTCACCTCCGGAGACTCCAGAAGTTTGAGCTGTGTGCTCTAGGTTCCACGGAAAGGATTTGTGGAACCAGGCAGGAAGCCACTCACAATGACCTTTCTTGCTAGGTTATCTGCAGGAGCAGGACCCGGCGTGGGAGACCCGGGAACCCTGCACAATTTCGTCAGGAGCCCACTAGGCCCCAAGCCCAAAGCGCTGGCACTGGCCCAAAGGCCACAGGACTTGAATAAAATAAAGTCATTTGTCCTCCTGCAGGTGGTCCAGTGGCTACCTCCAAAGGCACCCAGAGTCACAGCCCCGACTTTGCTCATGGAAGGGGGTGGGGGCTGCGGAAGCCAGGGTGGCTTTGATCTTCCCCTCCTGGCTGCAGAGAGCGGACAGTCGGCTGGGCTGTGCGGTGGCCGGCTTTCATTTGTCACACAGGCAGTACACCTGTACCTCCGGCATTCGCAACGCCTTGCTCCTGGTCCGCATTGATTTGGGGCGGGCGAAATGCAAGCACAGACTAATTAAACACTGAATAATGTAACCCTACATGAACACAAGTAAAACAAATAAACAGCAGTGCAGCCGGTACCTCTGCCCCCAAGCAACCGTCTGGTGACATCAAATTATAAACACCGAAACCCCTCACACAGTTGCTACTGATCATGTTGGAGGCATGATGAAAATGATCCGCTTAATTGTGGGGAAGCTTTTAAAATATTTACATGTGCACACGCACAGAATTCACCTCCTCCGACATGGGACCTGCAGGGCCCCCTGAGGTCATTCTCTCCCCCGAGATGGTGGGGGCGCTCCCGGGGTCCGAAGGCTCCCTGTTCCGGGGTCGCACTTCGCCTGCCCGCCGCCTTGTGGAGAGGTTAACCCCCACTCTGTCCGAATACTGCTCTGAGATTCTGACCATGCTTGTCTCTTGCTGCCGGGCCTTTTCCTCCCAGTGTTTTCCTGAAGTCTCTAGGCGGCTCCTCTCTCAGGCCCCACTTGGCTCTACCCCTCCCCCAAGGCGCTCCTTCTCTCCTTGGGGTCCTGGCAATTCAGCACGTCCGAGGCTCCCACTGGGCAGTACTCTCAGAAGGCACCAGAGGCGTCTTTGATATTCTTTCCGGGACCTCCACCCTGGACGTGGGCCCGGGCTCCGCGTGGCAGTTAGATCAGTGGTGGGGCACCGGATTATCGTACCCCGTCTGACCCCACCCCTGCCTGGCGCCCCTGGGCGCCGGGTTACAGCTGTGCTCTCCCGAGACGGTCAGAGCTGCTAGGGACTGTCTGGAACGCGCCTCCCTGTTGCCCAGCTGGGTAGCTCCCTGGTCCTGCTGGGAAAAGGTGCAAAGTCCTAATGAGTATTTAACAAGACTCATAATCAGGGCGCTCACGTTGGGGCGGAGGGCCGGGCCTGGTCAGGGCGCCCAGCCCCACCCCCCCATCTGCAGAGCCAAGAATGGCCGTTTTGAAAGGCAGGTGAGGAGGCCGAGGCGCTGTCCTCTGTATCCACCAGACCAGTCTGGTTGCCCCAACCTGGGTGTTGAAGGCAGGTCTCGGGTTGGCTCCAGGGAGTGGTCCGTCCCTGAGTGTGCCTCCTCCTCTTCTTCAGACCTATGTCATTGGAGCTTCAAAACAGTGGCGAATTATTTTATAGTAAGTACAATCGTAAATGAGGATGCTATTTGGTTCGTCTAATTTCATTCTTATGTAAATAGATCGGGGGTGGTGGGAGGAGATCGAAGACTGACTACTGAGTGGCTGGGGACAAAAAAGGACGCGATATATTCCAGAACTGGGGTAGCAATTCCCTCTTACTGAGAAAACTGCCCCCACCTCCGTGGTGATAACAAGGAAACTGTCCACCAGGCTTGAAAACCAGTAACAGTCAACTTGGCTCAAACTCGCAATGTTCACCAACCCTGCCTCCGCCCCACCCGCACTCACCATGGCCTCAGAGCTTTCTCTCCTCCCCACCACGGCCGCTCCCTCCCTCCTAGCCGAGGCCGCACCCTGGGTGGACCCCGTACACCCAAGGGTGCCCCCAGAGGCCCACGTCCTAGCTGGAGCGCGGAGCCATTGCTTTCCTGCCAGAAGTTCCAGGTCAACTCCTGGGCCTCGCCGGCGACGGGGTCCTACTGCCACTGGTCCCTGAATGGAAGTCCTTACGGAGCATCGGGGTTCCCAGACCCGAGCTCGGACGCCGGCCTGGCAAAGCTCCGATCAGGCCATGCAGCGACCCCTAGGTCTGGCTTTGCACCGCGGGGCGACCCTGCCTCTGTCTCAGTGGTGACAGAGTGGCGACTGGGAAGGGGACCGCTCCCGCTAGGAACACCCTCCAGACTCGCGCGGCTGGGCCTGTCCGAGCCATTCCCGTGCCGGGCGGGGACGGAGGCTGGCAGTCTTGGAAGCGGGTCTCTTCCGGTATGCTCGTCCTGAGCCACACTGCTGGAGGCCCTCGGTTTTCCAAGGCGGGCCGCTGCAGCCCTACTGCCCCGGCCCCCTCCAGTGCCTGGAGCGCGCAGGACCCGGATACTCCCTCCTCTTTGCCCCGCTCCTCTCGGACCAGCACAAGGCTGGGCCAGGACTCTGGAAGGCTGAGCTGGTGAGCTGGACCTGCATGAAGAGGATATTCAAGTCAGGTCCAAGGTACCTGGTAAGAGCTTCTCTCTTGGCTCAGGCACCCTGGGTCTTTTCCCGTGGCACTTAACCATTTGGTGATTAAAACCGAGTAGAGGGCTGGAAGAAGGACCGTCTCCTTGGCAAAGCTTAGCCACGAAGTTCTCAAGCCTTCTTTGCCCCTCCCCCTCTCCAATAGGATACTTCGAAGGCAGTTTTCCTATTGCTTCCTGGGTCTCTATGTGCAAGTTTTCTGGTACAGGGACAAAGAGAAAGAAGAAAAGAGGTGAGATAAGTTGCCCAGAGTCTGCTAGGATCCTAGCCCATAACCCTGGGCAGAGAATGGCCACATTGGTGGCTCTGGCACCTTTCCATGACTCCTTTGGGGCTAGTCTAGACCTTTCTAGTTCTAATTTCCTCCATAATTTGCTAATCCTCAGGCTGGTTTCCAGGTGGGTTTTCCCCAGTGACCTCCCAGGTGCCTCCAGGAACCTACATGAATGTTGGTAATACTTGCAGGGCATGGTGGGGTGGCATGGCTGGGTTGGTGAGGGTCAGGACAAAGCCTGCTACCCCATCACTTTTCTCTCCACCAGGTTCTGGTAGCTGCAGTATGATCCAAGTCTAGGTGGGTGTTTACTGGCAGGGTGGGAAGGAGATGGTCAATCCTTGTGGCTGGACCCTGACACTGGCTTACATTCCACCTCACTCCCTGGGTCACACAAGAGGGCTCATGTCACCTGTGTTTACCTGTTGCTCTGAAATGTGACACTGAAGTTGTTAAATGGGACAGAGGTGAAGCCAAAGCTTTATTTGTTTTGAACGTAAGGGAGAAGGAGTTGGGGTGCTTGGAGGTGGGCTGGGGAGCGGAAGGAAGCTGTGGTTAGGGACTTCCCAGAGCAAGAGTGCCAAGTGCGCACCTCTGCCCCCAGATTCTGCCACAGCAGGAAAGGAGCCCAGACAGTTTCAGGAGGTTTCTAGAGAGATCCGAGGCTGGGGCGTGGGGGGCGGGGAGGTGGGACAGCAGCACGAACAGGAAGAAAACGTGACTAGAAGCAGAGAAGTTACCAACTCATTAGAGTTGGTAGCAACAGATGTTGATGACTCTTACATCTTATGTCTTACTCTTATGGTCGGTGGCTCTGTGTCTGCCCTCAGACCCCCAAATGGGAAAACAGGACCCTTCCTGATGCTGCGGAAGTCCCTGGGCTTCCGTGATTCTGGCCGTTGTGTCCAGGGTATAGGTGGCCCAGGTCACTAGCAGTACAGCATGCTAGGTACAGGACTCAGTAATCAGCCTCGATCCAGCGGTTCGGAACGGGCCCACACCGAGTACGACATCAGAGTTTGTGGACGAATTTCCTACGGAGTCCAGCGCACCTGCCCGCCGCAGCAGGGAGGCCAGTCCCCTCAGTGCTCTGGCTGCCGCGTGGGAGGCGCGGTGCGAAGTGGCCCCGGAAGCCCCGGGGGTACCATGGGCACACTCCCCACCCGGTCCACAGGGACCCAGCTAGAGAGGGAAGCTCGGGGCTGCCTACCCGACCTGTCCGGGCATAGGGAGAAGAGGAGGACCCGAGAGTGGCCAGACCCCCTGCGAGCGGGAGCCAACCCGCTGTGCCGTATCCGAACCCGTCGGCTTACTCCTTCTGTGCGGCGGAGGCTGGAGAGAGAAGAGAGACATCCTGTCCCCATCCTGGTCTTGGAGCCGCCTCAGGCCGCGGAGCTCCACTCGTTTATTTCCTGCCTCTCCGAATTTAGGGGACAAACGAGAGGTGCCCAGGACATGCTGGCTTCCCCCATCGCCAGGCATCGGAGTATTACCTCCTGCTGCTTCGATGCTTTCTGTAAAGAAAAGGTCTCTCGCCTCCAAAACCCTTTAACACAGACGGCATCTGCTTCTCTCAGCAAGTGGCTTCTCAGCTAGGGTTCCCTCTCTCAAAGTTTCCACAATAGCGAAAACCTGCAGGGCTCGGCCACTTTCCGCTTCTCGAAGTGCAGCAAGGCCGGTCATTGCCAGATGACTTAATACAAAGTAGAGGCCCCTTGGAAGCCAGGACCGCACGCAGGTTTTAGTGGCGCACGGAGGGCACCTGGGTGCACTTCTGCCAAAGACAGCCAGGAAAGCAAAGGCAGCACCGACCTGTTAGTGTGCCCCGGACGGCCCCAAAGGTGGAAAAGCAGGAGCCGATATGTTTTTGTGGAACAGTAGACGCACCTCGGCTGCAAAACAGCAAACCCCGGTGTCCGACAGCTGTAAGCCGGTGTCGACAGGTTGTCAGACAACCGCGGGGGCCGGTCGGGAAAAAGCCCGCGGCCGCCGGGCCCGCACCAGCAGCCCCACGGCTCCAGAGCGCAACGCGGGCAGAGGTGGCCCGGCCAGCGCGGGGCACCACGTGCTTGCCGGGAGGGGCGGGAGAGGCCGGCGAGGGCGGGCGGGAGTCTGGGAGGAGGACGAGAGCGGAGCCGGGGGCGGGGCCAGCGCTCAAGGGGATGCCAATCAAAGCATCAACTTCAAATTGTGTCTGAAAGCCCCGCCGCCGAGCGGAGGGCGGCCGGCACAGTCGGCTCGGGATCGCGGATCCGGGCGCAGCCGGGAGCCGGGCGCCAGCGAGCAACGGGCCGAGGAGCAGCCCTCGGCCCCCGCCTCCGGGCCGGCCCGAGCGCGCCCGGCCCGCCGCCCGCTCTCCACCTCCGCGCCTTCCCCCAGACCCCCGCCTCCCCCCCTCGCCACTTTAACACTTGCCCGCCGCCGTTGCCGCCGAGTCCGCGGACATGTCCTTCCCGCAGCTGGGCTACCCGCAGTACCTGAGCGCCGCGGGGCCCGGCGCCTACGGCGGAGAGCGCCCGGGGGTGTTGGCTGCGGCGGCCGCGGCCGCCGCCGCCGCCTCGTCGGGCCGGCCAGGGGCGGCGGAGCTGGGCGCGGGCGCGGGCGCGGCAGCGGTCACCTCGGTGTTGGGCATGTACGCGGCAGCCGGACCTTACGCGGGCGCGCCCAACTACAGCGCCTTCCTGCCCTACGCCGCGGATCTCAGCCTCTTCTCCCAGATGGTGAGTGCGCCTCGTAGCTGCGCGCCTTTCTTGCCCCGGCGGCCTCTCCCCTGCGGCCCCGGCGCTTCGGGCACGGGGTCTCAGGCGGCTCGGCGCGCGGGAGGGAGAGCAGCGGGCGGGCAGAGCGGGCCCGGCCGGGGAGCGCGAGCTTCTCTGCCCACGGGTCCGTGGCGGCGGTCTGGGCAGCGCGCAGGGGCCAGCGGGCAATGGCCTCTCCATCTCCGCAGAGCAGGCGGGAGGCCCGGCTGAGAAGGGGGCTCTCGGAGGGAGTCACGAGGCCGCAGGAGCAGGCCAGGGGCGCGCGGCCCACGCTGGAGGCCGGGGCCCAGCTCTCCCGGTGCCCTGGCCGGTTGGGGAAGGCGGGGCTCCAGTATCTTGGCCCGATTTTCCGGGAGTCCTTTTCGGCCCCCTCGCACGACCTCCGCGGCTGTGGACTGGGCGGGGGAGACGAGGTTTATCCATCTTTGGCACAGCTCACACAGTCGTATCCGACTTTAAAGCCTGATTAGTGCTGTCAAAATTAAAGTAACAAAGGCGATCGGACTGGCCGTAGGGGTCTCTTAACGGTGTGTGTGTGTGTGTAAAATTGAGATACCGGGGAAAATTAAGTTGAAATATTTTTTGGCGTCTAAAATGCTGTTTGCTTTGACTTTCGTAAGTTGCCAAAGTTTTCATTTCATTTGCACCGAGAGAAAGCACATTTCCTCCCCGGTTACATAATGGAGGATTAAAGAAAACAGTGTCCCTGGGCTGAAAATAAACGGTGTCCTCTCAATCTTGAGTCCCAGTGGGTGTCAGATGTGGGGCGGGGGCTCTTCTGGGCACGGGCCAAGCTGTCGATCCACAACGATGTGTTTTCCTTCATCTGGTGCAAGTTTGGGCTGAAACTTGGGCCGCTGGCGATCTGTGTGCGGGGCGCGGGGACCCGCGAAGCAGCCTCCTCTTGGCGCGGCTGCCGGCGGGATAACGCAGTTTTCGGGTACCCCCAGGCTCTCCCCACTTCTCAAAGAAGAGACGGAGAATAAATACCCGCCAACCTTCGGCGTGCAAAGCGGCCAGTGGGTTTCCCCGTAACTTTTTCTTGCGTGGAAAGAAAGCCCTTTCTCTGCAAGCAGCCCCAGCTGCCTCTCAGGTCGCTTGCTGTCGGAAGAGATCAGCTCCCATTTTGTTCTGGCGGCTGGGATGCCAAGCGAGCGGTGAGAGATTTACAGGGTATCCTTTCAGAAAGAATTCCCCGCAGAGAGGAGGTCTCAACGTCTTCTTTTCAGTCACAGGCCAAATCATTGGAAAAAGTGCAAAGTACATTTTGTAAAGATTGGGCAAAAACGAAATCTGGCCAAGGACATCTTTTCTCTGTGGTGTGGACCACCAAACTACTTATTCAAAGAAATATTCTGTTCTTCGCAACTTTCTCATGGTCCAGAATCCTCTTCTGCCACTAGCAACTGGATGATTCTATGCAAACAGTTATATTTTTTTTACAGAATTTTTAATGCAGATGGGTGCCATTTGACACCCCCTCGTGTTTGTGGGGGAGGGAGGGAGCTCTGTGTTGAGAACCTGCTCCAAATGCAGTGCTATGGGGGAATGCAGAGGCTTGGTTTTTTAATAAGGAAGTCCTGTAGAGACCCCCCGCCTCCCAGGTGTGGTTGTGTTTCCTGGGGTCTCCTTTGGTTTCTTGGAAAGGAAGCCTGATCCCAAGCTCAGAGGCTAGGCCCAGATTCCCAAGGTGTTAGGACTGAGGGTTTGGAAGTCAGAAGATAAAACTGTGAAGTGAGTATCTGTCTGGGCAATTTATGGTAATAATGAGGCCTAATGAGGTTGTTAGAAAGATAAAATGTTATTTACCAAAAAACCTGATGGGATAATTTGACTCGCTGTGTTTTACTACCTATGATAAAAAGAATATTGATTGCAAATAAATCCGAGCCCCTAGAAGCCTGCACGCAGTCTGTGCTGCTTGCTGCAGATCAAAGACAAACTTTGGAGACTAAGCAGGAGTAGAGGCCCAGGAAACCGGTTCTGCACCTCTTCTCAGGCACTTCGGCCCTGGCGTTAATATTTTACCCGATAAGCCCTCCTTTTGTGTTTTTTAAAAAAACAAATGTGGGTTTTGTTATTGTTGTCCATGATGACCAGGATTAAATTTTTAAATTACCTGTCTCCCTTCTATACCTTTAAGTGTGGGGGAGCCATTGTATGCAGATTAATCTGGAAGCTAAAAGGAGCTGTGCTTTCATTTTAAATTGCTGGCTGTTTTGAGCCCAGAGAAAATCCGGTTTATTTTGTTTGACCCCCTCAGGGTCTGAGGGTGGGGGCAAGGGCTCTTGGTTCTTCCCTTTGGAGAAGCTGTTTTATTCGCCTAGTTAACAGGGTTTCCCCTCCAGCTAGTGTAGGTCAACTTGGATATCAGGCTTCTGGAGCGGTCGTGGGGGTGGAGTGGGGGACAAGAGAGTGGCCTGGGGATATCTAAGCAGCCCGGCTCCCGCTGTGGCCTTCCACCGAGGCAAGGATTCTAGAACTTTTCTTGAGTGACAGAAAAGCCAAGATCGGTGGAAGTGCAGTTCCTGGAGGCAGCTCTTTGTCTAACCCTTCTCCCCACTTCGACCTCGGTTGGTGAATTGGGGCCTTTGGCTTTCCAGCAGACAGGAGCAATTGCCCCTGACTTTCCCTTGAGTTCTGGGAACTCATCTTTCTCTCTCTCTCTCTCTCTCTCCACCCCTACTATTTCCTCTCTCGCTGGGCCCTGTGGCCGCAGGGCTCACAGTATGAACTCAAGGACAACCCAGGGGTGCACCCCGCCACCTTCGCTGCTCACACAGCCCCGGCCTACTACCCCTACGGCCAGTTCCAGTACGGGGATCCCGGGCGGCCCAAGAACGCCACGCGCGAGAGCACCAGCACCCTCAAGGCCTGGCTCAACGAGCACCGCAAGAACCCCTACCCCACCAAGGGGGAGAAGATCATGCTGGCCATCATCACCAAGATGACCCTCACGCAGGTCTCCACCTGGTTCGCCAACGCGCGTCGGCGCCTCAAGAAGGAGAACAAGGTGACGTGGGGCGCACGCAGCAAGGACCAGGAGGACGGCGCCCTCTTCGGAAGTGACACGGAGGGCGATCCGGAGAAGGCCGAGGACGATGAGGAGATCGATCTGGAAAGCATCGACATCGACAAGATCGACGAGCACGACGGCGACCAGAGCAACGAGGACGATGAGGACAAGGCTGAGGCCCCGCGAGCGCCCACAGTGCCCACCGCCCTCACCCGGGATCAGGGATCGCCACTGGCGGCCGCTGACGCTCTCAAAACCCAAGACTCTCCCCTAGGCTTGGCTAAGGAGGCCCAAGAACCCGGCGGCACGCGCCTGCTGAGTCCAGGCGCGGCAGCGGGTGGCCTGCAGGGAGCGCCGCACAGCAAGCCCAAGATCTGGTCACTGGCCGAGACGGCCACCAGCCCGGACGGCGCGCCCAAGGCCTCGCCGCCGCCCGCCAGCCATCCTAGCGCGCATGGGCCCCCTGCGGGCGCGCCGCTGCAACACCCTGCTTTCCTGCCCAGCCACGGACTGTACACCTGTCACATCGGCAAGTTCTCCAACTGGACCAACGGTGCTTTCCTGGCACAGGGCTCGCTGCTCAACATGCGCTCCTTCTTGGGCGTTGGCACACCCCACGCCGCGCCCCACGGCCCACACCTGCCCGCGCCGCCTCCACCGCAGCCACCCGTGGCCGTTGGCCCCGGGATGCTCCACGGCGACAAGGCCTCGGCCCGCAGCAGCCCCACGCTCCCAGGTATGGCACAGGGAGCATCCTTCCCATCCTGGGCCAGGAATCCAGAGCCAGGGCGGAGCATGGGGGCTGGGGAACACAGGCCCGGGAGTGGGAGGCGTTGGCCAAGGACACCCCCCCTGAGCAATAACCTTTGACTGAATTAGGGGAACCAAACTAAGGCCCCCGGGCTCTTCCGAGAGAGCTTGCTCCGCAGCTTCCTTCGTCTGCCCGGCGAAGGAAGGGGTGGTCCTCTTAGGAGACCCTGCCCCAGGGGCAGGAGGGAGTGGGGAGAAGGAGGAGGCCTGCACACCTCTGCCCCCATCCTACCCCCTACAGGTCTCCCAGTCCTAACTTTCCCTCTTCCTCTCCCTCACAGAGAGAGACATTGTCCCCAGGCCAGACTCGCCGCCACAGCAGTTAAAGTCGCCCTTCCAGCCCGTGCGCGACAAGTGAGTGCTGTTTGCTTTCACCACTGGGCAGGGGAGGGAGCAGGGCAGGTCGGAAGTGGGGTACTGCCCGCCAGTCTGGCGTGCGGGGCCAGCCGGCTCTACCCCCGTTTCTCCCCAGCCGGGAGCCGGGCGGGGCGGGCAACCCCGCCCCGCTTCGGTGCTCAGCGGGCTGAACCGGTGACTCCGGGTGCGGTCCCAGCGTCCGTCTTTTGACAGTCCCTTTGCCTTCCTGTCTTGCTGTGTTTTCCCTGCAGCTCGCTGGCCCCGCAGGAGGGAACGCCGCGGATCCTAGCAGCCCTCCCGTCTGCTTGATTCAGGGTCTTCTTTTACTTTTGCGGGGGGAGGGGGGGAGGAGTTCGGGAGGGGAGGGGATGAAGGAGGAATTAAGACAAATACTTCAGACTGGTACAAAGGACAAACATGGCAACAACGTCAACGACTCCCATCCATCGCTTTCTGCAGAAAGGGGTTCGTCCCGACGGAGCTGGCGTCCAGGCAGCTGGCCTCCGCGGAGGCTGGGCCCCGGTCACCGTGGCTGTCACCGTGCTCTAGGTGATTATCGGCTCGGTAAATGCCCCCAACGTGCTTGTGTCTCTCTTTTTTTCCTTTCTGTATATAGAGTGATTTCAGATTGTAAATAGCGCGTCAGCGAACTTGTCTAAATCATATATTTTTGTCTAATAAACTAAGTGAAATGGTGCCCCCGCTCCCGCTGCTGTGTGTGGCTGCCGCAGTGCCGAGCCCTGGAATTCTGGCCGGCCCCCCAGTGCCTGCGGCTCGGGGAGGAGAGACCTTTCGCAGTGTCCGCCCGGGAGGTGGCTGTTGGCTGTTTCGCCGCCGTTTGGTTGTCGAGTTTGCGATGTTGACATCAGGACAGTTTCTTGTTGGCAGTTTCATTCTTAGCAACTCTTATAGGTATATTTGGGGCATGCGTTTCTCAGGACATAAATGAGTTTGATTTTAGGCAGTTTATAAAACGATTTCTTAAAGTGGGCAACAATGAGGAGGGGGAAAAAAGAATCTCCAGTCGTGTCCCCCAAGGAGAACTTCGAATTTAAAATCAATTTCTATCTAGTTGTCTCAACAGCGCATTGTGGCGTCAGGCTGTTCGAGGGAAGAATGGGGACGTAATGGAGTATGAAATTTTGCTTTGAATGCATTTTTTTTAGATATTTGTTAAACTCAAACGTGGAGAAATTGGGAGGCTTTTAAAAACTGTCCTGATGGAGGGCAGTGCGGGGGTGCTCCCTGGGCTTGTGAGCTGAGGGCTCCGTAGGGGTAGTTGGGACAAAAAGGGGAGGAAGCTTTAGTCTCCCAGGGACGCCCCCACTAAACGGCTGCTCCGCCAACCGGTCGCGCCGAGCGATCGAACCCTGGAGCAAATAGCCCCCGAGGGTCCCAGCCCGGCCTGCAGGCGGTGGGGGGTGAGATGAGGAGACAATGCTGGCCGGCTCCGGCTTCTCCTGCCTACGGGAGGGCAGCGGCCCCGGAGGCTCCGGGGCCTCGGCGCGCTAGGAGATAGAGGGACGCGCCGAAGCGGCCAGTACTTCGAGCAGGGCACAGACGACTTTGGGTTGGATTTGCTAAAACCGAAAAGGCAGACGTCGCCAAAACTGGCAGCGAGCGGTGGTGGGCTGCGGGGCAACCTGCCCGGTGCGGAAGAGGCGGAGTCCCTGGCATCCTGCAGGCCCCCTTCCACACCCCCACTCCGGATCTTCTATTTGCCCTCGAGGCCCTTCAGGACCCGCTCTCTGGGTCTGCAAGTGGCTGCGAGAGGCTCGGCTCTTTGCAGCTGCCATGGCTAAGGAAAGGGGAAGCTCGCTCCAAAGGCGTGGGGTCTGCACGCTACTCTGGTGCTTGTGTCCTTTTCCAGCTATCCCCTGCCTGGCCACGTCCTTTTGGAAGAAGGGTCCCCTCTCTACCACAGGGAGGAGGCGCGTAGGACGCCGCGAGGGCCAGCCTGGAGGCTTGGCAGGTGGGGGTGCGAGGCGGGCGGGGCGTGCGGAGCCCACGAGGAAACGAGAGCGGAGCTGAGTGGACGCCAACCGAGGCAGCGAAGCCGGCGCTTCCAGTCCAAACGGACGTGCTCGAGGCGCCCTCTATGGGCCGGAAACGGAATGTGGCCCTGACGCGGCTCGGCTCTCGCTCCTGGGGTGTGGCGCAGAATCTGGGGGTGCTGACCTTGATTTGCGGATTTTTGAATGTGTTCTCGGGCGCCGCTCACTTGCTTGAATGTTGGGGTTCCCGGCCTGCTGGGTAGGCTGCTGAGGGAGGGAGGGAGTGGAAGCCGGGGTCCGCGCAGGTCGTTTTCATTGTCTCCGATGGGGCTTGCGAGTTTAGAGAGGAATTCCTCGTTTGTCCTGCGTGCTAGGGCTGCGGGGGTCACAGCCCTGGACTTCATATTTCAGAGGTTTTGGTGACAGTGAGTATATTGAAATCTCTGACCAGCTGTGTCCTGCGCTTCTGAGGAGGAATCGGGTTCTTGGCCTCAGCACACGCTACTCTGGCATCCAGTGTGCCCGGAGACCCCTTAATGGGTGACGGCTGGAAGCAGCGAAGGGGATTTAGGTGGGCTGTAGGGACCTCTGACCTGGCTGGCTTCCACTGTCGAATTTTCCAGAATCAGAGAGGATTGTCCATGCAGGCATCTGCTGCTTGCCCCATAAATCCATTTCTTAAAAATCCAATACATTTGGGACCCCCCAGTTGTGTTGCTTTGGTGGCTGGGCCAGTAGGTGCTCCAGGCCAGTAGGTGCTCACCAGCTCCAGGCCTCAGAAGCCAATGGTCTACACGTGTGGAGGTCTGTGCCCTGTCCCGTGGCATGAAGATGCTTTCTGTGCAAAGAAGGCAGGTTGCCAGCCTCAGAATTATTTTTCTTGCAATAAAAACTAGAAGTAGTTTTTAAATTGAGCATTAAAGAGCATTTTTTCTTCTTTGCTATTTGTTTACATCTTTCCCAACCTCATACCTACCTAGGGGTACCTGTGCACACAGTGTTTCAGGTCCTAAAATATCTGGGAGTAGGCATAGAAGCCCTCTCTCTCTCTCTCTCTCTGTCTCTCTCTGTCTCTCTCTCTCTGTCTGTCTCTTTCCCCCCTAAAGCTAAAGTAGGAGTTTCTCTGAGGTTTTCTGTATATGCAAAAGAGCTGTCCCACTCCATCTCTGCTCAGGGACAGTTTCTGGGCTTTGCAGTAGTTCTGTGGCCTGCAAGGAGAAGCCTGAGCCCAAAAAGAAGTAGAGGTGAGCAATACCCACAGGATTAATGTTTGCACCTTGGGGTACCATCCTCCACACCAAGAAAGGACACCCTGTGTCCAGGACAAAGGGTTTCTGTCTTTTCTGGAGGGGGAAGGTAAGAAATCCTGTCTGCTCCTCCTTCTACTCCAGCCCTGGCTGGTGCCTAGGTGACAGGATTGTCAGGGCACAGTCCTTCTAGGTCTGTTTCCCCTAATTCCTGGCCTTAGGACTTCTGGAGGGGGCTCAGGCCTTGCCCCAAATCCTGACCCGCAGGAGGCTCTGAAACCTCTGCTCTCACTATCCTATCCTCTTCTCCACCCTCCAATCAATTATATTCCCCAGCACATTTATCTCGCCTGCAATATGGAGAATTTATATTCATATCTTGGTTTTAGTGTTCTGACACTGATTAATGTCATACGCACCGTGGCTCAAAGGGGCGCACCACCCGATGAATCATGCCCTATAAAGTTTCAGTGGTCCTTGTAGATGGGACTCTAGCAGAGAACTAGGAAGCTGGAGGGAGGGGGGAGTGAAGGGGGAGTGAGGAGGGAGGAAGGGGGAAAGGAAAGAAGAGACAAAAGGCAGGTTGGGCTCTGGTTCACAGGGTACCCTTGCCCCTACATGGGGTTTGGGGAACCCTGGACCCTTTGCAAGAACCCTTCTCCCCACCTGGGCACTTCCATTCCAGTCCTCTCCAACCTCTCTGTTTTCTATTCTTCTAGATGGTTCCACAAAAACTGGTGGCTTCCTGACTGGCCCAAGCAGGGTCATGGTGGGCCTGGGGCTGCCAGGTGGAGATCATGGATTTATGGACATTGATTTGGGGGGATAGGGACCCTGAATGCTCTCTGGAAAGTGATGGGGCTCAGTTTGCCAATGAGAATATGGTTTTGACCCTAGGGTCAAAAAGTTGGGGGGGTCTGAAAGGAGGGAAGGAAGCCCAGACCAAGGAGGGCTGCTGGGTGTGGTGGGGGAGGGGGTTGGTGACTCCTCAAAGGTTTGAGGTACTGGGTCTTGGGGATTTGGCAGTCTCTGCCCACACCCTGTCACCCCCTGTGCTGCATAAGCCATGTCGCAGGACCCAGCATTGTGATAGGAGTCTGCTGGGCACTCAGGCTCCTGGGACCCCAGAAGGGAAACTGGGGCTACCCTATACTGCGCTCAGGCATTATGGCCCAGCAACTTGACAGGCTCAGGGTGTCCTGGGGAGAGCCTTGCCAGATCTAGCCGTCTGGGACTGGGCTCCAGGTATGGAGGGCCAGCAGGGGAGGGTGTGGCCCCGAGTTTCCAATGCAAGGTGGGTGGCCAGGAGACAGAGCTAGGAGATGGGGCCCTGTGTGCTTTGGGAGTGGTGGCAGTTCCTAGCTGCCTGGAGAGGTCCCTGAGCCTTTGTGGAGAGTAACGCCCCAACCCCCAAGGTTTCCTGGGCTCTTGCAGCCCACCCCAGGGCATCTGATAAATGGTCTCCAAGGGAAAACTCCCCAGTGATCTGGTGCCTGCTCAGCTGGGGAGGGAGAGCTTCACAAGTCTTCTGGAGGCCCGTGGAGCCAGGGTTCTAATTATAGCTTTGGAGCTGAAAGGCCTCAGAAGGTCATCCTGTGGGGACTGCTGGTGGCCTTTTGTGCCCCTGCTTCTGAAGCTGGACAGAGATTCCCTTTCCTCCCACTAAGGAGATCTGAGATGGGCCCTCTAAGGGCAGCTGGCCTGTCAGGTCAGCGAGCACTGGGCCTGAGGCCCACGGTCCTGCTAGAGGCCCACGAAAATGCTTTAATTTCTTTTGAAACAGAGAAAAAAGAACTTTTAGGTGGAAAATTATTTGTTAATATATAATATCAATGTATTCATCTTTATGCCAACACGGTCATGACATTTATTTTTTAACATTTTTTACAATGGAGGAAGAGGCCTGCTACCCAGGAAAGTCACCTTGTGGCTCAGGCTGAGGACACCTCAAGGCCTAATGTCCTGGAATTGCCTTCAATGGGAAGTTAGAGAATCAGGTGGCCCTGAACCTGGGAGGGGACCCACGTGCCTGGATGACCTCACCATCTCACATTCAAGTTGCAGGGACCCATGGCACTACAGCCAAGTCTTGGGACACCCCCCCCAAAACTGTTGGCCTGAACCAGCTCTAGGGGAGCATGCAGCTGGAATCAACATATCCCTCCGCCCCAGTCACCTGTCCCCCACCCCCAGTGCAGGGAAGACCAGTACTCCCGGGGCTGAGAGGCAGGCAAAAGGCAGTGGCCTGGCCAGAGGAGAGGCCAAGCAACCCCCTACATCCTTCCTGTGGGCGGGGCGCAAGTGGCAGCCCTTTCTGCTCCTCTGCTGTTTGGCTTCTGAGGATGCCTTGTGTGTCTCTGATCCCTCAATCCGTTTATCCAGCGTCCTGAGCTTTCCAGCGGAAGGTGGGGACTGCAGTGGCCTTTGCCACATCAGGGGTCATGTAGGGGAAAGTGCTGCACCCAGTGAGCCCCGGCCTCCATCTGTCTACCCCCGTTGCCCCCATCCCCACTATCCCTGCCTTCCCCACCAGCTCCACAGGCCCCACTGGTCTCACTGGGGTCCAGGCTCTGGCTCAGTGGCAGACCAGACAGGTGGGAATCACGCCTACAGTTTAAATCTTCGACACGGAAAGGTTTTTATTTATTCCTTCTACTTCAGGCTGCCCTGTGGACCAGGGAAAGAGCTCCCTGGATTTCTCCCCTGTGTGTTTGTGGTGTGAGCTCAGGTGCTGTGGGAAGGGGCTCCTGGGCTGCTCAGTCTACAGGACCCCGGTGGCCACAGCCCAGCTGGGCACCTGCAGTCCTGGCCTGTCTTCCTCTGTCTTCTTGTCTGTCGTTGCTGTAGCTTTGCTTGTTACTGAATTTTAAACGTATGCTTAGTTGCCAGGTCCTGGGTTAGCTCCAGCAGTGTCTGAAAATATTAAATACATCTAGAAGACGGTGGGCGAAAGAAATTAAGAAGGTGCTTGCTGCACAGAATGTTAAAAAGACCCTACACTAAAGTGATTAACATTTTTATGAATAAAATTAATCACGCATTAACTGCAGCCAGCACCTCTGAAAGGCAGCCCCCCTCTTATACCCATGAACTTTGGAGGCAGCCTTGGCCCACGGCAGACACCCAGCCCCTGGCAGCCTCGGAATCTTTATGAGGGACAACCAGTAATAGAGATCTAAACCGAGGCAAGGAAAGCAAAATCTCCAAAAACACCTACACCCCATACACTGCAGCATTTTTTAAAATGCCATTTTTTAAAGCAAGCCCTCCATTAAAACAGGCCATTTCCATGGTCAGATGTGCCGGTGGGATGGTGTGGACCTGGTCACGGAGGGCAGCAGAAGGTGACCTGGGAGGCAAAGCACAGCCCCAGGGCCCTGCAGTGCGGCCTCGGGGGTCCTCCTTCTGGGCCAAGCTTCTGGCAAAGCCACTCATATTGGAGGGCGGACCTTCGGCATTATTAACATTTCCAGTCTTGCAGATAATAAAGTGTGATTCTTCCTCTCCGGTCTTCGCTCTCCCTCCTCTCTAATCTCCTGCCACTGCGGTTTTGGGATGGTTCCAGCAGGCTGTATAAAGGGACGCGCAGGCATCTGAAGTGTCACTCGGCAGCTGTGGCGGAGGAGCAACATTGCCGTTTTGTCGGGGCTCCCAGCTCAAGTGCGCAGCAGAAGGTGAATCAAAGCGCAGGCGTCTGCAGCCCACGCATTCTTCTTCACCGCCGTGGCGAATCTCTGAGCTCCCAGCACCAACAGAATCACCGTCCCTGTTTGAGTTGATATATTAATATTTACTGAGGATTTGCAAGGTCGGGACTAAATGTCAGCAGATTGCTGGGGCAGTCCTGTGGGGAATAATTAAACAAATCTCACAGCAGTTCAGCCTCTTAACATCTTTATTAATCTTCCCCCCACCCTCCTGAAAGAGTGTGTTGAAATATTGCTTTTGCAACCTTAGAGAAAATTCAGAATAAGGGTGATAGTAAATAAAACACTGTGCTGTGGATGTTTGCTTTGGAGGCCTCGTGGCCCCTCCCAGGCAGATGTTCCAGAGGCCTGATGTGCGGATTACAGCCCAGAGGTTGTCGTGCTCACCTGCCCCTCCATCAGGTTGATCTGGTCCAGTTTTGGGGACACAATCTCACAATCTCTGTTCCTGGGATTCGATCCGCACCCTCTGTCCACTTTGCTGGCTCTGGAGGCCTGCCTCCTGTAACGTGATTACAGCGTGCACTTGGCTACAAGTTGGACCATTCTCTTTAATAAGCTTCATAATTAGTGTTGGGATGCCTCATTACAAGTCATAGCCTGTAGCAGTCCTAGGCCAAACGGCCCTCCGCAATCAGATTGATTTTTTATCGGGCAGCAGGAGCTGTCTGGAGTTTTTGTTTGTATAATGGGGACCCGCGTCAGGCCCCCAGTGTAAAAATACCACCAGGAAATTAATTGCTTCTGTGTGGATCCACCACAGATGTGTCCTGTTGATCAGAATGGTATATTTTTGACTTTGCTATCCTGTGGTGGGTTGTAAAAAAAATAAAATGAAAGCCAGCAATGCAAACATATTAGCATCAATATAGATTCAGCCTGGCATAATTGAAAACATGGGGTTTCCGAGGAGGCTGGGCAGGGAAAGTCTAAGTTTCTGGTGAGACCTTTTCCTTCCTGCACTCTTTCACACAGTTCTTTTTTATTTGTTTATATGTGCATGCAATTATTTATTTATTGCTTCCAAGTGGAACCACTTCCTGGCAGACATGTGGCTGGAGTTGCACTTGGTTTCTGACGGAAAGATCTACTTGGAGTAACAGGCCCCCAGGGGGAGGGGTGGTTGCCCGACCTGACACCTGACATCAAGTCCCCTGGTTGAAGTTAGTGGTTTGATGCTCTCACAGCCATGTGAGGACACCGAGAAAAAGAAAGCCACCTGCTCATCAAGGATGCAGCCAGCGGGGCCTCTGGTGGCCTTGGGTGGGTAGGTCTTGTGTGGACTCTTATGTCCGCGAGTGGTGTGTGTGGGTTCCATGAGTGACTCAGCTGAGTGAGCAGAGCTTTGTCCTGGGCTCTCCACACTGCTCCCAGCTCAGATACAAATAAATGAGAAGGTGTCCTTCGTCCTCTCTGCTCTTTCATTAGGCCACTGGATGCCTAAATTCTGGTGCAGTTGTGAATTACTCCAACAACTGAGCACAGTGTAAGGAGACTTTTACACTAGTCGGCCCCTGAATTAACATCTGCAACTGCATGCTCTGTTCCTGGCACCAGGCAGGTCACTGCCGGCTAGTCCACGTGGATCCCCGTCAGTGCCGTTCAGGTTTGGTCCCCATGTCCCTTGTATTTATTTCTTCCTAGAGGAGTTTCATGAGTTTCTGTCTCTGAATCCGTTCTGAGGCCCTTGGAGGTCAGCAGTCTGATTTTCTTGCTCCGTGCTGTGTTGGGGTGGAGTTTATAAATTTTAGCTCTGGCAACTCAGCAGACAACACCCTATGTGTGGGAAAAAATTGTGTAATGCTGACAGTGTAACATTTTGATTTAGGGAAATAACTGTTTCATATGCAAAAGAACACACTTGTCTGACTTCATGTGCGCCCACAGGAGCATCAGGTGTTTCTGCAGCAGTGAGAACAGACACTAGAACCTTCACTGTTGGATTTGCCAAGTCCTGTGGATGGGAGGATGCTTGTGGTCTCTGGCAATGCCGGGGCGTGGCAGATTACGGTGGCCTCACGGCCAGGCCTACCTCAGCTTACAGGTAGGCCTGGGCTCCTAGTATCTAGGAATCAAGGGCTCTGATGAAAGGACAGAGAGAAGGAAGGTCACCACGTCCATTTATTTATATCTGAGTCTGGGAGTAGCCCAGACAGCACAGGACAAAGATCTTCCATTTGGCTTAGTCACATGTGGAACACATACACAGATATGAGACACAAAGGGACCCCTTGCTTGTTCTCCAAAGAACATACACGTTGAGGCCTGACTGGCACTACGTCTCCAGGTCTAGACAGAAAGCTCAGGGAGACTTAGAACGATCTGAATGATGAGCTCAGGATGCTGCCCTTGGGGAGGGGGGAGGGGCTGGGTGGGAGAGAGAGAGAGCAGCCTAGAACTGAATGTCTCCTGCTGGGTGACCTGCCTTTTGTCTTCTTTCCTAGATACTTATCAACCCCTTTCCTCCCTGAGCATGGTGCAGCAGGACTCTTAGGGAGATGTCTCTTAAAAATGTGTATTCGCCAACAGGCCCCTCCCCAATCCCTCTTTCAGCAGGTGCATGTGGGGCCCAGTAATCTGTATTTGAAATCATGATAATTCTGAAGCTGAGCATAGAGCCCTCGGTTGGAGAAACACCTTGTGGACCCCAAGCTGCTGTAAATGGCTTCCGTTAAAAGGCTCTAGTGTCTGTCACATTTCCTGGAGGGTTCTAAAGGGTTGCAGAACTAAACAAGTCCATCTTTAATGAGAAGAATTATTCATGCTGTCAGAGGGAAGCAATCCTCTGGGGTGCCCCCAGAAATGCTGTGCCTCTGCAGGACCATTGGGGCCACACTGGTCACTGCAAATGTGTCCCATCTGTGGCTGCACAGAGCTGCCCAAGGACAGCAGATCTTTTTGGATATCCCACTGCATGCATGGCCAGCAGGGCCATTTACTGGTTCCAAACTGTAAAACCAAAAATAATGCAGTGGTACCTGCCCCTGCGAATGGTGGGGGCCTAAGTGCATGGTGTCCAACACTCATCACACAGCAGCTCGAGTGAGCCCTTCAGGCCCCCAACAGTCCATTCCGTGGATCTCCCCTTCATTTGAGGGTCACTGATTATTTGTGCGTTTACTTAACCTTTACTTGTACACAGCATTTTCCTTTTTACTATTCATGCAGTTGATAATTCAAAATGTAGATGTCAGTGTCCCCAGACATAGATAAGGATGCATGCATGACAGTTTCTTATTCAGTCACAACCAACCTGATCGAAAGTGGTTGTACAGGGCACCTGAGGTTGCAGGAGTGACAATTTACTGTCACAATGTCATCTGAGGGCAGGGAGAGGGCAGAGTGCGAGAAAAAAAGGAAAGTCTGACCAAAGCTAGACTAATGAAGGACTCAGGACAAAGGACAAGATGGTCCCAGGGGGAAGCCAAAATGGAAAGTTTCTTAAGTTCCTGCACCTACTCTCCTCAATCCCTCTCACTCTTGTTTAAAAATAAAGGTAGAGAACAATGTTTTAGCCAACTTTGAAACTAGCCTGGTATTTAGGGACTGAAGTTCATTTTCCCGGAAGAAAAAAATTCTTCCCATTTCTAAGAAAGAAGTTTTTGTTTTGTTTGTTTGTTTTTTAACTTTAAGAAAGACTCCAAATCTTTTTGGACACCGCATATCTGTTTAAAAAAACAAAAACCGTTTTGATAAGCTATGTATAAATGAATCAGAGACAGGTGGCTTTGATTTCCCTGCAAAGGCTTACTTTGAACCCCAAATATTTTTAGAAGGTTTGAGGTGTTCAGACGCTGTGCAGTTGGGCACACCCAGCCGTAATTTAAGGGGATGGACTCAAGGCACATGTTTCTGATCTATTTACAATTGTCAGAGGCAGCTCTTCATTTGGAGTCCCTTTTGATGTACAGGAATGCCTCTGAGGCTCCGGAATTCCCTCTGCACCCCTGTCCCTGCCGGCAGGCTGGCGACCCGCAGCAGAAGGGCGTGCTTTCCCAGCGGCACACGGCCTCCGAACGTCTCACGTGGCCAGTCTTTAACTCTCACATGTCAGGAAGCATCAGCCTTGTAACAATGCCCTTCTGGTGGTAGCAGTGTGTTGATCTTTGAACAAGAGGTCAGGGCAGATGGCGGTATCTGCTGACCTCCGGCTTGCGGGCTACGGTCTTCATTGTTCAGATAGGTGAAAATGCTCTCTGAAATTCCACTGATGGCTAGAATTTCGTTGATGTGATTCTCGTTTTGGTAAGCAAGAAATCAGTGCTGCGGTAGAAGCCATTTATATGATGATGGGTAATGAAAACCGAGGCTACCATCGGGCAACCTTGAGGAGATGACTTCCAATGCCTTCCCATGTGTGCTTGTCCGCCACATACACAGCCGTAAGCAGACAGAGGGGACAGCAGTGCACTTGGTGTTAGAACTCACAAGTACAAACTATCATCTTGGACCTGAGTGAAGATAACAAGAATTCCTGACGTTTAATGAGCGATGGCTGGGTGCCAGGTGGTACTTGTAGTTTACATGTAATAGAAGATTTAATCTTCTGATGAAGCTGTGAGGTTAGTGTTATTAGTTAGTTCATTTTAAGAGCGAGAAGACTGGAGTGAGGAAGTACCTCAGAGCCCAGGGGTCTCACCGCCCTCTGTGCTGCCTGAATACAACCTGTTAGAACGGGCAGAGCTTCCGGCGCGCACTAGAAGAGCTCCCAATTCCGTGGTGAGCCTCGTCACCCTCAGATCTACCACTAACCCCTGGGGTTGGGGCTGGTCCATCCCAAAGCCAGTGTCTTCTCAGAACCTGGTTGTAATTTTCCTGGCATCTCCAGGCAATGCTATTTTCTTCTTAATGATGTCTTTGCGCACCTAAGTAGGACAAACTAGCATGTCATTTCGCATATTCTATCTGTGGGGAGAAGTCACTCGTTTTTCATGGCCATGGACATTTGCAACAGGGTGTCCATGGTTCTGAAATCGTGTAGTCCCTTCTAGCATCCCAGTTCCCCAGGTCTCCCTTCCACCCACGGCAATGATCCTGTCCTCCATGCTCCCCTCCCTAGTTCTTTGCCTCTCCCAAACCTCCTGTGGCTTCCCTGACACCAGCAGGGCATCCCTGAGTGAGTCCAGGCTGGTTACAAGGTTTTGTGGGAACCAGGGAGGTGCAGACTATGGGCACAGGCCACCCTAGAAGGTGTCATCCACCTCCATGACTGTAAGTTTTATTCTGTCATGTGAGAGATCCACTGAACTTTCTAAATGGTACCTCAGTTTTTGGTGCTTGTAGTTCAGTGAATGCAATGTGCATGTGGTGTTTGCATGTGTTTGAGCATGTACCTGTGGTGGCATGGGGGAGGTACAGACCAGGAGGGAGGGGTCAGCACTGCTAATGTGGTCAGTATAGTTGCCAGCCCTATGGCTTAAGGCCAGAGACCCCTAATTCCTATTTGTCAGGTGCAACTCCGTTTACCTGGGGAAAGTTTCATATCCCAAACTTTTTGTGTATCATATTTGTAGACTCATGGACTCATTAAGGCACAAAAGCCTCAGTTTGAAGGTCAGAGAATGAATCCCATCAGGTCAAGTGAACATTCTCAGGACCCACAAATCTCTGTCTGAGGATGTTGAGAAGGAAGAATCTGCAATCAGGGGACCATGATGGCCAGTGTGAGCACATAAGCCTGTACAAGGACACATGGGACCCTGTGTCTGCCTATCCCACGACTTCAGGAGGGTGAAGACACCTGCACTGAGCAGAGAGGCAGAGGGCTGGGGGAGAAGTGGCGTGAACTGCATGTCTCATCAGAGTTGGCTGTCACTACTTCATCTTAAGGACTTGGCCCACTTGCACCAGGTTCAACTTCTGCCCCAAATGGACTTCCTGTCCTGGGGCCAGCTTTCATCCCCTGTGACTTTGGCATGATCCATCAGGTAGTCTTCATTTTCAATTAGATTTGGGCCACAGTGGCTGCCATCCACGTCCTCTTGGCCTCCTAGGCTCCCAGGGCCTCCTGGCCTGGCCACCTGCCGTTATAATGCTGACTCACCATCACGCTCACCGTGGCCCAGATGCAGGCAATACCATCTTTGCGCCCAGTGCATGCAAATGACTTCTTGTTCCTGAAATACTGAGCCTCTAGGATATGCTTACTCCGACAACAGACTTTGTACGGACCTGCTGAAATTCACTTAGCTCATAGTAACTGTGTTGTTTCTGGAGCGATACTGGGCTCAGTATCAAAATATTTTCAAAGGCCTTTGATGCTTCCCTTTCCCTCTGAGACCCAGACCTTCTCCCGTGAGGCCTTTCTGCAGAGCACCCAGTCAGTGCCATAGAAGTGGATCCTGAGTAAGAGTGACCACACCACCTCAGTTTTTCTTAGGTCTAGTTGTCCTTTGTGCTAAATGGCTTTAAGGTGATTTTGTGTACTCATGTTCAGAAATGACGCTGACTTTAGCTTAAAATAAATACTTAATTTTGGTGGTAGGATAGGCAGTAATGAGAGAAACAGAATTCAAAGGCAGTGAATTCCAAGTTACTACTCCCTGGCAGAGGCAACCAGGGAGCTGTGTGGGGCTAAGAGGCGGAGCTAAGTGAGGGGTGTGGAGGTAGTGAGTTAATGACCTTTCCTAGGACACTCCCATCTATGGTGTTTATCTTTCAAATGTCCCAGGGACTGTGCGTGTGCCATACTTCCTCTCACTTCACGTGCCTTCTGCTCCTAGTATTTTGCTTTCTGGGCCCACTGCAAAAGCATTCTGAGGGGATTTCCCTGAATTTTAAACATAAACACATGACTCTGGAAGCCATGCCGGCTGGTTTCACTCCAGGAGCATCGTGTGCTTCCACGTTGGAGCAGATGTGGCCCCTTCTATGGTGTGCACTCCAAAGCTGCAGCTGGATCTTCTGAGCATACACGTCGCTGTGTTATCTGGTAACTTTCCAAGAGCCTGTGGTGGTCGGTCCTCTTTCTACTGGTGGAGAAACACATTAAATGCAATTTGCTACTTGCATTTTGCCCCTTCGTCCATCCTGAGAGCACTAGTTGGCCAAGTGACTTCAGTCCCCTCGGGCCTGGGAGAGAGGTCTGGTGGGTGGGGGACTCCTGCTGATACAGCATTCCTGTGGGCTGTGGGGATGGTTTCCTCTTCACATCCATGAAATACTTTAAAAAATAAGAACAACTGGGGATTCTGTTCTTCCAAGTTCGGTTTCAAATCCCTCTGGTTAATGCCATCGGTGAAAACAATTAACTTCTGTATATTTCAGGATACAGGCAGGACCTTGTCGGAATTTTATTTAATTATGTGCCATATTAATGTTATATTGATTATGTTATTGCCTGTAAATCCAGTTGCTTAATAAACCTGCAGTCATTTCGCAATAAAGTTGTGTTTGCAGTCAATTAATGGGTGTCTGGGGGCAGACAGCTATGTGCAGGGGGTGTGGGCGCTAAGAAAAATCATCCTAGGGCCGAAAACCATAGGAACCCACAGAGAAAGTCAGTTATTCGATGCATGTGTAGGAATGCGTGGATGCATAGGTATATAGTTGGATTAAGTAAAAAGGAAACACATACACCCCACTGCACTTATTTTTAGCACATGGATCTGGAAATTTATGAACCACCTTCTGTATGGTAGAGCTCTAAATGGCACTGAGACAGCATCTGTCCAAGGGACGGGATAATGTATAATTTTAAAAAAAATACAAGTGAACGATAACTGCCAATATTGAGACCATGTGAAGGCAGAGGAACAAAGCATACTTTCGTCGCTGATCATGTTAGCATCCACGTTGGGGGAGCACACCCACCCATCCAGAGGAGATGCCAGCGCCCCTCTGAGACCCCATCTGCCGCAGATATCAGGCCGCATGTGGTCCGGCTTTTATCTCTCTACCAAAATTTCATGTCATGATTCTCACATCTGATGCTAAATTCAGGTCACCACAAAATAAGTACAGCAATTTATTTCTTTCTCGTCTTCTGTGATGTGTCCAAGATGTGTGTCCTAATAACAGAACATGAAATAAATATTAAAGTTTTATGAGTGCATTTTTAATAATGCGCCGTAGTAAATGGAAAATAAGCCAGTTTCCAGTTCAGATAGACAGTTGATCTTTCCCATACATGAAAATGTTATGTCCCCCCATGTGGATGCACATGTAATTTGGTTTGGGGGCAGGCTGATGGTTCTATCATGACAATGTGTCTTTGAACATAAGGATGACGTTGAAGAGTGTATAATTTTGTGGTCAAAAATATGATTTATTAAGTGGGGATTATGTCAGAGACCAACCTTCTGTCACAGGAATATTTCCCCCCAAAACCTCAGCTTTGGGTAGCTGAGCATTCCTGATTCCAGTAACAGGCTTTTGTCAGTAGCATATAACATTACGCCACAAAGTAAAATGTATTCACTCCAAAGTTGCAGCTGGATCTTCTGAGCATATACGTTGCTGTGTTATCTGTCTGTCTGTCCAATAGGTTTCTCCCGTGTCCCCTAACTCTGCCTGTGTAGACAGTGTCCACCTTTGATGGCACATAGGTGGTCATCCCCGGGGACTTTCCAGGGGCATCCAGGCTGGACGGGCTTCTCAGTCCATGACTTTGCTTGCTCATTGCTATCTGTATTCCAGACACCAGTTCATTACAGAGTTATGATATACCCCTACTGGAGAATGAACGTTCCACGTTAACCCAAACTCATGTCTCCTAGGCTGCTGTCATTTTGGCTACGAGGACCACCCACTTGGTAATGGCTGGTGGGCCTTTTGAAGTATAAGAAAGACAGAAGGAACAAGTACTCTCCATGCCAGCCTGTGTTACTTGTTTGTGTTAAGCTTCAGCCCAGAGTGGCAAGAGTGAGGTATTTGGACTTTACCCTTGTGATCTTCTGCAGTAGGGATGTTTAGCTCACAGGAATCAAAGGTCCCTAAATTCCACTTTATCTTCAGTGACTGCATCCAGTTACTATTACTATTGTAATTAATCAGTGAAAGAGGTGGTGATCCACATTCCTCATAGCTGGCATGTGCATTAAACAGAAATGTTACCAAATTAAAATAAAGGTGCCCCGACATCGTGTTTTCTGCACGGGGACTGAAAAGGACTTGAGCGAGGTGGGAGGCAGTTTCTGGAAGCCTCACGCCTCATGAGGGGACCAGGCTTCTTAGGGAGCAGAGCCTGCCTCATGCTGTAATTCCTCCCAATGGAGTTTTGTCATGTTCCCCAGTGTCTGAGCAGGAGAAGAAAGGAAAACGGCACAGCTCGTGGACAGACCCTGTGGGCCCAGGATGAGGAGGGACTGAGCCACCCATGGTCCAGTTCCTGGAAACCTGAGGAGCATAAGCAGGGTAGGGTCGTGAACCATGGAGACCATTCCCCTATGGTGAGGGCTCTGGGTTACCGTGGGTGGGGAAGAGGCATGAAAGCAACAACCACTCTCACCTACATTGCAGTGCTCACCAGACATGTCTGTGAACCGGCATACCCACGGCAAGGCCGATCACTGTTCTGACGTCAGCTCAGAGTTACCATTTAAAAGCCAGATGGCAGGCTAGACATTGAGAAGAAGTAAAGAACCAGAGGGACTGTCGATTTTGCCAAGGAAAGGAAGGGAAAAGCTGCTTTGGGGGGTCTGCTCTCCTTTCCAGCTCTCTTCACATTATTCTTTTCCTCGTGTTTTCTTCTCAAAGTGTTGCTTACTTTCCCACCAACAAGCTTGTAGGAGCTAATGTCTTTTAAATCAATTGCAAGAAAATACTAGGTCAAGGCTGTGAATGAAACCAGGGCTGACTCACACTTTACACCAGAGCTATAAAAGGGCACAAAAACATTGAGGTGAACCAGTTGCCTTTCTCTCCTTGGGAAACCCTTGGAAAGGCTCTTTGGTCTCCAAACTATATGGCATACAAGGAGAAGACCCAAATAACAGCTGGGCAGATCAGCCTTGGACCTGCCTGCCTTCATGAAATGCACACCGCTTACATTTCAGTCACAGGAAGGTAAAAAAAAGGCATCTGAATTGAGTAACCAATCAAGAAAGGAAGCAAGCAACCACAAAGGAAAGCCTAGGACATTCAGAAAGGAAGTTAGCTTATCTTTTAGGGAAGTGGCGTGAGTTTGGAGCTTTTACCTGGACCAGTCACTGGGTGTCTGGGGTCAGAAAGCAGCTTGAGCCACATACACCTTGGGGAGCTCAGGGGGACTCTGTTCTTTCAAAACTGGGCACCAGGGTACATGGAATCCATTTTCATGGGATCTTGAACTTCTAGGGAGTTGAGAGAATTGGATGACCCCAGTCATGGGTGCAGCCTGGAGCCCGCCCTCCTTGGACATATGTCCAAGGGGGACAGCCAACACTTCTGAAACAGAAGTGTTATATATTGTTTCCTGCATACACACAGGAAGAGGCCCGGGATGAATTCACATAAAAGGTGTAACCATACCCTTCCTTTGTGCACAGCCCCACATGCCAATGGGCTGAGCACGGGTTGCTAGTCATACCTGCTGGGTACGTATGGCGCACACTGCTCCTTGGGCTTTTTCCTACTGGCCCAAAAGCAGGCTTCTGGGGACACGTGCCCCATTTTTGCTGTTTGCCTTTCAGTAAAGAATACTAAATCTAAGGGGCTGTTTGAAAAGCTAAATGACTAACTTATAGATTCCTAATACGATAGCTTCAAACCATAACAGATGAAACTGAAATGCTCAACCATCCGAGGAGAATGTAATGCTGTCGCCCCACCCCCACCCCGTGTGGCATCTGTGGTTAGAGCGTCATCAGGGCAGATTTCGTGCAGCAAACTCCTGAGTTTCATCGTTGTTAAGACCCGAGGGAGCAGGTGGGGTCTGAAGAGCCGGTTCTGTCACCTCCAAGCGGCTGACATTTCTAAATCCACGGAGAGCCCAGCATCCATCCAGATGGTTCTGTCTTTGAATTCGCCTCCCGATCTCCGGCTCTGCATTTGCTTCTGTTCTTAATCCTGGCCTTTTCCCAAAGGCAACAACATTAATTTTGGCTTTGAACCCCAAAGCAATCCAGGAGTATTTTTCCTGTTTATATTTTTGAAAAAAGAAAAAAGAAGAGAAATGAATGAAAGTATAAGAAAGAAGAGTACGTGGAAGCACTCTCTAAGGAGAGACGAGAAGGGTTTGAAGAAATTCTGAAGAGTTTCAGGGAAAGATCTGTGTTCATCACATTATTTATGAGAGAAAATATGCACTCAAAAGTCTCAAAGGAAAAAAATTAATTAAATGGATTTTGATCCAACCACCCAATGAAAAAGTATGCAGTAATTGAAAGATAAGTCTCAAAAAAGTTAACAATATGAACATATTTATAATTTAATGCTAAGTGACAAAAGATGAGTACTGACTGTCTTAATGATTTGATCTCAATCCTGAAAAATCTAGATGTAGCCATATTTCTATATTTATCCACATATACACTGAAAAGAGCTTGGGGAGAAATTCACAAAACTAGTAATTGTTGCCTGTTAAATAGTGGCATACCACTGATTTATGTTTTTTCTTTCTTATTATTTTATTTTAATTGTTCAAGTACAGTTTTCTGCCTTTTACCCCAGCCCTCCCCACCTCCTTCCTATTTCCACCCCCCTTCTTTTGGTCCATCTGTCTTTTATACTTGTTCTTGCAAACCCTTCCCCTTTTCCCCTGAAATTCCCTGTTTCTTCTTTACTCTTATATAAATTTCTGACTTTTTTGTTTGTTTGCTGTTTTTGCATTTTTTTTCAGTTTTATTGAATATACTTTACATATGTCACCATGCAAGTTTAAGGTATACATACAACACCTTACATATGTGGTGAAATGATTTCTGCAATATATTTAAACACCATCTGATGTTTTTAAATGAGAAAGATGAGTTCTGTAATCAAAAAAAAATTCAGTATTTCAAATGCTTTTGGAATAAAGTTTACGTCAAGTTACAAATGTAACTGCCCTGTATTTTCCTGAGACTGAGACTTACACCCAAGTTGTCCTTTAAAATCAGACATGACTCCTGTATGTGTGTGCTTCAGCCCACGCAGGAGGTACAGGTTGAGCACGTGGAGGTCCAACATGCAGATCCACTCCCACACCGTGGTGGGTGTGCATCAGGACAGGGAAAGAAAAATTTAGAGCTAAGTTGTCCGAGCTCCACTTGGAGATGAAAAGCCATCTCATCTAGGTGCCCACAGACCTGAAGATACGTGTGGTGAGGGGCCAGCCCATGTGGACCCTTTCCAACTGCATCTCTTATAGGTGACAAACTATGTGAGGCACTTTGGTGTGTTTGTCCCCCTGTAGTGAAACCCTTCCAGTGACAGTGGCCATGTCCTCATGTTCCCAAACCCTCCAAGTTGGTCAGCAGGCTAATATCTCAGATAAAAGCCCCTAACAGCATACCTCAGTTTCTAAAAATAAATATAAAATTATTATTTGGGGGTCACACTGGTTTAGACTAGATCCCGTGCTGTGTGGAAGATGTTGTGGAGTCTACAAAGGCAAGCATCCTATTCTTTAAGATTCTGGGGTGACCAGAGAGCCCTGTCTTCAGGAGGAAGGAAGTGTCATTGAGGGAGGTGGGGTGGGGACATGCAGGGGGCTGAGCTGTTAAGTCACAGTGTCTACCCACCCTTTCCTTCCAACCATCCTACCTACAGAAGGATCTAGAGCAAGAAAGGACACATTGAGAAACTACTCCTGTTGGGAGCCCCTCAAAGCCTGTGGTTGGCCATGTGAGTCACTGTTGAAATTAAAGTACAGTCCACTGCCTTTGCACCACATAAATTGGTTCTCCTGTTAATGCAGTGACTTCACCCATCTCTCTTCTAAAGCCTCAACATCCCCATTCTGTTGACGACCCCACTCTATAAGAGCTGCCTCCAACCACCTAACACTGAGTCTGGGACCTCCTTTGTTGGTTATGACCAGTCCACCCTTTCCTCTGATGGGATGGGGTGGGAAGGAAGGGGGAGCGAGGAAGACAGAGAAAGCATCCCTGCCTGAGACCAGATCCCCATCCCTCCTGGGGACCTTGTGTCTTTTCCTCTATTTACAGACACAACTGGCTCTACCATACACAACCCTTTCTTTGCTACAAGATCAGGTTTATTTCCCCCTGCTCTATGTCATTTTCATCTGCATACAACCATAACATTCTAATATCCCTCTTCTAAAACTAACTAATGTCCTATCTTGATCTCATGTCCCCATTTAACTGTCTTCACTCAAAACGTGTTCAGAACTTATCTAACTCAGATGTGCTTTGCCACCATCCATTCTTGTCTCCTAAGTTCCCTCCAATGAGGCTGCATCCCTCATCTTACCCGGACCCCACCAACCTCACCAGCATCTTCATTGTGCAAACCTGTTTGTTGTCCCTTTGTTTCCATTTCCTTCTGCTTCTCTGCACATTTGGCACAGCTGTCCTGACCCAGCCTGGGAGCTGCAAATCACTTTCCAGCTTGGCTCCCAGGACTGCTTACTTCCCCTGTCCTTCCCCACACACTGGCCATCTCCTTCAAGTTATTTCTACTGGCTCATCCTGACAGCTGATTCTGGGGCATTTCATGGATTATATTCTGTTTCTAGTCCTACTATCCCTAGGCGATCTCACCCACTTGATGACTTTAAATAGCATCAGTGTGCAAATGACTCCAGATATGTGCCCCGTTGCCTGGGCTCCAGGTGGGATATCTAACAGGCATCTGAACTAATGTGTCCCCAGGGAGTCTTGATCCCTCTGTACCTCAGACTGGCCCCATACCCTGGTCCTTGAGAAAGAAACCAGACTGATGGTCCCCCAGATGTGCAGAAACAAAGGGGCTACTTTAATTTTTTGTGATCGTTCACCCCATAGCCTGTAGGTCAGTAAGCCCTGTACCCCACCCACCACTTCTGACCCTTTCCCCAGCTGCCATCCTGCTTCTACCCACCATCTCTAACTTGAATTAGTGGAAAAGCCTTTAATCTTCCTCCTGTCTCTGTTGAATGGTAAAGGTGGCCTGGAAGGGATTTTTAAAAATGTAACTCACATCACCTTATTTCCATCATTATGAGCCCCCAGGGGTGTGACTTACCAAATATAAAACGACACATACACATGCACAGTGGTTTGTAAGAGAAAGCATGAGTGTGCACTTCAGAAATGGGAGGAAATCCTGCCCCTTTACAATGATAACTTGCTCAGGCCACCACACAATTTTCTGTGCAGTAATAACTGATGTGCTCTTAGCAGTCCAGTTCCTGGATGGCAGGAAGAGTAACAAACACTCTCATGCATCTTTGTGGCTACTTTACAGAGTAGGCACTATTATTATCACACTCTGCGGATGAGGAGACTGTGGTGAAGAAAAGCTAAGTGACATGCGCAGGTGACGCAGTTTATAGATGGTAGAATTAAGCTTTGACATGCGTGCAGGGAGGCTGACTCTGAGAAGGATGTGCAGGAAGCCCAGTAGGAGATCTCTGTAGATGAAGGTCTGTGCGGGGGAGCAGGAGCCAGCCTCTTGGGAGCTCAGAATGGTGCTCACAAGGATGGAGCCAGGTGTCTGCTCTGTGTCCCCTCAGTACAACCAGTGATGGAGTGATGGGAGGGTGTGTTGCTTTGGGTGAAGTGCTCTCTTAGCCAGGCAGAGACATAAAGGCTGAGGAGGTCTGTGCAGGACTCGACAACCTGGAGATTGCCCCGTCCTCATTGCGCATCTGAGTGGGATCACTGTGTCTGCCATGCATCCCATGATGTTGGCTCCAGAGCCTTCACATAATCCCTACACTGAGCACACAGGCCATTTATGTCACTTTTGGGAGGGGGAAAGGGCCTGGAGCTTGGAAAAGTGCCTGTGGCTGACACAGGCTCAATTGACAGGCAGTAAGGGTGTCCCATATATCACACTTCACTCAGCAGTTTGTGCCCAGGCAGGTCTGGGCATCTGTTTAACAGAGTCATAACCTTTTTTCTCCAAAACTGCCTGTCTGGCACTAGCGTCTTCTTGCATTATTAACAGAAACAACTTGACTCTTTACCTGCGGAGTTTTAAGAATTAGTGAAGAGAGCTGAAAGGTGTGATTGGGTCATTGGGGTACCGCAGCCTTTTCAGGAGGACACAGGCCCTTGTGCCGATGACATGGATTTGAGTTTCCTGTGGACATGCCCAAGGCCGTTTCTGTCTGGCTTTCATGGTGAGTAATGTTATCTGAGTCCAGGGAAGGAAGAAGATGGCTCAATAGGTTAAAAGGAGTGAAGGGAAAAAATTGATTTTTCATCCAAAATGTCATTGTAGCATTGATAACAGACGGCTATGAGATTATAAAGCTCTGTGGGCTGTGTCCACTGTAGTCGACCAGAAGTCATTTAGCTTTTTTTCCCTAAAGAAAAGTTCAAGAAAAATTAGTTAGCTAAACATATCTTTATAAAATTTTGTTTTCTGTAGCTAAAAATGGGTAACTGTTGCAGCTTATAATTATGGCTTGGCATAAACAAAACATAAATAAAATGAAAAACCATAGCAAAAAACAGTTTTGCATGATAGCTAGACAACTGTTCAATCAGTGAGTTAATAAGAGCCCCATTTGCCTGCATGGGGATGGTGTATAATACTTAGGGGGTGATCAAAGATTTTTCCACATCTTCCTGGGGTCTCAGGCCTTTCATTCTTATGAGACAGTGGGATAGTCAGTCTCAATTTTGCCTAGAACTTCCAGGATGGACGTCAGGAATGGCATTATGGGTAGAAGTAGGACTAATGTCATATCCCCAAGCTGTGTTTCCATGGAAATAATTTTCTTTTATTTGTTTTTATTTGGGTGTTTTTGGAAGCTGATGGAGATTCAATTGGCTGTGGCTTTCCTACTGCTTCTCCTTGTGGGCACCATAGAGACAGGTGTTTCCAAATTCTAAGGTGTCCCTTACTCATGTGGGCTGGTTGGCTAAACGAGGGAAGCCTCCGGGGGGCACCCTCTTTCCCCCCAGCTCTTCTCAACAGTGCAGTATAAAACTCCACGTGAGTAGCGCAGAAGTCAACCAGCTTCCTTTAACTCTTCATTGCCTGACTGCAGGGGCACCTCCTTTCTCATTCTCAGGTCTAAGGACCAGGGTTTGTCTTTGCAGCCACTTCTTACTCTTCCTTTATGACACGGTCCATCTTCACATTCATGGTTTCTATGAGACTGGTAATAATAAGTCTTTGTCCGGAAATACTTATTTCTTTCTCAATACTCTGGACAGCTCTTATTTTTTTTCTCTGAAATATGCATTCAAGTTGCCAAAAATTAGCCCTAAGTTGTTACTGATAAAAATCATTTTCTGGAAACACTTTCATCCTGACTCTACTAACTCTTGCGTACAGACTCACAACTGGCAACTTCACAAGCCTTTTAACTCACTTCACTTTCCCAGGGAGACTAAGGCCCTAGCCTTCAGGCCAAGGCTATGGCTCTGTGGTCCAGAGTTTTTCTCTGGTATCTGGACTGGGTAGGCACTTGACATGCACTTGAAGAATGAATGAGTGCATGAGTCACGGGAAACCCTGTGTGAGGAAATGATTCATTCAGAGCTGAAAAAAGTGGGGCTTTCTGAACAGCTCTTTAAGGCACATCAAGTTGAAGCAATTAAAAAACATGATCACTCCCAGTTAAACACAACGCTGTGAACTTGGCTTCTACCTAAATGAAATACATTTTTTCTAATGTCAATACCCAAAGCATACATTGACTTCAGTTTACATCTTATTCTCCATCTACCTCTAAAAAATGGTCTCAGATGCTTACAGTAAAGGCACATGTACTAAAAGGTTAATAAGTAATGCATATAAAATCAGGAATGTCAGAAGTAGAAGAAAATGCACCAACAACAAAGCTTAATATAGGTGCAATGACTGAACCCAAAATCAGGAGGGAGAAAAAAAGCGACATAGGACCCATTCAATCAACAAACACCTGTTTAAATTGTATTATGTATCAGCCTCTGGGCCAGAGCCTAAGAGATCAGAGGACTCAGGCCCAAACATAACACCCACCCTTGGCTCTGTCCATTTTCCCAAAAAGACAAATTTCACTTGACTTAACCACATTGATCAGTTATTGTAGAGACTCTAAAATTGTACCTCATAGATTAGGGAAGGTACTTTTTTCCCCTAAAATTTAGAACAGATATTCCCAATTTCCTAAGCCATGGAAAAGTGTCAGGGCCTCACCCACTGAACATGTGGTTGTGAGTGATGGGGCCCCCGGGGGATATCTCCTATTTGCTCAGAACAGGCTCCAATGTCAAAGAACACTCCATCTACCAGGATTTGCATAATTAAAGTAATTTTAACGGACCTCTTGTAAATGATGGCTTTGGGTGGCAATGACTTGTCCATGTGAGTTCATTGATTGTAACAAGGCACCGCTCTGGTGTGGAATGTGGACGGAAGCAGAGGCTGTGCATGTGTGGCTGGGAGTACTTAGAAACTTGCTACGCTTTCACTCAATTTTACTGTAAACCTAAAATTGCTCTAAAAATCAAAACCCATCAACACATAAACACAACAACAACAATCACAACATTTCTAAACCCGAGATTCCCCTTTCTGTGCTCTGGGCTAAAATCTGGATTCTCCCTGGACCTCCTTTCTCTGTGCCGCATCTGTGCTGCCCCCTTTCAGCTCTTGAACTTCAGATCTTTCCATCATGTGTCAAAGTAAATACAGGCTTTTGGCTATAGAATACCTTTATCATCCCCCATTGCCCACAGACTTCACAGGAGCCCATACCTTTCGTCTCCACAAGAAAAAAGAAGGCTGTGATCTCCATATTGCAACACTTTTATTTACCTTATCTGTAATATAATTAATAGATGACTGTGCAGAGATCAAGGCACTTTCAAAGAGAGCAAGACAGCTTCATATGAAACTTGCTCTTTTGCATCAGTCCCGGACTCTATCGAAGTCTGTGTGATGATTCCATGTAAATCCTGGTGTTCCGAATCTGTATCTTTTAACCTGTAGGTACCATTTTTAACACACTATGTTTCAAACATGTTGAAGGCTGGCCTAATTTGTATTACAGAATTATGTTATAATCAGCAAGCAGTGTATTATATAATTTCTCTAAATTAATATGGAAGCTTATTATAAAGACATTCACAGAAGTTTCCTATAATCATCACAAACAAGCTATGATTGGGGAGAAAATACATTCTCAAGTTAAAACCTCTGGCTTCCTATAGTCAGGTTCCACCATGGATATTTGGGTTTTGAAACTGCCTTTGGCAGGATCCAGAGGTTCTGAAGCATCTGGGGTTGCTCCACCACGGGCACTAACTGTCACAGCTCGTCACCATTTGAACTTCCTGTGTGCTTGTTTACAGATCCTCCTTTGTTTCATTTGATTTTGTAACTGTTTTTACAGTTCATCTCAGTAGTCCAGCCCATGGTCTCTCTCAACGATCCACTCACTAGTGTTATGTGTTTGCGGCCATAACCTGTGAGCCCGAGGAGGCCTTCATCCTGATGCTACTTCTGTCTGAGAGAGGACATTGTGCAGTGTTTAGAGAGCACTGATGCAGTCCTGGAGGAGAGGCACAGCATTCCTTTCCTGTGTGGTTAATGGAATCACGGTCATGTGCAAGTGCCACTAGCCAGGGAGCTACTTTAGAGCAAATAGCAGGGCCTCCTTTTTCCTATTGGAAGCTGATTTCTGCAGCTCATCAGGGTTGAGTTAGGGAGGGAGGGTCCACTTCCTGAAGAAACTTCCTCAGTCTTCCCAGCAGTTCCGCTGACACCCCTTTCCTCTGTTCCTGCCCTCCCTAATACTCAGCATCCCCCTGTCTGAGCACTGCCTTCTCCCGTTTCACAGATTCCGGTCTTCTTCTCATTAGCTGGGAGGGTAGAGGATTCAGATTGGGAACTGTCTGCATGAGCATTTTGGGATGTGAAAGCAAAGTACCACAAACTTGGTGACTTACAGCAGCAGACATTTACTGTATGTTCTCACAGCTCTGGAGGTCAGAAATGCAAAATGCAAAATGCACAATAACGTCATGCTCCTTTTGGAGAATGTGGGATTTATCCCTCCTGCCTCTTCCAGCTCTTGGTGGCTCCAGGCTTCCCTTGTCCACAGATCGCTTCAATCAAACTTCTGCCTCTGTCTTCACATGGCCTCCTCTCCTGTCTTGTGTCTCAGACTCAAATCTCCCTGTGACTCTTCAAAGGACACCTGCCGTTGGATTTAGGGTCCAACCTAAGTCCAGCAGGATCTCATTTGGAGATCTTTAATTTAATACTATCTGCAAAGGCCTTCTTTCCAAGTGAAGTTCTAGGGGCTGGGACTGGTTCATATCTGTTCAACCCCCTATACTTGGAGAGTCTCCGGGAGGAATTCAGCAGCCCCAGAGCCCACTTTAAAATGTGAGGGTGCCTTTTACTGCCGTCTGCATCTCTGGGGTTCTCTCAGAAATTCTCAGACTAGAGAACATTCCCACTTAGCATTCTGGTACATGTCAAAATGTCACTCATTCTCACCATGACTCCATAGTGCTTTAGTGGAGAGGGTGTCACAACCACTGTGTGAGACAGGAAAGAGCCTAATAGACCAGTCACTGAGCACAGCAGTGGGACTTTCAGGGGAGGAACAGCTTCAGTCAGGAGCCATTGCTGAATTATTTTGCTCACAAAACATCAGGTTGTAACTGTTGTCTAAGGTCATCCTTTGGTGCCGGGCAGATCGTCCCTGTAGGTCCAGGGCCTTCCCTTCGTGAGTCACCCCTTTTCCGCTCAGGCTGCCTATTGAATCTCAAGACAGTCAGTGTATGCAGTGTACGTCACATCCTACCCAAAGCTGCTGTCCTCACTCACACCAGTGTGTGAGGGAAGGTAGTCCTTTCAGAGATGTTTGAAAGACATAGACAAAGAGATGAAGCTATAAGTGTGTAGTTTCACATGTCACTGATCTATTTTATTTTCGGCAAAGATCTTCCGTCTCTGGGTTCCCTGTCCTGCCCTCTTAGCTGAGTGGAAGACAGCAGCTCTCAGAATTGGGTCTAGAGAAGAACCACCTTGGGAGCTTCTTTGAATGCAGACTTCTACGTCCCCACCCTCAGATAGTCTGATTTGTAAGTCTGGCTTATGTCCTGGGAATGTGCATGTAGACACTCCCCATTAAATTCTGCCCCAGTGGGAGGAGTACAAAGGGTCTGAAGGTACCACCTTGCTAAAGGGAACAAACCTTAGGGACTAACATAAGCTGAATAGGGTCAAGAGCCAGGTAGCAGAAAGATTAGGACTGACCCCTGTCCTTTCCCTCCATTCAACCACTATTCACTCAACACACCTTTTTAGGAGCCACTATGTTCTGCTGTGTTGGGATCCTAGATGCTCTGGGAGATCCCAAGAAGAACTTTGTCTGTTCCCAGAAAATGGGCTTTTTTTGGAGGGAGCCAATTCCTAAACTCCATCCTATATTCAACTATATACAATGGAGGAAGAAGAAGCAGAAAGAAAAAAGTAGAGGCTGGTCAGCCTGGGGCAGGTTTGGGCGTTCCCCCTGACACTCAGCAACACCCATCCTGGCAGCACCTGGAGTCAGAGGAGGAGTCTTGAAGGATCCTGGGGTCTGTAACTGGGAAGCAGAGGGTTCGGCCTCTCACTGGATTCCAGGACATGTAGAGGCATCTCCAGGACCTTGTGCAGCTGAGAAAGAAGAAGAAGGAAACTAAAAGAACAGGAGGCCCCATCTGCCCAAGAGGGGAGCCAGGCCGTGGGTTTGGGTTTGTAGGAAGGGAGGGGCCTGATCTTGTGGGAGCTGTGGGAAGGGAGGGTCATTCTCACTGGGGGGTTGTTGGAGGGAGGTGTGCACTCTAACGTGGAACTATGGGTGGGAAATGATGTTCTCATGGGGGACTGTGGGAGGGGGAGGGCTGCTCCTGTCTGGACTTTGTCTCTTCTCCCTTTCCTCTTCAAGTCCTGGTGCTTCCATTCCAGAATCAAGGCTGACCCTTGTAGAGTATAGAGCCTGCTAGTTTCCTCTTGGCTGAGGCACCCATGGCCCATGTAGGTCTTTTATGATGGGTGTTAAAAATACTGATGAAGGGAAGATTTAGTTAAATCGCTTTTCAATGTGCTGCTTTTAAGTGGTACCATCTTGCACAAACTAGCTGAGCTGACTAATCTGGGTGCACTGTCTTTCTCTCCTCCTGTTACCTAGGCCGAAATCAGAGCCCTCTGAAGTCTGAGAACCACTTTGGTGCAGAATCAATCACCTTAGCATCTTCTGGCCCTTCCTGCCCTCCTGACCCCTTCCATGCCCAATGTCCCTTTGTGTGTTTGCAGTGTGAGACCTTTGACGAGTATCTAGGACTAACTACAGCCTCCTTGGGTCCACAAATTCAGTCCCTGGTTGTTCATGTGGTGATAGAGGAGGAGCCTTTTGCCCCTTGAGGTCAGGTTCTCCTTAGGGCCATCAGTGTTGTCAAGGTGCCAGGACTTTCAAGTTCCCGTGAAGTTCAAAGCAGACAGCACAGAAGAAGAGTGAGAATTACAAGTCTACTGTCATCACTATGGATGGTGAGGTCCTTGATTACTGAGCACTGCTCATTCCTCTGGACCTTGTTTACATGAACAGGCAGAACTGCTGGGCCTCCCAGAGTTAATAAAATGTGTCCATTTTGCTCTCTCTTCTTCATCCCAGTCTAGTGGCTATTCAAGATTTGGGTTGTTCTCTCTCGTCTCCATCCAGAAATTTTGGATTCCTCAGGATGGATATGGGTAGAGCCTGGATAGTTCTGGATTTTCGAGAGCAGTTCTGGTCCACACAGCTCCCTCTCAGTAAGCCCCACAGTGACATGTTGGCCACAGACACGTGGGAGGGCGAGGCATGCTGAGCTTCGCCTTTGTTATTTTCACCAAGAAGAAGCAGATGTCCACATTGGCCCTGATAAAAGGTGATTAACTCCCTCATTCATCCATCCATCACCCATCAATCAAATACTTCAACAGCTGCTCATTAAATGTTCAGCTGTGACCGGACACATGGTCTCTGCCCCAGGAAGCTGTAGGCCAGTGCCCTGAACCCAGGAGACATCGTGGCGACTTCTGCAGTGGGCGTCACAGACATTTTGTGAAGATTTCAGAAATTCTGCAACCAACAGTGGATTCTGGGGGCCAACTGGTGCCTCTTCACATTGGTGCAAGGAGTGAGGGGCTCCAATGAGTTACACACCTATTAATGTATTTATTAATATTATAAAAGCATAGTGCTCAAAGATGACCTTTCTCATTTATAGATTAATGGTCCAGTATGAACAAGAATGATAATTGCCCACTGTTTGCCTAAATTACTTTGTTATGTTAGAATCTGGATTTTAAAAAAGACTTTATGATCTTAGGCAGAGAGGCTTTACAGTATTAGAATTCTATGCCTATGTTTTTGCCTTTATACTTTTACTTTTGTAATGTAGGAAGAGTTCGGCATTGGGCACTAGCAGGACCAGGTCCTCACCTCAGCAAGGGGCAGCCCTGAGCAGGCTATTCTCTCTGCCTCTCCATGACCCCTGCGGTCCTCTCTAGCTGCATCCCCCAGGGCAGTTCTGCACACCAAGCCAGGGGCACTAAGGAGGGGTGTGAAGGTGAGTGCTGTATCCATGGTAGAAATTGGCAGCTTTTCTGTGACCTTCAGTTCATAAGTGGAAGTTCAGAGAGCTCTGGACTGACAATGCAATAGACATTTTGTGCACAAGGAAAATACTAGTGGGAAATAAAAAATAAATAATAGTGGGATTATTTATTTTTATGAAACCTTGGAAAGACTTTTTCTTAGTCTGGTTGTAGTCATTTGCAGTGGATGCAGATACTTAGATTGACAGTGGGAATAGCTTATCATCCACCTGCGACTGAGAATGAGAATAACCCTGGATGGGCTATTTCTATCACGTCCTGGGGAAATGAGTGCGATTCCCATGGGTTTGACTGCTCTTCAGTCTACCCCTTTAAATACACAACTATCCAGACACACAGATGGGCTCAACCTTTGGACTGAAGTTGCTCTCTCCCTCCTGCTCCCTGCATGCAGACCAGGGTCCAACATTGTCCTGCTCAGCCACATTTGCCATGAAGGTGTGTTCCCCTCTGGAGGACTCATGCCAAGGTACAGAAGGAACCAGGAACCAGGAAGACATGGTGGGACTCTCAGCTGTTCTCTCTAAAAGGTGACTTAATGGTCATTATTTCTGAGTGTTGGGGGCTTCCATCCCCTAAGCACCCAAGGAGAGGCTGCAAGTGGATGAGTGCTGGGGCAGCACTTAGCACAGGCCCTGGAGAATAGTGGGTGCTCGACAAATATCGGTTTCTTTCTGCACTTTGCTGTTTTTAAGGTTGAGGGAGAGGGCCTGGAAAAGCCTTCATGGTAAGGACTATGTTCTAGTCGGGTCATCAGTGCCTATGAAAATCTTGGCTGTTTTCTGTTGTCTCCCTCACGATTTGGAGTTCTAAGGAGGATGCAAGCTAATCTTTCAACTCATTTTCAGGGTTAGTGAGGAGTTTGTCTCCTACATGTATGTTCCTTTTTTCCTCTCACTTCTGTCTTTTTGGGGACAGAGCCTTCCAGACCATCTGCCATGAGCCATACCAACAGGGGTCTGGGAGCTAGGGCTGCAATGAGCAAGGAAGAAAATAGAGAGAGAGGAATTAATTGGGATCCGGGGTAACTGGTAGGGATGAAAGAGGGCTAAATTGAAGTTGCTAGTCTGGGAGTACCCAGCTGGATTGTCTGAGCCCCTCCTCCCTTTACCCGGAGCTGGGCTGGCTCTGCAGGTTCCTGCAGGAACATCACCTCCTGCTTCCTATCCCAGGAGAGGTGTAGACTTCCTGTCCTTTGAGGGCATTTTCTACCTTTCAGGAACTGATGCTGCCCTGGCTGGAGAACAGCCTTGTCTTATGTCACTCTTAGCATTAACAGTCAATTCTGCCAGTAAGCTAGTGAAAACAGAAACCTCTCCTATGAGAAGCTCTGTCACACAAATGGCTGCTTTGGATGTCAGGTGACTCCAGGAGAGTCATTCCAGTCTGTGCCTCCCACCTGGGATGGTCTGGTTAGCTGGGCTGGTGCTTGGGGCATAGAGGACAAAGGACAGTGCTGTCCATTGAGGGAGGGGAAGAAGGGAGAGAAGTAATGACTTTCATTTTTCTGTCAAATTAATTCTAATTTCTTCAGCAATTCATAGCACATTTTTGGAGGCACTCAAATAATCCCAACTAAACGTTCAAACCATACATTGCTATGCTGGGAATGAAAATGGAAAAGCCCTACTAATCCTGCACAGTCAGAGTCATTATGTTTTTATGACCTTGGTTAACTTTGGGCTATAAATATAGCAAATAACTGTTAAAAGCAGTCATTTGCTCAAAAATATTTTATGAGCTTAATTTTTAGAATGGTTGAAATTTCCACTGGATTTTTTCCTCTTCTGTATACATGGAAACGTTGTGTTATTTACAGCTCTGCTTGCTGACAATGCTTCTCCTTCCTGACAGCTGGTCTGGTGCAGCGCATGCGCGGAGGCTATTGTTTTGCGTATGGATGATGCCACCAGCCATGCTGATCTTCCTCTCCATTTTCTTGGAGGAAACCAGGATTGTAGTCTAGGCTCAGAGTACTTTCTATTGGTGGTTATGCCTAAATGTAAATCACTGCAGCCATCTCGGAGGCGCCCAGCCCTCCAGAATTTTTCATGGTTTTCATTCTTGGGCTCAAGAATGGTGAACTTGACCCCCAGACATTCATTTGTACTAGGGAGTCTACGTGGAGTTGTGTTTCAGATAGGACACCGTACAAGACGACTTCAGCCCTTGCAAAGAAATGGAGGAAGTGGAGGGCAACAGGATCTCAGCTGGCTCATCTGCTGCCGGCACATGATGGATCCTCTGCTCATTGTTTCTTATGAATACTCCGTGCCCAGGAAATCCTCGAAAAGCCCTCCATTGATGACTCAGTGTGTGTGTGTGTGTGTGTGTGTGTGTGTGTACATTTGAAACAAGGTGCTGGGAGGGGAGGAGAGTGTCAGGACCACCATTGGTGGGAAAATCAAGAAGTCCCTAGATATAGATTCTGGGGGCCGCCACTCAGGGAGGAATCCCATGTTCTAGGTGCTACCCAGCCTATTGTGGGCAAAATGGAGTTGACTGTTTATAGCAACTGTACAGGTGGTGTGAACCCATCAGAGAGGTGAGGACATTGAGGAGGATGGTGACAGGAGGTCTGCCCCAACCATGCAGCTAGGAAGTGACAGGGACACAGTTGTGTGGCCTTCACTGTGTCCTGCATGGTGATATGGTGTCTAAGTAGGGTACACATATCAGGAACTATCTATTCCATCTCAGGGCCACTTCAATTTCTCTTAACAAGGCCACTGGGCTCTGGGGTCCTTGGAAGAGGCTGCCCAACAATGGTGCCCCTGTGGCTTTATCTGGACCTCATCCAGGCTGCATTCCAAATGTGTAGATGTATCTCTAGCTACGTAGCATAATTTTTGTATCATTGGGAGTGGACAGAGACCTCAAACCTTGTTCCTTAATTAATCTTGGCATTTAAAATGTAAATGCATTTTTTAAAGCAAGTAAACTAATTGGGTAAGTGATTATTACTGCGATTGTTTTGCTTTATACCGTATAGGGCAGTTTCCATGCCAGGACCCGCAGCAGCAACAGAAACCAGCTGGGATGTCCTTGATAAGGGTGTAGCACTACCTTCCCTCGCTAAGATTATCATCCCCACACGCTCCCTTTTGAGTTATTATCATACCTGGCAAAATCCTTGTAGTTGCGGCTCTTTTCACTATTTCATTTGAGGGATGCTCACCCCCAAAATGACTCCAGTGGCTAGGACATGGAAACATGGAAAGCACTCATTGATTGGTGTCCCCAAGAATTCCCTGGAAGGACAAGACATGCTAACGTTGCCCTCTATAACTCCCAGCCCCGCATTTCTTCGTCAGTGTCAAGCATTGCAATTCAACTCAGACTCTGGTTTTCAACCATTTTCACCTTAATTTAAGGTTTTCTGAAGTGTGTAATATTTTCACCCACAGTATTTTTTCTTGTCCCTCAATGAAATCTTGTACTGTTGGTCAGTGATGGCGACTAAAGATGGAAACAGTGGTCAGGAAACCCAGGACATGGGTTGTGAGAGCTGGTCACTTCATAGAAACCACACAGCAGCACGGTGAGGCGCTTTCTACCACACGTAGTGGGAGGTGTGGATGTGGCAAGAGCCTTTGTGTTGGCCCAGGTTTAGAGGATAGTACCATAGATTAGAATTTCCCACTTCTTTTTTCTTTTTTTAATACATTTTATTGATTATACCATTACAGTTGTTGTTCTATTTCCCCCTTCATTCCTCTCCACCCTGCACACCCCTCCCCCACCATTCCCACCCTTTAGTTTATGACCACGTGTCTCAAGTTCTTTAGATTCTATATTTCCCACTTCTTAATAATTACCTTTAGGTTCCCATAATTTACCCCAGATAAATAGATGGCATGCCCTATTACTATTTCAGAACTATAAAATTCCTAAAACATAGTTTCCAGATTGGACCAACTTTGCCCTGCAATAAAGCATTCTGGTTAATTCAGTCTATTTTGTTGATAAAATGTGGATTGGGGAAAATATGACAAAAAGACTAAGTGAGAAGGAGAAGGAGTTTTATTTGGGGGACCTATATAATGTTTGAGACTTGTTTTATGACCTTAGAATCAGAGACTGCCTTATATATTATTTTTAAGGTTTTACAAGTTATGATTTATGAGTTATTATTCCTGTTTGTTTGTGCTAATCTGCTTGCCTCCTTTGAAGTGTGGCTGGCTGCCTTGTGAAAGGACTGGCTTAGGAACTAGGAGGAAAAGAGGTAATAATTGTTAAATGCTTCTGAGGTATCAGGGGTCCACTAATTTTATTAACTATCATCTCATTCAAACCTTACAAGCCCTGGCTGGTGTAGCTCGGTGGATTGAGCACGGGCCTGTGAAGCAAAGGGTCGCTGGTTCAATTCCCAGTTAGGGCACATGCCTGGGTTGCAGGCCAGTTCCCTAGTAGGGGACATATGAGAGGCAATCATACATTGACATTTCTCTCCCACTCTTTCTCCTTCCCTTCCCCTCTCTCTAAAAATAAATAAATAAAATATTTTTAAAAAACCTTGCAAAACCCCATGAAGCAAATAAAAAAAACCCATTCATAGATGAGAAAACTGAGGCTCAGAACATTTATGTGTCTCACTCGGGGTTGAGGTATATCGCTGAGGATATTGCAGACCTGGAATGGCACCCAGGTGTGTTGGAGTCTGAAAATGGCATTTTTTCCATTGCGTTGCACATCTGACGAGATGCTAACACAAGGCTCACTGTGAAATATTGCCTGTAATTATGAAAATACCGGGATTTGTACATTGTGTGCCCGCATCTCACTCTTCATTAAGCCCCAGTCAGAACTCAGTGATAATACTGATCTGCTCTCCCATCGCCCAGCGATTCCTAACAGTGCCACTTAATTCTCGGAGTGGGGAAAGGAGGATGGGGATATTGAAAAGCCATTCAACACGAACATTTTATGGCCTGTCTGACAGAGATGTCTGAGTTTGTACATTTTCATGGTCTTCGTCTGAATCCAGATAGTAAATGTTATGTCAAGATTTAGAGCCCAGGAAATAAGTCCATTACCTTCTCAGTAGGTGCCACTTATATGCTTCTAAGCCACATCTGTTGAGATGAAATGCCATTCCCAGGATATTTGGCTGCGTGGCGGCTGCACAGTTGTTACAGAGTGTGGAGTTGCCGGGCCAATGGGAAGCGGGTGCCGTCTAAGTTCTTTTCAGCGGCCTTCCTTCCACAGGGATCTTAAAACAGCCTTGCTTGCTGCTGCCTGTTGGGATGCAAGCCACTGGGGACTTAGTCTGGCTGCCTCCAAGGACCGACAAACTCCCAGACAACTCATGCTAATAGGATTTACCACCAATATATTTTTTTCTTGAGACAAAACCCTACACCCTGCTCAATCTGATCACTGTGGTCTGAAAATCTGATTGTCATGCAGTGAGGTACATCCTGACAAAGAAATGAGAATATCCATAAAAAGACCTATAACACAATGGAAAGCGGCTTCCCTTCCCAACATTCCCATTAGACTTTTTCTGTCCCTTTGTGCCCCGGCCGCCCCTTCCACAGCACTCTCTGCCAGCGCTGAGCGTGCCGTTACATCAGCACTGGGGCTGCCGCCTCAGCAGCAGTCAAGAGGAAGAAATTCTGGTTCAATTTTTTTAATCAGTCTTTTAAAAAATTATAATTATACTACATATGAAATCAGCTATATTTTTTTCATTTTTGTAGTTATGCTATTCATTGAATCAGTACTATATTTTTGGACTATAAGATGCACCCCCCAAATTTGGGAGGAAAATGGGGGTGTGTCTTAAAGGCGGAATGTAGCTTATCTGGCTTGCTGTGGTGGCGGCGCAGCAGTGGAGTGGGGTCACAGGTTACTAAATATTTTACCACGTTTTTTGCTTTAAAAAACATTCCCCTATTTTCTTCCTCTAAAACCTAGGTGCATCTCGTGGTCCAATGAGTCTTTTTTTTTTAAAGATTTTATTTATTTATGTATCTTTAGAGGGGAAGGGGAGAGAGAGAGAGAAACATCAATGTATGGTTGACTTTTGTGCATCCCCTGCTGGGAGTTGGCCTGCAGGGAACAGCATGTGCCCTGACTGGGAATCGAACCGCGATCCTCTGGTTCACAGGCCTGTGCTCAATCCACTGAGCTACACCAGCCAGGCCAATGAGTCTTACAGTCCTAAAAATATGGTATATTCATTTCTCAGTGAAGTCAATGTAAGAGCTCACTTTTCAATCCTTTTAAAATTTAATTTTACTTTTTTGACCATAGAGAACAATTGCATGTCAAAAATTAATGCAATATGCCAAGGAATTCTTAAAGAAACCTCAGCCTGATCCCAATGTCTTCCACCCATCCCATCTATCTCTCACAGGTCATTTTCTTTCTCAGGTATTGTTCTTGTGCTACTTTTTGCAAATATAAACAAGTATATTTAAACATTCCTTTATATCCCTTTTTAAAAAAATGTAGCATACTGTCTATACCTTTTTGCAAGTTGCTTAAAGACAAATCTGGAAATCGCATTAACCCACAGAGATCTTCCTTGTTTTATATGCCTGTGTAGCACCCCACTGTGGGGCTGTGCAAGCACTTAGTCAGCCTTTCTCCCGAGAATTGGTATCTGTGCTGTTTCACCTTGACCAAGAGATTGAATCAGCACCTGCAGTGGAACGAGGGACACCACCTGCCTGTGGAGATGCAGTGGGAAGGGTAGGACATTGTCCATGAATGATGCCGGCTGAAAATATTGAACCTGATTCGAATCAGGAGGAAATGCAAAGACTAACCAGACTGTGAAATATTCTTCCAGAATGTCCAGACCAGGAAAGAGAAAACAATAAAAAAAGGCAGCGGGAGCCCAGGAAAGTGAAGACACAGAAGCAGCCAAGTTCCATTCTTGGGCCTTGGTTGTGTCCAGGATAAACTAAAAATGAAGCAGCTTTAAATGATATTTGGGGGGACAGCTGAAGAAATCTGAATATGAAATGTATTCTAAACAATGCTATTAAATCAGTGTTAAAGTCCTCGGGTGTGATAAGATTTGGTGCACTACAGTTATATAAGGGGCCATCTTTGATGAAGGATTCAGGAGCAAAAAAATCCTCGTGTCTCTAACTTATTTTTAAGTGGTTCAGATAAAAAGCAAGAAGCACCTTATATTTTAGTGGTGGGAAGTGATTCTTTACCTGTTCCTAGTAAAGTGGGTGGGGTTGGGGATTCTTTAAGCTTTCCAGTGTGCTTGGGAGGATGAAGGTGTGACGATCCCAGCGAGGACTGGCCCACCTGTGTCCAAATAGGCCTTGGTAAAATTGGAGCAAATCTCTGAGGAACATGGCCCAGCAGGAGCTGAGGACAGGGGCTGAGGAGGCTGGGATTCCTGTGTTGGGCTGAAGTTATGGTCTCACTAGTCCTCATTCTGAGGGCCTTAAACCACAGTGACTTGGGGCCAGACTGAGCTTGGGGCCAAAGGCAGTAAGTACCACAGGTATCAGCACTAACACACGTGTGAAGGGGCCGCTGCCCAGGGAGACCTGGGGCTCAGAGGCAAAAGTTGCAGCAGCAGTGTGGAAGGGAGGGGCTGACCGTGGGAGACATCCTGGCCCTTTGGGGCACAGCACCTGAGTTTGTGCACACGGAGGAGCTTCGAGGCACCAGCCACTCTCCCAACACAGCATTTCTGTTCTGCTTTTGTCTTGGCTTGTCAATATGGTCACGGTATTCTGTTTCAGCTCACTTCATGCAGCCTGCTTCCTCTAAACTTCCTTCTCAGTGTCTGAAGGAAATAGGGTAGAACAGGGGATAATTAAATATCACATCTCCTTAATTCCAAGGTGCTGACAACTGTAATATGCGCCATTAACTTAATAACAGTTTTTCTGGAATTCATTTGACATTTAATGCTAACAGTCTTCCCACATGCTCCCTGACTTCAGACATGTTTTTAACAGCACCTGATTACAAGGAAGTACTATGAGTTGGGGGAAACATTTGGTTAAATTAGGTAAGTATATCTTTTCTGTAGGACTTCTCAGAGCTTTGAACATGCTCAAGGGCACCGCACAATTCTACGGTGGAGGTAGGGGTGCAGATGAGTTAAATTCCCGTCAGCCACAAGGGCGCAGGCATTTCCACCTCCTTTCAGGCTGCGGATTGGGGCAGCCCTAGGGATCGAAGCGATCTTACTTAGCAGTGTCTGTGATGTTCAGATCACCCGGTGCCTGCTGTTTGTGAGCTGCTGTCACTAGATGGGACAGCTGCTGTCACCTGCTGACCCAGGAGATGGGTCTTTGCATGCAGCTCAGTCTGAACCTCAGCCTTCTGTCTTCTGGGACGCAATGGATTTGTTGGTTTCTTTTAGGGACTCATGGGTGCAAGCAGTCACAGGAGAGACACAGAATCCATGCAGCAATACAGGGGTCTTCAGGGACCCAGGCTATCAGGTGCCTCCAGGACCCCCATGACCTCAGAAGCTCTCAGGCTCTCTTCTCCCACAGGATTTCAGTGCTCAGACCTTTCCAGCCATATTCCTAAATCCTCTCAGGTCCTGGTTCTGCTTNTGGAGGTAGGGGTGCAGATGAGTTAAATTCACGTCAGCCACAAGGGCGCAGGCATTTCCACCTCCTTTCAGGCTGCGGATTGGGGCAGCCCTGGGGATCGAAGCGATCTTACTTAGCAGTGTCTGTGATGTTCAGATCACCCGGTGCCTGCTGTTTATGAGCTGCTGTCACTAGATGGGACAGCTGCTGTCACCTGCTGACCCAGGAGATGGGTCTTTGCATGCAGCTCAGTCTGAACCTCAGCCTTCTGTCTGCTGGGACGCAATGGATTTGTTGGTTTCTTTTAGGGACTCATGGGTGCAAGCAGTCACAGGAGAGACACAGAATCCATGCAGCAATACAGGGGTCTTCAGGGACCCAGGCTATCAGGTGCCTCCAGGACCCCCATGACCTCAGAAGCTCTCAGGCTCTCTTCTCCCACAGGATTTCAGTGCTCAGACCTTTCCAGCCATATTCCTAAATCCTCTCAGGTCCTGGTTCTGCTTACTCCTTGATGATCCTAAAATTGCCAGAAGGTAAAGTCATCCCTGAAGGTGGTACCACAGGCTGGACAAAAGTCCTGGTGCCACACTGCCATAGCATGTGGACATACATCACAATTAGGGGCGTTAGAGCTATTGATTCATTTATCCAGCAAATATTGACCAGACTTCTTGTATGTACCAAAGCTCTTCTAGGCTCTGAGATGGGGCATGAACTCCCCAATATGAACATCTTACATTGCAGAAGTGTGAAGCAATTGTACATTAATGTAAAACACAGAGGATTTTAGGTAATGCAAGTGCCAAGGATAAAAAAGAAGTAGAGGAAAAAGAGGAGACAATGGTGAGGGGAAGAAACCCCTAGAGGTCCCTGAGTAAAAACTGAATGTGTAGGTTAGAGAGCACCAAAGGCCTTCTGTGCATGGGTTCATGGCTCTTGGGATGGTGGCTTCACCTGCAGGTTGAATCTCCCCACTCTGAAATCCCCTCCCCTCTGTCTATCTGCCCTGGAACGGGGTGTCCTAGAGGGCAGTTAATGCTTTCGGGAGCTGGCTAAGGTTGAGGTGGGACGTCTTAGCAAACATAGTTTGTGAATTGCTTGGTGTAGTTACACAGCTTTGATGAGAATATGTCCAGTGTCAAGCGCAAGCCACCCCATGCAGGCATGGTGTGAACATCTAGGGCCAGAGGACCAGCTTGCAGTGGATGTATCCCTGAACGTCTGCACTGGAAACCAGGCCTGATGTGCAAAGTGCAGACATTTTTCCAATCACAGCTTGTAAACCTCTGTAAGAGGAGGGCATTTGGCTCTCCTTACAGGCTTGGCCCACACAGGAGCCATTGCCTTTTGGGAATGTTCTTTCCAGGGCTACATATTCCACTATAGATGCAGCATGTTTCTCTTTTTCTCTCACTGAGAATAGACCAAAATGGGATTCTCCAGGATTTGCTTGTGGAGCACAGACGTGTACCACAAAGAGCAAGTATACCTGTGTACATCGAAGTGCATCAAAGGTACAAAATGCATTTCAATCAGCCAGGCTCCGTCATCGATCCACTCCCTCTGTAGAAGAATGAGATTAGTAAATCACTGTCACAGGAAGAAGAGATAAAGATGTAGAAAAATGACATGATAGAAGTGTGTCTGGCAGGTGATTAATACGTTATCATTTTGGGTTTTGTGATATATGTGGTTTTCATTAAACTTAAAATTTGTAATTTGTTTTATGTTTATATGTGGTCCTCCTTAAACTTAAAATTTGTAATTTATGTTTTTATTCCAAATAAAAATCCACTCTGGTGTTCAGTTTCTTCCTTGATAATTTTGTATTATTTTCCTTTGATGTCCCTACCCCACTCTCGTATTAGCTTCTGTCACACAAAATCTGGGTTTATCTCGACCTGCACATATTGAGGGGATGAGCTTTCCAGGTGGAAGCAGGAGCTCAGGACCTGGGGTGGGAGTGTGCTTGGACTGTCTAGGGAAAGGAGAGAGACCACTACCTGGAATGAATGAATGAGCAGAGCAGACAATCAGAAAGGTGGTCCAGGAACGAAGCCTGGGTGGGGCTGTGGAGGTTATGGTCATGCTTTGAGCTTTTACAAAGAGAAAAATGGGGTTCCTTGGGAGTGCTGGTTTAAAGAAACAGCCTTGTCCCATGATGCCTTGTGGGACAATTCTGGCTGCTGTGTTAAGAATGGCTCTGAGGGTTGTCCATGGGCTGCCTTGGTTTCTTCTCCTGAGCTTCTCCCAAGGGTGTTCAGGGTGAGTCAGAGTTCCTGGAATGTTTCTCCCTAGTGGATCTAGAAGGCATTTGTTAATAATGTGAAAGTGACTTCTAAACACATTTTCACAGAAAAGTAAGATCAGGATTGGTTAAAGGACAACCAGAAACCAAAAGCAATGCTTTAGAAATGGACAAGGAAGAATTCACCCAACCCCATGTGGCCAACCTTCTGCAGGCACTTGTGGTCTGGGGACCACAGACTCTGCTCTAGATAAGGAATGAAAGAGCAGGACTTCCATCAATGAATGCATATTAATCGACTGAGTTGCATACAGCCCGACATTCAAGCAATGTCCTAGATGCAGCACACTCTTCATTTTAAACTAAACATTTTTCTTTAGTTTGAGATCATTGTAGAATTACATACACTGGTATGAAATAATTCAGAGGGATCTCTCATATCCAGTTTCTCTTAATAACAACCATCTCAAAAAACTATAGCAGAAAATCACAAGCTGACATTGGCATTGGTTTATGCGCCGGTCCTGCCCTGATTTCCCCATTTTTCACGTGCTCATTTGTGAACACATCTAGGTCACTAGAATTTTATCACTGTGTGGATTCACGTACAAACCACCCAATCAAGGTACAATTGTCTTCATTAGCCCCAGAATTATACACGATGTTCTGCCCCTGTCCAGCCTTAGCCACTTCCCCCCTGCCTTACCCCTGCTCAGCCCCAGAAACTGCCAATCTGTTCCCCATTTCCAGGATGCCGTGACTGTGACAGAAACAAAATCACACAGTATGTAACCTTTCAGCACTGGCTTTTTCTCCACTCTGCATAAATCCCTTGAGATCCATCCATGCTGCTGTATATAGCAATCCGCCAGTCTTTAAAAAATTTTGATAAAAATTGGTTAATAAAGTTATATAGGTTTCAAGCATACAATTCTATAATCATCATCTCTATATTGCATTTGTATGTAGTATCTATTGTGTGGATGGGCAAGGCACTGTTTAAAAGACTGGTCTCATGATCACAGTCCCAGGGAGAAAGTCCAGAGGAAGGATTCCCAACACGCTTTGAATAATTGCAGAGTCCTGGAGATGCGGTTATGCCAATGCAAGAGGCATTGCTCGTGTGACTCTGGTGACTGACACTGGAGTGGTGGTTTAGAAAATCAAGTCAAATCCCACGGCACTCGCCCAGTGTCCTGAGTTACCCAAAGGAAGGAGGATGGTTCTAACGGCCAGCCATTTGGGATCCTGGTGCTGACTGGGGGGCAAATGCTGCTATGGGAGGTGGCCTCCGGGACAAGTTGAGCCTTCTGTTCCCTGCAGCACTGGGAGGTGACGCTGCTGTTCCTTGAAGAGTGTGTGGGAAATCTTTTCCCATGGGGTCACCTCACAGCACATGGAAGGTTCTTGACAGATGCAAGTGGGTGGCAGTAAATATCTGCCAAAAGAAGGGGCAAGTCAGTATAATTTTCATTGGATGTGGAAAATTATAGCCGCTATAATTATCTCATTGCATCACGGGTACCACTACCTTCCGTTCTCTGAGAATAAATTGGTTAATTATGCAGAGTGCTTTGGAAGTGCAAAAAGCTGTAAAATGCTTGTGATGTAAGCAGACCCCACATGTGTACTCAGAGGGAAAGGGGGCAGAGGGGGCTGTGGCTGGTACTTTGCATAGGTAATTTCACGATTGCTTTTGGAAATTATGCTTTCTTGTTTATAAGTCTTGTCAAAGAAATAAATTAAATGGAATCACCAGATGGTCCTAAATATTGTCTTTATTGCCCAGAATCATCTTTAGAGAGCTTTTGTTCTAGCAACTGGAAGCCTTAAGACTGCGAAACAGGGAAAGGGACAGAGTGCCTAATTTCAGTGCTTGCCACGATCATCTATTTATTTGCTCAGTGAGGTGAGGGGGAGACCATCTAATTTAGACTTATTAAAGGGTCCAAAAGTGTAACACTCTTCAAAGGGGTCACTATAAATATGCCACATACTGTATTTCATAGAGTTTATGGGAAAGGAAATTGAAATCTCCTAAAAATAGAATTGAATCTTGTCCAAACAATATTGGATATACCAAACCAGTGTTTTTGTTATTACATATAACAGGCTGATATTCCCAGCACATTTTTATAGACCTTTAGTTTGTTTTCATAAATTTTGAACTTTCCTACAATTATCCGGTCTCTTACAGTTATTAGTCAGCATGACCAAGTTTTAAAAAGTGGACATGAAAGGCTCTTTAAGAGTGGGGCTGTCACCTCCTCTCCTGGTTGTGGGCGGGGCCACCACAAGGCCAGGGTGTGAATCTTGACTGGCCTGGAGTGCCCTGTGTTTGCTCATAGGAACAGTCCCCGCTCCAGGGAAGTTTCTCATCCCGGTCTACAGAGTAGACTGGTGCCCTGGGATACTGCTGACATCTTAAGACCAGGAGGCATGGTGACTTCCTGGAATGAAAGACATTTACAGTGATCACATGATCACTGTAAATTGTGATCATTGTAAATCACTGATCATTGTGCTTCTGAAAGACATTTACAGAGATTTGGACCTGGCACCTGAAGCTTCCGAGCCACCACCTGTAGGTACCTGTCTCACAAGAAAAACAAGGCCTCACTTGTTGAAGCTAGTCTTCTTAGGCTCTTGTTACCTGTGGCCCAATGCATGGTCCTTCGGTGACTCACCTCCTGGGGCAAGGTGAGGAAGGAATACAACAATCAGGAATTATTGTAGAGCATGAACAACATATCTGTTTAATTTTACAACTAAACAAACAGGGCCGTACTAGTGTATCCACACCCCTATCTGGATGATGGGAAGGGGTCGAAGATGAAAGGAAGGCGGCCTTACCCCCACATTTGCAAGGTAACGCATAAAGTCTGAACTTCATGCAGCCAATGTGGCGTCCCTCCTCTGCTTTCTGCTTAAAAGAGGCCTTGGCAGTTCACAAAGGAGTCCTGGTTTCCTTAGTTTCTGGAGATGTCACACTCAGCAGTGTGAACATGAGTGGCGTATCGGCTCTCTATACCTTCTCTCAACATGTATTGGTGTTGACATAAGTTATTTTAAGTTCTGTTTCTTAAAGATGTACACAAATAAAGCTAGTATAAACTCTTTGCACTTGCCTTTCTACACACAAAGTTAAAAATTAGACCCAAGCAAAGCTTTACTCTCAGTGATATTTAAATTAATAACATCAATGTTGTCGTTTGGTTTAAATTAAGTGGCTGTGCACAGTGTGAATATCATTCTGACTTCTGGGCTCTGTTTCTTGTTCTGTAAACATCCTCTGAGTTATGTGCTGACAAAACTCCTCATCACTCTCTTCTCTGTTGAACTATAGAAAAACAGCTTGTCGGTCACCAAGGTGTCAAACGAATCTGGCTTGGTACAGAATAATCGCTTGTTAATTAATTACTATTCTGTCTTTTTCTTATTAACAGGCTGTAATCAGGGCCAATTTGTCAATAAAACAGAACTGACAGCAAATAGATTCTCCCTTTTTGAATTCTAATGGAAACTAAAATGCAACATTAAAAACATCATGTAATGGGAAAGATGCAAAGATTTCTGAGAGTGCTTATGGCTCCCTCCTGGTCTAAAGAACATGCTTATCAAGAAACAATAAACTTATTCTGGATCCTGAGGTCAGAGCATCTAAAGACCAAATTGTCTTAAGAGTTATACAGATGTGAAGTTGACCTGATTAGTATGTCCTTGTGGGAACGTACTTCCTTACATTTATAGGATAGCAACATACAGATGTTAGAGTATAGAATGTGAATAACAGTAAGGCTTATTTTTTGGTCAACTCACCAAGCTTGTGAGTATAGGGATCTCTCTTGTTGGAAAGCCACAAGGACAAGAGGCAGGGCAAGATGTGACAGCAGTGGTTTAATGACGATCCCTCTCTGAGCTTCTCCTCACAAACAAATAAAGCTGTCCTTGGTCTCCTGTTAAAAGAAATGTTACTCTCCTCAAAACATTTTTCATGCATAATACAATACTGTGGTTCAAAATTAAAAGAAAAATAATAAAATGGCACACAGAGAAAAAAATCTCCCTTCTAGCCAGTATTCCTGGGGTTTGTGCTTCTCCCAGAGAATGTTTTTTGTGTGTGTGTGTGTATAATCATGTACAAATGTTTTTACCCAAGCGGTAAAAGACCATATATTGCTTTGCACCTTCTTTAAATTTTTTAAAGTTACTAATGCAACTTTAAAAACGTGGGTTGGGGTTATAGTTTTGTTGTTCACTACTGTATGGCTATTTTTGGTGTTCTCAGTGGGCTCCTTCAACAGGGCCATGTAAATTTGGGATTTGTGAACAAACTCCATCTGGAACTCTGGAAAGCGTTGACCATGAAAGGAGTTTGAACACGACTCTGTTTCTGCCTTTCCAAATACTTGCTTGTTTGGTGGATTCTGTGCCTTCTTGCAAGGAGGCCAGCAGAATCCTCGCAAAGCTGCCCAGAACCACAGCCTGCGCTCAGGGGTTGTTTGGCCAGGGTGTCTGCATGAGAAAGTGCAGGGGAAACCCAGTGCCCTCCACACCTCTCACACCTGTGAGGTTCTCTCTTTAGTCCCTTTGATACCTTCCTCTCTTGACCATTCCACCCTGTATTAAATGTGATTTATCTCACTGGTTTACGTTGATGTCTTAGTCATAACGAGGTTCCAGGTTTCTCCTCTAGAGAAAGCGCCAGTCCTCCCGTGGGTGGTTCTGACCTTTACTTCATCTCACCTTCCACCCGCTTCCTGTGTGGTTTCTCCAGCACACCCGATGTCTCCCCCTTGGTATGTTTGTGCTGGCTGCTCCCACCCGGCCGCTCTTCCCTCCTCCCGAGTGCCACCTTCTCCACAAAGCCTGCCCGGACCACTCTGTTCCCTCTGAGCTTGTTCCTCTACTCTCTGCTTCTTTTGTATTTTTTTATTATGCCTATAGATGATTTGCTTATTCATCTTTATTTTTCATGACATATTTTCTTCATCCAGAAGGAACTCCCAGGAGAGAGAGAGATTGAGGATTTTTGTCCATCTTGTTTCTCAGTGGACCACAAGTGCCTAGAACTAACACATTTGCCAAATGAATGAGCGCACACATGGCTTTCTGGGCATATGGACGGCATGGGAGTAGTGACCCCGGCACACTGGAAGACCCCTCCGAGCTCCTGGTGCCTCCCGCCCACACCTGCCTGCATCCCCAGGTGAGAGACTGAGGAAGAATTGACAATCTCTGTTGGCTTCCCTTCTCTCAAGCTGTCTTTCAACCTTAATATTTTAAATTATATACAAAAAACCTACTGGTGGGAGAGAGTATAAAACCAGGAGAATTGTTTTCAAACAGAAAAGGAATTCTAGTGACAGAAAGTGAAGCTTAGAGAGGATAAGGTCTGTGGGCTCTGTTCCATCGTGTAGCTCCTCACCTGTTTGAAGAAGGCTTCTGTACATGTCACTTCTCTACTGTTAGAAGTTTAGTCTTTTGTTAAATTATTTAGAGCTTTTGGGTGCTGCCAATCAGGGCAGGATTAAAGCTGGATATTTCTTTCTTGGTCCTATTGGTCTGTGGCTACATATTTTCCAATAACAAAAAATCTTCAGGAAATACAATTTCAACAGGAAAAAATTAGCATTTGATATAGCTTGATCCTGGTGAGTGTGGTTCTCTGAGAGTCATGGCAAGAGTTGTACTTTTGCAGTGGTCAGAGTAAAAGAAAATTCTCAATTAAATAAAATTAAGATTTATGAATGTCTTCTTTCTCCAGTTTTCTTATTATCATGCTAATTTGAAGGTGTAAAGTGCTTCCTATTAAGTTGATGACTATGTACATCATTAATTTGATCTCGGAATTATTAGAAGAATCAACTTGTAATGATCTTGGAAAAGCAGGTATGCATACATGTAGATCTTGTCTTAGCTTATAACTTGTTTTATGAGCCTGTTTCTTTAAGTAAAAAGAGATAAATCTAAACATTATTGACAAGCATCCAAGTCAGCAGGTCCTGACCGATGTGTCTCAGCTGATTGGGTGTCACCTCACAAACCAAAAGGTCACCAGTAAGATTCCTGGTCAGGGCACATGCCTGGGTTGTGGGTTTAGTCCCTGGTGTGGTGTGTACAAGAGGTGACCAATTGGTGTTTCTCTGATGTTTCTCTGCCTCTCTTTCTCCCTCCTTCCCCTTTTGTAAAGTAAATAAATAAATAATAATTTTTAAAAAGATAGCTGAAACCATGAAGTCTATTAGCTGTTAACATCTTTAGGCAGCTATTTGTGGCAAATGCTACTATCTTATTGTAGTGTTCCTAACCAGACTTTCTCATTGTATCCATGAAATCTCCTAGTGCTAGATTTTGGTGATTTATTATACATTCTTGGTTCCCTTTGAATAGAAAAAATATAAGTTGCACAATACTCATCTTTGATGATGTTTTGCCATTTATTGAGTGCTCATTATGGCCCAGCCCCTTGCTAGGTTTTTATACGTAGTATCTCATTTAACACCCACAGCACTAACAGGACATGAATTCCACTACCAAGGGCTTAGAGATGGGGGACAAGGACTCCAACAGGTCCATGCATTTCTGGCTCCCACAGCTGCTCAACAGGTGATACCTAAAATTCGGGCTCAGTCTCCTGAGTGTGTTGGGGAGACATAAACAGGAATTAGAATTTATAAACATGTCCCATGAGGACATTTTCATAACTGCATTTTGATTTGAGCTTTCAAGTGAGCAGACAAGTTTTGCCCTTGCATATTAGACATTCCGTTGAAGCTCCTGAAGCCCCCACCTCTGAGTTGCTGAAGATGGTCAAGCACTGAGCAGGTCCTTCCAAGTGTGTAGTGGGGAGAGCTGAAGAGAATCTGTAGACACATCCTGCCATCTCTTTCTAATATAGAGGGGTTGCTACCCCTAAGTTGATGACCCAGCCTTGGTCCATCAGTGTGCAGTGGCTGCCCATGACCCTCTGCCCATGAGACACAGAGCCTAAGTACCCAGCAACTAGCAGAGACTGGCTCACCAGTTGGGTCTCAAGCCTCATCACTCAGTACTCTTGCCTCTGAATCTGAAAGTAAATAAATATATTTATGCTTCAAGAGCAAAAGATCACAACTGTCAGGCTTGTCACAGCCAGGAAGCTATCACATGAGGACCCTGTGTGTTTCTTTGAACTCCAGAATGACTTTCATGGGTTACAGCAACAACCAGGCACTATTCAAGTGAGGAGGAAGAGGGTTCACATGAAAACAGCTCCGTTGTCTAGTTGCGGTACTGAAGAGAGGTTGCTTCACTCTGTCTTTCTCCCTCCAGTTCTTGTCTTCAGAAATAATGCTGTCTGGCCAAGAAGTTCCCTTCCTCCTTCCTCCCCATTCACTGTCCTGAATCGTAGCTAAAACCTCACTTCTAAGGCTTCCTTTCTGTTGCCCAGGGTCCAGGCCACCCTTTGAGCTGCAGTAGCATGGCTGCAGCCAGGGTAGAGGAGATATGAAGGATGCAGATCCTCTTCCCCAGGATTTCGGCAGCCTCTCAAACTTGCTGTTGATCAATACTGAGCTGGATCTCAAGCTTCGGTTTCCAAACCTTGAGTTGGTTGGAGCAGAGAGGAGGCAAGCAGGCTGGGCAGCATTTAAGGACAGTGTCTCTCAGGGACATGCAGGGCTGGCCCTGGAAAGAGACACTCCTTGCATGCTGTGCACCACACCAAGCTGCCTTATCCCCATGCTTGTCTCACACTGGAGCCGGCTCGTGTTGGTGAAGAAGCATTTCTCTGCATGTCTTCCCAACTCAGTGACCCCACGTTAGTAAACATGCTGACGGCAATGTTTACACCAGGGAAGTTGGCAAACATTACAAATCTGTGGGTCCCTCCCTGTCCGCCTCACTCCATCTCTCATTTCAGATCTAGTAACCTAGTTATTAAACATGTACCTTGCTTAGGTATGGCTACTATTAGAACAGGAAGGAGGAACACTGTGAGTGTATGTCATAGTGGGAAGGCGGGCTGTCCCTAATCTAGCTAGTGGAGAATGGTCAGCAGTGGGAGTCTGCTTGAAGACTTTTCCTTCTGCTTGAAGGAAAACCCTCCACCCCTAGGAATTAGTCTCAGGTGGGAGTCTCCATGTTTGAACATCTGTAGGCAAGTAGATACTCCAAGAAGAGATAAAGGTCCTCCCAAACAGTGCCATTGTGGCCTTGGCATAGGTATTCCCAGAAGACAGGCCGTTGTTTGTCCTGGCCTTTTCTTTGGCTGCTTAAGGGAGGCTTGCAAATCCTGCAGCACAGACACACTCAGCCCTCCTGATCCCAGAGAGGTGGCCAGGTACTGTGTCCCTGAGTGGCAAAGGCTCTGCCTGGAAATGTGACCTCACTTCTTGGTGCTGTTGACATTTCTGCCGTGTGAGCCTGTGTTGTTTCTGGCAGCAGTTCAGCACTCAGCTCCTTGACGTTCGATCTGTCTCCCAGAATCATCTCTCCTTCAGATAACTCTCTGTCTCCAGAATCACTACTCCCCCAGATGACTGTCTGTCCCCAGAATCATTACTCCCCCAGCTGACTGTCTGTCCCCAGAATTATCACCTACTCCAATAAGGTAACTGTCTCCCCCAGCATCACACCCCTCTAAATAACTCTTTCCCTGAACAATCACTCACCAGGTCACTGACCATCTGTCTTCCAGAGTCTGCCTGTGAGTCTGTCTGAGACTCTGGCTGTTTGGTCACCAGACAAGTTTTGAGCAGAGTCCTCTTGCTGACTCAGGGGTGTCACACCCACACCTATCATCAGCCTTGACCATTTTCCATTCTTGGGCTGTGTAGCCCTCCTATTTACAGGTCTGTCTTAGTAAGCCCGAGCAGCTGTAACAAAATACCACAGCCTGGTGGCTTAAAGAACAGGCATTTACTTTTCACAGTCCCAGAGGATGGTGGTCCCATATATATGGATAGATTGCAGCAGATTTGGGTTCTGGTGAGCTCTCTCTTCCTGGCTTGCCTTCTGGCGGTGTCGCCACATGGTCTGATTGCCATGAGTGCCCACGAGGAGAGAGAGAGTTTCTGCTGTCTCTTCTTGTAATGGCATGATTTACATTGACCAACGTTACATCCTTATGCCTTCATGTAATTCTGATTACATCCTTAGAGACCCCATCTCCAAACATAGCCACATTTGAAGTAATAGCTTTGATGAGTGAATGTTGGGAGGACACAACTCAGTCCCTAACCAAGCCTTAGACGTGGGGACAGGTCAAACTGGGCTTGAGAAAGGCCTAGCTGCAATGTGGTTGGGAGCTGTCCTCGCAGATTTGGATTCATTGTGAGTGATGGAGGTAGTGGAGGGTTGTAAGCAGGGAATACTTCACACACACGCACACACACACTGAGCAAGGGGGTACAAACACAAACATTCCCAGTGAGTCAGCTCTTCCTCCAGTTCCTGAGTGACTTTCTTTACCTGGTTGCTGAGTGTGGTTGCTGAGTGGGCCGGGAAGACCAGCTCATTTCTGTAAAAATCTTCCTGAGACAGACGAAACCAGAAGCTAAAACCCTGACTTGTAGACCACCTGAGACTCATTCTTATCCTCTCAAGTGGGCCTGGAATCCACCAGGCCAAATGGCATTTATTTGGAAAGTTAACTTAAGGAGAAAGTTCACCAGGTACAAGGAAAGGTAGGCACAAGCAGAACACTGGGTAATAGTGATGTTCTTTTCAGGGTTATGGGAGCTGCGCCTTGGCTGTAGCCTCTTACATCAAGGACAAGCTCACTGAGGACAGCAGTTTTGCCATCCATCCATCCCCGATCTCCATCACTGTCCCGGGCTGGAACAGTGCTTCACTTATTCTAGGCACTCACAAATATTTGTGGAATGAATGAATGAATGCATTGTACAATATATTCTACTATTGTTTGGTAATATATTATAATAAACAAAATCAGAAGTATATGTCTTCTGATTCACTTGTCACAAGTGATTTATGTCTAACAAATGTTTTATAAGCAAAGTGAATTTGATGCATGAGGCTTTGATGGTGATAGTGACAATAATCATGTGCATTTTGTTATTTTGCTTGACTCACTCAAGCAAAGATGCACCAGGTATCTAATTTCACCTTATTCAAACAATCGTTTTTTATATTGATGTATACTATTATCTGCTAGTTACTTTCCCTCTCTCTTCTGTCCTACTACCATCCTTCCTTCTCTGCTAATTTTTTCATTCACAGACTTATCCATCAATCAACTAGTTGAACAACTAGAGTATCCATTTACCATAGGAGTCTCAGTTGGCTCATTCCCAAAAGTGACTCCACAAAACAGAATAAAATGGTTATAATGACAAAGTTTATTGATGTCACAGGTATTTTCTTTTTTTTAAATTGTAATTGTTGTTAAAGCACAGTTTTCTGCCTTTCCCCCCACCTTAGCCCAACCTGCCAGCCCTCCCCACCTCCCTGCCATTTCCACCCCCCCCCCCCTTGTTATTGTCCATGTGTCCTTTATACTTGTTCCTGCAAACCCTTCACCGTTTTCCCCAGATATTCCCTCCCCTCTCCCTCTGGTCACTGTCAGCCTGTTCTCAATTTCAGTGTTTTGGGTCATATTTTGCTTGTTTGTTTGTTTTGTTGATTAGGTTCCTGTTAAAGATGAGATTATATGGTATTTGTCTTTCACTGCCTGGCTTATTTCGCTTAGCATAATGCTTTCCAGTTCCATCCATGTTGTCACAAAGGGTAGGAACTCCTTCTCTCTTTCTGCTGCAAAGAATTCCATTGTGTAAATGTACCATCGTTTTTTGATCCATTCATTTACTGATGGGCACCTAGGTTGCTTCCAGCACTTGGCTATTATAAATTGTGCTGCTATGAACATTGAGGTGCATAGGTTCTTTTGGATTGGTGCTTCAGGGATCTTAGGATATAATCCTAGCAGTAGAATTGCTGCATCAAAAGGCAGATCCATTTTTAGTTTTCTGAGGAAATTTCATACTGTTTTCTATAGTGGTTGCACCAGTCTGCAATCCCACCAACAGTGCACTAGGGTTCTCTTTTCTTCACAACCTCTCCAACACTTGTTGTTTGTTGCTTTGTTTATGATTGCCATTCTGACCTGTGTGAAGTGGTATCTCATTGTGGTTTTAATTTGCATCTCTCTGATAGCTAGTGATATTGAGCATCTTTTCATGTGTCTCTGGATCCTCTGTATGTCCTCCTTGGAGAAGTATCTGTTCAAGTACTTTGCCCATTTTTTAATTGGGTTGCTCGTTTTCTTAGAGTCTAGTCATGTGGTTTCTTTATATATTTTGGAGATTAAACCCTTTTCTGGGGTATCATTGGCAAATATGTTTTCCCATATGGTTGGTTCTCTTTTTATTTTAATATTGTTTTCTTTAGCCATGCAGAAGCTTTTAATTTTGATGAGATCCCATTTGTTTATTCTTTCTCATATGTAATTTCAATGGGACAAATGTTCACCAAATTACTGTTTTCTCCTGGGATGAGTTGGAAGATTGTTCATAATGCATTTCCTACTCTGCTGATCTCTGCCTACTCTTCTCTCTCTATTGAGTGTGTTTTCTTCTGTTTCTGTGAGTCATACTTGTAAGTCGTTTGAGACACAAATAGAGATCACTTTTCTAAACTGCTGATTACAGGAGAAAAGAGCTGTGCTTTTTCATGGAGTTAGATGATGACTTCTTTTGTTTCTTCTAAAAAATGGTGTTTTAGGAATAACCAGATAACTAACATGGGTGGAGTGTGGTTCCTGAGTTCTGTGTGAAGAGCACTAGTTAATCCACAGATTAAGCTTTGATCTGACCCTACTACCAGCATGGTGTTGTAAAGTATTTTATTCTCTATTTTTATTGGTGAGTAATTTAGACACAACTTCCTCAGAACCTCAGCCGCAATCCCATTTATCTGGGGCACATAAGTGGCAGCGGCTCTGATGGGCACAGGGCATCGTCTCCCACTTTTCAGATGGAACTGTGGGGAACAGCTCCTGGATCCCTTCCACAGCTGCCGCTGCTCTGCCTCCTGATCACTTAATCCATCAGCAGGAAGGCCCAGGGATATAAAACATGTCGTTCTTTCAAGTGGTTCCAGATATGAGAACAACCCATCACCTTGGTTCTTTGTGAATCTGTCCTCTTTAAGAAGAGGAATGTGGAATCAGAACCAGCCGAGGTTAGGGCATGCCAATCAACCATTTGTATTTAGAAAAACCTAAAAATTGTGTTTAAACCAATTGCTATGGTTCAGCTTTTATCTGTGTATGAGCAGTTTTGGGACAGAGGCGATGGGGCAGGCTGAGGAAGCAATCACACCTGGCCTTTCCATCCCCACTCAGCTTGTTTCTTCATCTGTGACATGAGGTAGTGAATACAAGTACATGCTATAGATGCTGTGAGGATTGGTGAGACCACATGTAAAGTGTTGTGACAAACGGCCTGTTCCAGAGTGAGTTTCTGAAAAATCTGCTTTGCTGTGGAAGGGTGTGGATACTGCTGGAAACATGTCTAGCGGAGTGGAGTGGCTTCATCCACATGGTGGGCATCACAACTGAAGCGTCAGTGTCATGGGGGTGTCTATCGAGGGAACTGGGGGAGGCTCGTGGAAGGTCACACTCTCTGGGTTTTTCAGACAGCTGCCCTCAGTGCCCATGACCCCTGCATTATCAGCCAGTGGACATTCCAATCCCCATTTCTCCCCAAAGTCCTTTCTCACACTTTCCCACATAATCAGCAAATGGAACCCAGTAAAGGCTTGTTTGGAATAAGTACACTGTCCCTTCTCGAAAGGCACCTCTAAGCTCCCCAGGCCCTGGTTCTCTGTGGCCAAGGCAGGTGGAGGCCTGCCTGTCAGATACTGGGAGGGCTCTGGTTGCTCCCTGGGAGGTTGGCTGATGGCTTTTTAATTGGAGACCAAGTCTGTTGACATAAAGAAAGAGTCAACAACATCTCATTTGAAGGGGGCGGAGGGCAAAAGAGTTTTTTTCATTTTAATACTTCCAGGAAACTTGTGTTAGTTTTCTCTTTTAATTTTATTTTTCTTTCCTGTTTGAGCAATGTTGAGAAGCTTACAATGGTTTTAGGATCTTCATAACAGTGATTTTTCCCAAGTTAATTTTGGCAGGACAAAAGTTGTTTTAGTCTCATTTGGGTCGATAAATGACACTTGTTTTAATTTTATATTGTAGGGAATTGATTCAAGATGACTTGTAATATTTGGAAGGACGATGCCTAATACAATTCCTGTTTCAACTAGTCCGAAGATATTCTTGTGTGAGATAACGAGGCCTTTAATTTAGATTATGTTACAAAGGATCTACATATAATTGTGGAGACTAGCATGATTTCTGAGGTCCTACAGTCAGAGTTCATTCCCAGCTCATCATTTCCTAGCCAGGTGACATGGGACACAGACCTCAGCTGCTTGGGTACCAGATATATCATCTGTAAAATGGGGTAATCATTTTACCCCATGGGGTAAAATGGGGTAATCAATGGGGTAATCATCTCCCCATGCCCACCCCTGGCTGCCATGGGGAGAGAGCGAGATGATGAGTATAAGGTGCTTACCCAAGAGTAGGAGCCTGGCCCATGATGTATAGCAATGAAAGTGGCAATAACTGGTCTTTTTTTCTCATGTGTATCTCTCTGTCTCTCTGTTTCTGAACCTGCATGTGTCTTTCTCTGTTTCTATGCCTGTGTCTCTGCCTCTCTCTCCTCTAATTGAATTGGCTCCCTTAGGAGGTAGGAAGGTGGTGGGGTTCTACACAGAGAGAAGGAAATAGAACGAACATGAGATACTGCAGTGGTGCCAGCATTTAAGCTGGGCTACTGATTGTATTAGAACCTTGAAGCCAGAGGTCAAGTCTCAGAGTACTAAAGCTGGCAGCTTCACTGATTCAATCACCAGATCTCTTTAAAAATATTAAAAACACTTGCATTTGACAGGTTCTTTTAAAATTTTTGATATAAATTCAGTTACCTGCTTATAAAGACACAGCATACCTGCCTCTCACAGAGGAAAGGCTGAGACATCTGTTTTGGGCAGCAATTCCAGGGCCCCACTTGCAGACCTGGTGTTCATCACTGAGGGTGTCTCTGTCCAGGTGAAGCCTTCCTGAATGCCAACTTAACCCCTCAGCTCCAGGGACCATGTCTCCAGCTGACAAGACTAAATTAACATCATTCTTCTAGAGGGAAGGGCAAAAGAAGGGCACGTCCCTGCAGGATCACCTCACCTGTGAAATGAAGGCAGCCGGCTTCACTTAGTTCAGGGAGAATGACACAAGACTGAGTGCAAACACAATTTAAAATGTAAAAAAACACAGCTCAGTATAAGTCATTGCTTTTCCATGATCTGTTTTTCTTAGATGTCAACCTTCAAATTTTATAAATGCAGAGATTTTATTGCATGAATCTGTTCGTGCATTTTGTGTAACTGGCTCAGTTACACGAAACGCATAAGGCAATCCATGCAATTAAAGTTTCCCCAAAATAAGAACAGAGTTTGACTCTACTTGAGCATTGAGAAGACAGGCTCTGTCCTGCATCCCCATCACTCCAGCCCATGTGCGAGGTCTGCTTCCTTCATGAACATCCCCGGATGGAGGAACGTGCTTATCTCGGTCACCATTGGGGCTGATCCTGTGTCCCTATGACTGCACATTTGTTTGAGTGTTGCCCACTGGCTGCCCCCTAAGATGCCCTGCACATTGACCAGCCTCCTGTGCATCAAGGCTGAAGCCTGGCCATCTTGGCTGTGAAGGTGCCACTGTGTCAATCCCAGCTCATCAGAAATTGAGACTATTCCTCTGAGTTTCAATTTTGACCAAGTGAAATGTCAACTTTTTTTTTATTATCAGGAAGTCTTTTAATAGATTTTCACCAGTAGACCTTAGGTCATAGGAAGAAATCCAGGGCAGAAAGATTAGACCAACACTTTCATTTGGCTTTGCTGAAACTGGTTATATCCACCCTATAAATAGTCGGCCCAGTGCAACCCCGAGACTTTTGAAAACCCAACCAGAAACTCTACTCAGGATGCTCAGGGAAATCTTTGCTAACAAAATATCGTGAAGTTTACAAGCGTAGAGGTATTTTGGAAAAATATCTGCTTCCTTTCTGAAGACTAATACCGCGTCATCAAATACCTCCTGCCTCCATTCCAGCTGGGGTTGCTCCAGAGCCGTTTGCGTGCCCTGCTAGGCTGGTCTGGGAAGAGCCATCTCCTTGGGACCCAACAGCGGCCTGTGTCGGGGAGGAATCCCTCCACTCCTTCCCCTGGAAACTTCAAGCACTCAGCCCCCAGGAGTATCTTTCTCCCTCCACAACCCCGGAGCAGTGGTGGGACATGTCCAAGGCCCAGACCAGGTGTCCACAGGCTCTCTGCGTTCAGCGCTTTACGCCACCCCAGCTTTCTCCTTTTCACGTGGACCTTTTTTAACCTGAGCTATTACTGAAAAATTTATTTTGAAAAACTTTAAGCTAAATTACCTTTGCTTTTCTGACCCAATTAGAATGTTTTAAGGAGAGGATTCAAATGTTGTGATGATTTTACTTCTTTTTTCCTGATTCTCTTGAGCACTACCTCCATAGCTGGTGATGGCTTTATTTACACATGCAGTTTATTTACTGAAATGTAATATATGATCAAAAGAGTAAGTATAATGCAAATGAATAACAATAAAACAAACACCTTTGAGCCCATACTACAATTTAAGACATGGAAATATCAATACCCTTCATGATGCTTGTATTCTCCCTCCGATCCCACCCACACCTTGCCTTCACCTTGAACTTTCTAGTTCCAGTTCCCTGTGGTTACCTATAGTCCAGCCACATATAGATGTAAACTTAACCACATCCTGTTTACTGTTGGAGGTTTTAACTTTATGCAAATGAAATTTCATTTTCTTCAGTCTTTATGACTTCCTTTTTATTATTGTGTTTTAGATGCTCATCTACATTGATGTGTGCTGTAGTTCAATAATTTTTATTCTTCATGACACTTCTTCATATGAAAATACATCAATTTATCCATTGTCTTGTCCAGTAACTTCTAACTTGTTTTAATTTTTGTTACCACACACATTCTTCAAGAAACCTTCTTACTTATGTCTCATGAAGGCAATGTGAGAGTTTCTATAGAGTATATATGTCCAGAAGGGGACATATTGGATGGTTGGATAACAACCAGCTTCATGAAAGGTGTTTGCATCCAAATTGAATTGTATGCCCTTTTCCATTGGTACCCGATCACTGTCAACACTTGATGTCAGTGAATATATTAGTTGCTCCCATCTGGCAGATGTCAACCAGAGGCAGCATTCTGTGGGCATGGACACAAACTCATCCTCCTGACTATCCACCAGTAGAGCCACTGCTTGAAGATCGGGCAGCATCTTATGGCTTTTTTTTCCAAAGCCAGCTCCATGTCCCTTCTGGTAGTTTGTGCCTCCCAGTCTTCCCTGGTGGTTGAATTGTGAGAGGCACTGAATGATTTATTTACCATGCTTTCCTTCACTCCTTTCCTTTACCTGGGCCATGAAGAGAAGGAGTATTAATGTTTCCTCACTTCAATTATTTTGTGTGTCTTTCAGGATGGACCATAGCTCATATGTCTTTAGATAACTGTCAACCCCCAGACCTGCTTCTTGACACCAAAGTTTATTTGTCTCCTTTAAAAATATGTATTATTTATACACAGTGGAGGATATTTGTTTGCTTGCTTTTGATATGAAAACACTGAGTTCTTAAACTGACCTTCCATGTTCTGATAAATATAAAGCTCATATTATCATCAGGGCACAGAGTTAGATGTAAGAATAGGGCATACACTAGAGAAAGTTAAAAAGTCTTCTTTTTCCATTTCATATAAAATTATTTTTAAGCTGGAATCCATTAGAAGCTACATTTATGGATTAATGCCTTGTCACTGTAAAAAAAAAAGATATTGCACCTTCCAATCACTCCTGCAATTTTCTTTAACCTATACTTTAGAAAACAAACAAAAAAGTAGTTGTAGAAAGATATTATCTTTCCCACAATATGCACCACTACCTCTTGGGGATGGGGGCAAAGGATGGAAACACGATACACTATCAAGCAATGCCCACTGATAAATATCATGTATAGTTTTGTTCTAGAAATGGAGAAAATAATCAGTTTGCTTCCACTGAGAACAGTCATATCAGGCAATTATTACCTAATTGGTTCTACGTAAGTACAAAGTTGAGCTGTTGGCTAATCTGGACCCTAAAAATGTGGCAGCCAGTTGTTTAGATGCTCCCTTTGATCAGCATCACCTATGTCCTAGATAACTGTGGTTTTACTCAAGTCAATATTATCTGCAGTTATCATGCCTTGAGTGAAAACTTTGGCATAACCGTGAGTATAATTGGGCATTGGGGATTATTCGAAGTCTTTATTATGTGAAAATGCCTAAGTAACATCTGTTCCAACATTCCTGTTTCTCAGGGCTGCTTTGTAGTTGCCATGTCTTCAGGGACCTTCGAAACAAGAAACAAAGAAATTCAATATAAACCGCACTTCATGTGAAGCCCTTGAAACCCCTCAAGTGAGTGTGGCCTGGATCTGGGTCAGCCGAAGTCTTAGGGAAGAGAGCACTTGCCCACTGCGTGCATTCCCCCCAGTTTTCATACAAATACTCAACCTAGCTTCTTCATTTTTCTTACTTGCAACAGGTAAAGTTTAAGAACACTGTATTTATGGAGGCAGGTTTCTCTTCAATCTAAAAGGATCTCTGACTCTCAGCATAACACTAACATTTTAATCCCAGGGCTCAGGCACTCAGAGTGGCTTCTAAACGCTTCTTCTTTTTTTTTTTTTTTTTTTGGTATAGCTTTTAACATAATTTTGCCATCCAGGTCGCTCTTAAAAGGTACTGTTCTTTCCCAAGAAAGGAGCAGTTTTTGGTGCAATGTGAAGAGGAATAGTTTGGTTGGCCGAGATGGGCTCAGGGGCTGCCACCAGATACGGGAGGCCACTTGCCACACTGTGATCATTCTCCTAATGGTAGAGGACTCTGTGTCCACACCTGCTCTGGCCCTTGTACCACGACCTGTAGAGGACACGGCATTGTCTGTGCTGTACACAGTCATGGGGTGTGGGTTAACCAGCCTCTAGCCTGCCTGACTCTGAAGGAAATAAAGTGGGCACAGTGGTGGCTATGGTGTGCAGGGAGCTATGCATGTAGGTTCTGTAAGAAAGACAAGTCTGTGTGAATGCGGTCACCCAACTTGGAGCCAGAGAATTGGGACATGTTGCCTGTAGGTTCTGGGGGAGTCAGATGCAGGTTCAAGTTTTTTTCTCCTGGTGTCACCCATGTGTTTTGTTGTCTTCCACCATATTTGGGGTGCTAGTTCTTCCTACTGTATGAGAGGGAAACAGCTTTCTGGCCCTGAGGCCAATTGCAATTCTCAGTTGGAGGCAGGGAGCCTGAGAGAGCAGGGCCATATGGTCTGCCTTAGCTGGCCTTGGTTAAAATGGTAAATCTTATGTGATATGTGTATATACATAAACAAATTAGATGTTATATATAAATACACATATTTACTACAAAACATTTGTGATAAAAAGCCACAAGTCTCATTCTATTTTCTTTGCTTTTCCCCTTCCATAGTCTACTTTAAAGATCTTACCATATTACAGAATATTTATGTAGTCTGTGGTTTCTGACTGCTGCTAATCCACTGTGCCATGGTGTACACTGATATTTTACTTATCCCCGTCAAAGCAGAGACATTTAGAAACGCTCCAACTCCTGGTCACCAGGCAAGATGCTGTGGGGAGGTCCTGGTGCATGTGTCCCTATGTTTTCTCTCCTCTCTGTTCCTGGGAGCAGAATTACTGGGTCAGACAATATAGAGGGTCCAGGACACATAACATCCCCTTCTTATTACAAAATAATAAGCATGAAATTCTATACCATAACAAAATTACACTCAAGCACACCATATGACATCTTAGGTGAAATGTTCAAATTAAAACTATAAATTATTATATCTATATGATTACCCTACCAGCCACACCCAAGCAGGCCTTACTTCTGGCTGACCCTGTAGACTCACTGAGTTTAACTCAGTAGTGCTAGTTTGTTCACCAAGATGCTGTGTAGAGAGCCAGGACCACTCAGAACAAGGCTCCCCCCACCCTCCTTGTCTGCCAGCACCTGTCAACCCATCTTTCCAAGAGTTGCTAATATGAAGGGTGCAACTTGGGATCTTGGTGTTTTAATTTTCAATTCTCTCATTATTAATGAATCAGAGCATCTTTTCACATCTTGTTAGTGTTTTGGGTTTCTTTTCATGTGAGTTGCCTCTTCATGTTTTTTGCCTCCACAGCTAATGTGTTTTTTTTCTTTTTGATTTATAGGCATTTCTTGAATATTCTAGATAATATGGTCCCTTGTTGGTTTTAGATATCGCAAATATATTCTACCAATCTGTTATCTGTTGCTAACTTTGCCCATGTGTTTTTCATTAAAATCAATCCCTATTTAGTGTAATAAATTCAACATATTTTTTCTTTGATTAGATCATTTGTTTTCAATCTTTCTTGCCTCATGAAAATGTATTTTAACATATAAATCTTGCTTTAAAGATTATTCTAGATACGTCCACACATTTTTAAATATAATGTTTTCATGTTGCTCAGTTCTAAGTATTTCACAATTTCCTTTTAAGCACAATGTATATTATTGAGATACTAAAAATAGGAAAATTTTTGATTTGTACTTTTTAAATGAATTCCTAGTTTTATTCAGCATAGTCCGAGAATGTAGTTTTATGACATTGGTTCTTCAAAATGTATCGAGTGTTCATTTGTAGTCTATTGTATGCTCAGTATCTGTAACTCTTTCTGGTGTACACAGGAATGGAGCTTCTCAAACAGCCTGTGGTGAAGACCCAGATTGTTTATGTGTTTTGTTGCTTTAATTTCCAGTCTGTCATTTTCCGTTCCTACTGGCCATGCAGGAGATTGATTACCAGTTGTTCCAATTCTTTCCAACGTATATGTTGTCCATCCTCTGACTCATCTCAGTAGGTGTAAAGTGGTATTCACCACAATTTTCATTTTTTTTGTCTTTGATGTAGTTATTGGTCATTTATATGCTTTCTTTTATTAAGTGCTTATTTAAATCTTTTGCTCAGTTAAACATTGTTTTTTTTGCCCTGACTGGTGTAGCTCAGTGGATTTAGCACGGGCCTGTGAACCACATGATCTCAGTTTGATTCCCAGTCAGGGCACATGCCTGGGTTGCAGGCTAGTTCCCAGCAGGGGACTCACGAGAGGCAACCATGCATTGATATTTCTTTCTTTCCCTCCCCCTCTAAAGATAAATAAATAAAATATTAAAAAAATAAAAAAAATGTTTTTTATTGTTGGCCTTTCAAAATTTGTATACAAACACATCAAACATATGTGCTACAATATTTTTCCAAGTTTGTGAGTTATTGATTATTATCTTAATAACTTCTTTTGATTAGCAGAAACATTTAATTTTGATGAAGTTGGAGTAACCAGTTTTATTTTTTGTGGGTTCTACTTTTTGTGTTCTATCCTAGAAATCTATGTCTACCTCAAGACTTTGAAAATTTTCTGTTATTTTTTTAGAAACATTGTGGGTTTTGATTTCACATTTAAGTCTATAATCAATTTTGGATTAATTTTTGAATATGGAGCAAGATGAGATTCAGACCCATTTTTTTCTATATGGTTATCTATTGTCCAAACATATTTATTAAAAATACCTTCTTTTCCCCATTGGATTGTCTGAATACTTTGGACAAAAATCAATGGACAGGATACATATGGCAGTCTTTTTTGGTTCTCCCTATTTTGTTCCATCAGTCATTTATCTATTCCTACACCAGAAAACAACAAGTGGTCTTGTAGCTTTATAATAGGTCATGAAATCTATGTTAGTCTTCTAAATTTGTTATTTTTAAAGATTTTTTACTATATCACATTTCCATGTAGATTTTAGAATCAACTCATTTATTGCTTTTTTAAAAGGCTTGTGGGATTTTGATAGTATTCTCATTAAATTTGAGGAACATCGACAAATTTTAAACATCCATTTCTTCTGTTAGACATATTAACACTGTTAGTGTATTCTTACATTCTTCGATAGCTTTCTCCGCCTAGTCCATGTTCACCTTAGGAAGAATTTTATAATTCTACTTCTAAATGAATATGAATTTATTTCTCCCTTTTATTTTGTCCATACTTCTTTCTATCACACTTCCATAAGTTATTTGATCACTCTTGCTTCCCATATTTCTTGCAGAATTCCCCTGGGTTATTTATTATAATAATTATTATTATTTAGGCTTTCTCTAAAAATGTTTGCAAGGTGTATCTTTCTGTATCTAATCCTAAAATCTTGTGTGTCTGAGGATATTTTGAATTTTCTTTTACATTTAAATAAAAATTTGATAGAAGGTACAATGGTAGGTTGAAAGATTCCCCCTTCATAAGTTTAAAAATATTAATTCATGTCTTCTTGTATTTTGTGTTGCTACTGAGGATCCTGATGACAATGTGCTTTTTATTTATTTGTAAGTGATTTTCTCTTTTTTTTCTTGAAGAAATTAAAACTTCTATGTTTTGATATTCCTACTTTTCTGTACAATTTTTCTAGGTGTGAGTCTGCCTTACCTAACCAGTGCCTTAACTAACCTCTGCCTTACTTTACATAGATTTCTAGGATAGGAAACCTTTTGTTCCCTGTGAGTACTTTCAATAGAAGACCATTCATTTCCTTTTTGAATAATTTTTCCATCATTTTCTTTCTATTTTCAACTGCTATTATGAGGATGCAGACATGTTTAATTCTATATTCCTTATCTCATATATTTCACTTTATGTTTCTATTTATGCTTCCTTTAAGATGACTTCTGGTAGAATTTTATAAGCTGATCTTCTGCTTTGTCTGGACTTAATCTGCACACTCATCTCTTGTGTTTCTTATTTTAATCATTACCTTTTCCATCAAGTCACTATTTCAATATTTTTTGGTCTGGTGGCAGACTGCCTGTGTTCAAATATAACTGTCATGTGCTTCAACCTTTCCTTCCTCCTTCCCTCTCTTTCTTTCCCCTGGTCCTCTGTTTCTGATTTTATTCTGTAGTATTAGAGAATAATTCATTCACTTTCTCACTCTCTGTACAAATCAGGAGTGGATTTCACAGTATGTAGCTTCATTAGTGAGTCAACCGTGATAAAGGACTACTGTCCATTCCAATCATCACCGATATGTCATCTTGTCACACTCTATTCATTGCCATATGTTTACATTTACTCCACCCACCCCCTTTAAAATTTTGTAAAGTACTGTATATGGAAGGTTTAAAGACCAAGGAAAATGAATAAGCACCATGGCGCTATTAAATGAAGAGGAGAAGACAATTCCATTGAGGTGCATTTAAGAGATGTAAACAGACTCTATCCACACTGAGATAAAGGGTTCAGACATCTTGGCCTTCCACCCAGGCAACAGTGCGGGTAAAATTCCAAGAATAGGGTAATGACTTCTGAATTTATTAGTTACAAGACAGTTAATCTTTCTTTGGTGATAAAAAAAGCATTCGACTGAAGTTGTGTTGATAAACATTTTTAAAATTCTGATAATATCTGGCTTTTTCATGGATTGCACATTCACAATATATTATTTTGTTGTATTGGAGTGTTACAATTGGAAAAAACATTACGTCTATCTCAGACGCTCTCACTCACCTGTTAGGAAAGGCTTGCCAGTTGTCATCTCTGTCATACACCATCTCTGAAGAGCTCAGGAGGAAAGAAAAAACATTGGGAAAATTAGAGGTTAACTTGACCTTACTAAATGAAGGTGTGTTGGGGCAAACATCTGCAGCTTAGCTCACTGTGAAGAGAAGCCATCTTGGCTACAGGATGGTGAGATGTCAGCAGAGCTTGTTAGACCAGATCTGCTTTGATTTTGTCTGATTAGGAATTTCAAATTTTGGCGTGGAAATAAATGCTCTTTAGTGAAAAGTGTTCTAGTGCCTTTGAAAACCTGTCAGTAAATATAAGCTGAACCCTATTTTATTTTCTTAAATTTATTGGGGTAACATTGGTTAATAACATTATATAAGTTTCAGGTCTACAATTTTATACTACATCACCTGTGTATTCCATTTGGTGCTCACCACCCAAAGTTTAGTCTACCTCCTCCGTCATATATTTGCAATTCTTTAACCCTCTTTCATCTTTCCCTGACTCCCTTCCCCCTCTGGTAACCACCATACTGCCATCTGTGTCTATGAGTTTGCTCGTAAGTTCATTTGTTGTTCTCTGTTTTGTATTGCACATTTGAGTGAGACCATGTGGTTCTTGTCCTTTTCCATCTAACTTGTCACAAATGGCAATATTTCATCAGTCTTTGTGGCTGAGCAGTATTCCATTGTATATATGTACTACATCATTTTTCTCCAATTGTTGGTCAAAGAACATTTAGGTTGTTTCCATGCCTTGGCTATTATGAATAATGTGAATGAACATAGGGGTACGTATATCTTTAAAAATAAATGTTTCTAAATTTTTTTTAGATACCTAAAAGAGGGATTGTTGGGTCATGTGGTAGCTCTATTCTTAATTTTCTGAGGAACATTTATGCTGGTTTCCATAGAGGCTGTGCCAATTTACATTCCTGCCCACAGTGCACCAGGTGGACCCATTTTTCTCATGGAGGCATATAGTAGGGTGAGTTCCTGAAATAAGTGGGTGCTTCTACCCTCACCACACGGTGCTGCTCTGTGCACTGGTTGTGCCCATTCCCTGTATATACTGGCCTGAAAACATGGCTCCCTCTGCCCTGCAGTTTACTTTCATCCTGAGTCTCCAAAAGTCCTTTGGAAACCAGTTCAGAGTTTCAAACTCATCTTACAAATCAATCATGCATGTGAAAAACAAACGCGGCTTCAAGGTAAGACTCCACAGTGTTAGTTAAGTGCTTTTTAAGTGTCTTAGGAATAAAACTACAATTAACTTTGAAGAAAAGGAGTCCAGAATCAATTAAATTTCAGAAAAGTTGAAACAGAGGCCTAATAAATATATTTTTAAAAATCTTATTAAAATACAGAATTTATTTGTTATATTATTTTAGTAGCACTTCTGAGTGAACACATTAAATTATATTAAGCCAGAAACATGTGCGATGAAGAAAGTAGTGTATTTATGAATCACAGAAGTGACTATGCTTCTACATATTAAATAACAAACAATGAATAAAATGGGAACAGATGTAACAATGCCCATAAACCTAATTTCCTCAAACATTTGAACATAGTGGAATTTTGTAGTCAGAGAGCTGCCCTTCCTTATGCTGACAGAGCCACTGAAGCCAAGGCCTCTGTGAGTTCTTGTTCATCACTGTAAGGTCTGTCGTTCAACGTGAAATTCCTGAGCCATCAGCAAACACACCTTCTGCCATTCAGTTCTATTCCTCAAGCAGTATTTTGTGCCTCTTTTTTGCTTCCTCGTGTGTAAGTTGGCATACTTTTTTCTTTTGTGCCTGACTTGGAAAAGTAGGGCACATTTAATTTGTGACGGTGTCCTTTTGCACTTGGAGTGGGAGGGCTGTCTGTGAGCATGTCTTCCTTTGGCCTCCATTTTTGGCATTTTTCCTTTGTGGTTCCAGACCAAGGTTGTGAGGAACACTTGCTTGGAGATTTCAGACTTGGGTTAGCCTTGGACACAAGCAAATAGCTTAAAATGCTGAAATATTCAACTCAAGTCCACAGAAGCCTGACTGCTGCGCAGTGGCCGAGGCACCTGTGATATCTTGAATCTGCCTAGCTGACGTCTGGAGAACTGCCATTCAGGCTGGAATCATCTCAGCCAGCAGCACGACTTTCACGTTACGGGTTTATGGCATGTGGGAAACCTCCGCTTTGTTTTTGGAGCAGGCGGGAAGAATGAAAGCTGCACACAAGTGGAGTGAACATGTGCCAAGACAAGGGGGTCAGGAGCAACCAAATTCACATAATCAAAAAAGGTGGGGTGCTTCCATATCATCTCCCCGTCCTTCATCAGTTTGAAAAGATTTTTGCTGTGGAGTAGCCAACACTGAGTGAGATTTATTGCTGATACACTGAGACCCTGCAAGGTAATTAGCAAGTGACTTGCATGTCTGAAGAGGGTAGAGAGGTGGGCTATAATTTTTCAAGCATCGATACATCTCTTTTCCTTTAACAATAATTTTAATCAAAGTTGCCATTAAAATGGAAGTCTCTGTCTCATTTAGAAGGTCACAGGGCAGGGCCTCTCTTAAGGCATTTAAATGCCACTCTGCTGAAGACACAGACTGGGAGTTTCCCAGCTGCCAAAAGCCTGTGTCCGTCTACTCCTTTTCTTCTCCATAGGCACTGAAGATGAGGGTGTCAAGAAGTGCTCTGGGGTGGAAAACCTGTCCCCTAGAATTGAGCGGAATCAAGAAATTATTTCTTAGAGGTGATCAAATAGGTGGATGTGTAACTACATCATCAGCATCGAACACTACGCTCAGACTTAGTCACCAGCCCTCACAACACTGGAGAGCTTTGCTCTCACCATTCTAGTTCACACTCTTTTCATAGAGTCAGAAATGCCATCCACTGGAACCAATGGTCAGAAAGTTTATTTGAGGTGGTAAATGAATAATGCAGATCGTAAGAACCATAGCCCACTGGTTTTGATGTGGGAACAGCTCCTTCATCTGTGAAGTGGTGACGATATTGTGAGCATTGGCTACTGGCCTTCTGTTTTAAATACCAAAAGTTATATTATTTTTCTTGTTTAGTATTTGAGGTATTTCATAATTTGTAAGTACATTTCTAAATCACTTGATTCCACACTTATCTTAAAATTACCTACACAATTATTCATGACTGTTCTGCATATTTGTCAGACTAATTGGTGGGTTGACTCTATTCTTATCGCCGAATAAAGTATTATTTGGGTATTCTTAGTCTTTAAGTGGTAAGAAAAGGAAATAATCTCCCAATCCAATGGGAATAAATCTCGCTCAATTGTATATTCCTGTTCATTTAAGAAATATTAAAGATAATACTTTATGCTCAGTGGAGAGGACCGTGTGTTGTCATAGCAAACATACTCTTTCATGTTGCCAGGTGACCCGGTGACTTAGACTGCCCTGTCATCTTTCTCTGGGAGACATTTTCACAGCAGATGTGTGGGCCACATGCTCCTGACAGCACCAATGAGCACATGCCAGGTCCCATGGCGATCAGTCTCTTTGCCCTCAAAGTCCCATTCCTTGCCCAGTAGGTGTTTGTGTGAGGGCTGTGTGGAGTCAGGGTTAAGAGCACAGATACTTGAGGCAGACTGGTTTGAATTCTAGCTCCTACACTCACAAGCTCTGTGACCTCCCTGTGCCTCAGTTTTCTCCTCTATAAAATGGGAATATCTACCTCACAAGCTTATTGTGAGGATCCAGGGTATCTGTATTCGGTAAGCACTTTGAAGAGTACCTGGAACGTAAGAGGTATGGCATTAAGTATTTGATAGAATAAATAAGATATAAATAAGTATAGAGCTTTGGTCACTGAGGTCTATTTCAGCTTACTTCAGAGCAGTGGTTAAGACATTGCTATCTGTGTTTTGGAGTGACAGTTATTTCCAGGAAATGACTCTGGGAAAGGAATTGCAGACCTTGGCAAACTCTTGCAGCACATTTTCACACCTAGGTGTTCTCCTCCCTCATCTGCCCACCTCTACAGTTCCAAATGAATGAAACCCTACTACGTCCTTCATCTTTTCCCTTTCTTCTCCACACACCTTACACTCAGACATTGTTATTTTAAATAAATTTTAATCCTTAAGAATGTCTTTCTTGAAACAGCAGGTCTCTCAGGTAGAAGCGTGTGACACTTGGGTTCCTTGCATGGGTCATGGGTACCCACCCACTCTGACTCCATCACCTGCCAAGAAACAGAAGTAGAATTTAGGGAAACCTGAGGACGGGGTGAGTTTTGAAGTTACCAAGTCAATTTTATTTGTTTGGCCCAGGATGAACCAGGATTCCTTGGGAGCCAACTGGAATATTGTGTGTGAAGTATACTAGGTGTAAAGGGGCTGGAATATAGTGTGTTCCTCTTGAATTCAGAATGCCACAGGCAGGTGTGAGCTTGTCAGGGTGAACCGCATTCTTATCTAAAGAACTGAGGGAATTGAGAACACTGGCAGGTAGCGGTGAGAATATTCAGTTGGCGGTTGAAAACAACATAAAGTAGCGGAAGAAACAAAGCGAGTGAACAGACTCATCCTTTGGGTCTGTACTTGAAGACGTTTTCCTTAAGGATTTCCTCTTCTCAGTCTGTGGGCTCTACTGAGTGATGTGGTGGGGAGGCTACTGTGAGCTGCCCCGTTCACAGGTTAGTGAAGGGGACAGCTCACAGTGTCAACAGCGGTATTAAGTTAGTGCAACTCACAGTGTCAACAGCGGTATTAAGTTAGTTGGTGCTGGCTTGTCTTCTGGCCACATTCTGGAGATGATGACCTATAGACTGAGTGTTTTACTGTTAAATGTCCCGTTGTTTCTTTCATTCAGAACCTCACATGCTGGCTGTATGTTTATGGTCAGAGAAGGATGTCAAGAAGACTTCGTATTTCAGAGGGCTTCCCATCCATAATGTTTGGAGGGTTTAAGATCATGATGGAGATACTGTGTGCAAATGAAGACTGTGTTTGTAGCCAGTGTGAAGTAGAAAGATTTCACTGAAACCTTAGAATACTCCAGATATAAACTCACCTCTTTAAGATTGTGGACCTTAGGAGAGTGTGAAGATGGAGACAGAAGTAGCAGTAATAGTTTTCTCCTTGGAGTTCTAATTTAAATCATATTTGAGAAATGGGATTCAGGGTAGAAATAATCTAGAAATAACCTCTCACAATAAGTTGAAGGGGGCAGGATTTCCCATCCAAAACCTGGGAGGAAAAACAGAGAACCAGTGGAGTGGATTTAACACTCACCAATGGGACGACTTCTATCAGAACAGAAGGGGCCTTGCTAGGACTCTTCTGATTCTGAGCCTGGGAGAGCCGCTTCAGCCAGGGCACACCAACTGCTTAGGTCATGTTGTTTGACCCAGGGCATCCTGACCCTCCAGCAGGGACCGGAGGATCGAGCTCTGTTCTCTGCTCTCCTGATCTTATGATTGTTGTTCTCAGATAAATAGAACTAGGAAGAGAGGAAAATGCATGTCCAAAGACATCTTTGCAGCATCCATTGATCCTAAGCTCCAAATGAGTTGTCTCTTAACCACGTGTCTTCATTGAATCATAATTCAAAGCTTCAAAATTCAAGTCAAACACAATATAGTGTGTGTTTATATGATGCTTAGTGTTCATGCACAATTTGAGTCATTTTTAAAACATCAGAACACACAGATTCTGTCTCTCAGTGTTGCACTTTCAGAAGTGTTTTGAGGGTGTAACATCTCTCTCCAGAGGATAGCGCAGGGTATGGATTCAAGGAGCCCCTGAAAAACTGGAGGGAGACCAACACAGTGTTACACAAAAAGGATTTAAAACAAGTAGAGAGAAAAGGGAGAAACAGCAGTCAAGTCCAAGGAGAACATGGGAAATGGATATGAGTTGGGAGGGGCAGAGAGACCAGACAAGGTTCTGGCTGCGTGCTACAGGGAGAGACATGTGTCCCAGGTCTCTGCCAGAGGTGTGTGGAGCTGCTGGAAGGCACGGATCAGGACTTCCACATAGCAAGCACAATCTCACGTGTGCGGAAGCTCCCCCTTGGAACTGGCATCAAAACTGCCCTGTGGATATGTAGTATTTTATTTAACAGAAACTTTAAAAAAATTGAGTTTACAGAATTCCCCAGTTGGGTCATATCAGTCAATAAACTTTGAATGGCTTTTGCCATTTCCCAAAGTCAAAATGCATTTTCCTATATAACGGTGTTTGCAAACCCCTGAGGTTTGGCATATCAATGAATCCCATGGAATCCCAGGCTTTTCATCTGTAACATATAACAACAACTTAACCACCAAATTGAAACAAACACGGAGAAAAGCAATGACGGTTCCCTAGCATTGGATAAATAAATTGAGATTACTCTGTGCCTTTTACACTGTCTGGCACGAAGTAGGCACTCCATAAATGTTTACTTCCTTTCGATATGCTGCAGACTCTGGAGACCATTCCCAATTACAAACTCTGAAACAGTTTTGAACACCAGTGTTGATGAAGATAGGATGCTGTATGTGATCTTGGGTAAATAGTTACAGCACATCCTCCCTACTAGTCCATATAAATTCTGGTCCAGACGTATTTTTCATTTGTCTCATATTTTACTCACATATCCGTATCAGCCAAAGGACAGCTTCTGAAAGGGCTACATTAAATTATTAGTCACATGAAGTTAGTTAAAGTAATTAAATAAATACAATGACATTAATTTAATCAACTAAATTAATTCAATTAAGATACGATCATAAAACTACATAGTTTGATGTAAACTACTCAAAATTCAAATAAATAAAAAAATGATTCCATTTGTTTCTGCTTTAATTTACCTTAAACAATATTCATCTTGATATCATAAAAGTGAGTATGACCTAATTTTTGGGGTTGTGAGATGAATACCAAGGAAAACACATACATATGTGCTCATGGATTTGTAATGAATATAAAAAATACACTAGGATTGAGTTGAGACATACTTCACATAAAGCTAATATTGCCTTTAAAAAAAGACAGGCGGTTCCCTGTAATGCTCTTTATGAGATTAAAAGCAAAATTATGGTGGTATTTCAATAAATACAAAACATGCCATATGTAACTTATTTTTCAAATGTGAGAAAGCAATTTAGGATTTGTTTTTATAACTACTTAACGCCTCCTTCTGTTCGCCCCTGGGTAAACTTTATTGATCACACGCCCCCATAAGGTTCTCATATTGAGGAATTTAACCTGACGTGAAGGCCTCCCTGGCCCTGGTCTGAAAGTACTGCCAGGAAGTGGCCACTCACGCACGGGAGCCGCGCTGAGTCTGACACTCACCTGCAGTTCTGTCTTCTGGAACTATGTTCTCCTAACAGTTCTCACCTCCTTCTCAGCAATCTCCCAGGTTATATTCTATTAAGATTTTACTCATAATATTTTTAACTTTTCCATAAAGATGTGCAATAAACATAAGCAGTAATGAGAACAAGGGTTGTCAGGGAGCCAATTGCTCAATGTAATTTCTGAAAATACGAACGCTCTGGATGGAGATGAATGGTCACATTTCTATACGGTTTATTGTTGCCTCTGGTGTAACAGCAACTATTAGGGTTTTAATATATGGATTAAAGGCTATTTGCTTCAGATTGAATGAAATATTAACGTTGCTTCTGAAATATAAGTGCTGCGCTGACATGTCCTGATGAATTGCATAGGGCGAGTTCAGACTCCGCAGTTCCATTCTCACTCCAGAGAGTTATTACCTTGTGTCATGGAAACACTTTAAATTTATGTTTTAAAACCTGTAAAGTATTCCACTTAAATATGTTATTAATTTTTAAACTTCTGTTTCAGAATAACCATATATTTGTAACCAGAAGTACTGTAAAAGAAGTAAATTTGTACCTGAATTAGAGTCATTTCTGGAGGAACCAGTGGAGAATTACTTGGAGGGAAGACTTTATTTTTCTTTATTTTTGAGTACGTCTTTGTTCGCAGTTCTATTTAAGGAGGCTCCAGGGAGGGTGTTTGCTCCTTACCTCCCAAAGCTTCAGAGAGGGGATAATTTTTTACTGAGAGGAAAAAAATTCTGAGAGTTTAGAAAACAGAAGACGGTGTTATGGGTGGCATTGTGTCTCCCTCAACTCTGTATGAGGAAATCCTGACGCCACTACCACAGAATGTGACTGTACTCGGAAATAGGGTCTTTAAGGAGGTCCTTTTGGTAAAATGAAGCCTTTAGCGTGGGTCCAATATCCTAGTGTTCTTAAAGAAGCGATTAAGAAGCAAAGATACACAGGGAGAAGACCATGTAAGGGCACAGGAAGGGGACCACCATCTACTTGCCAAGGAGAGATGCTTCAGGTGCAACCAGCCCAGCTGACATCTTAACCTTAGACTTCCAGCCTTGACCCCTGTGAGACAATCAGCTTCAGCTGAAGTCACGCAGACCATGGGTAGTTTGTGGTGGCAGTCCTAGCAAACTAAAATGAAGTTTCAGAGCCTTGGATATAAACATTAATTTCCAAAACCATCTGGATGAAATATTTATATATGTATGGTATTTTATAAAATAATGTTTGTTTCAAGGTGTAAGTGGAAAACATTTAAGTGGAGGAAAAATATGAGAGTTTGGACTTCCTGAGGAAGGTCCTGGACTATATCTAAATGTTTTATTTTATTTTATTTTTTTCTTTGCCCAGAGTTAATAATTGGGTCATATTTATTTTCTTTAATTGCTCGGTTTTGGTAATGCTCTCCACCCTATAGCAGCAGGTGGTGTGCTGAACAGAGCCAAGGTGGCTTCACTCCCTGGCAGTACCATTATTGCCTCTCTTTTTTAGGTACATGTTCATTTACCCCCTCATTTGCTGGTGTCTCCCTCCACTTTACCTGGACCCTGGGTGCAAGAGAAATCTTGCTGTCCTGGTCCCATGGTCGGGGAGTGACTTTGCATCTTGCATGAATGGTCTTACACAGGTGTCCTGGCACCTTCTTGGGCATCAGACACAAAGGGTCCTGTTTAGGCAGCTGGGCTGAGCTGGAGCATGGCCCCTTTTCGTTTGATTGGGCACCCTGGGGCAGGGGACAGCTTGCATTGCACACAGGGTGGTGAGGGCAGCTGGCCCAGTCCTTAAGTGAGTGCTTCCTGGTCTCTGCTGGGGTGAGGAGTGTTTGGTGCAGTTGCTCAGGCCCAAGGTTGGAGAAGCTTCTAGTACCTCAAAGCTTCTCCTTGGTTGGCCAGGGATGGTCACAGTCTATTCTACTTCAATGCTGTCCATGGCTGTAGAACTTGCTGGATCCTGTGTGACATTCCTGGGTTCCCACTCAAGCAGCTCTGGAACAGGCCACAGCGCCCCTCCTGAGCCTCTCACGTGAGTTTTCTGCCGCGCTGACGGTCCTCATAGGAAGTGCCGCACAGACACTGAGCATGGGCAGGGGCCTCCAGGGGCCTGGCCTCAGTCTCACCATGGGGGCTCTTGCTCTGGCCTGTGTGTCTACATGCCACCATCCCAGGATGTCAGGCAAAGCTCCTCTGCTTCAGGTATTTCCTTCATCCAAGGACATCATTCTGGGTCTGGGGCTCAGTATATCCACCTAAACCCAGCGAGTTCTTCCAACACTGGACAAGAAAACAGCTGTCCTCAGAACATATCCACTTTTCCAGAGACTTTACATGAAGTCAAACTATAGGAGGTCCTAGTCTTACACAAAAATTTGTGCTATAGATTAGGAGAGGTCCCTGGCTAACACTGGAAAAACTTAGGCAACAAGGTGCCTTTAAAGTCAGAAGTTCATGGAACTATTGGATGCTATTTGCAGAATTAACTCCCAAGTGAAGGTAGTTTCCATTCTTACCTTGATGGACGCAAGTCCAAAGAGATGGTATCAGGATGGAGTCAGAACAGACACCTGGCAAAGCCTATGATCAGTTCCTGTGACCCAGTTCAAGGTTATGCACACGTGGCCAAGCAAAGACCCAACAATTTGGGTCTTTCACTTTGTGAAAAAATCACCTTGCTCAGAATCACTTTGCCCAGAGCTAAAAAGAGAGGTGGTTTCTTTTTTGCCATACTCTAGGGCTGGGTTGAGGGTATGTGCTGGGTGGAGGGACAGGTCCTGCAATATTGCAGGGCCTTTCTGTGATCAGGTCCCTGAGGGTAGGTAATAAGATGACAACTTCACGGGGGTACTCTACAGTAGCCCCACTTATCTGTGTCTCATTTTGTGAAGTTTACATTATCCACAATCAAACACTGTCAGTCCAAAAATATTAAATAGAAAATTCCAGAAATAAAAGTGTGTGAGTGTTAAATTGCTGTCATTTTGAGTAGAATGATAAAATTTCTTTTTTTGTTCTTTTAAAAATTTATGTATTGATTTGAGAGAGAGAGATAGAGAGAGAGAGATTTGTTGTTCAACTTATTTATACATTCATTGGTTAATTCTTGTATGAGCCCTGACCAGGGATCAAACCCATAAACTTGCTGTATGGGGATAATGCTCTAACCAAATGAACTACTAGGCCAGGGTGCATGATGAAATCTCTTGCCATCCAGCTCCATCCTGACTGGGACTTGAATCATCCCCCTATCCAATATCTGCAGGCGGTGTATGCCCCCACCTGTCATTCAGGGAGTAACAGTCTGATCATCACATTACTGTCCTGGTAATTGTGGTGTTTGTGTTAGCCACCTTTAGTTTACTTAGTAATGATGCATAAGGGTAGTGATGCTGACAATTCAAATACACCAAAGAGACTCTATAAAGTTTACTACAGGTATATATGTACAGAAAAATATAGTATATGTAAAGTTAGGAACTATTTGTGGTTTTGGGCACCCACCGTGGGTCTTAGAATATATCCCCTTCAGATAAGGGGGAACTAATGCATTCTGTTCTCATCTAGGGGCTTGACTGGTCCAGCAAGGAACCCTCAAGCACACACATACAAATCCTTTTGAGCATGGTATGCCCATCATCTATGCTATGTAGATAGCTGCTATGATGTACCCCTCAGCTATAATTAAATTTTGTTGCATTGTATTGATCTTCTTTGCACATTGCTTCCACTCTACTCATTTTTTCATCCATTTGCTCATTTCCTTCTTGGTACCAGGCATGGCTCTAAGATGCAGAGACACCGTTTGGTCAGCCTGTCACTTCTGATGTGCTTGCTGTCCAGTGGGTGAATGAACACCTGGTATCTGTGTCTACGCAGAGCAGTGGGGGTCAGGATCAAGAGAAGATGGTGAATTCGAGATTCTCTGCTGGAAGTTTCTTGATAATGATACCGATCTTACACCCCCTGGGATACTCCTGAACTGGTTTCCCACACCCAGGCACAATCCCCTCCTGTCCTCACTTCTGAGGAGTCCCACTGCTTTCTTCCCCAAGATGCTTCTGTCACATCTTTAACCCCACCCCTGTCATTCCACTCCACATAAATTCTCTCCAGAAATGAAGAATTGTTTTAGGAACATTGAGATCTCATGTTTCTTCCTTGCCATCACTTTGGATTGGCAGGAACCAGTTAAAACAAAAACAAAAACGAACGTACAAAACTCAAGGTTTATAGACTTGCTACTGGGAAATAGCACAGTGCCAAAACAAAGTGAAGCAAATTCTTTTATCTAACACTCTAGCGTGGATTTCTGAACTTGTCTAAGCCTCAGAGGGCCTCCTTATAATCATCATCCCTGGTCTCTTGTATTAGGTTGTTCCAAGGGAGGTCACTTTCCGAACAGCTAACAATCTTGTTCATCGGAAATATGGGGAACCTACATTTCCAATGTTTTAACCTTTTTTTGAGAGTGAGTAGGATGTGTTTACTGCGATCCTATTTAAGGTTATATCAGTTCTATTGCAAGTTGTTTTTAAGTAGTAATATGAAAGTGCTCAAGGATTTATCTGACAAAAGCCTCTTAGTATTAGAAGCACACCCTCTAAAGGAAATCAGCCAGAGCTTCTGCAGCCTGAAGGAGGGGCTAGTTAGGACAAACCCCCCTGAGAGGGCAGGCTCCCCCCAGCAAAGACAAGCAAGTAAGTAGTCCATTAAACAATCCCTTTGCAAGGTTTCCTCACACCTTTCCCATCACCCAGCCAGCCTTTGGTTCTAGAAAGGAGTGATAATTTCCTGGCTGAATCTTAAAAAGCATGATATATTTTAATTTGATAGAACCATAAACAATGGAACACTTATCACTGAGGGACAAGAAGGAGTACTGTTTATCTGGCATAAATCACCAGCTAGCGCTTGATGTCTGCTTTGCAAAAGTTCAATAAATACAGTGACTTAGAAACTTCAGTTTTGTAATGAAGTTGTTACATAGAACAATTTCCAACAGAATAATTGTGCTTAATGTGTTCATTTTCCTCCAGCTCATCTAGAATAGTTCTGGAAAAGTTGTTTCCTTAGGTTATTCAGGTGGCATGCACTCAAAATCAAAGCATGATGTAAATGAAAACTATAGTGTTTTATGTGTCTTTCCACCTTTTGTTTTGTTTTCTTTTACCCATCCTTTAGCCCCTCCCCTTGAGCAAGAATCAGCTTGTTCTCTGTATCTCTCAGTCTGTCTTATTTGTTTTGTTCTTGAAAAGTCAAAATGTAAATGGGATCATATGGTATTTGTCTTTCTCTGACTTATTTCACTCAGCATAATACCCTCTAGGTTTAATCACATGGTGAGATTAAATGGTAAAATTTTATTGATTGATTGATTGACTGACTGATTGCCTGAGTAATAACATACTGTATATATGTACCACCTCCTCTTTATCCATTCATCTATCCATGAACACCTAGGTTGTTTTTGTCTTGACCATTGTAAATACTGCTGCAATGAACATAGTGGTGCATATGTTTTTTTTTAAATTAGTGTCTTTGTTTTCTAAGAAAAAATACCCTGAAGTGGAATTGCTGGGTTGGGTGGCAGTTCTATTTTTAATTTTCTTAAAGATCATAGGTACATGGAATCTTTATATTGTCTTCCCTACTGGCTATACCAATGTGCAATCCCACCAACAGAGAGAGGGGGCTGTGTTTTCTTCGCATCCTCACCAACACTCACTTATTGATAAGGAAGTCTCTCTAATTTGCTGTCTTTACATGATAGACCTGCCTTGTTGGCCAGCAGTAACAGGACTGGAGGGTGATGGTGTGAATGTGCAAACTATGCAACTCTTACCTTCAAGCTTGACTTGCTCCTCAAAACTTTAGTTCTGCCTGATGTTATTTTCTCATACAGCATCTCTGTATAAACACAGGGGTATGGGGCAGAAAAGTGTGAGCTTTGAATGTGAATCATTTTATTGTTGGTTGTTATGGCTTACACATCATTTCACAGCTTTCTCCTTTGTGAGTTATCCTAGATTAGAAAAATATGTCCATGGACGCAAGTTGTTAGCCCCAATTGTGACTGTTTCTCTACTGTGATTTTATGTGATTTGATTTTATTTTCTAAATGGCTGTTTATATTATGCATGAAATCATTCTGTGTGCCTCCGGGGTTTGTGTAATATGAGGGCAGATAACTATTGTTGTTAGGGTCATCAGTAAAGTGATACATTGTCACGAACGAATTAGGGAACATTTGGAAAATTGACCTCGAATGCTACTTGTGTGCACTGCAGACTTAGAACAGTGTTCCCAGGCACTTATTATATCATAAAGTTAGGCATCTGTCCCTACTTAAATGTCACATTTTTGTTGTTTAACACAAAGACTGCCCCGCCGCCAGGCTCTTGAAGATATAACCTGAGAGACACGGGCTTTGATGCTCTGAATCTTGAAGGGTTTTTCTTTCCTTTTTTGACTGTCACAACTACTTATGACAGAGTTGAATTTGACAGATATAATGGAATGAGGAAAAAATGAGCACAACATGGAAAGCTTAGGGAAGTTCCAAAAGAGAGCCCAAAGTGATACAAGATTTGAACATAAATCCCCTTGAGAGAAGCTTAAATGCATTTTGCTTTGAAGGAACATATATCTAAGGATGGACTTAATCATTGTGGCTGGGTCTGCATAACAGACTGCAGATGGTTGAGGTTTGGGGGAAACAAAGATGAAATGGCCTATTTAGTGATGTTTTAAACCACTAAATGTTTGGTTTAGGCTTAACCCAAACCACAGTCCTCACCTATCACAAGGTGAGAACCTTCCCTGACAATTTTTAAGTTAAACTCCTCATTAGTGAGAGGGTTTCGTACTGATAAGGCTACTTGTTTCTTTTTTTTCCCATTTTCTCTTTTTCAGCTAAGAACACGCATGCTCACTTAGTTTTTTTCTCTTCAAAAATTTATTTTATTTCTCTCTCTCTTTTTTATTGTGGTTCAAGCATAGTTGTCTCTGCTCCCCCCAATGCCCCCCCACCCCAGCCATCCCCACCTCCCGCCCTCTATCCTACCCCCTTTGGCTTTGTCCATGGGTCCTTTATACATGTTCCTTGATGACCCTTCCCTCTTATCCCCCGTTATCCCCTCCCACCTCCCCTCAGGTTACTGTCAGTTTGTCCTTTATTTCACTGTCTCTGGTTACGTTTTGCTTGCTTGTTTGTTTTGTTGATTAGGTTCCACTTATAGGTGAGATCATGTGGTATTTATCTTCACTGCCTGGTTTATTTCACTTAGCATATTGCTCTCCAGATCTATCCATGCTCACTTTAAAAAATTCTGGCTGTAGCTTATTGACAACTGTGATTGGAAAATGCTCTGTAGACCACTTTACCACGGTGTATATTTTTAAATGTCAACAATAGCATCTAAAATAGGAGTATGGATGCAGTATCCTTGCACTAATAGTGTGCCTGTGTCCCCAAGCACCTAGCTCACCACCCAGAAACCCTCCTTCATAACTTTCTCCAAGTCCCACAGAAGATCATAGGGATGTGAACTTTCTGCACATTAGTACTACTTAAGACATTTTTGAATTGTTGTATTTGACAATAACTGACACATAAAAGTTAATAGTCTTATTACCACTGGTGACTACGAGGAAAGCTAATGTGATTAATGGATGCATGAAAAACTTTCTTAGCGCTGAGGGAGCTGTGAGTTCCACATCTGTCCTGTAGTTACTAGCTCCTGAATGTTCTGTATACAAGTTGTGGGGACCTATATTGAAAGAGCAGATTGATCCTTAAATATTCCTGGAGCACATCAAGCAAGCATAATTCTACCACATGATCTAGGAAATGCATGACAACTTCTATCCTTAACCACCCAGGGCATCATGGTGGACAGAAAAGACACACAATCATCACAATTTAGGAAGTTAGGTGTTGGGCAATGGAAGGCTCAGGTGCACTTTGAGAACAGAGGGCCTTATGGATGGCTGTAATTTCTTGGAGATATAGTATTGGTGGGGATTAGCAAGGTCAAGCACCAATATTACTGGATGACACAATTGTTCATCTTTGGCCAGTGAAACATGGACAAGGTGGCTCTTCTGCTTTTGGGTATGATCCCGGCCTGGCATCCTTGCTCTCTTGCATGATGAGACTTCGCAATCTCATCTTGTCCCTGTCTTCCCACAGACCTAGAGTCAGTCATTTCCCCCAGAAGCTCTGGTTCCTCTGAGTAGCGCAATCTGGATGCCAGATAAGTTGACTTTCATTTCATGACATAAATTAGTACCATAAATTTGGTACTAATTTTATAAAAGTTATATGTTGTCCATTTCAAATGTAAGTACACATATTCCCATAGCATCATCATCATCTAAAATTGTATAGCTCATGCCCTGGCTGGTGTGACTCAGTTGGTTAGAGTGCTGTGTGGTAGACCAAACAGTCACAGGTTCAATTCCCAGTCAGGGCACACACCCAGGCTTTGGGTTTGATTCCTGGTCATGGTGCATGTGTGCATATAAGAAGGCAACCGATCAATGTTTCTTGTCACACTAATGTTCTTTCTCTATTTCAAAGCAACAAAAAATGTCCTCAGGTGAGGATAACATTTTATGGTTTGTATCACATGGGCTTAACAAAAAGATGTTTGGATTCTTTGAAAGAAAATGCTGTGTCATCTTGTAGCATGTTATTTTGTATTTAATGATGACTAATGCATTCTAATAAAATCAATACTTCTTAGGATTTCAGCTTGTCAGTTTATCCCCAATATTTTAGTTAGTTCAAGCCAACAAAGCTGGAAGTTTAAAAAAGCATTTAGGGAATAATTTCTATTTAAATAATGGAAAGCAACACATTTTCCCGACAAAACTGGTACATGCTAGCAAAGATACCAGCAGGCAGATGGGAAGGTAAGAATCTGATATGCTATGCATTGAGGCAGAGCTGAGCCTTGTTATGAATCAATCAGTTAGAGGCTAAGGGCTCATGGGCAAATGGCTTCCTTTCTGAGCATCATCTGAAATTGGGCATGACACTGCTGCTTGAGAGACAGCTTCAAGATTGATAGGGAGACTCTTGTGAGAAAACTAGTAGAACATTTGGCACACGGAAGTACTGAAAAAAATCAAAACGCATGAACTATTTCGGATTCTGGATACATGCATAGAATGCGACAGTGAATAAGGACACTTGAATTGGTGCTTGTGCTGCCTTCAAATAGAAATGTGACTGTTGATCCATCCTCAGGTCTCTGGGACTCAGTTTCCAAATGAGTAAAGAGATGGCCTTGAAACAGTAGGTCAGAAATGCCACTGTAGTGGGTGTGTGTGTGTGTGTGTGTGTGTGTGTGTGTGTGTGAGAGAGAGAGAGAGAGAACTAGCCCTGGCAATGGTAGTTCTGCTACATTTCTTATCTTAAGTGCACTGTGGAGAATTTTCTGTAGCTCTGATGCAAAGCTGGGCTGTCAGCTGTTCTGAAGGAAGCTCCCAGAATGAATTCTATTAGTAGAAAGTCAGGAAGGGTGATAATTCTTCATTTTCTTTTGTCTGAAATGTAGCCTGCATCAATTTTCTCTTTCTTGTATTTTTTTGGACATGATTTTTGGGGGTGTTGGGAGAAATTCACAGGAGCAACAGTGGATATTGAAATTCCTTTTTTCTTCATAAAGCAACAGAACCACTGGCTGCTGTGGAAAGTGAAATCTTGTTTCCCCTAGAAAGAGTGATCCCCAGAGTGATGTGCAGGAATATTTGGCAGAAAAATGTCTCACTCAATCTTTGATGCCTCTGCTGTCTATCAGTTTCTTTCCGATTTCTCTAGCACTGAAGTACTAAAAATAAGGTTTTTCCTATGTCTTGAAGTCAAAGGTTATTAGAAAAAAAAACTGCTTGTTTAAGGCTGCCATTTTGTCCTTCTAACCAATTAATCTCCACATGACAAATAAAAGAACAACCCTAATTTTTATGCTAAACTGCAGCAAGTAGTTTGTATGTTTTACCTCTGCCAAGAATGATAGGTTTTCCAGGGTCTTTAGCACTGGGTGACTTTCCCCCCGTTTTGTTGGTGACAACAGGTAATTTATGGAATTTGAGCCATGCCAGAGGCTGTGTCTGTTAACCTGATGTGTCTGATCATATTGCCTGTGTCCTAGGATGCCTCAGAGGTCTGTGGTCACTTCGGGGTATGGTGATGCCTTGCAGTTACCAAACTGGATTTCATTACTCTAAGATGTGAAAAGTAGAGAAGAGAACATCAAGGACTGTACTTGCATTCCTTTCTGCCTTTAGGAGCATTAGAGAAAGCATATTGTCTTTTATTTTTATTTTTTCTCTTTCAGCATGGCTAGTCATGATTTTTCCAGTACAAGAGAATTTTGAAAACACAAACTAATGCCAAGAAGAGTGAAAGCTCAGTTTCCTAGTATCTCAGACTGCAGAATTGCCTAAAACACTGAGGTGCCCAAGCCTAGGTCGCGTGCCAGCTTGCGGCCCATGGGCTGTTGGCTTATGATGTTTATTCAGACCTCGTACAACTGTGGAAGTGTGGAAAACATTGAGTTTAATTTAAATTATAGAATATTTGTGTATTTAAATAATGTGGCCCATGGACATATTTAATAAATTATATGCCAGATTTTAACATTCCAGTAGACAGTGTGCTTCCAGAATAACTTATTATTTATTTGACAAATACTTTTGAGTACATATGTGACAGGTAATGTTCTATATAGTAGGAATAAGTCATAAGCAAAAGAAAGATACCTTTGACCAATAAGCATTATAAATGGTAAAGATACAGACTGTGTGAAGATTCTATGGAAAAATAGCAAGGTAAGAGAAGTGTGGATATGAGATGGAGAGGGGGCTCTGCAAAGAAAGAAGTGGCAGATAGGGGCCACTGACAAGGTAAATGTTGCACAAAGGCTTGAGAGAGGTGAGGAAGTAAGTACTGGAAATGTCTATGGGGAAAGAACCCAAGGTCAAGGGGACAGAGCTACAAGGACACTAAAACAGGAGGGCACTTGGCATGTCCAGAACAGCAAATGAGCTGTGTAGGTGGAGCAGAGGTACAAGAATGGGAAGAGACAGGAGACAGCAGTAGAGATCACCTGGGGCTTGGGGCTACTGTGAAGACTTTATGTTTACTCTGAGTGAAAGGGGGGACCCTGTTGGGATTTGAGGAGAGAGAAATCTGATTAACGCTCTAAATGCAGGGCCCATCAGAAGTAAGGCCTGCTTGAGTGTGGTTGGTAGGGTAATAACATGTAATAATTTATAGTTTTAATTTGAATGTTTTACCTAAAATGTAACATGGTGTGCTTGAGTGTGATAGTTATGTTACAGAATTACATGCTTATGATTTTGTAATGAAAGAGTTTGTAATAAAGAAGGGACATTATTTGTGCCAGACCCTGTACATCACACTGGCTGGTAGGATTGGAATAGAATGTAGAGGGTGGGAAAGAAGCAGGAAGACCTGTGAGATGGGCTGCTGAAATGGTCCAGGGGAAGATGAGGGTCACCAGGACTAAGGGGCTGGCAGTGTGGCTCCCGGTGGTGGTTAGACAAGTAGGAGAAAGACCAGGGTCCCACCATGATGCAGCCTTCCACTCAGTCCTGCTCTTTTCACTGTGATTCCATGACACATCTCAAGTCACACAGGCCTCTTACAGACCTTTCCTGGGAATACACCACCTGGCTCTGTCAGGGTATGGGAGGTCAACTTACCTGCTTCAAGGAGAAGGCCAGCTGGGAGTTGAGCTGCCTCCTAACAACACTTGCCATCTTTCCCTTGTTTTCAGCCCTGCCTTCATCCCACTTCCAGAAGAACAGGGCACCTCCAGCTAAAACACCTTTTAGCTGACTCAAGGGGGGTGTCTCACTGAGGGGTCTCTGGTCACACTGCCTTCTGGTTGGTCACTTTTTGGCTTACCGACCACTTCCTTAAAGTTCAGTCAAGGGTGCCACATACGTGTCTCTTAATCTACCTGCTTTTTAGTTCTTTCACTTTCACTTATTGTTTCAATTCCATTTGCCTTGTCCTTATAGGCCCCTCTTTTCAATAAGTCGCTTACCTATCTTTATAGCAAAGTTGTGCTTGGGATCTAGAGCTTTATTTTCAACATTCTCACCCACTTTCCTTATAATTACAATAAGTAAATATATATGGGGTCAGGTTTTCTTTATATTGTTAATAAACACTTATCTTAAAGCAATCTTCCTCTGGAGACATCTGTAAGGCCTGCTTGCCAGTAAAGATTCTGGAAGCTAGACCAAAAGACTGGAAATGAGGTAACAAAATGCAACTTGGCCATCTATAGCCAACATGAAGAACTGAGAGATAATAGGACTTCCTGTCTGTAGGTGCAGGAAGAAACCCTCAGCACAAGGCCTCCTGCTCTAGCTCAGGTTCAACCTGATATGCAAAGCTTTTGAAATCTGCTAATCAATAATTGATTCAAGAATGGCTGATTCTCACTTGTTTGAGTTCAGAGATGCCTTTGCTTTGACCACTTCACCCATCTTCCTTCCTTACTGTGAGAGATCCTTCCTTCCTTCCTTCCTTCCCTCCTTCCTTCCTTCTTTCCTTCATCCAGTTTCCTTCCTTCCTAGATTTTACTCTAGCACATACAACACACCTTGGGATTCTTTTACAAGCCATTTTGAAAGGAGCTTAAGCAATTCTAAAGGATTCAAATTATTTCACATTTTTTTCTTATATCAAGCCAACATTTGTTTCCCTGTTATTTCTACTTGTCGGTGATAGTTTTCCTTTTGGAACAATATAGGTTAGGTCCATTCTGTACTCTCTTTATTTTTTTCCTTTGTGACTCTTTTTAAAAAATTTTAACTGTTGTTCAATTACAGTTTTCTGTCTTTCACTCTCACCCCAGCCCACCCACCCAGCCCTTCTCCCCATTTCCATCTCCTCCTAGTTTTAGTCCATGTGTCTTTTATACTTGTTCCTGTAAACCCTTCCCCTTTTTCCCTGAAATTCCCTCTTCTCCCCACTCTGGACACTGTCAGCCTGTTTTCTATTTCAGTGTCATTGGTTATATTTTGCTTACTTGTTTATTTTGTTGTTTAAGTTCCTGTTAAAGATAAGATCATATGGTATTTGTCCTTCACCACCTGGCTTATTTCACTCAGCATAATGCTTTCCAATTCCATCCATGCTGTCTCAAAGGGAAGAAGCTTCTTCTTTCTGCTGCATAGAATTCCATTGTGTAAATGTACCATCGTTTTTTTATCCATTCATTTACTTATGGGCACCTAGGTTGCTTCCAGCACTTGGCTATTATAAATTGTGCTGCTATGAACATTGGGGTGCATAGGTTCTTTTGGATTGGTGTTTCAGGGTTCTTAGGGTATAATCCTAGCAGTGGAATTGCTGCATCAAAAGGCAGATCTATTTTTAGTTTTTTGAGGAAATTCCATACTGTTTTCTATAGTGGTTTCACCAATCTGCAATCCCACTAACAGTGTGGTAGGGTTATCTTTCCTTCACAACCTCTTCAACACTTGTTGTTTGTTGCTTTGTTTATGATGGCCATTCTGACTGGTGTGAAGTGGAATCTCATTGTGGTTTTATTTTGCATCTCTCTGATAGCTAGTGATATTGAGCGTCTTTTCATGTGTTTCTGGATCCTCTGTATGTCCTCCTTGGAGAAGTATCTGTTCAAGTCCTTTCCCTATTTTTAATTGGGTTGCTTGTCTTCTTAGAGTGAAGTCATGTAAGTTCTTCATATATTTTGGAGATTAAACTCTTGTCTGAGGAATCATTGGCAAATATGTTTTCCCATATGGTTGGTTCTCTTTTTATTTTAATACTGTTTTCTTTAGCTCTGCAGAAGCACTTTATGTTAATGAGATCCCATTTGTTTATTCTTTTCTTTATGTCCCTTGCTCTAGGGGACATATCAGTAAAAATGTTGCTGCATGAAATATCTAAGATTTTCCTGCCAATGTTCTCCTCTAGGACTTTAATGGTGTTATGGCTAATATTTAAGTATTTTATCCTTGAATTTATTTTTATGTATGGTGTAAATTGGTGCTCAAGTTTCATTTTTTTGCATGTAGCTGTCCATTTCTCCTAACACCATTTGTTCAAGAGGCTTTCTTTACTCCATTTTATGTTTCAATAAGCAAAAAGAAAAATAAAATACCTAGAAATAAACTTAACCAAAGAGGTAAAAGATCTGTATGCAGAAAACCACACAACACTGAAGAAATCAAGGAAGATACAAACAAATGGAAGCATATACTCTGTTCATGGATTGGAAGAATTAATATCATCAAAATGTCCATACTATCCAAAGCAATTTACGGATTCAGTGCAATACCTATTAAAGTACCAGTGGCATATTTCACAGACATAGAACAAACACTTCAAAAATTTATATGGAACCATAAAAGACCCCGAATAGCTGCTGCAATTTTGAGAAAGAAGAGCAAAGTAGGAGGGATCACAATACCTGATTCCAAACTGTATTACAAGGCTACTATAATCAAAACAGCCTGGTACTGGCATAAAAACAAATACATGGACCAGTTGATCTGTTCTCTCTTTAAAATATTTGACTGTTCTGCCATAACTCAGACACCTTAGATTCCATTAATGAGTTAATGACATATTAGGGCTGTGGAATTTGATAAGACAATAAACATTCTTGTAGCTCAGCATTCTCCCCCTTCAAAAGAGAGATTATTCCTCTAGTATTTTGAAGTAATGAACCCTTTGAGGGAAATATAGAGCTGCATATGAGATGTGTTATTATGATACAATTATTATGATGCTGTTTCAAGACTCCTTACCCTCTGGTTGCCTCCTCTTCAATTCCCCATTTGTAATGACCCTCTGTGAATTTTATCACTGAGTGCAAAGCAGACCAGATACTGTCTGCTCCATACCACTTCCCTGTGAAACCTCTAGCCCCATCTCAAAGCCAGGTACTAAAGTTGCTCCTCACTCACCTCTGATAGGCCCCTAGCCCTGTTCCAGGCCCAAAGAACCCTACGTATTACTTGTTGAGGCCATGCTTTATCCCTGCTGTTTCTGTTGCCCCTGCTCCTACTGGTTGCCCCCATGAGTGTCTACCCCCAGGGAGTCCTTGTTGAGAATATCTCCTCTATGTTTACAAAACTGCCTCTCTGGTACAAACTCATTGTGTTGTTGCAGACTTTGCATTGTTCTTTTTCTGGATTAAGGCAGAGGTTGAGGATAACTTGTTGCTGTATTACTAGGATTTAGTTCAGAGCAAGATAAAGACTCAATAGATGTGCACCCGTGAGGGTGTTTCTTCTAGTATTAGCATTTGAATTCATAGACTAAGTAGAAGAGATTGTCCTCCCCAATGTGGATGGACCTCATCTAGTCAGTTGAAGGCCAAATAGAAAAAAAAAGGCCGAGTAGAGGAAAATGCTCTCTGTCTCTGTCTCTGTCTGCCTGTCTCTCTATGCCTGTCTTGGGACCGACACATTAGTCTCTTGCCTTCAGGCTCAGACTGGAACTTACACTCCTGGCTCTCCCGAATCACAAGTTTGTCACCAGCAGATCTTGGGACTTCTCAGAGTCCTATTGGTTTCGTTTCTTTGGAAAATCCTCATTAAGACAGTAGATGTTTATCGATGATGATGTGGCTGACCTGACCTTGAGTTACATAGCTCTTAAAAATTTAGTTTTTCAGAATCAACAACTATGATGGTCTAATACCTACTTTCTAAAATTATTAAGTAGATACCTTATAATAAAATAAGAATTTACTGAGTATCTGACACATTCTTAAATCAGCATGAACTTCATAACCATCAATTATAAAAACTACATCCTACAAATAAGAAAAGAGGGAAGACTACACTCATAGGAAGGTATTTGCAAATGTGAAGGTACCTGGTGTCTCTGGATGTAAGTCTCTAGAACATTCAGAGTCTCTAGAACCTCAGAAAGCTTAATGTGTAGTCATCATCAGAACACGAGTACAAGGAGCTGTGGGTGAATGAGACTGTATTTATGTTGCTACATACAAGCCCAGGGCACATTATGGTTCATGGTCGACAAAGAGACAGTGTGAGGTTTAGGCTATGGAAATGGGCAGGCCCATTCTTTGCAGTGAGATCTTTAGAGCCACCAGAAATAGAAGAGGCCGTCAGAGGGTGCCGGGGCTCTGGGTAGCACTGAGCTGCAAGGGTTGCATGGGAGGGTGACAGGACCTCCCAGACAAAGCTCTCATGGGACTGCATCCAGCATATCCTTTAGAGTCACTCCAGGAGCTCCATGCCAGTTACCTTCTCTGGGACTTGTCTTGGGGTGCTGGCCTTTTGGGAATGAGAAGCTGGGATACAACGTTGTTAGGGAAGAATGTGCCTCTACTGGAAGGGAAGTGAAAGAGAAACACAACCATGCTTTTTTTTTTGCTATTTTAAAAATAATCAAGCAAAAATCATTCAAGACATATGTGTGGAGAAGAAAAGAATAAATTATAACTTAGTCTGAGCTGAGAGCTCACAAAAGTCCCTTTCAGAGCTCACCCTGACTCCTAGTTTATTGACTTTTAAAAATGCTTTGTTTATTCAACACCACATGGCACACCCAGGACAGGTCTTTCCTTTGCCTTAAACTGATCTTAAAAATAAATAGAGAATACAAAGAAACAGCTAAAAAGGGAATGAAATACTGCAAAAAGCCAACAGAAACAGACAACAGGCATGATGTCACAGCTTGTGGGTGTTCTTCCTGGTGCCAAGCATGTGGGTGTGAAGGTTATTCCCCGAGAGACTATGTCATCTGCCTTGCGGAGGTCCCTGAGACAAGCTCACCTGTTTGCACACCTTGCCCCTCAGGTGCAGCCTAGCTGAGCATCCATTTCAAGGCAAGGGTTTGCTTTGAAAAAGCACAGACCATCTGACAGACATACTTGCAAACAGAATACAAGGTGCATTGGAAATCTGGCTGCTCAATGACCTTATGAAGTCATCTCAATGGCTCTAAAACTGCCAGACTTGAGTGAGTGGTCGGATGCAGCCTCAGATCTCAACCCTCTTTTGAAGACTCAGCCCCACCAGGACCACCACCTAGGGCAACAGGAACATCATAGCTTCTTGGCTCACCATGTTTCCTTTAGAGGCTCAAAGGTGCTCCTGGCAAAGTGGGTGTTGGTAAGTGAACCATCTTTTATAACAACTAGTATAGGTAGAAGTTGATTAAGATTCGGGCCAGGGCCTGGTGTTTCTATATGTGGGGGCAGGGATTAAGGTGGTTATGGAGTGAATGTAACATCGCCTGCCACTGGGCTCAGATATGTGAGTGTTTGGGGGCCTGTGTTGACTGGTGGAGGACATGGTGTCAGGTGATCCCTCAACACCATGACATGTGTTGGGAGATGACACCAGAGCTCCAGGAATATCTGACCTCCCGACAAACTGTTGACTTGAAGTCACCTGTTAAAACACTGAGTCTTTTTTGCTAATAGCTCTGCATCTACTTTAAATTCCCAAACCTCATTTCTAAGGCTTTGCTGGTTACACTAATTACATGTTGCTAAAAGCAGAGCCGCCTTAGCTGTGTATGACAGAGCCCCAAGAACACTTTGTTGACTGGAGACACCCATGTTGAGAATCAAGATAATTCAATTTGGAGCCTGTTAGAGGATTCCTAAAAAAATTTCTGAATGCAAATATTTGGTGCCTGTACATCTGTCATCATGTGATTAAGCAGGTTGGCAGGGTCTTTTGGTCTATGAGGGGCTGCTCAGACCCTGTACTGAAGGCAGCAGAAGATCACTGAAGACGGTGTTGGTAATCTGACAGTGGGCAGGCTTTTCCCTAAATGATTTTGAAGTCAGCATTGTGACCTCCTACTTAGGATTATATGATATGGGACATGTTGAATCATAAACCTAAAACACAAGCCCTGGATATAACACCTAAGATATAATAAAAGCTACAGCTGGAAATGGACATTTGTTTCTAAAAAAGAAACAAAAAACACAAATTCTGCTCAAACATTTCTTAAATTTAAAGTGAAAAGTGCCACAGTCACTCTCTTTAATTTTCGAGCTTGGGAGAAAGACTACACCTGCCTTGTAGTCCTAACCCAGCCAGTTGGGGTTTGTGGCAGCTGTGTGCAGAGCATATTGGAGGGCAATTTTGAGGTGACAGTGTGGCCCACACCCTCACTAGCCCTGCTGACTCCAGAAACCAACCCTCAGCCAAAGATAGATGCAAATGGCAGTTGGAGGATAAATAACCCAGCTTCTGGACTGTCATAAGATTTCCCAGAAGACCCAAGGGGGACTAAGGCCCAGCTGTCCAGTGACAACCTGTGGGTGGTTTCCAACTAAGTGTCACTTCTCCTAATACCTCTTGGATACGTTGCCTGTGTCCGCATCCTGATCCCTGTGTCTATCTCTTGAAGGTCCCAGCTCCAGACACAGAAAGCACTGAGTGTGTGTTCCGGTGAATGAGGAAGAGTACGACACATTCACCTGATGTTGTTCTCACACAGTGGGGTTGTCCTCCCAGTATCTTTGGCAGTGGTGGAGTTGATGTCAGTTTTTGGGTTGCTCTGATGGTCTTCATGTGTATCACCCTAAACTATAATGGAGGTTTTGTTATCTTGGGGATACTTGGCCTTCCTGTACTTGCATCATTTTCCTCACACATTTCCAGTTCATGACCCTGACAGGAACATGGAGCAATGACTGCCAGAAGAGGGCAGGTGGCAGAGTCTGAGCATGGGCCTGGAGAGGTCTTGGTAAGGTGTGGTTAAGACCCTGACTTGGGTATGTCTGCGATGGTGTTAATGGATAAGATTATAATTTTAATCATTAGACTGAGTAAAGCAGATTACTCTCCCTAAGTAGGCTGACCTCATCCAGTCAGTGGAAGCCCTCAATAGAACAAAAATTCTGAGTAAAAAGAAATTCCTCCTGCTGGCATGTCTTCAGACTCGTACTGAAGCCTCAGCTCCCCCTCTCTGCAGTCTACCATCTCACCCTGCAGAGCTCAGGACTGCCAGCCTCCAGGACCACATAAACCACTTTTTGGTAATAAATTTTATTACATTTATATATCCATTCCCTTGGTGCTATTTTTCTGGAGGACTGTGACTAATGCACTAAGTTTAGACAAAATGCCATCCACCACTGTATGATGTTTTGGAATACAAAGAGCTCAAGCCCAGGTCTGTTGAGCAATCATGATGCCTGTCAGCTTGCTATCAGCCCTGTGGAGGCAAGCTCTGAGGCTCACCAAGTGTCTGATCTTAGAGGTGAAGTTTGGTGGAAGGCTGACTATACACTCTTCTCTACTATGCTGGGGTCAAGCCTCTGAATTCTGGCTCTGTCCTGTACCATCTTCCATGGGAGACTCTGTCTGCCTCCCACAGTGGAGCTCAGAGGGAAAGCATTCAGAAGTGAGGGCAAATCCATCCTTCCATTGCTTTCTGTTGGCCTCCTGTTCCTATCAACATCANAAAGAATGGAGATGACCAAGTGCTCTGCTGGCAAATGGCAAATTTATTCAAGGAACTGCTGGCTTATATGCAGAACTGCAGTGGCCTGAGAACAATGTTGTTTTATAAAAGTTCGTACACTCCCGAAAGCTATCGAGAGGGCAAGATGTTCTCATATCCTGAGAACATTAGCCCAAAGATAGCAATGTCCTCATGACTATCACTTTCTTGGAACATGACGCATATGCCAAGATCTTGTTCTTTCCTTCAAGGCTGAGAAGGAGAAGGTCCGGAAGATGTCAAGATACCCGCCGGCTCCAGGGACCAGAAACCAAGTCCCGCCACCATTTTCACAGTGGGGGCTCTGTCCTTGGTCCCCTGCGGCCTGGCGGGCTCCCACAGTCTACCATCTCACCCTGCAGAGCTCAGGATTGCCAGCCTCCAGGACCACATAAACCACTTTTTGGTAATAAATTTTATTACATTTATATATCCATTCTATTGGTTCTATTTTTCTGGAGGACTGTGACTAATGCACTAAGTTTAGACAAAATGCCATCCACCACTGTATGATGTTTTGGAATACAAAGAGCTCAAGCCCAGGTCTGTTGAGCAATCATGATGCCTGTCAGCTTGCTATCAGCCCTGTGGAGGCAAGCTCTGAGGCTCACCAAGTGTCTGATCTTAGAGGTGAAGTTTGGTGGAAGGCTGACTATACACTCTTCTCTACTATGCTGGGGTCAAGCCTCTGAATTCTGGCTCTGTCCTGTACCATCTTCCATGGGAGACTCTGTCTGCCTCCCACAGTGGAGCTCAGAGGGAAAGCATTCAGAAGTGAGGGCAAATCCATCCTTCCATTGCTTTCTGTTGGCCTCCTGTTCCTATCAACATCACCTAGCTTTACTTGTTTACCTGGGAAGGACCCTGATCTTCCAGTAGCCATAGATACCAGGTTCTCCAATCGAACTCAAGGTGCCTCAAACCCAGCACCCCATCTAGGCAGTGCCTCCCTCTCAGAAGTCCTTGTTTCTGCACTGTGGGACCTTCCCTTAAGTTTCCGAACGCTGGTAATTGAGCTTCTTCTGTTTGTTTCCCCAGCCCCCGGGGTGGTTGCTGTCTCATGCAGTTGTTGTAGGACATCAGGTGCTCCCTTGGGCCTCTCCACTTATGTAAACAGTGATCACAGCACATTTTGTCTTCTCACTGGATACCGCTGGCCAGCAACTTCGCCATCATGCCCTGGCTTTCCTGGAGAAGAGGCAAATCACCTCTTGCTCCTCTTTTTGAATCTGCCCATGGATCTGTGCAGCCCTGGACGTGCACGCTCGCGTGTGTATTTAGGAGGGATTTAAACTCAAAGGAGACCAGATAAGACTGGAGCCCGGGCACATTTAATTATTCATTAATCCTTACATGTTTAGAGAAAGGATTTTTCATGTAGCTCACCTGGAAAGAATGTTCTTTGGTGTAAAACTCCACTCTATTCATAAAAAGCTCCTTGACTTCACTCTGGCGAGTGCCCAGCTCGAGGTTACGTGTCTGAGGAGCACTTTATACAAAATAATACAAACAGGACAAAATTTAGTGTCAGCCTGCAACACTTGCTCTATATTTTAATGAACAAGAATGACTCCAATTGAAAGCAAAGTTTTATACCTTGAGGTAAGTTTTCTGCCACCTGCCGGCAAAACTTGTTCTCCCAGACCAGCAAGTCTGTAAAATTCTTACTGTCGTTTGCTACTACCTTTTCTAAAAAATAGCGTCACAAAAAGACTATTGTTCACTATGCTGGGATCACATGAACCAAGGATTCTTGCTGCATATCCTATTAGGGAAATACTTCTGAAAGTGTGGTTTATCTGACAGGCGAGAGTGGACAGGATGCCTTCTGCCTTTCCTGCACCAGCACTTGGGGACCTAATGTCACCACGCGGTGTCTGAGGAATGCTGTTCCCCTTCTAACCCTTAAGAAAAAACCTTGCCCTAACCACCAGCCACACATGTGGGATTCGGTCTGTCTGGGGGAGCAGGGTGACTCTGATGGTGAGTGCGTCTGAGAAGTGCAGTGAAGAATTTGTGTTTTGTAAACTTGTAATTGACTTTTTAGATTATTTATATGTTTACAGGAAAGCTGCATGCAATGCAATGAGTTTTTGCACAGCCCTCCCTGCTTTCCTTTATTGTAACACTTTCCATTGCTGAAGCAACATGCCACATTACTCTGAACTAAATTCTACCCTTTATTCAGATACCACTGTTTTTTCCCTAATGTCCTGCTTTTGCCCCAGGGCCCCATCCAGGAGACTACATTCTATTCAGTCTCCTTACCCTCTTCTTCTATGTGAGAGTTTCTTGGGCTTCCATTGTGTTTGATGACATTGAGACATTTGAGGAGTACTCTCAGGTATTTTGCAAAATGTTCCTCAATTTGAATTTTTATTCTGTTTTCCTTATAACAGGGATATGGATTTGGGGAAAGAAAACCACAGAAGCAAAGTGACATCATCATGTCATGTCAAGAGTAAATGCTGCTAACATGATTTATTATTAATGGTGTTCATTTGGCTCAGTTGGCAAAGGTAGTGTTTGTTAGGTTTTTCTACTATAAAGTTACATTTAACCTGCCCACACTGTATTCTTTGGAAAGAAGTCACTGATCAGAGCCCATGTTCAAGAGCAGAAAAGGAAGGTGATACACATGTCTCTGAGGGCAGAGGATCTAGTTAGAACATGATTCGGGTTCATGGTGAATATTTCTGTCCTCACTCCCAGAACCAGCCACTTTTTCCAAAGAGCACTGGTTTCTTTTATGGAAGAATAGTTTTTGAAGTCAAAGTCTGAGCACTAGGTATGCTCATTAGTCCTGGGGTTGACTTCCTCTTCCCTAGAGCAACTCAGCTTTTCCCCACAGCAAAGATACTTCCTTAGCTATGCACAGATAGATGCTTGTGGCCTGATTTTCTCTGAAGTTCTTAGTCCCAAGCAGAAGCTTCCTAGTGTCTGCTATGCCAGGACAGCTGTAGAAGAAAGAACCCCATTGTTATTTCGGGTTGGTGTTTTTTTCTCCTGTAGGGTTGAACCCATCGCCCCAGGGTCCCTGCAGAGTATGGAGAGCCAACCTCACTCACACTTGGTGGTTGAACTGCCCTTTTCTAAGAATCTGTGTACTGACTCTTAGTAGCCATGGATCACCTTGATTTAAGACTCTGCTTTTCTTGAAGCAGTGAAGAAATTCATTCTTCCTATGACCATTGTTCACCTGGGGAAAGTACAGAACCATGGGGTCAACCTTGAAAGAACTCACCTTTGAAAGAGAACTTTGTGCTTTCTGACTGAGGGTTCAGATTTATTTGTCCTTTATAATATCCAAAGACCAAAAGTTGATTTTGGGTGCAAAAATTCCCTTTGTTAATAAATTCATCTAATCAGTATTTATTGAGAATTAACTAGATGTCCATCACGAATTAGGACCTGAGGCCACAAAGAGAATTAAACTCAAGCCCTCCGTCCCTGACAGTAGAGACAGAGCTCTCCACACCATCCGTGCCTGGCCCCAGCTTTGTGTCTATACCCAGCGGCGGATACCCACCGAAAGTTCACTGAAGTTTTTCTGTAGTAACTCAGTTTTTTAATAACTAGGACACTTAATCTGGTTCATGTCTTCTACAATTTCCTTGTGAACATGCTGCAAAATGCATGAGTCTTAAATGCAGGGAAATGTTCAGAATGACAAAAAGGTCTGTTTTTTGGACAACTTCAGCAGCTGCAGACGTGAGCAAACAGGTTAGTGAGAGGATTTGCAGGCCATTAGTGACTGTAACAGAGACCTCATTTTTGGAACGAAAGCAGAGCTTTTCATTTGTGGCATTCCTGCTTGCCGTCTGCCCTTCATGTGAGCCTGCGAGGTTCCACCACGAAAGACCTCTTAATGTGTCTGCATTTGCACTTACCTGGGACGGCATCAGTACTGAGGATCTGAAATGTTTAACATGAACCACAGCAATGTTGAGGGCAAGATAAGCAGAGGGACAAGTTGCTGATATTGAATCTTTATTTTCTACAGACAATTTTAAATTACCTTTGTACTGAATGCCTAGTACATAATTTAGCAAGCTATACCATATGTTTTAGAAATGTTAATGAAAATTACTGTTTTCAGCAGAATGTGACTGAAGTGTAGTAATAAGACAGCATTTCTCATTTTAGCCTGTGTAGTATGTTGATATTCTATAGCAACTTACAAGGCACAGCATTTTAGCACTAGTTCTGTTATTCATTCACCATCTACAAAGTATTAATTCACCCTCTGTTCTATGTCGGGCTCTGGACTAGGTTCTTTGGCTACAGGGTCTCATTAAAAGCAGTCACTGTGATTCAGCAGCTTAAGGTGGCAAACTCAGGTGGGTGCTGCAATGAATAGGGGACGTTTGACAGTCTTGGGGACTGATGGCACTGTCACCACGTGGAGTGCACTAACCACACCTGAAAGAGGCCAGGACCTCTCACCTGCTGAACACTTGCTTGCAGATGGCAGGCCCAACCAGACCAAACCACATGGTTTGTTTAGAGATTTTCATATATGGATTTTCATATTTGGAATAACCCAACTAAACAATCTTGGCAACTAATTCAACTGTGTTTGAAAGACAAACCTATCATTGAGCTGGAATAAACTCTGGGTCAGTGGATTCTTCACACGTTCTTCAGAAATGATGATGGAAGAAGGAGGGAGGGAGGGAGTGGGTGAGAAGGGCTGAAGGGGGAAGGCAGGAGAGAGGAGGGCTCTTTTGTTTTTTCACCCAACAGTAACATCCGCGATGTGTCAGGGCAGGTCCAAGGCCTTGGTGGGACAATGGTGACAGACACGTACTGGCCCTCAGTGGTACTTATGGACTAAAGGAGCAGGTTCCAGGTGGTGTATGGACAGACCTTTGTTGAGTGTCTGTGTAAATAGACCCGGCACCTAGGCGTGAGCCGGACAGATGATCCCTGCTTTTTGGATACATGTGGCTTAGCAGAGAAGTTCCTATTGGATATCAAGATCACAATTGTGGTCTTCTTATCCTGCAGAATTCGTGCCATCACTTAGGGCTACGCTAACCCCTGACGTCCAGGGAAACACTGCTGATGGACGTCTGTCCGCATGGCATTTCCCCTCACGTGGTGGATAGGGAGCCTGGACTGCACAGAGTGTGTGAGTTTCTGTGTGAGGAGCCCTGAAACGCATTTCTCCTGATTTATGTTAGTAGGTGCTTTTACTGGATGTGTGAACAAGTTACACAATGCTAAGTACTGCTGGGCACATCACAACCCCTGTCAAACGTGCACCAATGAACATACACACTCACACACACAATCATATGCAGGTGCACATTCACACAATTGTCCACACCTACGCTCACACATGCACAGATGTGCACACTCTTTGCACAGACATCCTTTTGCCTACATACAGGAGCACACACATTCACACACACAGACCTGTATATACACATGCATGCACACTCAGGTACAATGTGCACACTCACAAACACACACTCATGCACTCCTCCCCCCGACACATTGTAGATGTCATTTAGTCTTATGTAAACAGACACGGAGCTTGTGAAGATACTTTGACGGTCAGACATACAAAAGTTCACATTCATCTTTTCCTAAATCACATTTGTTCGACTGTTTGAAAATGGGCCACGTGATACTAAGGCCGTCAGCCTTGGTCGTGCACTTTGGTCTCAGTCAAGAGACATGGCAATTTTCAAAAAAGAAACTGATTGGGTCTAATTAGGTTAATTAAAATGTCAGCATAGTAAGCAAAGGTGGACATTAGGTTTTATTCTGCCAAAACCGTGAAACAAACCCTTCGTTATTCTGCCACTTGGAGACTTGGCATTAGATAAGCCATTGTTCTCACAAACATACAGAAAACATCTAATTCAATCTCTGTGCAGCATTCTGGCGTGAACTTGAGGAGTCAGTTAGCCTCTCTGCCTTCAGATCTTCCTCTGTGAAATGGCCCTGGGCGGGGGCATTTCTCCAACCTCCTCTGTGCTGCCTCTGGGGCTGCTGGTGCAGAGAGGGTCTCCCTGGATCTTATTCGAAGAGCTGGGGACCATTTGTTTTCTTATTCAGATTACTGAACTGGCTGCTCCAGCTGCATATAAAATCTACTGCAGCTGATTATTAGAGCATTAAAGATGTCTTTGGTGCTGGCATTTTATCCTCCGCTTTCATATTTGTAACCCTTTTTATTTCCTAATATCCCCTGTGTCTGACAGCGCGTCCTAACCTCTGACACCAGGAAGTCAGTCAATAAACCCTGTGCTCTTTGATCCGCAGGATTATGGGATTGCTTCTTATGCAAAGGGAAACATCAGGATAAGCAAATATGGAAGGAAAAACCCCTCTGGAGCAAGGGAGTTGGAAGACAAAGAAGAAACAATTCCAGAACATTTGCAATGCAAACCCTGTGGACATCTGAGACTTATTTATCAGCTGTAAGAAAAAGCCCAGACCCTGGACTAGAGGGAGCATTTCTACACTATAACTCAGGATACCGGGCAGCCTGCTTCCGGTGCTGTATAGCAAACATACTGCTCTGCGCTTATCTTTCCTTGATATTTCTGATGACAAAAGGTGGGCTTACCCTTACAGCATTTAAAACAATAATGCCATTGAAGACTCCACAGTTGGGGATGTTATTACTTCCCCAATTTAGATCACTGCAGTTGATGCAAGTGATGCGGACACCATCGTATTGGTTACACTTTTCTATCTGTGGTCCTTCACCGTCGACACTGCAAAAGACTAGTGGTCGCTTCAGACCAGAATAGACTTTTCTATACCACGCTTCTTAACTCCACAGGATGGCCATCTATTTCATCTATTACCCAATGGCACACATTTCACTTCCTGTAGGGGGCACATTGATTCCCAGGTCAGGGGTTGACCACGGTGGGTGTACTCTTATTGGGCACTTGAGATGTATATCTCTTTGTGTGGTTTCCACTGTCTGTTGGAAAAATCCCTCTTGGTCATTGTTTTCATTGATGCGGAGACTCAGAAAAAGAACATTGGAAAATACCAACGCAATTGATGGCACATCCATCATGTATAGGTTCTAGTCTGACACTCAGAAATTTCCACTTTCTCACTGGTCTTCTCCAGAGAGAGGGCCTTCCCATAGAAGCAGCAGTCTGCAAGTAAATCAGGATTCATCTGCTTCTGTGTATTTCCTTAATGAGAAAATGTACTCCTATTAACTCATGGATACTATTTTGTGATATTACCATATTTTTTATTACTATGTGGCCCATTTACCTTTTCTCCTTACAGATGGAGAACAGACCCATGTTTCTCCACCTACAGGAAAATCTATGGATGTGAAATTCATTTCCAAAAGCCCTGAACCATCCTGAAGATTATGCAAGAGACCCTGAAGGAAACAGAGGAAAGCGAGGCCCAGTGGCCCGGCCTCTGGTGGGAGGTGTCCTTGCTCATCCACCCCGTCCCTCCTCCTTCTTTCTCACATACAGTCATAAGAAGAGACTTCTTCCGGCTGGGGCTGGGGGAGAGTGAAGACTGAGGAACCTACTCTGCTTCCTGTCTGAGAACCCATGGATTTCGTGCGACTTGGATAGGGAGACAGGGCCCTGGAAACCTCACCCCCACCCCCAAGTTTCAGTAGTGGTACCAGGAGAGCTGCTGGGCCTCAAGGAGCCAGACGGTAGTGAATTTGGTGGTGGTGTGGGGGGGCAACAGCTAAAAATTAGAGGTAAAACATTCCTCATTTCTCCCCACCCACTTCCTGAAAGTCTAAGCCCCTTGTCAGATCCCAAAACACAGCATAGACCCTGTGTTTTTGGGGCAAAAACTGCACAAAATATTGACTTGAAGATTAAGACATCACTTTTCCTCCAAGGAAGCATAGGGGAAAAATAGAACTACCTAAAAGTGTCACAGAATGAGCCAGCTAGTGGGTTTGAATTGGTTGAGTTGGAGTCACTTGCAGATTGTGTATGTGAGAGCTGCCTCAAGAGAGAACTATGTGGGCTCTGAGTCAACATCCAAATGCAAAACTTAGTAATGAATGAGATCCTCTACCCTACCTCATACCACCACCAAGAAAGAGTGTAGAGGAGAAAGAAATGGCAGCTAGGACAACCTCGTGGGTAACACCTCTGTGGAAGAAGTCAGGTTTGCCAACCCCACAAAGTGAGAGTTGAGAAGAAAACTTGGTAGAAGATAGTGCAGAGCTCGTGAGTCAATCAACATTATAATTATAGTGTTTTTTAATCATATTTTTAAAATTAGTTTCAAGTAACTTTTTCAAGGAAAAATAATTGTAAGTAATAGACTTTATCATGTATCTATTCCATTGAGTACCTGCATTAAAAATGATATTTCTCAAAGTAGAGTTTTGAATCACTTCAATTTCAGAAAAATTGCAATCACTTGAAAACTATTTATGGCAAATAAAATATCAAACTTACTTATATTTTAAAATAATTTTATAGTGATTGCCAAAAATACATTTTAGGAGAATAATTTTTTTCTGAATTAACATTTGCTTATTTAGAAAAATGTTTAATTTAAAAACTATGTACTTTTTACATGAGATGTTAATTTTGTATGTGATGTTGAATATCTCTGATATAACATGAGACATAAAAATACACATAATATGTAAATCAATATTGATTTATTTAAATAAGGTTGTCTTGTAAATGCAGCTTTGTTATAAGAAATTTTGAAAAATGACATTATTTTGAAAAATATAACTATTTGCTTAGTTATATTTAATTAACATAATTTAAGTTAATTTTCTAATGGATTTCAAAGGAAGCTTAATTTTAAGTGAAAAAAGAAGAAACACCACTCATTTGAATCACATAATTTAAGAGTCCATTCTAATCCCTTATGAAAGTTGCTAAACAGCTTGATATACTTAAAAGCTTATTCAGAAAGCAACGTTGTTAGAATATAAAAATGTCCGAAGAAAGTCACAAAATAAAGGCATGCCCCATAATCTTATTTTCTAGTCAATTTTACATAAAATGTGTCTTCCATTCTTCTTGGCAAATCACTGAACCCTAGAACAAATAAATGGTCACTGATCAGCAAGCCCTCATTGTGTGGGAGATGTGTGATTTTAAGGACATGGAAATCACCTCAAATCTAACACAGCTATGGAAAGAGAGCTTCCTGTTGGCTATTTTCCAGGATCATTTCAGACTCAAGAGTTCTTTAAGGCTTCTGTTAATTCTTTGAAAAAGGATGCCAGCAGGTGAAGTTGAACCCCCTGAGGGCTATCTGGGAAAAGGCATTTGTTTCCTGACCCCACTGAATTCAGGTCTGCAGTGACCACACTCTGCCGGTTGGAACCTCCACCAGGACAGAGCTAAGTAAAGCACAGCCAGAGGAACCAGAGCCCAGCCGAAGCTGTCTCCTGCCATTGGCCTCAGGATCAGGAATGAATTCATATTCTCTTAGCATCTTCAATTCATAAAACAAGGAGATTTTAACAATGGCAGTTTCAGTTCAAAAACTGAATGAATTCAAATTTATTGCCATTTGAAGTTATCGTGAGGGAGGGATTGAGGAAGTAGCTGACAAATGTTATGGGGAAACAGATGAACCATAACACGGAAAAAACAACAGTAATAATTGTACACCTACTCTTCTCAAAACAGCAACAGGATTACAGAAGGATTAGTGATAAATGTCAAAGCTGGACCCTGAAACCTTGGGAGGTAGGTAGTCATTCTAAATAGTAAAGTGAAATAATAAACCACAAAGGGAAACACTGAAATTTAATATCATAAAAATATAAAATTTTATTTGTGAAAAATGCCATATAAATGAAAAGGAACATAACAAGTTAGAAAATATTATAAATCTAGTTAAATATTAATATATAAGACATCATATAATAAAAAAGAAAGCATACTAATTGAAAAACTGACAATAACTGTGAATATCTGACTTACAAAAGAAGATATGTAAAAAGCCAATAAACTAACACAAACTATTTGCTCCAACCAGTAAGCCAAAAAAAAAATGCACTTGCAAATAACAGTGATTACCATAGGTGACTTATGAAAAAAGAACTTCCTTTCTTTCCCATTTCTTTCCCATTTCTTGTCACATAGAGAGAAACTTACATTCTTCATATTCAAGATATAAGAGAATGTAAATTTTTATATAGAGATATTTAATTAGGAAAATTAAGAAAAAATCAATTGAAGATATTGGCAATGTTAATGTGAAGCCTCAAAAGTATTCTTGCACTTTGTTTCATAGATTCTACTTCTAGTAAGCTTTTCTAAATAACTCATCAAAGTTACACACAAATCTTTGGTACAACACAATTTGATCAAAAACATTAAGATGGTTGAAAATGACCTTTGCATTTAATGATAATCATGTCTACCTTGCGATGTTTGCACTAGCTGGTCTCTCTGCTGGAAATGCTCTTCCCCCAAATATGTGCCAAGCTTGTGCCTCACTTCACCCCATTCTTTACTCAAACACCACTTTCTCAAAGGCTGAATATCCTCCCCCACCCACTTGAGACAGCTCCCTGCTGACTCCCAGGGCAATCACATCTGTCACCACCTGAAGCCCATGTACTTCATGGTCAGTCTTGTGCACCAGACATGAGCTCCACCAAGGCTGGACGCAGCCACCATCCTTCCTGCTTTAAACAGCACTAGATAAATGTTAAACTAAGTCAACACTGTTTTAGTACAACCTTTCAACATGCTGAGACATATCCAAGGTAGATATTATTATACTGGATTGATGAGACAATGGTTAGCAGACAAAGGCAACATTACAAAATATAATACAAAAAATTAAAAATAAACAGTCATGTGATTCCAAGTCAAGAAAAGAAAGAGAATGTGAGCTTCCTTCGGGGGTTTATATTAGGTTGATGTGATTGGGGAAGAGAGAGGGACTGAGGCTATGAAAGAGAGAATACCTTGATGGGGAGAGTTGTAGAGGATTAATCTGGTAGGAAAATAAAGAATGAGTCAGTGAATAAAGAATAAAATCAAAATAAATCAAAAGATAATTTTTCTTAATCTGTCAACTCTGGGTTGCCTCAATCTCTCAAATAATTTAGTGACACTCCTGTTTTATCTAAGCATATGTAAGTTGTCGATTTAACCAATCACATGAATGCTTACACATGTGTATAGGTGAAGAGGTGTTGAAAACTAATAACAGGTCTCAGTGAATTTTTGATATTGCTGATCACAGCAAGTTAATTTTTGTCTCTATGGTATCACTACATAGCTTTCATTAAGTGGTTCTGAAGTAGTTAGTTTCTTAAATAGAGTTGGATAATGTTATATTCTTTTTAGACTTCATTTTAGGATCAATTGATTTAGTAAAAATAAAAGTTACATTGGCAATGAAGGGTGGTAGACTAGGGAAATTTATCATGTGGTTTCCGTTATGAGCTTGGCCAAATGGGTAGGGCCATGCTCAAATGGGTGGGCCAAAAGGATACACTTCATCACTGTTTGAAAAATATTGGAAGTGGCACAGAGGCATCGAGTTCTTTTTATTACTTTTGCCTCTACTCTGCTCTCTTTTTGGGTTTATTTAGCCATACTTATTTATTTAAAAAAAACTCTTGCTATCATGCATGGAATCTCAAGAAGACAACCCTCTATGACACAAGGACACTATACCGGATGGCACCGGATGGTTTCACCTCTAACCACAGGGCTGGTTCTTATCTTCACAAAGTGAGATAAGTAGCTTAACTAACTTATTCCAATTGCTTTTCTGCAAACTCAACCTGTTGTCCATACCTTCATACATGAAAGGTTACATCTTTATTAGCAAGTGCTCCGCAATATACCTCAAATGGCAGATTCTGGAGGTAAGAAAGCATAAAATCTAATGTCAATATTTGGTTTTGTCACTTTATACAGGCTTATGAAACGGCCCAAACCTACATTTTCTTATGTCTAAAATGGAGTCAAAGTACAATTTACTTCATAGAATTGTTGTAAATATGAATTGAATGCTGTATATAAAATGAGTAGCTCATGGTTGGACATAGCACATGACTGGTAAAAGTCATCCCTCTCCTTTGGTACCTATTCCCAAAACTTCCAGGGATCCAGCTAAATTAGAAACTCCTTTGGAGGCGCCCATATACATTGTCTTCTTATATCTTAGATACTCACTGCCTTAATCACATTCTCATAAAACTGATTCATGCTGACAGCTTGTATTTATTTGCATAGTGTTTATTTCTACAACCTTAAAAGACATTAATATCTATTCTCCCACATGGTAGACATCTTTATAATGATGATACTACTCACCATTTTTCAACATCTAGATCCTTAGGTAAAGAGAAGAAAAAAAAAAACCCTCACTGTCTTCTAAACAAGAATCAACATATGCAAATTTGATTTGCATAATTAATCAATGCATAATCAATCAATCAACCAAGCTTAGTTGCAAAAAGCAATTGGTCATCTCATACCTTTATTGGAAAAAAATCCCATTTGTGAACATTAAATGTTTTATCAGCCCTGGCTGGTGTAGCTCAATGGATTGAGTGCGGGCCTGCGAACCACGTGATCGAGGTTCAATTCCCAGTCAGAGCACATGCCTGGGTTGCAGGCCAGTTCCCAGCAGGGGACTCAGGAGAGGCAACCATACATTGATATTTCTCTCCTTCTCTCCTTCTCTCCTTTCTTTCCTCTCTAAAGATAAATAAATAAAAATCTTTAAAAATAATTTTTTATCAGTTTTCTGTTACTAGGGATGTTGTGAAGAGCAACATGCCCTCAGTGAACATCACTCGGGAAGCCTCAGGTTCAGACTGGCACTGAATGCAGGAAGGTGGCCCTGTGCTAGCAGTGGCTCCCATATGAAAGGGTGTCTCCTTCGGGACGTCTGACTTGCTGCTCACTGTGGGACTCTTCCCTGGCTGGTGCTCCTCAGCTCATCCTTCTGCCTGCATCCTGTGCTGTGGGCATGGGCTGCATGCTTTAAGTCACATCATTGCTGGCTTGTGACAGCCTAGGACATTCTTATTCCTTTTGCATGTCCAGTGCATTACAACTTACATCCAACGATTTCCATGAACATTATGGCCCAAACAATCTTCCTTTCTACAGGTGTAAGACTGCTTGTTTTCAGCTCATTGAAGAATCTCCCAGTGAAAAAGATATGACATGATGGGATTCTGTCCGAAAGGCTGTTCTTGTGGGACCCCCATACTCGAGTGCTGTTTGGGGGCCGACTATTCCAGAAAGGTGCAGCTGCAAGGCTGAATTCAGATGCATGAAATCCTTCCTGGCAGAAAGCAGGGATGCACGTGGAGTTCTTGGCTTTCGGTAGTGTGTCTCACATTCTCTCAGCCGGGCGATGTTCCCATTGGAGAGAAGAAAGGGGACAGGAGGGCAGGAGGCAACGCACCGATCCACCCTTTCCGCCTTTTGAGGGCATCTTTTTTTTCCAGAGTAAAAAATTATTCTTTCTCACAGAAAATTTATAAAGAATTAACAATTTATTAAAACAAGAGATTTATTGCACAAAAATATCCAAATAGCGCTATGTTTTCTTCAAGAAACTGGTCATATGTGTTATACTTATTTCAGCAGCTGCCATTTTGTACACAAAAACTCAGTCTTGACAATAGATACCCGAATGCTGGCAAGAAAAGGAGAGTCTTGCTTCAGGCAAATGGTTTTAATGACCGAAATGTCTCCTTAAGAACCCATGACATTGGTACTCTGGCATCCCCACCACATCACTAGATAAATACGCATTGTGAATTCTTGTTTTCACATGAAAACCCCTTCCCCCCAACCATGGGTCATAATTAGCTCTTTGTTTATGATAAAAATGGGGGTATGGAGCTGAAACCATGCACCACAGTGTGTCCCTTTTCATGAGGACCTTTAAATCATGTGTTCCCCCTGGGTGCAGGTGACTCAGACATGTAGGTAGCTTCATTTATCTTAGTGAGCAGTCCTGCATTCGTAAAACCCCATTCCCAGGCTTGGCTGCAAAACATCCTCTGGAAATGATAATTAAAATAATTACAGAAGCAATAGGAAAGCATAATAAGAGAAAAAATATTTTAAAGAAATTATTCAGAAAATATTAGAAGCCTACACTCTGGAAATATTCCAGTCCTACTAATTGCATCTTAATATGTTAGAGTAACATGCAATTGTTCAAAGATGAAAGTCTCCTCATAGTTTAAATTCCATCACAGTGTGATATTTTTCTTTATTTAAATGAAGTAAATGCAGCAATTATCACAACATAAAAAAGATGCTTAGTTTTAATTTAAGGGAGAAGTGTTGCCACTTGCTTTCAACAAGGTTCTCCTGCACAGACACACATAAAACAACTTCTTGGATATATTTTAAATAATTTTTCATAAATCGAGAGGAAAGCTTGTTTATTTTACTTTCAAATACGCTTCACGGAGTGCAACTTCATGCCTTCATCTTTCTGTGATTCTGTCATTTTTTACTGAAATCTTGTCAGGGGGCTTTTGTCAGGGCTCCAGCCTGGAGCGCTCAAAGCTCAGGCAGAGTGGCAGGCCTGGGCTCTAGAGAATACTAAGTATGGGTGGGGACATCAAGGCAGCTTTCACACGGGGAGCATGGCCCTGCACCCCACCTATACTATTCCCTCTCTGAACTATTTTCCCTAGCTCAAGACTGGGAGGCTGAGGTTCCAGCCTTGGACATCAAAGTGTAGCAGCAGAGCAGCTAAGTGGAAACAAAACATTCCCAGTACTGACCAGTTCCTTGCCATGGCCCAGCATGGGAAAGCAGGTCCCCCACACTGGCAGCTCTGTGCTGGGCCATCCCAGGGTCCCATGTCACTCTGGGAAAAGCTAAACACTTCCCATTGTGTTTAGAAATGCTATAGCAGGGACTATTTATAAATGACTAAACACAAAAGCACTTAAGCTCTCAGCTTCTCTGATGGAAAGGGAGGAATGGAAGAGGGCTGAGCCACATGACCTCTGCCCCCAACCTCGGGCAGTTGCAGTGCTAATCTGGGCTGAGTTCTGGGCCCATGTTGACTTGTTACAGGGATCACAACTAGGAGATATGTGCCAGCCTGTGCCCAGGGCCCCATGACACCTTGTGAAGTCTCACATCCCCTGGGATGTAGGGCTTCTGTCTAGTGACCTCTCCAGATTGTCCCTGTTACCCTGCAGAAGAGCCCTGCCTCCTAGGAGCCTTCAGTGAAGCTCTGAGGAGGGAACAGCCCTTTTCTTTTATAAGACCCCAAATCAGCTGCCCAGGGTCAGTGGTACCAGCCACACCTTTGGCCTGCGTGTTTAAAGATGGGATTAAGATCTATCAGAAACACGGGTGTGTTGTTGGGAAAGTGTGGACAAGGGCATGATGAGGCAGAAATGATTAGTTCTCAAAACTGAGGGAGTTCATGAGTCCTTTTAATTCTATAATTTTGGCGGCTACCTCTTTGAATTAACATGTATCATAACTTTGCTCTAACTCCACCCCAAATCTTGAAATTTCTCAGTTAACCCAGCACACACTCATCCACAATTTTATTTAAAAATTGAATCAATGATATAATTTCTATATATGCATATTTTAAATTTGAAGGTACATAATCTTGAGGAAGATTTTTAGTAGAAAGGATTATAATACCCAAAATGCGATGGCAACTATCATTAGAGATGTCAACAAAATTGACATTATGTCAGATGGACACATTCTGTTTTTGTTTATTTAAACTTTACAGAGAAATGATCTAAAGGGCTGGCACCCTGCAGTCCAGACAACATGACCCAGAGGCAGCCAGCCTGTATTCTGTAGCTCTGGGGGTCCTGGAAGAGACAGGTATGCCACTGTGACCCTGTCTAGAATTTGTTTCTGGCCTGAGAGCAGCTTTAAGAGCCTGTGGATGCTGACAGGGACTAGCCCCAGGCCCTAGGGAACACTGAAAACTTTGTGTTTTCCAGGTTCTTCTCCTGTTCCTTCTGTTTCTTCTCCCAGTTTGGGTCTCTCAGACAGAAAAGTAGGAAGCAAGTCTCTTTGTTCAGTCTATTGTATTTGTGCCTCTGAAATCCCCAATGACGCTGAGGGTGCCTGCCAGCTGTGGGCAACCCTGGTGGAGGAAGAGGAGGAGAGTCAGCCTTCAGTCCTCCAGGAGGAAGAGAATGGAGATTCTGCAGAGTGACTGTTTTCAGATGAAACAAGGATCAGAGGTAGAGTGGCACCCATAAGGTCTAAGGATCACATTGCTATTCTCAAGAAAATGGAGCTGGTGCTGGAGAAGGTGTTAGAGTGTGGGATACCGTCTGTGAAAAATGGTCATCGTCTGAATTGGGGGACAGGTATTCATCACACTCCTCCTCCTCTTCAGTGTTGATAAGGCAAGGGCCTGTGAAATGTCACAGGGACAACCCAGGAGACGATAACCAAAGGAGAGCAAAGAGAGAGATGTGACATGACAGGGTCTGTGAGAAACCGAATCTCTCAAGATTATGTTAACCTTGGTTGGGTAGCTCAGTCGGTTAGGGCACTGTTCCGACGTTCCAAGGTTGTGGCTTTGACCTCCAGTCAGGGCACATACAAGAATCAACCAGTGAATAGAACCAGTGGAACAGCAAAAAGCAGTGTTTCTCTCTCTATCTTTCTCTCTCTTCCCCTCCCCTCTCTCTAAAAATTAATTAAAAATTATGTTAAAAACCAAGTAATATTATAGACAGTAAAGATGAGTCTTCACTACCCTAAAATATTGCCTACGTTTAAAACAGTGGTTATGTGAGTCCTGGATTAAACCTAGATTTAGGGACATTTTGAGAATGATAGCACAGTGTACATTTGAGAACTCTAAGAGCTAACAGGGCTTTAGTCACAGCCCATAACTTAGCACACATTTTCACCCTGTACACGTACTCCTGTTTAAGTGTAACCTGAAAAAAACACTGATCAACTATTTTGTTTGTTTGAAGCAGGCAACCTGTGTTTCCCAGGAAGGCAGCAGGGCACGGAGGGAGGCGCCGGGGACTCTGTCCTGGGGGCGTTTTCTCCTCTGGCCCCGTCAGCCCCCAGATAACCCTTGGTGGTCCCTTTTAGTGGCAGTGCCATATAATTCTGGCAAATTAATGTTGTGCGGGAGAAGTTTTCTCAGACTCCTCATCCATTATTGAATAATTTTTCACAATAAGAGCACTTCCTAAGTCAAACAAAGCTTGAGTACAGCTCAGGGAACTGCTGTGCTGAGTGCATCATGGTTTATTTTTCTGGTGAAAAAAATAAACTATTACTTTGACTAATAACTCCAGTGGAATGTGGGTCAGGAGCGCCGTTCAGTGCTCAGTGCCAAGAGAAACGGATACCACCATCCTCTTCAGACACACGCGCTGGGTCACACACATGGGCTTCAGGCCTGGCCTGTGTCATGAGTGAAAATCTTCTAAATACTCACAGTGGGAGAAAACCATTTGGGGTTTTTTTGGTCTAGAAAACATACAAACAACGGCAAAGTTTGTTATTAAAATACTTCATTCTTAAAAGAAAGTTGTTGATATTTATGCTTAACCATTTGATAGCATCTAATATTTTAAATGGGTGGAAAAGGCATGCAGATATGATAGCATATTAGCCAACAGCACTTTGAAAAGAGAGGGCTGCCTAAAAAGTGGAGCTTGAACCAGACAATGCTTTTCTGATGGAGAAGAAAATCTAAGGAGCTCCTTATTGAATGAAGGAGCTCCTTGTTGAATGAAAAATTTTTGTCAAAAATATTCAGGCAGTATATACCCCTTCTTGGGTAGGCTACACTTATCATCTTTCCTATAAGTTTATACTTCAGTTTCTAAGAGCATCCCTTTGGGTTCCTACAAATAGAATATAATTTAAAGAGTCTTGGAAGTGTGAAATAATTTTAGGGTTAGACTTCCCATTTTCACACAAGATGTTGAATTCTTCTACTGCCCCCAAACTGTTTTTTTCTAATTATTCTTATTGCTTTATCCACATTTTGAAAAGTTCATAGTGTAGTACAACTGACCCCTTTCTATATTTTGAAATGCCTACAAATTGTGGTATTCTTCTTCTATTTAATGTCTTCTATTAAGTGTTTTATTAATTACAAAAACCTAGCCACTAACACATTTAACATTGTTCATAATCATTCAATGTCATCCTTTTTAGTTTGTGTTTCTCTCTGTGTATTTGTGGAGTCTTTGTGAAAACTTTTTGTAGCAACATTGACTTTGAAAGTGACCTATGAGTATCTGAGTGAATTACATGAGCTATTAGGCTAGGTAGGACTCATGGGACATTCTCTAAGTCGTTTCCTGTGACATGCAGATCCTAGAATGGAAGGACTCTCTACCAGGTTGGCGCGAAATGCATATCAGTGAGTTGTCCTTATCACTCTCAACCTTTCTTTTCCTCTTTCACTATTTTTTTCTTTTTGAGAATGAATAAGCCAAAGTTTCTTATATATCATCATAGCATGTATTATTCTCTCTGTTTCTGACTTTTCGGCATTTTTTCCTGACCTTCCACTTTCAATAGCAGACACACAATGACTACTCACCACATGAGAGATGCACAAACACATTCACAGAATCTTTGGAAGGATGCCCTTATATCTGTGTGGTAACCAGCCTCACTGCAGGGGAGGAGAGCAGCGGACTGGCCCAGAGTCAGAGGCAGGACAGCACTGGTCCTTGGGCACACAGTCTCTGCTCTAGGACTCACATTCCTAGACATGGCCAGGCAAGGCACTCCACACCACATGTCCAAAGGGCCTGCACACTGATGTGGGTGCGTTCTAGTCTTTCCATCTTTTTCTTGTTTGCATTGGAGGGAATGGGCAATCTAAGCCACCTTGGAAACCACTGGATTGCTGAGATTTCCGGGAGAGGTTTCTGTTTTCAATGGGCACAGAGTCTGAGGCCTCACATCCTTCTGGCTACTGCCCATTCTGTTCATTCTGTTCCTACTACTGGGCAGAAGCATGAGTGGGAGAAACAGCAGATGCTTTGCTTTCTTTCCTGTGTTTTGTTCCCTTTGTTCCCTTTGACTTGGCCAGAGAGATGATGAAATAAGAATCCCTGATCTACAGGGTTTTCGGGTTTGCCTGAAAAAGGGCCAACTCCCTAAAATAAAACATGCTAGAGAAACAAGTGGGACATTCCTTTCCTGCTGTTTGCAATGATGGCAGATACGATCAACTGCAATCTCAACATGATAGGACTTTATGCCATTGATAAGCACCCTGGGTCCTACACCTACACAGGTAAGTATTAGGGCCACAATGTTTGTAAGATGTGCAGCCAACTTTTCTCTTAGAATTGATGGAGACATTAATTCTAAAAACATTACAACCCTCACAATTGCATCTGATAGGGACGGACAAATATACACCTGGCAAAGAAGACACTTTTTCATGGTCATACGTAGATGGAGGTGTTGAAATAACTTATTCAGTTGCGGCACTCAAAGCCTTGGCTGCCCCTGTAGTGAAAGCAGAGCAGAGCACTGTCTGCAATGCATTAGCAACTGCGGCCTCCTTTCTCCCACGATGAAAGGGAAAGGAGATGTGTTGAAATAACACAAAGGCACAGTTTGAGCCGAGCTAAAAATCATCAAAGTGGAGAGAGACACAGAAAAACAGAAGGGGCTGAAGGAAGGTGCTCTGCTTTTCCACCTCACTGGGCACTACAGCAATCTTGTGCATCTACAGATTGTCCCTGGGACCACTAATGTGGGCATTTTTGAGACCCAGAGAAGTAAAGGAAGACTTGAATCTCATAATATAAACCACAAGAAAGCATGTTTTAAGTTTTAAGAAATAATGAGAACTAGAGCCATTATTGTATCTGGATGTCAGTGTTCTCCCCAAATCCAGTCTATTGAATAATAGTCATCCCACTCCAAGCAGGAGCACTGCACCTGGAAACGGGAGCACCTGAGTCCTGCTGGCACAAACATGGCAGCACGGACATGCAGACAGACTCCCAGGACTTCTGCACCTGTGAGTTTATGAGGGACTCTCACTGTGGTGGAGACACATGACTGCGGGCTTCGAAAGACTTTTTGATTGGATTGTTTTTTTACTGATTTTAAAAGAGGTTGTTATGTGTGCATCCATTAGATCATGTTAGAAGTCATGAGATTATCTGGCTGGTGTGGCTCAATGGATTAAGGGACAGCCTGTGAACCCAAGGTTTGCCGGTTCCATTCCCAGTCAGGGCACATGGCTGGGTTTCAGGCTAGGTCCCTGGTATGGGGTGCATGAAAGGCAACCACACATTGATGGTTCTCTCCCTCTCTTTCTCCCTCCCTTACCCTCTGTCTAAAAATAAATAAGTAAAAGCCATGGGATTAGAGAGACATATGCTCATGGGACTTCAGTGACAACAGCATTTCATGCAGCTGCAAGACAGCAGGAGGGGAGAGGCAGCAAGCACTCAAATCAATGGTACTCAATGTTTCCCAATTTTTAACTTCTTTTCTGAAATCACTTTGGTTTTGCAACTTGTTCTTTCACAGACAAAAGTACCCATGTTTCCTTTTCATCACCATATTGGTATTTTGTTCTTTGCTCTGCTTATTTCGTTCACGCCTTGGGCTCACTCACAACCACTTCATCTGGAAACAGAATGGTTAACTGACTTCAAGTATGTGTTATTAATCACAATTGCCACTAGTAGGAGAAAATTAAGTGAAATCATAGTGAGTGTCAGTAGCCGACTGGAGTTTTTTCCCTCCTCATAGCTCTGTGAAGGAAATAGATACTAAGGATGTCCCTGGACATAAATAAGCAACAGAAGATGCAGAGAGATAGTTTACCTACCACACAACAGGATCATCTGGATAGGGTGGGGCTAGGTTGATGCCATACTGCCCTGCAGGTGGGGACAATGCATGACCAAAAGTGAAATGACACCACTCAGAGTGGACCCAGACAATCACCTAAAATCTTGCAAACATGAAGTGACAACTGCCATGGCGGGGAAATACGTGATGATACAGTGGCTTCATGCTATAACCATGGTGAGTTTGGGGGATCTTTCAGAAGAAGTGACCACTGGGCTGATGATGAAAAGGCAGACACTTTTGAGAGATAAGAAAAATCTAGAAAGATGAAAGAAGAGATATGATGTGGGAGACTAATTATTGCTGACTGTTCAAGATGCTTCAATGTATCTGGATGGTTAGTCACATTGCACAGATCACTGATTCTAAGTTACCCATTTTCTTTCTCATTCTGCAACCCTAAAACTGGGATGGTACTTTAGATTTCTGAAATATGGAACACAAATAATTACTAATGGTGTCATGGATATTACTACAGAGTTGAGGACTTAGGGAGATGACTTTGAGATTCTTTGGTCAGAAAATAATTTTTAGATGCAGCTGAATTTGAAAAAGATTTAGAAGAATGGGGATTTCAATACAAAATATGCCAGATGTCTTCTAAATGTCTTTTATAAGGATAGCAAACAGTATGATTGCCACAGTAGAAAGCTCTGATTTTTAAAAGTATTAATTAATGAATCAATTAATTTACAATATGGAGAAACTGAGACACTCTGGACTGTGGTAGTAAAGCAAAGTGAAATGCTATAATCCTTGAAAAACTGAATCTGACTTTTCTGTTCATATTAGTGTTGCCTCCTGCTACACAGAAGATCATCTTCAATTTCAGAGCAGCCCTGATGTTTACACCAATTCTTTCATGTTTTTGGTGCATGCTCACTGCCTCTTGACTTTGTCAGCTTTTCATATCAACTAAGTTATCTAGCTGTTCTAGAGAAATGTTTCCCTGTAAAGTGGCACTCTCTAAGGCTCCTGACATCTCAAAATGCCATTTTGCTCCTAGGTCCAATTGATAAACAGAGGCAATAATATCAGCACAATTAAAATATGCCTTGTCTAATTTTGCTTATACTTTTTAAAATACTATTTACTGATTTGACAGAGAGAGAGGAGAGAAAGAGAAACACTGACTTGTTGTTCTGCTTATTTACATACCCATTGATTTATTCTTGTTTGTTGTGCCCTGACTGGGGATCAGGTCCATGACTTTGGTATATCGGGAAGATGCTCCAACCAACTAAGCTACCTGGCTATTTATTCTTATCAATATAATAATACATTTGTTCTTATCAATACAAATTTAATATGTAGCAAAAAAAGAGAAGTTTGTAAAATTAGGATATTCTCATGCTTGGTGGTCAGATCCCCTATAATAGAAAGAGATTCTTTTATTTATTTATTTATCTATAAAATTTATTCTTTTTATGCAAACTATTCTCCTGAGAGACATTCCTGGCACAATAAATTTGATTTTCAGTGAGCAACTATTTGAAGGATACAGCTCCTCTAAAGAAACATTATTTACATATTGCATTGGAAAATGTGCAAGACATTTTCTAAGAACTAGAAGAAGCCCATGAGCTTCTGGGGCTCAGCCTTTCCTTGAGGAATGCTCCAAGAACATTGGCCCCTTGGAAATGTCATAGGCCACTCATGGTCCAGAGAGAGAGAGAGAGAGCTGAAAAAAGGTATGTCACTCTATTGTGGTGGGATTTCCTGGTGCCCCTAACGCTGCCCTGTGTGCAGCAATCCGGGGAGCCCTTCCTTCAGGACATCTCCCTAGGTCATGGTCCTTGGATGCTGGGCTGAGGACAGTCCCCTAGCCAGGTGGGAAGCTGAGATCTCACCAGGGTAAGTGCCAACCAATGCCAGAAGCTAATCCTAGAATCCAGATCTCCTTAATCTTCTTAAAAGCCCCCTTTTAGCCACATTGAGACCATGTACTTTATTCTTCTTTGATGTAGTTCAAAACCAGTCAGATATATGATCAGTTTAGCTTGAGATCTGGGGGAAGCTGCTTTTGTTAGCAGTTACCAGAATTTATCCACTCTGCCCACCGTGTGTCCTGCATTTATGAATCACGTTTCTGATGGTTTCGGATAATGAATTAGAGAGATCTGATTCAAGCGCTACCTTAACATCAGTTGAAGCTAGAAGTATTTTTAAAAACTTTAACTAAAGGCCGTTTTGAGAAAGAGTCTAAGGTGCTTTTTAAAATCCCAAGCCTAGCTGGGCGTGTTCTCACCGATCTCCATAATATTTTGATTGACTGAATTAGTGACATTAGTTTTGCTGACCTCTGTTCTCATGTGCTTCTTGTGTTTAAAATCACCCCAACATGGTGACAGCCCTGCTGGAGGGAAACCACCTGACAGCCTCTGCTTGTTCCATGGAGCTCAAGAGGCCTGATTTTAGAGGACTGCCAAGTCCGAGGGCATCCCCGGGGCTTCTAGATTTGGGGCTAATTCTGCTCTTTTTTCCTGGGCTCCCTTTTCAAGGGTAAATGCCCCAGGGCAACCTGACTCCCCATTCCATTCACACCCAGTATCTCCCTCAGAGCTGACATTCAGAGCCTCCCTCAGGGTGCCACTCACTGCATGACCCATGTATATGAAAGCAGCACCTTACCTTTCTGGGTGTTCTCCATGCCCTCCACACAAAAGAAGCCCGTATTTCCCCAGGACCTACCACCATGGTGTCCTGATGGGATCACTGTTCCAGGAACAAGGCACAGTTTGTCCCTTGACTCTTGCCTGTCAATACAAGGATTCCAGCCCCATCCAAGCATCTCTCCCCCACGGTTTCTTCCATGGGCCTCCTGGTGTACATCCTCTGCCTGTGAACTTGGTTGAGGACCCCTCTTTGTACCAACACTACTGACCCACTTTGACTACATAGATACCTGCCCTGTGGCAGGGTCTCAGGGGGACCCCCAAAGCCACAGTCGTCATGTATCAAGTCACGTCATAGTCCCCACAGAGTCCATCCAGGGGAAGGGCCTTCTTTATTCTTTATGTCGAATGTTGCCACCTGGTGCTGTGGATTGAATGTTTGCATTTGGAACTCACACAATAGAGGTGTAACCCCCAAACTGGTAGTATCTGGAGGTGGGGCTTTCCGGTGGAAATCAGGTTTAGATGAGGTCTGGAGGGTGGAGCCATGATGGGATCCGTGCCCTTAAAAGAAGAGGTAGAGAGGCCCAGGCCTCATTCTGCTGTTATGGAAGGACATTGAAAGAAGGAATCCATCTCTGCTGGAGAGGGGGTCTATGCAGCAGACACCTTGCTCTTAGAATTCCCATTCTCCTGAACTAACTACCTGTTATTTAGGCCCCCAAGTTGGTGGTATGTTGTTATTGCATCCTGAGCTTGCAGACAACAGGACAGGCACTGAGCCTCGCTTCTTTGTCTCTGATTTCTCTGGAAGAAGGTGCCTCTGGCTATCTACAGCTTTCCTGATCACAAGGGCCCTATACAGTCAAATGAAGTAAGTGCTTTTGGCAAAGATAACACTTTTAAGGGGAACATGGGTCCTTTAGTGGAGATCCACCCTCAAATGGCCTGGGGCCTTTTGTAGGCATCCATGCTTGGACCTGCTCAGAGGTGCTGGCCCACACTCTGAGAGGTGCACTGTGTTGGGCTACTCTACCGACAGAGTAAGGGGGTCCCTGGGATTGGCCAGCAGATGGAAAGGGTTGATTTACTTTATCAAACTTCTACGTGTAGTAAGTACTTTCTAAGCACTTGAGACATTATCAGCTTAACAGTGTGACCCTTTTGTGTCTTGAAATGGCCAGGCATGACCACAACATCCACCGTTCTTGGATATGAATGGCACTAGGAGAGACTTAAGGCAGAGCCTTTCTGAATGTTAAACTGGGAACCATAGTAAATAATCATTTCACATAGTGGCCTACTGTCAATATGGGTGCATAAAGAACTGAGACAGGAACTTCATGAAATGATACCTGCACTGGCTGCCTATCACCCCATTTTATTTTATATTTTCATTTATTCTAAAAAAGTATCAATCTAAGAAATTTATTTTACAACCCTTCTACTAAGTGACGAGTTATAACTTGAAAAAGCTAGGCTCATTGCTGACATGGACAGGAATGTTAAACTTTTTTGCTAACATTTAAGAAGCATTTAGGAGGAGCACATGAGAAATAAGCCATTTAGTTAAGAATCTGGATGAAATACCCTCAAGAAATAGTGGTAGATTTAGTTGATGGTCATGCTGGTTAATTTTTATTTTTATAGAAATATAACTTGCCTCTTATAAAACTCACCATTTTAATCCAATGGATGTTAGTATATTCATAAAAATTCTGCAACTATTATAACTATCTAATTTCAGAACAATTTCCTTACCCTCAAAAGAAACTGTACCCATTTAAGTTTGCAATCAAGTTATTTAGAGCATCTGGGGTCATTTATGCGGCCACAATATTTATTGAGAAGTTTCGCACATTTTATGTAGTGCCTGAAATAGCTAAATTGGGGGAGCAAAATTTGCTTTGTAAATTCTCTTTTAACAGAGATCAAAAGCTAACTAAAGTTTATGGTATAAATATTTAATATCTTAAAGAAAAGCCAATTGTTTTCCCCTGGCATCAATGCCCACACAATGTCCAGCTAGCATTTAGACGAATTAAATATGCTGCTGACAATGTCTCTTGGAGGCCACTGGATTCAAATGTCGCCAGAAATATGATCTTGGCAAATACAGAGTGTGTAAGAAATGTCATTAAAGCCCATAAAGCAATACATCCATCGACCAATAACAATTATGGATTATCCATTCGCACAGTTCGGAGACTGTGTTGTCTTTGCCTTTATTCCCCGAGCTGCCAAGAGAATTAATTTAATTCAAGTTTTGTCTCCTAATTTCCAGTCAGACCACCCTCTGGGCATCAATCCCAGGCTGGCTTTATCAACGGCAACAAAACTCTGACAGTTTGAAGCTTGCATCTAAAAACATGCAGCGAGTGAAGCTTTCAAAAGAGCGAGACATTGACTTTCAAAATAGCTCTGTCTATTGCATGCAATCTTGATAAGGGGACTTTCCAATGAAGAATGTGCGAGGTAGGTGACTGATAGCAGAGCCGCCTTTCCTGGGGAAAATGCAGCATCTTCAGTTTACATCAACTTGCTCTCATCTGAGACAAAAAGTCTAAGTAAAAGGCAAAAGTTTATCCTCTCCTGTGTCATTGTGGCATACAAGAAACATTCTCTTATGCTCTTTAAATGAGGGAAGGTGGTTGAAACTGGAATTGACTGTAAGTTCAGCTGCTGCTGTTAGAACGTCTTCATGTGTCATATCCATACAAGGTGACCCTGTATCCATCAGCGTTATTGGTCCCTCCAGTCCTTTAGCTCAGGACTAAGTCATTTTTTAGTTGACTGGGAGGCTGGGCCCAGCCCAGCAGAGCCACATTCTCTGGTCCTTCTAGAGAATGTTGTCATTGGTTGCTATTCTGTTACCTCTGAAGATTTAGTGGTAAAATTTCCTAATTGAGAAACTAGGCTTTGGGGAGCTGTTTCTGTGCCTTTGGTTCTTTTTAAGTCACTACAAACACAATAATAAAAGGATGATAGAAACCAAGATACAGTATCTACACCTTCTCACCCATGTAGAATAGGTCTTGATAGAGACCAACGAATCCTTAACCAAAAGAAAGGGTTTTTATTTATATATAAAAATAAGAATATAGAATTGGAATTGGATGAGCTTCAGTTTATAGTTTTGCTTTGTCATTGGTTGGCTGAGGGCTGAGTTTAACCTTTATCATCAGTGAAAGGCGGAGTAATGTTATTTAGTTTGTAACATCGTAAACATAAATTGTAGAGAGCCTCCTACACACATACAGAAGGCAGCCAGCACCCCGGATTCAGTCACATTCTATGAACTACCTCTAAGGCTGTGGAACATCATCACAATTTTCCTTAGTTCAAATGTTTGTAAAGATACTCATTACAGATATATAAACTCTGATTAAAATGCATTTAAGCAAAAACACATTTTCATTTCCTTTGCAGAAATGGTCACCCATATAAGGGTGTAGGAAGGTTTGGTGAATGTTAAACCTCAGAAACTCCAAACTTTGGGGCATTCCCAAATTTTTGTGCCCACATGCTTTTGCATAGTCTACTCCCCTGATATCCCACACCTCATACAACTGAGGATGCCACCACCTCCATGCCAATTGCTACTGTGTAATCAGAGCTGGTTATGTGAAACACTGGGAATTGCTGAAGGGACACTTGCTGGGGTCCCAGGTGGAAACAACAACCACACAGTGGATGTTTCACTAAGTATGATGATGCGCAGGGTGGGGGGAGCAGGAGAGCTCTCTGCTGTTCACTGAGGCAGTTGGAGGTAGTCTGTGACCCTTAGTTTGACTATAAGGCTGCCTCCTGGCTTGCCGCATATCCCATTCAGTTTGGGAAGCTTTTCTGAAAAGTCAGGGCTGCTACTTTTCCTCGAGAACTGTAGCAGAAAGCAGTCATAGACTATCCCTCATTGTGCTTTGCAGGATTTTGCTGAGGGCCTCGAGGGACAGACTAGCTATGTGTACCGCACTCGCCTGCACGTCTGTGAAAAGCAAGACCTTGAAGTACGACACATGAGGCACTGGCGGTAGGTCTACCCCACCATGAGAGTGGGAGCGGCACTGACCTGCTTCCAATGCAGGTTGTGTTCTCCAGTCCCAGAGAACTTGGCCACCGTGACAGAGGATGGGCAGACCGGTCAAGGCAGGTAGTATTTTACCTGTTCCAGAAGGTGGCGGCTCTCAGTTCCCGAACCTCATCTAAGCTCAGCTCCGGTCTCCTTCATAGTCAGGATCCTCTTCTTCTGTAGATACCCATCTTTTTTAGAAGCACCGGGAACATGCACAATAAAGCGCTGGCATGATTGAACATTTCTGCGATTAAAACAAAAACCATAAAACAATAGAGAACGTAGGAAGACAACATTAATGTTGTGGTGACAATTTTCCTTGAAATGGCCACAAGAAGTTGAGATCCTCTACTGTTGGTGTTCACTGGGAGCAAGGCTGCTCTGAAGCTTGGCTATGTGGTGTTTCCTGTGGCTGATTCCTAAAATATACATGAGCTGTAACGACACATTTGCAACTTAAGAGTTACTTACCATTTCAGCTAAGTCTGGGGGTTTAAAAAAATAAGCTATCATTACATGAATTGCATGTGTCTTTTGGCAAAATAAAAATATTTTAAAATGCTAAAATTACACAGTTCATTTCAACCAGATGCCAGAGAGCCCTTCTTTGGAAATGCGGTCCTCACACTGCATGGGAATACAGACAGATGCTTGGTGGCACTTCATTACTGGATTGCGAGCACATCGATGTTTCATAAAGAGCATCGTAGAGTAATGTTTGCAACACTCCATGCCAACTGCAGGCTGAGATGGCTGGGCCTTCACAGAACAGATGGGACTTAAAGTCCTCGTTAAACTCCCGTCTCCATTGCCTTTGATGAAGCGCTCCAAAGAAAGCTTTAAGTGAACATTCAAAGGTAACATTCTAGATTTCTACGGTGATACAATTTTTGAAGGGCATTGTACTAAAGCCTGAGAGATACTTAGATATGCCTTTTAGCTGTAATCTTCTGAGGCCTACACCATGCACCAGCTGATCCGTGAAGCTTTTTTCTAAATAGCATGTTTGTGTACCTTGGGTTAGCCATCATTCCTGAGAGTTTCACCCTTATTCTTGAACCCAGGAGAAGAAAACTATTCGGAAGGTGGCAGGAGGAGGAGAGGGCTCTGTCTGAGCTGGGAGGTTGGGCTGGTGGGGCTGTTCATAAAGGGTCAGTTAGCCAGGGGACCAGGGCAACGCATGGGCCTCAGAGATGGGAGAACAGAGCATCATTCCTCTTCATGAAACTCTCTTTCTTACTGAACGAAAAAGCCCACATAGTTGTGGCTAAGAACCTGGGGTTAAAATCTGTCTCCACCAGATTTAAAATTGTGAATCTGACCATCACAAGCTCTGTGACCCTGGCTTGTTTCTGTGTGTTTTTGAGCTTCAGCGTCCCATCTCCACCTCTTAATAACAATTTCTGCCATACAGAGTTGTTGGGTGGGCTAAATGAAACAAAATGCAAAAGCACAGCATAGAGCATCTAAGGGCAGAGCTTCTGTGTTGTTGCTGCTGTATGTGTATGTGCACATACATGTAAAGTTATCAGGTGTTACTGATAAAGTTAATATCTAACCATCCAAAAGATCCTTCTCTACCAAAGGACTCATTTCCTAACTCATGGAGCTTTTCCTTCCAGGTAAATAATTTCTCATTGTTGGATTAAAGAAGCACTATTTCCATAACCCAAATATTTCTAATTAAGGGGCATGGCATGCTTTTTGTGTGCTTCTATAGAGAACAATGGACAGAAACGTGTTGCTCTCATATGAGTGGGTTTGCTCAGTGACTGTCAACAAGAGTATCATTTGTAGTCTTGCCTGCGATTATAACCTTTAACACAGGTTAAATGCTAAAGTCAATAGCATTTATGGCCTTACACATGACACCCACTTATTTTCTTAAATGGAGATGTGTTATGTTAAAATTGTAAATATAATTTTGTTATTGAAAAAGTTGAATTTATATTCACCCTGATATTGAAGTGTCCCAAAAGGGAGGTGGGGATGAGAGCCAAAAGGGCGTCTGGCCCAAGGGAACTGATGGCTGAGCCCAGGAAAGAGGTCAAGTGGCCCCTGGAGAGCAGCATCAGTCAGTCACAACCTGCTTTTGTTTCCAGGCCAAGAGATGGGGGTTAGGTGTGCCCACCTGCCAACCTAGCTGGGTTTGGAGGCCTAGTGTCTGTCATGAAAGGGACTGTTGATATTCTAATAGGACCAGTGAAATGTTCCAAATCAAATGCTCTCTGGCAGGTCAGGCACCAACGACCTCTCTAGATGTTCTTACTAATAGGCTTTTCTAGGATATAGATATTGTTATCGAAGTGCAAAGTAATCCCAGTAATCATGTGATTATTTTATGACCAAACCAGTTATTTTTCTCCCAATTTCCCTTCACTAGATTTTAAGCAACACTAGAGTACAAACTGAGCTGAATTTTTCTTCATCTGGTCATGGTTTTGGTCCTGGACACTGACTACTGTGAAAGCTTTGTTGGTTTGAGTCACCAGCTGTCCCTACATCTGTATTTGTGTCTGTGTCTGTGGCTGTACCAATGTCTATATCTGTATTTGTTTACATCTACATCTCTGTATCTACGTTTATTCATGTCTATCAATATCGGTATCAATATGTACATCCAATCAGTATTTACATATGCATATCTACCTATATCAATGTCTATATTACTATCCTATCTAAATCATTATCTCTATCTACATTTATTTGTGTCAGCTAAATCTATTTATATCAAAAGAGTTTCACTATCAGTATCAGTGCCGCATTCACATCTACGTCAGTATCTGCATGTCTCTACATGATATGTCTCTTTACCTACGCCTACACCTGTACCCACACCTACGGCTGCCCCTGCCCCTGCCCCTGCCCTGCCCCTGCCCCTACACCTACATCTACATCTACATCTACGCATGCAGTGGCTTTACAAACTGTGTGCTCATAACATCCATGGCCAAGGGAAAAAATACTGATTTCTCTACAACTAGCCCTTGAAAAAAATTTTTCTTGGTATTAATCTTGAGAAAAATAGAATCCTCTATAAACATGGGATATCTGAGACTAGAAAATAATAACCCTATTTTTCTCAGGTGACCCTGGTGGTAGAGACCACATTACATGCACACATGGTTTGTGAAGAACCTCTAAGTGTGCCAAAATCTCACCTGGAGGGTTCACTGACCAGTCCTGCCTCCGCCCTGGTTGCCCTGCATGGCACATACCCTGCTTCTCTGTCTTGTGGTTACAATGAGTCTGTTGCGTGGAAATGGCTGGGCATTCTGCCTCCAAGATATACTACCGAGCTTCAAAATGCAGTCACAAGAAAATCTGTGGGCCTCCAGTAACAAGGGCACGCAGAACTCGGGAAACACTGAGACAGTTTTAGAGTTTCTGTGGGAATTTTACTTGGTGAAATGACTTCCATCTGTCTCCCTGAACACTCCCCGGGGAGGGTTAACTCCATTTCCTCCTCTCCTCCCCTTCCTGCAATCAGGATCGATTCTGTGAGCCCTTCATTATGAGACACAGGGAACACGTGTGTTGACATGATTAGCAGTGTTTAGAACTGGTGTTTTCTGGGACAAGGAGGCGACAGACAGCTGCATTAGCCCATCAGGCCATCAAACCAGGGGCTTCGTCTACCTTTTTCAGGCAGAAAGCCTCTTAAATTGAATAATTGTCATTTTCCAGCTCTCAGTGAGGCCAGAAATCACTAAAAATCTCATTTAAACTTTCCATTCTAGTTCTCAAGCAAATTTACAGCAGAGGTCAGTCCTTTTGCAAGATTGCCAGAGAGAATTTCTCATCAGAACAGAGGTATTTTTCTCCATTGTTGAACCACCTACCTTCCATCAATTTTTCTCGTCATCTCAGTCATCTTATTATGACCTTCATGGGATAAGAGAAGAACAGCTCCAACCTTCCCCCCTCCCCACAAACGGCGCCTCCCGGTGTGTGATGTGGTTAATATTGATTACACATCGCAATCGACGCAGCCAGCGCTGCTCATCCTCCGCCCCCGTCCCTTCCGTGGGTCAGGAGACCCTTTCCTGCCTTTTCCCCTATTGTGAAATGCTACTTTGGAGATTTCTTCTTTTAAAATAAAATTACCGCTTCTAACTGTATTTGTTTAGAGCCCCAACCAACCACGGTGACTTCCTCAGAGAAGGGGTCTAGAGGCAAAACCTAACGAGTGGCCGAGCGGCTGACAGTGGCTCAGAGATTGAATTCACCAGCAATGGAATGATCCCGGCTGGAGCTCTGGGTCCCCTTGGGTTACGACTCAGAGGTCCAATAAAGGAGACCCAGGGCTGGGGGCACCTGCGTTTTCCTGATCTGTATTCTCTTCAGTACACAGTTTTAAGAAACATGCAATTGTGATCTCAGTTGAAACATTCATAGTGAGTTTGTGTACAGACATGCAGAACATAGAAAGGAATGAGAATATTGGCAGCGAGTCCCCCACTGTTTTCTTGTACATGCATTTCCAGTGATGATAAATTCAGCTTTGGTCGCTAGGATCTTAAATGTCACTTTAAAAATCCTGATCACCATTAGCCTTTTCGAGGTGGTTTGATTGTAGGGACATTATTCCTGAGGCTGCGAATACAGTCTCTTCCCCATCTAGCTGGCTTTAGTATAAAAATAAAACTGACTCTTGTGCAATGGGATTTTATCTGTTTGGCCATCTTCCTTCTTAACTGGACTTAACAATGCTCGATTTTACTCTTTCTCCCTAAATAGCATGAAATACATGAAATTGAAGCGAACACCTCCGTGATGATGATTAGGTCACAAATAGACTTTTATTAAATGTAGTCGTACAGTCTTCGTTCTTTTTTAACCAGATACTGAATGTGGCACTAGACTCCTTTTCTTATGAAATTGTGGTAATAAAGATGAGTGATTTTTCCTCAGTAAAAAAAATCTACCAAAAACAGCAAAGGAAGGTGATATAAAATAATCAAAAAGCAATGATTGCAGCAATATCAATAATGAGAGTAAGTTGTTATTGATTAATCCATTACTTTGTGCTACATTTTTTGGCTAAGCACACCTAATAAGACTGATTTGGGCTGGATAACCCTACGTGACGCTGAGGAAGAAATGTGATTTTGCTTGCTGAATGGAGGAATGTCTGCCGGACAGCAACAGGGCTGCGCAGGAGGAGGGCCCCAGAGGAGGAAAGTGAGGGTGTGCCAGGAGGCGCAGGAATGTGCATGAGAAGAAGAGCCATTTTCAGGGAAGGTGAAGGGCTTGTGAGGTTTGGTTTGGGGTTGGCGTTGGACAGTGGATAAAGCAAGAAGGGATGTGTAGGGAGGCTGGACAGGTTACCACGACCTCTCAGGGTAGCTCCTGACATTTAAGCTGGTGCACGGTACTCAGGACAAGCTCACAGGATGGCAGGATGCCCAGAATCAGGGGCTTTCCGCAGACGTAGGGGAGGCGGGAGCCAGTGTACTGTAGGAACATTTGTAGTAGAGTTGTTGTCTCAGCTCTCCAGTCAGTGACACTGGAGGGGTTTGGAGGTCAGAATGGAGAGGCTGTGCTGACCGACTGACCATGAGGGAGGAAAGGAGACATGACTGTGTTTCTAATTAAGACCCACATGGAAGAAGATGACAACCTACGACTAGACAGCTCAGGTTGGAGGTGCCCGTTGAGGGTGTCACTGTTCCAAAACATAAGTTTCAGAACAGGGGGATCAGAAAGACCATCATGGGTGAGCTCAGTGGGTACCGAGCCTGCAGGGGAACTAGGGCTCTGATTTCCCGCCAGAGTTTGGGGTTTTGCACCCCTTCCATGATTTGTCTATGCTGTGGAGCTACAGCAGAGCCTACTGAAATGTTTCATTACATCACTCCACACGGAAACAAACACAAAACAAACAAATCTTCCTCCTGGTAAAAACTGCTTCCTTTTCTCAGAACCTAAACCACATCTGTTTTTGGGCACCTGCCAGGAACAACTCTGGAAGGCTCACTGCATTTGAAAAAAGGAGACAAGCCTCTGGCCAGGCTCCATTCCTTAGCTGAGAGGCAGACAGCCCCAGTGGAAGGGCCATACACTTTGAGTCTCTTTAGGCAACTTCAACTGGAAAGCATTTTTTGAACTTTGTGCTTTGGGGGCCTATCACATTATGTCATGGTAATAGAGAAGTTGCCTCGAATTCAGGGTGGTATCCACTCTGGGCTGATACTCAGGCATGCATCAAGGCTGGCCGAGGTAATGGGCTTAGTCCACTCTCACCAGTATAAAAAGCATTTCCCTAAATTAATGCGTTTTTTAAAAAAAATATTTTAGTATAGGCTTACCTGGTGCACCCTGCTGGGTTGTCTACTCTTGAGTATATTTTGGTGACCCACAGATTTCTGAGGAGGTTCTGGGAATCCAAAACAGAGGGGGCTCACAAGAACCCCTAGTCTCAGCCCTCTCTTCCCCCTGGAACAAACACCAGCAGTTGAGAGGCAGTGGGTAAGACCTGTTTCCGCAACCATTAGGACAGAGTCCCTGGTAGGAAGGCCCTTCAGCCTGCAGACCCAGTGCTGCTGGTCAAACATGTCCTTGTGCATCTGGGTTCTCAGGAAACATGCTACTGAGACCTTTGTTGGGTACAGAACCCATGGGAACCTGGTGAGACACTGGCCTACCTCGGGGACTCCCAGATGGCTTGGAACCCACTGGTCTTCTCCCCTTGCTTAATGAGGGAGAGTGAAATGTTGTTTTCACTTTCTGGGATCCAATTTCCTTTCATAGAAAATGAAGTATCTGCTCCAAGGGACTGTTCAGCCCTGGCCAGCTCTACAATAAAAATCAAAAGGGAAATCTCAGCTCTGTTCGCCTTGTCTCTCAGTGAGCTGATAATCCCAAGATTATCCTAAGTAAATGGGATGCAGTGAATACATCTTGGAGTTACTTCTCTTAAGAAGAGGCTACTAACCAAAGCCCCATGCAATGAAAAAGGTTAATGTTTCCACAAATATAGACTTATTTTGCCATGTTCCACATAAATTGTAGTCTATCTCTGGAGATTTAGTACATCAGAGAGGAGAAGTACCTGGTACAGTGGAATCAGAGTCAGGTTCAAAGTCTGGTTTTGAATGTACCAGCTGCGTGACTTAGATTAGTTACTTACCCTCTCCGAATCTCAAGCTTCCTCCTTTAAAAAACAAAGAGAGGAACAGACTCATACAGGCTTAGCATGAGGAATAATAGTTTCTGTGCAAAATGCATAGCCTATCGCGTGACACTTAGTGTCCAACATATGCTTATCCTGATGGCGATGATGTTCATAGAGGAGACAGCTGAACTCATTGTATTTTTGAGGGAGAAAATCGGAGCCAGTAAACGTTGTGTGCAGTATCTTAAGAGATTTGATTCCAGAGGGAGAGCGGACAGAGGTGGCATGGCTCCTCACAGAAAACAGCACAACCTGCTCATCACTTATTTTCCGCAAGTAACAGAATCAAAAGTGGATGCCTTTGCTGAGCTCTGCAGCCAGACAGGATGAGCAAGTGATGACCTTGAAGTTTTAACTGAAGATAACTGCACTGTTTGAAGAAGAGGTGGAAATCATTTCGTTGGAAAAGAATCAGAAGGACAGACAGGAAGGTATTCATTCGTGTAAGCAAATGTTTCCCACCCTAATTAGAGGTTTCAAAATTCAGGGTACATTAAACATGAAGTTAAAGACATTGTTAATTCAGTTATTTCAGGTTAAAATTGGCGAAAGAAGAACACTATCTTGTTACAGGCTACAATAAGTGTAGTGGGTTTGTCTTTGGAAGGCTAAGATGTTATTATGAAAACTGAAAAATTAATCTGCTTTGTCAACCAGGTAACGTGTCTGTCATTACCAAACAGCACTGTATCTCTGATCCTTTAATGGCTTAATAAGGATCTTACACATTACATTTTAATAAACATTAGCATTATTAAGATGAGAAAATTGAACTGACATATAAAGTAGATGAAAGAATATACATGCATTATTCAACATCCTTCCTGTTAATTTTGATCTTTAATGATGTGTCCAGGTTCTTTTAAGAAAATGGCCAATGTGATTGTCTGAATGGATTCCTTCAAATGCAAATTTGTTCGTGTAGTTCAACCTTCTATGCATGGATTTACACCTTTGAAAAGTAACAAATACAAACTGGTTGAGGTGTTTGGTAATTACTGTGTCACATACCCAGTATTGTACATGAGAGACAGAGCGCTTTTCATTCCTGCATATGAACAATATCCCCTCAATGTTTCTTCAAGTTTTGCAGAATTTTTCAATAAGCAATTGAAAATTTTCAAGATAAAAATAAATAGCTGAAGTGAAGAAGTTTGTACCCTGTTTAGTAGCATTAAAATGGCCCATCCTTTTTCATGTAATGGTTTGGAAGTTCATCACACATACACAATCATATTTAAATGAAGAGTGAAGTTTTTCCTCGTCTTTGAAGTGGAAAATAGATCTGATTTGGGATCTTTAAATTACCTTCTTTGAGAAACATGTAAATCAGTGATTATTTCATTTGGTGTTTAAATAGCTCTGAATGTGCTGGGTAAGTACACACAGTTTAGAAAATATTAAAGGGAGTTTATGTAAAAAGGAAAAGTAGTATTTGTAACTATGAATTTTACTTTTGCATGTGTATGAAAGCATCTGATTCCCCTGAGTTTACCAATGAAGCATTTCTTTGGCTATATTTTTCAAGGTAAATACTTAAAAATATAAAGTATAGCTGAGAAAGAATATCTACAACCAGATCTTGGAGACTGAGATCCGGTTGTAATGGAGACTGAGTACCATTATGAGAAAATGTTCTATTTTAAAACACACACACACACACACACACACACACACACACACACACATATATATATATATATATATATAATACATTATATAAAGCAAGTGATATTAATATATAATTAATCATATACAGGAAAAATAATTTCTCATAAACAGAATTTGCTAGTTGTGTTAGTTATTTCTCATTGTTTTTCTTAATCTGACTTCCAAGGGAGTGGATGATTTCTGATTACATTTTAGTAAGGAAATTTGTGTTACTTTTTTAAGATACAAAGTTATGATTAGGAAAGACATTCAATGCATGAAAAATTTCAACTAAATATTAAAATTATGAGAATATAAGGAGAAAAGGTATAATCTCTGAGAGTTCTCCTGGTTCTGAGGTGGCATCTTCTGACTCTGGGACTCTGTCTGCTCAGAAGCTCACCCAAGTCACCATCGGCAACTTATCGCCAGACATGAAGTCAGATGGAGGAAGCTGATACGTAGAAACCAAAAGAAGTGTATCGAGATCTGTTATAACTTCTTATCATATTATCTCAATGCTTCTTTTTATGTATAGGGTGGGGCAAAAGGTAGGTTTACAGTTGTTCGTATAGACAATAACACAATAATTAATAAATAATAATTTAAGAATAAATCTAGTGTTTTGTACACTCCCAACTGTAAACCTACTTTTGCCCTGCCCTCTGTAGTCTTTGGAACAAGGCAAAGATCCTCACGTTCTCCTTTCACTGCGCTCCAATCAACAGTGACCTCATTCTTGTTCACTTCAATATCCACAATCACGACTGACTGCCTTCTTCTCCTTTATGTCCCTTCCTTCAAAAATCCTATTCCTCTCTCACCTAGCTATGCCTGATCTGTGCTAACAAAAAAATCTCCGATTCCACTCCAGTCTTTGTGCCACTGAAAAATGAGTTCCTCGTGGTTGGCGAGGCCTCTGTCAGTATGAACCTTCCTCAGACAGGGTTTTTCTAACCAACATTAAATTTCACCCTCCTCCTATTTACTTTTGCTCATAGAACTCATGATGAAACATGCGCTCTCTCACCACACATATTTACCTTGTATTCTCTGAGGTTTCACTGTGAGGGAAGTCACTCAGGGCAAGACGGTGTCTCCCTGTTCACCACCCTATCCCATCCCTATGACAGCTCTCAGCTCAGGAATGACTGGTTCCATACAGAACCCAACCCATGCAGTACCTGGCACAAAATAGGTGCTTCACAGTGTTTGTTTATTTTACTGTTTTATTTACTGAAAAGCTGTTCATCTAGAAAAAATTCATGTGGCAACATTAGAAAAATCATTTCCTACAGAAAAAACCAAACCATGATTCATAGCATTACTTTGCATCTGATGGCTTCAAGGTTCTTCGTCAGTGTTTTGATTATATTAGCTCAAATCTCCCAGCTCTGTGCCAGCTAGGCAATATGGACTAATACTCGACTCACTATTACTTTTCAAATGGGACATTCCACATAATAATATAAACTTTGATTTTTCTTTTATAAATATGTAAAGTTAACTATATAAGACAGGTAAGCCATGTCCCTGAGGATACAGATTTTTATATGAGAACAGAAGCCATCTAGCTTGTCAAGAAGGCCACTTATAGACTGAATGCTTGTGTCTCCCCCAATTTAAACATCGAAACCTTAATCTCCAACAAGATGGAAGTAGATGTAAGGTGATTAGGTCCTGAGGGTACAGCCCTCTTGAAGGGATTGGTGCCCTTATAAAAAGGTACCTGAGAGAGGTTGCTTCCTCTCTTTGCTCTGTGCCACAATAAGGACACAATGAAGTGACCATCTGTACACCAGGAGGAGAGCCGTAGCCAGACTGACTATGTGGGCACCCTGATCTTTGACTTTCAGGTTCCAGGACTTTGAAAAATAAGTTTTCTCTGGTTTAAATTGCCTAGTCTATGGCAGTTTGTTAGAGCAACTTGAGTGGACTAAGCCAAAGACCATGCACATTCAGAACCCGCAGAGGGGGGCATGTGGCTTCCCAAAGACTTCTTGCATTTTGATGAATGATCCTAGTTTCAGGTTAAGGAAAATTTACTCTAATTGACTTTTTCAGCAAACAATAAAATTTCTTATCTAAAATTATTTTTCTTACCTCTTGGCTAATGAGGTAAACTAATGGCATCATTAGTTATTATGAATTAAGAGATTTGAGCACATGTTATAAATGGTGTAACTCCAGCACAGACTTTTTACCTTCACTCTGGAATTATATTTTCATTTTTTTCCTCTTTTGCATATTCACTTGGACCTGGACTTTTTTTTTTTTCCAGGCATTTCAAACATTACATACTCAGAGCTGAACTTTACATCTTTTTTTAAACAAAACTCCACTCCCCTAGCTTTCGGAGTGGCACGCCTCCACACTGAACTGCCAGGTCAGAGCCGGGATCCACCCTCCTCATGTCCCTTCCCCTTGGCCCTGGAGTCCAGGGCACCACTGGGTCAGGTGGTTTGGCCTCCAACTCCACAGACTCAGTTCAGTCTCACCACCCTCCTGCCTTCTTCAGTGTCTCTCAGTGCTAGCTCATTTTCCTACTTCAATTTGTTCAAGATGTTTTCTTTGTAGAAACAAGAATTTCCTTTAAACTGTATAAATATTAAATGTATGAGACATTGCCCCGGTACACTTGTACCCTTCAACTGTTTAAGTCTTCAGGTTTAATAAAATTAAGAACTCTCCAGGGCTGACGAGACCCCGAGGGCTCTAACCAGACCCCTGTCCTCCTGTGCCTTATCTTTGCCACCAACTCAGTTTCCACTGTTCTTTGAATGTTAACAGTGTTGTCTTCATCCAGATTCTTAAACATGTTAAACTCCTTTTTGCTTCAGGGCATCCTCCACACTGTTTCTTTTGTCTGGGACACTCTGACTTCCACACCTGTGGGTCTGAGTTTAAATGTTACTTCCTCTGCTCAGCCTAGAGCTAGCTTGACCCTCTTCTTGAATATTATACCTTCTTTATAAAATATTTTCACACAGTTCCGTTGTTTCCTTTATAGCGCTTATTATTTTTACAGTGCTCTAGCAATATGTTGATTTATGTGCATAATGTCTGTATCCCATGGGCCTAAAAGTGTTTACCAAGCCCAATGCTTGGTAATAAAGGGCTTTCAGTGGGTGCATAGATGGAAGGATGGGTGGATATGGATAAAGGAAACTTCATAAGATTTTAGAGCATTCAGAGGAAAAAGATATTTTAGACCATATAAAGAAAATCAAACATAACCTACTGGAAAATAAGAGAATGATAATACACCTTTCCTCACCTTTACTTGCTTCTTTAATTACTTCTTATATTATTTTATTTTACTTTTTGTACAAATTGAAATGCTTATTTTTCAAAAGCTGAACAAAATTTTTCCAGGAATGGTGCAAGAAAACCCAAGGACATAACTATATAGAAGACACAATTTCCCTTTAATAAATACACTCCTACAGGTTCTGATTTGGGCATATAAGTATTCAGACCCTCTGTTCCCTTACTGATACTGGAAGGAATGTATTTAATGTAGAAAGTCTGGCCCAGTCCTTGTGAGAAGTGAGGACGCGGGGTGTCCTCATCCTCTCTCAGGAGCTGTCACTTGTACATTATCACGCCAGCCAGAGTTCAGATCCTTATCACCCTACTTAGGCTTGCCGTGTTTTCATCTCTTACTTAGATGTATTTTTTCCCCCTTGGATGATAGTAAAGGGCATCTTCAGGCACCCTTACCTCTCATATTGAATTGTGAATTTGTTGTGGTGGATTAGATTAATCAAAATGGCCTTAGAAGGAAAATCTCCATGTGTGCTTCTCAAACTCAAATAACTTCTGTCAATTTTTTTCTATAGACACTACTTTCTCTAGTCCATTCTCACATGCTGGTTTCATATATCTCATGCAGCTGAAGATGTATTTATTCCACCCTTGGTGGCTCGAATTTAAACTACTGTTTAAATTATACCTAAGCATGAAAGGCGAGGATTAGAAAAATAACAGAAGTAGAAGCAGGCAAGATGTAAGCTATTTATTTTCAGTAGAACAAAACATTTAGAATACTATTACTTTTATTAAAGCTTTTGGAATAAAGCATTTTGGAAACAAAAGTTTATCTGAATAGCAGTGGCATTACCAACCTAAAATACTGATATCAAAAGTTTATCAAAAATTTATCCAAATGAATAGATATCTTAGAGTCTTTGTATTATTCCTTTGACTCTCTGCCAATTTCTTTATTAAAAATAGGTATTTACTTGTAGGATAATATGTCAAAAACAACTTTAAAGATGTTTCTTATTAACAGATGAAGATATTTTTATGTTCTCTGTAAAAACTCATAGAGCCCTGGCTGGTGTGGCTCAGTGGATCGAGTGCCATTCTGCGAACTGAAAGGTCGTTGGTTCGATTCCCAGTCAGGCCACATGCCTGGGTTGCGGGCCAGGTCCCCAGCTGGCGGCCTGTGAGAGGCAACTGTCAGTGTAGCTCTCCACTGCACACTGATGTTTCCTTCCTTCCTTTTCTCCCTCCTTGCCTTTCTCTCTAAAAGTAAATAAATAAAATCTTTTTAAGTACTCATAAACTTATATATTAATGTTTTATTTTGAGATTTGAAGGTGTTCTATGAAGATGAAGATATTTTCCCCACTTCAAAAGCAATATTTATTATAAAAATAATCAAAGTACTTACAAAAACAATGTGAAATTACCTACAATTCTCTTGTACATATAAATTTCCTCAAAATGGGATTATAAGAGTAATACATTTAATAGTTTTTCACTTAACAAAGGAACATTTTCCTACATTTAAATTATTTTAATGGCTTTAAGATTTATATCCTCTATTTTAGTAAATAATTAGCTTGTTTCCATTTTTTCTTTTTTACATAAACAGCAAGGTGAATACCTTTGTAATCATAGCTTTGAATACATGGTTAACTACCTCCCTGGAAACATTCCTAGAAAGAAAAATTGTTTGGACAACAGTATTTGTATTTTTTATTAAATCTGACATACATAGCCAGATTGTCCTCCATGAAGCATACCCCAAATTATACATCTAACCACAGAGAACAAGGGTTCCCCAATTTTCTTTCACCTTCATCAGTGATGAAAATTACAACCTCTACAAGCTCTGATGGTTCTATGGGAGAAACATAAAAATAAAGTGACATTTAAAATGTCAATACATTTTTTTTCATGAGATAGTCAGCTTTTTGGATGTCATCATTTAGTTGTGTGTTTGTGTCATTTATTCTTTTTTTAAGTTGTGGGTGATGACCAAATGTAAGAACATGTTTAATGTTACCGTGATTAACCCTTTCTTTTTCTTCTGAGTATCTCTGATGTATCCCTAACTTCTAAGTGAATGTGTGGACTTTTAGTAGTACCCATGACAGAGAGGTTGGCATCATTCTGTGGCAATAAACAGCTACAAACCCTGTGTGTAACAATTTTCAGCAGTCATGGAGCAGTAACCAATGCAGGGCTATATATTATTTGAGGAAAGCACAGTACAAAGTGGAACTTCACATTCAGTCTAGCTTTCTCCCTGATGGCACCTTCCAAACTCTCAGTGCCAGCAGACAGACCTCAAGCAGAGTGTACCAGTGTCACATGACAAGAGAAATAGAGAACGTAGATGGGACATACTAAGGGGACTGTGATTTGTGGAGTCAGGTTACCACAAAAATGGCAAAATGGAGAAGAATTTTAAAAACTCAGTTTACGAATTCTTCTTGGGTCTTTGACTGAATCAAAAACCGCACTCACTGTACAGGTAAACTTTCAGAAGAGCTGGCAGAAGATACCTGATAGGAGCCTGAGAGCTGAACTGTGATCTCAGCCCTAAAAATACACTAGAATGGGCCCGGCCAGAGTGGAAACCTCATTAAGCTGACACTCAACAAAAGCCATGACTCAGGAGTTCAGCACTACATTAAGCAATCCTAGGTATTGTGCCATTCCTTCAGAGTAAAGAAAAATTGAAATAGGCCCACTATAATAAAGTCTGAAACTAAGTTTTGGTAGGATCAAGATGATCTGCTGGTAGTCTAACTCATGACAAAAACAAAATCATTTGGGGAAAAACAAATGAAATAAAGTTGAACATTTATACTATTCCATCCATGGATTCTTGCACACATGCAGAAATCATTAGTCATAGGATCAGAAAAAGCATTTGATCATAAAGAGACAAAATAATCAATAGAAGCAGACCCAAGGTAAACCAGATATTTCAGTAAATAGATGAGAACTTCAAAACAACTATAATTAACAGATTATGATTATAGAAGAAGTGTGGAAATGAATAAAAATATGAGAAGTAGCAGGAGTAGTTGAAATATAAAATGAATCACATGGGCATTTTAGAATTGTCAAATACAGTATCTTAAATTAAATGAAACTCACTCGATAGGGTTAGCAGTAGACTGAACACAGAGAAAAATGGGATTAATAAACTCAAAGACAGGTCAGCATTAAATATCCCAGATGAAACACTAAGAGATGCAAAAAAGCCCCACAAAAATAAAACAGCACATGAGTGATAGACACCATAGACAAATGGTTTACTGTGCAAATAAACAGATTCTGTGTATGTGTGATTTGAAGAGCTCATGCTAAAACTCACATGGAAAGGAAAAGAAAAAAGAACAGTGTAGAAACTTTTAAAAATAAGAGAAAGTTAAACTGTACTTGAACAAAAATTGAATAAAATTAAAAAATAAATAAAAATAAGAGAAAACTATGTTATACTGAATATCAGGAGTTATTCTGAGCGTATCATATTTCAGAGGCTGTGATACTGGTATCCCAGAACAGACAAAAGAAATGGAACAGATAGGGAGTTGATGTACAACCAAATGGCACTGTGGAATAATGGAGAAATTGGAATCTTTTACTTAATAACACAACAAGCCTTCGGGCTAAAATATTCAATGTTGTCTTCTTTTTCCCAGGCATCACAATTCTTGTTTTCTCAACCATCATTCTTTCTGTCAGTTATGTATTTGTAAGAATATCTTTTTTGAAATATCTTTGAAAATGTGGCATCTAGAACCTTCCAGTGTCAATGCGGTGTAGGAGGTTCGCTTTTTGATCTTAAGAATATACTCTTTCACATTGCAAACGTAGCTATGTGAGCCTCTTAGCATCTCCCTGGCCTGTGCTCATGGGCTTTTTTGTATGTCTGCAGGAGGGTGCTCCTCACAGACATTCCTCATTAGCAAACTGGTGACGGAAAATTTCCAAACTTGTTCCACATTTAATACCAGGCTTAATTTCATTTAGCAAAGATGTCCCTTTGTATAAGACCAGATTAAATCTTTTCATTTCCTGTTTTCTGCTTCCCTGCTTAACTGTTTTTTTTTTTCTTTCATTGACTCATTCAATGCTTTCCTTAGGTCTCACATCATACATATTTGTGCCTTTTATTCTTGTGAACAGACTTATTCCAAGTCTGTTTCTGAGTCAGCTTTTTCATAGCCTATTACCTTAATATCCAACAACTGGGTCATGTGTAATATATCTTTTTTTATCCACTAGTGGTGTTAAGTGCTTGCAATGTGACAAGTATTGTGTGGTATTGAAAAAAATACTCCACTCCACATCGATTGTACATCTGCCAAGTCTTTTTCCAATAGTTCTCTGATATGCCACTTACATGGAACGTATACTAGTTTTGCTGCAAACATCCAGCACATTTCTCATAATCAAATATCTACCTTTTACTATGAGTAGTCTTTGTGAGAGGGTGGTGGACAGGAAGGGGGCCAGGGGTGTTATTTCCCTATGTTGATGATAGTCACCAATATCTTGTGACATGTGATCTGAGTTCGGCTGATAAGATCCCCTCCTGAGATTTTGCACCATGAGCCAGCAATGCAAGAACCGAAGGAAGAGCTGGGAGTTATTCACTGAATGAACAAAGGTGGCCCAGCATTTCTTGCTATAAGGTTGTGGCTCTGGTTTCTGCATTCCAGTCCCGTGGAACAGTAACGAAATGTTTATGCTAACTCCCCAATATCTTCATTCCGTTTATTTTGGATAATCAATCTCTGCTGCTGACAAACGAGAAACCTGAAATGATCAATCCCACGCGGCCCTCCTTAAAGTGGTCAGTCAGAAACCTATGATCTAGTGCTTACCTGCAGTCCACTCATTTATAGTAGATGTCATCTTAGGGCAAGTGTATCCTGAGCTTACTTTCCAATAACTTTTTAAAAATCAATATTTACATGGCTTATTTGTGAACTGTTGCAGATCACAGAAATTAGATTTGTCTTAACTTATTTGGAATTGATTAACCCATTGATTGATTGTATATATTAACAACATATAATTTAAAAAAATACAGAGTAACTAATATCTCATTATACATAATTTTTCCATGTTTTCATTAAACTAACCACTGTGTAATCTTAGTGTGCATTATTTTTCTTCTTTTGAAACTGGGCCAATATTTGGTGTCTCTACTGACCTAGTCCTTTTACTTCTTCCATGCTTGCACAATTATTTTAGGAAAACCTACTATTGCAGTTGTGCTTTTGAAACAAAGAAGAAGAAATGCAATCAAACAAAAGCTACCTACAGCTTATTTTCCTATAAATCATCTTGGAATGGCTAATACATTCCATTTAATTTTTAAAAGATTTTTTTGTTCTGCCAGTTCTAAATCAAACAGTGTAAGTTTTCCTTGAAAGAGTGGACTCTCTAGTGGAAGCAGTTTGTGTAGGAGTTCTCGGCCACCTTTCTGTGTGTCAAGCATTGGTTCTACTTTTCCTTTCTTCATTCTGCTAATGACAAATATGTTTTTTGTTCAGACTCTCTTTTGCTAGTATTAGCATTTTCTGATGAAGAGACCTAATTCTTTGGACTGTAACCACCCTTCGAACCAAGAAAACCTTTAAAAACGACAAATTATTGCTAAAAACCTAGCAGTATGTTCCATCCTCAGCATTGTTGTGATGGGGTTACCATGTATGCTAACAGAATCCTTTGGATTTGAAACAGATCTTCCCTTCCCCAGGGAAAGAAAGGAAATGGAAACCCAGGGCTGCAGCCCTGGCTACCACAACTGCTCCTAGTCTTTTAAATGCTAGAATGAAAATGGGATTGGGAATCTGTGTTGTTTTCTTTTATTTTCCCACTAAATCAATTTTATGAGTAAGTGGTTTTCTTGCTCTGAATTTCATAGTTTAGCAAGCTTTAGTGCCACAATTATTTTTAAGAGCGTCAACATATATGTTCTTATTAATTTGTTTAATATCACAGGCAATTTTAGCTCATTAAAAAAGGTTATGTTTGGAAAGCCACAGTATTTCAGTCTATTGGTATATTTCTAGTGCACTGAAGCAATAATTAGATAAATGTGTGTAGTAAGCCTACAAATGTTAAATTTTCCAAATGGCTTTACTTTCAGAGAATTGTTACAGCAACCCGGAATCCAACCCCAACATTTTGATTTCTTTTTCAACAGCCAGTTAAATAATCCTTTCTGCCTCTGGATATAACATCTAGTATATTCCTCAGTGAAACTAAAAGCTATACTTACATCCTTTTGAGATTTTATGAAGTGTGACCGGTGCTGCAGAAAAGCTAACCTATAGCAGAATTGTCAGAAAAGTGATCTTACCTACAGTCACAATGGTGATTGAAATATAGCTATATAGCTTTGACACTTTAAGCACTTCAGTCCCAACTAAATCTCAGTAGTAATTTCCTCCAGCAGTGCTTTAAAATAAATCAAAATAAATGCATATAAAAGAGAAAGATACCTCTACACATAGGTAATGCTTTTATGTGGGGCTTTCTAGTAGCTGCTCTCCTAAATATCTACAAAAGTGGGAAAAGATATCACACTAGCCAAATCATTAAGTCGTCCTTAACAAGTAATGGAATTACATCTATGGAATTGAAGAGCCCTGGACTCCACAGGGATAATCTGTGCCTCTCTTCCAACGAAGAGTGCCATTGTTTTCCAGGCCTTCTAACTTATATGATTCTCACCTTCACCTTCTTTGAGACACCATATTTTTGGTTGCTTCTTTGGTTTTCTTTTTGACAACTTTTGCTTTACTGGAGTTTTAAAATCTTGATCACGGGATAACTGAGCAACATGAGACATTGTCATACTTCAGGGGGGTAGAAAGAAGACCACTGCTATCTCACAGGAAGAATAGGGAGGCTGAAGACAGGGTCTGCAGTGGCTGGGGGGTGGGCAGTGTGGCATCTGCCTTTGTAGAGTTCACTCGGCAGTCACTACAACGCTCATTATAGGGGCTGCCTGACTCCCATAGCAGATGCATTCTCAAAAGTCCTGTAGAGAAGGTTGTAGTTAAGGGACAAATTTACAGAGGCACCAACCATTCTGTCTGTACCTGGTAGAATCAAGTGGAAAATGGAGAACACCTGTGTAGGTCAGTCTTTAGACTAAGTTCCAAGAGGAGGCGTTAGGCGTAAATAAGAGAAGGGAATAGTGAACACAAAACACACAGGTAGAGTCAGAATAGTCATGGAATTAGAACCTTAAACAAAGTATAAAAAAGAAGTCTAGATTTTTGTTCCCAAAATTCAACTTTTAGATACGTAATTTAAAGTAGAAATCATCGACTTATGTATTTTGAAATATGAGTATTCTTTTAAATGCTGCCTAAAGTTATAACTGATGCTAGCTAGCAATCTGTGGTTCTGAGGTTGTGGCCATTTTTTCAATGATATATATTTTAGGACTCCCTTGGTGTGAAAAAAAAAGTGGTAACAAGAGTAGAGAATAAACACAGATTTGGAGTAGGAAGAAAAAGAGAAGAAAGGAAAGGTGAGTAATACTGGAAAGCTTAGGTTCACTACAGGGGTTGAGGGCTCTACAAAGAACCATTCACCTGGTGGGGTGACCACTGGGCTGACGCTCTCCCCAGCTCCACAAGGCAAAGTGCCCAAGCTCACAAATACCTGGCAGGAGATATGTTCTGGTGGGAGCCATTAAAAGGAAGCTGGTGGAGCACTGTGGGGCAGAGACAAAAGTAAAATAGAAGATTCATTAAGGTCAGAAACCACAAAAAATCTATACAAATTTTATGGCAGAAAATATATTTTCCATTAGGCAGAGAATGGGGAGTTTGACTCAGTTAGATGGGACTCCCTGGGGAAAAAATGTTTTCTACTGATATTGAGATTAAAGAACTTTCATGAAAAAATTTTAATTTAGAATTAAAATGAAAGTGAAATATAAGAACATATAGACATAGCTGATTGAGAAAAATATTTTATTATATAAAATTCAATAAAATATTTGAATCTTTAATTAAATAACTTGCAAGGTTTCTAAAATTGAGTGACTAATTATTTGGATAATAAATCTTCTATCTTATACTAACTGACAAACATTTTCATACCATTTAAGTATATCAAAATTACTATGTTACCTCTTCACAAAAATTCTGAAAATAGATCAAACTTACTTCCAAATTTTAGATGAAAAAGAAAAATATAGTATAATCAATAATCAAAACCATATCTCAAATTTATGTAGAAACAATATTTTTTATTTCTTTAACATTTAATTAAATATATATCTACCAGACCCAATACCTTAGATGGTAGACTTACATAACCTGAAATCCCAATTATGCTTTTAAAGACATTAGAGTCTCATTTATTCATCATGGTTGTGGTGAAGAGTTTTGTTAATCAAATATTCTGTTACTTAAATAGAGAGGCACCACATATATTATGAAAGGACCGGTGATTTTTTAAAAAGAATTACAACACACGAAAACATACCTAATAAGAAAAACTACATTTATAATAAATTCAGTTTCTAATTTTCCCTAGTACACAATTTATCTCTGCATCTTGATAAAATGACTTTGAAAATCCAATTTAGAATCATAAAATGTTATTGTAGATGAGTAGAAGTAAAGGACTGTGTGAGTGTGTCTCTCTCTCTGCCTGGCTAGAGGGACAAAACAAGTCTATCTCTAATTTTCAGAAGTCATTTAGCCTGGGTGATAATGAACAATACCGTATTCACTCTCTACCTATAATACAAAGCAGGAGTCAATATACTGAAGAAACGTTCGTAAGTTTCTTTATTAACATTGTTTCCACAGATTCTTAAATAAATTGAGAAGCAGATTAAGAAAATTACATTACTTTGCACAACCTTTCTTGAGTTTAATAAGAAAATCAACCCAACATTTGCAGCATGGATTATTGATGTTTATAAAGTGATTTTGTATTTTTTCTATTACAAGGTGATTATTTTTATTAACCTCTTTTATAATTGCCCTATTTAGAGGAGTAGATATCAACTTTAGTTCTACAACTGATAGAGTCATATAATTCCTTTTAATCAGCTTTAATAGTGTCACCTACAAATTTTGTCAAAGTGCAGTGAAATGCAGAATATAGTGTAAAACAACACATAATGACTCAGTGGCTGAATTGAATGAATTTAATTAATTAAATCACTTATGAATCAATGGGCTAATTAATTAATATTAATTAATTGAATCAATCAATTGATTGATTAATTGAATTTAATTATTCTTTAATTCATTTAAAAAGTGCTTTGTGTATACCCATCAAACCTGGAGTTTCTGCTGTATTGCAGGAAATTTTATTATTTCTAAGTGAGATTTTAATGTTATTTTCTATTTTTAAAGAAAATCAGACGAGTTTGCTTTAAAATAAAAGTGAAAGTAAAACATGTTAGCAGAACCAAATCTTTTAACCCAGTAACATGAAAATAAATCCTTGGGTGAAAAAATATCAGAGAAAGGTGACATTTAGTTATCCCTGGATCTTGCAATTTCAACACTCAGGGTCACAGTAATACCATTCCTCAGACAGTGCCAATAGGTGTTTGCACACTGCCTTCTGTCAAAGGTCCCCACGTGCGACTTACAAAGTCCAAGTCGCGCCTCTGTGAGACAAGAGCCTGCTCTTGTCATAACACCCCCTCTCACCGACAGTGGTGGGATGTGGAGGTTAAGTGCCTTTCCTGCGGCCACTTTAGTGAGCCACGGTACTTAGCAGAGTGGCAGCAACCTTGCTTCTGGCACTGGTGGTTAAGCATGTGGCCTGGTTCCCTGACCATCATTTCTGACTCTTCTACCCATTAACCCATAGTCAGGTTGGTGAAGACATAAACAAAGGCTGTGTTTTCAAGTAACATTTTGAAAAATATGTGAGAAATTCACCACAGTTACACACACAATTCTGCGTGTGATTCTGTACGTTTCGTTAGCATTTTGAATAGCTTATGTATTTTCAGAAAAATAAATGCAATTAACTATAATTGATACTCAAGCACTACACAATTCATTAGTATTTCTGGTCTTGCAATGTTCTCAGATACTTGAGGACCTAGGAAGCCAAGCTGGCTTTCAGGGTTGTTTTACCCTGGAATGGTAGATGCCACCCCTGACAGACAACAGCCTGACCCTGACATTGATCCAGGCATGACAACCACCTATTTGATTGAAGAATTAACTGTTCTTTGTTGTTTTTAATCCCAGTATTCTATAACTTCTGAAAGACTAAGTTGGAAATATTTTTCACTTGATATTCATTAATCATCTAACATCATGGAATAAGTGAAATGGGTTCAATAGCAACCATCTATCATATCTATGGTTCCTGGTACAGTTATGTGAATTCTGATCTGTTTTAACTCACTGTGCATATGTTTTATGTAGAGAGTTTCAGTTATTTTTTGGAGCTGCATGTATGATACAGAATATTAATAAATAAGTATTCTGAAATTTAATTTATAAAAAATTAAATTAGAAATAAAGATAGCATATTACAACTATAAAGATTTGAACAACATGGTAGTAATGGTTACATAATCAGTTTTGTATTTATAATATAGAATGTTATATTGATACTACACAGGTATTAAGAGGAGAGCTTTACATAGTTTTAATATCATGGTAATACGATCATAATATAATATATAATATATATACTTATATTATAATTTTATTTTTTTTAAATATTTTCTTTATTTATCTTTTAGAGGGGAAGGGAATGAGAGAGGAAGGAAACATCAATGTATGGTTGCTTCTCATGCATCCCCTGCAGGGAACTGGCCCCTGCTGAAAACTGGCCTACAACCCAAGCATGTGCCCTGACTGGGAATCGAACCACGATCATCTGGGTCGCAGGCCCGTGCTCAATCCACTGAGCTACACCAGCCAGGGCCTAATTTTAAATCTATTTTTGAAAACATACTTTATGTCGAAAGATATAGAGAAAAATATACCTCAAAATATTAGTACTTTCTGGGCAAGACTTAGCAAAATTAATATCTTTCTCTTAATTGTTATGTATTTCTAAATTTTCAACAATGAACATTATAATAAAAAACTAATGTTCTAAGTTGAAACCCGTGACATTAGTTTTATTTTCGTTCACTCATAGGTAATGGAACTGCATGTGAAATTTTGGGGGAGCTCTGTGCTTGCTACTATGGTGTCCTCCTAAAGTCAGGTATTTTGTTGTTGTTGTTTATGGGGTATTATAAAATAGAGAGAATTTCAGTGTCTTTGCTGGGATAGTCACATGGTCTAAATGACTGGAGGTTAATGCTTTTTAAGTTTAAAACAATACTTATATAACTTTTGTTAAGACCAATCATGCTCATACAGCTTCTGGTATCCATGATAATACAATGTCCTTATTAAAACCTTGATCGAGATAAAATTGGCAGATAACAGTGAGCAAGTTTAAGATGTACACGTGTAAATTTTATACACACATATAGCTGTCTTTGTTCAATTCAGTCAATGGTTTTGAAACGTATGAACATGTTATCATATCAAAAATGGTTGTAATGGCTAGATCACCCACTGGGAAGAAGGGAGGGAAGAAGGGAGAGGTCGAGGACACCGACTTTCATCTTGAGTGACTGCTGATTAGCATAAGTTTATCCAACAGGGATTCCAGGAGGTCACTGCGAAATAGGGTAGCGTGGTTGGTTCTTGCCTCCACCAGGCTATTCTATCAGGAGAAAGGATTTTCCCAATGCACTCCTTCTACTGAAGGCCAAATCCACATCCTCCTAAGACTATTCCTCACAGAGTGACTAGTACCTTCAAGATCTACTTTGACTGGCCAAAGCAATGCTACTCTAAGTTTGCAGAACCAGGGGAAGTCAAGTGTAGCCCCTTGGTGTGTACATTGGTCAGAGCTGTGGAATCCGGCCTAAAATAATATTCATGTTTTCTCTCTCTCTTCAGTTAGCTGAGTAGGGTTGAGTATAAGAAAGTTGGAGAGGGACACAACACACCCAGGTTTGTTATATCTAAGCAAAATAAAAGGTCAAATATGTTTTTTTAAAAAGATTTTATTTATTTATTTTTAGACAGAGGGGGAGGGAGGGAGAAAGGGAGAGAAACATCAATGCGTGCTTGCCTGTTACATGCCCCCTACTGGGGACCTGGCCTGCAACCCAGGCATGTACCCTGACTAGGAATCAAACCTATGAAACTTTGGTTCACAGGCCCACATTCAATCCACTGAGCCACGCTAGCCAGGGCTCAGACATGTCTTTCTAATGAAACCATAGCAAAAGCTGTGAAATCATCACTGGATTAATGTGTTGACAAAAGCAGAGCAGCTTTCCTAGGTAAGTAGAAAGCCATGCACAGAACTGGGGGGGCTACTTCAATAATGGCCACGTGGACTGCAGAAAACGTAGTGATGTCACTTCCTTTCAGATGATGCAGAGCCCTAGAAAAATGGGTTACTAACAGTTTAAACTAAAGGCTTTACTTCTCAGAGCCTCATGTGGGACCACATTAGTATTCAGTGCTGATGTTGGGCATGGAGAAGATTTGAAGTTTTTCATGTCTAAAACCTCATGATCAAGGGAAAAACCTTTTCTAGGACTGGAGTCTAGATGGAAAAGAAGCTTCACATGGTTTCCTCACTGAGTTTTACTGTAAGCCCATGGGAAAAAAGATCCTTACTCCCCTTTATTTCGCTAAAGCACATTGACTTTTTGATACTTTTTAAAATGAAAATTAAAATGTTTTAAGATTCAAATTGTCATTAGACTATATGTTTATTTAGATGAAATGATATCCTTCCACTGGGACAAAAATTTTCAAAATATTCACCCTTTTCATTTATTGGATAAAGTTATAGCTGTCTTTGAATAATATATTTCACTCAAAATTAGTTTCTGACATGTTTAGGTGAATGGAAGTCTGGACTATGACTATCAGCCAAGTTAAAATTAAAAAGTTATCCTAATCCACTCTACATGGTTTTGTCCAAGAAAGCGCCTCACTGGGATCACTCTTATGATTCTTCTGGGCTCTCCAGGGCCCAGATGTCTCCCAAGGTCCAACATCTAAAATGTAATAAACTTCATTTCAATAGCCTATTGTGGAGAAAGCACTTTCCCTCTAACCATGAATTTGCCATCATAAGAGCAGACCTTTGGAAGTCTTTCTGGGCACACTTTTTTTGGTTGTCTTCAATGAACTGTGAATTTGAGGTCTCAACATCATGATTGAATCCTTATAAATGTCTTTCCTCATGTGAAAATACTTAGTAGACAGCCATGCATTGAATCAGCAGTTACTTGAATCTGAATTTGAGCTGAACCAGTTCAGATTTGAACTAAATAGAACAAATAGTATATACTTGTTACTGACAGCATAAATATTACAGTACAAAATATTTCCCATTCTGTCCGTTTCCAAGCACTGGGAGGCAGCTGGGTTCTTGGGAGGACTTTGAAACTACAAAATGCCAGAGATTACTGAGTAATTTAGAGTTAAACAATATAACAAAAATGCTTAACTAATTTATTTGAACTTTTCCCTTGTTCTTGAATATATAAGCATCATAAGTATGAACAAATACTTGTTAAACATTCAAATTTTTTCCATTAGTAACTTTGACAGTAGCATAAAAGGTATTACTATCTTTTCCAAGAAACTTTATTCTAATAAATTAGAGAAAAAACTGAAGTATTCAGCAGAAGAAATACAGAACAACAAAGATAAATTTCCATAATCTGTGACTGAAGTGAATGTCATCTGACTTTAAGTTATAACATGAATATTGGGGAGGAAGAAGGGTCCACTCTTTAGAGCTAAAAGGTCCACTAGTATACTTTTCTAGACTTAAGAGTACAAAACTAAAAATACATAGTTTAAATAGTATTTTAATAGTTATTAATACTGTATGTTTATAAATTATAACAAATAAATTAAAATGTTTTAAATCTAGATCATCTGCCAAAACCTAATTTTAGTGGTCCTCTCATAGAACCGAGGTCTTATGACAACAAACTAATCCAAAGTCTAAGGGAAGAACAGTGCTTTTGCAAAAAAAAAAAATTATCGGAATAAAAGAGAAATAAAAAATTAGATTTGTGTTTTAAAAGATCAGTGATGTGTCCAGGTCACTGCCCTGGATTAAGGATGGGACAGATCTATGCAAATGGAAGTAGAATAGTATGCCTAGTTGAAGTTAAGCTTAGAATAGGTAATGAGGGGTTACTCTTGGGGTCCCTGTTATAAAACTGGGGAGAAGGGAGCTGGACTGGGCAGGTAGAGAAGCTGAGTTGCTATGTAGTCAGTAATAATTTGTGGGGACTCTGAAGATGGAACAGTCTTTAAATTTTTTTCCCTGTTAGGGGTAGAAAGTCAGGTTTTCATGACCAAGGCAATCCGCAGTGGAACGGCCCTTCCAGCTGGGTTGGGACATTTTCTCCCCTTACACTCTTTAGGATGTACTGCCCCAGAGTTAATTCTATGAACTAAATGTATGTGTTCCCCTAAATTTATATGTTAAATCCTACCCACCATGTGATGGTGTTTTGGAGGTTGAGCTTTGGGGGTGAATAAGTCATGAGGGCTATGCCCTCATGATTGAGATTCATGTCATCATAAAAGAGACCCCAGAGCACTTTGCTTCTCCCTCCTGCCGCATGAGGACACAGCCAGAAGACAATGTCCATGAACCAGGAAGTGGATCCTCACCAGGCAATGGAATCTGTTGGCACCTCAATCTTGGATTTTTAGCCTCCAGAATTGTGAGAAATAAATTTTTGTTGTTTGTAAGCCACCCTGTGTCGTATCTTTGTTACTGAAGCCTGAATGGATGAAGACAGTTATACTGTGGTCTGAGAAAGGCTTGCGTTCAGGAAAAAAATGATGCCCTTGGTAAAACACACTGTTGGTCTAAGACAACAGCATTTGCTGCACCTTGGCCAGAATGAGACACACAAGTGTGTTTACGAGCTTGGCTGATGCTCATGTGATATCAGAGAAGGGTGGGTGAAGCATTGGCCTCTCATGTATTTTATCGACCCCTTGGAGTTTTACTATTTACACTAAACCAACAAAGTTTCTTCCTCAGGGTGACTGGCATAACCCCAGGTGTCTGTCATCTTTCTTAGGTGAAATTTCTACATCTCCAGGGAACTGAACTTGGAGGTGGCACAGGAACTTCCAAGCCCTTGCCATCTGAGAAAGAAAAGTGAGCAAGGAAGACAACACGTAATTATTTTAAAACAATTTCAGACATACAAAAGTTATTCCTGCCTGGAAGTGTTCCTTCCATTCAAATTGCTCAATGGGCCAGTTTTGAATTTGGAGAGAAGAATCTTCTCTTTTTTTCCTTGTTTGTCCTTTTCCGAATGGCTTCTTGTTTGTGTATTGAAAGTGATTTAAACATCCTAAACTTGTGAGAAAGAGTCAAGTTTGTGATAATTCAGAAATCCACCAGAGTGCTTTTCTGGAGATATCACACATCTAACACCTGTAACTTCAGTTAATTATTCCATCTTTCAAAAGTTGCTGGTCATCAGCTGCTACGTGTACCTGCTCAAACAAACCCCCTGGGACTGAGAGAGAACATGGGCTTTCCTGATGGAATGAAAGTCAATCCCAGATTTGGGGTAAACAGGAGGGAAAAGTGAATTTCACACTTTACTTGTTATCCTTTTGTACGTGTGTAGAATGGAATAATCCATAGGAGTTGTTTGGGCTTTAGTTTATTGAGGGAACAAGATTAACTGAACAGCTATTTTGTGTTAGACACTGTTTTCAGTGTCGGAGGCCCTGAGTAAGTCATCAGGATGATACAAAATGGACGTGGAGGAGATAGTGAGAGAAAGGAGGTAGCAATTAAAGGAAACTGAACAGTTTAGTTGATTTTTGTCGTTCATGGCAGTTCACACTATCAAGTTGCTGTGAACCCTGAATTGGTGAGAGCTGAGCCACTGCTCCCAGGAAGCACAAGGTTGGGTTCCTGAGAGTCCCTGGTCACCACATTGTCATCAACTAGTCAATAAACACATAGCCGTGTCTTATGTGTGTTTCTGATTGAAGGTGCCTTACTTAATATATCCTGATGGTTCATTCACACAAAAATGTTAAGGACCCTGCACAAAACAGAAGAGATGAGACTTGTTTACAGCATTAGCATGGAGTCAAGAGGGCAGAGCATCACCTCTAGCCACCTCGGCCAGCAACAGGCACATCGGCCAGAGCAGGGTTTCCCCGCTCGGCTTGTGTCTGCATATGGCCAGGCCACCCCACGGACACTGATTTGGGCGAATCTACAATAAATGAGGATGGGCCATGTTACGGGAATCCAGAATAGGCTGTGTGACAACCAAGATCTGTTCTCTGACTGCTGCTTTGGAGTCAGTGGAGACCATGCTGGAACACTGGCAGCATCCACTTCATTTGCCTTGAAAATTTGGTTATTTTTTGTTACTTTGTGTTTTTTTTTGCATTTTTTATTGTTGTTCAAGTACAGTTGTCTCCATTTTCCTGCCACCACTCTCCCTCGCCCCACCCACCCCACCCCCACCTCCCACTCCCAATCCTTCCCCTCCTTTGACTTTGCCATGGGTCCTTTATACCTGTTCCGTGATGACCCTCTCCCTTCTTTCCCCAATTATCATGTTTCACACTCTCCTCTGGTTACTGTCAGTTTGTTCTTTATTTCAATGACTCTGTTTATATTTTGCTTGCTTGCTTGTTTTATTGATTAGGTTCCACTTATAGGTGAGATCATATTGTCTTTCACCGCCTGGCTTATTTCACTTAGCATAACGCTCTCCAGTTCCATCCATGCTTTCACTAAGAGTAGTGGCTCCTTCTTTCTTTCTGCTGCATAGTATTCCTTTGTGTAAATGTACCATAGAATTTTGATCCATATTTAAACCAAAATTTCAATGTAAGTTCCCGTCAGTAGATAAATTTTGGTTTAAATCAAACATTCTGTGTGTGGTTGTACTGGAAAGACTATGTCACCATTTTCTGGGGAGCTCATCATGTGGTGGCTATATAAGTAGTCAGGACCTAGATCAGAGAGGCACGGAGGGCCACTGGGCTGGCCAAGGTGGCCCCTCTTCTGAGCCCAAGCAAAGCCCAATGGAAGACCCTGAAGTTGCTGAAACAAGAAGCATTTTAGAACTGCAAAAAGCTTCGGACTTTATCTCTCTCACCTCTCGAGTGTCTAAAGGAAAAACACTGAGCCCTGGCTGGTGTAGCTCAGTGGATTGAGTGTGAGCCTGCAAACCAGACGATTGCGGTTCAATTCCGAGTCAGGGCACATGCCTGAGTTGCAGGCCAGTTCCTGGCAGGGGACACCCAAGAGGCAAACATACATTGATATTCTCTCCCTCTCTCCTTCCCTTCCCCTCTAAAGATAAATAAATAAAATCTTCTAAAAAAATAAAGGAAAACACTGAGATTAAAGAGAAGACCTGCTGGTTTTCAGAGCTGGGAACCGAACTTTTGGTCAGGTGGGTTATGGCATTTGTAGCAAAGAGCTGTAGGGATGGCAGGCTGACCCAGCCTTTCAGTGTTGCCTCATGTGTCTCATAATTCATGCTTCATGGAGGATAATGTCCCAACTTATGTTTGTTATTTTAAGCATTATTTATAATTCTAAGAGCCCCAGAGCAGTGTGTACTTTTCTGAATTCATCTACATAAGATTTATTAGATATAAACTTCATTTTTACATTCCATTAGAAGAGAACCCATGAGATTTCTTCCCTATCTGTTAACTCATCATTTTTTTGGTTTCAATAGAATTTTATATCTTATCTTATCAAACCAAAGTAATTATAACATTACCACCCTTTGAATTGGTTAATAGAAACAGTTACATTGTGTAACGTCATGAAACGTTGAGAGTAATTACTTTGACAATATCAAACATGAACTGAGCATTAAAAATTCTTCTTTAATTTTTTCCATATTAAAGCAAAAGTTACATCATGGAAAAACTGAGCCAAAAGAAATATTGTAGCAAACTCAGAATTAGTTTTTACATTTTAACACAGGCAGAATTATGCAATAATTATGAGGACAGGAAAATGTGGAAAATCTGCATTTAAAAATGCAGGACTGTATTTGACAAATACCCATGAAGCACTTAGCACCCCTGATGACATATGATGTGTTAACCCTTCTTTCTGAGCATTCACATCCTAAATGAAGAAAGACTTGTAAATCATGTGCCTACCCAATACAATTAACCAATAAAACTATATTTTGAGCCAGTATATGTTTTAATGAAAAGAAAAATAATTAGTATGGGGACACCCAAAAGACAGATCAACTGTACATTGTGATAGTGGACAGCTAATTACTTTAATTCTGGCTCAGGGCGTAGACTCTTTTATGAATTTCATGTTGCTAAAAGGCTCCATCACCCATAACTGCATATGGGAAAAGGACCCAGGAAGAGGCACTGGCAGAACCACCATGGAGCTGGAGTTGAGGTCTTCTGTTTCGAACTGCAGGCACAGCTTGCCTGCCTCCTTCTCCACCATGGCTGCACGTGCAGAAGAACAGTGACCTTCCTGAAGGCAGGGTCCAGACAGACGCTGAGCCAGGAGAGTAGGAACCCCAGTGTGACTGAGGAAGAGGAAGAATGATGGGAGCAGCTCCGAAGATTTGGGGAAATGGCCCCACTCCTCTCCTTTTATTCCAGCACTGTTTGTACTCGGAGTCATGTATCAGGTCCTTCCTGCCCCCACATACCACACACACAACCTCTGAAAGTGTACTCTGTATCTCCAGCTGCAAGGCACGTGGAGGTGCTGAGGCGGAGCCTCCCAGGTGGCTGCTGGAGGCTACAGCAGGGAGACAGAGTGGGAGCGGCAGGGAGGTGCAGCCTGTGGGCTTGGCTTTAATCAGGTGAGGCTACAGAATCTCTTTTTCTTTCCAGAACTCTCCAAAGTGAGTCCAAGGAGAAGTGGGGGACTACATTTCATGATCTCATGATTATGTGAAAACAGTGGCTATAGTGATGGGTAGTTTTTCTTTCCAAATATTACTTCAGAGGCAGGCACTTGTATTCTTATCCACTGAAATGTGTTGCCTCAAAAGATACGCTGAAGATAGAGCCCCTTGCACTTGCGGGCCTGACCTTATTTGGAAACAACAGGTGTAATCTATGTAAAAATAGGCTATTAGAAGGGACCGTGATCCAACATGAGTGGTGTCCTTATAAGAAGAGGGAATTCTGGGCACAGAGATACATGCAGAGAGAGGGTTATGTGCCCAGAAACAGAGAACGAGTGATGCAGCCACAATCAGGAACACCTGGTGCCATCAGAAGCTGGAAGACGGAAAGTAAGGTTCTTCTTTAGAGCCTTCCGAGGGAGTGTGACCCTAATGATACCTTGATTTCAAGCTTCTAACCTCTCAAACTCTGAAAGAATAAATTTCTGTTGTTTTAAGCCATTCTTTTTGTGGTTATTTGTTAGGCAGCCCTAGGAATCTTAAACACCCACCATCCTGTACATGGGACCAATTAGATTTGTGCAAAAGCAAGTAGTTTTCTGAGTGGGGAGACCTGAATATGCCGTGACAGCCATTTACCACGAGTTTCGGTCCATGCGGGATGGTTTTCTGTGGGTCTCTTTTCCAACAGCCGCACTGAAAGCACTCAGTTTGTGACAATGTGTACTTCAGATGCACCCAGAAAAATAATTTTAGGAGTAGTGAAATGGTTCTTCCTAAAGTGGGAAACACTGAGATTATCTAATTTTATGATATTAATTGATATAAATTAGAGTGTTACTGGATTTGGTTCTTTGAAACTTATGTGTACTGATGTCTTTCTTTTAAATTGTGTACACCATTCACAATTTCTCATGCTTGTGAGAAATTTCTCACAATTTCCGCCATTGGGGTGGGTTAACAGGCCTTACTCCCACTGAGTACCTCATTTTTCAAACATTTTCCTTTATAGTCAGACAGAATTGCTTACACGTCAGTTCTTTGGACCTTGTAACATGTATGGAAAGAATCTCAGTAGACTGGGAACTTGGATTATGGCATCCACTTAAAATGACACAGATTGGAACAAGCCACCTTGGTCCCTATTGAAATTCCCCTGAAGGAACGCTCCCTGGGAATCCGTTTCCTCGGCTACTCGGTCATCTGTGCTGTAAGGCTCTCGGCTCTTTAGCAACCTGAGCAGACATTGTAGCTGAGATGACGGCTCGTTGTTCCTTCATTGTCTCCTGTGCTGGGATGTGGAGCACTTTCCCAAGCAAAGTGGGAGGCAATGCCAAGTATTTGCATCCCCTGCAGCTTCTGACAATGGGGACAGTGGCAGCTTGCTCATAGAAATGGAGGGCTCTTCCTAGTCAGTGCACCACACAATGTATCCAAAAGGAGGGCTTTAGGATAATAAATGGTTGGTGGCTAGCGCTCCCAGTGCATTTGCTGGGGCACTGGCTGTGCATAGATCACCCTGTCAGAGCCCGACCGTGAGCTCTGTGAGAGTCTGGCCTGGCAGAAACCCCTCCATGGACATGAACCTATGAAGGCCCCTTTGTAAATCAGAGCAACTTGCTTCAGGAATTTCAAATGGAACAGGGGGCACTTAACTAGTGTGTTTAGTGTCTTGATATGCAGAGGAGAGGAAAACTTCAAAGGGAGATGCATTTTTCTCCTGTCATCCCTAAAACAGAACTTTGAACTTGTGGACCTCTGTGTGATATGACCACATGGCTTTTGATGGTGGTGTCGAGGTAAAGCATAAAATGAATGTTGGAATGCAAAAATTCTAAGGAAGGATTCTGAATTAAGAAATGTTTCAAGTTGCCTGCCCCAAATGGGTTAATTCATATCTAATGAATATCTGAAGTTCCTATCTGGCTGGGTTTTTAGCTAGGGTAATGCTTAATGGGTTTCCATGCAAGTTCAGTGAAAGCCAGTCTTCATTTTTCTCTCTCTCTCTGCCAGACCCAAATGCCTTCAAACCCACAGCACAAATGAGGCAGCAAGGAGAAGCTGGCACTTCCAATGAAGGAGATGATGAACCCAATCCGGGACACACTGTGCCTCAGAGGAGTGGAACAACTCAGTAAATGACTTTCTGCAGGGAATGCAGGGGCCACTCCCGGGCACCAGCCTGAATCTGCACTTAATTCAGGCCACCAGAGGCACAGGGAGTTACGATTAAGATGTAGGCACGGACTCTGTCCAACACTGTGATTTCCCATATTAGCTGACTGTGTTCACATTGATAGATTTCTCTCTATTCCCATCAGTGATTCTCCTCCCTTCCTAGATCATTCGGTGTCCTAAGGATTTTTATGTTCTTAAAGGCCTTTTTGTTATTTTTTTCCTTTTGCAACACAGTATTAAGAGCAAACTTCAAAGTGACAATGTGCCTTCTTTGCTACCTGTTCCATGAACTTTCACAACTTTAGCAGTGCTGGTTTGGGGTGAAGTTTTATTCCAGAGGGAAATCTTAAATGCTGAACATCATTGTTTCCCTCTACAACCTTAGTTTTATTCTCTTTTTAAATTTTTTTTCTGGTATCCTGGCAGAGAGGAAAAGTGATGTGTTATGTTCAGCCTGGGTCTTAGGTATGTTTACCTAGGCTTGCTTGGGATCCATAAGACAGCAATCACAATTTCCCCTACTTATCCTTTAAAACTCACAGCTCTTCTGAGGGGAAAAAAAGACATGGCCATCTCTCTTACTGTATTTTTTATTCAATACTTAAAAATGATCCCGTTTGATGAGAATGGAGAGAAAACAGCAGTGTATTCCTACTTATATCATTCATTTTATAGGTCTGTCTACTAAATGTGAAAGTGAAGGCATAAGAAACCCACAGGAATGTGAAATCATTTTACATTTGGTGGCCAAATGATGCATTCTGTGCTACTGAGATTTAATTAAATGGCGGAAAGAACTGAGGGTTGATCTTGGGGAGAACATCATCATGTCCTCTGGAGGCTGTATATCAGTCAGGGTGCAGGGAGGAGGTGGGGACCACACAGAGATTTGAATAGGGAAAGTTTTGTATCAAGAATTATTAGCTATGCTAGAGTATTGGCATCTTGGGAGATTGGCTAGAAATGTGGTCAATTTTGTAAGGAAAGGTGAATGTGAACAATAATTAATGTGTCTTACCTCTGTGCTTTGTGCCAGGCATGGGACTAATATGCAGATAGATTGTCAGTGCTCATTAATGAAGCATGGACTCCCTTGTCACACCCACAATGCACCCACAGACACACCTTAAACTGCTGAATTGAAGTGGTTGGGGTTTTTAGCTGCCGAGAGGTGATGCTAGGATTCTGCCACAAGGGGATGGCTCTGAAGACAGAATGATGAGCACTGTGCCCTCTTCCCTGTTACTGTGTGAATGTCAAGTAATGCCAGTTGTGAGTCTCAAATGATTCTAAAATGACCTTTGCTAGAGTGAATACAAGTAGATGTCATTTCCTTTTCCTGGTAATAATTTACAAATGATAAAATGTGTAGTTTCCAACAGTCTTCCTCAAAGTGTTGTCTATGGAGTATCTGCATGAAAATTACTTGAGAACCCTGTTAAAATCCAACATTTAGGGTTTCATCTACCGAATCAGATTGTCAGGAGTGGAAACTAATGTTTTAGCAGTTACCTTGGATCCCTCTTATCACACTAAAGTTTTATGGTCACGGCCTTAAGTAAAGATATTTCAAGGAAAATATGGTTTTAAATGCAAAGTAATGTCTTTATATAGAACAATAATCTTTTTTATGGACTCTTTCATTACCCAGTTAAAACAATTAAATTAGCTTCCTGTTGTTTTTGCTACTCAACATCAAATAGGATATAAATATTCAAGTCAATTCAGCATTCATAGAGGTGAGTTGAACACTTATGGAATTAAGTAATTTCATAAAACTTCCCAAATGTTAAACACCTTTAAGGTCCAGGTTCCAAAGGACAGAATTTGGTGTATTGTCAGAGTTGTAGGTGTTAGAATGACATAATGTAGTTTGCAAGGAGGCTTCACCACGCTCACCTTGTTTTGGATTAATTAGCAACCCTGCACACCTGCATGTGAACTCCACCTCCTTTAACAAGGGCTGGCACCTACTCTTCCCAGCCAGGCTGAGCTGGTGTTGGTTCTGCTTCTTTCTGGGGGACTCACCTTGTCCTATTTGACTGACCTTGAAAGGCACACACTTACTCACCTGGGCCAAGGATGGTTAGTGGGTTTTGTGCATTTCCTAAGGACCTAAATTTAGAGTTACTAGCTGTGGGACTAATTCTCTACAGGCTATTTATTATAGATTACTATTTAGAAAATATTAAGTTCTATGATTTTCTTATTAGCTCTGTAGGTATTAGCTCCTGATAATCAGTTTACAGGGATGTTGTCCAATGCCATCTATCAAACCACTTCTGACCCTAAACTTGCAATAGATTTGTATCCTGAGAAAGTGATTGTGCAACCCCAACTTAGCCTTGGGCCACACCTCCTGCTAACTCTCTCAGGAGACATTTTAGTAAATCGATTAGCATGTATGTATGGGCCAACCTGTTGAATGACAGCGAAAACTATATCAGAAAGTCTCCACGGTCATACAATTGCTTTCTTTTGTGTAATAAGTTCATACAATTACATAACATATTTAATAAAATATTTACTCACAGTTTGCCCTCACAATTCCAACCAAGCATAAGAATGCCTTTCACTCTTCTGTGTAATCCAAGTTTAACAAATAAACATTTTTTCTTTTCCTGTGTTCTCTATATAAATCTATCTTTCAACTATATGTCAACTTTCTAAAAGTTAATTTCATTTCAGTTAATACACATATATTTTTTACATTTTAAGTTGTTTTCACTTCCTATCCCTGGCCCTGGCGTTTGTGAGTCTGGTTAATGTTTTCCAACAGTGATGGAGAACTACACAATTCATGACCAAAAAAAGAAAAAAAAGTCAACCAACTCTTGATCCCTGAGGGTTCTGAAATTATTGCCCTAAATCTGCATCATCTGACAATGTAAAAGTCAAGAAAAGAAAGCACTTTCAAGGTAGAAATAAGTAACCTTTGACCTTTTTTCTCTGAGTAGTTTAATAGTGAAGGGCTCAGGGGTAGAAAGATAGAGCAAACAGGAACAAGGACTCACAGACATGGACGGTGAGGTGGTGACTACGGGGGCAGCGGGGAATAGGGGGCATACCTGGAAATTGAAAAAATATAATAAAGAATAAAAAGTCTAAAGAGTTAAATTTGGTTCCACAGTATAATTATGGGAATGGCACTTATTGTTTATGAACGATAGCATCATCATTTATTTAGTGTTCTTCAAGAAATTTTAGGAGCAGTTACTGAATTTTAAAATATAATCATTGCTTCTGATTGAATTCAGAAACACTGGAGCCATTAATCTGTGGTTTAGACTTGTTTCCTCAACAAATCTGGTTTTGACTTTATCCTTGGATGTTGGAAATGTGGTCACTGCTACATACCTGCAAATTCTTGACTTTCTGTTTCTGTAGAACACACAGTTGATGGACTTGTTATTGTTAAGCTTTGGGTGTCTCTGGAGCTAGACGACATCTGAATTTTGGATCTAGGTTTGAAGTACATCCAAAGCCTTTTTAGTTACATCAGATAAAATTCACCTGTACAGTTTCAACCCTCACCATCCTTCAAGGGACTGAACATAATGTTATGTTTCTTTACAGTGGTTTATGCTTATTAAATATTAAAACCAAACATTACCACTATAAAAAGACTTTTACAGCCATGGGCATTTTTCCTGGCAATAAAATTTTACTTAGTTTTATTATTCCTTCTGTAGGGCATATCTGGGATCTCTGAGAAACTACTGAACTAGAAACATAAGCAATACGTAATAGGTAGAAAGGGACCAAGCTGTACAGGACTAATAAAGAAAAACTCAGAGCAGTATGAAATTTGATTTGAGCTAGAATTAGCCATGGGAAAAATCTTCATATAAATGCAGGTTCAGTGTCATGTGTTGCTTCAAAAAGACCACCATGCGCTAGATCACCATTGTGTTAAACCTCGTTAAACCTTGGGCAAGAGCCCAAGCTTCCTGCTGAGTGAAGGTATATACAATTCCCTTTCCTGTCACAGGTTGTTATATAACTTTATAGCTTTAGATATTTGGCCTCCATATTGTCTGCGATCTCACAAGCATGATGATGATCTTCAGAAAGGTGTATTCATGATCAAAGATTGTATTCTGAACAATGAGAACCCTATCACTCTATGGTGGTTGGAAGTGTTTGACAGAGATGACAAAGCAGGGGACTGCCTGTAGGAACCATACATCCTACATAGAATCAATAGAACTTCAATAGCCCTGAAACTTCTGGAAGAGTGTCGTGGCAACAGAAACATCTCAGCAAAGCATTTGAATTTCAAGTGGAAAGCATTATTAAATATCAGCTGCTAACTTGATTTAACCTGTACCTGTGCTTAGTAAGAGGAGAGGCCATGGGAAAGTTCAGTCATGTGGGTAAAATGCCTTTTCTCCAACTGCAAGGTAGGATGGCTCTGGTGGGTAGGGGTGAAGCAGGCAGCACAACTGAAATGTAGTAAGAGTTTCATTTGAGAGCGTTCCTGAGGTGTGCAGCTGGGGAAGGATGGATGTCTGTTGTCCACGGGCACAGAGAGGTCAGAGCCACACTCAGGGCTCTGTCATGCCCTTGGGGATGAGATGCCCAGGCAGAGATAGGGATTGTACATGGATAAGAGAATTGTGGGACATAACATTGGTTTAAAAACCTCGTGAAGATGGTTTTAGAGAAGGGTTCAGTTTGGAAGAAGGACAGGACAGTTGTCGGTGCTGAAAGAAGCCGTTCATGCGACTTTCAGAAGTGTGTCCTGGTCCAGCTGCCAGTGAAATGATGTCATGGTGGACAGCAGCCATGAGAACAAAATGAAGCTGCTGTGTCTTTGAATAAAAGCATGTGGAAGCAGAGGATTCACCACCTTTGGATGAAATGATGATTAGTTCTTAGTTCTTCGGTGGCCAAAGAGCTGCCCTGTGTATGTGGGCTTTGTTCATGAGAACTATTCCTTGGAGGTCAGCTAGGTGACCAGTAGGGCTGAGCTAATGCAAGTCATATGTTTACCTGAAGTGGACCAGACTCAAAAATTGCCAGATTTTACCAACAACTTTGTGGACATTTCCCCACTTGCAGATATGTTATTGGGGCGGAGAGCATAACAGGAAACAAAACATTAGAGTAAAATGGAAAGGCAACTTGGCCAGTGTAGTGGACTGAATGGTGGCCCCCAAAAGATATATGCATGTCTTAGTACCAGGTACCTGTAAATTTGCCTATTGTAAAAAAGGGTCTCTGCAGATGAAATTTATTTAAAGAACTTTGATGAGGGAAGACATCCTTGGTTATTCTGTGGGCGCTAACTCCAATGACCAGTATTCTTAAAAGAGGAGAAGACAGACTGAGAGGAGGAGGCTATGTGAATATGAAGGCAGAGAGCGGAATGAAGCAGCCACGAGCCAAAAAAAAAAAAAAAAAAAGTGACAGGAGCCTCAGGATGGGAGAGGCAAGGAGGGATCTTCCCCAAAACTTTGGAGAGAATGCAGCCCAGCCAACATCTTAATTTTGGACTCGTGGCCTCCAGAAGTGTGAGAGTACATATCTGTTGTTCGAAGCCAGCAGTGTGTGCAATTTGTTCACAGACACCACAGGAAACTGACCCACCCAGAATCACCAAACTTGATGGAAGAACTCTGCCTGTGGACTAGGAGGAAGGCAGCCAGGGAAGGGACCATCTGAGGAGGCCTCTACCCAGGGCGTTCCTTGAGTGCATTCTCTTCTCTCCTATTTTCACCAATTCACAGTCAAAGAGATGCTGGAGTAGCCATCAGAACAGCTACAATCGGTCAAAGCTTTTTTTAAAAAAATATAGATCACATGTTTGATGAAATAATCAATTTTTAATATATTAATTTGTTTCCTATTTTGCATGTTTCATAATGTGATATAAGTTGTATTTGAACCCTTATAAGAAAATTTGTTTTGAAATCAGATAATTAGCCACTTTCCAGTAACTAAAAATCAATTTTAAAAAATAGTAGAAATTTTCTTTGTCATCTGACTTCTGGCTGTAAGATTCACAATACAAAAAGAGAAAAAAGTCCCTAAAACTCCAACTTTAAAAGAAAGTTGTTGTTATCAGGAGAGAATTGCTGAGATCCTGACTCAGTGACGAAAAGCACACAGAGGTGTTTATTGGATGAATGAGTAAGTGAGTCAACACGCAATGGTATATCTGAAGTTTTGGTATTGTCTTTACTACTGGGAACTGAACAGCATTTCTCTAAGTCCTGCATTTTCAATGTGTCACAAGTCATAGCTTTTTACTTAAAAATTACACCATTAAAATGAACTTCTTTACTATCAGATGAGCCACAATTTTTTTTTCTGGAAACCTGTTCATTTGTCACTGTTCTATTTTGCTCACATGCCTACAGGTTCTCTTCTGCTCCCTCCTCCTCACCTTCTCACTGACAGAAATGTGATGAAAAATTCTTTTCTGATGTGTCTTTTCACTTTCACCTTTGCTATTATTTGTTTTTTTGCAATTTGAGTGTTTCTATTGTAATCATAGAGTATTTTAATAGTTATTTCTAATTAAAAATCAGTATTTCACAAAATTTACAATACTGACAGATGACATTGAATTACCTTCTTTCTGAGTTTATGATGCTTTGTACTGACTCTATTCATGAGTGAACTAAAGGAGCCTTTATATGCAGACATATGCACACCCACAAAGCATTGGAATGAGCCTCTTGGTAGTGTCAGCCTGTCTGGGCTGAAAGAAAGTCTGAGACCAGCTCTGTATTCACTGAGCAGGCCTGCTACCGGGAGCCCTGGTGGTGCCAACAGGACAGGGCAAGGGTACAGGAGCCCAGCTTAGAAAGCTGAAACCGAGGAAAGCCAGTGAAGTTTTCTTTATGCGAAATGCTCAGGGCCAATAGAAAGAAACCCAGCAGGCCCATCATGCTCCTAGTTGCCTGAGTGCCAGAAAACGCTCCTTTCTCAGTCACGACAATTGTTCCGGTTCAGCGTGGCAGCCCTAGCCAGACATAATTAGGCTTTTTCTTGACAAATTGTTCATGCCAAAGCTTGACAGGTTGGGAACCAAAACGGCACTGTGGCATTTTTTAGAGTCTGGACTAGACAAGATGTTTTGGAAAATCAGAGTGAGTACAATGCAACACTCTATAATGAGATCAAAGTTTACATCATGTTTGGTCAAAAAATTAAATACATTTTTTTGGTCATTGCTTTACTGATGTGCTATAATTTTCAGTACACTATGTGGAAAATACTCATAGAATAATTGTGGAGTCTCAGTTTACACAACCTAAAAACAATTAAATGTGAAGAAAAGACCTCAGTCAGGAGGCTTCAGACACAGTATGTCACACAGTGTTTTCAACATCGACCATACATCGTCAAAGATCATGTTCACGGGTTTCTGGCTACTCAGTACACAGTCTAGGATCTGTATCCTGACACCGTTTTGTAACTTTTTATCCTAGAAATTGGGGTGAGGGTTGGAATCCTGCAACAGAAAACTTGTCAATGGCTCAGAATGGAACATGCTGGGAAAAAACCCCTTCAGAATGACACTGAAGTTCATTTTTGAGGGAATGTTGGGGCCATTCTGTGAGATGGAAATGCTTGAGGGCAGGGACAAGCTGGAAGGGGGCAATAGGATCCAGAAAATCCACTGGAAAGACACTGCAAAGCTCAGGGTCATCACACTCCTGTTACTTGCTGCATGTTGCTTATTTTCTATTAGTCTCCTTATATATGTTACTTATGCAGTTACATGAAAATATATATAGTTAGTATATCAGGCTTCAGTAAAGAGCATAAAATAGAAAGACCTGTGTCTTTCTTATCTCTTTCCCATAGCTTACTACTCTGGCTTCCTGGCCTTGCTTTCCAGCCCGACCTCCTATATCAGAAAACTGAGGGAAACAAAATCCATTGTATGGATTTTCACACTCCATACAATGAGGGCTATTCTGTCATATTAGATAGCATTATATGATATGAGAGACTGAACTTCTACTCAGTTGTGACTCACAAGTGCAAAATACTGATCCACTTTTTAAATTTTGAAAAATTGATACTGTGTTGCATCTCCCACAACACAAAACTTCTGAGAAGACAGCAGTGAGCTGTGGTCACTCAGGCCTGGACCCAAATGACCATTAAGTCTCTTCCTTTCTGGGGAACTATGTCTCTGCTAATTAGTTTCTCTGGACCTTGGTTTCCTCATCTGTAACATATATATATATTTCAATAAGAAAAAATACCTTAAGGAAGAAATGTGGTTGCCTATGATTTATACCATTTAGAATAAAAAAATCTCTCATAAATGACTCCAGTGGCTAATTATAACAGAGAAGATGGGTTTGCATCCTATGCAATTATTTCTAAACCTTGGTTAACTTTTCCCCTTGTATTTTTATATAGATTTGATTTCTCTCTGTATTTGTTTTGGAAATTATTGTACTGGTAAGTTGTAGATTCTGAAATTTTGAAAAGTGTGGATAAATACTAGCCTCTTTGGAGTTTGATAGAAGTAAAAAATCTGACAATGATTTGCTCTGTTGGCTTATAATGCCTGTTCCCTCTTAATCTCAGCCTACGTGACTAATTCCTTTCTTTGTGTAAAGCTCTCATATGATGTGGTACTAGAGGCTGAGGGACCAAGGCATGGGACCAAGACATGACAGACCATTAGGGACCAAGACACGACAGATCCCAGCACACACAGCTTGTTGCAACATTTTTAAAGGGATTGGTGAGTGTGTTTATGGGGAGCTTTGGTTCTAGACTACTTCTCATAGAGGAGACGCATGGGCAAACCAAGATCTACTGCAGCAGCACTCCACACAGGAGGCAGGCCACTCAGCCAGCCCCCGGGTACTGTACAGGCAGCCTGATGCTCATGCGACAGCCCAGGCAACTTTTCTAGGGAAGCCTGCTGGTGGGATGCTTGGGGAGCAGTCCTGCTGGTCCAGAGTGGGCTTATCTTTCAGAGGACCTATGGCTGGGACAGGGCTGCCCATCCACTCCACCGTCAGCTTGCTGTTGTTCTTTGCTTTGGTTAAAGCACATTTACAGCAGGGAGTAAGAACCCCAAATCCTAGTACTTTCTCATACCCCAGGGCAGGGTGCTGGGGTGGAGGAAGCCCTGTTTTCCAGGGGACATGCATGTGTAGCTCTTCTACCTTCTTGCCTATGTGCCACACCACCCAAATCATCACTTTGTAAGCTAATTCACACTTTAAAGTCCTAAGTGGCTAGTTTCTTCATTACCTTCTACATATACCCATAGGTGAGTTTATTCAACCCACTGAAGCCATGGATGAATGAAAATGAATGTTGGTTAGAAGAGCAGCTTCTCTATAAATATATCTTCATGGGAAAATTTGTAACTCACACACTTTGGCTGAAATGACAACAGTTAAACTCTTTTTTGCTATTGTTTATATATCACATGTATCTCGGTCAGGGGAGAGAACCTCTTTGATCCAAATTGAACTGGTGTCCCTAGCTTTAAATAAAATGGATCTGATTAAAGATCAGCTGCATTACTGGCTCATACTCAAGACCAAATAAAAGAAACCAAGCTCTAAACTAAGCTGTTTCATTGATTCCACACATGCGTTAGTTATATTAACACTGTATATTATAATAGAATAGAATTTCATCTTCAATGATTCTATTAATAAGATAAATATAACAAAACATCATATCCTTTTGTTTTTGTTAGCTTTTTTTCCAGGTACAAAAACATGGATGGTACCCGTCTGATGTGCATGAAGGTCTATTTTGTTAACAAACACCGGTGAGGACCCCTCAGGATGCCCAGAGAACTTGGTCTCTGCACTGACAGTGCCTTTTTGAAGTTCCCTCCTGAGGAGCGTGCTTCCCACACCCCTTCCCCGTGGCTGGTGAGAGCTGCTTTTAGGTGCAGGAAACTATGGGATCCAGAAAGCAGCCCAGGCATGTGTCCCAGTGTGCCTTGTCTCTCACAGCCTGGGGGCAAGCAACTTTCCTGCCTTGAGAAAGCAAGTTTTGCTGTCAGTGCTTTTCAGAGAAACTGTATTTCCGTTTTAAGTTGCAAAGAGGGAAATCTGTAAAAAAGAAGAAAGCAGGAGCAGGCGATGTGCCTGTGTGTGGAGAGTTCGTGAGCACAGCTCAGAAAGAGTCATTAGATCTCCGGCTTTTGAGTTGGTGACAAACGTTGCCGATTTGAAACAGGTGACACTGCATGCCTTCCGATGATGGGCAACGCTTGGCTCAACGGTGTTATCCTTCCTTTTCCTAAGTGCCTGTGAGCGCATTTTAAAGACGCTCCTCTTTGTGTGGATTTTTGGCCAGTGAAAGCCTCGAAGCTCTGGCAGAAAAGGTAGGAATGAGAGGTCAATTCCTGGGACTCAATGTAGAAAAAAGTAAATAAATAAAAAGAAAAGCCATACTCTATTTGTGGAGAATATAAAAAGGACAGTAACTTCTTTTTAAAAGGCAACTCCGAAGAGTGAAAAAGACATGCAGGGAAAGGACACAGCTCTCCCCTGGTAGACAGGACTGACAGGGGTCCGACTGGAAACAGTGGCCTTGCCACCCTCATTGGAGGGGCACAATCACTGCCAACGGCAGGCTGCACTCCATGGGCAGTTTCCCACTACGGCTCTCCAAGTTTATCGTGCATGCACTAGGGAGATTTTAATTCAGCATCATAACTCGGCAACAGCTAGGGCTACCTGGGAAAGGTTAGGTGGGAAAACCTCTTCCTTCTGCTTATAGCCATTTACCTGCCTTGTTCCTGAGTCTTTTCACTTAAGAGTCGGCTGTTCATTCTGTTCTGGCCTTTCAGGTTTCCTCATCTCAGTATTTCACAGAACTTTGATGGTATTGGCCTTCCTAATAGGGCAGGTTGCCTAGAATATAAAATTATATTTCTTTCCTTCCCTTTCATTCACTCAGTCAACTTGTTAAACACAGCACAAAAGCGTAGCCTGCATCTAACGTACTGCCTCCTGGACGAAGTGTGTATATCTAAACAGGGTCTCTAGTGCCTTTATCAGAGGGTATGTGTGGTTGGGTTGTCTAACTTGTGGGTGGTCTGTGTGAGTTTTTCGTGTGGGTGTCCTAATCTCACATAGTTGATTCCTCTTCTGCTCTAATTGGCTAGAAGGCATGGTACTCTTACATCTAAGAATCTCAATTCAGGTGTACATGACTTATTCTGCATGACACCAGCCACTGAGGAATAGAGAACAGGAAAAGAGAATCTGTGCTGGCTCGTTGTCCTGGGGGTCTTGACCATATTTGAGACCTGAGACTATGAAGGGGTGACTCTTCAGTTATGGTCTTCAGTAATAAAAGAGCCATTTAAAAGACACCTGTGATCCCTGAAGTGAGGTGACCACTGACGGCAAGGACTAAGACACCAAGTGGCCATGTCAAAGAATAATATGACAGGCATGAGGCTGGCTATGCAGGCTGAGTTGGGGGGTTAAGGAAGAAGTCCTGAGGACCAAAAACTCTATTGGTGAATGTGGTTCACATGTTCTCATGCTGAATCAAGGCTGAGTGATCCAAAAGCTCAAAGTTTAAACCTGTAGGTTGACAAATAATAAGGTGAGTTGGAGGCATAGTCTCTTCCCTCTTCAGGGATCTGGTATGGAAGTTGGGCCTTTGACCAAGTGGGAAGGGGGACCCTGAGCGTTGGAGTGGGAACATATGAGAAGATTCAATGACTGAGATTATGATGAATCCTAAACCTCTGGTTTAGTTTCTACCTTGCAAATTATAATTAATTGTAAGTAGCCAAACCCACTGCAGCCATCTTAGTCAGAAAACAACATTTATTTATCACTTTCAGGCATTGTACAGACCCCCGGGGAGCTTAGCATGCTCACTGGCTCTGCATGAAACTCGCAGCAAGGACACTGGCCATCAGGCCCCAGACCCCACCAGTGCCACTCTCCAAAGGGTTAACATCCATCCCTGCCTCCTCCCCAGTGGAAGGTGTCCCTGAGGCAGGGGTAGGTGTCCCTGAGGTCTGTTCCCTTACAGGGCGCCCTTCCAAACTGCAGCCCCATCTAATGGGGGAGCCTCTGTCAGAGGCAGCATCCCAGTTTCAGCAGAGTTTGGGAAAGCTAGCTCTCACCTGTACTTGGGGATGTAAATGAATAATGTGAGGCAATCCCCAAACATAAGATGCTTACTCGACAGCTACTGAGAAGCCATTAAAACAGGCAGGTGTCCACCAGAGTAGTGCTTTGGTCATTTTGGTTAGCTGCACCTACTTGACCATGTTGGGCTTGATTTAGGAAGACGTGGCTTTCATCCTCCGTAATCAGTAACGGTGGCTCTGTAGACAGGTGTGTAAGGTGCATCTTAGTGTCCAGAGGGGTGACCTGGACTGGTGCTCGACTAAAGACTGGATGTGTCCAAAGAGGCACACAGGGTGGGCATGGAGGCAGGTACTGGAAACCTAGTGATGGTGAGGGTGCGTCCCAGGCAGGAAGGCTGGACTGCAGTGACAGATGGTGGCATTGGTGACTTGTGTTTCACTTCTATTCAAACCCCACAACTGTCTTGCAAAGTAGGCAGAGCCAGACATTTCAGAGTCCCCTTCCAAACGCCTCCTCAGCACCCTGCAGGGCTCTGAACAGGATGTGATCACTCCTAGTGGGACCAGGGATCCCTAGGATGGAGGCTCAGGAGACAAATAACTTTTCCCATTGAAGAGCCTGAGACATATAGGGCTGTTTAACTTGCCAGCAAATCATGGCCCTATCACACCCTAAGCCTTGTAAAGTGAGCCGCACGAGTTATACCTGCTCCCAAATAAACACTCATGCTGACCCACACCCGATGTATACATATTTCATTGAAATGCACTGTTACTTAGGCCTAAGTGGAATAAAACCTAGTGTAAATAGGTCACTGGATAAAAACTTTATGTCCACAAAATCATGAAGACTAATGCACACTAAAATATAGACTTCTACATAAATTCAGTTTTATAATATGTGTCTTTATGACAAGTATGTCATTTTGAATGGATTATATTTTTCTTTTTGCTGATGATCTTCAGAATATGGACATAATTATTTAGAGTTTTTGGAAAAAAATACTATATAAAGAAGATACAGGGGCAGATATTTTTACACTTCCACCAGGAAACATTTAAGAATGTAACAGAAGATGCATGAACAGAAACTACTGTCTTACCACAATATTTTGAAAGAACTGTGACTAGAGACTGCTAAAGCATCCAGTTTTCTTTGTGGAAGATAGCCCATTGCTATTTTTCATGGGAGTGTCTTTCTTTCCTCCTTCCTTCCCTCCCTTTCTTCCATGTGTGATACTCACTCTGACAAAGCAGAATATAACACATACTGAGTATGCATAAGATTGTGAATAAGTTCTATTCTTCTCTCTCCAAGGAACATGTTCTAATTGGAGAGAGAGATAATGTGACGAGAACAATGGTAGATGTAAAATAAACTGGTAGGTAGGCAATAGCTATGACTCAATAACCCACTGGAATCTTTTTAAACCAAGGTGAGGCTGGGGGTAGGGGGAGGGGTGACTATGTGGCTGGAAACCTAGTTTCCAAACTTCCCTATACAGTTCCTGCAGGAGTAGCTTTGGTTTACCCCCTACTCCTCTCTCTCTCCTTCAGGAACACACACGCACACACACCACCACCAGGCCTGCAGCCCAGTTCCATCTTGCTGGGCAGGGCTTCCTGTCTGAGACCTGGGCCAGCAGCTCGTTTTCGGTGGATGTGCATTCTTTAGAGTCACCACTGATATCTTTACCTCCTACAATCCACTTCCTTATTGACTTTCGGTGAGATTCTTTGTAACAAATGATTCTCAAAATGAAAAGTCATTTTTTTCCAGAGCATCTTCTCAACGTGCAGGCAGATGGATGGAAGGAAAGAAATGGAGATGCGGAGCGTGAATCTGCTTCCTAGAAACCTGTGATCTCTGTGCTTCTCGGTGGAAATTTTTGGGGCAGTGGACTGGGGACACCGGTACCATAACAGGAATCAGAAGATAGATCGACCTTAGCAACGGCACATCTCAGCCACATCCCAGGCACAAGGACAGTCCAGGTGTTGTGCTTCTCAAAGAACGTCTCTGCACATGTATGGCCCGCCCCTTTGACCGAGTCCCGACTGGGGCAGAAGGACAGCCACCCTTTGGTTTTTAACATTTTGTAATGAACCGGGTCAACTACATGTGTATGTTTTTGACATTGATCACATCAAGGAACTGTAAAGTCTTCCTTTAGCAGGTCAAGTAATGAAGCACTGCCAAGTGAAGAGTAAAACTGACTGAACCAGTTGTGTATCCACAGCTCCAAGGCCGGAGATTTTAATTCTGATTTAGTTATGTAACAGTTCATGCTTGAATTTGGACTGCAGACTAAATACAACTCAGTAGTCACTGTAACATTAACATTTAAAGTGCTGGAATAGCCTCTTTAAGCTATTCATATTGTTTGTAGATACACATATATCGAAAAAAATTATCCTTCAACAATAAAAAGCGAGAAATAAAGAGAAGCTCTTAAAAGTTTAGAACTACTTAAAAAGACCCAGCAACTTAATCTACAACCTAATGGGGTATAAACAAAACTAGTATAGCTAATTGAACAGTTAGTAACGCGTATTTTATAAATAAGACATTTTTTTTCATGCACTTGCTCTTCAGCACTCAGGCAATCAAAGAAACATTTTGAGTAACTATTTCAATATTCAAGGGACCTCTGCTGTTTTGTAAAGACCCCTCTTTCCTCTCAGAAAGGAGGTTACCCGCCTGCCATCCCCCTGAGTAGGGTCATTACGCGTCACCAGGATCACCAAGCACTGTGAGCACAGCCCCTGGGGATAGCAATGGATTCGAACAGACTCGAGGGGATGCCGTGATTATTTGGTGGTGCCCGGAAAGAAAGCACTTCACCTGGATTCATTTTTCACATGCATAGTGTTTATTTTGTATTGTATTTAATGAGATAGTATGCCCTTGTATGACTTCTTAAACTGAATGTACAGAGTACACTTTTGTACTTCCCTCATAATGCCAGTAAACTACGTCATGTCAGTTATCTCAGTGATTTGAGACCCCACATAGATTCCAGACTCAGGCAGAGCACGGTCAGCTCGCATCAGTGACCCATCCCCTTGGGTTTTTTTGTGGGTTTGTTTTGTTTTGTTTATCCTTACGCTGCCTTCTTACCTTTGTGCCTCTTCATCACTCTGGGCAGGGATTCCTCAGCCTCCCTATTCCTTTTTGGTGTGGCTTTTAATTTGCTCCTTCTGACCTTTGGCTCACTGGGAACGAGCTCATCGGGTTTGTTTAAATCGTGTATATAAACCTCACATAGAGGCAGCCACTTGGAAAAACAGTCTGACAATTTCACAAAAGTTAAACATTAGCATTTGCATATGACCCAGCACTTTCACCCCTACGTATCTACGCGAGAGAAATGAAACCGTATGTCCATGCAGAAACTTGTATGTGAAGGATCATCCCAGCGTTATCTGTGACAGCAAAATTTGGTTAAACAAACCGAATGGACATCACCTGCTGAATGGATAAAAAAATGAATGTGGTATCGCCTCACAACAGAGAAGTGTTCAACCACAATAAGAAATGAAGTTTTGATTCACACTATGAAAGGGATGAATCTGGAAAAACATTAAACTAGGTGAAAGAGGCCAGTCACAAGTGACCACATGTTGTATGACCCAGGTTATATGACAATTTGTATGACATCTCCGGGACAGGGAGACGTAGAGGCAGAAAGAGGACGAGTGGCTGCTGGGGGTGGGGGGGGCAGGGGGGTGGGTAACCGCAGGGTAGGCGTGTGATAGACACCGGCCCGGGGTTTCCTCTGCCAGGTGATAGTGATGTTCTACACTTGGCCCCGATGATGACTGCACAACCGACCAACCCTGTGAATGCGCTAGAAGCCGTTACACTGTTTACTTTAAAAGAGTGGGGTGTGTGTCATATGAATTACATCTCAAACTCTTTCCCAAACAAAAGAGAACAGTGGACGTGCGTGGCCCGGGGTCTGGGTGCTGCTGCTGTGGATGCCGTGGCCCAGCCTGTTTCTCCACGGACGTTCTTCCTGTAACTTCTGGATCCTGCACATTTTCTGGAGAGCAAGTTCTGCCTCTTCCAAAGGTTAGTGATTGTTATGCAGAGATGATCTTCAGTGTTTGGGGACTCCTGTGTTAGCTTCGTCAATGGGACATCTTGACACGAATGAATAAAGTGCTGTTAAGATTACAAGTCAAGGGTGAGAGTGTTTGAGGGGACAAAAATGAATATTTGGGGGGGGACTCTGAGCCTGATGGGGGAGAGGGAAGTTTTGTGGGACTGGGGTGGGGAATGGCTTCAGGAGTATCAAGGGGAAAGAGGACAGTGGCCATGTGGATTCCTGACCAGCACTGCCTGTGTTTCATGGCTTTGTTTTTACTCGGCTGCCCCAATAGCACGTCATGATCCTCGCTGTTCCAGAGTGGGGACGGTGCCCTTCTTCCTGCTCTGACCCTTCCCATGTTCTCAGGAGAAGTGGGCATATGGCGGGCAGAGGGGACTCGTGGTGTTTGAGACTGAAGGATTGAGGCCTGGAATCATACTGCTTGACTTCAAACCTGGATTCTCATAAAACAAAGAAAACTGGTTCCATGTTCTGCTGAGTCTGTTGAGCTGCATTTAACTACTAAAGAAGGACTCATTTCCCTGAAGATAAAAGCAACCCCCTGGCTAGTGATCCCAGTCACAGGGAAGGGCAGATGTCCCGGTCACTGGTAGCCAGTGGTCCCAGCACTGCACCTGGAGGCACTGAAATCAGTTATGAAACCTGTGTCTCAGGATGAGTCTGGCCTCTGCTCACATGAGTGGGATCTCCTGGAACTCTGGCCCAACATTAACTGAGAATAGACACAGCCAGACTAACGGAAGGTCAGAAACAGAAAGTGTTCAAGTTCATGCACGTTTCCTTCTGGCTCTGAGAGAAAGCAGATTCCAAACTACATAAAAGGCAAGTTGAAAAAATGATAAGTGTCTTATGCAATCAACTGGCTTGCTACATTTGTCACTTTTTTGAGACAAACAGCAAGGTTATTCAGTTAAAATGTCCAGAAGTACATCTCTGCCCTTGACCAAGGGGCCTGGTCATTCCCTTATCATGCAGCCCGGTGGTCGCGCAACTGCCCTGGAGCCTGGGATTGGGCTCTGTCATTCATCCTATAATTTTTAAAAAGATTTTATTTATTTATTTTTAGATAGAGGGGAAGGGAGGGAGAAAGATAGGGAGAGAAACATCAATGTGTAGTTGCCTCTCACACACCCTGCACTGGGGAACCTGGCCTGCAACCCAGGCATGTGCCCTGACTGGGAATCGAACCAGCAACCCTTTGGTTCTCAGGTCGGCACTCAATCCACTGAGCCACAACAGCCAGAGCATTCCTATAATTCCTAGATGATGATGGGTTTACAGCTGGCAGGTGTTCACTTAAAGCGGCAGTACCAGGAAGCAAAATAAAGCCTCTGCGGTTTTCCTCCCAGAGAAGAAGAATTGAAATTTAAAAAAAGTTTCTTTAGAAATACAAAGATAGAGATGGAGACGAAGATGGAAATGAAGATGAAGACCAATGCGATAGAAGAGGAGAAGGAGGCAGAGAAGGAGGCGGGAGAGGAGGCGGGAGAGGAGGCGGGAGAGGAGAGGAGAGGCACCATGACAAAGAGAATACTAACGGTACGACGATGTTAAAACACAATCAACATTTAACAAACCAGAACAGGAGGCAGCATCTCCAGGTATGTAAGTGCAGTGCCAGGACTGCTCAGCTCCTTTCCTGCCTCCTTTGGCAGTTTCTTAGCCTGCTGTAGATTGAAGAAAATAGGAATAAGCATCTTTCGACCACAAACAGATGTGCTTGATAAAGAAAATGTCAGCAAAAATACTAAAGCAATGTGTCACAGCAGCTTTCTGACAGATAGAGGGAAAAGGTAAAAAATGTTCTATCATGTCCGACAAGGTGTTCTTTTTGAGATTTAAAGATCACTGTGCAACTTTAAACATGTTTGTCACTTTGGCTCTGACTGGAGCTATCTGGGGCTTCAGAAGAACTTTATCAGCTGGCAGAGGGGGGGAAAGAAGGCAGCCCATTCCCATTTATCTCAGCTCGGTTCCCTTCAAAGCCAACAAATAAATTACAGTGTACATTTGATACAAATTGATTTCTTAACTCAAATAACAATGTTGTCCTCCCGGTCGGGCCATGTGTCACTCATTCGCGAGGCTGAGTGAAAGCCTCAATCTGTCTGTGTGACAGAAATAGGCCTGACGCTGCGCACCCAGGAATACTAATCACCGGGGCCTGCCGCCTTTGTGGGCCAGTCCTGATAAGGGGAATCAGGCCGCCCTGTCGCCCGCGCCAGGGCCCCGTCCACATTGGTCCCAGCACGCTCCACAGGCCTTGGAGTTGCCATCCTATTTCATGTAGGAAAATAAGATCTGGCCACTGTGGCTTCGGTGCTGCTGGCAGGGATGAGGAGCCAGAGCTGAAGTGAAAGAAGCCCATTGAATATCTTCAGCTGATCTTATCAGCTGCGGGAGAAATGAGATATTGGCAGGGACTGTTGAGATTCTCAAAGCTGAGCAGGTTCATAAGGTTGCGAGTTAGGCCACAAGCTAATTGGATTTGCCCCGGCTTGATAAACAGTGGCAGGCCCACTGCCAGCAAAAGAGATACCGGGTGGCTTTTGCTTTGTTTAAATTGAATTCGGGGCGGGGGTGAAATACACCGACCCTTTGGAGTCTTCCTGAAATGTCATCCCACCAGGCCTGGAGTCACCCTCTGTTACAGAAGTAGCTGGCTTCTGATTTTCATCAAGGAGTGTTTAACCTTGCTGCCCCAACAGTAGATGCACATGGCCATTGCAGAGCCCAAAGACATAGCTGGAGCTGGTGCGGCTGCATCTTTGGTCACCGCCTCACAGCATATCTTCCGGCCTGACCCCTCTGTGGTGTTCTAGTGGGCACCAAGGACAGGCTGCTTCCTGTTCACTAGCAAAGAGAAAAGGGTCCATATGCCACATGTGTATCCTCACAGATAACACAGGAAGCCTTTTTAAGTTCATTTTCATGTCCATAGAACAATTCTCAGATTTAGGGCTACATGAGACTGTAATGGAATGTCACCCCTCTCCCCATAATCTCTGTATCCTGAGGACATTTATGGTTTTTAATAGTGACTTATATTTAGCATTGGCCTGGGGCTAGAAAATATAGAGACCTTAGAATGTTGAGATGACAGTTGGTATAATCACTGGTAATGTTATCCAAGATATATGATTACAATTGAGTTTAACATATTGAAATTTCAAGGTGAGTTTTGATTAAATATAAATGAAAAAAAACTTCACATTGCATTCTATAACCTTTTTAAATTCTTTTGCAACCACAGAACAAGGTCGAGTTGGTCCAACCATGTTTCTAACAAGACCAGGAACCGAAGTTGACCCCGCTCATGAGTAGCGCTTGTGAATGCCTAACTGCCCGCTTCCCCCGCACCCTCCCCAGACCCAAAGGACTGGGGACTGGACCTGGCCAAGTGCTGGAACCCATTCAGAAACGGTGGGTTCGCTGTCCAGGAAGATTCAGTGCTGAAACCTTTATAAACCTGCCTCAAACCCTGGATTGGGGAGAGAAACATTTGAGCCTTGACTCCTGTCTTATTGTTGGCTGACCTCACAATGAAAGCTTTTCCTTTTGTCAAGAGTCAGTGATTCAAAATCTTTAATCTAACAATTCAGCTCATTCAGTCTTTCGTCTGATAATGCACTGTTGCCAGGAAAGGAACAGCACCTTATCAAATACGCAGGCGACAAATGTATGATTTTTCCAATAACTTTTGCTAGGTCCTTTGAAAATACTTGCCTTATAGATGTTCAATTCTTAGACAATTAATACAAAAATAAACAAAGTTATATAAAATATTCCCTGGGGGTACATCAGAGAATATTTGTGATTAAAATCATATTTAGTTTTTTTGGTTTTTTTTTCTGCAGCAACATTTATCAAGGGACAATGGAAATCAGAGTGCTGGATTGCAGTTTTAGGGGAGAAAAAAGTAGTGAATATTTGCTTTGAAAGGGCATGCTATTTAATTCATTTATATGTATAATGTTGGACCAGTGGAGCCTAATGCCACACTCTTCCTTCTCACGGATGATGCCAGTTGAACAGTTATGAGAATCAGTCCTTAAAATAACTGTTCTGCTTCTGGAAAAGTTGACTTGGAGGATGCTGTCCCAGCCCCAGTGTGCAGTGAGCCCATATCGCCCCCTCTGCACTGTCTGCCCCCACAAGGTCACTGTCAGGGCAGCAGAGGAGTGGCTACCTTCTCTTGGCCCCACTGGGAGGCAGTTGACTGTGGAGTCAGGGGTGACCTCAGGCCAGTCCCCAAATGAGTCATGGGTCATGAATAAGCAGGGACAATAATCAATTCCTTCCCCAAACAAGTCAGTCCAATCTCCGGGGAAAGAGCCGAGGGCTTGGATGGCAGGAAGATCTGTGTGACCCCTGTGGATGGAGGGGGAGGGGGCCATGGGTGAAGGACCTGAGTCTCTCCAACACACACTGATGGCAGAAGATTCTTACACAGTGATGAATGTTCCCATTTCCAGAAACTTGATTACATTTCCCAAAGTTAAGCGAGTTATGCTTTGTTTTGCCTTTTGAGATGTTAACCCCCTCAATTTAGTTATCCCAAACTATGTATCTTCTTCCTACTACCTACCTTGGGATACATCAATGACCAACAACAAAAAAAGAGAGACCTGAGCTTTGTGGAGCTGGCCTCATAGCCAAGGGACACAGTAGACATCAACTATAAACTTAATTTAAATGTCAATAAAACAATGTGCTTGCAGGCAACAAGTACCAATTGTTAAAACAATTAGAACAGAGTCAGGAACATGGGAGGTCTGGGATGGATGCTGCTGTTTTCAGTACTGTGGCCAGGTTGGGGCCCATGAAGAAGGTGCTGCTGGAGTGGAGGCTCAGAGGGAGGTGCTGGTGTTGCTAACACCAGGAGAAGTGTTCCAGGAGAGGATACAGCTCAGGGGCCTGAGAACCTGGAGTGCTAAAGAATAAGCAAGGAGGCTCGTGTGTCCAGAGCTGAGTGAGTGAGCCTGAAGGAGGAGAGAGAGAGCCATAACAGGGAGTGCTGGAGGGGCTGGCAGAACAACCAGGACCTTTTCTGGGAACTTTTTCTCATAGCGATATAGGAACCATTGATCTAAATCAGGTCTCTTGCTCATGGTTCAAAGACTGATAATTGCTAAACCCTTGAGAACCGTTGCCACACCATGCTTGTTGCTAGAAGCACTGGATACACATTAATTCATTTGATCATGATGGCCCTATGAGGGAGGGACAAAGCTCATTTTCCAGATGTGGAAACAAAACGGAGGCTCAGAGAGGTTAAGAGAGTTACCTGAGGTCACACAGCGACAAGTGGTGTGGCTGGAATTTAAATGCTGGCAGAGACTGCATGGCCACCACCGCTTCCTGCTTCAGGTGGTCCTGAAGACCCTGCGCAGCCCTGGTCGGAGGAGGCTTCCCTGTACTCGCTGTGCTGCACTTTTGCACAAGAATGGATTGAATACTGGAACATTGCTTTAAGATTTAGTGGGTTTTACATGGAGTAAAGAAACTGGAAAACTGGAGTGTGTGTATATGTGTGCAAGCACATGCCTGCATACACACGTCTTTGAGGGCATTTGTCTAATTGCCTACTAGAGACTTTTTGTCCCCAAAGTAATCACGGTGCCTGATGTTCTGCTTATTCCGGGTGTCTGCTGCAGAAATGGAAAATATTAAATCAAGTTTTGCTCTCTGGGAAAAAAAGAATGTCTGCTGAATAAAATGCAATTTTATAAAAAGTGTTCTGAAGCAGAAAAGAGCACGTTCTCGCAGGATAAATAAAGAAAAGAAAACAATTTTAAACCAAACTTTGCTTCAAATTAAAATGCAGGTTTATTTTTAAAGAAAGAAAAATCACCCCTCACTGTAACTAACTGTGTGTCTGGGACACAAACCTCTGATATAAAATTGACTCTGCCTTAAAATATTTTATGTATAATGATTTCTTCCTTTAACATTTTGAGAGTTTTATTATCTTTGGATGCATATCAACACATTGTAGATGCAAAAGGGAGCAGTCTGGGGATACCAGAGAGAAATTTCAGCAACATAATTACAGTGTCAGAGTGAATCAACTGGTCCTTCCTCTTGAATTACACTCAGTTGCAAAGAGACTTTCTAAGAATTTAGTGAAATCTGTTTTAGTTTGCTCAGGTTGCCATACAAAATACCTCAGACTGGGGGCTGGGACAACAGAAATCTGTTTCCTCATAATTCTGGAGGCTGGAAGTCCCAAATCCAAATCCAACAGTTTTGTTTCTTTTTTTTTATTGTTTTTTTTAAGTATATTTTATTGATTATACCATTACAGTTGTTCTATTCCCCCCTTCAATCCCTTCCACCCGCACCCTCCCTCCCCCACCATTCTGCCCCCCTTAGTTTATAACCACGTGTCTCAAGTTCTTTAGATTCTATATTTCCCCCACTATTCTCGCCCTCCCCCTATCTATTTTCTACCTACCATCTATACTATTTTCTGTGCCTTCTCCCCCCTTCTCCCTCTCCCACCCCCCTGTTTCTAACCCTCCATGTGTTCTTCATTTCTATGGTGCCACTCCTGATCTAGCTGTCCTCTTGGTTTGCTTTTGTTTTAGGTGTGGTTGTTAATAGCTGTGTGTTTGCTGTCCTTTCACTGTTAATATTTTTCATCTTCTTTTTCTTATATAAGTCCCTTTAGCATTTCATATAATAAGGGCTTGGTGATGATGAACTCCTTGAATTTGACCTTATCTGAGAAGCACTTTATCTGTCCTTCCATTCTAAATGAAAGTTTTGCTGGATAAAGCAATCTTGGCTGTAGGTCTTTGGATTTCATGACTTGGAATACTTCTTTCCAGCCCCTTCTTGCCTGTAAGGTCTCTTTTGAGAAATCCGCTGACAGTCTGATGGGTACTCCTTTGTAGGTGACTGTCCCCTTATCCCTTGATGCTTCTAGGATTCTCTCCTTCATTTTGGTCTTGGCTAATGTAATTATGATGTGCCTTGGTGTGTTCCTTCTTGGGTCCAACTTCTTTGGCACTCTCTGAGCTTCCTGGATTTCCTGGAAGTCTATTTCCTTTGCCAGACTGGGGAAGTTCTCCTTTATTATTTGTTCAAATAAGTTTTCCACTCGTGGCTGTTTCTTTCCCCCTTCTGGTACCCCTATAATTCGGATGTTGGAACGTTTAAAGATGTCCTGGAGGTTCCTAAGCCTCTCCTCATTTTTTTGAATTCTCATTTCTTCATTCCTTTCTGGTGGGATGTTTTGTTCTTCCTTCTGGTCCATTCCATTGATTTGAGTCCCCGTTTCCTTTCCATCACTATTGGTTTCCTGTGCATCTCCCTTCATTTCAATTAGTTTAGCCTTCATATATTCCTCTAATTTGTGACTTTGTTCCTCTAATTTGTGACTATAATCTACCAGTTCTGTGAGCATCCTGATAAATAGTGTCCTGAATTGTGCTTCTGAGAGGCTGGCAATTTCTCGGTCGCTTAGAGTTATTGGCTCTGGGACTTTGAGTTCTTCTTGTGCCATCTTTTGGGTTGTTCGTGCCTGTTCCATAGCAGGATCAGAGCCCTAAAATGTTCACTAGAACAGGGCAACTAAGTCGCTGGGTTGTGACATTGTATGTGGGGGCGGGGTCAAAGAGGGACTCTGGCGTCCCATCCGCCGCCTGCCGCCACGGCCCTCACCGGTGCCACAGTTGCTGCCGTCACCTGGCCCACGCGTTTCGTCCCACTGCTCTCGAGTGTGCCACCGCCGCCAGCCCTCGCCCCCTGGGGCCTGCGCGGTCCGTCTCACTGTGCGCGAATATGCACCCGTGGTCTTCCCCACACCCCAACTGGTTCGCGTCTGCCTGCGCGCCTGGGTCGGGGGGCCCTGTCCTGCCCGACCCTGCTCGCTGCTGGCTCCGCCCCTCTTACCGTCCCTGTTGAACGGTTAGATGTAGTCGGACTTCCGTATAATTCAATTTTCTGTCCTTTGGTTGTGTCTTTGTTTCTCCAAACCTTTGTTTTATTCAAACTTGGTTGTGGGAGAAGGCACAGTGTTTCCACCTATGCCTCCATCTTGGCGGAAGTCCCCAGTTTCGTTTCTTGGTGAGAACTCTCTTCCTGGCTCACAGAGGGCTGACTTCTAATTGTATATTTATGAGGGGGGAGGGGGGTGAGAGAGAGAGAGAGAGATTGAGAGGTTTGGTTTCTCTACTTATCAGGACCCTAATCCTATCCAACCCGGGACCTATCTCAATGACCTCACTTAACTTTAATTACTTGCTTACTGCAAATAGAGTAACACTGTATTTCTAGGACTTTAACAGATGACTTCCTGGGGGACACACTTCAATCCGTACCATTGTATATGGCATTGTTCCCAGGTGCATCTATCCAGCACAAAGGTTGGGAACATTTCCAGAGAGGGTGTTGTTTCTGGGGAAGGCATTTGGAAACGCACAATTTGCACTCTATTTCACAATGGGATTTAAGTCATTGAGAACAACAGGACCTGGCCATGAGACTTTGGGAAACCTCCATGTAGGTCATAATAAAGAAGGAGTGCTCAACTTTGAGATCGTTCACTTTAAGAGCTTTATTACCCCTCAGTCTACCAACCAATTGAGTAAACACATTTTAAATCCCACTTTGGGATTGCAGACTGGTGCAGTCACTGCAAAAAACAGTATGGAATTTCCTCAGAAAACTAAAAATAAAATTACCTCTGACCTAGCAATTCTATTGCTGCAATTACGTCCTAAGAACCCTGAAACACCAATTCAAAAGAACCTATGCACCCCAATGTTCATAGCAGCACAATTTACAATAGCCAAGTGCTGGAAGCAGCCTAGGTGCCCATCAGTAAATGAGTGGTTCAAAAAACTATGGTACATTTACACAGTGGAATACTACACAGCAGAGAGAAAGAAGGAGCTCCTACCCTTTGCCACTGCAGAAATGGAACTGGAGAGCATTATGTTAAGTGAAATAAGCCAAATACCATATGATCTCACTTATAACTGAAACATGATCAACAAAAGAAAAAGGCAAACAAAATATAACCAGAGACATTGAAATTAAGAACAATCTAACAATAACCAGAGGGGAGGGGGGAAGGGACAATGGGGGAAAGGGTTTTCAGGAACTCCTGTAAAGGACACATGGACAAAACCAAGGGGGGCAGTGGAAGCAAGGGAAGGAAGTAGGTTTGGCTGGGGTGGGGGGAGGGGTGGGGGAAAAATGCAGACAGCTGTAATTGAATAAATAAATAAATAAAATCCCACTTTGGAATTCACCAAGATGGCCTTGGGCTACCCAACCTTCTGACTATGGAAAGCTCAGCTCACTGATATTTTCATTTTCTTTGAGTAATCCATTAACTATTATTAGACACTGAAAGCTTTTACTCACATTGTTGGTTTACTTCTTTCTTATATTTGATGCTGCCATTTGAACTTAACCTATTTCAGCAATATGGCAACCAAATATCCATAATAGCATCTATAATTGATTTTTTATGTATAAGAATATACCAACCACAGTACCATGTGCTCTTTAAAAGCACTTTGCAGTTTACACATGCGTGGAAACCTCCATGTGCAGTCCTCGCTTCACCCCCACGAGGGCAGGGTCCTTACTGCCATTTACCAGTGGGGTCACCAAGATACTTGGGAAGCTCGTGACTGGAATGAAGCCACCCCACAAGTCTGGGTGAGGCTGATGTTGGGTGTTCGAATTCTAACTTAGTAATGAAATGACATTGGGATGAAATACAGCATTGTATTCCCAGGTGGCACTGGAGATCAAATTCTAGCAGCCTGTGTTTTCAATATATATACAAAACAACTATGTTCTTAAGAAAAAATGTAAAGAATATGGTATTTTTACTGTTTAAAAAATCAGTCATTAACGGTGTTCTATGAAAGTAACATGTCCTCCAAGTTGTGAAGATGTTTTCCACCCATAGAAGATATTTCTCAAAGATTGATTTGTGATCATATTACCTTGGCACTTAGAATGAAACAATATATAACTTGTCAATCAACACGCTAAGGTTTATTCTGTGTGAAATAACATTTATGTCCCCCCCTTGAAAAATAGACACATATGCTATAACAAAGTTTCAGGTTAAATAATTAAAATAATTTGGTTTAAAATATATAAAGGATCAGAGGTCTAGCCAGATATTATTCTGACCTCTGATATTACAGCCAAATCTTATCTGTGTAAGTAAAATAAAATAATTGGACTTAGGGTTGCTTCCTACTAGCAATGCAATTTCTCAGGATTGTCAATCAATGGGAAAGTCACCCCCACCCCTCCAGCTTAGCTGGACAAGAGCTGGAAATAGAGAAGCACAGTAAGAGCTAAACACAATCATGTTGTGCTTTTTAGGAACTGATTTGGACACTCCTGGATCCCTCTTATCAACCCCTGTGATAGGCAAAGCGTCTGAGAATGGAACTGGCTGTCTAGTCCTAGATGAAGAGTGGTGAGCGGCATCCTCTCCCTCAGAACTGAAGACAGACTTCATAGGACACCCAGTCTGAGACCCAGTCAGATAGCCACGAGAGGGACGCTGACGTCTGGTGTTTCCCACACACAACCATGCACAGACCCGCCGTGTCTCCTGGGGCAGCAGTTAGGAATGCCAGGTGCAAGTCCGTCCCACGGCTGTGTCCTGCATATTCACGACACCTGGCACTGCAGCTCCAGATGTGCCAAGACTTCTTTGGAAAATGAGGATCAGTCCTAAGTTATTGGCCCAGATGCCACCTTCAATGCTTGTTTTGGTCACCATAGCAGCCTGCTCCATCTTGGACAGTCTCTTGGGCACAGAAGTCTTAGATCTGTATGTAGGGGTACAGGGCTTGGCTTCTCCATCAATGCTTCTCAAGAAGTGATTGGAAGACATAGAACACTATGTTCATGATAGTCAACAAAAGGAGTTCCATTGTGATAGTCAACAAAATGTTCCCAATGGAACATCAGCTCATAAAGACCAACTGGTTCTAAATCAACATACTGACACTTACAGAAAGACTTGGAAACGTCAGCTTCAGAGGCAGGACCTGGGAGAGGGCTTTCAGGAGGAACCTGCTATGAGAAGAGTTTCAATGGTGAGGTGGGTTTTCTGCTGCTCCAGGATCGAGTCTCAGCTTGGTAACCTGGCCCCCACTCTTCATGGTACTTCTGGGTTAATGTCCTGCTGACTCTGTGCTTTGGACATAATCTTTAGGTAAATTCAACAAATATTTCTTGAACACCAGCTATGTGCTCTCAACTGTCTAGTCACTGTGCTTTCTCTCTCTCCCCTCTATGCTGCTGTTCCCCCTATCTGATTGTTCTCTTCCCCTTTCTAGCTTATTCTTCCTAAACTTACCAGCTAAAAAAAACCGATTTATTGTTTTTCAACTGGGTGGTCTTTGGGATTCAAAACATGGTGGGATGGGTCACTTATGAAGTTCCTCCAGCTGGGACCTGGGCAGCACCTGGTACATCAACTTCGTCCCTCATCTTCTGTTGCCTCCTTCCATGTGGCCTCTATTATCTCATTAGTCTACCCTGGACATCTCCATAAACTCCACCTATGCCACATGGTCTTGGGCAAAGGAAGTCACAAGGTAAGCCTACCGTGGGGAAGTTTCTTGTGAGGCATGGGTGGCTCTTGTATTCAGAGATGGAAGGTTGCTGGGGGTATTTAAAGTCAGATTATAGAGTTCATTTTTGTCTCACTTAGGATGGTATTCTTCACAGCTACTGAAGAATTATTCACACAAGTGCTTAATTAATATTAATTAACGAAATAGAAAAACTTGTACAAGACTTGTCCCTGGAGAAGCTTAGGGAATACTGTGTGGCCACAAGGCAGTTGTGTTTCAGGAATGCAATGGCTTGAATACTTGTGTCCCCCCCAAATTAATATGTTGAAATTCCAAACCCCAATGTGATGGCACGAAAAGGTGAGGCCTTTGAGAAGTGATCACATCATGAGGACGGAGCTCTCATTAATTGTACTCATGCCCTCATAAAAGGAGACAAATGAGCTCGCCCATCCTCTTTTTCCACACGAGGACACACGATAAGGCAATGTTGAAGAGGGGCTTTACCACAGACAAGCCGTGCTGCGACCTGTACCTTGGACTTCAGCCTTTAGAATTGTGAAGAAATAAATGTATGCCGTTTACAAGCCCCCTTTCCTGCTCAGTCTGTGGTGATGTGTCACAGCAGCACAAAAGGAATAAAACAAGGAGGATCCTGCCTTGGGAGGGAAGTCCATAGGGAACCCTCGGATTTCTTCACATTCTAATATTTCAACATTTTCTGAGGCTGTCACATCATCACAACAGCCATTGGATGCAAATATGGAGGGAGACGTTTTCTGAGTTCATTATTAGTCTATATTGAACTTCACTTCGAAGAATATTTCCTTCTAGGAAAATCCCGGATATCTCCCCGTATTAAAGTCAGCAAATTGGCAACTTTAATTTCACCTACGACTTTAATTTTCATGTGTCATGCAACCTAACTTATATTTTTTTAAATAAGGGGATAATGGATGTATTTTACCTACCACATTTGGTTTGTCAAAAATTGCTGCTGCCTCTTGACGTGTCTCTGTGTGGGTATGCTATATCCAGTAGAGTAGCCACAATGCAGTAGCTATCAGTCATCAATTTAAATTAATTAAAATATAATAAAATAAAAAATTCTATATCAGTATAGCACCTCTTGCCCATCTATATAATCCTGAAAATAGAAGAAATATGTATTTGTTTTTTTCTTCCTGGTCCTGGCACAAAGCTCCTAAAAGTTTTGCAAATTTTGTAAGTGCTAAAAGCACTAGGGGCATCCTTTTTTTTTGGTTTCCCAACAAAATGGCTCTGGGAGGGCTCCTTGATGGGAGCTGGTCACCAGAAGGACAAATCTAACATTACAAGGTTGGAATTTTAATCCCCACCCCCATTTGTCTAAGAGAAGGGAGATGGCTGGAAATAGAATTAGTAATTGAATATGACTATGTGAGAAAGCCTCCATAATATCCCAGTAATATAGGATGGGGGCATCTTCCAGGTGTGTGAACGCATCCATGTGCCCAGATAGAAATGCACCCCAGCTCCGCAGGGACAGAAGCTCCTGTGCTTGGAAGCCTCCCAGACCTGTTTTACACATCTCTTCACCTAGCTATTCATCTGCATATTGTACAGCTTTCGATAAAGGGGGAAACAAGAGTATGTGTTTCCCAGGTTCTAGGAACTTCTGAAGCAAATTAATTGAACCCAAGAAGAGAGGGTGTGGGAACCTCCGTTTTGCTGTTAAATTGGACAGAATAGGTGGGTAACCTGGGGACTTGCTGCTTGCAATTGGCATCTAAAGTGGGGGACGGTCTGTGAGATCTGATGCTCTAGCCAGGTAGACAGTGTCAGAATTGAGTTAAATTGTAGAACACATGGCTGGTGTTGCAGAATGGCTTGGTGCGGGGAGAAACCCACACATCTGGTGTCAGAGTGTTGTGAGTGGGATGGTGTCAGAGTAGAGGAGAGACAAAGGAAGAGTGGGTGTTTTTTCTGTATAATAATGTATAAACATGTTATGTTAACCATTTGTGAGGGAAAATATATTTTAAAATGTTTTTAATACAAATATAACCACTACCCCCTTTTTTGTCCTTCTTGGTGGTGATCAGAGAAGCAGAATAAACTGCGTCCTTTTTTATTCCAGCACATTCAGCCTTACTCTTGTTTTCAGAGAATGTGAATTAGGGTAAGTATCTTACATGTCCAAAAATGCAAATATTCATGCATTGTTTGAACCATTATTTTTTCAGTACATAATATTTTGTTATAGTCTTCAGGAAGTATATCCTTTTGTTGAAAATTTCTCTTTAATCAACTTTTGAGAAGAAAAATTGAGGTGCACACAGGCAGATTAGCTCCATTTGTTCAGGCAAAACAAACCACGTGTTTTCTCACCGACAAGGAGGGTGGTTTGCAGCTGCCTTAGCAAATACCATGGCCAAGAGAAACAAAGCTGGGTCTTGTAGGGAATAAAATTAATGATCTCTGTTTGCTACATATACAATATTTTAGGCATTAAGTACACCATTAATATATACAAACACTCAATGTTGTACAGTATCTTATTAAATTCACTTATCTTGCCCTTTCTCTTTATTATTACATTACGGAATAAAAAGCTCTACTAACTTATCTTGTGTCAGATAATTGCATTTCTTTTTTTGTTTGTTTTTTTCTCCTCTCAGAAATATAATTCATATTCCTATTCAGCTAAAATTAATAGAGTACATATAATGTACCAGACATGGCATCAGGAGCCTTCATGTATATGACCTCATCTATAAGGAGAGTATTATAAGACTCCAGTTTGGCATCAAAGCACGGGGATGTGAGACAGCCACCTTTGAGTGACACAGATGAAAGTGCTGAAATCTATGATCCAGAGAATCCTAGCTACAAAATAAGGATGTTGTCCTACACTTCATGTATCTCCTTCAGAGATGGGAATTCAAAAACAGTAGAGAAAATGTTATTCCTTACCACTCAACAATAACAAACAATTGAGTTAAAAAAATAGCCAAAAGACTTGAACTGACATGTCTCCAAAGAAGCCATACAAATGGCTAATAAGGGCATGAAAAGATGCTCGACCTCATTAATTATTAGGGGACTGCAAATCAGAAGCACAAGTGTTGGTGAGGATGTGAAGAAACTAGAACCCTTGCACATTGCTCATGGGCATGTGAAATGGTGACACTGCTGTGGAAAAGTTATGGTATTTCCCAAAGTGTTAAAATTACCATGTGATCTAGTCAGTTTACTTTTGGTCAAAATTGATGACAGTGATAGGAACAGACACTTGCATACCATGTGTCTAGCGGGATTACTCACAATCACCAGAGGTGGAAACAACACAGGTGTCCATCAACAGATGAATAGATACACATGAGGTGGTACATACATATAAATAGCTTTCTCGAGTATACCTCGCAGTTTTCTACTATAAATAGAATAGTATTCAGCTTTATAAAGGAAAGAAATTGTAATACAGCTACTAATGGATGAACCTGGAAAACTGTGCTAAGAGAAGTAAGTTTGCCACAAAATAACATAAGTATAATTCCACTTATATAAGACATCTTGAGCAGTAATAATGATAGAAAGCAGAATGGTGTTTGTCAGGTGCTAGGGGAGGGGAGGGGGCGGTTGTTTAATGGGTAAAGTTCTAATTGGGCAACTCTGGAGGGGCATGGTGATGAGTGTATTAATGCCACAAAATGTACACTTAAACATGATTAAAATAACTAATTGTGCATTATGTATATTTACCACAATGAAAAAACACTTTCATAAAAACTACCACTGGCAAAGTTTAGAAGGGAAATCTAGATTAGAAAGAGCATAGTATAATAAAAAATTATGGAAAACATCTTTCAGACTTACAGATCTCCTGAAAACCAAGGTGAAAAATAAAACTGTGAATTATTCAGCTGCCTATTTAAATGACAGCTTAAATGGTGTGGGTAAATATCAATGATGTGATGTATAAAGATTTTAATGGCAGCAACTGCTAATCCATCCCCTGGGAGAGAACTCACACCATCTCTGTGATCATAACCATGTAATAGGCCGCCTCTCCCGGGGGGCTCCTTCCTGCATTTTCTCTTTCTGTTGGGAGACATTATCTATCTCAGATTCTGAGTACACTTTCAGTCTATTTCTTTCTCCTTTTCACTCTCCAGGATCTTGATAAATTCTTTCTCTCACGCCGTGAGCCATCGGATGTGACAGCCTGAAATGTGACAGGCCTGCGCAGGTTCATCTTCTCCACCCTAGACTAGAGTTATGGGTCTGGGACACCAGTGAGACAAATAGCAATGATTTCCCTCTCTCCTGCTGACCTAAACATGGCCTCCATACCTAAAGGCCCTACCAAACAGAGCAGAGAGCAAAAGAGCCATACAATGCTTAGAAGAAGAGGATGGCCAAAATGCTGAATTGTTGGCCCAAGCACATTTTCCCTTCATTGCATTCAATCTGGGTGGAGTCAGTGATGACACTCACAGGCAAATCATAGCTGAAGTCACTGTATTGCAACTGAGAGACAGACACATTTTAAGGTGAAGTTATTGCCTTAAGAGTATATTTCCTAGTTTTTTTTGGCAAAGCATCAAATCACCCAGGTGACTCCTTCCCCCTATAGCCCAGATTTGGTGCCCTGAAACTTCTGGCTTTTTTGCAAAACTAAAGTCACCTTTGAAAGGGAAGAAATTTCAGACTGTGGGTGAGATTCAGGAAAATACAACAGGGAAGCTAATGGAGGCTGGGAGAACTAGGTGAGATCTCAAGGTGCCCTCTTTGAAGGGGACTGAGGTGTCATTGTCCTGTGTACAATGTTTCTTGTATCTTGTATCTTCTTTAATAAATTTCTTTATTTTTCATGTTAAAAAAGAGTACATCTCTATTGACTAATTTTTAACAAAAATAAGGAGTTTTGTAACTTGAATTTTATTTTATTCCAAAATGTCTATTTTTATTTTAAAAAAGTATTTATCTTTTTTAGAGAGAGAAAAAGGAGAGAGGGGGGAAAGAGAGAGGTCAGGGAAAGAATAAGAAATATTGATTTGTTGTTCCACTTATTCACTCATTCATCCACTGATTCTAGTATGTGCCCTGACTGGAGATTAAACCCTTAACCTTGGCATATTGGGGTGATGCTCTAACCAACTAAGCTACCTGTCTAAGGCCTCAAATGTGGTGTCAGTGCCTCATATGTGGTATTTAGTGTGGTGTCAACAGAGATAGGGATTGACTAAAAAGAAAGATTTATGCCATTAACTTTAAAGATATAAGGTAAATGAGAATATGCTCCAGGTGTATTTTTTAAATTGTGATGGAAAATGTCAACCAATGGGCCAAGATAAGGGCAGAAGCGCACCCCTTAGCAAGGGCAGGAAAAAGCTATATTCTCACAAGTCTATGTCAAGACCTTGTTCGAAAACTTTGTACATGTGATCCAGTGCTATTTATTAGAAGGAATTTCACTTACATACTGGTGTATGCACACACTTGCTTATAAATTATTAGGAAATTTTAGGTGTTTTTGTTGCAGGTGGTATGCAAATTCAGAGGCTAACTATTGATATCATTGGCCTTTTCCTTAGCATTGCTTTGAGCATGAACATGACATTATTATTTTTGGGAGATGGTCTGACCTAAACTGCCATATCCTTATGCTTCAGCTCTGGCTCTCAGAAGAGAGAGCCACGATCCTTCTGCGTGATAGCTGCCTGTACCGGTACATGGTATAGGGCTTGCCAGCTTCCTTTCAGCCCTATTTGAGTTGGGCTTAGATTTCATCTTCAGGCATTAGAAATATACATCTTTTATTTACCATCACAAGCCATCACCTCTGTAATCTCACATTAAAAGTAAGAGAAGATGGGAGAGTGGATTATGCCCAGAAATGGTGAAGTGGGGGTATTTTGCAAGCTTTCAAATACCTGTGTTAGGGACCTGTGAGAGGCAAAATGAGATTGGGAATGGGATTACAGCCAGTCCTGGAGTGCTGATAAGTGGATGGCAGCCAGGTATGAAAGGATAGGAAATAAGCAAAAAGTAGAAAGCAGAGGATGGAGAAGGAATGCACATATATGTGAGAGTCGTCTCAATTTTAGACCCGGTCACTCTCTAAGGGAAGGTATCTGGAGGGCGAGCAGAAAGCACACAAGTGCCTTTCATTCAAGTTGATTCTTCTTCAATAAGAAATAAGCATTTTTTAATCTTATTAATGTTCCAAAAGGAAAGAACAGATAAGGGGATGCAGGGAAGGGTAAGGGATCAATCCAACTTAACTTTTCATTTTGTTCACATCTACACATAGAAAACAATTTAAGACCCAATAAAGAGTATTTGTTTAAAAATGTCCTGGAGGTTCCTAAGCCTCTCCTCATTTTTTTGAATTCTCATTTCTTCATTCCTTTCTGGTGGGATGTTTTGTTCTTCCTTCTGGTCCATTCCATTGATTTGAGTCCCAGTTTCCTTTCCATCACTATTGGTTTCCTGTGCATCTCCCTTCATTTCAATTAGTTTAGCCTTCATATGTTCCTCTAATTTGTGACTATGTTCCTCTAATTTGTGACTATAATCTACCAGTTCTGTGAGCATCCTGATAAATAGTGTCTTGAATTGTGCTTCTGAGAGGCTGGCAATTTCTCGGTCGCTTAGAGTAATTGGCTCTGGGACTTTGAGTTCTTCTTGCACCATCTTTTGGGCTGTTCATGCCTGTTCCATAGCAGGATCAGAGCCCTAAAGTGTTCACTAGAACAGGGCAACTAAGTCACTGGGTTGTGACGCTTATGTGGGGGTGGGGTCAAAGAGGGACTATGGCGTCCCATCTGCCGCCTGCTGCCCGGGCCCTCACCGGTGCCGCAGTTGCTGCCATCACCGGGCCCACGCGTTTCGTCCCGCTGCATGCTAGTGTGCCACCACCGTCAGCCCTCGCCCCCTGGGACCTGCGTGGTCTGTCTCACTGTGCGCGAATGTGCGCCCGCGGTCAGTCTGCCCCGCACCCCAACTGGTTCTGGTCTGCAAAAGCAAATGAAGAGGACAGCTAGATCAGGAGTGGAACCATAGAAATGAAGAACACATGGAGGGTTAGAAACACGGGGGTGGGAGGGGGAGAAGGGGGGAGAAGGCACAGAAAATAGCATAGATGGTAGGTAGAAAATAGATAGGGGGGTGAGAATAGTGGGGGAAATATAGAATCCAAAGAACTTGAGACACGTGGTTATAAACTAAGGGGGGGGGGAGAATGGTGGGGGAGGGAGGGTGCAGGTGGAGGGGAATGAAGGGGGGAATAGAACAACTGTAATGGTATAATCAATAAAATATATTAAAAAAAGAGTATTTGTTAGTCATATATTTGATAATTCCAGTAAAATACCATTTTAGTGAATACAAGGTTGTTGAATCAATTTACACTCATAGTATAATATTTTTTTCTGAATTTCCCAAAGAAATTCAGAATTACATCAATTCAGCTTACTTTGAGCTGAATTGATGTAAAACAGAAAACTCTGTGCATGGGAGCAAAATATAGCAAGTCTAATTCACATTTGAGAATTCTACATTTTGCTGGTTATGTTCTTCCATCTTTCTGGGCATTAAAAAAGCTGTGTGTTTAGTGATGGGTAAAAAAGTGAAGTAATTTGGGAGCCCTTAGTTCTGCCTTTAACAAGAATCTCACTTTAGAAAATGGGTTGAGGCACCTTGAAAGGGTCCAGTGGTATCTCCCAAAGGGTTGTTTTTCAGTCGTCAGAGTCTGCAGTGCAGGAATGTCTGGAGTCTGCTCTAGTTCATTCTCATCGAAAATAATTTAAAGAACATAGGATCTGTTCACATTAGATATACACATTGACATACCCATTAGGATGGCCAAACTCTGAAACCTTGACAACACCAAATGCAGACAAAGATGTGGAGCAACAGGAACTCTTGTTCACTGCTGGTGAGAAGGAACCCTTGTTCATTTTTGGTGAGAATGCAAAAGGATACAGCCAGTTTGGAAGACACCTGACAAATTAAATATATTTTTACATATGTTTCAGCAATTGTTTCTTGGTTTTACCCAAAATTATTGAAAAATTATGTCCACATTAAACCTTGAATATGTTTATATCAGTTTAATTTATATTTGGCAAATTTTATTTTATTTATTTATTTTTTAAATTTTATTTAGTTCTTGTTCAAGTACAGTTTTCTGTCTTATATTCCCAGCCCTGCCCCACCCCCCAGTGCTCCCCACCTCCCTCCCATTTACACCCCCCACCTTAGTTATTGTCCATGTGTCCTTTATACTTGTTCATGTGAGTTCATCCCCTTTTATATTTGGCAAATTTTAAAACGACAGATATAAACTTTAATAGATAAATAACCTGATACATTCAGGCAATGGGATATTATTCTGCACTATAAAGAAATGAGCTATTAGGCCATGAAACGACATGGAGGAACCTTAACTACATATTATTAAGTGAAAGAAGCCATTATTAAAAGGCCACATACTGTATATTTCCAACTATATGGCATCCTAGAGAAGGTGAAACTGTGGAGAGAGAAAAACTCAGTTGTTTCCTGGGGATGAGGTGGAGAGGGACAAACATGAGAAGCACAGAGGATTTCTAGGAAGTGAAACGGCCCTGTATTGCACTGTAATGGATAAATTTCCCCAAATTTACAGAATGTACAGCACCAAGAGTGAACCGTAATACAAAGCCTAGACTTTGGCTGATGATGATGAATCAACACAAGTCACCGATTGCAGCAAATGTACCATCTGGTGGGGGCTGTAGATAGAGGGGGAGGCACAGCCTGTGAGGAAACTCTGTACTTTCCACTTGGTTTTTCTGTGAGCATGAAATTGCTCTTAAGAAATGGAAGATTTGTATACTATACACGAAAGTAAATTCAAGGTGGATAAAAGATTTAAATATAAGTCATGACACCATAAAAGTACTAGAGGGAAACATGAACATTGGCAGGAAAATCTCAGATATTCCACACAGCAATATTTTCACCAAAATGTCCCCTAGAGCAAGAGACATAAAGGAAAGAATAAACAAATTGGATCTCATCAAAAATAAAAGGCTTCTGCACAGCTAAAGAAAATAGCATTACAATGAAAAGATAACTTACCATATAGGAAAACATATTTGCCAATGACTCCTTAGACAAGCGTTTGATCTTCAAAATATATAAAGAACTCACATGACTCCAGTCCAGGAAGATAAACAACCCAATTAAAAAAATTGGCAAAGGACTTGAAAAGACAGTTCTCTGAGGAGAATATACAGAGGGCACAGGGACATATGAAAAGATGCTCAGCATCACTAGCCCTCAGAGAGATACAAATTAAAACCACAGTGAGATACCTCTTCACATCGGTCAGAATGGCCATCATAAACAAATCAACAAACAACAAATGTTGGAGAGGTTGTGGAGAAAAGGGAACCCTAGTGCATGGTTGGTGGGATTGCAAACTGGTACAACCACTATGGAAAACAGTATGGAATTTCCTCAGAAAACTAAAAATGGAACTGCCTTTTGACCCAGCTATTCCACTGCTGGGATTATACCCTAAGAATCCTGAAACACCAATTCAAAAGGACCTATGCACCCCAATGTTCATAGCATTACAATTTACAATAGCCGAGTGCTGGAAGTAACCTCAGTGCCCACCAGCAAATGAGTGGATCAAAAACCATAGGACATTTACACAATGGAATGCTATGCAGCTGAAAGAAAAAAAGGAGCTCCTATCTTTCTCAACAGCATGGATGGAACTGGAGAGCGTTATGCTAAGTGAAATAAGCCAGGTCATGAAAAACAAATGTCATATGATCTCATCTATAAGTGGAACCTAATCAACAAAGCAAACCATCAAGCAAAATATAACCAGAGACATTGGAATTAAGAACAAATTGATAATAACCAGAGGGGAGGTGGGAGGGGATAATGGGGGAGAAGTCGGGAAGTGTTCTCAGAAACAACTATAAAGGTTACATGGACAACACCAAGGGTGGATGGGATAAGGGGAGGGACTGGGGATGGCTGGGGTGGGGGGAGTGGTGGGGAGAAAATAGACACAACTGTACTTGAACAATAATAAAAAACTAGAAGATTTGAATAGACACTTTAGCAAAATTAAATAAGAATGGCTAATAAGCCCATAAAGTACTCAATGTTATTAGTCATCATGGAAACATAAGTTAAACTACAATGAGACACCACTACCCATTTATTAAAATATCTTAAAAAGTGGAGAAAAATGGACAGTAGCAAGTGCTAGCAATCACGTAAATCAACTGTGACTCTCATAGGCTCCTGGTGGAAATGTAAGGTGATGTAATCAGCTTGGGAAACAGTTGGACAGTTTATTAAAAAGTTAAACATACACTTACTATGTGACCCAGTCATTCCTCTCCTAGATATTTACCAAGAGAAGTGAAACGTACATCCACACAAACACTTGGACACAAATGTTTGTAGCAGCATTATTCTCAAGAGCCAAAATGTGCAAACAATCCCGATGTCCATCAACTGAGGAGTAGATAAACAGAGCTTGTTCTATGCATACAATGTAATAGTACTCAGCTAGAAAAAGAAGCAGGAAAAGTGTGGTTATACACACAGACGCACAATATGGTAAATCTCAAAAGCATGATGCTAAGTGAGAGAAACCAGACACAAAATGCTACCGAGTGTGTAATTCCCCTGTGACATTCTGAAAAAGGCAAACCTGTAGAGACAGAAATCAGATCAGGGGTTGCCAGGAGTTGGTATGGGAGCAGGAATGCCTGTAAAAGGCATAAGGGGACATTTGGGGGTTGATGGAAATGTTTTGTGTCATGATTGTGCTGGCAATTACCCAGCTGTCAACATTTGTCAAAACTCAGGGAACTTACTCTTCAAGAGGTGATTTTTACTGTGTATAAATTATAATTCAATAAATCTTATTTAAACATACGTACTGAATTAAAAGAAAATTCTTCCCTAATTAGATTTTATTTTTACCACTCATTTCTGGCATAAGACAAAATAACGTTTGCTGTGCAGAGCTGAGGGAAGAAGGGGGACAGGCCTGTGTCAGAGACTGTGACAGGGATTTTCTGACTGGAACACTGTCCAGGTGAAGTGGCTGAGGACTGGGTGATGGTCTCCTGCTGGCAGCAAGACTCAAGCTATTGGTCTGCTAATGCCATTTATGGAGGACCCACAGAGAAGTGCCGAGAGGAAAGGAAAACTGAAAAAAACTGGTATCTCTGAGAACTGAACTGCCAACTGACCTAACATGAGAGACCTCGCGAAGGGAATGGGCTCTGTGTGGGTGCTGAGTTAGCTATTCAAATGGACAAATACATGTTGTCGCCCCAATCAGAGCCTGGTGTGGGGCTAGCCTACGGGTGTGTGTCACATGGAAACACTTCCTTTTGTCCAAGTTAAAAGCCATTCCTTACTCATTTCAGTTCTTTTGATGGCCCTTGTGTATGCCTTCATGGAAAGGTGGTTTGCTATTAAAAATTAGTTTCCATTTGGAATATTGCAAGTTATTTTAATCCAGAAGGGTTGAGGGACTTTCAGTTCAATTTTCTTGTACACCTTCTTGACAAAGGGCTCTTCACTTATATTTGACATTCGAAAGTATCATATTGGAAGAGATGGCAGGAGTATGTTTTTCTTTTCAAATTTCACTGTACTTATTGGCTGATTGTCAGAGATGTTTTGTTTCTCCCCACCCCAGTAGCTCATTAATAGCAATAGAGACTCGTAGGCATGTTCAGAAAGGACGCCTTTTCAATGGGCTTCCTTCCCTACAAACCAGCGATGAATCAAGGCCCCTACACTTTGTTCCAACTCTATGGCCAAGTTTGCCCCCCGACCCACAGTCACAACCTATCTGTCTTCAGGATACATTGGCACAAATCATGGCTCTTGCTGTAAAACTTTAAGAATATTTGAGAAAAGTATGTTGATGTCATGGAAATATTTTCTTTCCCGAGAGGAACCTGAGAAAATATGTTATACATGTAGAAAATGTACAATATTCTTCTTGAAACTCTCTATAGTCAATTAATATTCAAGAAAGAGGGCAGTAACATAAAACGGGGTAAAGATAGCCTCTTGGAGAAATGGTGTTGGGAGAACTGGACAGCTACGTGCAAAAAAATGAAACTCGAGCACCAACTTACACCATACACCAAAATAAATTCAAGGTGGATAAAAGACTTAAATATAAGCCATGACACCATTAAAGTCCTAGAGAAGAACATTGGCAGGAAAATATCAGATATTCCATGCAGCAACATTTTTTACTGATATGTCCCCTAGAGCAAGGAATATAAAGGAAAGAATAAACAAATGGGATCTCATCAAAATAAAAAGCTTCTGTGCGGCCAAAGAAGACAGCTTTAAAATAAAAAGACAGCCAACTGTATGGGAAACCATATTGGCCAATGATACCTCAGACAAAGGTTTAATCTCCAAAATATACAAAGAACTCACATGGCTTCACTCTAAGAAGACAACTAACCCAATTAAAAAATGGGGAAAGGACTTGAACAGACACTTCTCCAAGGAGGACATACAGAGGATCCAGAGACACATGAAGAGATGTTCAATATCACTTGCCATCAGAGAGATGCAAATTAAAACCACAATGAGGAGTATGTTTAATTTAATACTGAAATTTCAAAACAGCTTCGTATTGCCTATCATGTTTCTAAAATTCTGAAACCTGGGTGTGTTTCAGTACTTTCTATTTATATGAGATGGAAAATTCTAATCCAGTGTAAAACAACACCTTAAGTTTTTTTATTTGCGGAAGACTTTATTTTTTCCTTCTTGAAGCCCTCTGTGGCCCAATGTCCCACACACCCCACCATCTACATGTGTGTGCACTTGCACGTGCACGCACCCCAATTCTTCACTATGGTACATATCTTGTCTTTTTTGGATCCTCAAATTTCTAATGCTGCTGTCGATGGTAATATTAGACCATAGTTACTACTTAGACCATAGTTCCTAGTTACTGTGGAAGCCTGTTCAAGGAAACGTCATAGTCTGTTACCCATTATCAATCAATAAAGTGAGTTATTTAGCTCACACTATAAAAATCTCATGAAGGCAAGAGGAAATCTTGTGGCATTTGCAGCAGAGCCCATGGGGCGGCACTGTACCCTGCCATGCATAAATGCAGAAATAGCATTTATGAGCCCACTCGTGTGAAGCTGCAGTAGGCAGATTCATGAAATTCGCCGAGATTTGGATTAAATTCAAACCATTCTATACAGCTCTACTTTTGATTAAGGCTGTGTGTGGAGTGAAAAACTCTATTTGAATAGAGCCTGGGTCTTTAAGAACTTTGAATGTGCACAAATCCAAATTGAGCTCTGAGCTTGATCTGGAAATGTACAGTGGGCCAATTTACATTCAGTATTAAAGGTGGGGGTGAGGGAGATAAAACTCCATCCTTTTAGAATTATAGCTTTGGATCAGAGTTTATTAATATTGGGATCAACACAGAGATGACTCACTCCATTGGCACTTATTAAATTATGAGACTCAAAGTCCTTAAACAGAGGACGTCAGCAAAACAACTGAAACCAGCAAAGGAGGCAATTTTTTTCATGTTTATACACTCACATGCTCATCTCTGAAAAGAAAAAGCTTACCAGGTGACACAGAGTGGCCTTTCAGAGTACCAGAAATGAATATTTCTCATTTTTTTAAAAAAAGTACCCAAGGACACATTTTATCATAATGCTTTTTAAATGAAACTATTTTTGATCTGACTGTGCAAACCTAGCCTGTTCCCTTTACATGAAATTCTACATTTCTGTCTGCCACTGTTCTCTTTTTTCTTGATTATCAGCAGATGTGGAGGGAACATCCTAAGCCTTGGAGCTTATTTGAATATCTTTACAAGATTCTCACCTCATTCTCCAGGAGACACAGGATGAGAGATGAAGCTATACAGTCCACAGTGAAGCACAGGCAACCTTCAGGTGCTGAGCAATTTATGGGGCAAACCACTTCAAGGAGCTTGGTTGTCAGTCCCACTCTCTGCCAAAGTCCGCACACAACCATGCTGGCTTGGAAGTCCTATGGAGGGTCTGGGCTGCATGATGTCTCTGAAAAAGGCCTGGCTCCAGGTTGATAATTATATAGATAATGAAGACAGACAGGTAGATAAGATATTTTGCTATCAAAAGTTGGCAAAACTCTTTATAACTCAGTTTATAACTCTTTTCTGTAAAGACATGTTCAATTAAACTGTAACAAGATTCTGCACTCCTGAACTACTATGAGAGTTCTCCAGGGCACATGTATCTGCCTCCTTCTGTGTTTCCAGGTATGAGGCCTTGTCTCTTGCCTGAATCCCACTACCTACCTCAAGGTGAGAAGACAGGGAGTCCCCATGTGTAGCTGGATTACATGTAGATCCAGGTGAGTCCACAGAAATGTAAGAATTTGGAGAACTAGAGACTGCTAAACTCAACACAGAGAGCAACCCCCCAAATACAGTAGAGTGTTAAGTGAATAAGTCAGACAGAGAAAGGCAAGTACTGTATGACTTCACTTACACATGGAATCACAAAGTAAAATAAGTGAACAAAAAAACAGAAACAAAATTTATGTGGACAAAGCAATGGTAACTGATGGGAATGGCATTGGAGAGGTGGGTGAAAAAGGGACTAAGAAGTACAAATCACCAGTTACAAAAACAGTCGCAGCATGTACAGTACAGCACAGGGCATACAGTCAGCAATGCTGTGATAACTCTCTATGGTGCTGAGTCTATACTAGATGTATAGGCGGATCACTTTATGAGCTACACAAAAGCCTAACCACCATGTTGTACATCTGAAACCGATATGATGTTAAATGTCAACTGTAATTGAAAAATAAAATTAAAATTAAAAAAATAAAGTTAAAGCAAAGCAACTGATTCATTACAAAGCAATTACTTGGTAATAGAATATTGTTTTATAATTGTGAACTAGAAACGTCAGAATAACCAGCTGGCCCTTATAAATTTGATTATTAGTGGACATTCTTTTCAGGCTTATTACCTTATGCATAATGCACAATGTTAAAACAATTTTCTTACCTTCCACAAAAATGTATATTCAGAACACACTGGTGGGAAACAGTTCATCTCTGGAATTTGTAGTATGGCTTGAGACAGATTCCATTGGACCCTATTTTGTGAGGAGTGGAGTCATGGTAAGCAGTGATTTCTGCCAATACTTGAATCCCCCCAAAAGACTTATTTTTCTCCTTTTGTAGATGTTGTAATTGCTCAGAGAGGTCAATGTACCCCCTGGGTGGCTGAGTTAGAAAACCATCAGCTTTGACCCTGCACATCAAGGGACAGTTATCATAGATACAAATGTAAACATAGCTTACTAACACGTCACCTGTGAGTGAGCGCAGAACTCAGGAACTTAGAACACCATACAAAAGAAAATGGACATCAGCCCTTAGACCAGTCTATGAGATTCCCTAGAACCTACATTGTAAACAGACTACATGGACTACTTCTAAAATCCTCAAAATGGAAGAAAATTTATGAATTACAAAGATTTATGAAAAGACAGTAGTTTGAAAACTACTGTCATGATGGGTCTTTCCATCTGAGAGCTGGCTTCTTCAGCTAATTATGTAATTTTGATTATTACATAAATCTGCTTACACATCAGTTTCCTCATTTGACAACTGAATAGACTTTACTAAATAATTCTGAGCAATACCTTTGAAAATTTGTTTTCCTGATAAGTCACGATATTCCAGCACTCAGCTCTCTCCAAGTGACGTGAACATGACAGTTTATTGCAATTGTGATACCTCAACTTTACGTGTTGTAGACCGCTCTGCCTGGTTTTAGGAATTGTATCTGTACCCCTTGTGGCTAAGGGTGAGGGATGACCTTTTGAGTGCCAGCTGCAGGAGACAAAGGTTTCCTCTGGTAGCAAATGCTGCCTCAGTTTCCTCTCCCTGCCCCCAAAGCTTGGTTGGAAGTCAAAGATAGGTAGGACCCCTCACAGTGCGGGACAACCTAAGTCAGACTCAGTCATGTGGGAGGCCTTCATGGAAGGACTCGGGGTCCTGCAACAAAGAGCAATGGATTCTTGCTCCCCTCCTTTGACATAGCCCAAGTCCCCATGTTCTTGGAAGAAGTGCTTCCTGGCTCTAATCCCCTTAAACCCAAATACCTGATGGGGAGAGGTGCAGCTCCTTGCCTTGCTAGAGCATGTCCTGGGGAAAAATCTGGCATCACAAAAACTTCCTGATAAACCTGTGAAATCTGCTCTGCTAAGAGTGCTTTCATTCGTATGGTAAGGGTTTGAGCAGGAAACCCTAAAGCTCTGTTCCTGACAGACTCGGACTCATGCTACGCCCTCAGATTTCTTTGAAATATTATCTACTGTTTGATCCTTGCTGCCCTGTATTTCTGTGTGTTACAACCCAATAAAAGCCCTGGAGGAGGGGGCTTGGGGCCTTTTTCTCCTCGTAGAAATTGGCCCCTGCTGACCTTTGTCCTCAGAGAAACTGGCTACCAGCCCACGGCCTTTTCCCTCTGGGAAAATGGCCACTTCTCCTCCCTAAGCAGATCATATCATGTCTCGGCCATATTCATTCTCATCCGTGGCAACTGGGGGGGGGGCTTCTCGAAGAAAGTTGGCCCCCCACACACATGGCTTTTCTCCATTTTTATAGCAATGACCACAGTCCTATAAAGACATTAATTGCTTATCCATGTTCTCATGCATAAACAGGGGCTTTCCAGAGGCCATAGGACAAGGATAGTCTAGCTGATTCGATATGGAAGCAGAATAATAATCTAGCTGTCTTCTTTTAGACCAGATATGAAGATTCGCAAAAATACAAAATTATGCTACTCTTATCACTACACTTTCTGTTTGGAAAATATAGTTGTTTTCAGAAAAATAAGTTATATGTAAATATGCCATGGTTTTGTTATTACATTAATGAATAGATAATGGTTTTGAAAATTTTTAATTTCTAATATGATAAAAATAAATTAAACCCATGTAAACAAAGCTTTTTGATATGATCAGTAATTTTTAAAAGTATAAACTGTTCCTGAGACCAAAATTAAAATAACCCCTGGGCTAGTGAATCCACATCATTTTTTAATTAGCCTAACGCAAAGGAACATGGTGTAATGCAAATCAAATGAAATAAGTAGCATGACATACCTTATTGATGTCTAATCTTTGAATTATCCATTGTGAAGATTTCATATTGTTAAATATATTAGATGTTTGTTTCAGGTACATATACATTTGTTATTTGTGCCTTATAGCTAGATATTTTTACAATTGAATAACAAATACCATATGATCTCACCTTTAACAGGAAGCTAAATAACAAAACAAACAAGCGAGCAAAATATAACCAAAGACACTGAAATAGAGAACAGGCTGACAATGACCAGAGGGGAGAGGGGAGGGAATTTCAGAGGAAATAGGGGAGAGATTTAAAGGAACATATATCAAGGATACATGGACAACAACTGAGAAGGGTGGAAATAGGAGGGAGGGGGGAGCATGGGGGTGGGATGGGATGGGAGTAATAGACAGAGACTGTACTTGAAAAATAATTAAATAAAAAAATTGGAAAAAAATCACAAACTATCCAGTAGTGATTTTTATTGGTTGGCATATGACTACATATCAAAATTTTCTTTTCTGTTGTATAAATGTGTAAATTTTAAACTTCACTAAGAAAGAATAATAAATAATATTTGGTTAAAAGGCAAGAATGTTTAGAGAGAAAGGAAACAAAGAACAAAGCTTTAAAAATGTCCCATTTCCTTAAAACAGAAGAACCAGTGAATAAAGGGAGTGTGATGGCGAGGAAGAGAATGGAACAGAAATGCAGAGAGCAGTGATGGAGGACTGCCTGAGTAAAGGAGGAGGGCAGAGTGACAAAGACAGACTCATAGGAACCAAGATCCAGGCTCTGGAGTCCCAGCCCAGCTATCCCTCTATGATCAGCTCTGGATGGCACCTGTGAGCACTTCCAATACATTTCAGTCCTAACCTACATAATATCTTTTAAGAGTATAAACGAGTCCTCAGACCAAGAACTATGACACCTGTAAATTGTGTTCTCACAATTTACATAGTGTCTTTATTGCATACCTGAATATAAAGTTGTTGACTTGAGAAAAAAAAAAGAAGAAAAGGAGGCATAGAGAAAAAGAAAAAAGAAGGAGGTAGAGAGAAGGAAGGAAGAGAGGCAACAAGGCAAGAGGAAAGGAAGGGGGGAGGGAGGGAGGGAGAGAGGGGGGATTTGGGAAATGAAAAGGAAAGAATAAATGCCCTGGCTCACTTACAGACCTGGGATGAGAATGCAGCCCCTTACAGAGTGAAAAGGTAAGAAGAGAGAATAGGACACCAGATCAAGGTCTTGACAGTTAGGTATTTTTTATCCCATTGGTATTTAGACTACAAGTAATTTTATGCCAGTTTTCACAGATGTTTTCCTAACAAAATCAGTTCTTAGAACACTTGGTGGAAGCTCCAAGATTGTTCAGGTGTTGGCTCTATAGCTGATAGAAAAGACTGGACGTTCTCCATTCCTTTTAGCCTAGTGGTTTGAAGACACCTCCCCGTCTCTGCTAAAGGAACAGGAAGCCTCTTGGGTGTGGTCATACCTTCTTCTGGGGGCCAGGGATCCCACCCCTCTTGTGAAGTGCCATGGGGGAGCTGTCTTAAGTGTGATATGATGAAAAGTAGTGTGGGCCTTGCGGTAGCTTCTTTAAGAGACAGGTTTTGCAGAAATTCCCTGGTTGCAGGTGAGTGGTATAGATCCCCAGTGGGGTTGCTGTTAAATAGCAGAGGCTCAAAGGAGAAGGATCTGCCCTCTGAGGGTCTTGGAGTACAGGTGACTACAGGATATAAGGGAGAAAAGCCTGATGTCTGCTCACCCTTTATCCCCAGACCACCTGCACTCTTACCTGGTTCCTATCTGAGCCTCACTCTCCCTTCATGCAAACCTTCCCTGGACTCTGTTCTCACTCTTCCTCAATTCCCCTGTCCTTGTTCATCCTTGTTTTTATAGGGCATACAATCTATAAGAGATCTCTGCCACTCCAGAGCCAGAGGCATAGATAAGGCCCTTCCCACCCTCGATTTAATCCTCAGCTATAGGATTAAACACTGTGGTCACCTTCTGTAATCCTGACACTTACATCCGGATCAAAGATATCTGTGTGCCCCCAAACCTGAAAAGCCTGGGATTGAGGCTCAGGAAACTAGGGAGTGTAATAGTCTAGAGTGCTCTTGTTCCCCAGGATCTGGCTGGTGGAGAGCCTCAGAAACTTGGGTAGTTGTCAGGAATGGATTATTAAGGTCTCTGTGGAGCTGCTGGTACCTCTATGCCTCTCACCTGTGCAAGGTCTTTCTGTTCACCTTGCAGAAGTCAAGTGGCCACCCACTTGCCTGGACATCCTCCTAGCATGGGCATGACCTCCTTTGGGCTGCACGGTCCCCAGGATTGACACCAGCAGAGAGTGACAGAGAAGGACCATGGAATAGGGAAACTGAAAAGAATGGGATAAGGAAGAACGAAGCACCCCCTTACCCGAGGTTGTGCCAAGTGCATAGGGGACATCCATGGAGAGGCCAGACTGAGAATTGAAGAACTAGAAGGAATGGATTGCTAGCAGAAAAATGGGAGAAAGAGAAAGGATTAGATCAATCGGGCAGAGAAATACCCAGTGGAGAACAAGAGACAGGCAGGTAGCTGGAGATCCAGGATTCATTGTGAATAACTGTTCTGTCTTGGGGCCAAAGTCTGTGTCTGAACCTCACAAAGAGCCACCAAGTGTCCCTTTGGATGCAGATAACACACAAACCATTGGCAACAGAACTTTGTGGGTGCAAGCCAGGAGTCACTGACATTTGAATCTGGGCTTTGTATACACCATCCAGCTACCTGTTCTCACTGTAGAGGATAGCCTTTCATTTAAATAGCTGTGGGGTTTCTGACTGCTGATGGTCCATCATGGAAGGTCCAGAGGGCCCCAAACATAGGGGAGAGAAGTGTGAATCCAGGATGAGTGTCCAGATCTCAGGTGAAGAGCTGCACCCCTGTAGACCTTGGGTGGAAACTGAGATCGGTGGGGATAACAGAAGCCTTCTCTCAAATTTTGTGTGTGTATGTTTGAATGTGAGTAAGCTACTGTGAATTCACATGTGTGTGAGGGCATGGGCATGGATTATGTGAGTGTGTTTGTGGAAGTATAAACATGTGTGGATGCATGAGTGTTCATGTACATGTATTGTGTGTGAGAATGAGGAAAAGTATGGATGAGCAGGTGTGTATTTTCAAGTCCCTCTTGCTCTTTTCCCTAGCCTTCTCTTAGTTGTGCTTGAAGGGGTCTGAAATCAGTAGGCTGTTATAAGTACATACCCAAACTATTTCTCATTAAGTTTTGAAGAATACTTGTCACATTCAAGATGTTTTGTCTAAAATTGCTTACATTTGGACCCCAGGTGGTGTATGGGCATTTAATTTAAAATAACTAGGCAGTATCCCTTTATTAAACATTTGGCACAAGCAAGAAAGGGGAAATATCAAGCTCGGACCACTCCAGCTTGTCACAGGTGCGGCTGGTTGCTTCTTGGATCTATGGTCAAGAAGGCTGGCATCTGGGTGGAGTCTCACCCATGTGGTACTTAGCGTTGGTGGTGACCCTCAGGCGGAAATGTACAGGCTTTCACAGCTTGAGGGCTACAGTTCAGCATGTGGCCGCCTCAGTGTACATCCTCATCCATACTGGACCAACAACTTCGGGAGTGTTGTACAAAATAAGCTGATGGCTTGTGGTTGGTGTTCTCCATTTGGGTTAGTATGGTTCCTCAAAATATTGACCCAATAGAGCACAAAACCACAGTGTACAAATCATTGGTTGTGGAGACTCAAGTCCAGCCCAGAAGCTGATGTTCTGTGTTGGAAGAGCTGGTAGTGGTGATGGGGAATGCTAAACATCTGGTGGGAGCAATTTCATTGCCAAATATGATCATCTGTTTCTTGAACACAAACATGTAGTGACTAGAAATGTAATAAGATTCATGGTTTTGTTTTAAGTAGATTAATTTTGTAATATTTGCTTTATACCCCCTTGCATTTAATATTCAGATTTAGACTTGAGAATTGTCTTATAAAATAAATCACTCATACAACTCTATCATTGCTAGGTAACATGTTGCCTGTCCAAATACCCGTATACTGACCCCAGCATCCTGAAGTCACTCATCCTGTTGTAGAAGCACTGTGTTCCCCATTTGCCAGGATTAAGATTATGTGTTGTGCTCCAATGTCTTCCTTGAGGTTGGTATTCTCAGTAAGGACAACCATCTCTTATTGTGGATTGTGGATTCAAGGTTTCTATTAAAATATCTTTAAAGAGAAGTATAGATAGCTGAAATTATTGTATTTATTGGTAACTCTAAAAAAGGTAAAATTATTCACTCTCTGTATTATTCTGCTAGGACAGTTATAACAAAATACCACAGAGTGGATGGCTTAAACGACAGGCAACTTATTTTTTTCACAGCTCCAGAAGCTGGAAATCCAAGGTTAAGGTGTTGGTGGCACTGGTTTCCCCTAAGGCCTCTTTCCTTGGCTTATAGTTGGCCACCTTCTCCCTGTGATCTCACATGACCTTTTCTCTGGGCGTTGTTGTGTCCTAATATCCTCTTCTCATAAGGACATCAGTTATATTGAATTAGGGCTTGCATGAAACACTTCATTTTACCTAAATCACTTTTTAAAACATTGTATCTTCAAACACAGTAACATTGGGAGGTCCTGCAGGTTAGGAGGTCAACGTATGAATTAGGTGACACAATTTATCCCATACCATCTTCCTAGAAGAGCAAAACAGAGATTCTGATCTCGGGAGGACTACCACAGAAGGTGTTCCTGGGTACTCACGCTTGCTGACTTTTAGTTCTCCTGAAAGCCACCTGCCAGAGTTAGTGGGACAAATCACACTGTCATATCAACTTGGCATTCCCATGTATAACTTATTTAATAGTGCTGGCCTAATAATCACAGAGGAATATTGTAAAGACATGTGCACATTTTTTTTTTGCATAGGACACCCACTATAGGTGGACGACAACAGCTGTAACCATATTATTGACATATAAGCTGTCTTTTTAATAACAACATTTTGAAACTTTCTTCCTGTGTTTCAGTTTTTAGCCTAGTAACATCTACTCATGAAGCTTGAATCAAATTGAATACTTGGAATTAATGAGTTCTAAATCAAATAACTCAACAGACATTAACTTAATATCCTTCCTTTTCAAAGTTTGTAGTTAAAGCATCTTCTGTGCTGGGCAGCAAAGGTGTCCCTAAAAACGCGTGTATCCAGATCTACAACTTCAACTAGCATCTGTCTGATGCCTTGCTCACGCACAGGGTAGGTCCATCAGAATGAACATTGTAAAGGCCCTTGTGTGGCCCTCCTTTACTGAAAATAGCAATTTCACCGTAAGGACTTTCACTTTGAGTTTTCTTAAAATGAAAAGTAGTTATGCTCTTTGCTCAGTTTCTGTGGAGGATAGACAGATGAATAAAGAAAACATGTTTCCAAGGGACAACTGGTTAAATTAAAATGTGAAACTTTGGATTTAGTGAGTTTTTCGTAAAAAATCAAGCCACGTGATATCTCACTAATTAAGGCTTCAGAGTTCCATAATAGAATAAAACGCTGTATCTTTGCAGATCAGACATAGGGAGACCTATTGGAAAGTGCCCAGCAGGGACCAGAGTGCCCTACATGGACCAGAGGTCCCCGCCACCAGGGCTGCCGTGTTTGTCCATCCCCTCAAAATCTATGGAAGAATAAACATGACTCCAAATTCTTTTTTTAATAATTGTTCCCACGTGACACACACAAATCACATAAATATTCTAATGTGAATACATTTGGCCTGGGTCTTCTTTTTATTTGTTTGGCCTGCAAATGAAAGCCTGCTTTTCTGTGGAATGGAAACAGCTCATCGCCTTAGGCAAGGCATGCTTGTGGAGTACACTTGGCTGGTAGCAAAATGTGGGAGAGGCATTTGCTTCCCCCAAACACGCGTGCTATAAGCCGAGCTTATAAATTAAACTACAAAGCTGAAATGTATTCAGTGCTGAAGGTGTATTATAAATGTGGCCCATTTGTTACCAATTTTTGTCCCTTCTGCTCCTCAAATGTTTGGTTTTATCGTCAGCGATTCCTCGAATTATACAACTCAGAGCCGTGGGTGGGAAGCTAATTGTCATCTTCTCACGTCTCATCCCCATTTTCACCTTCAGCCTCCCATCCTTAAATGCATGTAAATGAATTCCATATTTTTAAAAAGGATGCTGTACAAATGAAAGGAAGTGAACTAGAAAAAAATTTTAAATAGCCCCGTAGTAGTCATTTGAGGTATTTACAGTTGGAGAGAAGGCTGCTTCCTGTCACCGTCTGAATGTATAAACTTAACTTGATCACCTTTGAAGAATTTATGAATCATGCTTAATAATCAGCTTTAGGCACTTCTGAGGAAAGAATCACATTTTGAAGCTACAAAGGTCCCCTAAATAGCTCCTGGGAAATGACCCTGCATCCCATTAAACGTAAAAATTCACCACCGTCGGACTGGATGTCAGAGCTAAACCACTTCAGCCTCCACTCACTTCAAAATGTCAGGGAGCCCTTGACTTAAACACTCCATTAATCTGCAAGAACCAGACCAGACAGCTCCTTCTCAGCAAAGGAACAAATAATGTGTTTTATAAAAACTTTTTCTTTGCACTTAAAAAAAACAGATTCTCTTTTTTCCCTCTTTCCCACATATTCATTATTTTCTGTCTTTAAAAAGGCTTTTATCTGACTTTGATCTCTTCCATATGCCTGTGGCAAACCCCAGCGCCTCCTTTCCATTTTACAAATCGGCCCAGGTACAGGCTTTATCTGACTCATGCCAGCTTACTATTTTCCTATTTAAATGGTTGATGCGGAATCAAAGTCAAATGTGAAGGTCAGGAAAATGGGTTTTGGAGCATCGTGATCTAAGACACAAATAGGGCTTACTCGATGGAAGAAGCAGCCGTGCAGGGGGTCTGGGCAGACAGACATCCCAGCACCCCAACAGATAAGGAGTCATGTCTATTGTCAATATTCACAATCTAAGTTTGGAGTGATCTGACCCTTGGTTCACATTGACTTTAAGTATTATAAATAGTAACACATATTAATTCTATTTATAATATATTACATAAACTTCTTGTTTATGATACTATTAATATATTTGCTACTCACAATTATTAAGCTCTAATAATCATTCCAGTAATTTGAAAATAAGCCTGGTCCCATAGAGTCTACAAAATATGTTTCTTATTTGGAAAGCATTATAGAATCTCTGCAGTTCCCATATTTATAATTGCCACTTTATAATCTTATTTCCACAGAAAACATATTAGTTCCTGATTATTTATTGCTTTGTTCTGGGGATTTCACTGTTCAAAATTGTCTAGACATTGAGGTAAAATGAAAATGAGCCATGTGTCAAAATGATATTTATTACTCAGTTAGGGTGTTTATATTTTACATTTACTGAAGCAGAACTTACGAGTGTCAGGTGTGTCTCCGATGCTGAGTTTGCATTTGACAATTTCCCATAAAGTTCTAAACCTTTCTCAAACTTTCTCTCGTAAGGAGTTCATGCCATCTTCCTCAGGTGCAGATGGAGGTTTCGCTGTGTCTTGGGAACCACTCACACTTTCAGAGTTGCTGGTCCTTTCCCAAAAGTTACTGTTAGAATTTGCTAAGAGGGTAGATTTTGGGATAAGTATTCTTACCAGCACCACCATTACCACCACCACAAAAAAAATAAATAAATAAAAACAACAACAAGCAAACAAAGGGGCATAGAGAACTTGGGGAGGTGATGGCTATGTCTTTTCCCCATGGAGATGGTGCCCAAGCGTTTGTATGTGTCCAAACTCATCAACTGATACATATGAAATGTGTGCAATTCTTTCTCTATCAATGACTCCACAATGAAGATGTTAAAAAAAAGAGAGAGATTAGCTTTGAGAGACCATGGTGCAGGCAGCCAGGATATATTATTGAGAAGAGATGTGTGGTAAGGACCCTGGGCTGGGTGGGTGTTGGGGATTTTGTAAGCACATCACACAACAGAAAAACCTGATCAAGTGCTTTCAGCAAAGGGCTTTGTCCAGCCAGCAACCTCCCATCTATTGCTCTACAGATGCTCCAAAAATCTATCTTCAGTGAAGCTACCCTTAGCAAACTAGCTAGGCCTTGGGGTGTGTTGTTGGGGGAGCCATCAGCTCCCAGAGGCTGACAGCCATGGAGATGTAGGACACATTCAGGGTCCCAGCGCCAGCTGCTAGGAGAAGTTGACCTCAGGTCGAGTCCCCTATGTGAGAAGCAGAGAGGAAGCAAGCCCACGGGGGATGGTCTCCAGGTTCTCCAGGCTTTCTCACTGACCCACACATGGGATCCCTATGACCCCCGAAGGGAGGATGACCTCTCTCGGTGAGCGCCACTGCTTTGTTAGCTTTCTTGCTGCAAGAAAAGTGATCTTTTGAGGTGCAGTGATCTTCATCTAAATCAGACATGTATGAAAGAAAGCTGCTGGTTTGCCCACTGGGTGTTGCGGGTTCTGGGGCAGAAGTGGCTCAGTGCTGGGCCACAGCAGGTCTGGAGATTAGGCCATCTGTCATCTGAGCATTGTCTTTCTTGCCACCTCCTCTCTCCACACAGACGTGATTGGGAGGGTAGGGCTGGACACCTACATAGGAGCTGCACATGTCAAAAGTTGTGTTTTCATTAGACATCAAGTCAAACACAGTAATGCCAAGGCTTTTTAAAGCAGACAGTGTGTGGGGTTAAGGGGTGGAGGGATTGGGCAAACAATAAACAGGACTCATGGACACGGACAACAGTGTGGTGATGGCTTGGGTGAGGAAGGTATAAGGCGACTGAATGGTAATGGAAAAAACACAATAAACATTTAAAAATTTAAATCTATCTCTGTCTTTTAAAAATTTTAATTAAATTTATTGGGGTCACATTAATTAATAAGATTATACAGGTTTCAAATGTACATTTCTATAATATATGATCTATGTATTGCTTTGTGTGGCCACCACCCAAATTCATATCATCTTCTGTCTCCACATATATTTGGTCCCTTTACCTTTTACTAGCCCCCCTCTCCCCCTCTGGTAACTACCATACTATTGTCCATCTATTAGATTCAATTTTATATCCCATATATGAATGAAATCATATGATTCTTAGCTTTTTCTAACTGACTTATTTTCCTTAGGATACTATTCTGAAGTTCCACCCGTGTTGCTGTGAATAGCTGTATTTCATCTTTTTTCACGGCTGAGTAGTGTTCCATTGTATATATGTACCACATCTTCTTTATCTAATCATCTATCAAAGGACACTTTGGTTGTTTGCCCGTTTTGGCTACTGTGAATAATGTTGTGATAAACATAGGGGTCCATATATCTTTGTGAATAAATGTTTTCAAATTTTTCATGTAGATACCAGAAAGAGGGATTGCTGGGTCATGGTAATTCTATTCTCAATTTTTTGAGGACCCTCCGTATTGCTTCCCATAGTGGCTGTACCAGTTTGCATTTTCACCAGCAGTGAATGAGAGTTCCGTTTTCTCTACAACATCTCCAACACTTTTATTATCTATCTTGTTGATAATAATTATTCTAACAGGTAGGGGCTGGTATCTCATTGTAATTTTTATTTGCATTTCTCTAAAAGCTAGTGAAGTCGAGCATCTTGAAAATCTGAAAATCTGTCATAGACAAGAGGAGCCTTAAGGAGACAGGATAACTAAATATCAAGTAGTCTTCTGGATGGGATCCTGGAGCAGGAAAAGGAACAGTAGGGAAAAACTAAGGGTATCTGTATGAACTATGGACTTTAGTTAGTAATAATTTATCAATATTGGTTCTTTAATTGTAGTAAATATAGCATGCTAAGGTAAGATGTTAAATATACAGGAAAGTAGTTGTAGACATATGGGAGCTACCTATACTGTCTTTGCAATTTCTCTGCAAATTAAGAGAATTTTAAAATAAAAAGTGTATTTTTAAAAGTCCAACTGTTGAACCAAATTTTCTAAAAAATGTTATTGAAAGCATCTTCCTTCTGAGAACATGTAATCATAATAGCCATGGGCAGAGCCAAGGAAATAGATTGCCTTCCAGTCACCCACTTCCCAGAAGCCTTCATTTGATAAGCTTTCTTATTGGGTTTGGATTAGCACTTGCAAATTCACAAGATCGATTTCACTTGATGCTGATAAAAATCCCTCAGACCCTTGCTCGGTAAGTTGCCAATGTTTATGGTACTGTGTCTATGTAGCTACACCAAATAAAAATAAGTCGGAACTGGGCCTCAAGATAATAGCATTTATGAGTTTGGAGCAGAGTCATAACAGAAAAAGATAAGTTAACAAGAACAGTCAACTAGTAGTTGGAGTATGAGAGTCCCCAGGGCTAGCTTAAATGTTCTCAGAGGGGCTGTGCCCTTCCCAATTACATGAAGAACCCGTGTAAAACAGCAACGTGTGCCAACTGAACTATTCACCTCCGAAGCACCAGTTTATTTAAACTCAATTACTTCTATGACCAGGGCCAATACTTTCTAAAAAGGAGCCTCTTATGGACTGTGATAAGTGTTATGCCAAAACTCAGCATGAATTTTGTTTTCTTTAAAAACTACCATTTCCATATAATTGGATTAACCCAGCGTGTGACTATGGCCAGATGTCGAAGCTTCCTAGATTGGGTAAGTCCCTCATCTGACTTTTCTCCGGCTTCTCTTTCAATACTATGGGAGTTGCTAGAGCCATTGGCTAGAAGCAACCTTTCACTGTCCTTAAGAAGTTATAACTATTGGTTCAGAAGAAAAATTGCCAAGGACTCAATGACAGTCTCAGACACTCAAATAGCCATGGTCAGAGACCAAGAAAGGATTTTTAAAAAAATTTTTATGAAGATTTTATTTATTTATCTTTAGAGGGGAAGGGAAGGAGAGAAGGAGAGAAACATCAGTGTATGGTTGCCTCTCGTGAGTCCCCCGCTGGGAACTGGTCTGCAACCCAGGCATGTGCCCTGACTGGGAATCGAACTGCGATCATGTGGTTCGCAGGCCCACGCTCAATCCACTGAGCTACACCATCCAGGGCAGGATTTGTTTATTAATTGTTTGAGGCAGCCTTTGATTTTTGTAAGGTAGATACAAGGAAAAGAAATTCAAGTAACTTAAATTTACAAAGCATCTCATTATTTTATCTCTAAAGCCCCCTTTTTAAAATACTTCCACTACTAATAATCCACCTTGTTTCCTTCTCCAGTATCTTCCACCTACACCCTCTAGAGCCTCTGAACTTCAATTAAAGATCTGTCAGATCTTACCACGTGTGGCCAACTTGGGGGTCATGGAAGTGTCCACCCTCAAAAAACTCACTCTAGTATAGGAAAGTTGCCAGCATACAGGAAATATAGTGTTCAGAGGACAAGGAGGAAGCTCTGTGAAACGACAGAAAGGTATTATTTTAGCAGGGGGAAGGGGTTTCATGGAATGTTTCATGGAAGAAATCACATTCAGACTGTATTCAACTTCCAGACCTGAAGGGATCTCTTCATTTGGGAAGGGCTGGCGGCCTTTGTCTTTCCAGCACTGGTGAGCCTCTCTGTGTGGCTAAGTAATGTTAAGTCTCTCTTGGGACTCTCAAAACTAAACTACTTTCTGAATTTCTGTTGAAAGATGAAATTATCATCTTCTTCTTGGGATATTGCATCCCAATGGAGAGAAACAAAGTGCACAGGTGTAACTTCTTGGGCCACCTGTAAGATCACCAGCAACCTTCCCCTGCCCCCCCCCCCCCCCAGGGAGTGATACATTCTTTTCTTAAATGTTCAAAACCTAAGTTTGCATCATAAGGCATTTGGAACTATTCACTAGCCCTCCAGGTGGGGCTGCCAACGTCAATGCCCTCAAGGACCATAAACACAGTTGGAAGACCCTTTCTCAGAGGGAACTCTTGGATGACTTGCTCTCTGGAGAATAATTCCAGGTGACTGTCTAACATCTCTAATGCTTAACTATATTTTGTTTTAATTGAAATCTTTAGAAGATCCCAAAGAAAATCAAGTTTGGTCCATTTGGTCAGCTGCCCTTTTTCAAGAGGCCAACTTTAAGCCTGTCATTTTTGCAGGGAGGGGCAGGGCCTTCCAGAATTCCTTGATTTCTTCTCTAGAACTGACCTCTGTCCCATCTTCTTTACTCTAAAAATGTTCCAGGCATGCTGATGAAGCCAGGCTTCTCTGCTTAGTCACCATGTGTGTTTTTTTTAATATTTTATTTATTTATCTTTAGAGAGGAAGGGAAGGAGAGAAGGAGAGAAATATCAATGTATGGTTGCTTCTTTTGAGTCCCCCACTGGGAATTGGCCTGCAACCCAGGCATGTGCCCTGACTGGGGATCGAACTGCGATTGTGTGGTTCGCAGCCTGCCCTCAATCCACTGAGCTACACCAGCCAGGGCAATCACCACGTGATCTTGAACAGCTTATTTTAGTCTCTAAACCTCAATTTCTTCTGCTGTATTTTGGAAGCAGTGGTAGCTCCTGACTCACAGGACTGCAATGGAAATTCAGTGAGATCACTCTGTTTTGTGAACTGCACTTTGTGAAAAACAAAATGTCATGCTGGCTTCGGTAGCAAGTACATGTACGTCCACATCGGGCTGCTGTGTTAACCTTGCAGGTGCCATTCACAGTGTGGTTCAGGTGATTTCCTCTTCAAGATTTCCCCTCTAATATCCAGACTTCTGGAGCTTTCTGGTGATTATATCTGACTCTGAACTTATACTTCAGTACAAATATCTCTTTTCTGCATATCTCTCCTGAGTGAAAGTCAGCTCCTTCCCTCAGGTGGGGGAACACATACATGCACACACTCAAAAATATGTCCATAGAGTCGACATTCAGGGCTTGCAGGGAGGTTATAGGGAAAAGCAAAGAGTCTATATGTTGACAACACTATAAATCAGGACTGAAAGTGGACTGGTAAGGCTGATCTTTTGAGCAGCCCAATAGTGAAGTCCCACTGATGCCAGCTCTTGGCTTCACTCTGACTTATGCCCTCTCCTCCTTCTCTCTTTTTTCAATTTGTGCCTTCACTCACTAACTGTGCTGTGGCTCAGTAATCCATTGAATCCCACACCATCACCACAGCACCTTCCTCCCTTAAGAGGTTGTTCAAATGTTTCCACAGTCTCTTCATCCCAAAAAAGACATGGAGTCAGTAATTTAAAATAACAATCTCACCTTATAACACATTGAAAAAAAACAAGGACAAATTCTTTACCTCTTTGCTCTCTACATCAGAACTCTCCTGACACCAAGTGTATTTTCTGTTGTTTGTTTTCTCATACCAAGCACTTCTTCAACTTTTCAGACACCAAATGGGAATCCTACAATTAAGTAAAATTCTGGCACTAACTACCTAGAGGCTGCTCTGATCCCACATGTTAACAGCACACTCTTGTAAGACTGTCCCCCACCTCAGATTCCATCACAGCTCTAGCTGTCTCTGATGAGTCTGACCAACCGTCTGTAAACCAAGGGCTCCTCAGATTTGACAATTGGCTGTAATGGCTCATAGAACTCAGAAAAGCACTTTGCTTACTATTACTAGTATTTATTAAGGGTGTAACTCAGGGGAAGGTAGATAGCATAGATGCATGTGGAGGAGGGGAACTGAGCTGCCAAGTACCCCCAGGAGCAGCACCTCCCTTGCACCTGCGTTGCTTCACCTACTGGGAACTTTTAAAATTACTTCAGTTGAGGCTTTTGTGGAGGTCCCATCACATAGGCATGGCTAATTAAATGATTGGCCATTGGTAACCAGCTCAATGTCTAACCCTCTCCTCTTGCCCAGGCTGGGGGTGGGCTAGAAGTTACAACCCTCTAATCATATGGTTGGTTTTCCCGGCAACCAGCCCCCATCCTGTGGTTATTAGAGGCTTTCCCCAAATTACCTCATTACATAAAATCAGAAATACTTGAAAAAGACTTGTTATAAATAACAAAATCATTCTTCTTTCATTTTTATGGCTCTTATCATTAAGGGATTTCCAAGAGTTTCAAGAGTTCTGTACCAAAAAGGATAACTAAGAACAGACATATACATACATACATGTATGATCTTTCCAGAAATTATCCAGCCATGTAATATGAAAATAGAGACATGTATTGAAGAAGATACAAGATACAAGAAACATTGTACATAAGACAAGACTCCTTAGTCTCCTTCAAAGTAGGTACCTGGGAACCTCATACAGTTTCCCCAATCACCATCAGCTGCCCCATCATATTTTCCTGAATCTCTTCACAGTCTGAAATCTCTTCCCTTTCAAAGTTGGTTTTAATTTTGGGAAAGGCCAAAAGTCACAAGGTGCCAAATCTGTCTGTAGCATGGGTGAGTCACCTGGGCAATTAGATATTTCACCAAAAAGCTGCAGTAGCCGTGAGGCGTGAGTGGGCATGCTGTTGGGATGAAACTGCTCATCACCAGTTGCCCATAGCTGTGGTCTTCTGAATCATCTGAATAGTTTCCCTGGAGGAATTTTCAAGTTTCATACAAAATTGGATGCAGACTTGCTGCTCGACTTGCGCAGTCATTTTAAATGTGATGGTCACACAGTACACACACTAAGTCAACAGCATCTAGTACCCCCACTGACTAGTACAGTGAAGTCACCATTGTCCACACATTAGCATTCAATGCACTCTCTTTGGCTGCCAGTTTACATCAGTGTTGCACAAACCATTCTCGTTATATTAACAATGGCTGGACTGTTTATGGACAGACCTCATATATGTGTATATATATATATACATATATATATATATGTATATATATATATATTTATATGTATTTCTTATTTTAAGTCACAACACACACATAGATACATATGTACTCATTTTTTTATTTTACCATTTTGTAAATGCATGTTCTTTATTAAGTCCCATCCCCACTACTTTCCTGACCCCTAGATCCTTCTGTGATTCCCTCTAAGATCTGCTTTGCCACTAATTTTCTTCATTTCACAGGGTTATGTCTAAGTTTGTGTTGATTTTTTTAATTTATCTTGCTTGATATTGGTTATGCCTGAATTGTAGGTGTCCTATGTTCCTTAACTACAGAAAATCTACAGGCATCACCTCTCTGAATATTGCTCCTCCCTCATTCTCTCTCCCTTTCATCTTGAAACTCCAATTATACTATTAGATCTTATTCTGACTGCCATTCTTCTCATTCCCATTTTCCATCTCTTGCTTTCTCTGTTAGGAATTTTGGGTAATTTACTGCTATCCCTTCGATTATGAATCCCCATTAAATTGTTTATAGTCTGCTATTTAATCCATTCCATTCATCGAGTTTTACTTTCATTACGTACATTTTTAATTTCAAAAATTCATCTTTGCCTTATTTTCAAATATCCTTATTTATTTAGATAGAATTTGGTTCACTCTTCAAATCTGCAATTCAATTTTAAATGTTTTTATTCATTTTTAAAACAACTATTTTACAAATTAGAAATGATATTTAGATTATCTGAGGATTTTTGTGGCTAATGATGGTTAAAAAAAACAAGACAGTAGATTCAAAATGGAGTCACTTATGCTAAGCCCCATGTTACCAAACTGATACTTAATTACAGGGCTTTAAGTTAATGTAACTGTAGAATGGGGCAAAGAGAGATGATAGAGTCATCCAAGAGAACAATTTGAGGTTATGTTTCTTACTTTTCCTGATGGGGCCTGACCCCAGTGACCACAGAGGGTGAATGCCGGGCAGGGTTCCATTCTCCACAGCCTGGCTAGACCCACTTCTATTGTCTTCCAAAGTCCCCAACAGAGGTTGTGCACATCCTCTATTGCTTCAGTTGTCCCACAAAATCAGCCATGTGGTCCTTCTCCTTAGAGCACCGTGGAGGTCCAGTCCTTGTGCTTGTTAGGATTACTGTGTGTGGCAGGGAAAGGGCTGGCTAGCTGTGTCATGGGACAAGGATGTGTGGAGCTTAGGGCTGGGCTACAGTAGCAAGCACATCAAGGGGGCTGGTGATGCCTGATGAAGACAGCTTATCAGTTCTTTGAAGCACATGGCTAATGCTTGCCCTTACATTCAAAATTACCTTTCGATCATTGCGTGGAAATCAAATTCTAAGTCGAAAGCCCACAAGAGTGTTTGCACATGGAACAATGAAGGTGTCCCTGCAAAGCAGTCATAGCTGGGCAGGCCTTGGCTTGGGTGATCATTTGTCTTAGACTTCCTCTAGTATTTTCTAGGAAGGAACATGGTCTTTCACACAGTTGTTATTTATGTGTGCAGAGTGATTCATTAATCTTTTCTTCCTTCTTTGGATTCCTAAAGCCTGCTGTTTATACTCCCTAACAACACTTTTTGACATTATATGGTAAGTATTTAAAAATGCTTACTCTCCCCAGCAGTAAGGGACTATATAAATTATGATGTCTTCAACCTTAAGCCCAAGACCAGGCTCACAGACCAAAGCTTTTTTCAATGCTTGAATACATGTGATGGGCACACTTACATCTTAACTCCCCAAAACAATATAAAATACTTCTACTTCTGGTAAGTGCATTAATACACTCTGCAGAATCTGTTTGAAGCATTAAATATTATTACTGTTTAATTGAAAGCATGTTATGGCTTAAATTAATTTATATACACACTGGCATGTTGAAATGGTAATAAAATAATCACCATAAGAGGAGATGTGTAGATGTGTTTATAATAACATTATTGATTGTTAATCTATGTCCAAAATTAGCTAAAAATCTGGGTGAAAATTAATTTTACAAGCCACAGTTTAACATACACAGAATGTGAGCAAAGAGGAAACAAACTCCCTAACATGGGATAGCAGTTCATTAGCCAGTCAAAACTGGGTCAAGTGAGGGAGAAAGAGAAGACTGTCCCAGATATTCCAGTCAATATGTGGGATATTTTGAATAGAAGTCATGGTATTCTTATTTCCTTAAATAATTAGAAAATGGAAACAACTTAAATGTCCTACAAAAGATGATTGGATAAAGAAGAGTTGGTGTATATACAAACAGTTAAATACTCCTCAGACACATAAAAAATAAAATATTGTCATTTGCAACAACAAAGATGGATTTTGACAGTATCTTGCTGAACGAAATAAGTCATTTGGAAAAGTACAAGAATCATATTATTTCACTCTTATGTGGGATGTAAAACAGAAAGGACCAAATGAACAAACAAAACCAACAAGCTCATAGATACATGCAAGAGAATGGTAGCTGTCATGGGTGCAGGGGGTGGGGGTAGGACAAAGAAGTAAAGGGGGTCAGATAGATGGTGACAGAAAAGGAGGTGAACTTGAGGTGATAAGCATACAATGGAGTATCCACATACTGAATTAGAAAGTTGTACACCTAAAATTTATATAGTGGTGCTAATTAATGTTACCCTAGTTAATTTAATTTCAAAAAGTCAGGACATGGCTAGTCTGGTGCTATTTGGGAACTGCTATGACTTTTGGAAAATACAGATTAAATTCCTTTCTTGCTTTTCTTTCGGCCTTTTTTCTTTAAGAAAAGCTTTAACAAGACCAATACTTTGGATGTGTGGTATTTTAATTACCTATCAATTGATTAGACTAAAAACAATAAAAACTGAAGAAGGGTAAAATTTTCTTGACATAATTAAGAATGGATTTTAGCAATTTCAGCCAAAAAAGAGAAAACTTATAGGATCCCAAGCTATTCCAGATGTAATTATTTGGAAAAAGAAATGAAAGAAGAAAGGAAGGAAACAGAGAGAGAGAGAGAGAGAGAGAGAGAGAGAGAGAGATGAAGGAAGGAAGGAAGGAAGGAAGGAAGGAAGGAAGGAAGGAAGGAAGGAAGGAAGGAAGGAAGGAAGGAAGGAAGGAAGGAAGGAGTTGCTGTTGGCCAGTCCATCCTGCTACACTATCAATTGAAAGGCTGATCAGTTAGTTTCCATGCAGTAAAGTGGTAGGAAGTCTGGCAGGAGTGGAGTAGTTAAGAAAGGCCACGGCTCTGCAGCTGAAACCCATCTAAACAGGAAGGGGCAGGAGAGGTCAGTGCGGGCAAAAGCCATGGGAAGACAAGAGTGGCCAGTAAGTGGAAGCTTTCAAAAGGGTAAATAAACAGTCTGGTGAGGAGACAGATTAAGAAGGGCCTATCCAAATAACCATAAGGGAAGCAGCAGGATAATTAGAGGAGTGAGGTTAGAAAAGTGGTCCATTTCAGAACTATTGCCTCTTAAAACTATTTAATTCGGAAGATGAAGCCAGTGCAACTGACGGTACTCTCACTGGGAATGGAGGAGGAGCAAGCGGGAGGGTAAGGAATGGCCTGGAGCTTCCTGCGGGGCTCAGAGGAGGAGGGAGGGAGTGCCCTGAGGCTGGATTCGTCTCCCCAAAACAATGGCATAAATCAGTTAATTTGAGGAACACCTGGATATGACAAAATGCACTTACTGTAAATGAAGAAAAAGTAAAAAAAAATATTATGATGAAAGGCCACCTAAAAATTGGTACTCCAATAGAATTTAGCACTGGGAAAGTTATTCATCTTATTTGGACCTTGACATTTTTATTTGTAAAAAGAGAGCTGGTTATCTCTGTGGCTTTAACGTGTATTAAACTTAAGCTGAGATTAAGGGGACCTCACTTTAATCACTGAACAGAAGAAAATGTCACAATGTTGGAAATTACTGTAGAAGATACATTTTTCCAAGGCAATGTGTCCTTGAGAAGCAAAAGCTTCACACTCACAGCCTCTCTCAGTTTTCTGTTCTCGATCCCACCATTGTTTCACTTATAAAAAATCTTTAAAGTATGGGCCAAATTAAAAACAGCAAGATTTTAAAAAGTCAACTCACGTAACTAAAACTCAATGTAGGCATTCTTGAAATGTTATATGTACATTTTTTGTGAATCAAAATTTATTTCCTCATTGGTCTATTTCATACTTTCAGTGAGGCTTTTTCCTCCCTGTGACTGATCTTCGATGGACAGGAGTTTTGACAGTTCAGGTTGTGTGACCCGGTCTGTGGGTCAGCAGGTTCATTATCTGCAACTCTGGTGGCTCTAAGGACCCTGAGGTGACTTTATCAGGAGAAGAGGCCTTTACGTGGTGTGTAATCACCAACTAAATTCTTGTTCTCTCATTTAGAACCCCCACAACTATTTCTCTTTAAGTGAAAATGTTCTACTTAGGCACACAGCGTAAGACTTCCGTGAACTAATTAACAACAAATTTCTCTTATAACACTTGGTGGCAATATATACCACAATAACACTTGATAATTAACAAGAGAAGAAGGAAATGTTAAGGGAAACCACTGATCAAGTAAGCAGACAGTAAATAAGTGGGACGGAATAGAAGAAGAAGCCCAGCCTTATTAAGGCATACCCTGCTTTGATAGCAACAACATATGTGAACACTCAGGTCGGTGTCAGATGGTGCGTCCATGGCGTTGGATGCATTGTTTTACCCTTAACTTTGTGTAATAGCCCTCTGAAGGTATACAGTGAATAAATACTTCTTCCAACAATTCCACTTTACAGGCAAAGAAACAAGTATAGAGAAGCTAGGCTTCATCCAAGGTCACGCATTAGAGGTGGAGACTAGAATGGTGTTTACCAGGGGGTGGGGGTGGGAATACTGGTCAAGGGGTGCAAACTTCCAGTTATAAGATGAATAAGTTCCGGGGACCTAATGTACAGCATGGTGACTAGAGCTAATAATAATGCATTACATACTTAGAATTTGCTAAGAGAGTAGATTTTTGCTATTCTCACAACCAAAAATGAAATAGTAATTATGTGATATGTTGGAGATGTTAGCTAACACTATGGTGGTAACTATATTGCAATATATATTATATTGCAATAGTATAAACATATGCAATGCTATATGTCAAGTATATCTTAATAAACCTGAACAAAAGTGGAGACAACTCTTCAATGAAAAAATTCTTGCTCTATGCTACTGCAAAGTACAATTTTCTCTCATCAGTTAACTCTGATAAACCTCCTCAGGGCATATTGGGCTGAATCTGTCACTCTTCTGATAGGTATATTGCCTGCCACCTGCACGTAGGTTTTCTTACCTGGCTCTCCAGCTGCATTTAAAAACCAGGAGGGCAGGTAGGGCGCTCCATCCTGCCCCATTCTGTCCCAGCACTCGAGGATCGACCACCTGTAAAGGAAGTAAACAGATGATTCCAGGACTGAATAAGCATTAGGATTACGATGTTGTCAGGATTAATTTGCTACTCTAAAACCAAACCCCCTTGGAGCTTCCTTTCCCACCTACTCATCTGCCCTAATTCGGCCCTGCCAACACTGGCGAGGAAACCTGCACCTTCCAGAAGCAAAGATTGCACACGCCGACCGCCTGTGGAAAACGACCATTACTGGCACATCTGGCATCTTTTGAGCTGATTCTTCTTTCCCTGACATTTTCCGTTGAGATGAGCAATATTCAGATTCCAGTCGAGATACCCACGGGCCAGCCCCATTCATCTTCAGATGACATCTGTTGAGAATTTTTCAATAACGTAATAGGTGTGGAGCATGTGGTCGGGGGGAGGTGATGGAGGTATTATGACATAAAAATGCTAAAGCCGCATGGGGAAACTGCTGCACATAAAGTTTTGATTTAGTAATTCAGACTAACGCAGTTTGTGGTCCTCCAGGGAGAGGCTAATAAAGGTATAGGGTATGCTCCTCCAGTCTGATGTAGAACGCCAGTGCCCTGGGAGCTGCAGTTGCAGGCAGGCAGGCAGGCAGGACAAGGGAGCAAGCAGACTGGCTGTCTCTGCGTTGGCTGTGTGCTCACCCAGAAGGGGTGGGCAAAGGTGGCATTTACTGTTTTTGCTAAGGGACATTTGCCTAGAGGTGAAGGGTAACAAGAGGGCATTTATTTTGTTTCATTTCTTATCCTCGCCAGCACTAATTATGACTCCGTATAAATAGTATAAATAATAATTATCAGAGAGAAAGGGGATAAGGGAGAACAACAGGGTAAAGGGGGATAAATGGTGATGGAAGGACACTTGACTTGGGGTGGTGAACACACAGTACAATCGACAGATGATGTATTATAGAATTGTACACCTGAAACCTATATAATTTTATTAACCAATGTCACCCCAATAAATTTTTTTTAAAAAGAAAAGAATTATTTTTCAAATACAGTTGGTATACAAAATTATATTAGTTTCAGGTGTACAACATAGTGATTGGACATTTATATAACTTATGAAGTGATCACCTTAATACATCTAGTACCCATCCAACAGCTCATGTCGTTATTACAATATTATTGATTCACAGTACTTTAACCTTGGAAACACTTTCCAATTTTTTAGATCCCAAAGAACTCATTGAGTTATTAAAACAAACAAGGGTTGTTTTGCATTCCTTAAAATATCTCATCTGGGTCTCTCTGTCTACAATGACATTGGGTTTCACAATGGCTATTGGCTGGCAGACTCTCTCCCCGACCAGCTTCAGTCAGACTCCCCGATCCCTCTTCCCCACCAGGTCTCCACCTTGGCCCTGTCCTTTTCAGGCCTGCACAGCCCGGTGGTCACAAGGATCTGCCTAAGTCAGGTCTCTTCTAAGAATCCCCTGAGATGAATCTTCCTAGTAATTTTCCATCCACTGACCCTCATTCTATTATCTTAAATCACCAGCATTAGGTGGTATTTAATACACTACATTTTTAGAAATATAGAATTAGTAATATAAAGTAAAATGCTTCATGTTATATCTAAAGCTAGAGAGTCAAAGCATTTATTGAAATAATAACTAATCAAAAATATCGAGAGAGGTGGTATAGCTCTTGTGAAGATTGTAGCTGAATCCCCTATTAAATTCACCTAAAGAGAACTTAAACAAAGAGACTGTTAACCTACTACTATAGGCAGTTCTGATTCAATAGGATCTGCATTTTTAATGATTTTGATGATTGAACAAGTTTGATAGCCAATGAACTGTACAGGGTCGTGATTGGACCATGAATTTATATCGACACTCATGAACAGGTTGTTGCAATTCTGTTTTTAATAACCTTGAATGAGCATGTGAATTATCAAACATTGGCATTTATAGATTTTGGATATCTCAACTACTTAGAAATGATACAGACCAGTGGTTGCCAAGCTATGCCTTACTTCAGAGAACAGGACCGTGGTAAAGGCATTTAAAGGTGAAAAAAGGCGAGAATCCCCTCAAACAGAGAGCATTCTCATAATCATTTTTATAGCATTCTTCTTCCTAGGTTTCCTTTAAATAACAAGCTTCCATGCTTTTAGAAATGTTTCAGAGCAATTATAACCTTGACTAGTGTTTCTTAAGCCCTGTTACAATGCAGGCTCTGGTTCGTGGATCCCGGTAGGGAAGATGCACCACATTTCTCACAAGCTCCCGGGTGATGGTGCTGGTGATGCAAGAACCAAAGTCTGAGTAATTAAGAGCTAAACCAATGCAATTGAATAAAAATACAATGTAAGCCACATATGCAATTTTAAACATTTTAGTAGCACCATTTAAAAATGTAAAAAATATAAATGGTGAAATTATTTTAGTAGACTTTATACAATCTAATATGAGCAACATAACTATAAAACACGTAATTGTTATACAACTATACCAATGAGATATTTTAAATTTTCTTGTGTTTCTCCCACATCTTTGTAATTTGGTAAATATTTTACACTTCAGGTATATCTCAATTTGGGCTAACATGTTTCATGTATCTAATGGCCATATGTTGCGCCATATTGGAAAGTGCGGAGCTGGATCAAGTATGGAGCTAACCATCAAATGATTTTCAACAACATTGCATGAAGGTATCCTCAGTCAATTCCCAAACATCTCCAAATAATGCCCAAATCAACAACAGCCTTCTAAAAATGTCACTTTATAATGTTAGCTTTTTCACTTCCCTTTATCTAGGCCAAAATTCCTTTCTGTAGCTTTCTTTTTCCCTTTAAAATTTTTATTTATTGACTGAGAGAGACAGAGAGAGAGAGAGAGAGAGAGAGAGAAATTAGTTTCTCCACCCATTTATGCACTCATTGGTTGATTCTTGTACATACCCTCACTGGGAAATCAAACCAGCAACCTTGGCATATTGGGATAATACTCTAACCAATTTAGCTATCTGTCCACGGTTCTCTCTGTAGCTTTTATTCATTGCCTCCAACTCTAACTCTTGGAGCTGCAGAGAATTAGGCTAATTTATTTTTGACACAAAATACTTTCAAATATTGAGGGTAATTTTTTGTTTTTTTTCAGAGCTCCACCAGCTGTTTTCTTCTCTTAAACTGTACATAACTAATTTCTTTAATATGACTTGTTTGGGGTTATTTTTCCAATTCCTTCCCCTCTGGACATAATTCATCTTTGTCCCTTTTAAATTCAGAGTGCAGGAGCAAGCACACCCTTCTAGCTATGATCTGACCAGTATAAGGGCCTTGCTGTAGCATCTATTTTGCTAATGGAGCCTGTAGGGGACTCAGCACTTCCTCAGCAATGAACCCCTGGGAGGGGCCCTCATCCCAGAGTGGAGAGGTGCCCTGAGGACTACCTATAGGCCATTGGGACTATGGGACTTTATCTCTTCTTGACAAATGCCATTGTCTCATATTCATCTCATTGTCAAAGCTGAGAAGATGTTTTGGATGCTAGTTCTATCACCCAGGGAAATTATGATTACTGCAAGCTATATGTCATGCAAAAATATTGGGCAGCTTGACCTCAGTGCCCACATCCAAGTGACGGCAATTTCTGCCTTGGCCTGGAGCCAGTGAGCCACATCCTTGGGGAACTGTCTTTGAACTAGTGAGGGATCTAAATTGTATTAGTGTGCCGACTGTGCCTCTCCCTCATGTCCAGAAGGAAAGAGTGCAATATTTGCAACTGCTTTCCTGACATCTGCACTCAGCTATTGTCTGTGTTATCTTTCTCATCAAGAAATCCAGTAATCTTATCCTAAAAGCAGATGAAGTTTCTCTGACCTAGGTCTGTGATGAGCCTGGGTTGACTGCATGGACGCTGCTGCTTTCCACCTGCTCCTGGGCCACCCCGGTTCACCTGTTCCCCAGCATTGATGTCCAGCTCTCTGCACCACAGTTGCCTCTTATATAGAATTGTAACTCCTACTCCTCTGACATCCTCTTATAACCTTGGTGCTACCTTTTGGTTGCTCAAGATCTTTCACCAGATATCAGTGCCGCCCTTCCCAACTTGGCTCACCACCCCTGGATCCAGACCCAGAGGAGAGAACTCATTTACAGCTCAAAAGGTATCTTCTTTAGGTCTATTGATCTAGACTTCAATCCCCTCTTCCAATATTCATTTGATTTATGACTCATCCTAGTCCCAAATACCTTTGACATCAACTATGAGTGTGGGAGCAGTTTAGAAGCTGAGGAATACCTTTTAATTATCTCTACAAAGAGTGTCACCAATACTAATTGGTGAGAGTGCAGGTTCTTTTCTTTTCACTACTTTCTTGGTCCTTCTTGCTATCCCATGGACTCAATCAGAAAACACTTTATTGAGTGGCTTCTATGTATAAGGAACTGGCCTAGGCACTGTGGACTACATAAACAAAACCAGCAGAGCCCTAGTCCCAAGAACTTACATTCTGGTGGATGGTTAGCCACTTAGAAAGCAGAGTCAGCCTCCTGAGGGTGTCAGGTTCTCATGGAAGAATCTAGGTATTGTTGGATAATTACTGCAGAAATTGAGAGAATTCTCCATTAATGGAAGTCACGTGTGGAAGGAAAACTTTGTTATTCATGTCTTTTTGTTTGTTTAATGAGATACATTCCCTTTAGATCTAGGACATGGACCACATGAAATTACCAGTTTATGAATCCAGTCTTTAATCCTTGCAGCCAGTATGATGACCTTAATTGTGGTTTGCTTTTGAGGTTTGCAGGTGATTATCATGTTGGTTTTGCAGACATTATACAGAACAAAATCATATATTGTGAATTTATTTTCAAATCACTTTGGAGATCCACAAAATTTTTGGTATAAAGTAAAAAATGATGTAACAGCTATCTGAACCACTTTTAACAGTATGAGGTTTTTCTTCCTGCTGGCTTATTTAGCATTTATAGAATACACATTCTAAAATAGGGTTTAAAGCATATAATTTTCAAATGTCAAAAATGACTAATGCTGCTGTTTTTTATTCATTAAAACATTAATATTTCCTCAAAATTTTGTGACTCCATGAATTCATGTTATGTACCAGTTTGTAGTTTTATTACTTCAATGTCAAAAACCTATCCTTTGAACTCATATGTGAGATGATTCTGTATCATAATTTTATTAAGCATAATGTTATACAATTTAAGAGATCACAAAATCACTCAGTTAATGATAATATGCCAACGTCAATCACAAAACAGTAACACTTGTTGTGTCTCCTTTTGCTTTGCATGTGAGAAAATATAAGCTATATTAACATTATTTTTTTGAGTATTAGGATGTGTGAAATAAATAAAAGAGAAGGGAAAAGAATAACAATTCTCTTTACAATAGTTCTCTTACACATTTTGAAATTGTGAAATGTTTTATTGCTAAAGAAAAATTTTGCCTTTCATAAATGTGGGATGTTATATATCATGTTTATAACACAGTGCAGAAGCATCACATAGCCTATATACAAATATTTAAATACTCAGTCTATATATAGTCCTGTGATCCAAAACCAAACTGAATTGCACTGTTTATTGGAAAGTGACGTCCACACAGATTTACCGAAGAGCGGCGGGCTTCCCCTGACTGCTAGAGTCACCAGGACGCCAGCCCAAGTGGGCGATGACCAAACACAGATGAGGTGCATGCCGAGGATATTGTCATCTCTCCATCTGTATGACAAGGAGCCTGCAGTGTCTCCTCCTTGTTGCTGCAGAAAGTGAGCAAGAGAATGAGGTGGAGAAAATGTAGACAATATACCCAAATTGAGAATGTAAGAAAATTTAGAAAAACACATTGGTCCATGCTTAATGAATATAAATGAGATTCTCATATACATCTGATTTCTACATAATCTATGAGTGCTTTAAAGTGTGTGTATATGCATGTGCGCCTGCATGTGGGTGGTGGCATTGAAGATGTAGATGACATATCATTTCCTCGTGTCCAGTACGCTTTAACATGCTTGTTTGCTGTGAGAAGCTTGATATAAAACATGCCATTCTTTCCAGAAACCAGTGTTTGTGTGGCCTGAAATAACGAATACCACGTCTGCGGAAAACAATTCAGCTGTTTGTCTGCCTGACTTTATATTCTGCAAGTGCCTGTTGCATCAGTGTGAAAATATGCCCAATGCAGTGTTACTTCTCTCAGAAAGAGAGAGAGAGTGATGAGGGGTGGGGAGGGGGCTACTTTTCACAGTTTATAGTATAGACATTTAACTCCAATACTCCTTGATGTCATTAAGGATCAGAACGTAAGTACACAGAGTAGACTGCTCAAGCTAATTGTCTGAAACCCAGTTTGGCTGGAGTCCTTCCTGGGAGATGGGACATCAGCCTCCTGTAGGGCCCCGGCGGAGGTGGCAGGTGGTGTGCGGGGCATGTGTGGAGGTGCTCAGCTCCTCAAGGGCCATTGCCACCAAATGAATCACGGAGAGGCCTCAGTACTGTGTGTTTCTGAGCACAGTTATAAATATTCTTCTGAATTTGTGGAACACGTTCAAAGGCATTTTTAATATTGCTTTCATTTAATTCTGGCACAGAGAACTGTGTCTGCAAAATAGTTTCCCCTAAATCCATGTTAGTAGCTTCTTACAAACAAGGGGTGGAGACAGAAGAAAATGTCAGTTATGCCTTTCATATTCCAAAAGGAGAGCAAGTATAGATTTGGAAAGCAACGTGGAAGAGGTTTACAGACCAAGACACACATACCACACGCATCAGGGGTCCGAAGAGCAGTACCTGCTGCACGATTCAATCAGATGTGTCAAAGATCTGACTGTAGTTTGTTGTTCCTTTCTCCCAACCCCCACATGCTGATTGGCAGGCGCCTGGTCAACTAAATAGTCAATAACATTTTGAGGTCAGGCTGATTCGATGGCACCAACAACCCTTTCACTACCAAGCTCAGGCCCTGAGGAGCCAGCCCGCCTGCTTTTTTTGCCACCAGCCATGGCTAATTTGTGGTGGTGGATGAATTGTTGTTTTCAGGGAGCATGGGGAACCGTGAACTCTGGTCCCAGCTTAAATCTTGGTCGCTTGTTCACCCAGCTGCGTGAACAAGGGCTGGTAACTCCTGACCAGGTCTGCCTGCCTCTCACAAGAGCCGAGCCCAGTGCACGTTCCCATCACCATGCTTCTGTGGGGGACCCTCCATGGGCTGTTGCTAAACACTGGGCCCGGCAGGGGCAGCAGTCTGCCTTCCACTCCTGGCCTTTCCTGCACCAGCACTCCCTTCCTCCAGGTCCCGTGGAGGCCCTTATCCACACCCTAAAGAAGGTTCAGGGGGTCTTAGCCAGAGGCATCCCTTCAGTTTGGTAGAGGGGCAGTGCCAGGTGAGTGGTGGCTTGGAGCAGCCTCATCACAGAGTTGCCAGGGGAAGGAAGTGGTTTCCTTTTTCCCTGGGGTCCCTTTTACTTAAGGTTTGAGATTTCTACTCTGGGCAAAAGATCTGAGAGAGGAATCTGGGAGGAGTCTTCCTGGGCCTGGGGGATGAACTCACCACCCATCAGCTCCCTGGGACCTGACCTGAGGCTCTATCTTAATGGGTGGGAGAGGGGTTACTGATGAAAGACTTGAGGCCATCCTCTCTTCAGACAACAGCTTGACTTGCTGAGCTAACTTTGGCTGCCAGAACCTCTTTTGCAACATCAATGGTTGTCTATTCACAGGAACTTTTCTCTGTATTTCTTCTGTGACAAACAGCACCACCTCCCTGGGCACAACCATGTCTCCAGGAGAGGCACATGAAGGTCACGTGCTCACAGTGGCCAAAAAGAAAAGCACAGTCCTAATATGAAATATGAGAGTATAGACACACCCAGAAATATAACTGTATTGTGTTAGCAATATTTCTGGAGAGGCTGCCATGGGATAAGCCTGTTAGATGCATGTAAAGTTTGAAGCTAATGAGAGTAGTGAATTGTTTTGAATTAATAATAATATCCACAGAATATCTAAACATCTCCCCCAATCTCAACTAATGGATGTGCAGTAAAACAGCCCTTATTTGGTATGATGCATTATGGCTACAAATGTTAAATGAAAACTTCCTAAACATCAAAGCCACTGAAAAACTTGCTCCAAAAGAAGTAACAGTCCTGTGATGAGAGTAAATGAAAGGGTGGATACTGAGAAATAGACTAAACTCTCTTATCCATGATGTTTTTGGATTTAATTTAAAATAAGAAGTGAAACTGTTACCTTACAGACCTGGGAGTCATGATACACTATTACTGAAAGGCCCCCACCAGGTTCGTTATGTCCATCACCGTAGGAGAGATGTCTCTCAATGCCAGACATTTGTGAAAAGGAAAGAAAATGTTTATTTAATTCTATATAGACTTAAAATAGTGACCTAATGTCTTCATTAAAATATCAAAGTCCTTTTGGTTACCCAGAGATGCCCACAGTTCTTCCTTCTTCCCATGTCTTAATTTGGGGTACCATATCTCAGGAAAAGAAGCAAACGTCTGTGATCCAGGTAGCTGGCACCATCAATTGTGTCACCATCCAGTCAGGATCTCTAATTAATCCAAAGCCATGTGGCACCTTCTCATGGTCTACTGGCAAGAGTTCTTTGTACCCATTTTCCAGGGAAAGTCTCTCCTGCTTCTCAGGTTACGTGGTCAAAGGGAGCACCCCAGAGCTTCGTGGTCCTCTTCTACCAAAGCTGTGGGGGTCCCCACTCTGGCCAAAACTGCATGGTCCTCTTCTCTCCACCAAAGCTGCGGGGAGGGGGAGGGTCACCACTCTGCCAAAGCCGAGTGGCGGTTCTCTAGTAAAGCCACCGTGTGATTCTTTCTACCCAAGCTGTGGGGGTCTACACTCTGGCAAAGCCTCATGGTACTCTCTCCTCACATGGCTGTGGGGGTCTGTACTCTGCCAGAAGCATGTGGCTCTCCCTGAAAAGCTGCGAGTGGCTCTCTCTTCAATGGCTGCCCAGCCTGGGTTTAAATCCCCACTCCAATCCTCCTCTGCAACCCCATTTCCGACTCCTCCTACAGTCGGCTACACTTGCCGGCACTCCTGTATCCTTCCAGCTTTACTGGGCTGCCATTGTGAGTCTGGGCAGGTGTGGCCCTGTGTCATGGAGCCAATCATCTTCAACCTCTCACTCAGGCACTGTTACTCGGGGGACCTGTCCCCCAGCTACATCTTGGGTGGAAGTTCCTTCCTTTTCCCTGGCTAAAAGCATGGCATATCTGTGAAACCAGTTAAAGGTTATAGATATGTTAAATGACCATGCCAGAGGTTAGCTGCAACGCTGTTGCTATACCAAATAGTTCTCAATGGCCCTGCTCCATGTGTCCCTTCCCCCAACTCACATCTGTGGAGGGAAGGGGTGAGGGCATCCTAACATTTCCTGGAAACCTTGAGTTCTGGACCCCATTCCAAATCTCTATTTGGGCCTCCCGTCTTGGCTGCACCCTGCTCCAAACCAGCCATGGCTGGATGGCTCAGTTGGTTGGTGCATTGTCCCATATACCAAAAGGTTGTGGGTTTGATCCATGGTCAGGACACATACCTAGGTTTCTGGCTCCATCCCCAATAACCGTGTGTACTGGAGGCAACCCATCAATGTTTCTCTCTCTCTTTCTCTGTCTCTTTAATTAATAAATATATCCTTGTATGAGAATTAAAAAAAAATAAAATAAAATAAGGAGTAAAACCAAAGGCAAAAACTTTGTGGATCCAGAAATGGTCCCAGCATGGACCCATGCCTCTTATTTGTGGTGCCCGGACTTGAAAGTCCACATCCACGTTCCCCTCTCAGTGATGTGTGGTAAACAAGCTGGACAGGTTTTGGTCCTCTGAGGTGATGCATCTCAAGTCCTTATCCAGAAACAAGTGTGTGTGTATGTGTGTGTGTGTGTGTGCGTGTGTGTATGCGTGCCTACAGAGTGGGACCAGGGGAGGGCGGGAATCATTTCCTGAATTCTCAGTCATTCCAGCCAGTGGAGATGCCGAATCGCCCCAGTGAAGCAGCCTGCTTTTTGTTGATAATAAATCAATAGTCCCTAAGAAATCATTTGTGACCAGCGGCTCCTTCATGCTTGCTGTCTGCAGAGAACCCCGGCCCCTTGGAGGCCTGAAATCAAGTGAGCTGAGCATGCAATGGCTCTGGAAAGCCCCCTGGCCAGCCCCCAGCATCCTCCGTCCCTTCCAGTGGCAGAGACACAGCACGGAGAAATGAAGGTTGTGGTGAAAGCACTGTGATGGAAAACTACTCCCCTTCCCCGAGTCAGGAGGCAGGGCTGTGGCCATCAAGTTTGTAATTAAGCAATAATCCCCAGAAATGCAGTCATTACCAGCAGTTAATGACGACTTTGTTGGTTAACAGCTCGACCTGAAGCTGAAGATCGTTAACACTCCATCAAACTCCTTGTTAAGCGGGCTGAGTTTTATGGAAACACACTTGGACGGCAGCTGGAGAGCGGTGCGGGCATCGGGCATCCCCCAGTGGCTAATGACGGGGCTTTTTCCATCAGTCAGAACACCGGGCGCATTCCATTATGTTTATATAATAGTTGTTAACGGCCGCGGACTGGTGCCACCGCATTTGGGGACTTGACGTGACACTGGGTTCAACTCTTTTCCCTCCCCTTGTGTCAAAGGCCTGTTTTGTTGTTGTTACTGTTCTTTGTTATTGATGTTGCCAATGTTTCAACCTCTGTAGTTTATCTAAGGCTTACTTCACTGCTAAATGTTAAGAGGTTGCTCAAGAAAACCTAGGCATTTCCAGGTGATCCTGGAGGTTTCACCCAACTGAAGAGGGGGTCCCTCATGTTCCCCACTTGGAGTTTTGGCCCCTTTTGGAACTTCAGGCATTTTGTTTGGGAGTAGTTGGAAATCTAAGTGATTGTACTCAGAGATACAGTTTTTTGTTAATTAACCAAGAAGGAACCTTTTACCTTTAGGATGCTGGCATCACTGGACCTTATCCTCCAGAGTCACTGTGGATGGCGTTCTTCTCCCTGTAAACAGAGAGAGGTGTGTGTTGGAGAATACTGAAGTGTCTTTCCTGAAGCTGCAGGCCCATGCAGGAGAACTGGAGGAGTGACTACGGTGTAAGGAGGTTGTTGTATTTAGATGTGGGGTCAGATATTGGACAACCAAGGGCTTCTTACTTCTTTACCATTCCTTGGTGGGGAAAGTCAAGTAACAGGATCCACTTGGAGATGCTCAGGTCGGCCACTTCCGTCCACACGGAGTCAACGGCACTCTGTGTCCCTGACCTGCTAAGTTGCTATTCCAAGAACCCATCCCTTTGTTGTGTGTGTCAGAGGCATCCAGAATTCATTATCATACTAATGTCAGAGGGCTCCTCTGGACCTCTGAGTTTTGTCTGTGCGGGGGCTTCCCGGGGCGCTGGAGGAGGAGCGCAGCCTTTGGAACAGGCGGCATTCAGAGCATCCGTGCAGATGGGCTGGGGCCCTTTGTTCCGCTCGCCCGGGAGGCTGTTATGGGAAGCAGCCAACCTGCCTCTGTCACGGCGAACATGGTCGCCCCATTGTGCGCTTTTAATTGTCACTATGTCCATGGAATCTGAGAGGTCGCTCTGGGTATTGAAAACAAGTGCACGGAGCCCTTGGCCAGACCAAACAGATGTCCTGTGGCGTTCCCACATTCAGCCCCAGTCACCTTTTGCTCAGGAAGGATCTTTCTGACAGAGCAATTAAAAAGTATGATTTATTTACAAAACAGTCTATAAAGAAGCCCCAGAATGATCCGTCTCTGGCACTTTCCCATGTGTCTGTCTTAACAGGTTCTTCTACAGTGAAGCAATTATTTCTGCCCCTGTGATATTAAAGGGGATGGACCTCTAATTAAAAAAAAAAAAACTGACCGGTGAACAACATGAACACAGAGAGCATGGCCAAACTGCAAGGCCTGTGTTTAGGTGTCGTTTCCCTGCGACGTGTGTAAGCAGCTGCTTCCCCACCGTGGCCAATGCAGGGGCGTTTCTGTGATGACACCCACACTGTTGAGAGTCAAGGAGTCTGTTCCTGCTAGTCTATTTTTATGACCATATCGACTACATGGTATTTTTGTTGTTTAGACAGAGCTACATTTTCACTTTGGTTCATAGTTTATTTTTTTAAAAGAGTGAGTTTAAAGTAAATGTTCTTAAAGTCAGCAAGGATCAAGACCTGGGTTGGTCTTTGGTCCAAAGTAAAGATTCACCCTGGGCCCATCCCTCACGCCCACCTCACAGCTACTTCCCCCTCCAAGTCCTATTAGCATTGCTCTTATGCATTTGCCTTGCCCACATCCCAGAAAAAAATCCTAAATTAAATGCTCTGTCACTCCTACCAAGAGCCTCCTAGACAGCTGAGATTCCACCCACATGAAGGAGCCCATCTGACTCATCATGATGCCTCCTACCTTTCCCTTCACGGTAGGCTTCTTCATTCTCAGAGGGTGTGTCATAGCACTAAGAATTTGCCTTGCTTCCTGGGTTGCCTTATGGAAACTTAACTTTCTACCCTTTCAAGAAAGGATTCAGTGAAAGGAGAAATGTCTTCCCATCTCTGTTGTCCTCACAGCATCACTGTGGACCCACCATCCACACACATCTGCACAGCCAGCCATGAGTGAATGTCTGGCACACCTTTCCTTCAACCAGCTTGGGCTTTAGCTAGAATTGCTTTGCTTTTGAAAACTTTAGGCTTGAAATCTCTCTCTTTAGATAAAACCTCACATTCTTCTGTCTTCTTTGCAAAATATCATGAACAAAATACATGGACATAGAAATATTTTCTCCACTTTCCAGATGTGTTCTATTGACTATCAGACAAGAAAATGTATTTGAAATGTTCTTAGACTCCAACCTGGTTTAGGACTTTTAAAAATTTTTTTATTGTTTTCACTTCATTTTCCTTTGAAACTGCATCCTATTACAGCAGTCCCCTGATGAGTCTCTGCAGTCTTGGTCCTCAGAGAACTCACTTTCCAGCAGGAGAATCTGAAATTGCTGCAACCACGATTGCTGGTTACTTGGAGGAATATCTGACCTGGTTACAGATAGAGCCAAACACACCTGCCCATGTCTTTGGTGCTGTTGCCTACTCTTTCTGCATCATCTGGTTTCCTCTTCCCCTTACTACATCTACAGCATGACCTGCTCTCCTCTGCAACCTCTTGGGCAGAATAATGCATTTCTTGGTGTTCTTTAGTTGCTAGGCATCTGAGAGTACCCCCTGTGGGTATCCCTGAAGTTAGCTTCTGCTCTCATCTTGCTTGCCTAGAGCATCCCCAGGGTGAAAATATATGGCCCTCCTCTCAGAGGTTGTCCTCTTCATCTTCTAGTCTAAGGTTTCAAAATGGACTGACCAGGTTGCCCAACCTCCTGCTATGTTTTCAGATTAGGGATATCCACCAGTGAGCATTTTTTTTTTTATTTCTACATGTTGCTTAACAGTGGGAAGGCAGCCCTGTCTATTCCTGTGAGAGGATCCCTTTCATCCTCACTTGTCCCAACTCTGAGGCACCTCTCTCTATTCTTGGACACCTTTTTCTTTCCCATCCAAGTCAGTTCTTGTTTTGACTCTCTTCTCTCTCCCCATTGTGGGATCACTTGGGATCTCAACCTCCCCTGCCTTCTGCCACCACTTCTCTGTGAAGGACCTCAAAGTGACCGACTCTTCTTCCAAGCCACAATCACAGATTCCCAAGTTTCCAAGGAAAGGAACTGATGACTCAAAATGCAAATGTCTCCAGACAGAATTTAATAACCTATGAATTATGCATTGATATTATGCACACATAGGTTATTGCCATACATGCTAGCCACACTATTAAACCATCATCACCCTCTCTGGTTTTCAGTTTGCAGATGACGATGTCTCTCATCTATCCAGCATTTCGCTGGAAGAGGAATCCATGTGTGCACACCCATTGTAATTATATGTTATTGCCAATTCCCTTACCGTCCTTGGGTTTGTGCTCACTTGTCCAGCCTCAATGAATTGGTCTCTGTGCATCATTAAATTGCTCTATCAAAAACAGAGGATGTCTGTAGTGGGCAGAATATATCAATGAAAAATTATGAGTTTAAAAAATACCCAAAACTTTTATGTACCCCCATGTCTCTGAGCTAGAATAGCATAGCTGGAACAGATTGCATAGTTAGCTCATCACCCAGAGAAAGTTTGGAGGCAACATTCATTTGCCCAACCCATACACTGGAAATACCCTAGCATAGTGGTGTGTTCATGGCCATAACAAAACACCTGCTTGAAGCTGAGATAGCATGCCACTCTGGAGAGAGTTTAAAGATACAGGGTGATAATCACAAGGTTTAGAACAGGATGATAGTGACTGCCACCTTCTGTCCATGGCCTCTTCATTAGGTAGAGCCTGGCCAGGCTTCATAGTTTCAGACATTTCTAGTGGTTCATTTTCTGTAGATTCAAGAACAAATCATAATGAGTTAAAAAGATGTATCAGGTCCAGTTAAGGCACAATGAACCCCATAGTCAGAGCCAGAAAACATAAAAGGTCCTGTTGCCTGAGGACAATCCAATTGACCCGTTTTTTCGTAGTTTCCCTTTGTTTCTGCGTTTGCCTGGAGGCATCTCGGCAGACAGTTCTTCCAGTATACCAGCATCCCTGAAAGAAAGAAATGACTCTAGGGACCTACCCAGGGTGTTTCTGGGCAATACAACAGAGAAACTTTATTATTTTTTCTATTAGAGTCATCCCAGTTTACCGCCACCCCCAAACCCATTGCTCTCCACCTCACTGCCCATGCCTTTGACAATTCCCACGCTCTTTTCCATGTACATGGATCATTTTTACATGTTCTTTGACTAGACCTTCCCCTTATTCCTCCCCTTCCCCCCCTTCTCCCTCCCCTTTGCTCACTGTCAAGCTGTTTTTTGTTTCCCTGCCTCTGGTTCTATTTAGCTCATTTATATGTTTCATTCATTAGGTTACACTTACAGGTGAGACTGTACAGTATTTGTCTCTCACTGCCTGGTTTATTTCACTTAGCATAATGCTCTCCACTTCCATCCATGCTGTCTCAAAAGGTAGGCATTCCTTCTTTCTTTCTGCTGTATAGTATTCATTGTGTAAATATATCACAGTTTTTTTTTATCCATTCATTTACTCATGGGCACTTAGTCTGTTTCCAACACTTGGCAATTGTAAATAATGGTGCTATGAATATAGGGGCACGTGAGTTCTTTTGAAATGGTGTTTCAGGATTCTTAGAATATAATCCCAGCAGTAAAATTTCTGGATCAAAATGAAGTTCCATTTTTATTTTTTTGAGGCAATTTCATATTGTTTTCCACAGTGGTTGCACCAATCTGCATTCCTACCAACAGAGCACTAGGATTCCCCTTTCTCCACATCCTCATCAGCATTTGTTGTTTGTTGACTTGTTAATAATGGCCATTCTGACCATTGTGAGGTGGTATCTTATTGTGGTTTTAATTTGCATCTCTCTGATGGCTAGTGATGCTGAGCATCCTTTCATATGGCTGTGGGCCTTTTTGTATGTCCTCCTTGGAAAAGTGTCTGTTCAGGTCCTTTGCCCACTTTTTAATTAGGTTGTTTGTCTTCCTGGTGTTGAGTCATGTGTGTTCTTTATATATATTGAAGATTAAACCCTTGTCTGAGGTATCATTGGCAAAAATATTTTCCAATGTGGCTGGTTCCTGTTTCATTTAGATGATGATTTCTTTAGTTGTGCAGAAGCTTTTTAGTCTGTTATAGTCCCAGTTGTTTATTCTTTCCATTATTTCCCTTGCCCGGGGAGATACATCGACAACAGTATTGCTGTGTGGGAATCTGAAGTCTAACTGCCTACATTTTCCTCTAGGATTTTCATAGTGTCATTACTTATATTTAAGTTTTTTTTTAATCTACCTTGAGTTTATTTTTGTGTATGGTGTAAGTTAGTGCTCTAGTTTTATTTTTTTTTTGCATGTACATGTCTGTATCTCCCAAAACTGTTCATTGAAGAGGCTATTTTTACTCCATTTTATGCTACTTTCCCCTTTGTCAAATATCAATTAGCCATGGAGACCTGGGTTTATTACTGGGCTCTCTATTCTGTTCCACTGATCTATCTGTCTGTTCTTATGCCAGTACCAGGCTCTTTTGATTACAGTGGCCTTGTAATATAGTTTGATATAAGGTATTGTGATCTCTCCTACTTTGTTCTCCTTTCTCAAGGTTGCTGCAGCAATTTGGGTTGGTTTTTTGGTTCCATATAAATTTTTGAAATATTTGCTGTAAATCTGTGATACATGTCATTGTTTTTAAAATAGGGATTGTGTTTAATCTAGAGATTGGTTTGGGTAATATGGACATTTAAATGATGTTAATTCTTTCAATCTGTGAAGAATTATGCTTCTATTTACTTGTATCTTCCTTAATTTCTTTCTGCAGTGTTCTGTAGTTTTTTTGAGTACAGGTCTTTTACCTTCTTGGCTAAGTTTATTCCTAGGTACTTTATCTTTCTTGTTGCTATAGTCCATGGGATTATATTTCCTTGTTTCTGTTTCTGATATTTCACTGTTAGTATAAAAAATGCCTTCAATTTCTGAATATTGACTTTGTATCCCCAAATTTTGCCAAATTCACTTACTAAGTCAAGTAGATTTTTGGTGGAACCTGTAGGGTTTTCTATGTACATTATCATGCCATCTGCAAATAATGACAGTTTTATATCCTCCTTTCCAATTTGAACATATTTTATTTCTTTCTCTTATCTGATGACTGTGGCTGGAACTTCTGATACTATGTTGAATAAAAGTAGTGAAAGTAGACACCCTTGTCTTGTTCCTGATTTTAGGTGGGGAAATTTTAGTTTTTTCACATTGAGTATGATGTTGGCTGTAAGTTTCTTATATAAAGCCTTTATTATGTTGAAGTATGCTTCCTCTACTCCAGCTTTGCTGGGGGTTTTATCATACATGGGTGCTATACTTCATCAAATGCTTTTTCAACATCTATTGATATGATTATGTAATTTTTGTCTTTCATTTTGTATATGCGATGTATTACATTTATTGATTTGTGAATATTGTACCATCCTTGCATTCCTAAGATGAATCCCACTTAAATGTGATGTATGATGTTTTTACTGTATTGCTGGATCCAGATTGCCAATATTTTTTTGAGGATTTTAGCATCTATCTTCACGAGCAATATTGGCCTATAGTTTTCTTTCTTTGTTTTGTCTTCACCTGCTTTTGGAATTAGGATACTACTGTCCTCATCAAAAGAGTTTGAGAGTCTTCCTTCTTCTAGAATTTTTTGAAATAGTTTGAGGACACCAGGAGTTAGCTCTTCCTTAAATGTTTGGTAAATTCACCTGTGAAGCCATCCAGTCCGGGGCTTCTGTGTGCCTGGGATTTTTTTTTTTATTACTGCTTCAATTTCACTAATTGGTATTGGTCTATTCAGGCTTTCTGCTTCTTCTTGATTCAGTTTTGGAAAATTATATGTTTCTAGAAACTTGTCCATTTCACTCATGTTGTCAAATTTCTTGGCACATAATTATTTGTAGTAATTTCTTACAATCCTTTGTATTTCTGTGATAAAGGTTGTAATTTCTTCTCTTTCATTTATGATTTTATTTATTTGTGCCTCTATTTTTTTCTTGATGATTCTGTGTAGGGTTGTCAATTTTGTTTATCTTTTCAAAGAACTAGTTGATGGATTTATTGATCATTTGAGTTGTTCTTTAGTCTTTATGCCATTTAATTCTCCTCTGATCTTGATTATTTCCTCCTTTATATTTGCTGTAGCCTTTGTTTGTTGTTGTTCCTCTAGTTCTTGTAGCCACAGGGTTAGGTTGTTTATTTGATATTTTTTATCTTTATTAGTGAGGTCTGTGTTGCTATGAACTTCCACCTCAGGATTTTCTTTGATGTGTCCCATAGGTTTGGGGCTGTTGTGTGTTTATTTTCATTTGTTTCTAGAAACTTTGTGGTTTCTTCCTTGATCTCACTGTTAACCCATTCATTATTCCACAGCATGTTATTCAGTCTCCACGTATTTGAATGTTTTCAATTTTTTTCCTTGTGGTTGGTTTTTAGTTTCAAACTGTATAATTCAAGAAGAAGCTTGATAAGATTTCAATTTTTCTTGAAATTTTTGAGGCTTGTTTTATGTCCTACTGTGTAGGCTATCTTTGAAAATATTTCATGTGCATTTAAAAAGAAGATATATTTAGCTTCTTTGGGGTGAATCATTCTGTATATATCAATTAAGTCCATTCAATCTAGAGTGCCCTTCAGTGCCACAATATTCCTTGTTGATTATTTGCTTGGAAGATCTATTCATTGTTGACAATAAGGTGTTAAGATTACCTACCATGCCTGTGTTCCTGTCAGTGTCTCATTGGGGAGGACAATCTGCTTAAATTTGGCTATCAATTCCAATATTAATCTTGTCCAGAAGTACTGCCACAGAAATACACAGACCAACAATTTTTTGACATTTTTTCTTTTGATAATTTATTTTTAATATATTTTCTTGATTATGCCATTACAGTTGTCTCATTCCCCCCTTCACTCCCCTCAACCCTGCAGACCCCTTACCCACCATTCCCCCCTTTCATTCATGTCCATGTGTCACAAGTTCTTTAGATTCTGTATTTTCCATAGTATTCCTGCCCTCCCCCCAGTCTATTTTCTACCTACCATCTATGCTACTTATTCTCTGTCCCTTCTCCCCCCTTCTCCTCCCACTACCCTGTTGCTAACCCTCCATGTGATCTTCATCTCTATGGTTCCACTTCCAATCTCTTAGTTTGCTTTTGTTTTAGGTGTGGTTGTTAATAACTGTGAGTTTGCTTTCCTTTTACTGTTCATATTTTTTATCTTCTTTTTCTTAGATAAGTCCCTTTATTGTAGGTGGAAACACTGTGCCCCCTCCCACAACTAAGTTTAAAGACAGTGAAGTTTTAGTAACAAAAACGCAGCCAAAACACAGAAAATTGAACTGTACAGAAGTCGGACAACAATGAACGATTCAGCCACACCGGTAAGAGGGACGGAGTCAGCGGTGGAGCGGGGTCGGGCTGGAAAGATCGTTCAGTCAGACTGACCCAGGAGCACCAGACCCACGATTTCTAATGCCTGGGTATGTATGTCCTAGTCCAATTGACACATTATATCCACCCTCACAGGAGGCAAAGTGAGGTGTAAGAGAGGTCATGCGAGGACTTGTTGTTGCTGGAAATGTCCTCCACTACTGCACATATGCAGCCCAGCTACAGAGATGTTTGTAAGGGTATGAGAGGGAGAAGGGAGGACTTGTTCTTGCTGCTGCCACAGACATCCATGTCTGAGGAAGAATGAATTAATGGTGTGTAAATCCATAGGTGAAGACACTGGCCATTTTGTGCCTTAGGGCCTTAATCTGAGGAATTAGATGATATTTTTCTGTAAGAATTAAATTTTTAAAAATCTCTCTTGATGAAGACATACGTGTTCCCTTATTTCTGACAATGGGAAGTGTTGGCAGAAAATGTAGAGAGATTGTAACTAAATTATAACATATACCTTTAACAATAATTTTCTTTTTCTTTCTGTATTTTAAAGTAATTTTTAATTTTCACATAAACATCTTACTATACATCTCTTTCTCTTTTATAGATACCATCCCGTTTTTGAAGAAAATGGGGATATGGATTTTAAAACTCCATATTTTATGTATATCTGCATGAAAGCTGTGTTCTTGTTTTTATGTTTATCTGTGTCTTCAGGAGACAACTTAGAAAGGCATGAGTCAGAGCTGGGGTTTCCCCTGGGTTTACATCCTTCCTACTTGACCTGCAGTTCTTCATGTGTGAGGTCATGTATATGAAGTTGTTAGAACTTAGAGGATCTTTAATAAAAGAGCCAAACATCAAGCACTCTTCTCACCATCACCTTTGTTGTTTATTAAGCATAAATGTATTTTGCATACTTTTCATATGGTCTGGTCAAATTTTCTAAGCTTTCCATTTGCGTCCTTCTGAGCAACCTGGTAACATTCTCTCTCTTTTTGTGGAGCAAAGGCATTGATGAGGCCCACAGGGTGCAGAGCTTTCTCAACATTGTGCTGGACAGCTGGAGTGCTGGAGGCCACTGGAGCCAGTGCTCATAAGAGGGGACTGCGCTGTGCAGGGAGGCCCGGGTCCTCAAGCTGCTGTGCATTGTCCCTCAGTCCTATGAGCTTGGGCAAGTCCCCTGACATTGTGTCATCTGTGTGGCCTCATCTGTAAGTAAAGGATTTAGAGCAAATCCTCCTTATGCATCCTTTACACCTTTAGCATAATTTAAAATTCAACAGCATTTGGGCCAAATTGAAAGAAACTGAAAATCAGGAAACTTTATGGCAAGAGAAGTTTATGTAGAGATTCTGATTTCAGAAATCCACTCAATGTTGGCGGCAAAGCTATAAAACCAAAGCAAGCATCATTTTTGGCAGGCATACCCATCTGCCAGGCTCACCCATCTGCAGTGAAAGCCCCTGTGCCTGAAGACACCAGGGTGCCCCTGGAACAGAACGTTCCCCTCCTCTACCACTCGGCTTTGGCCTGTCATCGGAACAGCACGTCTTTGTTTAAAATTCTGACAGCTCTCAAAATGCAAATATCCCTGGGGTAAGACTGTGGCATCTTAGCAAAAATGAGCAGTCTATTAAAGTATAATAAAGAGCAGTGTGAAGATGAGGATGGAGGTGGAAGGTGGGCATAAGGGCCCTATCTCCTGACCAAGGAGAGTGACGAGAGTGGGACTGGGGCATGTGGAGGAGCAAATCCCACCCCTTCCACCCACTGCAATGTGTTACAAGGGAGAAACACTGCCCACCATTAGATCTTCTTAGTTCTTGCTAGTCTCACAGGTACAAAGCAATAGTTTTAAAATAAATTATGTGTTTCTTCAACGAATGTGTGATCTTTGCATGCCTACATATTTGTCAATTCATTTGGCAACAAATGGTTGCATATTGAGCCAATTTGTTCCTCTTCTCGAAAACAAATTCTGGATTCAGACCAGTAGAGCTGCTCGTGAGAGAATATGATAATTGAGGTTTCTCCTAGTGAAAAAAAAAAACTCTCCTACTAAGAATCAATACATGAATTGTAGAAAGCACTGCCTTATTTTCATACCTGATGCCTTGTATTCATATTCATGTTTTTCTGTGCAAGTGTTTTTTACTTTAAAAAGTGATAAAACAAGAGCTCCAGTATTCATATCATTCCTTCCTTAGTATAAAAAAGCAGACACTTGAGGAGCAAGCTGAAACAAGAGAATCATATGATTCTCTTATTTGAATCTCTTATTTAAATCTCAAATTATAGAGATTTAAAGGTGAAAGTGCAATATTCTTTAATGGAGCTTTCTGAGAATGGGGATTATTTTTTTATCTTAAGACGTATTTGTGTTTTTTGAAAACCTTAGTTTTTCAAAGAAGCTTTTTATCTTTTTTGTGCTTAGATAGAGACCTTCTAAATGCTCTCTGAGAAACATCCAAACATGGGGAGAAACATGTACTCCACGTTTTCTTCAGGTAAGTCCCTAATGTAATGGGATAAATGGTGTGCTTGAGAACCTGTCAAAGTAGTTTGTTACTGCAGAGCAGGGACTTACTAGCTATAGGAAGTCATGAAATTGTGTCATTCCTCCTCACCCACTGTCCTAACATACAGCATGATGGCCCCTAACAGAGAACATGGAAAGGCTAATGATTCTATCTTACAGTACAAGTTTGGTATCAGTCAGGACAACTTGAATCCCATTGGGCCATCAGTCTTTTAGAGGGCTTTGAAGAGATGGGAAAAAAGGCAGTCCATTTAAAAATGTATTTACTGAATTTATTGGGGTGACATCGGTTAATAAAATTATATAGGTTTCAGATGTATAATTCCGTAATACATTATCTATAGGTTGTACAGTATGTCCACCACCCCAGGTCAAGTTTCCTTTTAGCACCATTTGTCCACTTTTTACCCTCATCTAACTTTGAGGCAGTACATTTTTTAACTGCTAGCTTGATATCCAGATCTACCTACTCCAAATAGGAGAAGGAAGAGAAGAGCCACCTAGAACCAAAAGGAGAAACAATACTAAAGACCACCCCTCACTCCTGCAGACAGGTGGGATGCCAAACAAGCCTGATGTTCAGACAGGGTCGTGTTATCACATGACATTCCGACTCAGAGCTGCATTATAGAAAGAGAACACGGAATTGTTAAAACTTTTGATATAATGTAAATCTAGGTTCAAACACTGACCAAATGTCTTAACCTCAATATCTTCTTTTTTAAAATGAGGATGCTATATTTCTTTAAGAATTTTATAGGAATTAATTAAAACTACAAATGTATGTAAAAACATCCAGTATAGTATATGTAATTAATTAATGGTAATTATCATTACCATTAATTAGTTCCATATCTCCTTATGCTGGAGATAAGGAACTGGTTATCTTGGTTGTAAAAACATCTCCATCCGCAGGAATGTTAAACATAGTAGTTTATTATTGCTCAGACACTCATGGTCAACTGGCCTGACTCGCGCCTCCATGATCCACTATGGGTTGGCTGGGGGGTGGCAAGTCCAGGTGGTCTTACTCAGAGTGCTGGGACGAAGGGTTTCTTTCCAGGTGCCTCTCACCTCTTGCAGGTTAGTATGGGTTTGCTCTTGTGTCAGCGCTCTCCAGCTCCAAGCAAGAGAGAAAGTGCTCATAGCTGTTTGACGCTCAGAACTACCACAACATCATATCCCCCACTTTCTATTGGCTAAAGCAAATCAGCCTGATTCAAAGGGAGGGGAAATAGATACCGCCTTTTAATGTGAGGACAGCCAAGTCACATGACAGAGGCGATGGACAGAGAATGGGGAGAATGGAGCCAAGTTGAAGTCAGTGCACTCCAGTCATTGATCATAGTGCTCAACTCTCCTGAAATTTTATTTGCTGATAAGTAAATGCCTTCATCTGGTGTTTATGAAAGAGTGCTCTTGGAATTTTGAATGTGCAGCTTGTTATCAGCTCAAAATCGGAGTGTTTCTCACTTTCGAATATGACATGGATGTACGTAAACAATAATAGCATCAACTAATGTTTTACGATGCCTTTCGAGCAAAAGTTAATGACTTTAAAAAACATGCCAGACAAAACATGCAGATCTTCCCATAAAAATGACTCTATCCCAAACCACGCATACATATAGGGGTGCTGATTTTGCTTTTTAAATATTATGTTGTTATTTTCTGTTGTTTAGAGTAGCTACTTAGAGTGGAAGAGAAAAATACAATAGAGTGCCATGATTTAGGTCCGAGTGGCAGTTTCTTCAAGGGTATATATGAGATCTTGTTATTAAATTTTCTGCATTTTCCAGTTCAGTAAAAGATCAAATAATGATTGTAAACAATCCCACAATCAATCCTGACGCAAAGTAAAAGATAATTTCAGAAGACCAGTGCTCCTGCCTTTGCAGTGGTGTGGGTGTAACTTAACCAGCACCTTGGGAAGAGGTGGTGTAGAGGTGTGGCTGCTGCTGGAACCACCACGGAGCGTCTGGTGTGGGCTCTGCTCTGGGCATCTAGTGCTGCTCTCAACAGTTCTCCCTCAGCTTGGGGCCTGCACCGAACTATTCTCACAATACGTTTAAAATTGGGCTTTGTTTTCCAGGCCCTTAAAATGCGGAGACAATATTTTGATGAGGTTTTGGAGATCGGATTCTGAAACTTCAGAACCTGTAGACAATAGAGCAGACCCAGAGGTCTCAAATATCTTTAGAAATCATTTACCTCTCTTGTCAGTGCTGACTGACAGCTCTAATCAATGCCTCCATTTTAAGCAGACTTACATTTCACATGCACTTGCTTTCCTCTCCTGAGCAGAGTGGAACATCTATTGTCAAGCGCATACAATAACATTAGAAATGCAAACTTGGTGTAGCCAATGGTAATGTGTTATTTAAAACTTATGAACCCAAATGAGGGCTTATTTTGTCCAAATTGAAATTTATAGTTTCATTTTAGAGGGCTAGCCTGAATATTGATGGGACTTAGGCATGCCATTATAAATTTTATAATGGAAAACAAAGCAGGTAAGCGCCGGGAGCAGAGGAGCGATTATGGAAATGCACGGGCCTTATATGAAAAATTGGATCCTGTTACCAATACTGATGGCTACAAACTCACAGCAGATTTTGTGCAGGAGGTATACAGTCCAGGGTTTGTTAGTGTGTCCTTTGCCTTTACACCATGTGACTCAAATGCCAAACAAACAGACAAAAAGGAAATTATTGGCCACTGTCCTTCACATCTTCCAGGTCATTCAAGAAATGGTGAAAACTAGAAGTGTAATCTTTGGCATTTGATCCCCTCTTCTATTAGATCAACATGGGATTGATAGCTTTGCCTGTCACCTTGGCCATGTTGTTGTGGCGCTATACTTTACTGCAGTTGAATGCAAGTTAATTCAGCTAGGCCACATTGAAGTTCAGAGACGTCCATCAAGCTGAGGGAGCTGTCTTCAAGGGGCACGTACTGCAGGCTGGGATATGGCTTTATGCCTACTTTAAAGTGTCATAGTGTAACATATAACAATTTTTTAGATAAAACAATAAAAATGAAATAAAAATATAAAACAAAAATACACAATAAAAATAAAAAATGAAAAAGTATAATCGATGAAACAATAAATTGCATGTTCACAATATGAAAAAAGTAGGAAACATAAAATATAATTAAATTAAATTTAATAGAATAATCATTTAGGAATACCTGATTATTTAAAAAATCTTAACTCTTATTCTCTAAAAAAGCACCTCCCCATTGCACTCCCTGCCACCTGTTCACTCGTAGTGTGTGGGAAAAAATCTTTGACATTAATGTTTGGGTGAGACATCATTTGTGATCTCTGTTCTGCTTCTGATCTTGTTCTGGAAGTTGTGGTAACTCCTGGGTCAGTGTTTCCTTTGTGTGGTTTCTCATGCTTCTCAGGCTGACTTGGATTTTAACCTGCTCTTGGCTTTGGCCAGGGGGAGCCTAGATGATGCCTCTCATTCTGGAATCAGTGACTCCCTGCCCCTTCCCTCCCACTGTCATGCTGTCACTCTGTGTGGGCCCAGTGAGCTGCAATATGATTCCGTGCTGGGAAGAGTAGCAGGATGCTATGTCAGACAGGAATGAAGAGAAGAAAGAATCTGATGGCAAGCTGGGTATGGCTCTGGAAATGCATTCTTTCCAAGTGATGGTAGCATATTATCAGGACCAGAAGGAAAAGGGCAAACCCCAATCTCAGGTTTCTTGTATGGAACAGCACAAGGTCATAGATATGGCCTTGCAGCATCCAGGTAGTTTCTGCTGTTGGCTATGGTGGGTATAGCTGTTTTCATGTCCAACCCTGACACTTACGCTCATTCCTGAATCCCTCCTGAGAGAAATTATTCTCATCAGGATGAAGTAACACAATAAAAGTGCAACCAGGTAGTGATGATTATCATCCTGTCCTGTCATGTTGGGTCCATGTGTCTGCCCAACAGAGTATCAGAGCACAATTTTCTTTGTAGTGTTATGTCCAAGTTATAGAAAACATGCAAATGCAGTCATTAATAGTCTTTACTTAAGATGATAGCCAAATTGCCACAAAGATGTAAGAGAACTGACACGTGCTTATTAAAAATCAAGACAGTTGTTTGTGCTGCAGGGGAGACACCACGGGGCCTTGGTGACGTGTTACCCAGCTGGACTAGTCCCCCATTCACTTGCTTTTTCCTGGGGTGTTGGATGGCCAGACTGGTCCCTCGCCCCAATGGCTTCTTTCTTCTCCTGTCAATTCATATTCTTTGCTTTGCTCTGTTGAACCAAGCCCACTGCTGCATGACGGAATAGCATGTGATTATCTCAGTACCGATGACGTTATAAGAGGGGCCCAGAGTAGATCAGAAGCTGCTAAGTCTCCCAGCCAGCCAGTGTCAGCCCTGAGATCTGTGTTTGATCTCACCCTCTTTCACGACTTGAGGAGCACAAGACATCCAATAACCAGGTGACTGGATTCTGCTTCCTTCTGTCTCTTCTTTTTGCGTAACGGTACACACAGGGAGGTTGTTTTCAAGGTCTTCCTTTCCTCTCCACTGTTTTCTGGTACTTTTCTTTAGGCCAATTAATGTTTCCATGTGTGAAGATAAACCTTGGGAATTTACAAATGTGATACAAGTTAGAAGCCTCTGCACTCATTATAGCAAAATAAACACTGTTTAAAAATAGCTAGAGTTAAACACACACAAACACATATGCATGTGTACACAAACATACACACAGTTTAATCCCCAAAGTTTGCCATAATAGATCACTAACAGCTGTGTAATTTCAGCAAGTTTCTTAACTTTGACATGCCATGATTTTTTAAGCCATGAGATAGTGACAAAATAGCATTTGCTGCCTTGGCTGTGCTGCATACCAAATGAAGGCGTGGGCACACAGCCTATTTTGTGCTTGAAAACTGTTGGATGTGATGATTAAAAGTGTAAATATTTATATTAATAGTTTGTGAAATTTACAAAACAAGTCACTAAACAATGAAAAACCTATGCATTCAGAGACAGATATCACAAGATTTCACTTATATGTGGAATCTAGTGAACGAAATACGTAACAAACAAAGTAGAAACAGCAGCATAGGTACAGAGAATAAACTGACGGCTGTCAGAGGAGAGGAGCCAAGGGGGCTGGGTGAGAAGGTGAAGAGAAAAACAGACATACGCAATAGAATGGTGATTACCATAGAGAAAGAGGGGCTCGTGGAGGTAGAAGAAGAGGGTAAAGGGCGGAGAAATGGTGACAGGAGGCTTGATTTGGGGTGGTGAACGCCCAGTGCAACATAAAGATGATGTATTATAGAGTTGTGCACTTGAAACCTATATAATTTTATTCACCAATGTCACCCCAATAAATTCAATAAAAATAAAAGGCACATTTTATTTAACGCAATGAACATTTTTTTTTTGCCAGGATTTCAGCTTGTTTTTCAATTGGGAGTAATATAACTTCTTGGTCTGAGAGTTTTTAGAAAAGAATATAATGCTTTCCTTTGGGTCACTACCCCCTTACAGTCCCTTTCGATTAAAAAAGTAGTTTCAACATGAAATGCATAAAATCTCATTAGAACAAAAGAGCTAAAATAATTCCAGTAAGTCTGTATTCTTAATTGTTCCATTGTAAGTTCTGTTACAAATTCTTGCTCATCACTTTTCTACCTGCGTGAGTCATAAAAATATCATTTTTGTTGGACTATAAAAATTGCCTTTGTGTCAACAGTGGTCAAATGTTGACAATTTTATGTAAGTTAACCTATATTTAATTTATAAAATTAATCGCAGGTCAACTTTTAAAAAGTTTGATCATCTTAATGTCCACAATTTGTATTTTACAGAGAGTTTAAAAGTTAGTATGATCTGAATGAACCACAAACAATCCCACCATATTTGCATCATCATGTAGTAGCTGCCTTATTTAGAGCTGAATGAAATATTTATGGTGGGCTGAATGAAGAAGCGATGTGATGGCAAATTCCTATATCTGGGGACATCACTGCCACTGTGGGCCCCAGTGAAATAGCTCTGGCCTAATTTCATCTGACTTTGGATGTGTGCAAATAACAGGGAAATGTGAACTGACTACAGACTGAGAAAATCAGCAAAGACAGAAAATCATTGCAAATCAGAACCTTATCAATATTTCACTAGACCAAGACTAAACATCTTATTCCTTCAGAAACAGGGAGCTCTTTTCTGAAAATCTTGACACTGGGATTAAAAAGTTCATCACCACACTTTTAAATACCAAAGATTTAATTAAGACCTCAGAATCCACTGTTTGTATGTCACATGAAATTAAAATGGGCATGCCTAAAGTCAATGTCCTGGGATAACAGCCATGTTTTTACGTTCGACTTTAGTTGGTAAACCACGCAGTCCCTGCACTTACACTTGCCTGGAATATGCTAACAGAGATAAATCAGAACCCATTCTCATTCTTTCTTGGTTGGGTGACCATGACCTAGAACCCGCTCAACAATGCCCTGATAACTTTCTCCCCTTTTTAATATCAGGAGGGAAACTTTTTTCCTGGCCTACTTCTATGTTCTTTCTAACATCATTACTGTGACAACTTGAAAGTTCAGGATTAAAAAAATGTATCATTCACTTAAAAACAAAACACAAAATCAGAAAGAGTACTTTAAATTCCCAAAGTTAAATCAAGACCCTAAACAGAGTGAATTCCCAATTTGATCAGCTTATGGTTTTCACTAAGAAATATATTCAACTACATAAAGCTTTGGAGGTATCATTCTTTGTTCTGTGATAAATTTCCCTTGGATGGAGGCAAATAAACCAAGAAAAATAAACCAAACACACCAATTAAGGTTCAACTTAATACTTCACATAAACTGAGTGTACATTGATAAATTTAGCCATTCACTGCATTTGGAAGGCTTATGTTTTGCTTTGTCATTTGAGTTTTTGCCTTAAGGAAGAAAAAAAACTGCCAATGTTTATGAAAGAAGGAAAATGTCTTAGAAAAGTCAGAAGTTTGTTAAAATGAAAATGTTCTGAGCAGAAAAGGGTGGTCAATTTAGAGCACTTAAAATGTAAAAAAATCATAATTACCTATGAGACTGGATCTCATACACACACACACACACACACACACACACACACACACACTCAGAGATGGGTTTTTTTTCTCTCAGTCACAGAGCACACTAAAATTTCCCCCAGTCTAAAAATATACCTATTGGCTCAAATGCTACCTACTGGTCAATTGTTCCCTTGTCACCTCTTCTCACTTAAGCCCTTGCCTCTATGCATTCAGGGTCCCTGTCTCCCCTTCTTCAGCTCAGTTTATTTCTGAACTCCACTGAGCCCACCAGTCAACAAGAACGGCTCAACCAGAGGGTACTCTCTTCTCTTTCTCAAATTTTAAGGTCCTTTTTGGTTCTTATCTGCCCTACTTGTATTTCATGCCTTTTCTCATCCTCCCCTTACTGAACTGCTCAACCCCGTAGCCTCCACGTGCCCACAGTTCTTACTCCTCTGTACACCATATGTCTGGTAGCTATGGGCTTCCTGACTTCCATCTGCATGTGTCCTCACACCTTCTGTCTTCCCGGTTGTGCACACTCCACCACCCATGTTCACGGTTTCTCTCATCACATAAAGTCTCGTGATTCACCAGTATGTATCTTTAACCCCATCTGCTCTCTGTGGATTCTCAATCGTGTATCTAGATATATAATGGTCGGCACAGTAGACATTGATTCTATTAGCAAACTATTTCCAAGTTTTTGCACCCATCCTTGTGCCCAGCACCTGTTGAAACTTGCAGAGTCCTAAATAAAAATACATGGCACCTTGTTGAAAATATCAAGAATTTCAAGGTGGCAATAGTGGAATTCTGAGCATGTGCCAAGGTCAAACACAGTTCCCGGCCTTTGTGGTGGAGCAACCTTTGACTTGGGTCCCAGCAGCTGAAGAAGCAGCTAAGCCCTCCCTGTTAGAGGTCCACAGCACAGTACTTATTACTGGATATGCAAACCTTACACTCTTCTAGTGCTTGAAAGTACTGCAGAGGTTACTACCATACAAAGCAATGCCCACCTCTCTCAAGACCTATACTCTTCTCTCCTCCTCTTTACAGACCATTAATGAGGTCTGAGTCAACACGTTCTGGCCTGGGGATGGCTTGGCCTGCAAAGGAACTGCAGGACCCAGAGACTGTATACAAGCAGGACCCAGTGAAGTGGGTATGGCACTGTGTCCTCTCAGGGTCTTGGATCATAGGAAATGTACAGTTTTTATATATGAGAATCATTTTATTACATAGGACTTAACACTCTGGCTAAGGCCCTGAGAGGTGGGGCTGGGGCAATACTATGCTGATTGGAGGGAGAAAGCAGAAGCTCATGTGTTAGCAAAGTAGAAATGTTAGAGTTGCCATAGAAATTGGTGCAGCCAGGGAGAAAGCACAAAGCTCCGAGATGTGGGCTTGCTAGAACTGCCTGCCACGGAGAGTGTGCAGTGGATTTCATTCCTGAAAAGAGAAGAAATACACATATGAGAAAGGCATTGTTAATGTTACAAGGTTCAGTGGTGTCTGTTGATTGAAGACTAGATCAGACCATAAGAGATGTCACAGAATTGGACCTCTTGCTTTGGTTTGGTTGGGAGAATCTTGAAATGAGAAGCCAGATGACAACTTCTGATCCACCAAAGCAAGGAGGGTATATTTATCATAGTAAGTGTTGGTCTAGGACCTGCATCAGGGAAACTTAACCCATAGAATGTGATGGAGATGGTTAGTGGAACAGAAAATTCAGGAGTGAAGAAGATGGGCAGTCAACAAAGTTAATGCTCAATCTCTCTAACCAAAAGAAGTGAAGATGGAAGACCAGGGAGCCATGCCACTCCAAGAGAGAGTCAGTGATACCCAGACTTGTCTTCAGAAGTAAGCCAGCTTCATAGCTCCAATCTATTGACTGAGGAAAAAGCCAAGTTCCCATGAGGAGGAACAAAATACTGAGTCTGTAGGCCTGGGGAATCAAAGACTGAAATCAGAATGGCCCCACTTACTGTTGCTCATCGGGACTCACCTGAGTTGGTTCTTCTCCTCCTTGTCCTCCATACTTTGAAGGTCTACAGGTCTAGAGGTCAGAGGTGAACACTTCTAACCAGAAACACAGAAAGAATTCCATGGGACCTTAGGCAATGACTGCCTCTTCCAGCACTTTAGATTCCCATGTCGATGAGCCAGTAGGAAAAGAAAGGCCCATCATCCTGGCAGGCAGAAGAGATGTTCTTTTATAACAGGGGCTGGAAAAAAGGTATGGTGCAAATATAACCCACTGGTATATCTGTTGGTGCTCTCTGGCTGCCTTTAGTGTTAAGTGGACAAGTGTAACAACCATGACCTAAGATGGGCAGGTGACCAGCAGAGGAATTGTTAAAGGTGAGGGGAATCTAGGATAAATCAGGGGCAGTGGTGCAGGCAACCTGCAGCCTTGAGGCCAGCTGCAGCAGCAGAGGCTGTGGTCACCCCAACTAACCTTCCTATTGTAAGTTCCCAGAGGATACACGACCAGCCAGAATCATGGAGTTGCCATTTACAATGGTATGAACTCACTATAAAAGCAAGTGAACACAAGCAGTACAAAGAGTAGACTACAGTGGATGCCAGGGTCTAGTGCCCAAAATTCTCAAAAGGGCCAAAACTTCCATTTCCTTAAGATTGTTGTTGCTCGGTGATGACTCAGCTGATTCCCTCTCCAGGAGCTGCACTCAGCCAAGAGATGCTGCCCAGAACAAAGTTTGCATTCCTCCCTGGGACAGTGTACAAACCGTGACAGGTCATGGAGGAATCCAAAGTCCTGGCCCTCTTTCTCAACTTGGACAACTGTGAAGAACCAGCCCAGTGTCAGTGCTCTCCTGTCAAGGCCTCTACTGAGTTTGTTTTGAATTTTAACTTCTCTGCTTAATTCTGCATCCCTCACCCCACACACTTGTTGTTCTCCTGAGCATTCCCAAATACACAGGTTGAATTCACATCGCAGTCTTAGAAATTGTTTCCCTAGAGCCTAACTTTTGACATTTATTTTTATTTCTTCTACCAAAATGCATATCCGTGTCTCAACACAGGTAAGCAGGAAATTATGGGTCCTGCTTTGGAAGGAAATAGGTTACTGACCAAAATAATTTCTCTAATTTATTTGAGCAAGACAGAGGAGGCCCTGCAAAGTTGGGTGTTGAGGGTATTAGATGAAGGTGGTGAGAATGTAAATCTAGGCAGGGTAGGGCTGACATGGGCACAGCCCTTGTTATTAGGGGTTTAAAACTCTTGAGTAAGATATTGAGAGTAATCTTAATTTACTTGCAGTCCATATCTATCTATCTATCTTCTTAAAGCTTCAGTACCTAAATGAGCTGGAATGAATGAAGCAGAGAACCTGAAACTGCCCTGACAAACTGTTAAGCCAAGGGACATAATGTTCAGGGACGTGTGACCCACAGATAGGTTTACTGTATGGGAGCAAACACAGGGCACAAGCCTCATGGCTCCTCTTACTTAGATAACGCCTATGTTTGAGAAGCTCCATGGTGGCTTTTATACATAGTTCTGGGTTGTCCATAGGAGATGCTGATACATAATGGGGATCTCGAGTACCAATGAGAATGATAGCATTCTCCAACAGCAAAATTTAACCATCACTGACAAGGTAGACATCTTTCTGAAATAGGCAAGGCATGGTGGCAAGCAAGATGCCTTAACCTAGAAGTGTCAGGAAAGATGCTAATAAAATACAGGAGAATAGAATATTTCTAGTGGTGAGAAATATAGATGGCCAACCAGGGTATAACCTAGATTATACGAGAGAGTGAGAGAAAGGGGGAGAGAGAGACATTTTGAGCACTGGTGAACAAAAGGCCGTGTCAGCCCTACATGAAGCCCATTCAGAGATGGTCCAGTGGATCCAGGGACCCACTGTGTTCTCCCTCCCTGGTGTCCAACGCACTTGGGCCAGAGCTCCATTATTCTCCTGGATCCTGTCTACTTCACCGTAACTTAGTAGTTATGATGGCATTTTGGTTATCCTGGTGTTCAGGAGCACCTTCTATGTCACCAGAGCTTGACTTGTGTTTTACCACTTAATAAAATCCTCATAATAACCTTCTGAAAAAGACATAATTATATTTTTACAAATGACATGTGACATCCAAGCTCAGCACCATTAAATGGAAGAACTGACATCTAGGCTTTTTTTACACATAACTCGGAATTGAGATTTTCACTCAGTGTGGATTTCTATTGGTTTAAAATTGATTTTTGAGACTACACTTTGCTTATTTATTTTAGACCCATTGTTATATTTGCAAGTACTTAAAAGTTACAGCATCTTTTTGACAAATGTAATGACATGTATGTTTCATCTTCTATTCTCCATGTATGTTATGTCACATTTCTCCATATAAAAAAGATTCTAATCTTTTCCATGTATTTTTAAATTGTCCCAAAGAAATACAATGAATACGCATTTTCTTTAATATTGTAATTAATGATATTTCATTTTTATTTGCTTTTAAGGAAGAGAATTTAAAATGTGACCACGGTGAACAAAACACCTCAGCTGGAAGATTAGCAGAGGAAATATTCCCCAAAGGGATGCCTTGTTTTAGTCATTTCCATGTTTTGTCCAGCTTATTCTTCTGAACTGCCCCCATGCAAAATGTGCTGTCATTTCAAAGAAACAGCCTCTTTGAAATAAAAAAAAGGCATCCACAGGTAATAGGGTGCAACCATATCTGCTTTGCCTCTGTAACTTATTCTGTTTTTTTCCCCCTAAATCTCTGCTCCCTTTGGAGCCCTCTCAGTGTTCCATCTTAATTCTTTCAGCTCCTACTGCCTGCATTTCCTCATAAAAACAGACCTCACGTGTATGCTCTTAATAACATACTTCATAGTTGTGTATCCCATGTTGGTGAGAAGTAGCTGTGCATCTGGGTGCAAAACTTTAGAGCGTTGTACCTCAAGACTAAGAGAGCTGATTGTGAGCATAACTATTTCTGGGTTATCTTTCAAAGCTTTCTTTTTACAAAGTGAATATATGAATAACACAGGCAAATAAAATCAGCCAGCAGGCAAAGGGGGAGAAAACCAGAGTGGTGTTGAGTTCTGTAATCACAGCAGGGCCACTCGGGTCCGTGGCTAATGTCAGGGTTATGGCATAGCATAATCCCTTCACTCAACGCCTTCGCTGCGGCCATGATGACTACATTTCTAGTGTCTTATCACACTGTCACAGGCTGGAGCCAGGAGAAGGGGCTCTGAAGGAAACACAGCATGAAAAGGAGAAAGACGATGATCAGATTACCAGCCCCTGGATCTGTGAGCCATCCCAATCTGACCAGAGCAGGCCTGATTCCAGACCCACGGGGACCTTAAGCCCCCAACCTCACCCCTTCATCCCAGTGTGCCACTAATTTTAAAGAATCCTGACCTCTTTCCAATCAAAATAATGTTTTCTTTTTTCCTTCCTTGTCTATCCATTATAATTCCTGTGGCAAGAGAGTGCAACATTTCTGAAACTTCATGAGTGGGGAAATCTGATGGATGGATGGCAGGTCAGAAACCCTTCCTAGAAGACTGAACGTTCAAAGGGGTGGAAACCTGGAAACCAAAACTCTACACCCCTTCAAGAAATGTGTGTCTTGCACAGACTTAGTTGTTTTAATACTGGTGGGATTCTTATGGCACAGGCCACCCTCTCATTGTTTCCAAGAGCCCAGATCATTGCAGTCACCCAAAGGCCAGACCCAGGTATGTGCTCACCCTTTCTCCGCTTCTCAGAGAATTTGCATGTTTTGCATTTTGAAGGAGAAGGACTTATTTGGCTTATTGAAGTGGAAAAAAGTTGCCTGACGCCTGGTTCTCATTGCACTTATTATACCAACAATGGTTGCATTTATTTCCAAGAAGATGTATGCGTCTACATTATCCTTTGCGATTTATGGCAGTGCCAGGGCACTGGAGGGTGCAATCTCTTCTTGAGGTGCCAGCTTTCAGGGTCATGGATAACCAAGATAATATCCTTCCTACTTACCTTGTCTCTAGTTCAGGTGCTGTCTCTGTAAGCCAATCTAAGCCTGGGGAAGGTGCAATATGTATCAGCGAAACACCCGTTCCCTGGTCATCTAGCTATACCACAGGATAGATCTATCTAAAACAGGTCACTTGAAAAATGTAAGCACGTACAAGGGCCAGAAAAGCAGGTCTCTGAGGAAAGAATTATGAAATGAACAAGCACGTTAGCTGAACTGCAGGAAGAAATAAGAATTGAAATTTTCTGGTGGAGAACATTGAAGGAGGAGCAAGGATGATGAAAATTCATCTCAAAAATGGTCACCCCAGTCTGTGTGAGAAAATGGTGGACGGAAATGAGAGTGATGTTATAGTACAAGGTTTGGAGACAGTGTTGCAGTGAAAGGGGGTCTATCAGGAAGCCAAGAGGAGGTTCTCCTTCAGCGAGAGACAAAAATGAGGAATGCCACTGGGAAGCATGAGGCTTTGGCCCTGTAAACCACATGACAAGGACACACCTGTACAGGTGAAGAGGATAAACCTGAATTTGGGCCAGTGCTTGCTTCTTGAGAATCAGTTTTACCCTGTTGTGTTTTCAAGGTGAGGTGAGGAAGCCACCAAGAATGGAACAACTTTCCAAATTTAAAGGAAAATTTGCAAGAGGGAAATGGAGTGGGTGCTTGACGAGTAAAAATGAGAAATAAAAAAAAGGTAACAAACATATGTTGAAGTTTTCAGAACAAGATCTTATAGATCATGATGATTTTATCTAGAAACTTTCTGATTTGTCTTAAAGGAACTAGAACCTAATCTAACAGAAAGTGTTCAGTGTTTTTGGTGTTTTCCTCCCAGGAAAATCTGATTTGTAGATGAAACGATGATAATGTTAGTAATATATCCAAATAATATATATTAAACATTACATAAAATTTTCAGGGAATAATTTTCATTTACTCTATTGATCACAAACAGTCCTTTCAATAATGTACAGATTGGCCCCACATAAAAAATAGTTTACTTGTTCAAGTGTAAATCATTAGTACCTAGTAAAAAGGCAAATGTATATCTGGCAGTTGCCAAACTGACCTAGAGAAATTTTGGAAAATGTCATATTGTGAAACACCTTTCAAAAATATTACCTTGACAGAATTTTTTTAAAGAAAGAATAAGCTGTCAGACTTGCAAACCCAGGGAAAAGCTACAGGGCTAGGGGAAAGAAAATGAAAGAACATATACGCATATAAACAATGTTGGTAAATAATACAAAACTATGTCAAGTTCTTTTGCAAAATATAAAGTAAACTAAGTAAAAATAAATTTTAAGTTATAATAAAATGCAAAATATATTGCCTTTGAACAATTACTTTAAAGGACCCATGGTATAGGATTATATTGGGTACCATTAATAAAGAAAACTTTAAAGAAAACTTTGTGGAACACATAACAATTGCTTTTTCTCTGTAGCTGTCTTTCTTTTTACCACAAATTTGAAGGGTTGTGTGAGAAATATTTACATGCTGTTGGTTTGTCAAGACAAAATAGTTCTTTCAGTGTGTTTGCATTTGCACAGCTAGGTTTTTCAATCTCAGCACTGCTGATTTTTTGGACCAGCACTTTTTTGTGGGAGATGTCTTGTGCATTGCAAGATGTTTAGTAGCATCCCTGGCCTCTGCGCTATGCCCACCCTCAGTGTTGACAATCAAAGATGTCTCTGGATAGTACCAGGTGTTCCTAGTGGGGTACACTGGCATAAATCCTTAGACAAAATAGTGGAAACTGAGGACACAGTGTTTTGATGCTTCAGTGTCCAGTAATTAACCATAAGCATGCGAACAGGTTGGCTCAGAGAACAATCACATTACTCTGTGTCCCCAACAGAAAGGATCTTGTAGGGCAGGTACAGAATGCTTGGTGTTTTTGGCCCTTACCTACCTTCATGCACCAAAGGTGGATAGGGGGATGCATAGTAGCACCCAGTGAGCTGGTGTCAGGTGCTAACCTTCTGTCTTGAAGTGAGACAAATACATAAATGGACTGTCTTCAACGGCCCCAATCACTGAGTCCATCTTTTTTTTTTCTTAAGCAACTCAGAGATTGTAAAATAGGGTATTTCTAAAAAGAGTTGTGGTGTGTTCTCTCAGAAAAGGGTAGGCCAGACTTGAGGAAGTAGAAGGAGGCACATTCTTATTGGGGTGCTGTGACCTCTGTTTTTTATTCACCACTTTGTGATGTGATTCTCTTAGCTGGTCCCTGGAGATACCATGCTGGAAGTGTAACCAAGCCTTCAATAAACCCGGTCACTGTCCCTGAATTATGCACATACTTAAAGACCAAGTGCTTTAGAATGCTGAATAAAATTTATATTAGTTTGATACCCACCTTCTGTGAGCAAACTTTCTTTAAATCCTTTCATTTTCATTGATGTCTATGGATTGTTCCACAGCTCAGATTCTGGTGCACAACACAGTCAGCTGTGTGACATGCTTAAGATGGTTAGAATCTCACAGTTGAGAAATTTCCTGCTCTGGCTTCAAATTTCTCTAAAGATTTTTTAAATTTATTTTTATAGAGTGGGGAAGAGAAGGAGAAAGAGAGGAAGAGAAACACCAATGTGCTGTTGTCTGTCTCGTGCCCCCTGCCAGGGACCTGGCCTGCAATCCAGACATGTGCCCTGACTGGGAATCGAACCAGAGACCCTTTGGTTCACAGTCCAGCACTCAAGCCACTGAGCCACACCAATCAGGGCTGGCTTCAAAAATTTAAAACTTTTTTGAAATGTTAAATTTTATACACAATACAAATTATACTATAAAGTAATTTACCTTCAAATTAATCTTTGAAAAAGCCAAATGGCAAAGCAAAAGCTTACTGAGTTTGGTAAAGTTTTCTCTAATGAGCTAGTCGAATACTTATGTTAATATTTTCATTCTTAGCATAGTAAAGATGAAAATGTAAACCTGTTTTGTATTATTTTCTCAGTAATAGAACAAAATGTGAAAGAAGCAATTCAGAAGTTTTAAAACACAGGGATTCAGTTAATAACGAATCCTCCAAGACATTCAATTAAATTATTTAAGAGATAATGTTTCCGTCCCAATGATCTCAGAATTTTTTAAAAAGAAGCAAATTTTGTGCATTCAGAGAAATGTATTTTTCATCTGAACAATTTGGTATCTGAATTTCTAAGCAATATCTGTTAAAAAATAATTTCTTAAAGAAAGACTTCCTGGAATCTCTGTGTGTTTGCTAATGAATGCAATAGAAATATTTTATATTCTTTTCATGTTAATAGGCTTTACTGTACTGCATAATCCTGTTTATAATTTTCCCTTACAACTAATTTCTGAATTGATTATAAAATGATCCATTTTGTTGTAAACTTGAAAAAGACCAGTTTTACTGGTTAGTTTATTACTTGTTTATGCCTATCCCAATTTGTTTCTTTAATAATAAAAAGCTAATGTTTAAAGAGTGTTTGGAATATCTTATGTATTAAATTCTTTTCTTACATTATCTCTCTTAATACACACAGTGATTCTCTGAGGTAGATGATATTGATAAACTATCAAAGGAATATATGTTTCCACATACTTATTGACATTCATATAATATATGTACAGATTTATACCTTAAATTTTAAACTTAATGTTAGATACAGACTATTTTAAATATATTTATTTTATATTATTTTATTTATAATTTATTTATTTGTATTATTCTAATATTTGGATGGAACTTCTTTAGCTACTCTTTACCACTGGTTATTTATATTATTACCAGTTTTATGACATGCATGGTAAGTCACTGGCTGGAAATACATAGTAAGTCACTGAGGTACATATTACAGAAATCAGAGTCTACGTGAGATATTGTCGCACATTTGAATATAGGTTCACAGAAATTTCCCTAATCTGAAGACCAGAGAAAAATATTGAAAAGAAATGAACAGATCCTCAGTGACTTGTGAAAAATATATTTTCCTATAAGTAATTTTGAAATATATTTTATTACTTATTCTACTAAAGTTGTCCTAATTTTCCCCCTTTGCCACGCTCCACCTAGTTTTCCCCTTCCCCCTTGCCATCTTCCCCCTTAGTTCATGTCCATGGGCTGTACGCATTAAGTTCTTTGGCTTCTTCATTGCCTATACGATTCTTCCCACCTGCCCACCTATTCTGTACCTACCTAATCATGCTTTTAAATCTCTGTACATTTTCCCCCATTTTCCACCTTCCCCCTCCCAGCTGATAACCCTCCAAAGGATTATGAGTACTTTTTCATCCAGAGGGAGAGACGACAGAAATCAGAGCAAAATGCATAAAAAATTAATAACCAAAATTTTTCCAAATTTGGAGGAAATAGCAACCTGGATGGCCAAGAAATATATGCCCCCCAAGAAGGATAAATATTAGTGAAACTGAACTTAGACACAAAATATTCAAGCTGCAACTGTGTACCAAAGATAAAATGATCAGTTAAAGCTGAGCCAGAGGAAAGAAAATAAATTTTCTTCAGGAGAACAATAAAACTAATGATGGCCAACTTGTCATCAAAAGCAATTGACATCAGAATTAAACAATAAATATTTAAAGTACTGAAAAAACAAATCTAGTCAAAATCTCCTTCATAACTAGAGGGAAAAGGAAACATATTCCCATAAGCGATAGCTGAGAGGTTACATCAAAAACAGATTGCTAGAGATTGCCAACGGAAATGCTTCATGCTCAAGGAAAATGAAAGCGGATGGGACAGAGCTCCATAAATGATCATTTTATGAGTGAACATAGAAGACTATCTTTTAAAAATATTCGAAGACAATTTTTTTATTAAAGCATAGTGGACACACAGTGTTATATCAGTTTCAGGTGCATGATATAGTGATTCTACATGTATACACCTTACAATGTGATCACCAGGATATGTCTAGTATCTATCTGCCACAGAACAAAGTTATTATTATTGACTATATTCCCTGTGCTGTTTATTACATCCCTGTGACTTATTTATTTTAGAATTGGAGGTTTGTGTCTCTTACTCCCATTCACCTTTTCACCCGTTCCTCACCTCTCTGCCCTCTGGCAACTACCAGTTTGTTTTCTGTATTTATGAGTCTATTTCTTTTTTGTTTTGTCTGTTCACTTGTCTTTTTTTTTGTTTAGATTCCACATATAAGTGAAATTATACAGTTTTGTATTTGAATTATTTTATTTAGGATAACACCCTCTAATTCCTTTTATTTCATCCATGTTGTTAAAAGCTGCAAGATTTTTTGATTTTTATTGCATAAAAATATTTCTACAGATGTGTATCTGTAACATCTTTATCCATTCACCTATTGCTAAATACCTACGCTGCTTTTATATATCAGTTACTGTAAATAATGCCTCAGTGAACAAAGGAGTGCATATATATTTTCAAATTAATGGTTTTGTTTTCTTTGGACAGATGCCCAGAAGTAGAATTGCTGGTCATATGGCAGTCCTGTTTTTAATATTTTGAGGAACCTCCACTCCCCTGAACAGTACATGAGTGTTCCTATTTCTCCACATGCTCCCCAACACTTGTTATTATTTACTTTTTGATAATAGCCATTCTGACAGGTATGAGATGATATGTCATTGTGGTTTTGATTTGCATGATGATAAGTAATGTGAGCACCTTTTCACATGTCTGTTGGCCATCTACGTGTCTTCTTTGGAGAAATGTCTATTCATATCATTGTTCTATTTTTGAATCAGATTTTTTTGTTTAATTGTATGAGGGTTTTTTTGTATGTTGGATATCAACTCTTTACCAGATATATTATTGGCAAATATCTTCTATTCAGTATGTTGTCTTTTCATTTTGTTAATTGTTCTCTTCACTCTGCAAAAGCTTTTGAGGTTGATATAATTCCACTTGTTTATTTATAATTTTGTTATTCTTGCCCAGGGGGAAAGATGAAAAATTATATTGCTAAAGCCCTGGCTGGTGTGCCTCAGTGGATTTATCCTTCTTGGGGGGCATATATTTCTTGGCCATCCAGGCCTGCAAACCAAAAGGTCACGGGTTTCATTCCCAGTCAGGGCACATGACTGGGTTGTGGGCCAGTTCCCCAGTAGAGGGCACAAGAGAGGCAACCACACATTGATGCTTTCGTCCCTCTCTTTCTCCCTCCCTTCCGCTCTTTCTAAAAATAAATAAATAAAGTCTTTTAAAAATTTTAGTGATAAGACCTATATTGAAGAATTGATTGCCTGCATTTTCTTCTAGTAGTTTTATGGTTTCAAGTTTTATATTTAAAATTTTCATTCATTTTCAGTTTATTTCTGTGTGTGGTTCAAAATACTGGTCTAGATTAAATGTTTTGCAAGTCCAATTTTAGTTTTCTGAGAAAATTCCATACTGTTTTCCATAATGATTGTACCAGTCTGCAATCCCACCAACAGTGGACCAGAGTCCCCTTTTCCCCACACCCTCTCCAACATGCGTTGTTTATTGCTTTGTTTATGATAGCCATTCTCACTGGTGTAAAGTGGTATCTCATTGTGGTTTTAATTTGCATCTCTCTCATAGCAAGAGATATTGAGTATCTCTTCATGTGTCTCTGGATCCTCTGTATGTCCTCCTTGGAGAAGTGTCTATTCAACTCACCTTTAACCGGAAGCTAAACAACAAAACAAACAAGCAAGCAAAATATAATCAAAGACACTGAAATAGAGAACAGGCTGACAGTGACCAGAGGGGAGAGGGGAGGGAATTTCAGGGGAAATAGGGGAGGGATTTAGAGGAACATACATGAAGGATACATGGACAACAACTGAGAAGGGTGGAAATGGGGGGGGGAGCATGGGAGTGGGATGGGATGGGAATAATAGAAAACTGTACTTAAAAAATAATTAAATAAAAATTTTGGAATAAAAATAAATGTTTTGCATGTATGCATTTAAATTTTTCAACATTAGTTTTTGAAGAAAGTGCCTTTCCCATTGTATAACATTGCTTCTATTTTTATGTATTTACTAACCACATAAACATAAGTTTATATCAAGGAACTATTGTAATCCATTGATATTTCTGTTGTGATAGCACCATACTGTTTTGATTTATATAGCTTTGTAGTACTGTTTGAAAGAAGAGAGTGTAGTATTTCTAACTTTGATCTTTCTCAAGAATATTTTGGCAATTTGGGGTCTTTTGTGCTTTCATATAAATTTTAGAATTGTTTGTTCTAGTTTTATTAAATGTCATATGCATTTTTGATATTAATTGCATTAAATCTGTACATTGATTTGGGTGATATCATCATTTTAACAATATTAATTCTTCCAATTAAGAGACATGTCACAGCCTTCCATTTATTTTCACCGTCTTTAATTTCTTTTATTAATGTCATATAACTTTCAGAGTACAGGTCTTTTGCTTCCTTGGTTAAATTTATTACTAGGTTTTATATTATTTTTGATGCAATTATTTTCTTAAGTTCTCATTTTGATTGTTCATTAATAATGTATAGAAATTCAACAGGTTTATGAATGTTAATTTCTATCCTGCAACTCTATTGAATTTACTTCTGATTTTAAATCTCTTTTCTTTAGTGAATTCTTAGAGTTTTCTATACATAGTACCATGTCATTTAAAAATAGTGACAGTTTTATTTCTTCCTTTCCCATTTAGATAATTTTTTTTCTTGTTGTAGTTAGGATTTCTAATACTATTTACAAATAATAGCAGTTAGAGTGGGCATAACTGTCTTTTTATACTGATTTTAGAAGAAAAGATTTTAGCTTTTTGCAGTTGAGTACGCTGTTAGCTATGGTTTGCCATGCATTACCCTTATTATATTGAGGTATGTTCCTTCTATAGCCATAAGGTTAAGTTTTAATTTTACATCGATTTTGGATTTTGTCAAATGCTTTTTCTGCAACCACTGAGATAATCATATGATTTTTAGCCTTGCTTTTTTTAATGTGGTGTATCACATGGTTGATTTACATATACAAACCATCCTTGCATTCTTGAAATGAATTCCACTTGATCATGGTTTGTGATCCTTTTGTTTTTTTTAAATATTTTATTTATTTATTTTTAGAGAGAAGGGAAGGGAAGGAGAAACAGAGGGAGAGAAACATCAATGTGTGGTTGCCTCTCATGCATCCCCTACTAGGGACCTGGCCTGCAACCCAGGCATGTGCCCTGACCGGGAATCAAACAAGTGACCCTTTGCTTCACAGGTCCCTGCTCAATCCACTGAGCTACACCAGCCAGGGCAGTTTGTGATCCTTTTGATGTATTGTGAAATTTGATTCGCTAATATTTAAATCAGAATTTTTGCATCTGTATTCATCGGGGATTTTGGCCTCTAATTTTCATTTTATGTAGTGTCTTTGTATGGTTCTGGGTTTGGAAGCATTCATCCTCTTGAATTTCTTAGAATAGTTTGAGAAACATAGGTATTAGTTTTCTTTTCAATGTATGGTAGGATTCACTTGTAAAATCTTTTAATACTGGAGTTATAATTGCTGGGTGTTTTAAATTATTGATTTAATTTCTTTACTAGTTCTTGGTTTGTTCATATTTTCTGCTTCTTTTTGGCTCAGTCATGAAAGGTAGTGTATTTCTAGAAATTTTATCTATTTCTTCTAGATTGTCTATTTTGTTGGAGTGTAATTTTCATAGTATTTTTATAGTCTTTTCTATTTCTGTGATATCAATTGCAGCTTCTCTTACTTTTTGATATTATTAATTTGAACCCTCTTTCTTTTTTTTTCTTTTTTTCCCTCTGTTTTGTTTTTTGGGAGTATGGTTCAAGGTTTATCTTTCCCATTATTTTATTAAAGAACAATTTCTTAGTTTCATTAACCTTCTTCATTGTTTTAATGCCTATATTTTATTTATTTTCACTTGAATATTTATTATTTTTTATTTCTATTGATGCTGGGTTTGTTTGTTATTTTTTTAGATCCTTTATATGTACAGTTGAGCTGTTTATTTGGGATAGTTTTGTTTGTTTCTTGAATGTAGGCCTGTATCTCTATGGACTTCCCTCTTAGAATTGCTTTTGCTGAATCACATAGATTTTGGAGAGTTGTCTTTTTATTTGCCTTTGCTTCAAAAATAACCAGAGACATTGAAACTAAGAACAAACTGACAGTAACCAGAGGGGAGGTGGGAGGTGATAAAAGGGGAAAAGGAGGAGGATTTTTTTTTTACTTTTTAAAAAAAGATTGTATTTATTTATCTTCATAGGGCAAGGGAAGGAGAAAGGGAGAGAAATATCAATGTATGGTTGCCTCTCGTGAGTCCCCCGCTGGGAACTGGCCTGCAACCCAGGCATATGCCCTGACTGGGAATCGAACTGAGATCGTGTGGTTTGCAGGCCCACACTCAATCCACTGAGCTACACCAGCCAGGGCTGGATTTTCAGGAACAAGTATAAATGAAATATGGACAAAACCAAGGGGGAATGAGATCAGGTATGGGAGGTAGGGATGACTGGGGTGGAGTGGGAAATATAGACAACTGTACTTGAACAATAATAAATATTTAATCATTAAAAATATATTTTATGTTCTGTATAATCTTTACTTTGACCCACTGGTTGTTTAGTAACTTGTTTAGTTACCACATGTTTGAATTGTTTTCTGTTTTTTTCTTAGAATTCATTGATAGTTTCATTCTATTACAATTGGAAAATATAGCTGATGACACATTAAACTTCATGAATTTATTGATACTTGTTTCTATGGCCTAACATGTACTATACCCTGAAAAATATCCCATATGCACTTGAAAAAAATCAACAATTCTTGAAGAAATGTGCAATCAACAATTTTGAAGAAATATTCTGTAAATATCTATTAAGTCTGTATTTTAATAATATATTAAGGCCAGCATTTCCGTATTGATTTTCTCTCTGGATGATCTATCCATTGATGCAAGTTAGGGATTAATGTTTCCTGCTATTTATATATTTCTATTAAAATTTTCCTTTATATTTGTTAATATTAGGTTAATATGTTTGGATGTTTCTATGTTGTGTCTGTAAATATTTGTAAATGTTATAGCCTCATCTTGGATTGGCCTCTTTATTATTTTGCAATGTCCCTTCTCTCCTTTTTGAAAATCTTGTTTTGAAATCTATTTTAGCTAATCTGAGTATTGCCACCCCGGCTTTCTTTATACTTGTATTTGCAAGGACATAATTTAAATTTGTTTTTAATTTTAGTTTCTCTGTGTTTTTCAATCTGAAGCAAATCTAGATATGTCTCGTTTTTTAATTAATCCCATCTCTGCTTTTTTTCCTGGGCCATTTAGTTCATTTATATTAAAGGAATTATTGATAAGTATGTACCTACCAACAGAAACTTATTGCCATTTTGTAAATTTTTTTTGTAGTTTCCCCCAGTTTATTTCTATTTCTCTTGGTTTATTTCATTGTAGTTTGCTGGACTTTTTAGTGTTATGTTTGGGTTTCTTTCTCTTTATTTTTTGTGTATTTTTGCTGGTTCTTGGTTTGTTGTTATATTTACATGCTAATAGGCATTTAAGTTTAAACGCATTCTAAAATGATACATTTTGTTTCTCCTCCACATTTAATGTTTTTGCGGTCATGTTTTAGACCATTTTTCTTTTTTAAGTATTTTTATTGGTTATGCTATTACGGTTTTCCCAATTTTCCCCCTTTATCCCCCTCCAACCTGATCCCCAACACTTCCACGTCCCCCCTCCTTAGTTCATGTCCATGGGTTGTACATATAAGTTCTTTGAATTCTCTGTTTCCTATACCATTTTTATCTTCCCCATCCATTTTATGCCTACTAATTATGCTTCTTCTTCCCTGAACATTTCCTCCCTATTTCTCCCTTCCCTGTCCCCACTGAACTCCTTCTATGTGATATTCATTTCTATGATTTTGTTCCTGTCCTGGCTGTTTGCTTAGTTTTTGTTTTCATTGTTTTTCTTTTTTTCTTTAGTATCTCCAAACTATTCATTTCTTTGTATTTGATTTGCTACTTTTATCTTTTGACCTTCATAGTAGGTTTTGAAGCGGCTGGTTCACTATCATACTACATATTTTCCTTTACCCATGCAGTATTGTCTTTCCTATATGTTTAAAAAATTATGTTTATGGTCTTTTTTACCCCTAACTTAAAGAAAATTCCTAAACATTTCTTGTAACAAAGGCAGTTTAGTGGTGGTAAACTCCTTTTTGTTTGCCTGAAAATCTATTCCTTCTTTTATTATGAATAATAACCTTGTTAGGTAGAGTATTGTGAGTTGCAGATTCCTCCCTTTTAGCACTTTCAATTTATCATATCACTCATTTCTGGCCAAGTAAAACTTGTGCCAAAAAATTATCTGATAGACTTATAGGGTTTTTCTTTTATGTGACTAGTTGTTTTCCTCTTTCTGCCTTCATGTATACATAATATCTAAAAAAATAATAATAACTAAACTTTTAAAAAAGGAAAACTACAATTGGAAGATTTAGATTATTTAATTTTATGACTAAGTACAAAACTATTGTAATCAAGTTTTATTGGTATAAAAACTTAAGTTTAGATACTTAAGTTAATGATATAGAAAAAGTAGCCCATACACATATGGTAAAATTGGGTTTTGGAAAATGTTCCAAATATTTCAGTGAAGAAAGGATTACTTTTCCAACAAATTGTGCTAGAGAAACTGTGTTCTACATACATGCACAAGCACACAGATGCAGATAGAGCATTATTGTTTTTTACCTAACATATCCACAAAACCTTTCCTCAAAAGATTTTGAGGATTATACAAATATGTAACCTAAATGGGTAGGAAAAACACAAAAGCAGAATAAATATGTACATCAAAAATATAACTCTGGCCCTGGCTGATGTAGCTCAGTAGATTGAGCATGGGCCTGCAGACCAAAAGGATGCAGGCTTGATTCCCAGTCAGGGCACATGCCTGGGCTACAGGCCAGGTCCCCGGTGAGGGGCTCATGAGACACGATCACACGATCACACATTGATGTTTCTCTCCCTCTCTTTCTTCTTCCCTTGCCCTCTCTCTAAAAAATAAAAAATGAAAATTATATAGCTCTGTCCTAATCTTACAACATACACGTTTAAACATTTATATGTATCTCCGCCAATAACTTGCTCAAATGTGTTTATACATAGTAATCACTAACAGGAAACAACTCAAACAGCTATCAGAAAGAGAGTGGATAACAAACTATGTCTATTTATGCAATACTTATACTACTTAATAATAAAAAGAATAAACTTCTAATGTCAACTTCATATGTCAACTTGAATAAACCTCACAAACTTTATGTTATGTAACATAGGCCAGATATAAAATAGTAAATACTATATGATTCCATTCATATAAAGTTCAAGAAAGCACAGAGTAAATGCATGTTGACAGAAATCAGAAAAGTGGTTTCTATCTGGGTTATATGGCAAGATGAAAGCAACTTTTGAGGTCATGAAAGGGGTATAACTCTTGATTAGGACAGGATTTACACAGATGCATACATTTGTAAAACATTATAAACCTTCACATTTTTTTATTGCACTCAGTGCAAATTTAACCTCAGTAAATAAATGAATTTAATTACTTTTTTATTCTTTCTGTAAGCTAGAGCTGTGTGTATGCCACATTATGTATTTTTATGTGCATGAAATAATTGATACATGAAATTGAATTTTACTATGCTTGAAGCTGTTTTCCTTTGTGCCTTTTTAATGTCTTGTGCCTGTAATTTTGGTGAGAAGTTGATTACTGTTTACATAAATGTTTAATCAATACACATTATATTATTTTTGTATTATTTAGATTTTTAAAATTTGAATTCTACTTTATCTGGCACTGATATTGCTGCTCTGTTTGTTAATATATTTATTAACTCTTATTTTTAACCCTTTGTATTTAGTTTCAAGGTTTTCTTTTATAAACTGGTTTCAGTTGAACATAATTTATCTACAATGTGGTTGTTTAATTCTTTTGCATTCTTTTGCATAACTGATAACTTGAATTATTACCTTCCTTTAGGGTTTATTTTTCAGACTACATTTTCTTTGTTATTTGGCTGCTAGTAATTTGAAAGGTAAAGTCTCAATGGCTAAACTAAAGATTGTCTAAAGCTTACTTTATCTATTTATTTGTTTTATTGTCAACATGAAGAGTAAAGTATTATCTACTACAAAGTCAGGGCACTCTCCTTCATTGACTCCCCTCTTCTCTCTTCTTCACTTTTTAGTTGTCACTGATTTAATATTATACCATGTTATTTTAATCAACATATTATTTCTATATTTTTATTATTCTTTTCAAGTCTTTATTTAGTGTCTGTGGGTTATACTTTGAGTAGAATACCTTTCTGCTATTGGAGAACTACAGCAGAAATCTAAGCCTGTCTCTCCCAACTTCTCCACATATAAAAGTGATTAAATCTGTAATATAGATGCTGTCAATCCCACAGATGAAACATGTAGAGAATTAACTTTATTTCTTAAATTTTGTTAGATGACTTGAGTAGTAGTTAAGCAATTCAAATCGTATTTTTGTTTAATTTTAGGGAAAAATGTGCTTACAGAAGTCACCTGTTTCTAAAAAAAAATAGCAATTGCTGTCCAGAAATTAAGCTGTCTGTATACTGTGTAGCCAAATGAAAGCGCAGAGCAAGAGGCTGGTGTACCCAATGTGATCTGCTCTCAATTGTGCCTGCACTCCCAGACACACAGCAATCCTGCCCCCATCACCTTGTGTTTATAGCACAATCTGCAACTATAACTGCTACCTGCACTTCTGAAAGAAACATCTTATATGAATATGTAGAAGTAGTATGACACTACATAAAACAGTATGAAAGAGGAGAGGTAGAATATTACACACAAAAATTAGTAGTGACAGAAATATCCCCCAAATTTATGGTATGTCAACGATGAATTTGAGAATTGATATTTTCTGCTTGCTTGGGTTAATGGCTTCTTGGGAGCCACTAACAGTTTTTTTGGGGGGGAGTCTTAGTGCTGTTTGTTTTCATTTCATGTAGACATACTTGTGGTCGGGTGGTTGGTTACACCAGAATATGGTTTTGTTTTCTTGTAATTTTTGTACGGAGAAGAAGTCTGGCTGTGTTTGGTGTTTTTGCCCTTTTCTCTGGTGAGATAGAAGCAAGGAGGAGAGGTGGCTCTGGGTTGTCTAGAAAAGGAATTACACATAAATTACATGTTTGTTAACAGAGCTAATATACTTAATGTATTCTTGTTTGTAAATCAAATAAATTACTAAGTATATAACATTAATAAAGGCATATGAAACCTTTCACATTATGTCAAATTATTGGAATTAAGAAGCTTGAGAGAGGGAGAGCAAACTAATAAAATTTAAATATGCTAAGCGAACATTAGAGCTGGGTGTGATAATTGAAATTTGCTTTGCAGTAATATCATTAAAAATTCATAACTATGCTGGCCTTTCCCCTCTCTCCCTGTGCTATTGAGGAGATTTAAGCCATGTCAGTAAATGATGTTTAGGATGTGCACATTCTGTTAACAACATGCTGAGAATAGGACACAGTGACAGGTGTAAAAGAAAGATATAATGTTTACTAGCTAAAATGCTTTCTGTGAATAGGAGTTTGGGTATTTTTCCTAGGAATATGCAGGTCCCTACCACTTAGTTTTAAACTCCCAGGGAAGGTATTTTTAAAATTTATAATTTCATAATGCCTTATTTAGAATTTGGCAATATTGAACATTTGGTAGGTACCCTAAAAAGATTAATGTTACAATTTAATATTTTAGGATGATATATGCCATTACCTATTTAACAATTATTTTTAAAAATTCTATATCAGAAGCAAATAATTGCCACTAATGTCATCTCTGAAAAACTGTCCCTGAGAATTTGAGAAATAGACATGCGACATATAAACACCCACCACATATCAAGTGATACAAGGCGTGTTAAGGAATATTCCTTTAGAAAATTGTCTGATGTCATCTGATGCTCATTGTGGATTCATAAATACATCTTCTGAAGTGTTGGGTATTGTGTATGAAAATTAGCTATCATTTGAATTTTTCACAATTTTAAACTTTGTGCTAGGAGGGGTCTGTCAGATTTAAAATGCATTTTGCCGAATCCATTTTCTTTAACAAAGTTCTGTGACTTTTGAGAACAATTTGGCCATGTGTTTCTAATCCATTTAAGAATAGCTCACTAAAATGTTTATTTATAAGATCTCCATAGAAGTTCATGGAACCTTAAGTATTTCATTTACCAACCATTTAAAGTGTTTATCTCAAAAAACTATATCTTTATTTGTTAAGAGCAGACCAATTAGCATCTCTCATGGCTGGGTTTTTCATAAATCTTGAATTTCACAATGTTTTGATACATTCTAAAAATTAGTATTTGTGGTCATTCCCATTCTAAGGCTTTAAAAACTGGATTCTAGATTTCCTGGTTGTGCAGTAGACGAAGTACTAACCTATTCAAACCATCCAACATAGTTCCATTAATGACACTGATGCATTAAGGGAAAAGCCTTACGGTCATCTATCATGGAAAGCCTAGTTGCACTCATTTATAAATTCCTTAAACGGCACTTGAAATGTTAAAGTTTAGCATTTGCCAGGTTGATGCTATTTGTAAAATATCAGCTCATACTCCTGACTACCCTATACAGCAAAAACTAAACAATAATTTATTTAGCTCAAAGTTGTATTTTTCCAATTTTCTTTTGGCTTAACACCAAGTACTGAGACAAAGTGTTTCTAGATTATTTGATATTAAAGGGGTATATTAAATAAAAGGTGGATAAGTATATTAAATAAAAGGTGGATAAGTTTTGCCATTGATTCTGCTTTCTGAACAAACAATATATAATCAAACTAAGAAAGTTCCAATAAACCGAAGCAAAAATATTTAGTACTCACTAAACAAGAAGTTAACATATATGCCTTACATTGTTTATTTGGGTTATTTTATTTTTTAATATCAACAAATTCTGGGAAACGTAAAAAATTCTGTTAGGAAAACATCATTCAGAGGCATCATGCAATGAGCTGGAAAGAAATCATGTTACTCTCCAACAGCTGTAGTTAATGTCATTTTATAAGGCCAAAAGTATGAACTTGGTTGATTTTCATGCAGTCATTTTTATAATTCTCCCCATTCATGGAAGACTTAGGTTCCTGGGTGACACTTTTCCTTCAGTCACTATCCGTGCCCCTGTTTTCCTTGATCCCCTCTTTCTAAGAGAGCCATTATTTCACTTATTTTTTCTCACCCAGTCATGAGGAGGTCATTCAGCCCATGGGTGTAATCTCTGCTGAACTTTTCGTTGTTTCTGTTCACAGAATTCGTCTAACAATCCCTCAACCAAGAATGGTGCTCCATCTACACATTTGCAGTGGCCGCCTCAGGCCCCTGAGTGCTGACCTTATTTCCGAGTGTCCTTACATATTCTGTAATCACTTTCTCTTTCTCAGTAATATTTCTAATTCGAAGCACTTTGTTTCCTAATTAGGAAATTAGACAGCATCTAGAAGGAAATATTTGTTGGTCTCTGTTCCCATCCCACTACTTTTCTACCTCTGCACTTTTCCTTCCAGAAATAAGCTTCCTTACCACCTTGCTAAGCTGCATGTGTTAGTCAAACTTTCCTTCAGAAAGTCCTTTTGACCCTGCTTCTGTGTGCACCCATGATAGGCTCATCTGCATGCCCCCATCCGAGCACTGGTACTTTGGGCTAAAATTATCGGTACATAGATTTCTCCTCGATGCATACCACCTGAAAAAAGAAAGTAGGTCCCTCAATAATAAGGAGAATTTCTTACTTATGTTTGTGTTCCATCAGTGTCAACCAATGATATATCCAAAGTTTATTTATTATGCATTATGAGAGCAGAACTTGGTGTTGTTTAATGAATGAATGAAGCTTGGGGTGGTCTTCTTGCAGTCTTCTTGAAGTTAAGGAAAGATTGACACCTTTTTAGTGGTTTATTTAACCTAGCATAGTGTTTAAGCTTCAAATCAGATTATTAAACATTAATTACTATATTTCCAGAGTTAATAATGTAATTCTTTTACCAAATCTGTTGTTATTTATTAAGAGCTATACACAAGTCACCTCTCTCCTGGCTGCTATGCTCCAAGTCTGATAACTAACTCTCAAAATCCTGGGATGGTTCCCTTCTTCCTCTTCAACAGATATATTCCTCACCTTTCCAGGATTTCTAGTTCTCTCTAGAGTTTTTTTCCCCCATCCTGTCTGATTTAACCTCCTGATCAATTCTTTGCAGTTATCTGAAATTCATACCCCTGGTTTAAATTTATCCCTGGCTTGTTTTCCTGCTAAATACCCCTGCCTAGGTAAACAGAAAACCTCAAACTTTCAATGTATCTAAACATAATGTATGATTTTTATTGTAAAATCATGCCACCCTTCCTGGTTTTCTCTCTTGGTTACTAACATCCAACCAATGGAGAAACTCTCTATCTTGCTTCTTCATTATAGTCTACAAAAAGATACTAAATCCTTTTGAGCCTGCCTTTCAGAACTCGTATTTTTATAACTACTCTTGTTGGATTAACTCAGGACTCAGGATACAAACCTGACCATTGCACTCCACCCCAAATTCCTTGGCTGTATTCCGTTAGCACGTGCCTGTTCTCTGTTCTTGCTTCTCCATGTACCTTAAACTATTTTTCATCTTCTCTTTACCTAATTTTCCTTCAATACTCAAAGACCACATCATCCAAAGAGTCTCTGACAGCCTCAACACGTGCACACAAACACACACTCTCTCTATTATAAAAACATATCACTAGCCTTTCCCTTTAAATTATGCTCACAATCAACTAAGGTGACTTTTCATATTCCTAGCTCAGCTATGGGCTTTCAGTGATAATCCAAGCAAAGTATAGGTAAAATCATGAGGGCAATGCACTCCATAGTTAATTATTTTACCTATAAAATGCTAAAATATTAAACAGGTGTTTGTCTTCATTGAACTTACTGTTATTGGGTACTGAATTAATGTCATAAAATGGAATTATTGTTTTAATCCATTGCTAATATCTTTTAAGTAAAACTATGCCATCTGTGATATTTAATATTATTTTAAAGTTCAAATAGTGTCCAAAAGAACTGATATGCACTGAGAATATTTCATTTGGCATTCCATTTTTTATTCAGTTTTGCTCATGTTTAGCAAATCTACAGCAATTTCTAAGTTTCCTTATTCCTCCTCGTCAAAAGAGTCTAGAATTTAGGCCTTCTTTCAGTCAGTAGTTCATCAAAATTTGCTCACAATTTTTTTGAGACACATTAAATTATTTCTATAGAAGTAGATTAATTTTGTGAAAGAGTTTCAAGTAGTAATTGAAATAAACAAGCACACACAAAGTTGTGTGTATCTATCACTTATCTCCACAGTAAGTCACTTCAAAATTATCCCTTGAGAGGAGGTGAAGGAGAAGACCCCAGGAAAGGGCTTGTGTGTATCCTGGTGGTTAAGGACACAAGGCCTGGGTTGATAGAGACTTGTGCTGAGTCCTCTGGATCTGAGTGAGCTTACTAATGTCTCTAAATCTGTTACCTCCTATAAAAATGTGGGTAATAATGTCTATGCTATCTAAGCATGACATGAGAGTTGAAGCTCATGACCACATGGATAACTGTTAGGATCCCTGCTTTTAGGAGAAGTCAGCAAGTGTTGTCTATTATCAACAAGCAATTTCATGATCTGTTTTCTGATTTTTCTTACAACTGATAGATATAAAATGTCCTAGAAGAGGTTGTTTGAATGTTTCCAGTACAAAATATTATATATTTGGATTGTTTTTCAGTTTGCACAGGTATAACTTGTAAGTTTATATTAATTAAAAACACCATTATAGTTTAGCAAATCTATGGATTATATAATCATTTTGAAATTATAAATCTATTTTTTAGTTTTTACTATATCCTATCCAAATGCACTGACTTCATTTTTTATTTACCTACAAATTTAAGTAAAATTATACATATTTAAGATAGACAGCATGGTAATTTGAGATATATATCTCAAACACATAGATTTTAGAAGGTACTTGTCTGAGCAATTCTTAATTAATACCTTACATCTCCAACAATTCTTTTTCTAATAGTAAAAAAGAGTGTTCCATGTTAACAAAGTCGAAAATGATTAAAGTTTGTCGTGTAAGTCATAATTTAAAGACTGACGGGGTTCTAACTGTGACACAGCTGATTCTTTATTTAAAGGTCTTGGGTGATTGAATAGATGATGAAGCCGACCTCTGGACCTTCATGTTAGATAAAGCCACAAGCTTCGAAAGAAAGACTGAGCTGCTCAGAGCTCTCCAGGCTCATTTTCCACTCGCATATAAACACTTGGTTTTCTAAATTGTTTACACACTTCTTAAAGGTCAGTATTTTCTGTTGGTGTCACTTGGCCCCTATTTTCACTGGTATTGTTCTTGAAACATGCTTTTGTTTTTTCCTTTATCTTTAAGTTATTTTTGCTTCATTTTATAACTGACTTGCTTTCTTTTTCTGCAAAAGGGCCATTTTTGAGAGGCCCTTTGCAAAATAATATTTTTGAGAAATTGCTTGGGAATTTTTTGGTGCATGAGTCACTAAGAGGAGACCCTTTATGTGAACTACTGATGCAAAACCACCTCCATGTCAATGTGCAGCAAACTGAAAGGAGATAAGCAGCCTTATTGCTAAATGTGAAAGAAAGAGTCCTTTTCAAGTAGTTGCATTTTATGATACCAAACCAATACACAGGTTCATCTGGCACAAGCACTGTTAACTTTCACTTCCTAATGGGAAGGCTTAGTGTGAGGCAGGGGTTTACCTATGTGTGGCTCTGAAATAGGTAGAGAGACAGTCCAGGAGCAGACAAAGGATGGAGGTAGAAAGAGGAAGTATAAAAGTAAGAACAAGGTTTCTTGACAAAATATACTAATTTAAGTTATGTAAAGTCTAGAGATGCTCATAGTTCATTACTTAAGGTCATGTATAGCAAGAACGTGAATTAATTAAAGTTAAACACAAAAGAAATATATATTGAAGAACACTGAACTTGGATGTAAATATTGATTTAAATCCAAAACCCGGGAAGATGATACCAGCATACAGACTCACCCTGGAAGCAGATTTCAGATGCAGGAAGCAGGCATGAGCACAAGCTTCAGGATGAAAGGTGAGCCGCTATCCTCTAGGTGACTGAGGAGAGGAATTTGAAGAAGTATTTGTTGCTGAAGGCAGGTGATGTTTACCGTTACATTTACCTCACAGAACAACAATGAAAAAGTTGCCCCTTTTGGTCAAAAGGAACATGTCCCCCCTTCAGTGGGATAGCTATGGCTTCACTCTCAGGTGGGGTCCCTTGCTCTTATGGTATTTTGTAGATAGAATGTGTTTCTGGCTAGGGTTATGGTTATGTTTCTATAGGTTATGGTACACCTACAAGAAGAGAAAGCTATGGTTCTTTCAGAATGTCCAGTTTGCATGGAACTACAAGTAGTAGATTTCGTGAATGTGATATCACACCAATTTTTACAAAACCACAACCATATCTGGCATGAGTGTCCTCTATCCCAGTATTTCTACATGTGATACCTGTCTATACAGTCCAAGTACTTCTGAGTACATTCTGTATCTTACTGAATAAAACATAAAACATGTAAGCTATTGTGCAGGGGCAACTTTGCCAGCAAGTCCCCCCATCCGCCATGGATGAAAATAATACTGCCAAGACATGATCTGCTTGGGGAGGAAAGGTGGTCAGTCTCAGAGGAGAAAGACCTTGAGCCTCTTCCTCAATGGACTTTTATTGGGTTCATTTTGCACAAGAATACAGGTAAGGATCAAACAATAGATAGCATTCAAAGAACTATGAGGGCTTATTCTCAGTCAGGGTTAAATAGCTAAGGAGCCATAAAACTTTGAGGAACATACTTCTTGCTTGGAACCTTATCATTTAAATGAAAGCATTCTAAGCCAAACAGGTTTCCTGGGATCTTACATATTCTTTCTTAGGCCTGATCACTTGGGGAACCTGCCCTAGCTGGCAAGGGGCTGTACTGCCTTCCCAGTCACAGGTTTTTAGGCTTAAGTGGATTAGAGCCAGGAAGTGCTTCTCCCAGAGGACCTGGGGACTTGGGCTATGTCAGAATAGCCAGGGGGCAAGGGGCCATCTCTCCCTCTTTGCTACAGCCCCACCAAGTCCTTTTTTTGAGGGCCTCCCAAGTGATCGTGTCTGGCTTAGGTTTCCCCTCCTCTGAGGGGTCTTAACCATCTCTAACTAACCAACCAAGTGCTGGGGGCAGGGGATGAAGCAGAAGCAGCGCTGTTGCCAGAGATAAGCTTTGTCTCCTTGGTGGCTCACAGTCTAGATGTCGCTCACTCAGCCTTATCCATGGGGGGCCAGTTACAACTCCTGAAACCAGTCAGAGTGGTTCCTAACACTATTGAGTAAAACAAGGTACCTCTTCTAGAGGTGCTCGGGTAGATGCTGATATTAGAGGCATAATAATGCATTGGCAAAGGAGAAGAAGGGCATCTAATTCAAAACACTTGATTCTACTCTGCTGAATATTCCAATCTTTCTCTCTCCTGCCCTCTCCTTGTCTGTCCCCCTTCCCATCTCCTTCTCCCTCTCCTTCTTATGTTCTCTCTCCCCTTTGTGTCCTCTCTCTCTCCCCCTCTGTCTCTTCACTTGTGAAAACAAACATTGTCCCCCAGGGCTTCTGCATGGCATCAATTGTAGTAAAAGCAAGGTCTTGGAGCAGTGGGTGCACTTAGTCATTTCACCCTGACTTACGTCTTTCATAGGAGGACCACTGAGGCCTTTGGCAAAACTTTTGTCCTTATTGGTTCTTTGATCTATGGATCCTCTGTTTTGGTTTGTCTCTTTGATTTTTTTGTTTGGTTTTTAATTGGCCTCATTGGTGAATATAAGAAAAGTTTAAAAATTCCTCCTTCTGAGGATCCTGTGAAAATGAAATGACAGGTGACAGTGAAAACACGTAGCAGGCAAATGTGGAATGGGGAGTCCAAGCGAACAAGGGATCACAGCTGATCTACTGGCTACCTTGAACCTTGCACTGGGACATTTGAGATATAAATGACAACACCTACCTCAGAAAGTTGTGAGGATTAATCTAGATAATATTGTTTAAGAATATAGTACTGTTCTTGGCATCAACCTCCTCTCCCTAATAATTGTAATTCTTACTATTTTCTTTATCTTGCCTATGCAGTTTTCTTATCTTCAAAGACTCTAATAAAATTGTTGTCTGTAATATAGCTTCTAGAACAGAGAATCAGCTGTGATCATATTTGCAAAATAAGACATAAAAATAGGATTTCAGTAAGCAATTATTTTTTTCTTAAATTTAATCAAATACTGTTTTTTAATATTAAATGTCCCTTTGAGAGATTAAAAAGTTGTTCATGCTTAAAAATGTTTTATTGTGGGAAATATTTTCAAACCTGACACTTATTTTCTTTCCTACTGAGAAACCTTCTGTTTTTATCCTTATTATACATAGTTTTTAAAGTGTCTTATAAAATAATAATGTAATGTCCACTATTTCAACTGCACTATATTGATGCAATCATTTTCTTACATTTATATATTTCAAATATTCTATTAAAATAGTGGTACAATAAAATAATCAATTATTAATATTTTATTGATTTTTCCATCAGGTATATTTCTAAAGGTAGATTTACTAATTCTACTTAGTAACTACACATTTTAATATGTATAAAAATTTGATGCATTGCACTAAATTGTTTTTATGAAATAGTATAATAATTTTTACTCACAAAATTTCTAAAAGAGGCTAAATTGCCAAAATCTTACAATGTTATAATGTCTATGCTTTTTAACTTGATATGTTCAAAGATATTTTATTTTTGTTTTTATTTTACTAACTAACCATATTAATAGTGATACTAAACTATTTTAATTGTTATTACCAATTTTCACTTTCTCTTTGATAAGATTTAGATCGATTTTATTTTTCCATTTTATATTCAGAGTGTTCATGATAATCATGAGTGATAATCATGAGTGCTCAGGATCAGCATGAGCTCACGCACACCTATGGATACCCAAAAGCTTTAGTATGTTAAGTATGTGTCTTATTGTCAGATGGCTCCATAGTTAGTTTTTCCATTTTAATTTTATTGTTGCTGTATAAGTGTCTCAAATGTGGTCTTTTCATTTTCTGAGACACATTACTGGTTTTCTTCTTCAGAGAATATTTTCTTCTCAAGAGACCAGATAATTATTTGACTCTATCCAATTAGCTTGTGTGATTTATTTTTTACATGTGTTTTTATAATTTAACTGAAATTTCCCTGGGTTTTCATAAGAGACCAAGACTTATTTTATCTAAAATGAAATTAAAAGCCCAACAAATAATGCCCCATAGTTTGGATGTCTCACTCAAGTGGAAGGGTAGCATCACTCTCTTCAAGTTTTAACTGCTTCCAGGCGATGCTCTGGTTTTTGCCTAGCTAATTTTAAATTGGGTTTCATAAGTTGTTATTCATTGAAGGCCTCCATAACCTTTTGGAAATCAACACTTTAGGTTGTTTCCTCAAGGTTCCAATGCATCTGCTATGTAAGGGCCCCTAAATTAAAATACGTTAGTTATGACTTTGCCCCAACGCACCTCTCTCCTGGGCCCGAGGGCTGTTTCTGTGTGATCCGGAATGTGCACTCAGACGTGGCCTCCGCACAAAGTGCACCTTCTCAGCATGAGCAGTTTGGTCAATAAGTAAACAGCATGAGTCGATGAGAAAGATTGGGAAGAGATCTTGATTAAAGAAGCCACTGCTGCTACAAATTTTGTTTCAGGTATAGTGATAGTGAAGGGCATGCTGGTGGGCAGAGATGAGCAGGAACCAGTGGGCAGTCACTCCATCAGTCCCGAGCCCCCCAACCTCTCCTGGTATTTGTGCCCAAACAGATAAGGGGATCTAAAGTGATCAGCATGAGCTCAGGCACACCTCTCCCATACACTCATGATTTTGCCCCATTTTTTACCAGTTCAAGTGTTGGTCAATGGCTGGAATTCTCTCTTACTTCTTTTTATTTTTTTTAATTTTTTAAATATAAATATATATATATATATATATATATATATATATATATATTCAACTTGATTTGTCGCCATTGGTGGGTTCTAGAGAACCAACTCACTTTGTTTTTTTTTTGTTTTTTTTAAATATAATTTTTATTTATTTCTTGTTCAAGTACAGGTTTCTGTCTTATATTCCCAACCCTGCCCACCCCCTGCCCCATGCTCCCCGCCTCCCTCCCCTTTCCGCCCCCCACACTTAGTTATTGTCCATGTGTCCTTTATACTTGTTCATGTGAGTCCATTCCCTTTTCCCCTATGATTCTCTCCCCTCTCCCTTCTGGACCCTGTCAGCCTGTTCCATATTTGAGTGTCATTGGTCGTATTTTGCTTGCTTATTTGGTTTGTTTAGATTCCTGTTAACGGTAAGATCATATGATATTTGTCTTTCACCGCCTGGCTTATTTCGCTCAGCATAATGCTTTCCAGTTCCATCCATGATGTTGCAAAGGGTAGGAGCACCTTCTTCCTTTCTGCGGCATAGAATTCCATTGTGTAAATGTACCATAGTTTTTTGATCCAGCCATTTACCGATGGGCATCTAGGTTGCTTCCAACTCTTGGCTATCGTGAATTGTGCTGCTATGAACATCAGGGTGCATAGGTTCTTTTGGATTGGGGCTTCAGGGTTCTTAGGATATACTCCTAAGAGTGGAATTGCTGGGTCAAAAGGCACGTCCATTTTTAGTTTTCTTAGAAAATTCCATCTTTTTAAAACTTAGATATTTCTTTGGACTTTCTAACCTATGAAATAGACAAATAATAAAATAAATCTAAAATATGGCTTACGCAAAATTTTATTTCTGTTATTATTATTTGATCATGGTTTTACTAATGAGCCACCGAAATGTGTCAGTAAGAAGCAACCTCATCAACCTTTGCTACGGATGCGACAGCCTGCTAAAAGGTGCACCTGCATATCCAGATGAGAGTTGCTGCATGCATCTACAATTTGACAGAGTATAAGAAATTAGAGAGGAGTAGGGATGGAATAGAGGGGGAATGGGAGAGATTAGGGGCACGGAAGGGGGATGAGAGAAGGGGTGGAAAAGAGATGAGTGGGAGCAGAAAGCCCACTGTCTTCTGGCGGTGCTCTGAGCCATCTCAAGTCCCTAGCCAGGGTCCCCAAATGATTTACTCTGACACATGATTTAAAGAGACATCCATCTGTGATGTCAGCAGTTTCCAGCATCCAGCTAATGGGCCTTCAATGATCAATATGGAGACTTACCCATTGTAATGTCAGAAAACCTACCCCTTCCTCTAATAGCTTCTTCAGGCCAGAAGGAATGACTGATGGTAAATAACGCATTTCTAACGCCTTTTCAGAGATGCACAGGTGCTACAGTGAAAAAGGTATTTCTCTTCTCCTTGGACCTTTAATTATGAGGAAAGATGCTGTTTCTGAGGAAGCTGGAGAGAAATCAGCAGAGCAGCTTTACGGCAGCATGGCATTTCTCCCACCTATGTCCGTGTCAGGGTGTGGACGAAGTTAAGAGCATCCCCACCCAGGTGACTTGGTCACCTCAAGCTGTGTAGGGATGACAGCTGGGGCTTTTTCAGCCACTGTGCAGCACAACTATTGTCCAGGCAAAGAAGTTAGAAACTCTCCAACTACTTAACAAAATAGCTTATAGCAAAGTCACAGTAATTTAGAAGATGCTAATTAGAATATAGTTCTTATTATTCATTAAATCTTATAACCTTAGAGATGGGACAGTAGCAGAAATTTATGATTTATTTGTGTGACAGTAGGCTATATTAAATGTGCATAATAAAATACCTCATCACCGGTTATTCCTGAATGCCTAGGCGGCCTCTATGGTAACATTACTTTAAGAGCCTGATCTGCCTCCTTGCCCACTCACAGACTGGTCAGGAGGGAATGGAGAGGTGACACTGAACTTTTACTTTCTCTTCTTCCTCAAGAAATTAAAGAGAAATGAATCCGAGCTTAGAAGAATAGTAATTTTCTGGCCTATTTTGTTGTTAAGTCAAATGTAGACTAAAGTACATTTTTTTACTTGATAACAAAATAGAAAGGCCACTGGAGATTCTCTCCATATCTTTCTTATTCCATTGTGTGCTGTTAGTTTATATCGAAAATGAAAAACCGAGCATAGACATGTGCTGTCCTCTATTTGAAAAATCCATCTCTGCACCAGAGAGCGTCCCCATGTAGACTTAGAATTGGAGGGTAAACTTTACTTGCCTGATATGCTGAAAGGAGAAGATCATGTTACTAAGGAAAAATATACTTTTAACACACATATATAATATATGTTATGTGATAAGTTCAGTGGGTCTCTTCTTTTGAGCACCAACATTTAGATCCAAGTCATGTACGAAGCTTATCAGCACCCAACTCAGCAAGAAGGGCCAGCTGTTTGCAATCTATGAAATGATGTAAACCAGCACGTGAAAATTCAGTCTAAAGCCACTGCCAGCTGACAGTTCCATGTGCCTGAACTTGGCATGCACACTTAAATATTATCTTACCTGAAATCTATTAGCAGGAAGAATTGGTTAACTATTTGCAAATGAAGGTTTGGGACCCATTCAGTAGATTCATGTCCCTTTATTACTCCATTGCTTTTCATTATGGAAAATCTCTCTTTCTACAAAATGGCATTGGAGTACATGGGTAACAAAGTTCTAAAATGAGTGTGTAAATTCCAACGTATTAGGCTCACAGGTGAGTCAGGGAAATGAGTTTGATAAATACATTAGTCTCCCTATGTGATATTATGCCAAGTCACGGAGCTCGAAGGTCACAACATCTGAGCATTCACTTTCCTTCTCCACAGCTCTTCTTTCACAACTCAGCCCACAATGACCTGAGAAGCTGGCTGAATTCCTTGACCCAGTGTAGACGTGCTCAGCACAGGCCTGGTGATGAATGAAGATGCACCTCCTTATTAATTCGCTGACCACAGACACCCCCAACACAGGTGGAGGAGGCCACAAAGAGCACAAAGTATTTGGGGGTTAAACTGCTTAAAGATGTTAACCTTTCTCCGATGTCAAACTCATGTCCAGACTTTAAGTTGAGAAATAGCACATCATAGGTCAATGTTGCCAGCTATAGGAGGTGACTCTCTGTACCTAACATTGTTTCCATTGCTTTCAAAATTCAGTTTTCATAGCATCTGAGTAAAAGGAAACATTAGCAAAGCTGTTCATTGGTCCTTAAGAACAAGCCATCACTGAGTGTTTCAGCCTGTGAGGAAGGCAGGGTGGGATTGTATCCTGTACGAAGGCTCCACTAGTACTGGATGGCTTAAGAGAACACAAGACACTGCGTACATTTTAATTTTCGCCAAATCTACAACAGTTGTGGGCCAAGCTTAGCTGCCACCATGTGGATCACGTCAACCAAACACAGCTGAACAGGGAGGTTTCTAGAGTCCACAGCAGCTGAGTCCCTGGACAGCGAGACCCAAACTCTGTTCTTTTGCTTGGTTCTGCCGTTGACATGGAATGCAGAATTGAGCAAATCACTTCATTCCTCAGAACCCAGGAAACCCACCATGTAAAATGCAAATAATGGTAATAATCGCTATCAGCATGTTCCATAAAGGAAATGCATTTACTCTTATATTAGTGCAGAATTAATAGCTCTAATTTATGTGTGTATATGCATAAACATACATTTCTGGCCAAGCTCTTCATAAGAAACATATCATTTAAATGCAAATTGCTATTACTGTTTTGTAAATAATTTGAAACTGAATAATGGCAGTCATAAGAATAATAGATATAGTTTCCTTATGCATTTTGTAACTTGCCATAATTAAGGTGTGTATGTAATTTGTGTTATGTCAAAGGATTCTTTTTTTATGATTTGTCTTATGATATGCAAACTGTAATTCGGATTGGGTTAATTGAAGGATAAGTTATTTCAGACCAATTGGGTCCTAAACATATTGCTAAAAGACCATCTGCAGGTTCTAGAAGAAACAGGGATGAAGTAGTGAGGCTGCACAAGTGTGTGGAGAGCTGCCTATGATTTACTTCCCATGTGAGAGGAGCTATTTGTTAAAAAAAAAAGTAATGGATGTTTTTTTCCAAAACTCAACTTTTTGAGGCTAGGCTGCTGGGGTGACTTCTCTCTGGGGTCTTGTTCAACATGGGAGTATTCCAGTTTGGCAGTCTGAATTTGTCTCCATGACTGCAGGGCAGAAACATGCCAGGATCAAACAATCAATCAATCATCCATCAATAAACAAAGAAACACAATAAAAACTTATCGCTAACTTCATTTATGTAAAGCCGTATAACTAGGTTGACTGCCCACGGCAAAAACAAATAAATAAAGTAGAACTCATGCTAAAGCAGCTGTATTTTCAGGGTAGTTTAACTCATAAAAACTCCACTGAAAACCTAAGTGGGTAACTGAAAGGATTGTCCTTATTAATCATTTTTCTCTCAATGTCAGCTTGATGGACCACGGTCCACTCAGATTTCATAGATAAGAGGAAAGGCCACCATTGTGCTCCTCTGCACAATGACATGCATTTTGTAAACTTGTTCTTCTTTCCATAAGACTGTCCCCCTGAGCAGAGTTCTCAGGGACAAGTCCATTTTTAGGGGGAGTGTCAGCATCTCTGGAGGACCACCGGATTGATCTCCAGTGACTTACACACATCTCAGAGACTCAGAGATGCTCTTAGGATGCCCTGGGCCATCCATGACAACCATGGCTTCTCACACACTCACTTACTGCCGTAATTATCCTGTGTGTGGGAGCTTCAACCCCAATGCCTAGGGGTTCACACGACAGTAAGCAAGTGAACCTGGATCTTGGCCTCCTGGACATGAGGCAGGAATACAAGCTTTGGGAGTTGTTATGTGGTGTGTGGATTAAGAAGTTTCTGAGGCAGCAAGGTTCAAGTACCAACTCAGATACAGCATAGCCTGAATGCCAAAGCCAACAGATGCTTTGAACCAGAGGACACACCTCTTAAACACAGATCAGGCTCTGGTTACACAGCCAGCCACACGCAGATGGTTGGAGTTTTATTTAAAAACAAAACAAAACATGTTTCAGGAGAACACTGCTCTTCTTTTTATTCTGTGTGAGGCTGATCGAGCATCTTCCTAAAAGTGAGATTCTGTGTTCTCGGGATCTCTGAGGGGGACATCGGGGTTCAGACTTTTGGTCACACTGTTTAAACCTTGGATCATTTTTGCAAGGTGGGTTCCACAGGGTTTGTCTGGCAGGGTGCGGGCAACACCACAGAGAAAAATGGGAAGCTGGGTGACTCTGTGCTCTGATTGGAGACAGACAGTCAGGTATCCCATTTTCCCACATTTTTGTGTCAGCCAAGTCAGCATCAGTTAAATACATGGCTTCTATGCAAACACAGTCTGCTTTTTCTTCTAAAAGCAGATGGGGAGTACCTGGGTGGCTCTGAAGATGAGGTCCCCATGCTTCAGTAAAGAAAGTATACTTCGTAGTTATGTTCCTGACTATTGTTTCAGCTGCCTGTCATTGGGTTAGATGCCAGGAGGGATTTAGGTGCATGCATTATGATATTCTGTCCATTCCTTTCTTATTCTATTCTATTCTATTCTATTCTATTCTATTCTTTCTAGTACTTGTTTTAATTCTACCTCTTTCTTACCTTTTGGCTTTTTAATTACTAAGAAAATTAGTGCTTTTTAATGAATAAAAAATCCTCAACCAAGGGCATCTCCTGGTTGTCTCTTCATGAAGCCCTGAATGTGAAGGGTTGGAGAAACAGAAGCACAGTTTGGGGGATGCCTCACTTTTCTTTCTTCTGGGCAGTAGCTTAGATTCACAGGTGATGCAGCATGTCTCTCCAGCAGTGCCCTACAGTGAGGGATCATTTGATAGTTTCTCCAGTTCATCATGTTGAGAACTTTTGAGTGTCCAACACCCACAAGTCCCTGATATTTCACAACCACTTTTCAGATACCCCTTTCTCCAGAAGAGCTTCTATACCTATGTGTAAGAGACAGGCAGGGTGCTTAATAAAAATTACGACATCCATAAACAACAAATTATCATAACTACAGGTATGATTGTTTCACTACTTAATAAGAGAAATATACCTTTTGGCACTTATTTGACCACTGGACAAGTTTCAGATAAAGTTGGACACAAGCAAAGAGAAAGTAGAGAGCATTGGAGTTAAGGTGAAAAGTGTGGCTCACCCAGGCACTTTCTCATGCATTTTGTAGTCTCATTCATCAATTACAAGTGATTTCAAGGAGGAGAAAATTGTGTGTTTCTTATTGTAATGTTCAGACTGAGAAGTGGGGAAAATTGTTCATATTGTGATAGAAATTGTGTCCTTAAGTATTTTTATATGAATGCTAAGATCAAACTCAAATATTAAAAGGATAATAGACATGGCAAGCTTTGAATGAATGTCCTATGAAATAGGGCATTTCGGATAAGTGTCTATGATCAACAATTGTCCAGCACTGTTTAAAATGTATGTTTCCTCCAAAGACTGTAATCTCTTTGTAGCCAGGGCTTCACCAGGTTTCATTCACCCAGTGCCTGGAGAAAAATACCCTCTGCATGTTAATTAAATGAGTGACTGAAAAAATGAAGGAAAACATAAAGAGAGAGCCCCCACCACATCTCTCTACAAAAGGTGGGCTCTTGGTGACCTGGCTTTAGAAATTTGTGTGATATGTTTTTGCAGTTTTTATTACAGACCATTTAACATTTCTCACCAGTCAAAACCTGTTCACATTTTTCTAGTAGTTATAAGCAGATGGGTTAAAGCTACATATATTTAAAAAATGCCAACATATGCATTTTTGCACCTTTGAATTAACTCTCTAGAGGAAGAAAGACAAAAAATGTCCAATGTATCTCATTTCTTACCAGAAACTAGTAACATTCTGCCAACTCCAATACTAATCTCAGGTTTGTTTCATTCACAAAAGCCACTGAAATCCTCCTCAGAATATAATACCCATAGAAGCCTCATTGAACAGCGAGAGAAGGAAACAGCTCTTGAATCTTATAAACAGAGAGTCCTCCAGTGCTTCTGGTGACACGAAAGAAGATGGGCTCCAGGTCAAACCATCAGAGGAAAAGAAGCTGTAGCATCATTGCTTACCTGAAGCCTGTCTGGACAGCCTTCCTTTAAAAACTAGTGCATTGGACCAACTGCACTATAGAACCAGGTCACCTGGGCTGCCCACACGTCCAGTGACAGCATTTCTACACTGCAAACTCCAGCAATGACCCCCAGCAGGGTTGTGAATGTCATGCCCATGAAGAGAATAGTAGACTCTCACCCCTCACATAGCTTTAAAAGCACCTAGGGGCTTGAATTGAGACTGTGTTTCTCATCAGCCCTCAGCCTCTCTTTCTGAGCTCTCGGTTCACTTGAGGATACTCTGTGACGGCAGGGTGGGGCCTCTTGATTTTCAATTCCCTTTTTGATTTTGTCAAGCTCAATAGAGTCATAGTTCTGGAGGGATGTGGCCTGGGTGAGTTGCCAAGATGTACGCTTGGATGAAGCCAGCAGGTTTGCACTGGACCCATCAGACTCTAACCCTGCTGGCAATGACCTAGACGGTGTGTTTTTCTCAGTTTAAGTAAGAGAGTAATCTAGGGTTTCCTGCAGGATAGAAGCACAAAGGACATGAGCAGTACCCACCTGTCAGCACACTCAGTGTGTGCAGGGGTGGCCGTACATTCTGCCCCTTGTATGTCCAGAGCAAGCAGAATCTGTGCCTTTGTGGACAATTCTCATGAGAGAGAATGCCCTGGAGTAAATTCCAGGAAGCTGCCACCCTGGGCTTCAACATGGGAAAGGACAATGACAAACTTGGGATTTTTCACAGTTGATGGTTTTTAAAGTGATCGCAGGAGCAAGCCCTGAATGTCACTTCCGGGAATCGCCACTGCCTCTCTCACAATACACAGCCACCTCTGACAAATTGAATGCAATCAAATGCCCACTTTAATCCTGATGAAACACCAGGGAGAGAACTCCAGGCAAGATCTGGATAGAATTTTATTTTTAATTTTTTTCAGAAAGCCTAATTATTCAAAATTATGGCAATCAGACGCTGGTGAAGAAGAAAAGTGGTGATACGCTTAAGAGAAACCACTTAAATGCCACACATCTCGATAATGCAGTATCTTCACAACTGTTTCTGTTTAAAGCTAATAAAAGTAAACATAAGACATCCCCGTTCTCTCCTATCAAATTTATTACTTTGAACGACAAAATGACAAAATGATTAGCAGTTAATAAGGCCTTGGCTTAAAAGATTGACTGACATCGCATTACTCATTTAATTTCCGCTTCTGTGAGCTTTTTTTCCCTCTTCCTTCCAGCACGGAGGGAATTAATATTATCACATCAAAGGCTTTCCTTAAATGGGGAGAAAAATCATTTAAAAGGACACAGGCTGTGATTATTCAAACTAGGTTATTTGCACCTTGTATATATAACAATATCATGATACAACTTCATTTCACTCAAAGTGCCGTCAGTCACTAATAGAAGAAATTTGCTTCCCTTTTATCAGCAGCATTGTGTGGTGTCCATGGGGGAGGGGGATGAAATGCAAGATCTGATAAGAAGCATATGAACAGAGAGCAAGGGCTGGGCCACGTGATGGGAGACCGATTTTCAGACTAATGCTCATGCTCGGTATGTAAATTCTTCTTTTCCTATCTCTTTTCGTTTTTCTTCTTTCTATTCTTTGTTTCTCTTCCATTTCCCAGTTTTTCTCGGAGAACTGTACACCCAGAGAGGTAAGTGTAACCTCCATGGAATCTAGAAGTAATTATAAGACACAGCTTAAGTATTTCACTTCCTTTCAGTCTAAGCTTGGGCATACAAATTCTACCAGGGCCAATTTAATGCCTGAAGATGTGTGTCATACTCCAATACAACAGTGGTATTTGTGGCTTGGCCTAAGTAGCAGCCGATGACCTATTAACACTCAGGCCTTGACAGAGTCACTGTCCTCTGACTGCAGTTGTGTTACAGCTTGACTGACAAAGGATTCCCTTGTCAAATGTTTATTCCATCTTCCAAAAAATGAGAGGTGAAGGGGTGTGCTGACCATTGGGTGAAGGGGTGTGATGACACTCACATGAAAGATGAAACATCCATTTCAAAGTCAGGAGGCAGAACCTGCTCACCAAAACTGCAGGCGGATTAAATCCTGGCATCCTGGGGAGGTGTAGAAGCCAACCATCAAGTAAGACTGGAACAGAGGCCTTCATGTTGGAAGGTTGGGAGACAAGCCCTGCTGCTAATTCAAGAAACTGCAGAGGGAAATTAGTCCAGGCCCTGGTGAAAAGCAATGCTGCACATTGTGCCGGTGAGATAAATTTCCCCTGGCTGACTCCCACCCACCAGCCACTGACAGGACACTGCTGTGCCTGGTTCATTAAAATGTCCAACTGATAGGAAATTTTAAAAATTTATAATGCTTCCTATGGATGGTGGGGTCAAGTTCAATGGGCAGGAAAAATCAGTAAAACAGCTCAGGGAATTATTCACATATTACTCTTTCAACAAGTTAGCATTCTTCACAAAATTAATACTGTGTTAGTGTCTTTAGAAATATAATTTTCAATCATAGAAACAGACCAAAATTATTCTTTTTCTGTGCTTGATATTCTAGTGTGTTGAGAAGATGATGTGTATTGTGCCAACAGTATTTTTAAAGTTATACTTTATTCAAATAATACCTGAGAATGTATTGTAATGTCTGGTCATTAGTAAGACAGCAGAATGAGTCTCAAATTAAAAGTAGAGACAATTGTGGTTTGATTATATTTTTATGTCATGAAAGAATTTTCTTAGCTTCTTCTGATTTACTAACACTGCCCTTGAGTCAAAAAATTCTGACTTCTAGCCCTGGCTGGCATAGCTCAGTGGATTGAGTGCAGGCCGGCGAACCACATAATAGCGGTTTGATTCCCAGTCAGGGCACATGCCTGGGTTGCAGGCCAGTTCCCAGCAGGGGACTCACGAGAGGCAACCATACATTGATACTTCTTTCCTTCTCTCCTTCCCTTCCCCTCTAAAGATAAATAAATAAAATCTTTTTAAAAAAAATTCTGACTTCTCCTGGAACATGCACTTTCCTCAGTAGCTTTACCTTCTTTAGACATGTATACACTTTTCTTCAGATGTGCAACCTCTAAGCAGGTATGCTTGTTTAAGTAGCGCAACATTTTGTTTAAATATTCAATTAGCATGCCCGTGTCTTGACTTAAAGTCTTCTAGTCATTGTTGAACAGAGGTGACTAACAAACCTTCAGGAGCCAATCCACTTTGAGACCACAGACACAACCACCAGCACTCCAGGAGTCACATTAGAAAGGCACAGGTCACCTCATGAACATCCTGTGCTTAAAGAATTGCCTTGGGTTAACACCCAAAACATAAAGGGTGGAGCAAATGTAGGTTTACAGCTGTGAGTCTGCAAAACGCAGTTTACTCTTCTATTATTATTTATTGTATTATTTTCCATAAGAACACAAACAAACCTATGTTTGTCCCATCTTGTGTAAGAAATACCAGTAACTCAGTAGAAAAAAGTAAGTCAATTAAAAACTTGGAAGAAGACTTGAATAGACATTTCTCTAAATACATAGAATCCAAATGGCCAAAAGTATATAGAAAAGTGCTCAACATTAGTAATAATTCAGGAAATACAAGTCCAAACCCAATGAGATATCATTTTAGTCTCATTGCAATGGTTACTATTGCAAAAACAAAAAAAGGAAACAAGTTGGCATGGATGTGGAGAAAAGGGGTCCACTAGGGGTCTGCTGTGCACAGTTGGCAGGGATGTAAAATGATGCGGTCACTTTGGAAAACAGTATTGAATTTTCTACAAAATTAACAATAGAATCACTATATGATCCAGCATATCAGTGGGATATAAACCATGATCCATTTCTGCATATTTATCCAAAAAATTAAAATCAGGTTCTTAAAGAGATTACTGCACTTCTATGTTCGTTGAAGCACGTTTCACAATGCTCCATAGTATCGAAATAATGAAAATGTTCATCAATGAATAATTTGCTGATGAAAATGTGCTATGTATACACAATGAAATATTATTCAACCTTAAATGAGAAGGAAGTCCTGTAACAACACGGATGAACCTAGAGGACATTATGCTAAGTGAGATAAACCAATCACAGGAGAAAACATTTCTGCATAATTCCATATACATGAGGTATCCAAAATAGTCAAACTGAGAAGCAGAGATGAGGATGGTGGTTGCTAAGGACTGGGGGTGGGGGAAATGGGAGATGCTCTTCACTGGGTACAAAGTTTCAGTTACACAGGAGTGATGAGTTCCTCTAGAAATCTACTCTGAGCATAACGCCAATAGGTAACACTACTCTATTATATACTTAAAATTTGTCAAGCTGACCAATCTCATGTTAAGTCTGTCGTTACCTAAATATTTTGAATTAGTTCGGTGGTATTCAATCAGAAGCTAAGACTAAATGAAGACTTACACCTAACCAGAATGCCTTTGAAATGGAACCTCTGTGAGCCCTCAGAAAGAAAAAAGGTGTCTGTTATAGTCAGTAAACTGCCATCCAAAATTTAGCTTTATCTACAAATTTTTGTAAAACACAAGATAATTAAACATCAAGTTTATTGGAATGTAAAATAAAATATCATTAACCTTTTGAATAAAGGATCGTGATACCTCCACAAACAGTAATGTCCCAAAGGCACAAGGAAAGACTGACTGCTTATCAGTCCAGTCACCTGTCTGGGCATGTGCATCCTTACTCCATGCCCTACGGCTCACTGGACAAATGGGGCTACAGAGAGATGCTTGTTTGGGTTCTGTCAGGATCAGCGCTGCCACACAAGTACCACGAATAGCACTCTAGAGAGAATGGCAAGAGGATGCTTTTATGAGGGTGCCCTGGAACCAGGTTGTAAAGGAAGAATGTGGAGTGAGGAAGGGCCATGAAGGAGGAAGGGGTAGGTCCATAAGAATAGAGAACTTCCAGCAGTCAGCTTGACCTTGGGCACCCTCACTGGATCTGCTGGAAGGGCAAAACATTGTGGTCCAGGAAGGGAGGCTGGAGAATCTGACTGGGCAGTTTATCATTAAATAATACACTACCAAGAACGATGAATAACACACTAATAATCTATTCAGTGTTCAAAATATTGATAAAATAAATTATATGTGTAGTCATCATTGCAAATCTTTTTCAAGAAATAGGTGGCAACAAATTCGATGAACAAAAACAAATGCATGGACAAAGGTAGATAATGAGAGAGGAAATTCACACATGAAGTAACGGTTGTCTCAAGTTTTCTATAAATTCCGTGTCCTGGAAACTCATACCTAATGACCTTAAAAACTACCATCACCTTACTGGCTTTAGTCATGATAAAGGCGCTAGACTCTAGGCAACGGTTGCTGAACCAGTGAAAAATATCTAAAGAAATGCTTTGTGGCCAATTAAACACATCCCATATTTGAAGTATCACCAGAAACAGAGGTGAATGCTTTTGAGGGTTCTGGTGGCCTAGATATGTTCCCTGAGAGTTTCACAAAAGTGTTGATCAAGGATCTTTTTTACTTTAGTCAGTTCCACAAGCTCCACTTTCTCCCGTTCCATTAGCTAATTTGCTCTTGCCTGCCTTCCCAGGAATGCAAATCAACTTCCCCCAGCCAGGAAGGGCAGGCTGATTTCTCCTCCAGGCGTGTTTTCCCACTGGACAACCGGGCATTTCTCGGTCTTTTAAGCTGTCATGTGCAGTCCCTAGGTATCCAATCTGTGAAATGAATTAGCCCTCTATTGTTCTACTTAGAGCTGCATGACCAGCCGGCCTGGCTTGGCAATTTCTATGCTGAGTCCCCTTCCTTTACTGGGGGCACAGCCCAGGCCCTTGTGCTGTAAATCACCCAGGGACATGGGTTGCCCTTTCTCCCTTCCATGGAGCTGGACGCCCTGCTCACTGTGCATTTGCTGCATTCATGTCAGTTCAGCTGCAGAGAGCCTTGTTTGATGGTCCACGCGGTGTTTGGCTCTAAGTGAATTAAGCACCCATTTCCTTTTCTCTGAGTCTACCACAGACCTAGAGTCAACTGCAAGTTCCAAATATTGGATATTTCAAATAAAAGTGAAAACACATAAATGCCCAATTATGACATTTCAGATCAGCCAGAATGCATTTATTCTCATTACATGTGAGCAAGGTGGGCAAAAGATGGATATAAAAATAGAAAAAAATAGGAAAAGCAATGATATTAAGATGTCTGCAACGTGCCACACTTGGCCTTCCTCTTGCTCCCTTCTACAGTCCCTACAGTTGATTTCATCCAGAATATTGTCATTTTCACCTCTACTTGTGCCTTTCCATGGCTGCATGTCCCGTGGCCTCCCATAGGCAGAGGTTGAAAGATCTTATAAGTGTAACTCCTTTGTGAGTGCTCATCTGCACTAGTCTACTTCAAGAAAGTGATGTACTCTCTTAAGTTGACAGCTCTTTGCTCCCTACAAGGCAGGTGCTAGGGTAGCACAGATTTTACAGATGGTGACACCGAGGCTGGGAGAGATTGGGCACACTCGCAGTAAGAGTTAGGGAAGCTCCGTGGAGCAGAGACACCAAAGGCTATGCTCTAAACTGCAGTTCACACAGATCCACTTCCAGAAGAAAAGCCAGATGAGCACGCCTTGAGACATCAGCAGCTCTGGTCCTTCTGAACATCTACACAGCAAGTCGGCTGCGGCATTGCTATTATTTATCTCTTCATTGCCTGTAACTTGATTCATACCTCAAAACTGTGATTGCAATCAATCACATCAAATTTTTTTATTTGATATTTATTCATTCACTTACCATGTATTAATTGACAATGGTGTATCAACTGAGAATACAGAATGGAAAAAAACCCTATGTCATTACAGTTGTTGTGTTGGGCATTTAATGTGCAGTTGAAGTAATGCAATGTGTGTTATTGCTGGACAGCCTGTACGGAAGTTGTGTCCCCTGCATAGGTCAAGAAAGCTCACTCAGCGTGTCAGGTGGAAGGACATCTCTGGGTAGGGAAAAGTGCAAGAACGGGAAAAAGAACAGGGCAGAGTTGGAAGGGGACAAAAGTCATTGACTGAGGCTGGATTCTGGATGCGGACATTGTAACTCACAATGCTCATAGAATTTTTAAAACAAAGATGTATTTTGACCTAAAAAGCCTGTGGAAGGGGCTCTGAAGCTTACATGTTTTTACCTTCCAGCTCCACTGGCTTTGAGCTGTCCTGTGCGTTAGCAGTGGTGTTGGCTGATGATAAAGGGTGAAGAGGGCCAAAAGGTCATGTTTCCTGGGACAGTGAGGGTGGACTCAGGCTGGTGGTGATAGGGGGCCCCTGAAGATGTTCAAATTGGACTTAACACGTTTGCTTTTTAGAAAGACTTTTCTGTGAGCTCTGTAGAGGAGCGCAGTTATATTCGAGGTAGGGCTCTCACACACATAACACACACATGCACACTTCTGTGCACACATAGCTTCACATGTGTGTATACAAATACACATCCGTATATGTATGTATACAATATACACAGTGATTCACCTGTGTGTATACACTACTAATATGCAAATAGTACATACATGTGCACACACATACATGGGCTGGTCACAGTAATGCAGAAAGAAACTTATCAGAATCATCTCAAAATGATCAGAGTTGCTGTGTTTTTCAAGTAGAGGATGTTTCAGAACTTATTTTCCAGAAGATGCTCAAAGAAAGTATTCTAATGGCAGTGCACAGTCCTAACTGGACTGCTCCCAGGCGCTCCTTAGTGCTTGTTTGGCTTCATTCTGGGAGCAGAATCTCATTTTTGTGGATGATTCACCAACCCAAGAAACACCAAGTCTCTGCTTCAAAACAACTGCAATTGATTTCTTTTTTGTCCTTTTTGTCCCCATGAAATTATCTTCAAGCTTAAGGTATTCAGAACATATAAGCCCTAAAGTAATTTTTTTGCCAAAGTAATACACTTGTGTGAATCAAAAGAAGGAATGCCATCTCTAACTCACTTCTGGAATTGCTTTTGTAACGCTGTGTGTCCATAATTGTACCTTGTTTTAAATTCATATGTATTCATTTCATAAAAATAGTCTATATTTTATACTGATAAATTTATCAATAGAAAAAAGATACCACACAAAGATATAAAAAATTACCTGCCAAAATAATGATTTATGCTGGTTTTGAAGCTTCCTCTCTATTATTCATGTGCATAAAATTTTTTTTCATTTTGACATTTACTTCACATTATAAAAATGTGTTCCTCTGTGCCAATGTCTTCATTTGAATAGCAGGTATGGAGGAATGGACCAGGCGTGGTCCTGTCAGATTCCATGCTCACCAACACAAATAGATCAGAGAGGTCAGGCCGGCCTGCAGCTGCCTGGTGAAGCTACAGGTCAAAGTTCAGCCTGCAGGAAAGATCAGTATGTGACTACCTTCCTTTCCCAATGAGTGATGGCAAAGGTGGTTGGGTTTCGTTGACTTGTGTCATACTTATTCAAAAGATCAAAGACAACATGTTGTCATTAATATTAAATTGAAAGGATCGATGATTTCAGCATTGAAACATGAGCTGGGAGGAGGGTAGCAGGCAAAACAGAACTGGAGGAGACAGTATCTGTTCCCCACTTCTGTTTCCCTACATGATGCTCCAATGGTAGCTCTAAATTAAGGAAGTAGGAAGTATATAGAGTGCTGGGAATGCTGAGTGGGTGTGGCAGTGGGGTGATAAAGGCAGCAGGTCCTTCTGTGGTCAGGAGAGGCATGGGAAAGGGAGGGTGGGAGGTATGGGAGTCACTGGTGGCAAGAAGTCTGGGTCTTTAACCCAGACGAGCTCCTGTCCAGAGTGAGGCTCAGGTTGGAAGAGCTGATGGAACTTTGCTGGAGATCACATAGCCCCTCCATCCCTCCATCCGATCAAAGTCGTAACATCTGTCTTTCCTACCAAAACTCCCTCACCTGCCTTCTCCTGACACCTGGTCACAGATGAAATCTTCCACACTATCTTACATGCCTTCGTATGCAGACTGAAGATAAATCTCAATTTATGGACTCAGATATGAAGGAAACAGAAGTTTTGCCACAAACCACCCTAATTTCTGTCTTGAATCATTTTTCCTGGGACGGTAGAAACAGAAATGTGTGCCAGATGACACCACCCAGCTTTGCGTATTTTTAGGAAGTAGGGTTACATACACCAAGGGGTCAGAATTAGTCTCGTTCTTAGTCATCTGCCTTCCTAGGATGGTGTTTAGGGAGAAATACCTGGGTCTGTTAAGGTTGTTGTCATGTGCCCCCTCCTTCTAGTCTCCTCTCCAGGAGACTTTCTGTGGCTGGGTCCTTTCTGTGGGGACACTCCATACAACCCAGGTCTATAAGGACCTACCATCTCTTGGCCATGAAGCACTACCAGAAAAATGCCAGTCTCTGCTCAGACCATCATGATGTCCCCCACTCAACATATACTCCATGTACTCCCAGGCACTGTCTGGGTGGCTGTCCTGCTCTGTTCCTCAGTTTCCTCATCCTAAAAGGGGGGAGTTATACTGCTTACCTCAAAGCGATGGATGAGGATTTAAAAGGTGGTGTCTGGCACTTTCTGGCATTGGAAACTCCCTGCAGAACAGTGGGCACTGCAAACTTGGGGCAAGGAGAGGGGTATCCATTTCATTAACATGCACTCTTTCTTTTCCAGCTCCACCTTTTGTCCTCCAAACCCACTTGTCAACAGTATCCAAACTCTGGCCACAGACAACAGGATGATTATTTAATGGTTATTGAATCTTAAAATAGCCTTTTGATCCTCAACTAATTGGTATTTACATGAGTTAAGTATCAGGATGGACAGATGTGTTGGTCAGTGTTCATTGTTGACCCCGCAGCAGTGACTGAACTCCCTATTCTTGATTTGAAAACATCTCCTGACTTCAGCTGTCCCATCTGCAATCCCAGACTGCATCACAGTCTTGAAGAGAAGTGTCTGTTTTCATCATTTAGAGAAGTGAAATACAGCTTTATATAAGTCGATTAATGAATATACAAATAATTAGTTAGGTAAATGACAAATGAATAAACATATAAACAGGAAGATAGATAAATAGAAGCGTATCAGAAAAAGATAGATAATAGATTCATAGCAAGTCAACTATAGACCCGAAATCGCTCTCCAGTATTTGTTGAGTTTTATGTCCCTACGGAGATCTCTACTCTGTTATGCATTTAGAATCATTTTTACTCTTTTTTAAATTACAACATATACTTCTTTGAGAAAGTAATTTGATAGAGTGATGCACGTTTGAGTTGATGACAAAATCATCATGGCCTTCAGTGTTAGAGATGTCTGAAGCCAGGACCAGCCTTCCCATCTACTTCCATCCCCAGCTCCAAGCTGTCAAGGAAGAATCATCTTCACACTGTACATTTTTTCAACCTTCAAACAAAGACACACAAATGCATAATGGTATAATATTCAAATACTTTTTCAGCACAGGCTTGCAAATCTATTTTCAGTGTGATCTGATATTTGACTTCTTGAAAGAAATATATAAATAACAAATTGACTAGGCATAGATATTTATCATTTGTCTTGACATATGCAAAGCAATATTTTTTAAAGTAATAAAAGGCCAGACTGAAAGTTAAACTAGAAAGATGTGACATTTGAGAAAAGTTGCCAAAATACTGGGTGACTATAAAAAAGAAACTCTGTTTTCCGAACACTAGAAGGGCTTGCTTCGATAGACAACCAGGCGTTTTTTGTGAAATGTTGCTTGAGGTCCACTGGTTTATGTTCATTTAGCAGTCATGGCCATCCACCTTGTATAAAAGATTGTAAGTCTAAACTGGGACCTGAATGTTCTCAAATTGCCAATCAGTCCCATCAAGCAGGGGGGTTTCTCTGCATGCACAAAGTTGTATTCCACCTCAGTGTTTCCCAGGGGAGTTTAGAGTCCTTCTATTTTATCCACAAGAAATAAAGAAGAAAACACTCTTGCCAAGATAACTGAGAAACAGGCTATACAGATAAAATTTAATCCCCACCCCTGAGAGTGTGAGTGGTCCTTCATCCACTGAAGTGCTGACAGCGTTTCTACAGGCTGGGCTTTGAACCCCATGGGGCCAGGCTTTGGGGATACTCCCAGAGGAGAAACCCTAAACAGTTAGGTGACTTCCCCTGTCATAGGCCAACAGATCTTTCACTGAATGGGGAAGTCAAGGGAGCAGGCTGTGTGCAACCCTACCCAGATGTCACCAGGTTGAAATTTCTTAATTGTAGCACGCTTTGGTCCTTGGCTGACTTTCTATCAGCCTGCATGGAGATTGAAGAGAGACTGGGGCCTGGTAGGACTCTTTGTGGCCATCCTACACCCTCCCCATTCTCTCATTGGCAGAGGCTGGAGGTCATACCAGTGCAGGGAGTGAGGGAGAGAGAGCGAGAGAGAGAGAGAGAGAGAGAGAAAGTGTCTCTGGGTGTACAGAACGGGTTGAGGCTTGCGTGTCAGCAAAGTTCAGTGGGATGTGTTCTGGCAAAAATAATTCCTCTTTTATTCTACTGAGACTTGAGTCACCAAAGATTCTTTGCATCCCTTACTGTTAACTTGCTTGGGTGCAGCATCCCTTGAGTTTTATTATCTGTATTTCAAAGCCCAGGGAGACTCGACGAGCGTACCAAGGAACGGTCATCCAACAGGCTTCCACGAGGGTTGCTCACCCAGCTGTCACCATCTGTCTGCTGATTTCCAGCAGCACCTTCATACCAGACATGGCTTTCCATGTCAAGTTCATCTCTGCATTGACAACCTTGAGGATGCTATGTTGATTTTAAATATCTTGGTAAAGACAAGATATCAAAGCAGTTATTTTAGCAGTCCTGCCCGTGAACTGCTTCTTGTGGTCTTTTTTTATTTATTTAGTTTTTGAACTTACACAGCCATTCTAATTTAGAGATTAGATCACAGGCAGAAATATCGGTAAAAGCTTTGTAAAAATTTTAAGATCAAATTGTAACAGGGCGCAGCCAAGAGGGGGCCCCCCAAAAAAGGATTTGAAATGGGTGTCCAGGAAATATTAAGATGTCCTCACCACCCCCAGGGGGAAGGGACAAATGGAACAGGGCCGTAGAGAGCTGTTTTGCATAGCAACAGTTTCACAGCTAACCTCTGGAATGATTATTTAACATATCTATAACCTTTAACTGGTTTCATAGATATGTTAAATAGCTGTGGCCATGCTTTGAGCCAGGAAGAAGGAAGTGACTTCCACCCAAGATATAACTGGGGGCTGGTCCTCTGAGTTACAGCACCTGCATGAGAGCTTGGAGTTGATTGGCTCCACGCCATGGGGCCACTTGTAAACTTGTGAAATTATTATTACTTGTAAACTTGTAATAATACGGGAGTCCTGGCAGGTGTAGCCAATTGTGGGAGGAGTCGGAAATGGGGCTGCAAAGGAGGACTGACACAGGAATTTAAACGTAGACATGGCACATGCGGTTTGGGACAGAGTGAGGATCCCCTCTTTTGAGGTGAAAGAGAGATCCACACAGTTTTGGAAGAATGTAGACCTCTGCAGCCAGGAGGGGAGAGTCATACCATTTGGGGCAGAATTAGGACCCCCTCTTGCCCAGGTGAAAGAGAACCACACAGCTTTGCCAGAATGGAGATCCCTGCAGCCAAGTGAAGAAGAAAGACATGCACTTTCGGTGGAGTGCGGATCCCTGCAGCTTTGGTAGAAGAGGCCCATGTGGCTTTGGGGTGCTCCCTTTGGCCGAGTGGCCTGGGAAACAGGAGAGACTTTGCCTGGAAGAAGGGTGAAAGAATTCTTTGCCAGTGGACCATGAGGAGGTGCCACATGGCTTTGGAGTAATTAGAGATCCTGCCTGGACTGCGACCTACCAGGTGATGGCAGCAACCAGAAACATGGACGTGTGCTACTTTCCTTACGGTACCCTGAATTAGGGCAGGGGGAGAAGGCAGCGCTGTGGGCATCTGTGGGTATATTAAAAAACTTTGATATTTTAATGGGGACATTGGGTCACTACTCTAAGTCTGTACAGCTTTAAATAAACATTCCCTTTCCTTTTCACAAATCTCTGGCATTGAGAGATGTCTTTCCTTTGGCAGCAGACAGACGAGCCCAGTAGGTATTAGTATACCGTCCTTGGGAGGGGCCCCTGTTTTCTGTAACAGTTTTTGGCATCCCTTGGTGGGCCAAGTATTGCCCCCCGCCGCCTTGGACCTCTGTTTGGTAACAAAATGCCATTCCTAATGTCTTATTGGAAAATATCAATTACTGGTACTATGGTCCCTCTTATATTGGGTTAGCCCAAAAGTTAATTTGTTTTTTCTTGTAAGATGGCTCTAGTATCACTTAGTTGTCTTTAACTTCATTTGAAACAATTTTGTTGGGTTGTATTGTGACAGCTATCATATCATCATGCACTTAAAAAACAACAAAATTGGTGAATTTTTGTGTAGTCATTTTAATATTGAAGTTGAAAGAAAATATGCAACATTTTTGGGATATTATGCTTTATTATATCAAGAAAGGTAAGAACACAATGGGAACACACACACACACACAAAAGATTTGTGCAGTGTGTGAAGAAGGTCCTGTGACAGATCCAATGTGTCAAAAGCAACTTGGGAAGTTTTGTGCTAGAGATTAGATAGACCAGTTGAAACTGATAGCAATCAAATTGAGACATTAGAATAATCAACATTATATCATGTGGGAGATAGCTGACATACTAAAAGTATCCAAATCAATAAAGTTATGGGTGAAAATGAAAAATGAGTCTTTTACTTTACATGAAAAATATTAAGTGGACTTATTGTCCAACCCAATACATTTTGGTGCTTTTACTTCCCTGCTTAGTTTGATTAACTGTGGTGACTGCACATAGAAATGTCCTTTTGAGTAGCTGCACACTGCTTTGCATTCCCTAATACCTTGATGTTTGGTTCATAAAGGAAGGAAGTAGGTCCCTAAGCTCTGTCTCCTGGGTGTGTTCTACTGTTTCTGAAAGCCCAGTGGTTCTGTCTGGTGGTTTCTTCCTCCATTCAAAACTGTCAAAAGCTGCAATTCAGGGTGACCTCTAGTCATAGGCTCTGGCCAATACCCAGGCTGAGAGCTGGGACATAAGAACTTTCACTGACAGCTTGTGTGTCGGACCCTTGACTGCTGGAGATGTCAGTCACCTATACAAAAGAACAGACACATGCACACGGGGTCTGGATGAGACCCAGAGGGCTACAAAAGTGCCCAGTACAGCAAGGAGAAGCAAGGCTGCAGGAGGCTGGGGGAAGAAAGGTAGACTCTGTAGAATGCTTTTACCTGCGGGAAGTTCTTAGCTGGGCCTTGCAGATATTTTGGCTCCATTTTGTATACGTCTACACTGTGGCATTAAGGAGATTTTCAGCTATTAGCAAATAAAAAGCAGCTCATTGGAAAAACAAAAGGCTACTTGGACAGGAGAAAGGATCCCTAGGAAATTCAAGGCAATCCTGTCTGGGTTTTACCCTACCATGGAGTTACACAGGCAATTTCCAGATGATAAATCAAAGCTATCAGGGAAGTTTAAATTAAATTTCAAATCTAAGCAGCATATATATTTTTTTAAGCAAACGTTGTTCGTCTACTAGATGGTTAGCCACAGACAACCCAGAATGACCCACCCATTCTGTTCTCCAGAACTGATTGTTGAGAGGGAAGCACATGAACTATTTTAGGCAGAGTTCTATCCAAATGCCTAGCAGTTAAAGAAAAAGTTACACAATGAAGATAAACTTCCACTGAAACTAAATGATCTATTTCCAAATTATGATACGCGGAGGAGATATTTCTGGGAAACTCTTACAAATATCTCCACTGTCACATTTTCTTGGAAAGTTCTTCTTGCTTTTGTTCAGAATGCCTTCCCTTTATTCTTAACATTTAGAAAAAAGAGTATGAATAAAACTTATTCATACTTTCGAATGAATCACAACACGACTTCCCTATTGATTCATGCCTAAAATTTAGTGCTGTCAACTTAAACAGAGGAGCAAAAAGAAAGAAAAGCAAGAAGGTGCTTTGCGACAGGCATAAGCTTTTCAGTGGCTTTTTTGCGTGTATGTGTGTGAGAGGACAGAGGCAAGGAGCCCAGTATTCTTTACTGCTCTTCCTCTTCCCACCTGAAGGCCATTGCTGTGTGACACAGACAAAAAGAATAGCCCCCTCCTGCAAAGTCCCCTGTCCCCTCAGGCTTGCAGCAGCGCCACTCCTAAGGTTCCCATGGGTCATCCAGTCACTTCCCACCACCAAATGGCCACCTCAATGCCTGGCTGTATCCTGAGCCCTACTGTTCAGGATGAAGAAGAAATTCAGAGCTGTTGAATGATGATAGGGGTAGTGAATTTAAAAAATAATAATAATAAGTGCCAGAGACAACAACAAAATAAAAAGGAGGGGGCTGGTGGGGGAAAAATGGTTCCTGAAAAATGCGAGAAAGATAAATAGGGCTCCTACTTTGTTTCATTGTCAGGATCACTCTGGGGTTATTTGAAGCTCTTATTTATGCTCTGTAAGCAGAACAATACGGGAGAAGAAATGATTAAATACCAGCTCTGTGAGCAGCAGACATCTCATTGTGGCGTTGGGCTCACCACTGGGTGGTTTTGATAAAGGCAATATGAGTTGATAACTGATACAGTTTGCCAGGGAGTCATCTGGGGCTGCTGACAGCTCCAGTGCTTTAATAAAATCATTAGAATGTAAATGTTTTTATTGCGGAATAAAGAGCCTCCAGCGAAGTTGACACTGCTCTCTCTCTGCTGAATGGGGGTGCCGATTAGCATTCAAATGATATCATGATAGGCTGGTTATCTTTATTAAAATTTTTCAAATCAAGTCTTCATTTTGCATGATTGAGTTTTAAACAAATGCAATATCCAGTCGGCTGGCGAGCTGGCCTGAACACTCCTGAAATAATTAAAGTGTTCCTTTTATTTTTTTTAAACATGTGTTTCATAAGAAATGAATTGGATTTGCTATTTTAATATGACAATATCTAGTTAGCTTTGCATAAAAACAGGGATGTTATAGCATAATTATTGAAAGTGTACAGCTTTTAAACATATGTTTCATAAAGTTGAATTCAATTTTCTGAAATATGACAATACTAGTCACTTGGTGAAGTGTAAAATCAAGAGATGGCTTGATAATTGATTGAGATCAATCCTGCAAGTCTTCGTAATTGATGGCTGCTCATGGTACTCATTCTTGTTATTTCCAAAGGAAAGAAGTCTCTTTTTCCTGAACACTTCACACCTTTTGCAACTCTCCTAATGGAAAGAGCTCAGTATCAACATGCTTTGATTGCATGCACTTGTCCACAGAGGATTGGTTACCCAGGACAAATTAAATCATCTTAAAAGCAAATAGTCTTGGGTGGATATGAGCAAAACTGCATTGTCTTCTGGGAGAATCAGTTAATAAATGGTAGACTGGCTGGTAGGGTGCATTTCACTTCACATCTCTAGCCATTCCTCTCTCTGAGTCTGGGCTTCCTTTCTCTACACTGACCATTCTTAAAAATTACATTGTGTTACAGAATCAACAGTTTTTGGCAAGACTACCATGAGTGGTTCTTGGTTTAAAGGAGCTGAGAAAATTCATAAAATAAATGTTGCTTTAAAAATGTGCTCCTGGAATAATGTGGGTATTAATTCCAAAAGGCAGACAGCTGCAGCACTGATTTGCGTTAAGGGATGAAATTGGAGACCTGGCAAAGCCTGGCCCATTGCCTTTGTAGAGAGGGGAAGGGGCTGGACTCTTCTCCTTGGATCTGAGTTTCTTTTGCTATTTTTTTTTTTTACTGAGATAAAGAAAATTTCGGTAAAATTGACAATGTATTTTGTTAACTTGCATAAGCAGACCCTGATTTTGTAATGGTATACTTCTAACCAGGGTATACATTATAACTCAGATGGGTTTAATTGATAGGCAAGCTCATATTGCTTAGTATGATTAACAGAGTTAAGGTCCATGTGAATATGATATGTTTAGAGTTTAGGAAATTTGACAGTAGGTTGTGAACTGGCACGGATAACACACCTTAATGTCTCTAAGTCATAATTGTAAAGTGAAGTACTCGACATTCTACCTCATGTACTTTACATGAGGTAGAATGTTGAGCTTTCAGGGTAAATTGAAACACGCATTTTCTCAAGTCACTGTAATAGAGCTATAATGGTGGTCAACAGGAAAATAGTTCTCTGACAAGGTACTCAAAATGACGAGTTAGCATTTTGGAACGGTAGTGATTATAGAACGATTCTCACTGTCATCGTGGAGGACAGAACCGTCAAAGGACAGAACCATGTGCTCACAGGAACAACTCATAATCCTGCCTGAAGAGCAGCGAGCACGGTCAGTTTGATGTGTCTCCCTTAGAGCAAAAACAAGGGCTGGGGAGTGAAGGAGTGGCAGGAGAGTCTGGATTTAGGGAGGCTTTTGTGGCGCTCCCTCAGAGACGGTAGGTGCTCCAGCATACGAGCAACTCAAATTTAGACGGAGAATAAAACTCGGATGTGAGAGAGTGAAAAACGACCTTACTCCTCCTGAAAGTTTGTCATGAAGAAACTGGAAACTGAAACAGGAACCACAACTTTCCCAAACAGGCTAAGTGTGAGTTTTAAAACAGATCATCTCTAGCCAAACAATAAAACACCCAACACAGATCATTTGAGCTAAAGCTCCTAACAGCAGTGTGTTAACCCCTTGTGCTCTAGGATGAGATTGAAAACTGGTCTACAGCTCACTCTGTGTGCACCCATGTTTTCTATAGTAAGACCAGTGATTTTGCCAGCAACACCTGGGTGTCATGCCAACATACCCTATGAGTGACTCCACTTCTTTAAACCTTATAAGGTTTTTATGCAGCTTTTCCTTAAAAACTCTGTACAACACACTCCAAGTGTCCTTTGGCATACAATGTCCTCTGCTGCAGCAAGTAACACACCTAACTAACTTAATTCACTACAAGTGACCTTTGACTGATGGCCGTTGGCGCAGATCCTATTGTGGTCATCTTAATCCTTCCCATTTCTTAGCTTTTTAGGGGAAAGAAGATACACAGATGAACTGGAATTTGAAAGGTATCTTCTGACACATGGGAAAGAGAATTATCCTGTGGCATGCTGGGGCATTGTGATCAAATTGTCCTCTGATTATGAGTGGCACCAAAGGCTGTTACACTTCAGGCAAGTGGATAAGGGGTAAGCTGTCACCATTATCTGTTGGTCGCATTATTTCTCCACAAGTGTTCTTAGCCCCTAACAGAAGACTGGGTTCTTGGTGGAGCCCCTTCAGAGAGCTGAGTACTGAGCTATGTGTTGTGGAAGATGCCCAATATGTGACGAAGTCCCCACCCTCAAGGCCACTAAGGAAATAACTAGAGGCCAGTTCTTGGTATCCATACTTCCTGTAGGTGCAGTAGGGATGAGAAGACCAGGTAGCCCAGAGGCCATAGAATCAACTCAAAGCCCCCATAAATGACTACAGAAGGAGAAGGGAAAGATACTTTGTGTTGTGAAATGGATTGGTTTAACTATTGGTAATTTTATTTACTAGGCCGTGTATCCAGGTATGATATTTCATAGGTGTCTACCTGATTTGTGCTGAACTAACCCTATCACCTGCTTTAGCCAATCAGACTCTCAAGTGTTTATCTATACTCTTAGTTATTCTAAAAGCTGTGCATTTTCTTTTAAAAAAATGCAGTTGAATTTTATCTGGCCAATTTTTTGCGAGCTGAGTTTTAGGACCCTTTTTTATTAATATTGACTGCCGATTAAGATAATAATAGTTCATATTTAAATTAGGAGGTCTGTCACAAATGTTTTGGGGTGATTTACTTCAAGAACAATGGCTACTTTGTACTTTTTCAATCTTTATATCATATATTATATTTTTAAGTAAAACAAAGACATGAAAGAAAACATGCCCTATGTCTCTTACCTGAATCAGAGTTTTGTGTTTTCTATTTTTGAAATTTCCCAGTGTGGAATTTTATGTTAACTACATGGTCTTTACCAATTCAATTATTTTTTTTCAGTTTTCTTAAATTGTGCTACCTCAAAGTATTCGCCTTCAGAATAAAACTAAATCTTGGATTAAAACATTTCATTGCTAAAGAATAAAATACACTAAAATAAAACAGAACAAAATAAAATAAGCATCCCATGGTCTGCTGCAGATCATGCCCGTAATCCAAAAAGCATAAGGAACTCCACCTTTGTGCCTCTGGTTTAAAGAGAAAGGGAAAACGAGAGAGATGGCGCCAGAGAGGAAGGAAGACTCCCAGTGTCCAGAAACCTGACTATTGCTCTTAGACTATTTTATTCACACAAAGGCCGAGTTATCTCAAAGAAATTCACTATATTTAACTTGACAACAAAGATTTGAACTCTCACCATCATCCACTGATATGAGCTGATGTAATATCTTTTTCATATAAGCACATGGCTATGGGGTTTGCTGATAGGATAACAAGGCCAAGCCGGAGCTCCCTCATCCAGAGGTGCCAGAGGAATTGGTCCATAGGTGGGTGAGTTGGGCTAGAAAGACCACTAATGTTCTGTCAACTCCTAGAATCCATAGTGATATTGAATCCACAGTGATATTAAATATGGGCTCCAAATGTTGCTCATCTCATTGTTGGTGCTCTGGTACTGCTTTTTTAGCCTGAGATTGGAAAAGGTTAGAAGCCATACAAGTGTGCACCTGGTCTTTGAAGGCGACTACTGAGAGCCAGGGAACTTTATGTGCTTCCCTATCTTCAAGAAAGAACATCCATAACTCATTGCAATGTCTGTTTTATCTATCTATTTATTCTGTTAACACATATGATCACCATACATTTGAGTTTAAAATCAGAAGTATGGCCATGTGCACACTGTACACGTCCTGTCCCATTTCTAGGTCTTATGAGACCTAGAAGACTCTAACAAGATAAGCCCAGGCCTTTTACCTGAGCCCTGTGCCCGCTACAAACCAGTTATCAGATTCTTCCATATTGATATTATCAAACAGCGCCAGTCTCAGCAGTGACAGCACTATACAAATTGTCACAGGAAGGAGGAAGTTTTTCTTTTCCCTCTCTAGCAGCTGGACTTAGAAAAGAAGACAGGCATGAAATTTGCGGGTAGATCTGTTTCAACAATAGCAAGAACTACCGATTGTGTAATCTGATTTCAACAGGGGATTTCTCTTTATCTTAATAACTAGTGAAATGGGTGGACCTCAAATTTCATTTCAGTTTGGAAACATGCCCAACATTTTGGAGATGTTTATTCCAAACTCGGCCAACTATATAAACCTCTCCAGGCTCTAAAATCTTTCTGGGAATTGCACCAAAGGGGATTTTTTTTTGGTAAGATTCCTAATACTTCCGGCTTCTGGAACAGCCTCCATCTAAATCCTTCAGTAATTGAGCATCTAATCCAGACCACAAGAAAGAGCATAGGCAATTCTGGAAAAGAAAAATAATGAACCTGTAAGAACGTATATCTAAATTCCTGATAAATATTTTAAGAAAGTTCTAACTGTATTTAAATTAGGCATCTCTTTTAACAAATTTAGTGAGGCTCTTTTCCTGGGGTTTGTGTACTCTAATCTCAAAGCATTAAAAAAAAGAATATGTCCCTACACAGCCAGGTTCTTCACAATAAGGAAGGTCATGAAAAGACAGAATTTTTAACATTCAGACTGTTGTTTTTGCAAAGTGTTTCTTCATCGTCTGCAGTCTTTTCCAATTCCAGAGATAAGCAATTCTATTGAGCTTTCTCCATTCCCTTGGGAAGCTCACTTTATCATGCGGGAAGGAATATTAAGGAAGTACCCTGAGTGTCAGTCACTTCTCATGACAGCCAAGTTCATGATTATTTGTCATTGCTGTGCTTAATTTCAAAGTGGTTTCAAGTCTTTGTTGACTTAATTGTGTCCAAAGATGTAAGAATGTTGAAAGTGTGAAGCTGTACAAGAACCAATGAAGATAGAGTTTGCCTCGTTGGAAGTATTAAGGAAACAAACATGTTGCACAAGGCAGCAATAAATCACTGGAACACATACTGAAAGACGAGGCTTGGTCCTGCAGCATGTGAAGAATGTGGGGCTGTGCAATCCATGGGAATCAGCAAGAGAGGAAAACTCTGTATGAACTAAGGGTGTGGGAGAAAGGCAGGCAACCCTGAGGGCCACTCGTCAGTTGCAAGTCAGTTCCAGGAAGACTGGCCTCCTAGGGAACTGGGAGCTCAGGGACTGCTGAGGATTTGTTGAACACTGGTGCTTCTACAAGCTCAAGGACTGGTGGGATTTGCCAAGCAGCAGAGTGGATGGTGACTACGGATTGGATTCACAAGCTCATCCTGGAAGTCATCTATGACCCTGGGGAAATAAACAGGATGCCTTAATGTAGATGAAGCAGGAGCACCTTAGAAAGAGACACCCAAGGAATGCACATGTACAAGAAGAAGAGAAGGCTTTGCCTCAGTGTTCCCTGAACCAACTAATACTGTGATGATAATGCATCCAGAAAGTAGTTTAATATCTTCCTAGACATGTTAGACTTGAAAAAAAATACAACACACACACAAAAACGTGTACTCAGAAAAACATCTGACTCATCTGTCTGTGTTTAAGAATGGGTGTCTATAACTTTGGGGAGTGTGAAATTTTAGTTTAGGTAACACAAATAAAATTGTTTATTTATATATTTCTTCAGGGAGTCAGAAACATTTCATGAAAGCTTCTTCTTCCACCTGCAAGTCACCAGGCTAAGGCAATAACAGGAAATTAAGGATGATAATTAACACCTCCGTTCCTGGAGAACAAAGAGGAGAGAGAGAAGAAAGTGCAAGACAGAGTCATAGGGATCTCCAAAGTCCTGTGGAGATCTCCAGGGTTTGTGCCCCAGATGAGACAAGGAAGGAAGAGAATCTGGTTGGAGATTATCCACTAGCCTAATCTACAAGGATACACAATTTTCCTTTCTCTTCTAATCACTTGTGAATTCTGTTTATTCTCCCAAATATACTATGAGGTAGAGAAGATAATATAGCATTTATTGCCATCCAGATACCACAGATGGTAATAACTTTTCTTATTTGCTTTAGATTTTCCTTTGTGTTGCAGTCAAATATATATGACACAAAATTACCATTTTAATCATTTTTAGTGCAAAATTAGGTGGCATTAAGTATAGTCACATTGTTGTGCAACCATTACTCTCATCCCACCTGCAGACTTCTTTTCACCTTGCAAAACTGAAACTTTGTCCCCATGAAACACTAACTCCCAGCACTACCTCCTCACAGCCCTAGGCAACCCCAATTCTACTTTCTGTCTCCAAGTTTGACTACCCTGGGGGTCTCACATGGATAAGACCACATAGTAGCTGTCCTTTTCTGTCTGGCTTCTTTCAGTTAGTAGAATGTTTTTAAGGTGCATTCATGTTGGTGCATGTTTAAGATTTTTAACCCGCTTTTCAGGGCCGAATACTATTCTACCACACAGATATTGCACATTTTTGGACAAATTCATCTCTTGGTGGATGCTTAGATTTCTTTACATATTGGCTATTATGAATAATGATGCTGTGACCATAAAGATTTATACCAAAAGTGGGGGCAGTACCTACCCCCTTGTCTAGGGTTCCTGTTCACCTCTTAAGTGGACACCACCATGCTGAGGTTACTTTTTATAATTGTTAAATAACTCATTGAAATTATCAACTAATGCATGTATCCATAATTATAGATAATATTTTGTGTTTTAAAATGAACAATCTACTTGTCTGGTTTGGGAAAAATCTGATAAGCACATTTCTATTTTTTAATGATAGAGAGAAAAGAAAACCAAGGTTTTAGCAAAATCTAGTATAAAATTGAGTTATAATTTCTGCTAATTGTGCCAATAATTGCTTTAGTTTTTATTTTATTTCCATTCATGTACCTTCCTTTGTAGCAGAGACACAATGAACCTAAAATTGATTGTTAATAGAAATTTTCAAAATATTTTTTCTTTTGTGAGGATAAAGAGCTCCACACTGGGAAAAGGCCCTTTTAAAAGGACAGATGGAAGGCAGCAGGGTGTACAGACATCCTTTTTAAATTAATGAAATTTTAGCTGTAATCACAGATCCGAGGCTTAATTCTGTAGGACTTTACTTCTCCCATCTGGTGGCTGGGTGTCTATAGGGCTCTTGTCCATCTAATCACTGGGGCCAGGCTAGTAGCATTAGCTATTTCTACCATGTGACTTCCGAAATGACCTTGGCTGTGGGCACCCAGCAGGCACAGGGGAGAGAAAGCTGGAACAATTGTATGGGAGAATTGGGGTTGTCTCTGGAAGGAGCTTATGCTGTCTTCTTCCACATGTGCATGGTCAATACCCAGGCCCAGGTCTCAGCTAACCTCTTGGAGTCTGGGTGAATATGAAGGTGGGAGGTGGTGCCTGGAGGAAAGGGAGTAGCATTTGGGGGGCAGCAAGGTGGGCGCATGCACATTCACTCCACCTGTCATCATTCTATCCTTCACCCCACTGCCCAGTGCTCTACAGAAGTGACTAGGACACGAACTCCCCTCACACAGGAAGAAAACCAACTTTAAAATGGAACTGAAGATGAACAGTACACAGGCAGGAAGCCTTTAGCCCTCAAAAAATACTTCTGTTTTGCACAATAACCAAGAATGTATGTTGAATGGCCTTCTCTTTGTAGTGCCTAAAGTTTTCACTCATTTCTTCCTGCCTATTGGATGCCTTGATTTCCATCTTTCTTAAATATTTTTTTTGCTCTCTTGTCCCCACTTTAACTCTCCAGATTCTTTAATGTCCACAGATAATATACGGACAAAGTAAGCCCCTGTGGCCCTTTCTTTGCCTGTTTTAGGTCAAATTCCACAAGAAACATCACACCAACATAGCCATTACCCACCCAGATCTCACCCACTGGAGGACACTGGGTGCCTGAGAAACACATGAGCTCTTGGTCCAAAGTTACAGCAAAGACCAAGTCTACACAGTCTCAGTTGCATAAATATGACTGACACCTGGGCTGGTGGTCAGCTCTAGACTGAGATTGCTCTGTGGGGTCCCCATGTGAAGAGGCCATTTTACATGCAAAAAAATTTGATTCCCAGAAGTCTGCTCTGCCACTCAACTCGACTGGCTGCCAGCATCAACCACAGCAACACACCAGCGAGAAAAGAAAAGTTTTCTGTTTCATGTTAAAAAGTACAAATATTATATTATTGATTCAGAAAGGAAATGTGCTGAGCGGGAACTCAAAGTGCACTGAAGTGAACCCCGGGGATGGCTTATGGGATGGGATTTAAGAACGGTTTTAGAATGAAAACAGATGTTGTTCTGCACTAAGGAAAAAGGAAAGTTTGCATTTCTAGTTAAAGCAGCAGCAGGCTAACACCTGGACAAAGGATTTCAAAATGAAAATGTACAATTGTGTCTATTTTTGAGAACAGTGCAGAGAGAGGGAAAAGGTAGCTCCCATTGTGCAAAGTAACAGAATCCACGTGGAGCCTTGCCTGGCTCTGAGAGAAAGAAAGTGCACATGCAGCTCTCATTTCGTCTGATGATTGGAAGACAAATGGAAATGAGAGAGGCATTGGAGAAGCAGCTGGGACATCCATTTCATTTCTAGGTATGCGGTTCCTGTAGGCTAAAACACACATCCTGCCTCTCCTTTCTTGCATATTTAAACTCTCCTGTGCTTATGTCAAGTCAACCAGGCAATTTTTCCCTAAGTTTGAAAGATTCTTTGCCTTCACTCATCTGTCACTGCTGTCATCAGCACTTAGAGTATTTCACCTGCAACTTGCAATGTGCTTACTCAGGTCTTTTATCCTTCCCATGTCAAAATAGTTTGATACCAAGTGTAATTTTGCAAAGAGAAGGATCCCAGGGGAGAGCTTTAGGAGATGGCGCTGTGTTTAACCCTGCTTCCAGAAAGAGTTAGATGCAAACACTTCCACTTAGCTCATTTGCTTCTCAAGTGAAAGGATCACTTCTGCTATCTGAACATGATACAATGGAACACTTAGGAGATCAATTTGAGAATCACCACTTGGCTACCAGACGCTTGGGCTGTATCGACCAGATGGTGAGCAGATTTAAGCAATCTTAGAGACTCCTGGTCAATGACAAAATTTCCTGTGCATATTTGCTTCCCATTAGCATATAGAATTCATACTAGAGCCATGGCTCGACACATAGGAGCCAAGTTGGCATATTTTCAGAGTCCCTATTTGGTTTGGGTAAGGGATGTCCATCATTTGCCTGCAAAGCCAGGCTTGGACTTGGGATGGCTGCTTTTGTTTTGTGGGAGTGGGCATGCCCACTCTCTATAAAATAAGCAAGGTCAACAGAAAAGAAAGAAATCAGGTATCTGTCCTAGTCTTTCCATTCATATTGAAGAGGGCGTGGCTGAAGAACATAGGTCTCTCAGCTGTGAGAAGACTGTTCTTTATAATCTCTCCCGTGCAGTGTTCGTCAATGCCTACCATAAGGTCACCTACTGTCACTGTGAGGAGGAAAGACCTACTAATCTCCTACATCATAGAAACCCACAATTCCCACAGGACTAGTTTGGTTCTATACCCCATGTCCAACCTACAGTTAGGCTGGCATCTGAGACCCAGGAAATGATTTCAAGGGAGTCACAGTCATCCTGGGGGCTCCTGGAGGGTCACCTGCTAAACGTTCTACATCATAATGTAAAAAATGACCTCAAAAGTAATCACATTAAATATCAGCTGTGATTCTTAAAATAGCATTTTACATTTACCACATCAAGGTTAGCCTTGCAATTCTGGAATTAAAAGAGGCATCTTGTACATTGGTGCTTAGATACATAATCTCAGATATGTAAACAATCTTAGCAATTCAAATAACCTGAAGGATATGAAGAACTAGTCTTCAGTGAGGTAGAAGGATCCCAGAATAGATAAATGACTCCATGGGAATACATAGACAACTACTAGTATTTATTACGTGCTGTAGGCCAGTACAGCATCCCACTGAATTGTCCATAGCTAGTGGGTGCTGCAGACATTTTGTGGATGAGGAAAGTGAAGCTTATCATCCGAGATTCAAACTCAGACCTGTCTGGGTCCAGAATGAGACCTGTGTTGGAATCTACCATATAAGTCAGCCTTACAAACTAGAGGGTAGTAAAATTTCAGCGTTAGTTTAGTCCTATTTGTACCTGTGATCCACTCCATTCTCCTTTAAAAATCACCTCTCCAAAATACATATGGGACATGTGCAATGAGATTAAGAGTGAATGGAAACCCCCCTGAGATGCTGTCCTGCTATGGCAAAAAATCTGTTAGGAGAAGCACCTTCTCCCCTCAGAGTCCCCGGCCTCCTGGTACTCCTGGGACTCAGGAGTTTCTGCTGCCTTTGCCCAGGTCAGCCCTCAGTTACCTCCCTCCCACATCCAGAGCCTGGGAACCTGGGTATCCCCCAAAACCACAGAAGTAAAGCCTTGATTTTTGCATTTTGTAACATGCAAAATAAAATGGTTTAAGATAACAGGACTCAAAGTTTTCATTTTTTCAGCCCCTACAAATCCCAAGTTGTAATATATGCATGGCTTTCAAATGGAACTCTATTTGACTTAATAACCTTGTGTTTCAATGGTTTTGCTGACACAATACCCTGTTAATTATCATTCCCAGCTCCTCTCCATCTATTCCCCAAGTGAGGATGCCTGAATAGTGCCAGGCTGATGTGGTGGGGTTCTTTTTGCCTCAGTGAAAGTAAGAAGTAAGACAATGAGCATTCAAGGAGGCTTGGGGGAAGCTCACTAAAGATTAACGAGCCTCGTCTCACTCTCCACTCCCCTTGGAAATAACGGGGCCCCTGGCTTTCAATGGGAGTTTTGTGGGTACTGCTCACAAAGCTGTAAGCATAGAAAAGATCCAACCCCTGATGAGTCCTAGTGTAGGTGGGCATGGCCACATTCATCAGCAAGTGACCTTTGGAGAAGTGCTCATTTAACCCAACTTCAGAAGTGACCACAATAACCTAACACAAAGAGGAACGTAAATTGGCAGAAAAACACAGTGTAATAGACCCTCTCACACTGTGCTCAAGGGGACTCCGGGGACCAGCCAATCCATGCGAGAAGAATAGTACAAGCTAGACGGGCGCCACAAGATTAATCACCACTGCGATGCAGATTTAGCACGTTAGGTGAAAAGATAAATGTGTAAAAAGCTGTGTCAAAACCCATGGTGTGGCCCACATGGCATTTCAGGGTCAGTAATTGAACTTCACTCTAATTATCCTGGGGAGATAATATTAACTTAGAGTCGAGTGCGAGCCAGTGAGTCCATAACTCATCACTCGATGGGCTGCTCATCGCATTGTGTTATTGAAATATGATGGCTCCATTTTTATCCTGTCATAATGACAACTGATGTGCTTATTTTCTTTCTCTGCGCCTCTAGGGGATGATGAAATAGTAAGCAAACATTCTTTCTGGTGAAAGAGGAGCACTTTATCACGCCGGCTTCAGCTCTGAAAAAGCACTGCGAACTCAGAAATGATTTCCTGGAGCAGAAGCTGCTCCCTTGCTGTGTCGGCCAGGGTGGCGGTGGGCTGGCCAGCATCAGAGACTAGCCTGGCAATCCTTGCTCTTCTCAATGACTCAAGAACCCTCTTGGCTCCAAAGCATGGTTCTGTTACTAATTTGGGGGGTTCTGAAGTGTCCAGGACACTTTGATTTACTCTCATTGCAGGGTGGAGTGTTTGGGAAGGAGTAGAGATTTATTGAAAACTTAACTCTCATTTTATTGTTATGTTTATGGGTCAGGCTCCAAAACTCACCATGTCCCACTTCCTGCAAAGGACTGGCATTGCAGCTGTGCCTTTAGAATTGAGATCCAAAGCAGCTAAGGTTCATTTTCCACCTTTTTTACTTTGCTTTCTTGGTGATACTTTTATTTTCTTCGCAGACTTGCATTCTCAGAGGCATTCCTAATAAATTATAGACAGATGCATGGACGAAGTCTGCTGCTTCATAACTTTGGGGTGAGGTCTCACGAAATTTAAAATAAGTAGTTTTACTGGTCATTTGAAATAAGGCTAATGAGTTTATTTCCGTGAGCTGGAAAGAGAGTTTATTCTGAAATGCAGAAGAAGGAGTGAGAAGAGACCTGGAAGAAGCCAGATGCTCCCTTCAAGCCAGCAGGAGAGTTCGAGGTGAGCAGCAGGGACCCTGAGCAGTGACATCCCCCTAAGAGAAGTGTGAAGACAAATTCAATTGCAATTAAGAAACACAAGTGGGTGGGGCACAAGTGCCTTTGATGAAGAGGCTGCTGAGAGGATGAGAACTGGGATGGAAGAATGAAGGCAGCCCTGCCCCACCCCAAAGGCTCTCATGACTGGAAAATTAATGGAGATTTTTCTTCTCAGGGACATGGTGGTAAATAAAGGCGTTCAGAAGCCCTCTGCCCTCCCTCTGGGGAAGTTTATACACAATTTGACAGTTTACTATTTTAATTGAGACCAGAAAGCCAGTGCAGAATCCAAGATCTCAGGGCGAAAAAAAGGAAGTTTGTCTAAAATCATCTTCATTTGGTCCTTAACCTCGTGGTGCCCAAGTGTGGCTCCCAGGACAGAAGTGTCTACTCTATTGTTGGTTGGGCAGAAGTGAGCCGGCCTCCTGGAGGGACGCCTCTCTCAGTTACACATTAGCTTTTATTGTTTGCTCTTCAAAAGAGTCTCCAAGAAAACCTTCCATGTGAGAGGAAAATCGTTTCATGCTGATTGCAGTGCCCAAGAATAAGGCTCCAAATCACCTGGTTCCTGCTTTTCTGGTCCTTGCCAGAACACTCAGTGAATTACAGAGTAGAGGCCACATTTTTAGGACAATTTATGGGACAGACTGCCTGACTGACACTGTCTATGAATTTGGAGTTACTGGGAAGACAGAGGGTACAGGCTGACTTATTACCATCTGCTTGGATCTTTGATGGCATCAATCAAATGTCAGGGTCACCAGAGTAAGAGTCTCTCTATCCTTAGTTATCCTGATTTCTGCACTAGATAATCAGAAGGACATCACTCATTCATAATCACCAAGTGCAGGCTTTCTAATGGGGGAATTGCAGGGATTTCTGTCCATGTTTCCTTTGTGGGTTTCTGGTCAGTCATTATCTTAACATAGGAATAAACCCTCAGAGCAAAGCACCTCAGGGTTAGAGATAATAACCCCTCAAAAAGCTCAGCTTCCGTATGGAAAACAAGCAAAAATGCTGGTAGTTACATAGATGACCAACTTAAATCAGCTAAGCCCACATGGACACCAAGAGGCTGGTCTTTCTGGGAAGGAAGCAAGGATTGACAGGAGGTTTATTATGTGGTTACAGGTCCCCTTCACAAGCTGCGGGACGTTGTAGTGTTATCCTGGACATCTGAGTATCAACAGGAAAGGGTTTTAGGATGAACGTGGACAAATCTACTCACACAAATTGCCAATCCCAAATAGAACAGCCCAAAATCATTCTCAGAAGTCTATTGACTCAAATTCATTTTCACAGTTTTCTAAATATAATTTGAAAGCATCCACTTTCTTTAGGGATACCCCAGTCAGCTGGAAAGACAAAACAACATTTTAAAAAGACATTAGGTTCATATTTACATGAAAGATCATGACAGCCTGGTAAAGCATTACTCTCTATAAAGTATTATACTTTTTAAGGTTCCTCATAATTTATGTTTTAAAATTTTCTTCCTACGCACTTGCAGTATATAATGGAAGTTTCTTATGACATTTATAAAAGAACAGCTATGATCTGCTAGCTAAATGGTATGCAGTGCTCTATAAATTATAGTCTGAAATGTCCTCTAATGTTCAGTATTTCTGTGACAGATTTTTCTCTAAGAAAAATCAGAAGGAAATGTGCAAAAAAATAATCTGTTATAACTGTGTTAAAGGCATGACTAGAGCATTACGTTCAAAGTACTTGGGGTGGGAAATGGGAAGATATTTATTTGGTGGTTTATTCTACTATGCTTATAGTCTTTTTATTTATATAGACAGGTATTGGTGTCTTAATAGATAATATTACACAATATTCTTCAACTTTTATTCAAGATAACTTTGTTAACTGACTTAAATCAACCGGTGCCTCATTGCTTTTTTCTAAGCAGCCCTAGTTTTAGCTGTGGTCAGGTCGCTTTGGTCATATTATTATCTCTTGCTTCCAGTTTCCTTCCTGAGATGTGATTTGATGATTACCATACCTTCTGGAACACATAGAGATCCCACTCCCAGGACCTGGAAGTGTAGAATGGCCAAGTCCCTGATGCCTACTCTGGATTGCGGCCATCTGAACTGTGGTGTAAGGCAGAGGTGGGCAAACTCTATCTGTAAAGAGCCAGAGAGAGGATATTTTGGTTTTGTGTACTATGAAATCTCTGTCACAACCATTCAGTTATGCTGTTGTAGTGTAAAAGCAGCCATAGTCAGTTAATTAAGTAGCGGGTATAGCTGTGTTCCAATGATACTGTACTTTATTTACAAAAATAGGCAAGAGCCTAGATTCACCCCATAGAGTATAGTTTGCTCACTTTGTATGTAAGAAATAAAAATCTCTGAAGACTAGTCTTTGTCAAAAAGCAAATCTCTTCACTTAGTATAATGTTCCCCAGCTCATTTATGTTCTCAAAATGTCAGGATCTCCTTCTTTTTTAAGGCTAAAAATATTCCATTTTATATAGATATAAATATGGGAATGGATGTGGGTATAGAGAGATAGAGATACACCTAGATATACACCTAGAGATACACCTAGAGATATAGAGAGAGATCTCATCATTTCTTTATCCATACAGATAGACAATTGTGTTGGTTGTTGGTTGTTGGTGGGGTTGCAGACTTGTGCGACCAATATGGAAAACAGAATGGAATTTTCTTGGAAAACTAAAAATGGAAATGCCTTTTGACCTGGCAATTTCATTGCTAGGATTATATCCTAAGAACCCTGAAACATCAATCCAAAAGAACCTATGTACCCCAACCTTTGTAGCAGCACAATTTACAATGGCCAAATACTGGAAGCAACCCAAGTGCCCATTAGTAAATGAATGGAACAAAAAACTATGGTATATGTACACAGTGGAATTCTATGCAGCAGAAAGAAATGAGGTCCTACCCTTTGCAACAGCATGGATGGAACTGGAGAGCATTATGGAACCGGAGAGCATTAGACATATGATAAAGAGCATATGTCTTTGAAAGACAAATACCATATGATCTCACCATTAACAGGAACCTAATCAGCAAAATGAACAAGCAAGGAAAGTATAGTCAAAGACATTGAAACTGAGAACAGGCTCACAGTGATCAGAAGGGAGAGGGGAGGAGTTAATGGGAGAAAAGGAAGAAGGGTTTATAAGAACAATTATAAAGGACATATGGGCAACAAGGAAGGGTTGGAAATGGGGGAGGGAGGTGGGGAATGCTGGGGTGGTAGGAGGGGTGGGGGAAAAGGCAGAAAACTACTTGAACAACAATTAAAAAACAAAAATAAATAGATAAATAAATAATGTTGTTTGTATTAGAAAATAATGAAAAAGAAAATACCCCAATAAAATGATTTGGCTTCAGCTGGAGTTGACTTAGTGATGCCTAAGTGCATAAATAATAAGCTGTTTTTGAAACAAACAAACCCGGAAACAAGATTAGATGTTTACTTATCCTCATTCAACTTGACTAAATTTTCACTAGATTTGAGAAAGTCTAGCATGTGGAGATAGAAATTACTTTTCTGTAAATTTGTAAAATATAAGATCATCATCACTATACTGACAATTAACTCTCATCAATAGATTTTATGTATAATCATTCCTTATTACCTTTTATGTCCAATATTAAGAGAACATAATTATTCTAAAATGTTATTATACAATAATTGTATCAAAATCACAATAAAATTAATATATCACATGACAGTTCAGTGGAGAAAATACAGTTGGAAATTTGACATTTAACAATGACAAATAGTTTTACATTAAAGTTAGTTCCATCAATACATAGCAATGCATTGTATGTTAACTGTATGCTCCATTATATTTTTTCAAAGATAAAAATCTCAGATCCTATGACATCTCAGGAGATAGAGCTGTGGTCCTTTATTTTATTTAGTTTTCTGTTGATTAAAGAAGAAGTATAAACATAAATGTAAGTAAGAGAGTTACAGATGGAGTATTAAGATGATTTTTGATAAGCCTAAATTGAGCTTATTAGGACTCTTAGTTCTAGGGCATTGAGTTAAACCTTAATGGATGTCAATGATTTAGACACAGACATGAGGGCCTGCAGAGTAGAATTAACACAGACAACTATTGTTGACTGTCTTCCTACGTTGGCTCTCCCAGAGGCAGAATCAGAGCCGTTGGGAGGTGGTCCTAAGATGAATACATTTGGAAGTGTTACCAAAAAAAAAAAAAGAAGAGATACTAATAAACAGGGTTCTGTTGCAGCAACTGTGGCTCTGCTCCGGGGGGATTGGAGAGTACACATTCCAGGTGGTCCCCCAGGGAAGAGAAACTGGGCTGTACCCTCTAAATCCCTCCCATCTCTGGGTTAGAGCTGTTCCTGCTGCCTGGTTTGCTAATTTCACAGCACACTCCACTCCCCTGTAGTCTGCAGGCAGAGGAAGCCCTCAGCTGACAATGCCTAATGTGGGAACAAGCTTAATCAGGAGGCCAGTTTGTACAGAGGGTTAATAGACAGGCCACCCAAAGTGTCTGTTTCAGTTATAAACAGAAAAGAAACCCAATTCTTTCTGAAAGATTTACTTTTTGAAGTAATGCAGGGAAATACTCTTGAAAAGTAAGTGGGCCATTCCATTTTTGTCATTAAGTGAAGACATATATGATTCCAATTACGCTCATTATTTTAGTACGTATGGATTGCCTAAAACTCAGATTCCATGGGATCAAGATTACTTGCCAGAAATGCAATTGTATTAAGAAATTCAACAAAATCTAGAGAAAGTTTACTGAATCCAAACTGTTTACACCATAGAGAACATACAATGTAAAAATTACTAGGCATGGAAGACCTTAGGAAAATATGATCTTTTAAAAGAAGGGAAAAACATTCAATGGAATAGTCAGAGAAAGCAAAAATGTTGGAATTGGTCAACATAGATGCTGGAGGAACTATTATTCTTATGTTCGGATATTCACAGGAAAATAGTGGGCAGAATAGGTAAGCAGAGGGAGAATCTTACAAATGAAATGTAAACTATGCTGGCAAGGAATAAAATGCTTTATGTGACCTAAAGCTTGGCAACCCAGAATTTAATCATTAATTCATCTAAGACACACCCAGAGTCTGTTTTGTGCAGAACATTCTTCTGGACTGTGGGGAACAGGTTGATCAGAGAAATCACATTCTAGGGAGAAGACATTTAACATATAATTGTATAAATATAAAGTATAATGTCAGGAAAAAATTACATGTGCTATAGGAAAACTAAATGGAGTCTAGGGATAGAGGTTTGTAAAGGATAATATTTCAGATGGCAATTTCCTGAAGGCAGAAAAAACACTTACATCCCAGGCTGGTGTGACGTCTGGTGTCTAAATGAGGGAGATAAAGCCAGAGCCAGAGTTGGGGACAGACACAGATGGCCAGACCCTGAGTGACTGTGTTGTGGTATTGGAGTGGAGTTTTTAGGCAGTGGGGCAGGGACATTACTCTCTCTCCCACTTCACAGTTGATATTTTCCTTCTCCCTTTGCTTACTCCTGTCTCTGAGGAAGAATACTTCCTCATTGCTGAGGAAACATCAAGGTAGCCTACAAGTGATATCCTGACTTCTAAACTTCTCTGGGACAAGGTATATAAATTGTATACCTTGTAACAGATGAGAACCCAGAATAACAGAGATACAAGGAGGTGTGGGTCAAATGGGTGGGTCTCCTCTCATTATCTGGATTCAAGCAGAAAAAGTTCAATGTTGGCAAGCAGCGTTGGGCTTCGGTATTCTCCAACATCAGTTACAATGTCAAAGGACAGAAATAAATGTATGGAAATGTCTTATTGTGATCCAGAATGAGGAAAGTAAAATTCTCTTATCAAATACAGGTTTACTAGTTTACAAAAGCACAGGTCAAGGTCATTACCATTTGTGTTAGTTTCATAAAGTTTTTTACAAAAAACAGATGCAGGTTTTGGGAAAGAAATTCATTCTGTATGAATTTTTAACTGTCCATTAAAAAGATGGATTTAATTTCAAACATTTTGCTTAAATTGGGCTAAGAATCAAGGAGTCTCCTTCAGTCTCAGGAGACCTGATCTTATCCCACCTTTTCTCTTCCCCTGCCACCTCTCCACTGTGGGCCCCGTCTCCAACACAGAGGAATGCAGGGCCTTCAGTCACTGTGGTCACTGATGGAGCTGGAGCTGGAACTGTGCAAGAGGGAAGACCAGATCATGAAGGTGATAATTAAATACTTCTGTGTAGAATCAAAAGTGTGTATTAAGGGTCTTTGATGAAACAAGGGAAAAAGTAAAAGAATAAAGAGAAAAAAGGAGACAAGAAAATGTACACATGGAGGGGCGGGGGTAGAGGTATCTCTTGCAAGGCACACACACACACACACACACACACACATTCACACTCTCTTTTATATCTTACACACACACTAATATACTCACACATTCTGAGCAATGAAGGTCACAGAATTAAAAATAATGAAACCCATGAATCAGTGATACCACCCTCAATGAACTCTTCTTTCCTCATCCACTTCCTTTACCAACTATATTCATATTGTAAACAATTACCTGAATTTGACAACAAATAAAAGCTCAAATTTTCCTCAGAGTCAAGAACAATCTCTCCAGGAAGAGGAAGGTGGGACTTCATTTGCAACAGATGAAAGGTGGCACCCTTCTTTGTCCCAATACCAGCACCATCATGCCAGTTCTGATGAGAAAACACTGAAATGGACCCCCAAACTTTTTCTTTCAGAGAGAAAAGCAGAAAGCACACCAGTGAGAACAGAACATAAAAATTCTGTGTGCACAATTTGATAAAATGGTGTTGCAGAAATTTGTACTCAGGTATCACAAAAATCTACATGTTCGCCCCACGTGTCATCCTATTTAAGCACGTTTATAATTTGTTCATCTTATTCTGTGCCAGGGCCTGTGCCACATTACAGTGAGTTCTGCAAACGACATCAAAAGACCCCAACAAACTGTCCCAGGAAGCAAGTATTGCAGAGAAGGGAAACAACCCGTTGTGTAGAAAGAGGTAAATCTTATGACAAAAATCCACTATTTAAACAATGTTGATAGTATTGGCTTTGGACAAGGCCAACTTGTTCAAAGAAGTATTTCACGTTCATTGGTGGAGCAGATCATTTTAGATTCACTCTTGGAAAAATTAATTCCCAAAGCTCAACCAATGGGGATTCCCTCCATGCAAAACTCCCATGTGTCCAAAATTCCCAACTGTTTTTTGGCACTTTATAAAACATCCAGATGCCCTCTTGTAGGGAAAGGCTGCTACGCCTGAATATAGAGTGTACATGAATGACCGACAGGCCTATCTAGTCGCAAAGATAAATCAAATAGAAATTCCACCGGACTAAGCACTGGAAAGCTGAATTAGCTTCTTCTTGTCACTCCTGGGTTGTACACCAGGACAATCCTTTTAACCTCTCCAAATCTCAGTGTTCTCAGTTATAAACTTTGGACTTAGAGCTCCACATGTCCAAGGTTCTTGCTAACACTAAATGACTTTCTGTCTTCTCAAACCTCAGTCAATTTACCACAACTCTCAGCTGGCCATTACAGCTTCTCAACACAAAAGAAGCTGTAATTGGGTTTCCTGACATTGGGTTTCTTCCAGTCACCACTGAAGATTCCTTGAGGCAGGCAAGTTTTCAACTCTGGAGTCCCAAGGAGGTAGTTTCTGCCCTAGACAAGAAGACATACTTTCTATGCTTTTCCGGATAACTATATTTATACATTTTTCCTTAGTCCTTCAATTGTAAAATATAATTGAGGATTAGCCTTTCATAGTTTGTCTCAATATTGTGTTGATTAAAACCATACCCATGGTGTTTACTACGGCCTAGGGAAATACGGAATGGCATCTCATTCATGATCCAGAAAATGTGTTTGACTACCTATAAGAATAAAATTATAATTTAATAACTTAAATATGTTTCTTTTTATAATTATAAAAATTCACTAAGTTCCATTCTATGTAGATATTGTATAACTTCTGAAGATTGTTTGCTCTACATCAAGTATTCATTTGGTGCAGAAATTCTAGTTTCTTAGGAACTATATCAACTTCCATTCATGCATTGTTTGATTCCTCCAGAGATTATGGTTAAATATTCCAAAATGCAAACAGATCATTACAGGTTTTCAAATGACAAATTAGATTTAGACAAATGTCATATTTCACACAGCCAAATGAATATGAGCATTAAACTGTATAGATCAAGAAAAAAATAAAAATCCTAGTACATAACACCTGGCTAATAGAAGTTTGGCGAGCTTATGGACAGAGAGGACATTATTTGCTGCAGAGTACAAGCATTAAAATTGATCACATCTTTGTCATCTAATTGCTACAGCATACTTCTAATAGAAAATATTTCAATAACAATTTAAATTAAAATGATGTATTATGTGAACTCCTGGACTGATGACTGACCTAGTCAGTATGTCAGTAATTGCTCCATAGTCCCTTGCAGCGATAAATTGCTAGTGCATTACCCACACCTTTGTTGTTTGGGACTTTTCAAATCATTGTACCTGCATAACAGAATTTGACTATGTTCAGTGAATTGAGCTGCTTTTCACCTCTGCACTCACATTAGCCGAATCAGTTTTATCTCTTTAGGGGAAAAAGTCTCAATTTACATTTACTGACTGGTATGTATAAAAGCCTAATGTCAAGAAATCCATTTGTTATTTAATAAAAGTTATCATAACGTCTTAAATGCCTGATTTATGGAGCGCTTGCAGTCCTCTTGACAGCCTGCCACTTTCCTGTTACAATTAGAAACCCAAGACAGGTCATGCCATTTACACTAGGCCAGAATAATAATGTCCTTCAGATCGAGCTCCTTGACAACACCCCATTTGTCTCATTTAAATAATGAACATGATTGGTGGAAATTGCAGGCTGCAACCCTAACACACAAAGGAAATGACAAACACACTGCAATGAATAATAAGGCAAAAATTGACAGTTAACATGACCTGCTTACTGCAAATGGCTGGTTTTATATTTACTTATTTAACCTTCACAAAGTAGATTTGATAAAAATCCAGATGGTTAAGAGACAGAAAAATAAAAATGTTTTGCTAAATGTGTTCTGATAAGGGAAACCACTTCTCAATTGTAGCAGTGCCCTTCTGATGAGGGGTTGCTCTCCACCACCCACCGAATGTCAGCACCACTCCCCATGCAAAGGGACTATATATTACCCCAGGATCACCTTCACTTTACAACTTGCAAAACTCCAAAGTCAGCCAAACCACATTGCTGTGTGTGGACGGCATTCCATCACCCCCAACCAGGGGCTCCTGCTACCGCTGACAGGAGTTAGGTCTCCTGATGACTGACATTGAGCAGGGTCAGCTCACTCCAGGCAGCAGTTGGGCAGGGGCTGGGAATGTGTTTGGGGTTGGGAGGGCTGTGTGAGCAAAGAAGAAGGGAGAGATGGAGAGATGCCTGCAAGAGGAATGTAAAACCTGGGCTCCATTTTGGGGTGAATGGATTGAGAAACAAAACAATGAAACCTACCTATCGTGAGCAGAGAGGCAAAATAATGTCTCCCTCTCCTTTTTTTTTTTTTAATGTGAAGGGTCAGGCCATTAATATCATACTTTTAGGGAAGACCTGGGACATTGGAAACTAAGAATAGTACCCTGTAAATTGAATTAACTAAATTCATTCTTTTTTTCCACAATGGGCTCCTCTGGTATCTGAGCCAAGCTGCTGCCTCCCATCCCCAAACCCAGGTCTCCAGTGGTGTTACAGTGAAGGAGACTTTAGGAAAACACAGGAGAAGACTTCTGGGAATGAAGGAACGGAGCTTCCGGCAAGAAAGCCTGCAACTTCCAATAAAGAAGAAGGGTACGTTTAGTTACCAAGGCAAGGGGACTTCTGCTAGTGAAGGCAGAGACTTCCAGTAAAGAAGGAGATTTCCAGTAAAGAAGTCAGATACTTTTAGTACTTACAGAGGGGTTACTTCAGGTAACAAAGGTAGAGACTTGGGTAGAGAAGTAGAAAAAGACTTCTATTAGTGAAGGAGACTTCTTGTAAAGAAGAAAGAGACTTCTGCTGAAGAAGGAGGGCACTTCTGCTAAAGAAGGAGGGTGAGACTTCTGGTAAAGATGGAGGCTAGAGTCTAGATGCAGAGCATGAGTCCTATCCAACCAGACTTGGCTGGCTGCGGCTTCTCTCCTCTGAGCTTCTCCTGCCCAGTGAGTAGTGGGGCTGCTGAGGGTGGCTGGGCAGGAATAGCAAGACAGTGAATCTTGTCTTGTTATTCCAACCACAATCAGTGTACAGTTTTGGTTCCACCTCTTCTCTTCCATCACGTTCCCTCACTCTGCCCCAGAAATCCCTTCAAACAGTCACTTGTGTAACTAGCACAGGTTGATGTCATTGACATAAACCTCCTTCTGTTCTTTTGAAAACACGACATTCTCTGGTGGTTTGAACATGCATAGACGTGGACCTCTCTGGTCTTCCTTCACTAGTAGTGTGTGATCAACTTCATCTTTTCTGGACTCAGTCATTAACTCTGGAAGCTCTACTGCAACTTGGACCTCTCGTCCATGGTTAGTCCATTCATTCCCTCATTTTCATGAATGTTTTCTTTGGGAATACCACTTACTCTCAAAGACTCAAAATGTCTAAGGTGTGTTATGTCATCTATAATTCTCTACTTTAAGAAAGCTCCTTTTTCTGGCATATCCACTTTGTTGGAAAGGATCTGCACCCCCCCCCCCNCACCCCCCCCCCCCCCCCCCCCCCAGCTATCTGGTTGGTGCCTGGTGCAGACTTCCTTTAGTCTACCTCTGCTTTCCTGAGTCACCTGGTCACTGTGCCCACTGTGCTAACAGCCAGGGTGAGTGGGCTCTGGGCCTCATACCAGGTGCTCAGCCTGAAGGTCATTGTAGTCCATTTTTAATGCCTTTCATTAGTCTTTTATACTGCAGTCACAGTTAATGTTTTTAAATCCATTGAATTTGAGCACTTTTGTGCCCTAAGTGTCTCAAAGCTCCTCTCCCCACAATCTATTAAGTTCAGACCTTATCTGCCTTCAGTGTTTTCTGGAATTGAACACCAACCTCCACCCAGCCTTATCTGTCCCACAAGGATGGAATGCTGTGACCCTAAAACATTTGCCACACCCAGTTTCCTGCAGAAGTCTTTTCATGTGGGTCTGGAGCCCCTTTCTGGGGTCCTGAGCACAGCCTAGAATCCTGCCCAGTACATAGCAGGAGTCCAACAAACACTAATATACGGAAGGAAAGCTATAGCAACAGACCAATCTGGAGACATTGCTTGTGCTTATGTTCAGGTCCTACAGATGGTTAGGGTCTGAGGAGGACTCATGGTATGCCTAGCACAGCTGCATTAGTGTTACCCAGTGATTTCTTAATGTGCCAGGCACTAGCCTGACACACATTTAGGGTACTCCTTTTTGTCTCAGCAGGTAAACCTTAGGAATCTGTGTTCATTGACCCTGTTCTGTGCCTCATTTGATTCATCTGTGTTACACTGATGGCCAGGGAATGATTAATATCACCTATGACACACCGAAGCCTCAGTATTGGTAAATGTTATCTGCGACTTATGCAGGGTCAGTATGTGTTATCACCATCTGCCTCATACTCTAGGTCACTATTCCCTTACATTGCAGGGTCAGGGCTGTTTTGCATCCGCAGCTGCCTGTGGTCCAATGAGAACTTGTCTTATTTCTGAGGCCATCCTTCGCCTGCCTGGTTGCAGCCTTGAGGAGACAATTTACATAATGGCAAAAACTGAGAAGAACTATGCTTAAAATCCAGAAGTGTACAGTGGTTAATGGAATTCCCTCACCCATTAAGAACTGGAATGAATTTGAAGTTCACTTGGACCTGGCAGTAGAAGGTGAGCTGAAATGACTGATGAGAAATAAAAGATTAAAACAGAGAAAGGAGGCATTTAGACCTTAGATAAAAGTGTTATTTTGTCTGCCTGGGGTGAATGAAGAATTATAGCCAGTGGAATTCTTAACCAGGGGATTCCAAAGTGTCCGTAGGTACCCCTGGCCTGCAGCAGCCAGCACTGATATCAGCTCACTTTGTAGAAAAGCTCTATCGTGAGGCCAGCCATTGGGTATGATTTCCCCCTGTGTATAACAAGCTCTTTGGATGCCATTGATACATTGTTGTATTTCTAACAGTTAGCCTTAATAGGAGTAGAACCTACTGGCCTAGTGAGTTCTGACTGCATTAGTGCTAAATCACTGTGGTGTTGTTGATAATTATATATCTATGGGACTAAGGTCATTTCATCATATTTTCCACCAACCCTGTTTTATTAAATTGTAGAATTTATAAAATGGTTTGCTCTTCCATAAATTGTGAAACCCTAAAACAAAGAAGAATATTATAAAACATGGCTAACTGCTATGCAGCTCTCCAAAGGTGTTTAATTGCACGTCTTAATCATATGCTAGTCCCCTTGCAAAATAACTGCAAGCTGACCCATCTGCTGTAGCATGATAATGTAAGGGAAGGCAGCCTAAACTTAATCATGGGCCACAGGGGTGTTGCCTGGATCCGGTGAGCAACTTAGCTTGCCCAAATCTCAGTAGAGTCATCTAGATAAGGGGATGTTTCAAGGGTTAACTGTAAGATGCATCACACAATACACAGAAAGCCTGCAGACTCCACCTAAGATAACAGGAAAAAGCACTCACTCAGTAAATGGTGGCTGTTATTATGAGAAGCTGCGCTACCCTTGTACCTGACACATGATCTAGAACAATGGTAGCCCTGGCTGGCGTAGCTCAGTGGAATGAGCGCAGGCCTGTGAACCACAGGATCGCGGTTCGATTCCCAGTCAGGGCACATGCCTGGGTTGCAGGCCAGTTCCCAGCGGGGGACTCATGGGAGGCAACCATACATTGATACTTCTCTCCTCTCTCCTTCCCTTTCCCTCTAAGGATAAATAAATAAAAATCTTAAAAAAAAAAGAACAATGGTGAAGTTCAGCGGTGTTAAATAACCCAATGCAGCAGTGTCTCTGACGTAATGTGCTGACATCTATTAAAACTGCATCTTGCAACCCAGGACCACCCACACATGATTCTTGAGGTTTTATCCATCCCACATAGTCAATGATTGCTGAGGGTTGGATAATAGATGAACAAATAAATGGCATTTTTCTAAAGGTTTGCATATGTCTTCTGGAGATATCCCCTCACAACATTATATCATAAATGAAAATTTATCTATCACTGTAACACCTTTTAAGTTGCACTTTTCTGGTATTAGAATATTATTGCTATTGTTTTAGCTACTATTTTCAGTTTCTTGAAATTTTTGGTCCTATGATAGGAGTGAAGGATTGAAAATAGGGGTGTTATATCAGGTTGGTTACAAGGCACATTAGCCCCATTTTAACTAGAAAAGCAATTCGGAACAGAAAAAAGAAAAAAAAGTTTGTATTAATTTAAGCATTGTTTGTTACCAATGCATTATAATTTTTGAAAAGTTTCTGGTAGGATCCTTGGAAAATTTACATACATCCTGAACACTTGTCTGGCAAATACTAGTAACCCAATGTGATTGAGAATGGCCAGGATATTAAACGTCAAATAGCAGGGTTAGTTATGGGAAATCTGACAAAGCCCTAAACTGTGTGTGGAGAGGGGAGGAAAGACTGTCTTTTTTTGACATTCTAATGGCTGAGAAGCCTTTACTCTGTCAATCAAGAATCTCTGAATGGCCTGGAATTCATTTACCATTAGTAACTGTTGTGGGAAGCAGCAAGAGGACACCCTGTTTTCAAATGTAAATAGCACTGGCATTTGAAAACCAGTTGGAGACTTTGTTTTTAATCCGAATGTATCAAAAACCAACAATATCTGCTGTTACAATAGGTTCTATCAACTGATTTTGTTAAAGGCTACCGTCATGGCAAAATAATGAAGGGTTTGTAAAGATGTGGATTGCGTTTGTGACCTATATACCCAGGAAATTAGCATATGCCAAATATGTCATGGCCTTGCTTGCTGTCAGAGTGCCTGGACTTAAGTCTCCCTTAATACCAGGAGATGATACATATTGACTGAGTCACTGTGCCACTATTTTTATTGCTAAAAATAGCTCAACATTGCTACAGCCTGGCAATGAGACTTCTCAGGATAGCTTTGCAAAATAAATGGCTATTTTTTGTGTGTAAAACTGCCAATCAATGGGACAGCCACTGACCCAATCTTACTAACCAATGCATTCTAGAAGTGAGACTGCCTTGGAGTTTTTTCAGTAAACACACAAACATACATGCAAAACTGGAGCTTACATGTATTTCTTAAAGCTGCTTCAAACTTACCAGTGAGATATCCTATCTCTCCTTCAACATACGTCTTTATGTCCAGCATTTATCATATAACAATTAATTTACTTACTTTCAGGAGTGGATTCTTGCATTCGGTTAATAAAATGTCTTCAGTAATAAGCTTCAAGATGGCCACTTTGTGGGGGCTCAAGGGAAAGGTGTGGTGGGTAGTTCCTGGACATCTCAGGGGCATCTGTGGTCACTACAGCAAAGGGGTGATCAAAAAATAACCCAAGTGGGCTTTTAAAAGCACTGCATGTAAATGTGATTAGAATATGTGCACGTTTTAAAGTGAGAGGACCTGCATAATGAAAATCATCTTGCATCCCTATTAGTTCAATTGTTCCACATCTTAGCAACTCATGACTTTCTGGGTAAAGTTGGTGACACGGAATTCACTGTTCACACGTCTAAAGGGATGATGGAGTTAAGACTAGAAAAAAGGTGACACTGGGTATCACAGCAGCTGATGTGATGTCAGGGCTGTGAATAAATGGCAGGAATATTCCCGTAGCCAAGCTTCCAGCAGGGCGGTGGGGCTCTGTGGAGAAATAACACCGTGAGTTCCTCCATCTTCTTGTTTCTGGAGTTTTGAGGGGAGCGGCCAGCTCTGCCTGCCACTTCGAAATTAGGCGGCCACCCATCCTGTCCCTCCACTTCCTGCTTTTCAGTGTCCTTGTACCTTCTCATCGTGATCTATGGCAGACAAAGGAAATAAACACTGAAAGTGAATAAATGTTCACCACTGCTGTTTAATTTATTCTCGTATTACACGGCACATCATTGATTCTGACTGGCCCACTCCCATATGGAGGGATACATATGGCTTCCGAGATAAGGACACTGGCTTCAGACACCCACTGAAGTACTGCGAGCTCAAGTTCACTGCAGCAACTTCTCCTGGGGCGTGTCCCAGACACTCATCATTAATGCCCCAATCAATCATTGGGACAGCAATCACAGAAAACTCTGGAACCTGACTTTGAGAGAAGGGTTTCATTAGGAGCAAATGAGACATTATTCAATCCCTTGATATTCGGGAGTTTGCAACATTTCTCCTCCTTCCACAGGGATTCTCCTGTGACACACACAGTACATTTTTTCTCACGCAGGATGTGAGTCTTTGAGAAATGGCACCTGACCATGGCAGTAAGCACCCATGCCTGCCCAGATCCTTGAGTCCTTGCCATTTGTGTCACTTAAATTACGTTGCCTTAGTCCAAGTCTCTGGGGATAGGGAGATCTAAACTGTCCCCTCCAAACAAATGCCATAATATGAAATAAAAACAGTTACTTCATTTTGTATAAAGCTTTTACACTTGTGGGCTAGGGAATGTGTTTTATTAGCTTATTACCCACCTGTCACTCCAGACTCTAACACCCTACGCTGGAGAGAGCAATGAAACTGGAATTCCTTAGAGGATCATTTTAGGAAATGAATGTTCAAATGCAGGGAATGGAAAGGGATGTAAATAAATGCTACCTGTATATGTCTGTGTACATATTTCTATTTTTTAATGCATAGATGTACAGATTTATTACAGTCATATTTTAAAGTGAAGAGACTTTAAGCTCATCTTGACATTAATAGGCACCTTTCATTCTGTTAACTACGAAGGCAAGTGTAATCATGCAGTTTTGCAGTTTACATCATGGGGATGACTTATCTGTCTCTTTAGAAGGACCATGCTAATCACGTGCTTTATTCCAGTGTGCCATGTAATGTTAGTGACTTTCCGATCACAGCAGTGAGCTGGCCCTGCTTCCGGAAACATTGCTTGTTAACCCATGAAACCAAATTCAGCCAGTTGGTTAGAAGGTGGAGGGGTGCCACCTGTGAGACCCATTTAAAATCTCTCACAGCCTAGAAAATACTTGAGATGTCTAAGATTTCTCTGCAATTCCATGACACTGTTTCCCCCCATTTGAAAGTATAGGATTCCTGTGAAAAACTTTCATTAGCAAAAATGGTGTAAAGCGAAGAAGTAATTACCATGAATTTATATGGACACATTTTTAGCATTCCCAGACCCCCCAAATAACCTACGAAATCATACTAAATAACACATAAAATCTGAAATTACACTAACCTATAGTAAAAGCGGTGCTGCTCTCCTGGTTCAGTCTGCTGCCTCTGTGAATGCTCACTGCAACAACAAATGCTAAATAAACACTATTTTTGCCTTTCGCTTTTGCAAGGCGAAGTGAGAAGGCAAGGTGAAAAGGCAAAGTGAAAATCCTACTCAGATTTCTTTGGGTTTGCAAAAACAGGTACTAGGGTACATCTCTCGTCAAAGCCAAGTGGTATAACATGAACTTTTGAAAAGCAGAAAGTTACCTGTACTCTAAACTAGAATGTTCAGAGAAGAGAAAAGAGAACTGATTTACTACGTGCCATAATTAGGCCCAGCTTTCAACCCATTACCTCTCCTGAGTAATGACTAGCCTGTATTCTTCCCAGTGAGATTAAGGATGGAACCCAGACCTCCTGAAACATTAGCTCCTCCCTCTACCTGAACTGAAGTTCACCTCTCTCCTCCAGGTTATTATTACAGAAAGGAGCTTTGATCATGCAGTTTTAATACCAACTTGGCCCACTCAGTCCAAGAGACGTTTCTAATCATACCTGCACAGCTGTGATCAGCACCCTGCTCTACCGAGTTAGATGTGTTTGATGTCGTTGTTTACACAAAAGGTATGATTACTACGGAGCAATGCCAGAAACAAAAGTAATTTTGAGTCTTTTAACTAACACAATTTTCTTCCTTAGACTATCTCAATAAATCAGTAGCTACATTTCAAAATCCGACTTGTTAATGTTGGACTTGTATTTATTTTCCACAGCTCAAATTCATTGTATTTATTTATGTACTTTAGAGGCATTTTATTTTGTAAGAACAAAAATATTCAGAACAATTTATTCCCAACTATGTTTCTGAATGTTGTTTTATTAATAAATCTTTTGTAGTATTTATTAACTTTTCTATACCTACAAATAACTTTGAGAGAATTTCTTTTGTAGTAGCTATTATTAAAAATGTAAATAAGTTGAAAACTAGGTGAGGTATCGTTGCCGAGAATTCCTATATAAAATGTGGACATATGTCTATGAATTAACTGAAGTGAAACTCTGATAACATAAGATGTTTTGTGGTTTCTTTAATGAGTTTTTATTTAATGAGTAGATTTTTATCTATTGCTTTTGATGAGAGAGAGAATAAGCAGGAGGAAGAAAAGCAAGAAAAGAAGGAGGAGGAGAAGAGGAGGAGAAAGGGGAAGGAGAAGGGGAAGGGGAAAGAGAAGGAGGAGAAGGAAGAAGGAAGAAGGAAGAGGTAGGAGAGAAGAAAGAAGAAGAAAGGGAGAGTGATTTATGGGTGGGGAGCAATTGATGAGTTGTCAGTTGCACAGCTTTGGTTTTGGTCCTTCATGAAGAATTAAAAACAAATCACAACCACATTTTACATCAGAATCACTCAAATTGCTTTGAAAATTCAGATACATACAGTGAACGCAACATTGCACACTAGTGAATACAGAGGTCCACATGTTGCAGGTGGTGAATGGTTTGGGTTGCAGTTACCCGAAGTATCCATCATCTCATTTAAAACAGTTGAGAAAGAGTTAGGTAGGGTTCAGAAATTTTTCACAGGAGCAATGTTCTTAGGCCTGCAAGTGGATTAAAGTGTAGTTCAATAGGGAGCGCATATGAATCCAAATAATATGGCCCATGGGAATTTAGCCCCTTCCATGATGCCAAGGGCAAGCTCATGTTAATAGAAGAAGCACTGCACTTGCCTTTACTCAGTTAAGTCACAGCCTCTCTGCAAACATGTCCCCTTAGGATGGAAAATGCCTTCTGCAAAAACATTCAGATCCTTGCTGAGTAGGCTGCAATCTATCACCATGTGCAGTCAACAGAAATACAAGAGCAGCAGCAGCAAAGATTGGGTCTGGCCACACACTGAAACGGGCACTGTTGAATCCCCAGGAAAAGAGGCTCTGGGGGAGTTTTACCCTTTTGCAACTCAACTCTCATACAGCAATTGGGACTTTACAAAGATGTATCCAAACCTATGGAAGGAAGTCAGCATTATAATTCCCCTCAGCAAGAAGTGGGTGGAAACTCAAGACACCTTTGCTTTTCTACTATAATAATGACCTCATTGAAGTGATAATAGTAATTTCTCTAGGTAGCCCTATGCAAAATTTGTCCTGAGGGCCTGTTAATTACTGAAATTAATATCACCATGGTCATCCAAGTGCCTGATCTACAAGAATGGTCTTTCAGTTGCCGTAGTTTCGCAGCTATCAATTTCTTAGCTAGATTGTGGAGAGAAATGCAATGTGTAAAATATGCTTATCTGGCTGCCTAAACATGTGCTATTGTTTTGTATTTTGCAATGACTTAGAAATTGAGTTCAGATACATACAGAAGATGCACTTATAAATGGAGAGAGGACTCAAGAAGTTGTGGCCAAACCCTGTGACAATGTATAGTGTGGTGTCACCCCTGTGTGTGGTGGAGGGACCGTGGTTTGGAGTTCTCAAAAGCTGAAGTAAGCCTAAGTGAACCCTGAGATGAAAAAAAGGACACCAAGAGGGCTTCTGGTAGCTAACAAGGCTCAAATTGTAAACAACAGAGCTCAGTAGCTCTTTCTGCCCAGGGGCCTCTCAACCAAACTGCCCTTCATGGAGAATCTTCTGTACTAGACTGCCATTTTCTGTGCGGAACTGCCTGTACTGTGTTTCTGTCATCTGAGCCAGCCCTTACAAAGAACTTCCTAGAATCATACTTCAACCTATGAGCCTGGGGCTTTCTCCATCCAATCAGAACGGCACAGCTCTGACCAATCAGAGCATCTCTATTCTGATCAATCTGGGAATTGGGATGGGGGCATCTGCCTATATAAAGCAGTTCCCCTCCATGTGCAGAAAGACAGAGTAGAACTGCCTAGCTGAAGAGGCGCCTGTTCCTAGGCGAGCCCAGGGGCAGGCTCGTGGCCTTGATATTTTCACAGCCACTTGTAGCACTGTATGGCTGTTCCATGGCTGTGCTGTTTCCACAACTGTGCTGTGTTATCATTGATCTGTTTGCACTAAGTACAGTTTCCTTCTTCACTGTACTTCAAATTGGAGATCCCTGTTGTTGAGTTAGCACCAGCAACAAATCAGTTGACAGCTGGGCCTCAGAAGAGGTAACTATTATCATTCAGGGCTGTTTGGGATCAGATTCAGCTAGCAGAATTTGCATTGAACATCCAACACATGGTCCCTGTTATTTAATTCATCCACATTCATTGCATCAGCTCTGAAGCCGGAGTTCCCATAGATGTCATACCCACTTGAAAGTGTCGAGGTTTTGGAGTTTGTTTCATGTAGTCGTTAGAACACATACACAAAGAGTAATAATAATAAGACACACTATTTATCCCTATCGTAATATTTTTGTTTACTCTTTCATATATAATTATTGACCAGTTGTTCAGATGAAGAATCTAGAATGTTCTAGTTCTCCCCTCCATGTATCAGAGCAAAGAGAGTGGTGAAGGTAGAGTGCTTGCATTTCCTTTGTGCTCCTGGAGAAAGTTTATCAAGTGGCAATATTGAACCCAAAAGAGTGGAGTGGGGAGGCAGGAGTATTGCTACAACATTTCCATATTTGGTTCTTTCATACTATGAACTTGAATTTTCCCTATTGTGGGCTTGGCTGCCTTACTGGAAAATGGAACAGGTTAGAAGAAGTAGACTAATTTTATCAAGTAAGGGGAAGTCTCTAACCCAGGTAGGAAGAAGGACTGGAGTCCTTGTGTAGCAGTGCGGTCTATTGTGATGCAGCTATGTTGGAAGGAACCAAATACATTTAAAAGAAAGTTCTGTATAACTTCCAGATTTCTTTTATAATTTTGGTACTACGAATTTTAAAAAAATGGTGATGGACTGCAGCTTTCATTTGACACTAAGAAAAATAGCATGAGTGAGAGAAATGATTCTCATCTTGGGTAAGGAGAATGTTTGTAGAGAACCAGAAAGCAAATGTATGGAAACACATAATCCAAAACAAAACCATGGAAATAGTCATGGGAGCTGGCAGTTAGAGACTATGAAAAGGCTTCAAGATCTATGTGAAATCAGTTCACTTCTCTAGTGGTTTTACACTGTGCTTGAAGAAATAAAACAAATTAGACTGCGGGCATGAAAAGGAGAGGGATGCCGAAAGCACCAGAAAGGCCAGCCCTATGGCCTGAGCTCTGAACATGAGAGAGACCTGCTGTCAAAAGAACACTAAGCAATGAGCTGAAGAATGTATTCCTGGTGGGTCTGGACAGGTTCTTTCGATGGCTGCTGATTTACTTGTAGACAGCATGGCTATCCTGGTGGAGATTTAGAATCATTTGGGGGTGCAGCAGAATGTTTCTGTTCAAGATGTGAGTGAGCGCAGTGAGGACAACCCTTTGCAAGAGTCGTTAGTGCAGCGGGGCCCATGCCTAGCATTTGATGCTCTAGCGCAGTTTCTGACAAGAAAAGTTGTTTTGACAAGTTCAAGATCCTTCATATCCAGCCTCCTCTCCTTGTCTGAGGCATTTGCTATCAGAAGTGGGATAGGGACCCTGGCATGGCCGAGATAACATAAAGCAGTTCCCTTCCTGGGACATAAATCTCAATGAGAAGTTGTGAGAGTGGACTCATTCACTGGATTTCATCATAGGGCTGCTGCCTTTTTTTTTAAAAATCCCCTGTTACTGTGTGATTAAGGTACTTTTGCCTGACCCAGGGACCTGTCAGGAATCAGTATGCTTCCTTAAAGTGATTTCAGCCTCCAAACATTTGACCTATGAATATGCTCATCATTTAACCTATTATACAAAGACTTTTCCAATTTAATGACACATTACTCATAGACTGCCTTCTAGGAAATACCCTATGGGAAGAGAAAAGTGACAGTCTGATGACACTAGATGTAATATTTGTGAAATATATGTTATTGACCTATACTTTATAATAAAGAAAAAGTGTGATTGATTACGGAATGAGGAGGATGAAAATATTCAACATTCACGAATAAATAAAAACTGAATGCACTGAAATATCTGTTCTGTCTATGTATATCACTGTGCTTTCCATATTGTTAAAAAACACCACGCATACTAACTGGCATGTAATGGACACTGAACAAAACTGTGGTGATTTTGAATAATTGATTATGCATAACACTGAAATCCTTTTGGATCACCTTTTTGGAAAAATATTTTTAATTTTAGTATCATGATGCTATAAATATAATGAAGTTTTATCGACTGGTTACTGTTAGATTTATCATATAAAGTAAATGTTAGTTGTAGCTCTCAAGTTCATTATTATGTACTGATGGAGCCATATACTCAACTATTTCCAAAGTAAGGGAAAGGACAAATATACTGTTGATAATTTATAAACTTTAACTAACAGGTTTTCTGAACTTGTTCCTTGTTTTTTTTTAGAAGAATGCATTCACATGTAAATCAGCTTGTTAAATTAATGCACTTCCTCAGCAGACCACAGGATCCTTCTCAGGACTACAACCCTGGAGCAAAGTCAAGTGCATGGATGAGAAGATCTGTTGTCATTCTCTAGGAATCTGGGTGAAAAATGGATGAGTTGGCCTTTTGGAAGGTAAAGGCTAAGGAAACCTATGAGCTCTGTGGGCAAATAAGATTTTGAGAGGCCAACCCACATTGAGGAGGTGATTTGAAAAACAAGATGGCCTGCAATGGCAGCAAGTAACTCACAAGGAATAAAATAATTTTGAAATGTTATTGGAATATAAAACAAGGAAGGAATTTATTATTTCTGACTAGTTCAATTTTTTTTTAAATGACCAATTTCAGAATATTGCTAAATACCGGTTGAAGCTACCATGTCTTCCTAAGTCATGTTGTGTAATAACCATGAATATTGATGATCTGTATTTCTATTTTCTGACCTCCACCATTTGCTTTCTTATGATCTTTTTTGATTATCTGAGCTAGCAAAAATGAAAATGTGCAGGGACAGCTTTAAGTTATATATTTTTTTGAATATCACACAAGGTTGCTCTGATAATGTGTGAAGCCAAGATTGAAAACTGATTGAAAAAATATTGTGAAAAATACCATATGTGCACAGAACCCTTTAAGATGCCGAACATTTCCCCAAGATCCTATAATTGAAAAATAAAGTAAAAAACTAATTTGTCACAATGTTTTTAAAAACAATACATTTGCAGTCCTATTCTTACCAGTGTCGTTGGCTGTGTTTCTTCCAACAGCAGCCAGGGAAGGTAGCATACTTGTTTATGTTGGTGACATTCAGCATTTTTAAAACCATTTTCTCCTGATTCAATAGGTTCACCACCCACCTTTACATTTTCAGTGTTTGAAAGCAGGGCAGCTATGGTCAGGAGAATCCTTGAAGAAACCCCCTGGAAGGAACACCCAGTTGGTTCCAGCCTAAAATTAAAAAAGCATGAACACGGGATTTTCTTTAAAGTCCATTTCAGCCAGAAATGAAGCACAAATTGATTGCTAGGTAAAGATTTGCTACAGAGAGAAAGATGGAAGGTAGTGTCGGGTTCTCAATTGCCCTAAGCCTTTTCTTCCACCCTGACCTACCCCAGGGTGATCAGATCATCACATGCTAGTCAAGTCCCTGGTTCCTTGACTCTCGGTTATGTATTAGAAAGAAAACTGTCCAGCGGGAGTGTCACAGTGTCCTTCAAGCAAAGTTCCCTGGTCTCTCAGGTTTTCATTCCTTCTTTAAATCTTTAGGTTGTTCTCTCAAAAGCACTACTGAGCAGCGATGTGGCTCGAATCATGTCCCACTATTAGGGTTGAATTGTTTCTCCCAAAGATATGTCGACTTCCTAACTCTCAGTACCTGTGAATATAACCTTTTTTGGAAATAGTCTTTATAAATAATCAAGTTAAAATTAGGTCATTATGGTGGGCCCCTAATCCAATGTCTGGTGTTCTTACAAAAATTGGGAAATTTGGACAAGGAGAATTGAGTTATACTGTTACAAGCCAAGAGATGCCAAAGATTGTCAGCAAATGAAAAGAAGATGGGAGAGAGGCTGGAATAGACCTTCCCCTAGAAAATTCCTAGTGTTGGCCTAAGTAGTCAGCTAGTTATTGATAAGAACGGTGAGCAAATGGAATCAGATATTAAGAAGCCTGCTTGCTTCACCGGGAAGCTACAACTTCACACACTGCGGGGGATTGCAGCATTGCCCTACCAAAGGGGAGTAACAGCCTTCCTCTCCCACACAGGGAGGAAGGACTGGCTTTTCAATTTCCTCAGTCCACTTGCCCAGACCACTGGGGGAGATAAACATATGCACAATAGGTGCCAAAATGGTGAGCATAGTGGCCTATAAGGTTAGCCCAGGGAAGAAATAGATTTGCTGGGCAGTGGACTCTGCCAGGCCCGAGAAAACTTGGAAAGTTGACTGGTTACTTCAAAAAAGTACCTTGTCCTTCCCAAGCCAATGATAACGTAATCTCAGCCAACAAAGTCCTTTTCTCTCTTGCTTGTTAACACACATCCCATTTGTTCATATGTTCTCTTTGTAGCAACCATGTGGGTCTAGCAGCCACCTGGTGCCCATGGCAGATGAAGCTGGATCTGAAGGACAAAGCTTTAATGTGGCATAGAACCTCTGGGTGCAGGCTCTATTTCTGGGCCTGGTGAAGACAAGATCGGGCTTTTTTCATGATGGGATGAAAACTCAGGGGGACTCTTTTGGTTTTGCCTTTGGCATCACAAATAAATCTTATCACCAGACCTCTTCCTCATTGTGGGTCTCCTGGGATTCTTTCCCTGCAACACTGCAAGAAGCCCACTTCCACCGCCAACATTTGGTGCTGAACCAGGAACGCGAGAAGATGTGGTTTGTGGTGAGAACTCACCCGGTTTGTGGTACTTTGTTACAGCAGCTCTAGCAAACTAATACATGCTTTATGAGGAAATTTACCTTTCAACACTGAAGACTCATTCTTGTGAGAAGTGTCTGTGGGATATGTTCCGTGGTAGGGCTTCTGACTGTAGCAAGGACAGAGGAAAGGCGAGACATGAGAACACAATTACTGGCTCAGAACTCAATCTCAGGGAGTGCTGTGAAAATCACTAATTTCTCCAGATAACCTATGTTGAACATAAACTTTTCACAGCATAAAGCCTTGCCACCTTTTATCTCCCATAGTGAAGGGTGTCACATACACAGTGCTCAGTAAGAATGAATAAAGTATCTGTGACTGGCCTCCTGAGAACCTTCCATCCTGCTGTTAAATTCTAAAAAAAATCACTTAAACTTGCCAAAATGTGAATTCTAGTTTATTAAAGCTCATTGTGTCTCAGTCATCATTGATGTGTGGTTGAGCTTTAAAACATGCACTGTAGTATATGTCTACAACTGGGACTCTTGGCCAGTTTAACAACTTACATTACATTGTGTTTTGTATGCTGTTTTTTTTTTTCTTTTTCTTAAGGGGAAGGCTACACACATTCCTCCTGTCTCCAGAATTTGTCACAGAGGCACATGACAGGCAAACTAGAAATCTCACCTCATTTATAACTGAGGATTACCTGATTGTAAATATACCTGTTTCAAAGTGCATATTTTCAGACTTATACATAGGAGACTGGGGATCCAGATATAAAGCACTTAGTATGCACTGTCTTGAATCAGGACCATGCATGTAATATTGTAAGTTGGACACAAGGGTGTTCAATTACAGAAATGTCGGAGATGCCTTGGTGACCTGGTACTGGTAACCAGGGTCCTAATTCTGCTAAAGCCGTAGGTGTAGACATGGGGTCAGGTAGAGCTAAGATAAATATGTCACAGTGTTTTCTGTGTAAAAACAGTGAATATTTGTAAAAAAATCATCTACGGATGCATATCATGTGTCTCTAACAGTTTGCAAGTACTATACTTGTCCTACCAGTGTGGAGGCGGCTAAAGAGACTTGCTAGCAGGGCAGTTTCGATGAAAAATTGGCCTCATTGATTGCTTTAGCAGTTACCTAATCAAAATAGCTAAATTCAATTTTCTTAAAATGCACTGTGTGGGGTTGATCACCTCTCATATTTTGAAAATGTTCATGAACTCAAACACTACATTAAAGCAGATTTAATCTGACATGACCTAAGGATGCCTGAAAAGCTACACTGAAAACATTTCTCCTTCCCCAGCTGTTAGGTGAAACCGTGATAACAAATGATAATGGTTGTAGGGTAATGGATCACCTCCAGGGGGCCGGGGTCTTGCCAGCTCACTGCCAAGCTCGCTCTGCTAGCTGCAGTTTCTCTCCCCTCCCCTACCTGCTATGTGTCCCATACAATATATCTTCCTAGATTATCTCCATGATGTGGGAACACCTGGTCAGTTCTGAGGATACCAGGTCGAGGAGAGAAGGCATCCCAATGAAGTTCAGCTGGTTGTTTTGGCGTTGTCCGATTTCCATTCTGAAATGTGCTGGGTGACGCGTTCGTCATTCCCGTAGGCTTCTTCCATCACACCTGCCATTATGTAGCTTGTATACTACTTCCTAGCCACAACTTGCATCAATCTGGAACTCTGATTGTTTGTTGCTTAGAAAAACAAAAAATAAACATGAACAAACAAAAATCTTACCTCCTAAAGGATGCAAACAAAGCCTCCCCGGGAAGAATGCTGCCTGCAGCTACTGCAGACCACCTCATCCACCACTGCAGACGGAGGCAGTGCACACGGATTCCATGAAAGGCAGTGTATGTGTTAACACACAGGTATGCAAGCATCTAAGAGGCAGATTGATGTGCTTTCCAATTTTCAGAACATTTAAGTAATTGTGTTTGATGTTTTCTTTTTTAATGACTGAAAGTGTATAACGTTAATTAGTATTTATAAACAGCTGTTACTTGGTTATCTCTTGCTGGAGCCCACTAATGGGTTTATTGGTAAGTTCCTTGCCAATTTTATTTTAAAATTGCATACATGTTAAAAATATGTAACAGTGCATACATAGGACAATGCGTTTTTTCTTATTTATTTTATTTGCCCACTCTCCTCCCTTCATATATATCGGTCTGTCCCCCCTGCATCAAACTAATGTACCTGTATTTGTTTACTACCCACCATCCATCATCTATCAATTTATCCATCTACCCGCCTACCCTTCCATCATCTATCTGCCATCTATCTTTCCATCTGTATATCATCTATTTATCTATCTCCAATGTATCTATGTATTTATCTATGCATCTATCTATCATCTATTTATGAAACACTACTGTTAGACATTGAGAAACACACAGTTGAGTATAATGATTCCTCAGAAAATGGGAACAAGCAGGTGGGCTTTTTTTTTAGATGACCCATTTCAGGTGCTGATGTAAAATGAGAACACAAATTGTACACAGCCATCTCAGTGAGACAGACTGGGGCTGCTACTAGAGTCTAGTCGTTCTGGGTGGTTGGGATTTGAGGGCAGAACATAGATAAAAAGAAGAAGCAGAGAGACAGAGCCCTAGAAGTTCACATGGGACCCTCTTGAGTGTTTGGATGAATGCCAACCTACACTTGGTGTCAGGAAAGAGGCATGCTAGGCTGGCAAGGAATAGCCCATGGAAAGCGTCAAGTGGAAGCACTGTGGAACCATGATCAAGACTCAGACATTGGAGCCTCCATTTGCTGTAGTAGAGAGACTGAGACACAGCATTCTGTCAAATGTTGATGGAGTGTAGCTAGATTAGCTAGATGATGCCCGATGCTCTCTTATGGGAGCCATATTGGTAGTCTCTCACCAGCAATAAATGAAAGTGCCTGTTTCATTAGCTGAGTTTGTTTCGAACTTCTGGATATTTGCCAATCTGATATAAAAGGTGAGCAAATATTTCCACAATAGTTTTCACTTATGTTTAGCCAATTATGAGAAGAATTAATGTATTTTTATATTATTAAGCACTACCTGCATTTTTTACTATAATCTGTATAGTTGTAGGTCTAGTCCATTTTCCATAAGATTTTTCTATACCTTTAAATATTTATGTATTAGAGATATGAAGTTTTTGTCGTGGTTGAAAATGTATTTTCTTATTTTTATTTATCTTTTTAGCTTTCTTATAATTTAAAAAATATTTTTGCAAAAGTTTTTTGATGTCATCAAATATATCAATCACCCACTTTCAAGTTTTACGAGAATTCACTCATGTTTTCTTTTACTACTCATATGGTTTCATTTTTCATCATCAACCTCTGACAAGTTTAGAATTTATCCCAGTGTATGATGAGATAAAGTTGATCCAGCCTGACCTTTTCTGACTGATGAGCTGTTCCATTACTCTAACATCACTTATTAAAAAGTTGGACTTTTTCCTACTGATTTAGATGTCACCTTTATAATGTAATAGGTTTTCATAGGCAATTGTGTCCATTGTGAGTATTCTATTCCGTTTCACTGGTGTGAGCAGCCACCACTGTGTTCTCAGAAATAGAGGTTCTATAGGAAATGACACTGTATCTGAACACTATCTCCCATCTTTATTGTTCTCTCAGTTGTTCTTCTTTGTTTTTTCTCCCACATAAACTTTAAAATCAATTTGCTTATTGTAAAAAGAAAATGATGAGAGTATAATTGAAATGACATTAAATTTATAAATTAACTTGGGGCAAACTGACATTTATGTTGTTGAGGCTTCTCATTGAAGAATATGTTGTAACTTTAGATAGGTCTAAATCTCTTTTTTTCCAGTCCTCTAATATGTATTTTCAATGTAGAACATAGAATGACTATTTTAAATATAAATCATATTGTGTCATTTCTCTGCTTGCTCCAAATCTCCCTATAATAAATGCTGCATCTGACTCAGAACGATAGCCAAACTCTCCCAAGAGCTCCATGGCCTAGTATTGCATCTGGTCCCTCTGTGAGTTCTCAGTCTCATTTTATTCACTTTCTCTACTTTCTTGGTCCCTTGCTGGCCTCCATGTTCCCATATCCAAGGCTTGGGTTTACTGTCCCATCTGCTTAGGATAATTCTCCACAGATACGTATTTACTTCTTATAAGCCTTGCCAACATGCTATATTCTCAGTAGGTTTCCTTGACCATCTGCTTAAAAAGAAAGCTCTTCTCTGCATCTGAGCTTGCATCCACCTTCCATGCTTTATTATTTTCCATAACTTTTTCTGTATGCCAAATATATACTTTTCCAATTTATTGATGCACTAATAAGTTAGGTTGAATTGAATTTGCTCTCAATGATGACACCCCAAACCTCAGAGCAGTGCCTGACGAAGACTAGATGCTCAGAAAATACTAGCCAAACAACTGAGTGGATGATTAACACTGAAAACAGCAACTCTATTCAATGAATCTGTTTCTGAAAATCTACTGGAAACACAAAATAGGCTGGTGACACTCTTTGATGGAAATGACATGATTCAGTGACTGGAAGGGGACAGTGGCCTTATATGTGACTTCTGCTTTCTTCCTCATTCCCCTGCTTTTCCCTGTCCAGGATACAAATATTTATTGCAGGTTTAGAGATTAGCATTTCTAAGTCATTATTTGGAGAAATTCCTGCCCTTTTGTCCTAGGCCATTCTTCAGCTGAAAGGGGTCACAGTTTAACCTGATAAATGGCAACACATTCTGTAAATAAATCCAGACCCAGTCATAATAACCAGATCTTCAAGGTGAATTAAAACTATTTTATTGCTAAGAAAGTCCACTTCACTCTCATTAAAGTTTAATTTTCTTTTATGCCATGAAAAAGCCATTCTATATCTCCCATGTACTCACACACATGCACACACACCACACATATATGTAAACCACACACATGCACACACCATACACATATATACACTACACACACTCATACACATTATACATACACACACATTTGCATGAACACACCTGTACGATGACTCTCCCTATACCTACAAAAGCATTCTGCAGGTAAGACCCTTTCTATTTGCTCATCTCACCTCATATTCTTCTTTGCTCCTGAAAAAAATAGTTATCTTACTTAAAGAAATAATTCTGATTGAACCATTTATTTAAAATTTAAAGTATTTGAGCATTATTTGAGTTTGTGATGTGAAAATTTTATTTCCAGAATACAAGTTCTCTGTCAGCTTTATGCGAACCATTGGCTAAAGAGAAAGATAAAAAGAACAAGAATAAAACAATAAAAAGTACAGACTTATTAAAGTCAGTAATTTTCTAAAACAATATCAAAGAAGTCTAGAGTTAAAATTTGAAATTGAAGAGGTTAAAAATAAAGAGGTTGAAAAGGTAAAAATTAAAGTTAGTGTGTTGATATTTAATTTTTGTTCATGGCAGCTAAGAATGGGTTAGCGATATGTGCATTGGTTCAAATTACTTGACGCAGATTAGTTGGTTGAAAAGACCGCATTGATTCACTTCAAAGCCCCAGACCCTGTCTTCATAACAAAAACCAGAGGCAGAAATTCACATAGGAAACAATATATGTTTCTTATCATAAATTTTTATTGTGGGATATAAAAAGACTACAAAGTACAATATGTTTGACCTCTTAATAATCTGTGTCTCAGTGACAACTGAAATTTCTCATGAGTTATCCTGGATGATGGTCCCTAGATCATGGATGTCTCTTCTCTGTCCTTTTCCAACAGTGCTTCCGAGTCCTTCTGTGTGGGAAGAAACATGGAAACAGCAGGCTGAAGGGGAGATGCCCTTTGTTTTGGATTTTCTGTCTATTCTCAACTTTCCCCTTGAGAACTTTTTAAAAAGTGTTGATAAAATGCATTGCATAATCCATGTGTTGTCTTTTTGTGCATCACTACCTGTGTATTTAATCCTGGCTATAGAAATCCTTTTCTTAACTAGTACAACCAAGTCGGTCACATTTTAGAACCACAGTATTTCCGGGACCTCCATGCTTTGTGATACAACATATACTCTGATCTTCTGCTGTTCTCTTCTATCAAAGACAAAAAGCAACTCTAATCCACTCTCTGATAGCCTTCTGCTGGCAGAGTCACTGGCATATAATATTTGGAATAAACAATCCTCAAGGGAAAGTATTTCCATAAGATACCACGGTGAAGGTAGTTGGTTAGTACAGTTGGTCAGCAATCAGTTAAAATTGCAAGCTAGAACATGATAGAAACTCTATCTTTAAGACAATGATCTTTTCTTTTTCTCTTATGAAAATAGAAATATTAGTAACCTAAGAACTACCTCATGGCTATAGAACTAACACTTTCAGATGATACGTAGTTGACTGCACACACACACAACACAAAGTTGAGTTGCTAGCTCAAGAGCACTCACTAATCTTATTAGTTATGAATTGTTAAAAAATAATAAATTTTCTATTTGCAAAGTGAGCTTCTTTGTTTGAGGAAGAGCTGTTTTATGGCTCCTCTGAATTCTAAGCCAACAGCCTTGCTGCAGGTCAGAGGTTACAGAGCTTGTGTGGAGGACTCATCAGGCTTTCTGGAAGGCAGAGCTCCAATGCTGCTTGCACAGAGGGAGACCATATTGTAGGAGAGCGAAAAGCTTCATGGGGAGACAGGGACTAAAGCCCTATATCCCTGCTGCTGTGGTTCGTGTTTCAGAGTCTACTGGTAGGCTGGGAAGATGCCAACTATGGTGGCATTGCAGAAAGGGCCTCCACCCTTAGGGGAATGCCATGTGCATCTGAGTTTTTAACAGGGACTCACTACTGAACTGGATTGTGGAGAGGTGGTTGGAGTTCTTGAACAAGCTGGGGTCCAAGCTGGTTGATGTTCCATTATTTCTGGTCATGCACTCCCCGCAGTAGACATAATGAGCACTAAGTGGTTTTGATCTGGAGTCTGAGTGTTGGGTCCCTTGAGGCTCTTTCCAGGATCCTGAAAACCTGCATTGTGTGAGTCAGACTCCAGTAGAAACTCATGAGGTGGGGTTAGCAGGGAAGTGGGGAGAAAATGTTCTGCAGGCAAACATTTGCACTCTGGACACATTTTCTCTTCCCAAAATATGTTGAGAAAGCTGTCTCTTTAGGCTGAGTAAATCTCCAGACCTTCACTGATTTTGGAACAAGACATGGATCCTAGGTAGAGAGAGCCCTCCATGCATCTGAGCATGACCTTGCCTTTATCCTGTGGAGTGGCACCAGAGCATCCAGTTCCAGCCCATTTGTCTGAATGACTGGTGAGATTCTCCGGCCACCTCCTTGTGCTGCATAGTCGACCTGTCCTGGTGGTTTTTGAGTCCATAATGGGAATCATGTTTCATATAACAACACTTCAATTGTTCCTCCTTGCTTTTGAGTAAAGTGGTCTAAGCACCATATGTCTCCCATTTTCCAGTTTGCATTTTCTGACGGATGTCCTTTTTGATGTGCTCTGAGCCCTCTATGCAAAGCAGACAGGTGACCAAGGTAACTCACATGCCTGTGCAGTGGATGTGAGCTTTCTGAACCCTGGCAAGCAGGCAGAGTTTCTCATGAGTGGGCAATTTGACAGAGTGCTTTTAATTGATTCTTTTGCCCAATCACATACCTGTATTTATTTAATAAATCAGTCTTATGAATTTAACACTAAGATATATATATATATATATTATCACTCCTAATAGGAAATGAAAGCCCAGCAATTCCATTTTACACAAGCCTGGAACATATGCACTTTGATTTTGACATGTTTCTTACAAACACATGGTTTGCAAGAATGAACGACTATAATACAGTTCAGGTCGTGGGTAAGGGGAGCGGTCTGTTCTTCCCGCTTGAGAGCACGTGTCTCCTGCTTTGAGGTCAGACCACTTCAGATGAAGGACACCCTAGGTTTTAGTACAGACACATTCATCTTTTAAAGGGCTATCATTAATGAGGTTATTTGGCTTTTTTTTGAATCACAAAATGGATCCCTTTCTAGAGTTAAGATAGAAAGAACTTGATCATTTCCTTATGAGGATCAGTCAATGCCATCAACTCGCTGTGCTTCTCTTGGGATAAAAGATGAAAAGATTCTGAATCCTGTGGTTTTTAATGCTCTCCTGCCTCCATGGGCAGTAAGTCTTGAGCTTCTTCATATTTTCTTGTAGAGCATAATTGCCGAGTGTCTAAGGGTCACGATTAAGGAGGAGGTAAGTGTAAATTTATCACATGTTAAAATGGCACAAATAACATTTGGAGTTTTCCTTAGTGGAAGTTGACTTATTTTAGTGCATTAATACAACCACATCATTTTTTTCTGAAGGATCTATAAGATAACTATGTTTTCTGTTAGCTTTTATGTTGTTTTCTTAATTTTTGCTTACAATGAGTAAATGATTAATTTCAGTATACCTTGGTTGAATATTAAGGCTCCTAGAGACCATCAACCAACGCAGAAAAAGGGGACCAAGAAACATGAAATCATTTGCTAGAGCTAAGACTGAAGCACATGATCCTGTACTTTCTGGATTTGGGCAGGAAAATTTTCAATATTCTAAGCTTCTAAACATTATTTTTTATATTTTTCAATTGTTAATAGTTTCTAATGCTGCTAAATATTAGATATATAATATTTATATACTCGTGTATATATAAATCACCCCTGGGTGAGATATATCTCACCCCAACAATCAGGATTCTGAAAAACAGGTGCTGAAAAGTCTTAGGCTACAATTTAATCAAAACAGATGTTGGCGAATTCTGGTTCATTTATGCACTTTGGCCACTTTTATGGGCACCCACATATCTCATTTATTTCACGACACAATGACTATCTTGTGGGGGAGACCTGATGCCCATTTACAGAGGGAGTCAAGAGATCCCATGAAATTCTGCTCTCCTACAAAGCATGCTTATTCACCTTTTGGCACTTTGCCTTTTTTTCCTTTTTTTCTATGTCTCCTATTCAGTCAGTTTACTTTCTCCCCCCACATTCTGTATCCAACCCATGCCCCCACCACTTTCCATTTTCCCTCTGCTGGGACTCTAAACAAAACAGGATATATTGGTTTCCTTGAATAATGCTGGGACTTTGTGTCGAAGCCAAAGCCAAATGTATTAGCTTAATTCAAACACAAATACAAACACTTGGGCAGACAGTGAGATATAGTGATCAATATACAATTTTTAAAATTTGTATTGCCCATGTGTAAGTCACAAAATAAATTTAATCTTCCCTCCTAAGATTAATGATTTTCCTCAGAAATTGTAGTTTACAAAAAGCAAAAGAGAAGAAAAAAGACAGACTCTTTGTTTCTATTTTGTATATATGTATATATATATATTTGTATATGTTTATTTGTATGTGTATATTGATATCTGTGTATGTATATGTACATGCACACATATATAGTCATATATACATACATACAGATATGCATCTCTCAAATAATGAATAACATTGAGGTAGTACTCCTCACTAATTGTTTGGCCTGGAGAAGGGTGCTAATGATGGACACCAATTTCCCAATCAAAAAAACATAGTTAACATGGACTTGATCTTGCTGTCATTTGCTCTGCCTTTTTTGGGCTTGGAGAACCAGGCAATTTCCATTGGGAAGACTGGGACTTCCTTTCTGGATCACAGCCATAGACCCATGACTCACCTCTGGTTATGACCTTCTTGAGGCAATCTGGTTCAATGGTAGTGGTTTGAATCAAGTCATTAGCAACTGCAGCATGATCTTCTGCCTGATCTGGTAGTGGAAGCTGTGGAACAAATTTTGCCACGACATGTTTCTTACCAAGATCCTACGTCAAAATCTCAGACACAATAGCTTTTGGAATCTTCAGATCAGCCTCTAGTTCTCGCGCAGTCAGTCTTTGATCTTTGTTGGTTGTAGCCCATACACATTCAACATTCTCAGGTGTCCTGCTTGTTGCAGGCCTTCTAGAACATGGTCACTTTCAACAGATTCTTGACCATCTCTGAAGTGTTTGTACCACACTTTTATTTGTGCTTCACTCATTGCATTCTCTCTAAAGACCTAAATCATCTGAATAGTTTCTGAGGAGGAATGTTCAAACTTAATGCAAAATGTGATGCAGATTCATAGCTCTACTCACACAGTACACATGCTTATTCAACAGTATCTACAGCCCCTATTGATTAGTACAGTGAAGTTGCCATTGTCCACACATGCACATTATAGTCCACTTTCCTTGGCTGCTGGATTATATCTATTTCAAACAAATTGTTCTCATTACATTAATACCAGCTGGACTTTTTCTGTACAAATCTTATATACATATACTGCATATATGGTATGTGCATATTTCAACCTCCAAGGACTGATCAGCCTAGAGAAACAAAGAGCAGAGCATGGGCCAGCCACTAACACCACACCTGGAAACCAGGAGAAGAGTAGCTTCTAGGCTAACCCCTTAGCCTGGGTTAAATCCAAGGTAAGGCCAGGAGTGTGTGTATTTGTAACTGTGTATTTGTTCACTACCTCACTACCCTTTATTTATCTCTATATTTGTTGAGCTCCTAAAATACCCCAAAGACTGTGCTAACTAAATTCAGGAGACACACAGTTAAAATGAATGGAAACTTGACTTCAAGCAGCAAATGGAATAAGAACCAGACCAAGAACTGAGAGCAAAGAATACAGAACCAGGCACATTTCTCTCAAAGCAAGGTCAGTAACTATAAATTTGTTCACTGTGCTTATTATTGCCATTTAAATACATTCAAGGTATTACCACATTCTTGTACTTTGACATTGTCTCTGGTGCTGAGTTTTTAATGGATGGGAAAACCTGGTCCTTGAGTATTTTCATTTATTTATATTACATAATAACTGCTTATGTTATTGTGTATGTTTTCAAAAACTAACTTCATATTACTTAGAGCAGCGTTATTAAAATAACTTAGCATCTTCGGATAAATTTAAATCAACAAATTCTAGCACTGTTGGTTGTAAACATGCAATGAAATCCTCCTTGTTTCTTGCAGCAGGCAGAAGGCACAGTAGGAATGAGCGCTTGGTTTTAATTCTGTTGCCAGTGTTCGCAATATCCTGTGATATTAGTCAAGTCATTATATCTCTTAGTTTCTCTGTCTTGTTGATAGTTACATTTGTATTAATAATGGTATATCACAGGTTCATTATAAAAACTTCAAATGAAGTAATAAATGTAGCATTCATTCGCCCAGTAAATGGTAGCTGCCATTTTGATCATCATCATAATTTCTATGTTATATATGTGTTTTCTTTTTTCCTAATTTTTCTTTCTTTTTGGGTACATAGAGTAAAATCGTGAAGGAAGATGGGAGCACACTCTTTTCCCATTTGCTTTGGAGCTGAGAATGTCACTCTATCTTTATTTTGCCTCTATTCAAGACAACACATATGTGGCACATAAGACAACGCATGCATGACGGACTGTACTGGATTACGACCGTGCAATGCTTGTGGGATGTAATGGAATGTTCCAACCCAGTCACGTGGCCTGCGGTCTAGGTACTGCATTTGGAGCTGCTGCTCTGGGCTCATTGAATGGAGACAGGGAATGCCTGCGAGAAGTGTGGCATTTTAAATTTGAACGTATCTATGATTACAGAAATTGAGAAAGAAAACTTTCTGTAATATTGAAAAGATGACCTTTTGAGAATAAATAAATCAACAACTACACCATAAATCGAATAATTATTAAGGTATCTCAGGATATCAATACATTTTACAATGGCAAAGAAGGGGGAACATCCCGACATTTATCCCAACTCCATCTTGCTGGTTTGATTTTTAGTCTACCAGCTCAGCGAAAAACTGATAAGAGGCTCATACCTTGATTTCTTTTGAATCAAAATGACAGAAAACTTTTCTGTAACTGCCACATGGGGGAACTTGACTTGTGGAGTGCCCACAAGATGCTAAAAGAGAACTCTAATTATGCCTTAATCCTCACAAAATATGTAATGTGATGTGGCTGTTTTTCAAGTGGCAGAACTATAAGCAGTAAAGGCCTTGGTGTCATTTTTCTGGAAAACATATATAAGATAAGCTGATGAGGTATCTGTGTAGTTAAGAAGTTCTTGACTTCTATTTGCTGACTGGGTGGCATCTTCCTCCTTACTTTAGATGTGCACTTGTCATTAGGAAGACAGACAGATACATAGGCAGAAAAGCCTGAAGCATCGTGGCTTGCTGTAAATCAAGAGTTTTATCTTTAAATTTAGTGACCAACTGTGACAACCTCGACGTTTACAGACCTCACATCTGTGTAAACATGGGGAGGATCAGAACGGTTCATCATAAATTCTTATTCAATGGCCGGTGCATTTTAAAGCCTACACTGTTGTGAAGCACCTTGGTTCTGCTGCCGTCTCCTCTGGCTGTGTGTGTGTGTTTTCTGAAAAGAAAGCTTTCTGGTTCCAGCGTGAGAAGTCAGTAAAACATGATATACGGAAAGCTAGAAAAGTCCCGGGTCACTCTTAATGAATGTTCTATTTGTTTAGTGAATAATTGTGCTTTAATTGTTTGTGTGGTAAGTGTCTTTAAGAATTTCTACTCTTAAAACATTCTTTATGAAAAACATGTTTATCCTTTCATGTTGCGTTAGCATTTCTTGCTTCTTGTATTGGCATGTGGACACCAGGTATCCCAGGGTTTCTCCAGGCAGTCTGCAAGCAGCAGTCTGTCATGTCAGCTCATTCTGCACATCGGGTGTGAAGGCAAGCACCAGAGAATAAATGAAGCTCTTATTGCTAGTTGTGAGGTCTACGTTATCTTTGGGTTTTACTTTATTCTCCCTGAAGTGCCAGTTTCCTGTTAGTATCAAAATAGAATCATTATTTTCCTGTTTTCAATAGACTCAGAAAATACAAATGTTCTCTAACAACAATTGCTGGAGGAAATAGACGTGCTGGTGTAGCAAAGGAATTTTCATATAAGCCTAACAAGTTCTTGTGTTAAATCTTTATCTCATAGGCTCTGGATTCAGAATCCTTACTTCAAACTTTGACCCTGAAAATGAAGATGAAAACAATATAATAATATCAATAACAATAATTTGATAGTGTTACTTTTAGGCTAATGAAATGGTCTATGAAAACTGCTTAGTGCAATGCCTGACTCAGAGAAAGCTCTTTAAGAATAAGGGGGAAGAGTGGAATAAATTTTATAAATCATAATTTATTACTTTTCTTAACTCAGTTAAATCTGGCTCAAGCTACATTCCCCAAGGTGACCCTTAATACAGTTTGAGTCCTTGCTGAGAGCATCGTATACTTTCTTAGTTAGGGTAATATGAGGCTCCCGGAGGTTCATAAAGTTCTCTAGAAAGAGGTCCATCTCCCAGTCTGGTTTTGTTCCTTTTAGGCACACCATGGCTCTGATGACCTCTGGGTCTGATCAGAAAGTGTGAGGCCACAGCCCAGGATTACAGCAAGGCTCTCTTAGATGAGGAGCTACTGAAGGCTCTAGTGGTTGGCACATGGCTGGGCACATAAAGGCTGGTTCACGGTCAATGTTGAATATGCAACAAAATACAAACCACGTTTGGTGGCTTGAGTTTCTAGATGGTTAGGGCGAGAAACTTGTGAATGTATTTGGTTAATTAGAAAGGTCAACCCTGGATGACATAACTCAGTGGATTGAGTGCCGGCCTGCGAACCAAGGGGCCACTGGTTTGATCTCCAGACGAGGGCACATGCCTGGGTTGCAGGCCAGGTCCCCAGTAGGGAGCACATGAGAAGCAACCACACATTGATGTTTCTTTCCCTCTGTTTCTCCCTCCCTTCCCCTCTCTCTAAAAATACGTAAATATTTGTTTTAAATCAAAAAATTAAGGACCCAGCTCAAGCCTCCTCTCCACTTGTAAAATCAAATCTAAGACCCACTTCTGACTCCAGTTCAGGGTGACCTTCCTGCTCTGCACACCACCCACCTTTTTGATAAACTTCCTTGCTGTGAGTTCATCTAAACTACCCATTGAAACGTTGGGGGAAAAAAACAACCAGAGGCCTTTGGTAAGTACTCAGACCATGGCTGTCAAGGAAGCAAATGTGGGGTCAAGGACAGGAGAGGTATTTGACAATGAATGAAAAAGAAGCTTTATGGGGTCCAAGGTTTCTGTTTAGCAAGGAAGACATTTCCCGCCAGTTCTGAATCTGGAAGCATTTTACTTCCCTCCTAACATCTATGGGAATTTTTAAACTTCACTTTGAAGGAAAAGCTCCACAAAAATCCAGAAGTGCAAAAAAAAGCAATTCAGTGTAAAGAAAGGAAGGCTTTTCTGGCCTACAGTAATAGAGAGGCCCCATTTGAGCTTTTGTGGAAAAGGGAAGAGGCTCCTGTCTTCACTGGGAATTGTTGGGCCACTATGCCGCAGATAGCTACAGGAGAAAAATCACATGTAGCTGCATCCAGAGCTACCCTTGAAAACATTTTGTTCCTAAAAAAGAAACCTGGGGTAATTTGGGATCCTGAGAAACAAATGAATCTTAACAATTGGACTATTACCTTTAGCATGAGCAAGAATACTGTGTGGATGAAGGATGACACTTGAAACAGTTGACGGTCAATGAACACAGAATAGAGCAGTGAGAAAAGAAGCACAGGTGGAGATGAAGCAGAACCTGGTTTTTGTTTCACCTGGATAATGCTTGCCAAAGGTTTTTGCCGGTTTCTTGCATTTTTTGTTGCCACTTCACTGAGCCACCAAGTTCCTGCATATCAGCGTGTGTACTGCTGAAAGCAAACACCACTTTTCCGCAATTGGCTTGAGTCAGCTCTTTAATAAGTTGTGTTCTCATTCACTCTGTAGATGACTACCCATTCTACTTTTTATTATTAACATACAGTTCTGTGTTTAAAATCTACTTGAGTTTCCCACTCAAACACCTGTATGGAGTGGGCAACAGGTGTGATTCTGGTGCCAGACTAGGCAGAGCAGATGCCCTCCCCCTAGTGCTCTGAAAAGGTAAGACCTGTAGCATCCTGCCATGCATCTTTCTCAGGGATGATGGAAGTTCACTGATCAGTATCCTCCAAACTCCATTATTTTACCAGCTCTGTCTTTTCTATAATTCAATTTAAAAACTTCTCCAAATGCTTTCATTAAAGACAAATAGTTCACTAGGTAAGTTGGCTGTGCTCATGTTTCAACTAAAACATAAACTATGTTTAAAATATGTGTAAGTGATAAATACCAGAAGTAAAAGACTGAGTACCAAAAGGATGTACGTACCTATTGGATAAAGTATTGATTTGGATAGGTACCAGATATGCATCATTAATTGTGCAAATAACTGATGGGTTAGACTTACTTAAAGAAAGGAAGTGTAGCCAGTGAGGAATGTAAGGATTTTTGGGCAGGACAAGTACGGTGACCAGTGGGCCATGGTAGGACAACATTTAGAGCAGATCTTTTCAGACATAAACCCATCTGCTTAGCAGTCCAGTGAACATTTGTGTCTGTTGTGATGACATACAGGCATCTTGGATTCAGTGTGACCAAGATTGACACACAATCCTCACCCTCCTACTTCTTTCATAGGCTCTTAATTAAATCATCACCCAAGCTCTTGATCCGGCTGCCAAAAGCTGTTCGTGTGCATCTCCGTCACTCCACCAGCCTCGTTTGATGCCCAAGTTCAGGTTCCTACTATGCTTTCACGTCATTCATGATAGTGACCTCTCTGGTCTCCTTGACTCTGGCCTTGCACCTCTGCCCTACCCCCACTCAATCAATGGTGATATTTCTTGATTGTATTTATAGTCCTGCCTTGCTAATAACCTCCTCCGGACCTTCTTGACCTTCAAGGTAAAAAGCAAAATATCTCAGCTGGGCTATCAGACTCTTCATTATGTAAGTTGAATTTGCTCTTCCCGCCTCAATTCTGAGCTCTCTCTCCCACTGGGCCCCTTTCCAGAGGACCCTCTCTCCTCTGCTATACATGCAGCTGGCCATGTCCTTGTCATATCAGGGATTTAGTGACCATCTGCTCTGCTTGATTCCCTCTCTCAGGAGCTCAATGTACTCACATACATCCTAGTTTCTAACATCTCATCGTGTGATAACTCTATTCTGAGCCCACCATACAACAAGTCCTTGAGAACAGGGGTTGTATGTTGTTTATGACTTGATTTCTGAGCCTTTCAGAGAGGAACTGAATGTTCCAGGGACATTTTGTTGAGTAAACAAATACAAGAATGCTAGCAGCTTCAAGGGTGAGAATGAGAACCGTGAGGGTGAAAACTACAAGAAATACAAACACAGGTTTTATACTGTCCAGAAGTACCTCTGAGTGGAAAGCTCTTTATCAAGGAAGGAGGGAGTCTGAAGAGAATTTCAAGGGTTCCATGAGTTCCATCCCAAAAGTCAATTGACACGTTTATTCCAGGTTATATCCATGATTCCTGCCAGGCAAGAGTTGTCTCCAACACCCTGGGTGGAGGTGAGATGGCTTAGAACATATATGAATAAGGAAACACCTACGATCTCTCAGTGCACACACTGCCTTATTGCCCATGTGCATCTCTGCCTTACTGTCTTATGAATTCTACTTAAAATTTATTCTATTCAAAAGGTGGTTCTTCCCATTTTTTTAAATTTTCTGTCCCCATTCCTTCCCAGGCACTGAGGTTAGTTTATCGTGCACAAGATAAGCAGACTCACCAACTTCATTCTAGATCAACTCCTTACTACTCCAAGTCTGAAGAAAAGGAGAGTATAATAGCCTCTCTCTCTTCTAAGTTCCAAGGGTTCCATGAAATTCTTACACCTTGAGTAAGTCAGACATGGATGGTCTCCACATCCAAAAATGTGAAAACAAAAGCAATGCATAGGAACAACTGCACCATAAATACCTCCCAAGTGTTCTGACCCTAAAGTACTTCCCAAGTAAATACAACTTGCAGCTTATTTGAAGAAGTACCGGAATCAAGTAGACCTCAAATTTCTATCTGGTTTGAAACTCCTACAATCAGGTATGTGAAGAGAATTTCTCCTCCTAATGCATCATGCCCATATGTAAATATGCATACATTCTCACTCACCAATAAACACACAGCCACTCTCCCGCACTCATCAAACACCACATATGTTCACACGCAAACACACTCACACAACATTTTTACAAATGATTAAATAATGTAATAACTGAAAAGAAGAGGCTTAAGCAGCAGGCTTTTAGCATTCTGAAGCAATACCTCCCTAGCCCTTCACAACTCCTCAAATTGGAGACCTGGATGAGATGGTTACTTAGTGGCTAAAGGCCTTTGTGCATGTGCTCTGCTTCCTAAGTGATATGATTTAATATCATGGCAATGTTTCATCTTGGTCATTATCATCTGCTTTTCAAATTACAGGTCACAGTTTTGGGTAATGTACGATACCCTAAACTACAGATGTTTCTACTACAAATGCCAATGACCTCTTACAATATATATTCTAGAGGAGCTAGATGTTAGAGTCATTCAACCGAGTGGCATTGTTGTGATATAGCAAACAGTGGTACTGCTTGCATGGAAAGCCAGGTAGAATCATGTACACAAAACAGCCTCCCTTTGTGATGGGGCTCAGGCCTTTCCTAACACCCTGCACTCAGCTTTATGCACCAGAACATAAGCAATGATTAATGAGTTGGCAAGAATTCTAGAAGGTTAGAGGAACTATACATATTTAGTTTAATGATGAGATGGTTGACAGCTGACCTGAGAATGACGTTTAGGAATGGGAGTTAGTGTTCCTCCAAGGATGGTGACCAGCTGCTCTCTGTCTTCAGTGGGCAGAGGGAGACATGAGCGGAAATGAGCTTAAACTGTATCATAAGGTAATAATTTGAGTTATAAAGAACTTCCTGAGGCTGGAATGGGTTACCATGGAAAGGGATGGAATCTCCCTTCCTCAAGGTCTGTAAAAATAAGTCTGTCCAACTCTGTTAAGGTTTGGGTATTCCTCTCAAATGCAGAATTGAGGATCTACTCCAGAAGTTTATCTATCCATGGACATATATCTGAATTCTAAATTATTTTTTCTTTACCCTCACTTTCTCTTCATGTGCTTCCTTTGTTTTTCACTTATTATTTACAAGGCTAAAATATATTCTTTTGGCGTATAACACTATGAAGTTTGACACATGCATACAGTCATGTAACCACTGCCACAGTTAAATAAGGAACAGTTCTTTTCCGATTTTACATTCTTTTCCTCTAACATTATTATTTTCCTTTTTCTCTAGACACATGTGTTAATATTTAAAATCTGTGAGAGATCAGCACCAAATTGCCCTCTCAACCCCATTCATTTAGTAGGCAATATAATGGGTTAAATATATATTGAGAGAGAGAGAGAGAGAGAAGAGAGAGAGGCTATTATACTCTCCTTTTCTTCAGACTTGGAGTAGTAAGGAGTTGATCTAGAATGAAGTTGGTAAGTCTGCTTATCTTGTGCACGATAAACTGACCTCAGTGCCTGGGAAGGAATGGGGACAGAAAATTTTAAAAAATGGGAAGAACCACCTTTCGAATAGAATAAATTTTAAGTAGAATTCATAAGACAGTAAGGCAGAGATGCACATGGGCAATAAGGCAGTGTGTGCACTGAGAGATCGTAGGCGTTTCCTTATTCATATATGTTCTAAGCCATCTCACCTCCACCCAGGGTGTTGGAGACAACTCTTGCCTGGCAGGAATCATGGATACAACCTGGAATAAAGGTGTCAATTGACTTTTGGGATGGATGGAGTCAAGTGTACTGGAAAGTGAAGCTTTGGGTTTCTGGCATCAGGAGCTCATTGAATTCCAGAGACCTGGAGGTTACACAATGAGACATAGGGTGGGCAGAGGCAGGGCATGACTCTCCAAAGAGGATAAACACCCTCTGTGGTCAAAGATCAGGGTTCTTTGATCAGTTCTATTGCAATTAGAGTAAGACAACTAGGTTGTTGTCTCTGGCCTTGCCATATTGAATCCAGGAGGACTGCAGCAGATGCCTGATGAAAACAAGCAAACAAATGAAAACACCAACATATAAAACAACACAGAAACACGAGAAGATCCAAAGGAAAGTGGGTTCTTACGCCTTGATGGTAGGAATAGAGCCACTCAGAACTTGGACCCACTCAAAATGCCCATCACAAGCATGGGGCCAGAGAGCTGGTGCTGAGGAGGCTGAGAGAGCAACGGCATACATCCTCAATTTCCTCCCCATCTTGGCCTTGTTGGCAGGCTGGCCTGATACCGACAGTTTTCAAGTCTCTTGGAGGGTCATGAGAAGGCCCAAGAATGCTGGGACTGGACAAGTGTACCCACCCATGGTGGGAGGTCTTGGTTGCCAGAGAAATGCCACTGGACAGAGGCTGCTCCAAAACCTGGATGGAGAGGGACTATACCGCAGCTAAGGCCAGAGGCCACAGTGGGGCCAGTGAGCTAAAGAGCCCTTACCCAGATTGAGGTGCATGCACCCCTAGAAATATGTCTTCCCACAGCAAGGGGTAAATCACAGAGAAGGAGAGCCATTGTTATGTGTGCAGTGACATGTGCTAGAACTTAGCTTAGTCCTGCTCTAAGGTTGCACACCCAACATTTAGAACAACAAAGTTGTCACCCACTAGCCAAGGCTGGTTTAGACAAAGTTAATTACATACAGAATACATACATGTAATCCATTTCCAAGAGCTGGTCTTTGCCTTTATTATTATGATACATCCGAAGAAACCCATGGGTCTGAGCACAGCTTCTGTCATTTAACTGATTTTTCTTTCTCTCGTATTTTAATAACAATATTTATTTATCTTAGAAAGATAAGTGCTGAGTTTATTAGAAGGGCGTCTTGGTATCTTCTCTTCTCTTCCCTGTCTGGATTATTTCTTGTTCATTCTATTATCCTCACATTATATTGGCCCAACTCTCTTTTACCACATATCCATCCAATCGTTGCTTATTTTGCCAAATTCAGAAGAGAAAAAGTCCACACATACACATGTATATGAAACACACAAATATGCAAAGTGCATGGTATATGTATTATTTAACAAATAGTTTTTAGGAGCAGAGATAAATGAGTTGAACTTAAGTCTTTCTTTGGAAAACCCGCTTTTCTTTGAGTGCTGTGGTTCACAATCGCAAATTACCTTCATACCATCCAGACCTCTGCGCTTACAAGCCCTCCATTTTTGGAGAGGTTAGGGGCAGTGTGTGACTGACACACCTCCACTCCCATGAGTACCCCCAGCAGGCCTGAGTGACAGTCCCAGCAGTGCATCGTCCTCATGGCAAAGACCGTGAGTTCCTCAGACCCCAGCCGCCTGCCTGGCCTGCACTCCACACTCACATTGGGATTTCCCTAGTTAGACGCCTTGGTTTTCTTTGGCTCTGCCTCACCATTCTTGAATTATGTTTCCTTGAATTGCAGAGGGTAGATTTCTGCACAGAAGATGCTAAGAAACCCTCCCCCCACCAATGGAATTTTGTCTCTTTGCAGCTGCTGGAAAAAAGACTCTGGTTTCAGAAGGTGGGCTGTGGAGGTGGGAGTTCCCAGATCAAGTTTTAGATTCCTTCAGGGCTTGGCTGTGGAGTGAAAAGGATCCTCCTGTTTGGGGCGAGGCCCTGTTTCCTAGGACACTCGACTGGCCCAGATGAATAGGGAATATGAGAAGGGAGAGGGAAGGGGGATTAGTCTGTGTGGAGTAAATGTTGATCTTTCCTCACCTGCTTTTAACAAGTCTTCGCCTCGCTGAAATATGTTTTTATTAAATTTTAATCAAAAGCACAAAAACAGATTGTTTATCATAGGAAAGACTGACCTTATTGTAAGCTTTCCTTGCCCAGCCAGTCTTAGAGATGTTCGCAACTTGACACCAGATAAGCAGCCTTCATTCAGGAGTGCAGAACTGCGGGGGGACTGAGGGGCGTGGAGACAATGGACCGAAGGGGACAAATGATTATTGTTATTATTTGAACCATGGATTCCCTTCCACACAAAGTTTACTAAGGAAAGCCTGTGTGTGCTGGCTGTTGAATCTATGCAGCATTCAATGTAGAGGGAACAAACATGCGGATGATTGAATTGTTAACGTTTTCACTCATACAGGTGGTCTCTGAAAGGTCTGACCTGCCAGCCTGAATTTCTCAGGATGGATAAAAAGAAACAATGCACATGATATGCTTCTGGCCTCTGGCCTTTTCATGATACAGAGTCTCGGTTTGTTTTTAGGGAAAGCCACGCACAACATACAGTGTGTGTGAATCAAGTTTACCTTCTATTGGGTATTTAAAGAAACATCCGAAGCCTGTGTGCTGGGCCTGTTCTTCCAGCTTCCCAGTTTCTTCTCCAAGCTCACACTTTCTACTCAAATGGCTGAGTGATTCAAGTCCGTGAGCATCTCTCCTTAAGAGTGGTCAGAGAATAATTAAATGAGACAGTTTCTTCTTCTGAGAGACAATGCTATCTTAAAATATTTTATGTAACACTTTATTTTACGCTTTATATCTACTATATGACAGTTTTATAATAAAATAATTACCACACACTTTTATTTAATTTACTTAGCAGAGGGAAGACACAGTCAACTTTAATCCGATTTCACTGGCCTTGAAAACCTCGCTGTGCCCTGGACTCTTACAGGCAGATTTCAAAAGCCAGCTTTCTGCGGGGCTCTCTCTGGGCTCAAGTGTGCTTCCTTTCCACAAGTGTAGGACAAATACAATAAAAAGGAAAGGCTCCACGCACAAGGAGCAGGGAAAGGTGAGAAAGAAAACAATAAACGCTTCTAAATGTGGTTAATACTTGCCACCCCCAGGCTGATTTTCAGAGCTGGTTTTCAGCAGAATAATTCCAGGAGGGGCCCCTGGCCTTCCAGGCTCTTCCACGCTTCCTCCCATTTAGTTTTCTGCCCTTCATAATTTCAAGTGTTTATTTTCTTATTAGGAACAACATAGCATCAATATTTTGTGCGACTTCAGAACGATGTCTACAAAGACAGGAGGAAAGAGAGGAGGGCTTTCCCTCCCTCCTCACAGAATGTTCTCTGTGAGAACAACATCAGCTCTTTGTGAGGCACACAGCCCTCTGGTTTGACACTAATTCTCCTCACTGACGTGACACTTTAAAACTGTGGTTCTAACACTGCAGTGTTCAGACCGTAGCACCAGCTTCTCTTGGAACACATGAGAAGTGCGTATCTGTCCCACCAAGACTGGTTGAATCCAACACGGGTGACGCGGCAGGTCCAGCAAGCTTTCTCGGCGACTCAGGTGAGTCCACGTTACAACGTGAGAGCCAGGGTTACAGAGAAGTCAGTGGTGAGAGCTGAAGTGTGTCCCTCAAATACATAGTTGCCTTCCTAACCCCAGTACTTCAGCATGTGCCTGGAATAGGGCCTTTGATTAGGTGATCACATTAAAAGGAGCTTTTAAGGTGGCCAGAAACCAGTATGACTGGTGTCTGTGTAAGAAGAGGAAATTAGGACACAGATACACAATAGAAAGAACATCTGAGAATACAGGGAGAAGGTGGGCATCTGACAGCCAATGATGGAGCCCTCAGAAAGGACCAAACCTGCTGGTACCTGGATCTTGGACTTCCAGCCTCCAAAAGTGTGAGAAAATAAGTGTCTGATGATTAAGCCCCCAGTCTACGGTACTTTGTCACCATAGCTCTAGGAAACCAATACAGTAATGAAGGAGGTCATGTAAAAATCATGTGAATCTTGGCCAGTTAACTTTGAGAAAGTTCAAGGAAAAGGGCCTCAGGTATCCGAAATATTCCTTTCTTTCTTGCTGCTATTCTCAGTCACCAGAACATACCTCACAGACTGACCCATGTACTTCTTCACATACTAATTTGGTCACTAATGAACTATTACAGTTTCCATGTGGATTTTCATGAGTTTGGTGAGTTTTAATGATTGTGCAGAACATCATTGGATTTTAATATCACCTGGGTGGCTTTCTCAAGATGCAGCAGTTACTGCGGCATCCATGTCCTTATGCCCTCAACTTGGGTCTGAGTTTTGGTTCATTTTAGACAAAGGAGGGCCTGTGGCTCCATGAGAACCTGTGCTCGGGCTGGATGGGGACGAAATGGAGTCCGTCCTACACTCTGCAGCAATATCCCCTTCACCCACCGCTCCCACTCCCACCATGCAAGTCTTCCAACACTGACATATACAGACTCAGATATTATTCACACATGCACATATTCACTCCTCCCACGTACTCTCACACACATACTCAAACACACTCACTTCTACCACACGCTCTCAACACTGGCACATTTACACTCACTCTCACACTCTCCCCATATACTCTTACACTCACACATACTCATGCACACCTGCTCCTACCACACACACACACACACACACACACACACACACACACATTCGGGGAAGTCATGGAATACCGTCAGAACTTTGTCCACCCAGGCCCCACGCACGCTATGGCTCCGCTCTCCTAAAGCTTTTGATAGAAGCGCAAACATAGCAACTGACCCTTCAGTTGATGCATATGGCTTTCGAAAAATATTATTTTAAAATTTCCCTAGACTCCAATCTACACATCTGGCCTTGAGATCTCCTAAAAAGCTGCTGGATTTGAGACATGCCCCTTTTGCTGAGTTCTGGAACATTGACAGGGATCCAAGATTATGGGCAAATAAAAACAAAAAGCACACCACATGCATTTGGAATTAACTTTGTTCCTGCGTAGGTGCAGCCTATTGTACCCTGAAAGTGACCAGGCTGAGTGCTGCTGGCTCAGTAGTTGTTAAAGTATTTGTTGAAGACCAGTTGTGCGTTAAAAATCTGTACGTATATTGTCTGTAAACCTGACAACATTACAAGACAGAGCTTGATATCTATATTGTACCAAGAAATTCTGTCTCAAGGGAGTTAAGGGTCTTTCCCAAGACCACACAGCCGGAAAACGTTGATTCTGGACCTCAGCTGCACCCGTCTGACTCTCCCAACACCCTGTGCTTCCTGCGCCTCAGGGCAGCCTCTGCTCTCTCTGACCTCCGGCCTAACACTCGACATGCCTAACACAGCTTTGGAAGGTCGCCCACAGGATCCCACGACTTGGCGAATTTTGATTCGGAATATTTCAAGAACTGATTCGTTATTCAGCAAATGAAGCCATGTAATGACCCAGAGTTTTATCTTCTACAGAGTTTATTTTGGTAACATGGATGGCTACATATAATACTGCTAACTTAAGTTTCTTTTTTTATTCCTCAAATTGTAGCTATAAAAATAGTTAAATTCCATAATAATGTACTTAGAGACCTTCTAACCCGGAAAGAAAAAAATATATAATGCTCTTATTTATGGTCTTAATCCTTCTCTGATTTGTGCAAAAAATTTTATTGCTAAACTTGTCCAAAAGTAATTTGGATAGTACGACTTGAGATCTATTGTTCAGATGTTTGTAACTTTAGTGGCCTAAAATAGTTGGTAAATTGTGCCGAAAGGCAACTGTGTTTCAAGCTGAATGGCAGCAGGAGAAAGTCAGACCGTTTCTATTTTTTATTCGTGTTATCTTTTTCCTTCCGGACTCACTTCAAGATGTGTGAATTGGGTAAATGCCAAGATACTTTTAAATTCAGAGATCTTTAAATAAAAGTAGCCCATATTTGGATTGGATTTAGAGTGAAATTCTCCATCTAATCCTATGCCTGCTTTTATAATATGTTAGAATGCTCACTTATTTTTTCTGATTCATGGCCACCAGCCTATATTTCTCCTTATTTCTAAGACATTATTTTGCCTCCTCTTTAAAGCCCTGCAATGTAAAGCAAATAAAAATAAGTAAACAAACAGAATGCACTAAATGTATTTGAGATTATCTTTGTTCACTGAAAATCACCTCTACAAGTGGCTGCCCTGTACAATCACGTCAATTCAGGACTGGAAACTCAGAACCCTCAGGTGTAAGGGGATCTCCCAGCCTCAGCCTGGGTCCATCAGCACCTTTTCAGGTGCTCAGTGTGGCTGGCGAGACATGCTGACAATAGCTACTTGCTGCAGGACATGCATCACCAAATGGCTGGTCGCCAGGGATTTTAGGTTTGGACCAAGGGAAATAACTCATTCTTCCCTGCCAGTGGCAAGGACCCCAATAGGAGCTGAGAAGAAGAGAAACGTGTCCTCAGGGGCTATACCAGTAGCCCACTGGCACCACATTAAAACCAGTTCAAATAAAATAGTTTGAAGAAAATACCGAAACATGCTGCAAATAACTAAAACTAGTTTGTCGTCTCTGTTTCTTAATTTTGATAGAAAAAATGAAGTACATCTTAAAGGAGAAGAAGCAAAAGTCTTATTTTAGTTAAATTCAAAGACACAGTGCCAGAAAGTTACATTTACTTTATCCTGCCAAAGTCACCTCCTTGTAATAAAAGTCGTTGTAATTCTAGATTAGAAAGACACAGGGTCATATTTGATTCCTGTGGGGATTATTGTAATCTAATTCCTTTGAGAGCTGAGCTTCCCTTTATGCCGCCACCGAAACGCATTCCTATACACATGCTATCATATTCACAGGCAGCCATCCCTCTGCCTCCATAGACTGATCCTATCTTTGAGCTTGTCATAGCAAGTGCTGCCCCCTGGCACTATCCAGAGGAGAAACCTGGTAGGGAACAAGGACACTCAGTCCTTGAGAGGGAAGTGGCTGCCACTGAAATGAAGTATGCAGGAAGCACAGAGGCAATGGGCCATCCAGAAAGTCCTTTGACCATCGAGTCTCATTTCAGAAGAGGGAGTGATCTGGTGACCCACTCAATTCCACCTGTCACTGTAAAATTGACTTATGTGGGAAAAGGGGAAGCGAGATGCGGAATTTTACTTTAAAATCAACCAGGTCATAATTCGAACATTGTGTCAAGGGATATGTATATATTAAAATCTTCAAAGAATATTATCTTCCCTGGTAACCTATCCTAATGAGTCATAATTCAATGTCAGAGAGTCATTCCCCATATCTAACCTGAATTCTTCATGCTGTCATCTAAGCCCATGTCCTTTCGTTCTGCCTTTAGTAAAAACTAAGAACACGAGCTAGCCACCGTCTCAGGCAGGAGCTTTCATACATTTTAAATATAGGTGCTGAATCTCTCCAGTCATTTCTTCCTCATGTCAAATGTTAACCTCTTCCATTCTTCCTCACCTACTACATTTTTGTCTTCCAATACAACCTTCAGTCGGCCAGAAAGGTGCTTTAGGTGTTCCTTACTTCAAGATGATGAACCTAGGAGACTTCCAACCAGTGATCACCGAATATTTCTTGATCATTTACACAGTCCAAGCCATTGGATTATAGCTTCAGAAAAAAGTAAAACTGAAAAGATACATACCCTAACCCAAGTTTCTAACAATTTCTGGGAAGGGAGTATGTTCCCCACAGGTGGCTGGGTTACCTGCCCTGAGAGAGCACTTGATATTCAGTGCCATGCAGAGAGTCAGCAGACTCCACTCCAGCCCCTCCCTTTCTATCCCCTGCCCTGGCAACGTGGTAGCCACTTCCCTGGGCTTTGCATGGCACTGTAGCAAGAGAAAAAGAAGGTGAGGGAGCTCCCAAGCTCCTACAGCACTGACAAAGCAGGGTGTGCATCTCCTCCATCTCCATGCTACTATCAAAGGACCCACAGAGTGAACTGCACGCCCCAGCGCTTGGAGATGGGATAGAGCCTCCCCTGGAAGAGCTCCCCTAGTGGTAGTAGGAATGAAGTTTACCACCCACAAAGCCACTGTAACGTGGAGGGCAGGGATAGTGCGCATCCCTGAGAGTAAATGGAAGGTGGCAATTTAATTTTAACAGATGTTTTGATACATGTATCTGTTAAAATTTTCCTCTTATAGCTTTTTAAATTTTGTTATAGTAGGTAGTTAGTTAGTTATTAATAAAAAGGAGAGCAAAGAAAATTAGACATTGAGCTTAATAAACTGGGAAGCGTGAGCCTCTTGGCTTCACCAGAGAACCACAGCTTCCCATTCCAGGGGATTACAGCACTGCTCTACCAAGGGGATGCACACGCCTCCTTCCCTTCTCCTGTACCAGGTTGTTAGGGGTACAGGGGGAGGTGCTTGACCATAGAGGCTTGGCCATAGAGGCATGTCAGTGGACCTATCAAATCTTTCAAAAGCTTAGGACATTGATTGGCTATTTTGAAAAAGCACCTGGTCTGTCCCTATCCCAAGCTAATATAACACCAGGGGAAACAAAGAAGCTCTCCTTCTCTTTCCCTATCTCTCTCACCCACCCTCATTTGTTCATTCACATGTTCTCTCTCACCTAGGAGCATGTGACCATGCAGGTTTAGGAGCTGCCAGGGCCTGTGTCAGACTGTGTGGGCTCCAAAGGACTAAGCAGAATCTCTAGACACTGGCTTTTGTTTTGGCCTTGCTGCAGATACTGTAGAACTTTTTTCATGGTAGGATGGACAGAGATGAAAACTGCAAAGCCAGGGGCAGCTTTTCTTTCCACCTGAATGAGCCTTCCCCCATCACAACCTACCATGTATGGGTCCCTGGAATGCTGTGATCCCATGAAAGGGCTTGATTTCCACTGACATCAATTATACTGCTGTTCTGTACCTAATGGTCACTTTTAGTTCTCGTTCACTCATGATTCTGTGCATTTAATAAATAAGCATTTACTGTATAATATGTACTTCAAGAAAACAGAAACAACAGAAAACAGTTTCTGAAATTTGGGTTTAGAATGGGGTGAGGGTGATTCAAATCCCAGGAGAGAAAGAGAGAAGCTCAGCCAAAGGGGCAGCACCAAGACACCACTAAGACCAGGATGGCAGTGTGGCCTCTGGGAGGCTCAGAAAGAGCTCTCAGCCCCTCCTGGTCCACATCAACAGGACACCGACAAGTCAGACCAAGGCCACAAAGGCATCAAGGGTTATGGCCAGTATCACATGGTTAAAAAGCACCGTTTGTGTAAGTATCATCAGGGGGCCGTTGCACTTTAGAGGAGACACACTGAAACTCAAAAGCAAGTTCATTCATAGATCAGACAATGACTGAATGAGACATGAGTTGGGGACTCATTTTATTGTTCTTGATGGCGTCTAGCATCTCTGGACACTTTATCTGGACTTATCAACAGGCAAGTAAAGTAAATAGATTCAAAGACAGGACTATTTAGAGTTGTTCTAGGATTTTTGAAGATAAAATTCCTTCCATGGTGTGCACACCCTTTCCGGATATTGGGAGGCATGGGCTGAACCAGACATAACCCTGCATTTGTCAGCGGCAGACAGCAGTAGGATCCCCACTCATGGCAGGCTCAAGGCATTGGAGCAACTCCAAGACACACTAAAAAGGTAAGATTCCAAGATTGGGAGCTGACAGCTCCCAACTCTCTCACATTATCTTTGCTGATTTTAAGTTATCTGTGCCCTTAAAACATGAAAGATTAAAAGATTTTAAATAGTCTACGTGTCGGTGATTCCATAAAACCTTCTAATTACCTATTAAAATATGTATAAAGACATATAAACTTATCAATATTAAAAATGATTAACAACCATCTACTTGTCCTAGGTTGACTCTTTGCCACTCCCCTCCCCCACAAACCTCTGAGACAAAGGTATCCGTGCAAGTGACTTTTAAACAAGTGCCTCTGGGAGAAACTGAAACCTGTAGAATCTATAGAGTACGCTCTATCCCCCAAACCTAACCCTGATCTTTTATCTGTCAAATTACTTAACACCTACCCTGATAAGTGTAAAATATGGACCTATAAAGCAAAATAGGGACATAAAAACAGTGACTGGTACATGCCGGTGAGTCTCATTGGGCGTGATGACAGTGGCCGCGTGCTCCTCATAGCAGGGATGTCAGATGCCCAAATGGGGCCTGGCAAACTGCAGAGGTGCCTGTCCCCAACCTTAGTTTTTCCGTTCAAGTAGCTTGGAGAGAAGGTCACCTGTGAGAGTCTTTCAATGACAGTAGGACACCACGCTGTGGTACCACCCTGAGGAGCTGAGGCATGCACTTGGCAAATTAGAGAATGAAAGGGGACTCATTCTATTTGTCAAAAATGGAGTGATTATGATAGTAAATTCATTTTTAAGGGGGCTGTAACAAAGCACCATAGGCTGTGCAAGTTAAACAATATAAATTTATTGTGTCATAGTCCTGGAGAATAAAAGTCTAGGATCAAAGTGTCAGCACAGTTGGTTCCTTCTGAGGCTGTGAGGGAGAATATGCTCTGTGCCTCTTTCCAGCTCTGAATGGTTTGCTGGCCATCTTCAGCATTCCTTGTCATGTAGAAACATCGCCGCAATCTGTGTCTTCATGTTCCCATGGCATCTCTACATGTGAATGACTGTGTCCAATGTTCCCACTTTTATGAAGATATCAGTTGTGTTGGATTAGGGCCCACCTTACTGCCACAGGACTTCATCATTATTGGCCACTTCTGTAATCATAGACACCAGGTCACTCGCTGAGATACTAGGGGTCAGGGCACCAACATACACATTTTGGAGAGACAGAGTTCAGCCCATACCAGGAGCTTCCTCTGTTGTAAGAAAGAAAGGAGCCAATTTCTAGAGCACCTGGCACAGCATCCAGCACTGAGCGACCATTCCAGGGCAAGTGGTCATCACTCCAAGCTGCTGTGGCTCAAGGGAAATCCATTCTCAGACTCTCCTGTACATTTTAACCTACTTCCCTCAGACTCAGACAGGGATTAGTCAGTAAATGAGTTAGTAATTAATAAATATCTAGGTTATTCATTAATATTTATCGATAACCGAGTTATTTGTTAGTTAATAAATTACTTGAACAAAAAGTTGAATTGTAGAATTGTATAATTTCAGAAATTATAATGACTAAAAATATGTCTTTCTTTTCCTGTATCCATGAAAAAAACTATAAAAACCCAGCCATGGATGAGTTCTTAAAACCTCAATAGATTCTAAGGAGTTTGACTCACGGCCTTCAATTTTGGGAAACTAGGATTCTTTTTAAAAAAATTACAACTAAAAAGAATGAAAAACTATGCTTCCAAATATCTCCTAGGTCAATAGAAAATCTGTAAAGGCCTTAAAACATGTGCTTGGTGAATAATCAGGGGAAATGATTGGAAAAATAAAGAAATTCTTCATAGAAAGGGAGGGTGAGCAGTTCGGTGTTGGTGGGTAGAGTAGAGCAGTTTGTCCTGGTATGTGATCTGGAGTGTGAGCCTTTCTGCTGCACCCAGAGACTAAGTCACGTGTGGACTGGAAAATCATCAAACATTCCTGACCTCAGTTTTATTGCAAAATAGGGAGATGCAACTGCATTTATTTGAGATTCCTTCACAGCTCTGAATCTTTCCAGTCTTGCCTTAGAATCTGCCTGTGTCAGTGAGATCAAACCTACGGGAGGTAAGCCTTCTAGCTTTTCTATAAAATTGTCTTTACAATTAAATAGAGAGCACCTATTAGCTATTTAATTTTCCTATTGCCTTAGGTACTGTTCATCTTCAAGGAAATATTCGGCCCCGTAAAGAGAACATTGTGATCAGATGTAGTCTCACGTCTGGCCGTAACAGAACTAATAGATGCTGAGTGGTTTAGGGCACTGAGAGAGAGAGAGAGATTCCTGAGTTTGCTTTTAAACTTGAATCAGGGGCTTTTGCTTTATGAGGCCAAGTTCATACATCTCAAGCACATATAAACTTGGAATGTCGATTGCATTACAGAATGAAAATGATACCTGTATCAGATAAATTAAGCATTTCTATCAAAATATTGACCAGAATTTAAAACATCATGCAGTAAGTTCCGTGTTGACATATTCAAAGAAAAAACAATATCCACTTCCCCTATTTTTATTAAATTTTTATGTTATTAAACTGTGGACACATATCATTTTACGCCTTATCAAAGGCCCTGTGAAATAGCAGATGAAACTCCGTATGTTATTCTATCGGTGACTAAGGTTGAAATGGCAAGAACAAGTGGAAAAATAAGTATTTGTGCATAAGATTCAGTGTCCAAAACAGCTGTTGCAATGTTTGTTGCTTTAGTAACATGTCTTATTTACTTGCAAACTCCTTGAGAAATCTCACATGGAAGTACCCTTTCTGACACAACAAAGAAAAACAGCCCTGGGTTTCTTTCTGTGTCTCTCGAATTAGTCTTGGAGGGATGGGGAGAAAGCTATGAAGCAAGGGGGAGAAATGACAAAGGAAAAAAAAGATAAGTGGCATTTTGTACTTGAAATATAGCATTGACCTAGTTTGTATTTACAATGTGTTTAAGTATGAACACATGAGAAAAATATTAAAGCAAGGTATTTATTAGAAGAAATATAAATAAAACAGCAACAAATTGTGCACTCAAAATTAACTACAAGCAATTTAGCATTGCTGCTCTGCACAAAAAAAAAATAACATGAAAGAAATACAATCACTGTGTTAAACAAATGTCGATAGTAGAAAGGAAGGCTAAAAGTTCACAGAGAGAGAAGAAATATCTCTCTGATGTTGATGGAAAAATGTGTGGATGGCCCTGCCCAGAGCTGCGATATGATCTGCACAATATGTTCACCATATACTTTCCACATGAGGAGGGAATGGTGCATATTTTTGGAGTTAGCTTTAGAGGAAATAAAACAGAGACACGGAACTGGAAATGCACTGTCAGTCTGACCTTCGGGGCGACGGAGCCGACGATGACCTTAGCCGAAAGAGCTCGGGAGTACTTTTCATTGCCCGACCCATTGCTTTTTGTTTGTTCTGTATTGCTTTCACAGTTTATCACTAATTAGGAAGTAATCATGAGTGATTTGTCATGGAGGGAAGACATATGTATTGAAATAAAATGATTTAAAGTGTTTAAATTTGTAAAGGGTTTATTTTTAAAATGAGCATTGTGGGTTAAGTAAGGGAACTGTAAACTATGCTGTACTCTGCCTTTTCGAAACTGCCCTGTGTGCGCTGATCGGCGGGGGCTGTCATGTGAAAGCCCACAGACTGGGCGGCTTAAGCCACAGAAATTCATTTTCATTTAACCAGACTTTTACATTATTGTGACTCAAGTTTTAATTTTAAAACAGTCAGCTCGAACAGAAGCGAAGTTCATTTTATCGTTTGTAACGATTAGTACTGGAGCTAAACTATTGTTGGCAGAAAGTAATCGTGCCTCTAGAACAAGTTATGGTTGTGTGGTAGAATCTGGGAACATGTGGAGATGGGTTCTTCGACTGCAGGCCCAGCCACAAGGTCAGGAGTGTCTACAGTCCCCTCAACAAGGGCATCAGCCCGGTGTGTGAGTGCACTGTGGCACAGGCTTGTGTTATACACTCAGGCACATGCATGCGCACACATGAATGCCCCATCATATACTTAGACACACACATGCTTCTACACACCAACATACACCGACACACTGATATACTCACACACAATGCAACATGTACGCACACACTCACACATAACCAGTGACACATTCACACAGAGTAAAGCACTCGTACGCACTGAGACACACACACAGTCACATGCTTGCTGATACACAGAGACATGCGACACGTTTGTGCACACTGAGAAGCACAGTGTTGTTCATGATAACACATGCACATAGACATGCACACACTCACATGCATGCTAATACATGACCACACACAGTCCCTCCCAAATTCACAGCTACAAGGTAATCACATAGAGTAAAATGCCACACAAACTCTCACACATATGCTAGCATGCAGACACACACCCATAAACTCATACGCACAGTAACACACACTGTGACACACACAGTCAAATACTCATGTTAATCATGCAGGAACAGGCAGAGCACGGTCTGCAGGGGTTTGTTTTAAGTTTGGGCCTAAAAGCAATCCCAGTGACTTCACTTTAGATACCTTACAAATGTGGCCAACACAGGTCATGTGCCTGGGCAGCTCCTTGAATTCCTCATGAACACAGTGAAAATGTCAACAAAATAAGCCTAAAGTTGAACCTGCTCTGAAGTATTCAAGGGACACCCAGCTCCTGAGAGCGTGGACCACACAGAGAAAACAGATCTTTCATTTATTACCAGCACTGACTTTGCCCACAGAATTAGTTAACATACCTGAGCTTCTAAAATAAACTCTGGACTCTCAAATAGTGTCTGGGTTTTATCTTCCTAAAATCCTAATGCTGTATTTTATTTTGATATGTTTTTGGAGGAAAGTTAGTTCTGAGGATGGAAAGATGATAATGCGTGTGAAAAAAACAAAACGACTCTTGACCTTTATAAAACTGGCACATTGAAATGATTGCTGTTTAGATGATAAACTCCTCAAAGACAGTCATTCATCTTTGTGGCTAGCACGATGTCACCACCACATAGTAGATACTGAATAAACCTGTTGCTTCGGTGGCAATTATGCCACCCAGGGTACTGATTGAACTTGAGTTTCACAATATGCAAATAAAACACCATGCCATTTGTCCCCTGGAAGCCAAGAATGCAATTTTGGTGTTATTTCTAGCAATCCCATTCTACATCTAGCATTCAAATGACCTTAGAAAACACTTGATGTAACTACTAAAATGTATTTCTATTAGCAAGTAAAACACGCCTTACACCTGGCCTGAACAATTTTTGTACATCATCCAAAAACTGTACCTCAGAAACGGACTTGAAAATTTCCTGATGTAAAGAAAAAATAATGAAAGGCAGGTATTTCTAAATGCTGACATTGTGCTTTTATTAGAGTTGGCTGGAGTGCTGGGGTCTTTGGAGGTTTACTTGAACCTTGCATGGTGACTCACAAGAGAAGTTCAGATTGCTGCATCCAAGGCATGGAAACTTTTAGGGACAGCAGGACCACACAGGGTCTCTCCATCCTTATCTGCTGGGCATGCTTCCCTTCTCGTTGGCCCTGCAGGCCCACAGACCTCTGTGGGCCCAGGGCCCGGGTGATACCCAACCACAACTCCAGAACACTGGAAAACTGGAATGATGGATGGCACTCACTAAGGGAAGAGGTATGCTGGGCACCATGAGAAAGTATTTTTTTAAATGTGGCTCAGGTCACCAAGTAGAATGACTGACAGATCAACAAAATAGGAAAATGGTTAATAAATAAAAGAGGCCAAAGGCAGAAGACATGTAAATTGGTAATAATTTTTCAAAAAGATGTAAAACTCAACAAATAACCCAAAATATGCAACTTGAAATAGTAACAAGATAAATGCTATTGCCCTTCATCTTGACAAGAGTCAAAATAGTCATCACACCTGGAGGATGTGATCACTATTGTACGCATACCACTGAAAACCCAATAGGAATGTGCAGAATTTAGCAGCAACATCAAAATTTAACACGAGGCTTTCCTTTGGCCCAGAGGTCCCTCTCTCTGGAGTCTCTCATATATAAATCCTGACACGTGAACAAAGATGTAATTATAAGAAAAGCTGTGGTTGTATTATTTATAATAGCCAAAAACAAGCAATAACAAAAAACAAAAACATAACTGGTGACCAAAAGAAGAATTAAATACGTTAGAATTCTATTTCACTCTAATTCTCTGTTATATGACGATTAGAAGAAATCAGCCTATATACTGGCAAACAAAGATATATGATAATACTGTTACACCTTTAAAAAATCAAACTGAAGGAGAACAGCACGGTATATTTGAGAGTGTATGTGCGATCTGTTCTTCACATTGGCACTAGCTCAGTGACGGTGCACTCACTCCTTTCCAGCGATGGAAATCACCCCTCTGGCCTGTGAAGGAAACACTACAACACAACCAGAGGCCTGTCTGTTTGAGGACTCTGCCCTTTAGCCATTCTGAAAATGCCTTCCTGACATTTTCCCTGTAACTATGAAATGCTTAAAAATAAGTGTGTATAAAAACCTTTTGGGACAAGAACACACATTCCAACTTATTATAACATTGTTGTTATTTTTACCCACAGCCCCTGGTAGCACATTGCAAGAGCAATTTTATTAACCCTTTCTGTCGCCAGATGATCACATGTTGCACTTCATGTTTTGTGATGGTAATTATTGACGGTAATGAACATCGTGATTATGCATGAAATTCAATTTTTGGATCCTTGTGCCTCATGTTAATTATTAATCTTCTCCTAGAATGCCTTTGAGACCCTGTCCATGTTTTATTTAAATCTCCTCACAGACCCACCTTCTGCGTGATAACTCTCCAATGTGTCTTGGTGGGGAACAGTCCTTTTAACCAAAGGCTTCCTGTAGGACTACAGACCCCACAACACACTTCATTCAAATAGATTCTCCCCAGAAAATGAAAAGGCACTTACACAGGACTTGGAGCATCCTCACACTTTGCTCCTGCCATTCTCAGGAATAAACACTGAGTTTTTCTAGGATGATGACGAATGTAAAACAAGTTTAAATGCCCTTCTATGTTAATTAAGGAGAATTTTGGACTTATAGACATTTAACTACTGGTTCAGTCCAAAATGAACCAAACTCTGTAATCTTTTTCTTTTTATTTCCATTATCCTCAGTTAACTTGGGTTTCATTTATTTATGTCTGGATTCAATGGATCTAAGTGCCTTCACTCTTTCTTCCCCCCCTTTACGGGCTGAGGAAGGGTCTCTCTGCTACCCTGGGCAGCTGCGCCCTTCCCCTTAGCCGCAGTGAGGGGAGGTCATCCTACTGCTGAGTGAACACCAGACAGTGTACGGTTGTCATCAAGAGAGACGCACAACTTCACCAAAAAGAAAATGGATTTCTGGGACCAGCCATTTAACTTTAGGAACAATCCTTCATTTTTTACTTCTTCCCAATTACAATATATTTTTAAAATTGATTTATTTAATTATTGTTCAAATACAGTTTTCTGTCTTTTATTCTCATCCCATCCCCACCCCAATTACAATATATTTTTAATGATTCTTCTTCTTTCTGGGTGAGCTGATGAAAGATAAGTGATCCCTGGGTAATGTGTCTTATCTTGGAGGGGAGCATGGGGAAGTGGGGAGGTGGGCCAACACTGGGGTTTGCAGTCCAGAATGACTGCTTTGCAGCTGTGTGGAATCCAATTATAATTTAATATCTACACCCTGTTTTTTAATCTTTAGACATGTTGTAATCCCTGCATTGCAGACTGTGAAGAGTGGAATAATGTTTAAAAACTGTCTGATGGCGCTGGGCACATATAGTAGGCACTCCAATGTTAATGCCATTGTTGTCTTCCATTTCAGAGAGATTGTTATTTTTATCTTAAAGCCCAGCATGGAAAAATCATTTTTCTCATTCTGCTGCCTTCTGTCCTGGTCAGTTATTCTTTACACAATGGAGAGCAGAGCAGGGAGGGGCTGAGTTTTGGGGAGAGGCAGCTGAAACTAGTTTGAAGTGTGTCTTGTTGGTTAATGGCACAGAAAACACAGGGCATCTTCTAAGACTCTGCCGTCATCTGAAAGGGAAGACACAGTTCTTCCTGGGGGATTCTCTCAAGACCCACAGTCAGAGCTGCAATGGAGCCAGCACCTAAAATATGCCAGGCTCCTCACGCATTTTATGTCCACTTTCTTCGGTGTAAAACTGCACCACTACTGTGCAGTATGTGTATGTGTGAAGGGCAGACGATGGAGTCATGGGTTTACGATAACCTGGACCCTCAGATCTAAGGAGGAGACAGTAAGAGGTCCTGGAGAAGAATTCTGCTAGGATGCTGTACATGCTGGTGTCCTTGTGCCTTCAGTTGGGGGGAAACAGGTGGATGAAGTCAGGGAACATGCAGGCTTACAGGACTGCCGTCACAAGTACCAGGGTGAAGCAGGGCTCTCTCTGGTTCCTGAGTTTTATATCCTTTAACTTCACCTTTTAAGGGGAGAAAGACTGGAGTCAGTCCTCCAAGTTCTATTTTTTTAAGAGGGTGGCATCACCAGCACAGGTTGGGTCTGACACACGTCTGTAAAAGAAACCACTAGAAGCAGATGTCTGCCTTAAGTGGTGGACAGCATCCAGTTTCACCAAGGTGTTATTTTCCATGTTCAACCTCCCTGGGCACCACCACGTTGTCTGAAACTGGAAGTTGCAGCCCATTAAGCTCCGCCTTCTTTTTTGGTCAGCATCTACAAGAAGGTGTTTAATTCTGGTACCCACAAAGACAATAAAAACACTCTTTGAAACAATTGAATTTACACTATGGAACAAAGCTACACATCATTTACTAATCAAATAAAGTAGGATGAAACATAACAAATTAGTGTTTTTTAACTTTCTAAATAGTCTGTCAAGGAATATTGGCTCCCCCTCAGCCTGGTGTAGTCAAGAATGCCTTTGCATGAAGCTGCAGACCCTCTCCAGTCATCTGGGCTCCAGGCCTTTGACCCTTCTGCAGGGTTTTGTCTCAGTAAAGAATATTTTGGGTTTTCTGCAATAGTTACAAAGAGAAAATAAATTTAAAAAGTATATATACATCAACTTGAATCTTAATATTCTTTCTCATATTACATACCCTTTTTTCTTTAAAATGTTTGCTAAAATTACCTTTCCCAGGAAAAAGATGCCTCTAAATATTATCTGCCTTTTTCTCTGTCTATAAAGAGTGCTTTTTTCATCAGCAACCAAGAAGAGCATTTGTGTATTAAATGGTGGCAATTATGGTAAAGTGTGCAAAGTATAATTCTGTGTTTTTATTAACATGTATTTGGGGTCTTCTGTGTTACAGACTCCTAGAGACAAAGCACATTGGGATAAGAAAGGTAACATGACCCATGTGGCATTGTAGGCTCTAGAGAAACCCTTGTGGGCAGAGCAATCACCAAGCCAATCTATGGGAAAATGTGGTTACTGAAAGATGTCAGTTCCACTAACGCTGCAATTGCCTGATTTTGAAGTCAGTCTACTAGATAACAATTCTGACTTCTATGACTAGTAACTTTTAAGAGGATATAATAGGCTCAAGGATTCTTAATGGCTAATTAGAAGAAGATTCTGTGCAATGCTCTCTGATCTCTCAAACAATCCTCACACATTTCTATACAGATGGCGACATCCACCTGATTGACACAGAGACGGGAGTGAGAGAGGAGAAGTCACTGTGAGTCCTGAGCAGTGGAGACAGAACCCAGTGGGGAGACAGGGAGTGGATGTGCAGATGTCTTGTTTTCGCTGGAGGAAGCAGGTGCTCTCTCACCGACCTTTCAGGTGCTCATGCTCATCTCTTTACTCATCACTGGGATGAAGAAATCTATAGTTGCCCAACCATCCTTTAGAAGTGGAAATCAAGCAAATTATGTCTGAAAACCTTTATCACATAAGGAGACACAGAAACAAGTATCTTCAATCATTGTACTATAAAGAGAAAGGGATCAAAAACTCAAATTTGTGTAAGTGCCAGGAGCAATTAAACTTCCATAGGTATCATTGTTCTGCTTAGCACTTTTAGGAAATTATGGTTTCTAAAATACAGCTGACTTGGTATTAGAAATTGGATAATGAAAAACGGAATACCAAAACCCAGAAGTTTCTGTTTGATATGGAACTAGTCAAAGTCATTTTTTGTTTACCTAGTCTAACTTCTCATTTATGTTAATACCTTTAAGATACGTTAGGGTATCTTTGGAGGGAGGATGTAGCCATTCCTTAAAAATTCCAACCCTGATTCAACTGGTTAATCCCATGTGTCTAATTTGTACAGTTCAACATCCAATAAATAAAACATTCAAAAATATTTGGTAGAAAATGTGCCCTTCACTGTATTGATTTCTATCAAAGCTATCTAAAACTTTGCAAACTTGACCTTTTCTTCTTTAAAGACAAAATATTATCCCAAAGTGACAACATTAAAATGTTATCATGTAGAAAACCCTTTCGGGAAGGTATGTGTCATCAGGACATAATGGATGATGGTATTCACCTCAGAAGGCAGAACACAGCCTGCTGTCCTAGGCAATGAGCAATGAGCAGATTGCTGGGAAAAATGTATTTTGTGTCCCCAGAGGAGAGTCTTGAGACCCCATTCCCACTGTGACCAGGTGCACCCCCGCCTCCAATTCCTCATGTTCCCTGCTGCAGTATGTGTCTCCAGGTTTTCTCATTTTTTCGGGGCTTTTCTTTCTCAGTAGGACCTTTGGTTTTCAGACTTAATCACCAATATGACAACTTAAAATGTTAAACAGGAAGGCAAAGTATGTTTGAAAACATTGGAATTACTATGGCTTGTGATTTACAATTAAGTCATTTAGAGGGAGAGAAATGGGTTGTTACAACCATTATTTTACTGTAGAATATTTAAGCATTAAAAGCATGCAGAATATGTACAGGGGCAAGACAGAGAAGAAGCGAGACTGGAATGAAATTGCAATGCCACACCTAAGGGGTGGGAAAAAGTTCAGTAATCAAGATAAATGAAAACTCATGGACACAGACAACAGTGTGGTGATTGCTGAATGGAGGGGCTTGAAGAGAGTGGAGCAAGGTGGAGGAGGGTAAAGGGGGGATAAATGGTGATGGAAGGAGACTTGATGGGGCGGTGACCACAATACAGTGCACAGAGGATGCGTGGTGGAGTTGTGCACCCAAAACCTGTATAATTGTGTAGGCCGGGATTACTCCAATAAATTCAATAAAAAGGAAAATATTATTAAAATATTTATTTAATGAAAAATTTAATAAAATAAAAATAATTTCAAAACAGCCATGTATTTGGCTTCACAGCTTTCCCAAGCCCCCCTTGTTGTGTGTGTCCCAATCACAGTCCTGCACATCAGGACTGACAGCAGACTCCATGTCTGACACTGAGAGGCAGTGTAGAGCTTGACACGTACACACACACACACGCACACACACACACACACACACAGCTTGTGTGCAGAGTCACAGGACACTTGGCCCTGATGTCCTCAAATCCAGGTGATTTCCTAAGCAGAAATACTTGGAAATGTGTTAAAAAACAGAGGTACACCTATGAATCATGTCATATATATGAGATGCTTCTCCAGAGAGGCCAACTTGAACTTTCTGAACGAGAAGCACTATCTGGTTCTCCACAGAACAAGAGAGGAAGTGAGGCACATTAGAGTTGGTCATCCTGAGAAACCAGCCTCCTTGGGTCATGTCATAGAAGCACTGAGAATGGGAGTCACATGGAAAGGCGACCTGAGGTATTACCATGTGGAGGGAACTCTGATTTATGAACTATCACTGGGACCCAGATGAGCTGTTTGTAAGAAAACTCTAACGCACTTGTTGAGTAAAAAGAACAGATCTCTTAGAAATGGGCACCATGAGCTCTGCATGTGAAAAAAAAGTGTATAATTGCATGAAAATTCCCTAAAACTCATGGTGAAGACACACTCTAAAGGACTCTTCTAAAGATAAAAGGAGAGAGAAACAAACCACATTGTGGTTGAGAAATAGAACAGACCACACTTGCAAAACAGAACAAATGAGCTGTGCACATTTGTGGCACAGATCACAAGAATGACAGAGTGAAACGACACAGCTCTGATGGGAGATTTCAATTTCAGTGCATCTGCGGGAAGTCTCCTCCACCTAAAATACTGTATCTGATAAGTATCAAACTTGCTCTGCTGACAATTTTATCTCCCAGAAAGTAGAGAGAGAATCAAAGACAACTGTTACTCCAGAATTACTGGTGAGCAACAGGAACTGACTGTTGGCCAAACTGAAAGAGACAGTAATCTTTGGGGAAAAGCTGCTACGGTATCATGGATTCCTCTATGACCAGGGAGGAGACACCCCTGGCAGAATGAGAGGTGGTCAGGCCAAGTGTAATTCTGAACTTCTCAGAGGAATAGGAACAGGTTTCAAGGTTTCAAGGTTCTCGAAAGTGTGATTCTGATACATGATGTGGCTACTTTTAATAGAGAGAGAGAGGACAGTAAACCTATATACATAGTGGGCTCTGATACAACTATATTTCACAAGGACATGTGCAAAACATTAAAAGAGGGTTTTGCGGTGTAAATAACAATAAAAAATTAAGATCACACGCTAAAATTTTTGACAGAAAAGCTAATACTTACAATGATCTGCAACTTCTAAAATTAATAAAGACAAAAATCAGCTTCTTAGGCAATGTTTTACATTATAAAAAGAAGAGCAGGAAAGATCCAGACACAATGTAAGGAAAAGATGCCCTGAAAACACAATTTCCCCAAACTTCTTTCATGATAGTAAACACGGGGAATATTACCCTTCAAAAATGTATTTCAGAGACTTAACTTCCTGCAACTCAATGATTTAAAAATCCAATAAAACTGGGCAAAATATTATAAAGGATATTCTATATAAGAAGATATAAAAACAGTCCTCATACACATGGAAAAGTGCTCGACCCCATTAATCATCAGGGAATTGCAAATTAACACCACTACCCACCAGATGGCTAAATTTTAAAAATATTCTTACACCCTTTTTAAAAAAAGATTTTATCTATTCACTTCTAGAGAGAGGCGAAGGGAGGGAAAAAGAGAGAGAAACACCAATGCATGGCTGTCTCTAGCGTGCCCCCAACTGGGGACCTGGATTGAAACCCAGGCATGTGTCCTGACCAGGAATCAATCCAGCGACCCCTTAGTTCACAGGCTGGCATTCAGTCCACTGAGCCACACCAGCCAGAGCCAGATAGCTAAAATAAAAAAAAAGATGATAACACCAATTGTTGATAAGAATGTGGAGAAACTGGAACTCTTGTATATTTTTCTTTGTGTGAAATTGGGAAAAATGTACAACCACTGTGTAAAATGTTTGCCAGTTCCTTATAATTAAACAAGCACTTTGTCATATGTGTTGGCAATTCTAATCTTCAGCATTTACACATGAGAAAGAACATGGTTGTAATATATATATATATATTATATATATATATATAATATATATATTCATGGCAACTTTAATCATAGTAGCAAAAAACTAGATACAGGCAAGGTTTTTATCAACAGAAAAATGTGTCAACATTGGGATGTTATCCAGTAAAATACTACTGAACAAGGAAAAGAAATGAGCTTCAGATTCATACAATGGAATTATCAAAAACATTAAGATGTGTGAAAGAAACTTCACACCAAAGACATATAGTGTGTAACCCACTTTATATAAAATTACAACATTTCAAATCAGGTAAATCTAAATCTGATCAATCATAAACAAGCAAACAAAACAACAATAGCACTGCAAGAACAGAAACCGTTCTGGAGGTGATAGGGATGGTGTTTTAGCCGGTAAGGACCCGAGGGAGCTTTCCACTGTTGTGGAATGTTGTGTATCTTCATGGGGGTTTGGCAACAGAGGTGCATGTGTTTGCCAAAGCTCAGTAAGTAAATACTTAGAATTTGTGCATATCATTGCATGGGAATGTATGGCTGAACAAAAGCCTATTAAACACATATTAAAATCTAAATACCAAATTCTGCAATTTACTGTGAACTGCATCAGGGAAAAAAGGATGGTTGATGAATGGTGGGTGGATGGATGTGCAAGACAAATGTAGTGAAGTGTTATTGGCGGAATGCAGGTGTTGGGTATCTTGGCATTGAAATTTTTCAATTTTGCTCTATGTTGGAAATTATAATAAAATGTTTGGGAATATTTAGAGAAAGAAATGGATCTCAGTGCAGGATCGTAGTTTATAAAAGTAGCATGAGGCACTCCTGGATAATAAAATAAACTTAAAATTTGCAGATGGCATCACTCTTCAATATTAAGGAACAGTGGAGTTTCAAATATAGTTTCAATGATCAGCTAGAGTATGGAAGTTTTGCAAAGGTTGTAGACTGTTTAACTCGGCATTTATCTCGTAAATGTATCTTGTGACTCAGTATTGCCTTAATAAGTATCTATTGTTAATTCTTCACAGCTTATAATTTTTATTATAATATTTTGCCACAAATGTTATTTTTATTTTCTTTCTACAATAGAATTAGATTTCATTCTTTCCAATGTTTGTTGATGCAATAATTATGTACTAAGGGTCTAACATGTAACACGCAGTGAGCAGAGCACTAGTAACTGAGCAGAGAATAGGAAATACGCAGCCTTGCCTTCCAGTAAGTTACAGTTCAAGGGAAGCATGGCCAAGCTCAAAAACCAGGGGAGGCTGCAATCCCGGTGCACTTACTCTGTTGAAGGCCCTGGCAGTCTCTTACTGGTATGTTGCTGCGTACACAATAATATAGGTTGCGGCATGCATGGCTGGCTTGATCGCACGGGGGAGCAATCTCATCCCTCAAGTGATTTTTCAGACCGAACTTAGTTGCAAAAAGGCCCATGCAGGCATTGACTGATACAAGGACACAATCCACAAGCCCATCACTTTTGAACTTGAAGAAAAAACAGAGTCAGACACAGGATGCCAGCAACAGAATGACGATCCCAGAGGATCTCTACGAGGGGGAAGAGTCAAGGGTTGACAAGTTGGAAGCATTTCTGGATAAGGCTGTGTCCTGAATTGATGCCTGGGACCAGAATAGTTTCTAAGGTCATATCAACCTTCAGCAATAGCACCATAAAGGTTTACACCAAAATTCTGGTTGACTGGCAATCCAATCCTGACAATTGGAAAACAGACCTGGCAGTGCCAGAGTTGTTCTATGTGGTGCCCAAGATCCAAAACAAGTGTCAGTTGGTAACAATCTCATGACAGCCTCTCTTCCATTGACATTTCTCACATGTGACTGTCCCACTCTCACCAACAGACCCCCATTCCTTGGGAGTTAGTAAACACAAAAAATTTCAGAGCATAAGGTTCAACAAGTTTATAGGTCACTGTCATTTTTTAATATTTAATTGTATGTATTTCTACTACACTTCTATAAAGGTCATACTTGCTAGAACATTACCAGTAGCAATGATCACCTTGGTTAGAAAATCCAAAAACAACATTTTTATGAATTTGGGGCACCTTCCTTGGTCAGCCACGGGAAAGGAAGCAGCAGTGCACAGCAGTGGAGTAGAGGCCTGACACCGTGGTGTCCTGGGTGGGAACTCTGGTCACTGCTCTAAGTCTCTGTTATTGGTTCTTGGAAATGGAGATGGTGAAGGTTGAGAATTCTGAGGATGAGGGCAGATTAAGGGCTGGGATATAAGTGAATGCTTAAGCATGTACATGTACCATGGCAGATTGACATTGTTGGTCCTTACTATGGCTGAGAATCTGTTTGTTTAAAATGCAGAGGAAAGCATGCTGTCAAGAGCAAAGAGCAGTCACCGCCGGGCCAGCCAGCAGCAACAACCTGAATTGCAGGTGTGTCCACACCCCCCACCACACCCCTTTGTGGGAGGGCTTCTGCCTCCTGCCAGTTACATGGAAGATATCAAAACAGGGAGCGGAGGAAGTTGTATCTGGAGACTTCAACTTTAAAGTACCCACGAAATAAAACAGCAAAGATGTTAACTTGGTACCTTGAAATTGTAATTCACAGAAATGGAAATGTCTGTTAAAATAGCTACCGACAGATGGCTTACTGGTGATGGCTAGTAAAGAATGGGTGATTAAGATGAAATACAGGGAGTTATCTCAATCAGTGCAATCCATCTTCCATGAGGGCAAGTTCAGCCTGAATAGGAACCCTTGAGGTAGGGGGAGCAGGTCCTTCCTTCCCAGCTCTAACCCCCAGCACTTGCCCTAGTCCCCCCACCCCCAGCACCTGCTCACCCAGGCCAGTGCGCCCGGTGGGAACCGAGAAGGGAAGTCTGCACACAATCTTCCGGATGAACCCCCTGTGAGTGAGGCAACTGCTGTTTGGACAGTAGTGGGCTCACTGTGTTAAGGCGAATGCTGCTTGTCTATTCTGTGTGTTCTAAATATTTGAGTAGTCTGTCATGTATTCTTTAGAAAAGAGTGTATGCATTTGTTTTATGCTTAACAAAAATAAAATTTAAATTATACACACAAGAAAAATGAGTTATTTTTTAATGCAAATAATTGAGGTGCTTCATTTGTGGCCAGGCCCACTGGGATATAAATATCCTTACCAAATGAAGCAAATTTTTAACTGTCCTGTCATTACATAGGGTCTTTAACAGGATTTGCCTCAGGCTTAGAAGTGAGGTAATCCAGCTTGTGGCCCCACTGTTTTGTTTTGAGAACGTTCTCAGGATGGCACAGTAAGGCCATGGCTGTCACCCTTGTTTCAGCAAGAGGAGATTTCAAGCGTGGTTTCTAATTGTTTGCTTCTCCTTACCCCGCAACTCTAATATCAGGGCACATTTGAGAATGTCTGTGGACGTTTTGGTTGTCCCAGCTGGGGAGGGAGAATTCCGAGATGCTGCTAAATGTGAAACCACTGTCTGCACCCAAGGCTTTGCACTGTCCAATGAGAACAGTGCTGGGGTCGTGACACCATGGTGTAAAGGAGGACAGTTCAGCATTCGAGAGGATGGCAGGCGATTCCAGACTGAATCTCCACGTTTGTAGGTTGTCTTCCCTGGCATGGCCACAGGGTCACGAGTGAGGGACGGAGGGGGGAATGTCTATCGTCTTTGTGTCTTCCCAGGTCACAGTACATATTTGAGAACATGCATTCACAAGTTTAGTGGGAATTCCCATTTCTTTTGCTAATGATAGAAAAGTATCAACTCATTTTTAGCAACTAAAATAACTTTGTAACAGTAACAATGAAGAAAATTCAGTATCCCCATAGTCTGTGTAGAGGGTCTGGTTTGGAAGGTCAGATCACCCTTTTGTGCATGGACAGCCGTGTGTACACACTTCCGTCATCCTGATCTTTGGCGCTGACTCCACCTCGTTCTTCGTCCCTCCTCTGAACTGGTCTGTCTTTTGAAGCAGCTCAAAAATTATTTTTTGCTCTGGGGTTTTGGTGAAAATCTTTGCTTGCTAAAATTCTATTTTCCAACGTTTATTTGTACTGTGATTATTTAATGTTCATTTGTGATCATATTTTCAGAACCAACTTTATTATTAATAGTGCCTCTTGGGCAAAATGGGGAAGTAGGTCCTTTTGAACAGTAGCTGCACTAGTACGAAAAACTGCAGAGATGAGTTATGTGTATATGTACTTATATATGCATACATTATATGTATGTGTGTACACAAACCTACACATGCAGGCACACTCGTATCCTTAAGACCCTAACTTATACAGTTAAGTGCATATTTCCCTCCTACTTTAAAGATGCATCATTACAAGAAATAACTCACTGTTCTAGCTGGAGTGCAAAGTATTTTAGGAAATGCTTTCAGGGATCTCAAATCAGTGGCAAGAATTTCTGATGAAACACTCCAGAGCCTCTGAGGTCAGCTACCAGGAGAAAGATGAACAAATAATCTCCATCAGGGTGAGAAACATAATTTATGTTTTATCAGGAAAGCCGAGAGGAAAGTGACGGAGCCTGTCTTCCATGTGTACTTTGAGCCCTTTTGGTGCCTGCACACAGATGCTGTGTGAGAATTTACTCAGATGTGTTCCCCGTACCCAGGGGCAGATGCCTGGTCCCCTGGGATGGAAGCTGCGCCTGGGAGAGGCACAGTCTGGTTGCTCCCCCTTCAGCTCAGCTCTGTACTTGAAACGTTTCTTCAGAAGCATCAATTTGAAGAGTTGGAAGAGTTCACAGAGGCTGGTTCCCTGGGTTTATAGATGAGAAATTTGACATGCAGAGAAATAAAGTGACTTTCCTAGGGACCCACCTTTAGGTAGTGACAGAAATCAGTTTTAAATCTAGAATGGCTAGATTTTAATCCAGTATTCTTTTCACCAGAATTACAGGGAAAGAAAAGATATTTTTCACCAGTGATTTAAGATTTCAGTTGCAATTGTCGCTCCTTCCTTTTCCAATCGCCAAAACCCAGCATAACTCTCACCCCACACAGGAAGAATTTTCTCCCAACTCTGGTCAATGTCAGGGTGTCTGCTCCTGATTCCTGTGACAGTGCTTAAGTAATTTATCATACTCGTTGACTTCGTGCATTATCTCCCCCAAATATCATTGCAAACGCAGACCGTTATTTAAGCCTTTAAAAAACTTTAACAATTTCTAGATGCATCAACAATAAAAATATCGGTAAATACACACAACAACAATAAAGATATTAGTAAATACACACAACAATAGGAATATATAAGCCTTTTACTTAAAATTTCAATTAGTAGCATCCTGAATTTTTTGGCTCTTCACTGACTTCAAGCTGGAACTTACCATCATAATTTAGTTGTTTTAATGAAAAATTCTGGTGATGGTTAATGAATCTATGTAGCTCTCTCTAGTTCATGTACCACGATTTTGATTTCTACAAACTCTTCTACAAAGTAGTCCTATGTCTCTTAGGAGCTCCCTTTCCATAGTAAATTCTGTTTTTTGTTGGTAATTTGTTTTATCCTATGCATATGATAATCTTTCTAATGCAAAAGGAAGATAACATTATAGAGATTTAATGCCCCCAAGACAGCTAGCAAGACTTTTTCTATATTCAATATGTATATAAATATAATATTTTATGAGGTTGCCTTGTATATTTTGAGATAATACCTCTTAGTTTTAAACTTATTTTGAATCAATTTATAATACAATGACTTCTCACACTAACAGGTACCTGATGGAACACTGTGCAGAACTCAATCTTATCAGTGCACTGACTCTATTTTGAGGATCTTACACAGAATTGAGGACTGAATGGCAAAACTTGAAATGAACTTTAGTACAATAAGTATTTCACAATAAAATGCAGAGACTATTAATATCATGGCATTATACACTAATAAATAAAGTAAGCAATATCGTTATAGAAAAGTTAGAAAATTAGTCAGCAACATAACAAAATAATAACAGTGCACACCTGTTAGCAAAGTCAAAGAGTCTACAAAAAGGGAAGGAGACTCTCGAACAAGTTTTACAAGATTTAATATGCATTATTAATAAAGCATTGATAATAAAATTAGTATTGTTACCATACTGCCTTGACGGTAAAACATCTTGAAGTCATTCCATTAGTTGCATACCAGTGTCTCAGGATGAATAACAATTACTACTATAATAAATGTATACATTGAGAAGGCACAGCTTGAACTCAGAACCCTTAAAGTATAAAAACAAACCAACAAAGAAAAGATTGCAAATGACATGTACTATGGATATGGGAAGTCATGCACACTCATACTCAATCAAACACTATCTACACACCTATATATGGGTATATATACTCAGGCACATAAACTATGTATAGAGAACATTCATGAGCAGGGAAAAGGTACATTGGGGAGAGAGCTAAAGTTACCACTAACATCATAAGAACAAGACAAACCCTGCTTTATAAAAAGTATCTCACTTAATTCGCCCCAAACCCTTTGAGGAAAAAGACACAGAAATGCCTAAGACTACAGGATTAGTGAAAGGTGAATGGGGCTGGATCCTGGCTCCTTATTCCAGACAGCCACTCAGAATGACCTACTCTTTGGGTCCAGAATTACTCATTCTTTCTGGATAATTCCATACCCACAAAGAGCTGTCACCTGAGAAACTGTGATGTAATTTTGTTTTGTTTTGGGTTTCTTTTTCGCTGATTAATCCAAAAACATAATCAATTTGGTAAAAACAAAATATGGCAGTATTTGTCATTGAACCTTTTTAAGTGTTACCACTGGGATTTATTTTTCCATTGTTGCTTTTATTCAATGTGTAAGCCTTTCATGCCCATACATGTGACCTGCCACAAGTTTTCTTTTAGTTATTGGAATGGGAGTTACTGAGCTGGAAACTGTGTCCATATGGAGAGCATGGATTGCTAGGAGGTCATTTCTGGGAGGCCCTCCAGAGAGCAGCTTGCATGCCATGATTCATGGCTCATCTGCTCCAGCGTTCAGCTGTAGGCCCAACCATCTCAAGGTGTGGAGACAGGCATGTCATTACCACATTACCATTGTCTGAGGGCCGGCTGCCCCACTGTTTAGAAGTTCAGCCATAAACAAGCCTCCAGTAGAAACATTAGATATAGATATAGATTAGATACATGTACAGATATAGAATCAGCATCTGTGATTTCATTGTTGGATGATTAAGGGTAGAAGTTAAAAATGTTAAAATTCTGATTGATCTTCTTGGAAAATTTATCTGGATTAAACAGCTCAGATAATGTAAAAACTCCTACTATATTTTATATTTTTATATAAACCTAATTTCTTGAGATACGGAAAAGTCTACTTATTGTGGCAACTATTTTGTGAGTGAAAAAGTATATTCCATGATAAGTGATGTTTGTAATAGTTTAGTCAATAGTCTGTTGAAAGTTAAAGATTAATGGTATTTATAAAAAAAAGATTTGGCTTGAACGTGGAAATACAACTCTGTCAAATAACCAGTTAATATGATTATTTGACAAAGTTTGAAAGAAGTCACATGCAATTTTGTATGGCATTGTCCTCCCACACAAGAGAGGGAAACGTGTATTCTAATGAGAAAAGAAGAGCTTTGGCATTAAAACCAATTTAAAAGAAAGGAAAGCTTTCAAGACCAAAAATGTTTAGTCTAGATACTAATGTTTAGGCTCTGCTGTGCCCAAGAAAATTTGACTCCTCCAAGTCAATAAATCTTGATAATGGCCCTCCCACCAGTCAACAGATCACATAACGTGTGGATTTTTTTAATTTATGGGAACAATTGTCCTTTCAAATCTGCACACGATGGTGTGGCAAGCGTGGAAGCAGATGCATGGTGGACAAGGTAGCCCACTGTGTTAGGGGTGTGTGCGGGTTCAGCACCCCCTTGCCCGTGGGTTACAGGGAGCAGGTTCCTTGTGGACAACCAAGAACAAGGGCGGTGCAGCCAAGTTCTCCTGCTAAGCAACTGAGTGCACAGTCACGTCTCCTTCCTTCTGTTTCCTTCTTCTCATGACCCTGAGGATGGTGAGGTTTATTGGGACAGAGGGAAGAGAAATCAATTCGTAGAGGGCGATGAAATGTCAGAGGTCATGAGCTACTTCCTGGACTGTCGTTTGTATGTTCTATAATAAACACTTCTTGGAAAGACTTTATAAATAGCCTTGAGTAGAAAACTGGCCCCAAACACTTCCTTTTCTGAGGCCGATTTTTGATACATGACTTCACTCTGAAATTAGGTGGGTTTTTTTTTTGTCAGCAAAGTAAATAAGAACGTGCTCCAATCTTTAAGCAGCCTTGTTGTATCGACTACACTGATATAGTGTTTAAACGTGATTCACACCAACAGGCAGATATATCAATGACTCAATGGGTATTCATCCAGTGCCAACTGAGAGGCAGATATCGGGCTGTCACCCATAATCAGTTCCTCCCAGATGGCATCTATTGGCAATGATGCCGCAATATGGTGAATCAGTGATACAGAAACATCCTAGAGAAGCCCAGCCAGGTAAACTGTACACGTGAACTCTGGAGACAGATGGCCTGGTGTCAAGTCCAGGTTCTGCCACCTGCTGGCCATGTGCCTCTGGCCAAGAAACTTACTTTCCTTTCCTCAGTTTCCCCACCTATGTATTGGGAGTCATGATAGAGCATTTTGGGGATTTCACTGAGAGAACGGCATATGTGTGGCAGGCTCCCCTGAGCAGTACCCACATCATGAAATTCAGACATTTATCGACACCCTTATATGGGAAAGGGGAAGGTACTGATTCCTAAAGAGCCTGAAGTCTGAGCTGTGTTCTCAAAGGTGAGCCAGATGGAGTCTGTGCAAAGCTGGTGAAGAAGCGCAGGAGGAGGGTGTGAAGTCATGCTCTCATCACACATGGGGTGAGATGTGTGGAGCTCCACTCTTGACTGCACAGCCTGAGGGCTGCGCCTGGCAGGTGAGGCTGGGAGGTGGGCAGGAGCCCTGTGGAGACCTTACCTGCCCCAGTCACACAGACTGTGCCACCATGGCCAGGAGGCCCAAATGCTGGCAGAAAAGACAGACCCTCTTATAACATCAGTAGTTTTGGGGTGTTTAAGGTGATGGTTTCACTTCTCAGGTTTGTTAAATGAGGATAAATGGTAACAGTCAATGACCACCATGAGCCCAGTAATAACTTAAAATTGGTAGCTAACTAGCTATAAAGCATTTCTATGCAATATTCATGTTGCATGCTCTGTAGAGGATGGAATGGCTATACACACGCACACAGAGGTTGTGTGTCTCCGGGACTAGCAGGAGTGTCCCACAGGAGCTTGCTTGGGAGACAGAAATGTGAGGAAGGATTTTAGGCAGAGGTGCGTGACATGGCCGGATCTGTGTTTTAGATGGATTTCTCTGGCTGCTGTGTTCTCAAATTTAAAGGGACAGGGCTCCAGTCAGGAGGTCACCTGGGAGGCCTGTGCAGCAATCCAGTGAGGGGCAGGAGGCCTGCAGAGCATCACAATGGCAGTACAGGAGGAGTGGGAATATATGGAAAATGTTTAGAAGTGATATGTGATATCGTCACCCTCCTACCTAAAATCCTGAATGTCCCCTTGTTGTCTAGAGAACAGAAGTGACACTCTGGGGATGTCAGGCATCTACTCAAATGCCATCTTCTGGAGGGAGATTTTCCCAGGGCTCTCAACTCAGACTCACTCCAGCCTTCCTCCCCCAGCCCCCAATCCCTGCTAGAGTTCCCTTTGGGTTCCTTTTCTGTGCCTGGGGTACTATAGTGTTGACTTACTTACCTTGTTATTTTTTAAATTTTACCAACTTTGGTGCCCTGGAAGGAGTTATTTTTTGTCTTATTCACAGCTGTTACAGCTTAAATTGTGCCCCCCCAATTCAAATTTTGAAGCCCTAACCCTCAATACTTCAGAGAGGGACTGTGTTTGGAGGTAGGGTCTTTACTGAGGTAATCAAGGTAAAATGTCTTTGGGGCAGGCCTAGTCCAGTAGAACTGTATCTCTGTAAGAAGAGGACATTAGAACACTGATGGGCACAGAATAAAGGGCATGGGAGGACAAAGGGCATGTCTGACACCAATGAAAGATGCCCCAGGAGAAGCCAACGCCGCTGACTCCTTGACCTCATGGTTCTGGGCTCCAGAATTATGAGAAAATAATTTTCTGTTGCTCAAGCTGCCCAGTCTATGGTGCTTTGTTGCAGCAGCCTGAGCAAACTCATACTCTGCCTGTTGCCAACACTTAGAATGGTGTCTAGCACATAGTAGATGCTGAGTAAGTACTTACTGAAAGAATGAGTGGAATGGGAAAACCACTATGTCCTGTCTTAACAAGGCTCCTAGCCTCATCTTCTGCTTTTCCTCACTTCTACTCAGACTCTTCAGGTTCCTGAATGCCCCTTTTCTTCCATCTGCCTTCTTTTAACCATCTAAGCCACCTATCAACACTTGTCTCTGTCTGGCCAGGCTGAGACCCCAGCATACAGGAAAGCAGTCAGAGAGCAGGCAAGCAGCACCATGGAAAGGAAGAAGCCAGCCTAGTGTGATTCAGGTGGAATCCTGACCCGGCAGGCCCTGCGGAGAGCTCTGGAGAAAATTGCCCCTCAGGACCAGCAATCTGGTTCTAGATAGCAGCCAGTCACCAAACACAAATATCTCCGTGGGGATGGGTTAGGGTTAGAAAAATCCCCAGTGCTGGCTACTGCTGGTTTTCAGGTTGGACAAGCAGCTCCAGGGCTCAAGGGGTCCCCTCTGAAGAATTTGGAAGGTGGTGCTATCCATCAGCAAAAAAAACACACAGAGGCCAGAGTGGGGGGTGAGCTGCTCAGAGCTGGTAAAAGGGCCCTCAGGCATCTGGGCAGGCTGTGGATCACACCCACTAAAGCCTGGAGTCCTGTTCCCCAAGTGCCAGTGCCTGAATCTCCAGAAGCCTGGGCAGCCTGCTGTCTCCTCCTGGGTCTAACAGTGCATGCTTCGGCTTTCAACAAGTTCTACTGAGGCAAGATGCCTGGTCCTTCACTGGAGGGCAATTACTCCAGGTGGGGCCCGCACCTGATCTCATCTGCTGCTCCTCCTGAACACAGCGCCTGGAGCACTGCCTCAAACAGCAGATATTTAGCTGAACTGAAAACATGCTACTTGTTGACTGGCTGAAACGTTCATGGTATAGATTGCAATCCCGGGATTTCTCAGCCTCTGCAACACTTTGTTTTCTGTAACTTCTTGGTAGCTACACAGTTAGATTCCCACAGAAAATTCAATCACTAGTGATCCAGAAAATGAAATAATACTTATATTTATAAGGAAACAAGAGATACTGGAAAAGCTGATAGAGGTAAAACAATACTTGAATACATTTCATGTAAATATAATAATTTGGATTGTTTTCAGAATCTAATTGTAATTGTTGTAACTTATTACTGTGCAGTCAACTTTTTAGTTTGACAAAGATGTGAAGTTGATGATGTTGTAGAACAGTTTGAAATAGATGAAAAGTAGTTCAGAGCGTGATTCAACTAATACATGTAAAGTAGCTAAGTCCCCAATTTTTCGTCACAAGATGTAGTATTTTTATACAAAGTGACACAGTTGCCAAACATTTTCATACACACACACAAACACACAAAAACATATACATTTACATGTTACTTCTCCCTTTATACTAATAAATTATAGTTCATCTTATTTCTAGATAACTCAAATTTATATCTTTTTTTCTACAACCTGGATGGCATTTCTTTTCCCCCACAGAGAAAAACTATCTTATAAAGTCACTTCCAATGTGATATATAAAATATGAATAAAATTAAGTATATTTCTGTATGTCAAGAGAAGAGCAAGGCTTGATTCTCAGGAATATTAGTTGTTATTAAAAAACTTGGCACTATTGTTAATTTTGTTTTATTATTAAAGGACACTAGAAATTCACATAAGATAAAGTGTAGAAGGTAAGCCGACAGAAAATTCATATCATTACTAAACCAAAGAAATGATCCAGATTTTAATAACATAAAAGTAGTCAAACATAGAGAATGATTTAAAAAATTTAAATGCCATGAATTACTAAAATAAGAATATATACATAGAGTCACATGTAAAATATTGGTAGTTGTACAGATTTACTGGTGTAAATTGTGACACCTAATTGATACCTTATTCCCATTCACCCCTTCCTTGTAGTGCCTTAATTGTTTTAGAGAAATTGCCTTACTCCAGTTTTGGTTACTGTTGATGGGTGACTAAAGTGCGAGCTTGTCTCCTACTTTAGTTGTCTCCTACTTTAGTTGGTAGTTGGAGGAACTGGATTCTCTTTCATCTTTCTTTCTAACAGCAGGGGGCCAAAGTCTTATCCCTCACCTACTTTTTGATAAACTGTCAGGTGAGTCAGGTGTAGAGAAAGTGGTTAGATACCATGTATTGGCAAAGCAGAGACAGACAGGGCAGGTTCCTTCTATTGTGGAACTTCTGCTTCTCTGTTATGTGGAACATCCGAGGTGTCTTCCTAGTCCCAGGTCAGATTCTCTAGCTCTCAGGAGATTCTCTGAAGTATGAGTATTCACCCAATAAATGGTTTTTACTTAAGTTACCACCCAGGCCCTGTTTCTGTTGCTTCTAGTGAACAAATCTTACTAATAGATGTAGATGATAGAGCCCCTATGAAAATGCTATCACTTTAAAATAATGTACTCCTGGGAATTTTCTGTAAACCAGGTGTTTCTTTGCCTTAGAACATGTCTGCCCACCCTTCCTTCCACTCTCCCTCTCTCCTTCTGCCCACCTTTTCTCTCTCCTCTGCCCTGCCTCTTCCTGCAGGGTGTCCCTTCTCTAGCTCACCAAATCCTGGGAACTGAAAGCTGCACAGTCTCTTCACCTCATTAGTGATCTTCTGAGGGACATTTCAATCTAATTAGAACTAATAATTACACTCTGAGTCTTTGCTTCTCAGAATCAGAAGGTAGTTCTGTGCGAGCACGGGTTCATTGGAGACTTTGCTCCATCTATCATTCTCTTCCTCCCAAATTATTATGTATGATTATCATCAGAGTGCAGTCATTTCTACTTTTAGTCCAGGACATTTTCAGACCAGTTTACAAACCCAATATTCTCTATTCTTAAGCATTAAGCCTCTTTGGGTCACAAGTTACAGAAGCAACCTAAAATTAACTAAAAAATCAATGGTATCATGGGTGAATTAATAGCTCAAAGAATTAAGAAATCCATTGTTACAATGGACATTATGGCAACAAGATGTTGGAGTCCCGACAATATTGTCTGGTGCTGGCCTTTTTCCACAGCTCTGCTCTGTGTGCAAATGTCTAATCCTCAAGCAGCATCTCCACAAATGACTTTGCTACGGATTCTGGCCTGGCCAGCTTCAGGTGGGCTGCTCTGTTGCCCATCTCAAAAGGACACCATGATCAGAGGGAGGGGGAATTATAACAATGAGGACAATGAGCTCAAAAGTCCTATAACAAAACATTTAGTAAAAACTGGGGAACAGAATCTTTCCAAGTCTATGACTACAAATGGATGAAATACAGCGAAGTAGGCAGTTAATACCTTGTGCAATGAACTACGCAAAATTTCTTTTCTTTTTATTTTTAAAATTTATGTATGCACTATGAAACAATTTCACGTTAAAAGTTTAATGTGTGTTTTACTGTTCATATAAGTGACTTATGGGTATAATTTCTGCTCTTTGTTACTTGTTAATGTTTTTGATCCAATTGCATGAAAATATTCTAGAGTAATACTAAAAGAGAACTTTGTTTTTGTTTGCTTTGGGTTTGTTTTTTTCTGTGTGAAAATAAAGACCCTTGGGTTGCACCACAACCAAGTATTTTTTTTCAATGCTTAGGATTTCAAGACATTCGAGAAAAAGTTACCTTTTTCATTAAATAACACACTTTCCCCTGCAGAAAGAAAAAAATAAAGTGGTGTCCTAAAACAGTCTTGGTCTGTGTAGTTATTCTTTCTGCCCCTGCGGGGACAAAGCATTTCTCAACAGGGAATCACTGTCATGTGGTCCTTCAAGGCTCTCTGGCTTGTCCATGATCTTCTAAATGATGCTGTTCATCAGCACGGAGAGTGGCATGAAATTGATGAGAATCCGAGTTGGGGAGTGGGAAGGCCCGGTGGGAAGGCCAGCAATGCAGCCACCATGTTGGCTGTGATTCTGAGCACGACACAGGTTTACCCCACTGGCAAGGTCACATTATAATGCTAAAAGGAATGACCTGTCTGGCCTCAGATTTTGAAGAACGCCAGAAGTCTGTGTCTAGGCCGTGTACTTCTGCACTATCCCACTATTACAGGTTGCAGCAGATTAGCCAATTTAGTGGCAGGGAGAGAAGCTTAAGGGTTGCACTCTGCACTGGCGAGGCAAGGGGTCCTCTGGAGAGTGCCAGTCCATCTGGGCCATTCCTCTGCACACAGGTTCGAGGTCAAGCTTTTAATTACCACCTGCCCCTTGGAAGGGAATTGCAGTTTTGTGGTGGGTGTTATTTCTGAATTGAAAAAAGCTACAAATTACTTTTACAGGGCTTACTTAATTGGAAATACTATAGTCTATGCAGTTCTGGTGGTTTATGCTAAAGCATTTATGTAGAGCACCAGAAAAAAATGCCTCTCTTGTGGCACAAGCTTTAGGGCAAGCACTTATTCCTCAGTGGGCATATCTTTATATGTTTGGTAAGGTACAACCATGCCTGATCCAGCAGGCAGAACATAAATATTGTCACAGCTTTATAAGTTCTTAGTAAGCTATAAGAATGCAATCTATAAAAGTAATGATGGTAGGAGGGGGTACGGGAAGGAGGGGAGTAAAGGGGAGAAAAAATAGACAACAGTAATAGCATAATCAATAAAATATATTTAATAAAAAAGTATTTTATCAGGAAAGGGGCCATTTTTCTACATAAATTAATAAGCTTAGCCACAATGAAACCCACATACCATTAGCAAAATCATGTCATTCATTCTGCAGAGTGACAGGCCACCTCCCTGTCTTGGACTGAAATGGAGACTCAGCATCTGAGGTCACCCTAGCGCACTCTCATCCACTATGGGAAGAAGCTCCCAAAAATGTGTGGATTCTCCAGCCTGGGACTCCTGATTCCTGAAACTAGCCTGTACAGCTTCCCCTTATCTGGTGTATTTTAAAAACCCATGTAATGGGAGGGAGGTGGGGAAGCACTGGGTGGGGGGCAGGGCTGGGAATATAAGACAGAAAACTGTACTTGAACAAGAATTAAATAAAAATAAAAATTTAAGAAAAAGTTATACAGAAAAAAACCCCACCATGTACTAAATGTTTTGCTCTCATTTTTACCGCAGAGATTCTGGAACAGTAAAGACACTCATGCTACGAACCTGTATTTTAGTCTTTGTCAATCAACATTCCTAAAGGGAAGTAGGAAAAATAGCTGGGTGATTACTGCCCTGTGCCTCTTAACAGCAAGAATACATTCTAAGAAACAGCTCATTAGGTGATTTTGTGGTTGTGAGAACATCACAGACTGCATTCACACAAACCAAGGTGGGGTAGCCAATGGCACACTTAGGTCGTGCGGTATGCCATCCTTGTGCATGCCACCATCCTTGACCCAAATGTCATTGTGCAGCTCATGGTTGCATTTACTCTTTATACTCAGCATTTGCCGTCCAGGTGATGTTCAGTGTGCTTTGGGAATTTCTTCTGCATCCCTACAGGCAAAACAAAGTCTTCCCTGTTTTATCTGTTGTGGCAAATTTTTGTATGTATCTTCATCGTAGTACTCTATATTCTGCTGGTAACTGTGTGTGTACCTATGCATGTCTCCCTAAGAAACTTCTCAGCTGCCAGAGGACAGAGACTGTGTTTTTAAAATTTTGCCTCATAAAACTTCTAAAATATTATGTGGTGAGTATGTATTTGTGGGGTTTTTGGCCATTAATTTTCTCATTGCACCAAATCATGCTAATACCTAGGAATCACAATATGTTTCAACATTATTTCTGAATAATTGCACACCATTTTATTCCTATACATTACACGTTTACCAATGTGTTGGACATAAATGTCTTCTCTGGGTATCTGGATAGAACACAGAGCTCCAGGCGCAACTTTTCTTCACATCATGACCAGTTTGTCATCAGTGTTCCCTGATGTTTTTGGATGGAGTAAACAATTCTGAATTCGATGCATATAAACCTATTCAACTATTTTCTCGGTATTAGCAAGAAAGAAATCACTGCCCACAGTTAATATGAAAATACTATAGGTTATTAAAGTCACTGAGTCGGCAGCTGCCCTAAGCATTAACCTTCCAAGTAGGAAGGGTCTGACTGATGCTCATAGTCAGACATCCAGGTCCACTGCCATGGGCATGCCTGCAATAGATCCTGGGCTCTGTACCCAGAGACAGGATGATGACCCCACTGGGCATGCACTTCAATTTTTATTAGACCATGCAATTAACTTCCAGAGTAGTTATTGTTTTAAGCTACCCTACCTTTCCCTCTTCCTCCTCTTCACCCTCATCCTTCCTTCTTCTTCCTCTCTTTCCTTTTTCTTCTTCTTTACCCTGTCAACTCTGTCTTTTACAGATTGTCCTAGAGTCCGTAAAGCAGACTATAGAGCAGGTTTGTTTCAGATTGTTAGCCACCATCACCAAATGCTAGTGCATTGGTTTAAGGTTTACTCAGAATGGCACACGATTTAAAACTTATGAATTGTTTATTTCTGGAATTTTCTCTTTAATATTTTTGGACCATGGTAACCACAACTGGGAAAACTGATGAAATCTCATGTTGTCAGCTTCATCCAGCCCAGCTCATGAATCACCCCCTATCCAGCATTTTCCATACTGTATAAACTTCCAGCCCATCAGTCTCTTTAGTAGCCAAATCAGTCATCAGATAACTGGGTTGGTACCGCAGTGCTTGTGTTCAAGTCATCATTATGGTAGCACAACGCTATCTCACAATACCTATCTCACTCACCTCCCTTCACTGCATCATCTCACATCATCACAAGAAGGGTGAGTACAGTATCATAATTTATTATGAGAGACAGACCCCATTCAGGTGGCATTTACTGCAGCATATTGCTATAACTTTTATTTTATTGTTGTTAATCTTTTACTATGCCTACTTTATAAATTAAACTATTATAGATTTGTATGTATAAGAAAATATATAGTACATGTAGAATTTAGTACTATCGGTGGTTTCAGGCAACCGCTGGGGGTTTGGGAATACATCCCAAGAGGACAGCAGGGGCTACAGTACCTACTTTTCAGAAGAAGATTGAGAACAAAGAGGATAAATAACTCAGCAAGAAAAGTGTCAGACCTTCAGCAAAAAAAGTGTCAGATCTTTGCACAGAAAATTGCCCCTGGTGACTAATTATAGGCACCGGTGATGGGACAGTAGGGGATGGCAAAATTAGTGAAAAGTTAAGAGAACTTCCTTCCTGAATTTTTGAACACATTAATGTCAGAAGGTAGAGGGCATTACTAGCTAATATTCTATTAATGTCTTTGATAGGACAAAAGATAACACATTCTACACTAGCTATGCCAATTGTGTGGATTATCATTAAAGTGGACAGTTCCATATTTCCTTTTATGGTGAAGCTTGGAGAATCTTTCAGCTTTCTATTTCTGCCCATAAAAGAGCCTCTTTCCCATTGTTGAGGTAATGTGATTTTTGAAATAGAGAAAAGTTCCTCAAAAATTATAATTTCAGGGCACAATTGAAAAAGGTACATACAGTAACCTAACCATCATCAATGCATAAGAAACAGATTGACTGAATTCGAACAGGTGAGAGGCGGGTTCTGTGATCTGGTGGTCAGGCATTGACTTTCCATCTGTTCGGAGATGTGTCTTTTATCACCCTATCCAGCAATCTGTCCAGCTGCATACATGATCTTTTCCACAGTAAAAATTAATTTGAGTAAAGACATGAGTACAGATAAATTGAAAATGTTGAGCTAATCTCACCATTTTTCTAAATTTAGCTTCATTGAAAACATTTGTCAGTGTTCTGCATTTCTCACGGCTAATTCTTCTGGTTCCATAATTTATAATATTGGTATGGATGGGCATGTGTGCATGTGTGTCTGATGTGAAGACTTAGATATCCTTAATTGAGTCCAAATTATATAAAATCTTAATTATGTATCTTTTGTATGTAGCTATTTTTCACTTGTTTTAAGCCTCTTAACCTAGTGATTCATATTTTCTAAACTTTGAATTTGAGACCTGGTGAAAGAAACCTATTTTATTTGAAGTGGTGCTTTCAAAAGATTTCTACTTAGATCTTTTTAACAGAATCAGATTTGGACAAACCCTCCTTTTCTACTTCTTCTTATGCCAAACAGGTCTCCCTTTGTAGGTTGCTTTTAGTTTTTAAATCACCTTTCATATGCATTATTTCATTTTCTTTCTTATTCAGAGAATATTTTCAAGTGCAGAAAAAGTTCAAAGAATGATATAACAAACACAGTGGTTCTCCCACTAGGAGTTAATAACAATGTGCTATATTTTTTTCAACATCTTGTGAGAAAAAAAAGATGGAAACCTGCAAGCAACCATTCATCACTTTTCATGGCAAAAATGTGAAGAGGAGGGAGGAGAATCAATTAAAAAAAGGAAGAAAACAGACAATGGATGAGGATACATTTCTAAAGTCCCTTTTCTTCTTTAGTCCTAATATGGGCATTATCCTTTTTCTGTAGCTTTTAAAACAGGCAACCAGCCCCTGGGCACATTGTAAGTCATGTGGTACAGTCATGGCTTGGGGCAGAACTCAGCCTTCCTCTCCTGACTATCCCTGATGCCAAAGACTAGAGAAAGCACTCATTAAGTAATTCTAAAGAGAATTAGCTGAAAAAAAGAGAAAGCAAGAAAAAAATTAACTCATTGTTTCTTGACTTCTCCTTACTCTACAGCAGAGTTTTCATAGTAGCATTCTAAACACCTTCAGACCAGCATCTGGGAAGGGACAGCTGAGTACATGCTGAGAATTATGCCTGAAATCTGGAAGGCAGTGGAGGCACTTAATAACCTAGATATCAGATGGGAAAGCAACCTGCAACTGAGAGCTGTGATGCGCTGCTCTTGCCATTGAAACTCGTTTTCCCCAATGGAGCTTAACAAGGGAAGAGAAGAAACACTACTACTAGAAAGACAGTTCCTCCTGATGAAAATGTGTTGCAGACACGGTCAGTTGGGGGCTGACTTAGCTGAAGGGCAGGAAATTTTTGAGGACGGAACAAAGTAAAATATTTGTGAATTTGAGCCCAGTGAATTTGAGCCCAGTGACTCTTGTCACCTCAGTGGGCTGACTTTTTCTATCTTCACCTGAGAACATTTGTTTCATTGTTTTTGTAGAGAGAGGAATGGAGAGAGACATCAATATGAGAGAAGTATCAGTTGGTTGCCTCCCATAGTTCCTGGACTAAGGACCATACCTGCCTAGACCTGGGAATCAGCCCACAACCTATAGAATGGACACTGACTTGGAACTGAACCTGCAACGGTTTTGGCAACAGAATGATGCTCCAACCATCTGTGCCACACTGGCCAGGGGCTTAGTGGGCTGATGTTTGATCAGCCTTATCTCTGAGTCCATGGCAGCCCCAAGGAAGAAGGAAGGAAAAAATGTGATGTCTCCAATTTCTCAAGCTCAACTATAAATAGTGGGTACAACTAGTTAGCCTCGTCTCACCAAGACTAATCTGCAAACACCCGTCTCCCACTTCTTAGAGTGCCCACACCTACACACAGTAAAATGAAAAACAATGGTGCCTGCTGAGAAAAAATATACATATCTAAGTACTTATAAATCTGTGGTATGCTATGAGAGGAGCATGCAAAGGAGCAGCGAATCTGAAAGTATTCTCTAAAACATGCTCTCATTTGTATGCAGTGAGCTGACTTTTATCTTAGCTGATTACTGACTTTTGTGGTTCATCTAAAACACTAAAAATATTAGGGCCCACATTTTTCTCCATTTCCTTAAAATCTGATGAATAATTGAAATCGACCCTACTGTTTTTAAATTTCTGTGGGGAACAAGGCCCAGCAGCCCATCTGCTGTGGAAATTTTTGAAAGACACAGAAGGTACATTATTCTTAGCCAAAGGATTTCTCTTGGTATTCTAAATTGTTCTCAGTCTTTCATCCTTTCCTCCTCCGGCCTCCCCAGTCCCCATGTTGTGCCCATATGCCCAACACACACAGTGCGTGCTTCCCCTTTGCTTCACATTAGTGTTAATACAGTGCTTCGGCAACTCACTGCGCTCTTTTATAATAAGATTCCATCACACTTTAAATAATAAAATAAAAAATGTATACTAGTAGACGATTGGTTCAACTATTTAACTATCAATGTATAGATTGAAACAGATGAAGGGATTGCGTTAGCGTTGTCATCATAAACATCTTTATTGTTTTAAGAGGAAACTTGACCGACCTCAACCCAGTCTGTATTTCAGGGTTCATGTTTAGGTCCACAATTCTCCATGATGACTAGTAGATTAACTCTGATTCTTTTGCAGTTGGCTTAACAGTGTGCTTTTCTTTCATTCATCACCTTCATTGTCTACATTTCTTTTCCTTTTAAATTTGTTTCTAAGTTTTAATAAGACTATTTTTTGTCTAATATACTTGCAAATTCTTACAATAAATTTCCTATCATCAAAATATTTCAGAAAGTTACAGTGTATGTAAAATAATTAAAATTATGATAATTTGTAATTATATTTAAATGTTATGATAGAACAAAATTTTATAGAGAGTAGGAAACATAGTTAAAAATCTTTCACCTATTATTTTAAGGCACTTTGATGGTGTTATTCATATTATTCTAATCATTGTAGAATGTTCTCTATATAAATGTAGCCTTCATTCTTTAACTAGATTATCATTTGAAATGCATATAAAATTTTCTCTCTTAGTGATGAGAATTTTAATGCCAAAATTTGATAAGCATATATTGAATTCCTACCCACTGTCAGGTCCAAAGTGCTAGTGAGTCAAAGACCAGGAACATGGTTCCTCCCCTTGGGCACATTCACCATCGGGTGTTTTCTCCTCCTTGTTTCCTCCTCTTTACCTCTCTCTTTCCATCAGTGGTGTTTATTTCTGCATGCTTCTTGTTCCTCACATCTAATTTTCCCAGGACACAATGCCATTATTTAACCTCACTGGGATTGTTCAATTTAAGGTGCATTTGACAGAACATTGTCTAAACCAGGCAAAGATGGCCAAAAACAGAAACCATTACCGTTAATGATTAAGACCAACTTATAATGGAGTCGAAAACATGCCTCATTAGATGTCCTTAGTGTGAATTTTCCACAAATAAGATCTTTCACTTGCTGGTATGTATGTGAGCAGTTGTTGTGGCCAAATATATCGGAACAGTTGAGATTCTGCTTTATAAAGATGAGGTTATTTCAATGTTTAGATGCAATTGCCTTTGCATAACAGCGATCCCTAATCACTTTCCCAAAAGTTAGTAAATAAGAGTATTTTTTACTAAACCAACACTTTCAGGGATTTGTTTTTATGTTTTAATGCCAATTCTCCATACACTGTGGCTGTAAGATCTCAACCTCTAGCATTTCTCCCCCGTCCACTCTGCATTCGGAGACCCTGAATCGTCCCCGATCATGGTTTGTGGATGTCAAGTTGAAACACTGCTTTTAGCAGATGTCTTCACTCCCTCCAGCCTGAAGTCCTGCCCTAATCCTGCATCTGCCCCACATTACAAGAATACAGAGCAATTGACCGTCACCACAGAATCTGAGCAGTTCTATATGCTAGTAGAAGAAATAAGTATATCTAAAACCAAACCCACCTTTGCTCTTGAATGACCTGTTTGACTTCCAAGCTCCCACCACTGATCACTTCATTGTCATCATTTTAGTTTAGTCAGCTCAGGGGCCTGACTGTCCCCTGATTTTAGTTTCCTTCAGGATAGGACAACACCTGCACCAACAACAGTGATGGCAAAGGTGTGCCACGGGGAGCTAGGAGACCATCAGCCTTCCACCTGAAGCTCACATCACTCTCAGCAGACAGAAATCCTCACAGTCCTAGCTTCAAGGCCATTCATAATGACTCAGTGTCTCCTTGTCTCATTGGATATATGTAGCCTTTGTGGAAGCTTGAGAACAGGGCTCAAAAAGAAAAAAATGCTATTTGCTACAACTTTGGCTAATACATTTTAAGTGGCTGATCCTCTACGGTCCTTCTAGGTTTGCTGGTGACAGTGTGACCTTCAGTGAGGACGGCCCATCCATCATACTTTGAACTTTTCACTCTGTTTTATGCTTATTTCATCTTTGCGAGGAAACCTTTGTCCAAAGTCTTGTTTATGACTCATTAGGGAGCCTTAATCTGTGTACCTCTGTAGTTCATGTGAGGCCCAGGTAACTGGAGGAGAGAGTACCAGTTCAGCACCCCCAAAATCAAGTGCAGATGGTCATTTAAAATGTATCTATCATTTTCATCATCTTGTTGGCTAATAAAAATGATGTATTATATTTTAATATAAACCCATTACTATATTGGTAATAGTGATTTTCTAATGGAAATCAGAAATTTTCTTAGCATGGTAGATATTTTAAATCTGTCCACATTAGTAAAATAAAATTTGACCTGAAGCTCTTATTTGTATAATATAAAGCATGGCTTATAAATATTGATCATCAGATCTCTTAAATTACTAGCCAAAGAAGATAATCCTTCAGGATTTCGCTGCTGGAATCTTTGAGTAAATTCTCATTGCTTTATTATGTCTTCTAGGAGCAAAATTAAGAGCATCTAGTAAGAGACAAGTAAATAAATAAAGCTTTACCAAATGCCAGACTAAAGTAAATTTTCAAAACATTTGTTATCCTTAAAAAATGAATTCCTGGTTTGGAAATGCACTCTCCTAGAGGTTTGGCATTGAAATCGTTGCCCTGGAAGGTAAAGTGGCATTTGGTTGACAAGTCAATCTTATCTGTTGCACTTTATTATTGAAATAATACTGTTCTGGACTGCACTCTTTATTATGCAACTACGTACCAGCAATGTGGATAGAAAAATATGCCTAGAGGCACACATACAATCTTCTTAAAGATAGTTATCACGTGAGAGTGAGATACTGTATAATTTTTAGTTAAATGTTTATATGCAAATAGAAATATAGACAACAGATAATATTGTAAATATGGTTGATATAATATTTACATTATACCTTGATTGACTGATTTTAATGTCAATTTTGGGAAGATTAGATTTGTTTTTCTCCCAAAGTTTAGTATTGTATAATCTCATAAAATATCTTTGGATGAGTGATTTTCAATCAACTAATAAATATCCAGTTGTATGCATTTAGAAAGAAGCAAGGAATGGATTTTCACACAGAATCTAAAGACAACCAAAATGAACTAACAAGCAAAGTAGAGATAGACTCATAGCGAGCAGGCAGAAAGGAGTCTGGGGGAGCAGCTGTGGGGCTGGGTAGGGGGTTAGAGGGAGTGAGGAAAATGCATAGAGAAAAATGCATGAACACAGCCAGTTGTGATTGCTAGGGGGGAGGTGAAGGAGGTTATGTAGGGATAAACTGTGGTGAACAGAGATATGACTTTTGTGGGGAGTGAACACACAATACAGTGGATAGGTGATATATCATAGAATTGTGTACCTGAAACCTGTATGATTTTGTTAACCAGTGCCACCCCAATATATTCAATAAAAAGTTTAAAAAATGACAAATCATTAAGGAAAATCAAGTACAATGCATTTGAGAAAATTCTTCTGAGTATGGTATCTCTTCTCTGAATTTTAAGCAAAGGGGAGCTTTGGCTATCTGTTAGTAAGACATGCTAGATCACATTGCTTAGCTGACCTAGCATGGCCGACACCTGGCAGAGGGCGAGAGCAGGGCACACAGAGAGAAGAAACAGCAAGTGCAGAGCTCGTGATGTGGGGATGAACTTGGCATGAATGCATCATGGAAAGTGAGTAGTGAGGGTAGAAAGAGTGGGAGGAAATGAGGTCTGGGAGGTGAGCAGGGTCATATCATCTGTGGCTTTGTTTCCACGATAAGAATATTCATTTTATCTAAAAGAGATGCATAGGGAAGAAACAGACTTGTCAATATACAAAATTACAAATATTTTATGTAAATGCTCCACTTTCCAGAGGCAAAGCATAAACTCCCACTCTCTAAGTGTGGTATGAATTTAGTGACTAATTTCTAAAGAGTACAGTGTGGAAACAGGGAAAGAAAGGCAGACTCTACAGAAACCCAACACATAAGATCTCAGCCAGGTGGTCAAGGTCAACATCAACAGTGACAAGTCATACAGAGAGCATGGACCCCTGATATGATGTGATGAAAAGGACACTTTACCCCTGTAGCCTGAAACTTATACCTCCAGCTTAATCAGTATAAAAGCATCAGACAAACCCCAGTTGAGAAACATTCTATAAAAAACTGACCAGAACTCATCAAAAACACAAAAACTCTGAGAAAGTGTCACAGCCAGGAGGAAACTAAGGAGACATGACAATGAGCCATAATGTAATGTACTGGATGAGAACGTGGGACAGAAAAAGGGCATTAGAAAAAAAACAGGAAATCTAAATAAAGAACAGATTTTATTTAAAAACAATGCATTTATATTGTTTTATTAGTTGTGACGACTCCATCACATTCATGTAAGACGTTAATGATAGGAGCAATTCGGTGCAGAGGATATGGAAACTCTACAATGTTTGCAACTTTTCTGTAAATCTAAAACTTATAAATTAAAAAAAAAATTGTTTAGAAAAAAAGTGATGAAAACCCAGTGTAAAATTTAAGGAATGGGAAACCCGTGATTCGATCTTGCTGTCACATGAGAAAGAAATTAGAAGCCAAGATCATTTTAGAAGGCTTCTTCAGGTAAGAAGAGCCAGCAGCTTGGGCCCAGTCAGTATCAACACGCACACACACACACACACACACACACAAAGACAAACACAGACACACTGGTGATGTATTACGGAGACAGAGGACCTAGATAGGCCTTTGCAGTTTGGATGAGGCATGTGAGGGCAACTCACCTTTCGCCAAGCCCTTAGATTTTCCGGGTCTGCAGGAGGAATCGAAATGAAAGCTTGTGAATCATCTCTATAAATATTCAGTTAATAAATCTAACTGGAAGAGTATTTAACGATATATGTCATATCTTTTAATCTTGCCAGATGTATGAAGGGGGCCCCAGAAACTGGAATTTATTTATAAATATGTGTGTATTCATTCTTACATGTTCAAACTTCAGTCACCTTCAAAGTACTCTCCATTGGATGACATACATGTATCGATGTATTTTTTCCACTGCTCAAAACAGGTTTTGAACTTGATTTTGATGCCTTTTAGTGCTTCTGCTGGTTTTTGTTTCACCTCTACCATACCAGCAAAGCATTTCCCTTTGTGAAAGATTTTCATCTGGGGGAACAAAAAATGTCATTTGGGGAGAGATCGAGTGAGTAGGGAAGATGGAGCATAGGGTCCATGCCGTTTTGATCAAATACTGGTGAACGCTCAGTAAGGTGTGGACAGGAATGCTCATAAATCACCCACCATAAAATAGGCAAACATATTGAAAGAGTCTTCAAAAAAAAAAAGTCACAGAAGCCAAACACAGCTTCTCACAACAACGCCAGCTAGTACAGTGATACAGATGGTTCCCAGACCACTCACCTAGCAGGGGAAGTCTGTATTGCAAGGGGCCCATCTTCCAGAAGATAATTCTAGTTTTGGGGGATCTCTCCTCATAACTTCATAAGAACCAGGAAAGCCAAGTTTCAATGCATAATCTCAGACTCAGGGGAACAGGGGAGGAGAGGACTGAATCAATTCACTTCTCTTCCTGCTCTTCTCCTTTCTGACACAAGGAGGACCTCACACGTGGTTATCCCAGACTATGTGCCCAAACTCCCACTTCACCCTATCACCCTTTGAAAGCCCTTCCTGCCTAGAGGACAGGCTTAATCTGCAGAGATGCAGCCAGGAAAAATTCCACGCAGATGTCAGAAGCAGATTTTCTGGCGTCTTGCTTCTGAGAATAGCATCTAGAAGAGGGAATATCCTAACCTCACAAGCAGGTCAGAGCCGGATTAGGCTAGAGTGAGGTTATCAGAAAGTAAAGTGCAGGAGCCCTGGCTGGTGTAGCTCACTGGACTGATCGCAGTTCGGTTCCCAGTCAGGGCACATGCCTGGGTTGCAGGCCAGTTCCCAGCAGGGGGCTCACGAGAGGCAACCATACATTGATATTTCTCTCTTTCTCTCCTTCCCTTCCCCTCTAAACATAAATAAATTTTAAAAAATCTAAAAAAAAAGAAAGTAAAGTGCAGGGAAGAGCCCCCTTTAAGACCACACTGTGTTAGATGTGAAGAGCAGGGGCATGGCACCTCCATTTAGAGAGATGGGAACAACGGTGGAGGGGTGGGGAGGGGAGAAAACAGGATTACCTCTGTTCTTGTAACATAGGAGAAACCCCATTTTCCTGATGTCCTATGCTTTTGGACACAGCATTTCATTTTTTTAAATGCCTTTGTAAAGATTTTATTTTTTTATTTTTTAGAGAGAGGGGAAGAGAGGGAGAGAAAGAGAAAAATATTGATGTGTGAGAAAGAAATATTGATTAGTCGCCTCTTGCACATGCCTTGACTAAGGACCGAATTCACAACCCAGGTGTGTGCCCTGTGCCCTGGTTGGGAATAGAATCGGTGACCTTTGCCATTGGGGAAGGATGCTCAACCAACGAACCCACACCGGTCAGGGGTATTATTTTATTTTGATTGTTTTGTTTTCCCTTCTATTAAAAAAACTGAGTGACTTTTTTCCTCACCTGATTAAATTGTGAGGTTGAAGTAATCAACACCTGCAAACTCTTTGAGGAGGAAGCCGGGAACAGAAAGACATTTAAGTTAATTTCCTTCCATGCAAAGGCACAACCTTCAAATTATAAAGTAAACAACTATTGTATGACCTGATGACTATAGTCATCACTGCTGTGTGGTATATTTGAAAGTTTCTAAGAGAGTAAACCTTAAGAGTTCTTACCACAAGAAACAGCATTTCTCTCTTTTTTTAATCTGTGTGAGACGGGGACGGACGTCAACTAGACTTACTGTTGCCATCATTTCACAACACGCATACGTCAAGTCACCCTGCAATGCACCCTAAAAGTACGCAGTGATGTAGGGCAGCTGTATCTCAGCAAAACTGAGAAAAATGAGGGCAGAGGACCTCCCTCCCTCAAAACACGTGAGAAGAAAAACAGGAATAAGAAGGCCTCAAATGTTTTATATTTAATGTACTGATTGTCATGTGTACAACAACAAAGGCCAGAAAGCGAAACACAAAAAACCCTCCACACACAATAAATAGAATATATGTTGAACTCTAGTGTAATTTTCAAAGACATAGTTACAATTTTTACCTTGTTATGTGATTGTGAAAAAATATTTTACAGTTTTTACTTTTTCATTCAAGTGGAAAATGATAAAAAAGAACATGTGGCCTGTCCCCGGAAAAAGAACCATGAAGAAGCATTCAGGACCCCAGATGAGCAGCCGCAGAGTGGACCTCGGGGGGCACCAGGCCGGACGCTGCGGGACCACGAGCTTCTCACCTGCGCTGAGGGAAAGCTTCCTATGCTTTTTTGTGAGGGAGAGGCGGAGCAGGTATTATCCCTAATCAGTCATCTTCCCCATATTTTGAGGCAAATTCTTCTTCCAGGGACAAAATAACTTTCTGGAATTAAGGTGAAATCCAAGAGAATTTTGAGAGACTTCGACGCTCAGTTGTAAAAGCAACTTTCTACAAAAAGGCTTCTCTGGGCTTGAGAGATATTCTGTAACACCTGAAATACAAAGTTCTGATACTTTCAGATAATTCATAAAGAATTTAAACTTCTTGACAAGCAGTCACGGTGTCACCATTATGGCCATTTTAAGGCAGAGACAGAGAAGGTCATAAAATGGCTTCAAGATCACACAATTAATGAATTTCAGGATGGCATGAAAGCTGAGATTTGTCAGTGTCAGAATCCGCGGTTTTAAAAGCTATGTTGCCCTGCCCCCTCTCGCCGAAAAGGGATGTCTGGCTCTAAGATTTAGCTGTGGTTTGGGGCTTCTGTCAATTTAAATTTGACTTTGTTCTGGCTTCTAAAGCACTCAGACAGACACTTGCCAGATGGGCAATATAGAAATAAAAGCAGAACTAGCTAAAAAACTGTGATAAGTCCCTTTGTGGAATGAGGACTGTAATCTTTTATTTATTAAGATGTTATGTTAAATATTTGAAGAGATCAACATTTAATTTTAAAAAATCTGCTGAGTTTGAAATGAGCTCATAGATTATGAATATCCAAGGAAATAACATCATAACATCTATCATATCTGTTGGATGAAAAAGGTCCTTATCTATTTGTTGTAAAACATTGTTTCATAAAAATTAAGTGTAGTAAATTGAGTATCCCCATATTTCGAGCTCCTCCCACTGAATCCAGTTTGAACATCTGACTTGGCAGCATAGTTGCAAGAGTCCTGGAAGCTTCTGGCTCTTGAAATCAAGTCACCATGGAAAGAAAGCCCAGGCTACTCGGGAGACACACGGCCCACTAACAGCCAGCACCAACCGCTGACAAGTGAGTGAGGCTGTCATGGTTCATTTTAGTCTCAGGTAAGCCACTTGATGTGATACCAGATGACACCAAAATATGAACTCTCCACCAAATTCTAACCCAATTTTTTAATACAGAACCTTCTAAGAAAATAAAATAGTTGTGTGGTTGTTTTCAATTAAGGTTTTTTTCTGTGGTGTGTTACACAGCAATGAATAGCTGGTACATTATGTAACCTTAATATTGTAGAAGTTATAATATTTGTAAGTCATGATTACTGGCTGACATGTGCAGTAGTAGAACGACATCAAAACTTAGAGTGATTTTACCTTTTAGTAATGGGATGATTTTGTACATCTTACCTACTTACACCTTACATTTTCATTAGTAAGTGGAAGTTATAGAAAATAGAATGACCTGCTGCAGTTAAATTTTATTATATCCATTTGGGAATCCAGATTATTTTAATTCAGTCTTTGAACTTGAGCCATATCAGAGAACTTTTCAAATCACCTGAGTCGAATATGGCAGTGGCTTCAGCAAGAAGGGTGAATGAGGGCCCCCCGGAGTTACCGAGAATACCAGGCAAGGTCTTATGCTTTGAGGAAGAGAATATCATCAGAATTTTTTACACATTTTATAGGAAATGCTTCCCAAAGCATAAGTTGTACTTGCCAGAGGGAGTTATAGAAAGGAGACCTTCACTCTGGGTGAGCAAGATAGTAAATGTAAGAATCATTCCTGACTCAGTGTCCCTGCAGTTGTTTGCTGCTCCTGAAACCAGGGGAGCTTGTGACATGAGGACTGATATTCACAAAGCCTCACCCCTTGTTACTATGAAGCCTGCCTCTTAGATCCCCTACTGCTTCTCTACATTCCCGAGGTGTGTGGTATCCATCCTTGGACTTTGAGTATATGTAACTAATAAATGGTTGTCAGTCTCATCTACCCAGTGTTGAGTGTTGTGTGTCTATCCATTCCCATCATCCTGGGGTGGGAATCCTTCCCATATCAACTATCAGTGGGGTCAAGGACAGATGATGAGAACAGAGCAACAACTGATGCAAGGATCATTTCCACCTTGAGGCAGATAGACAGCTTGAGTAGCTACCTGGATCGGCAAGACATCCTTGAGAAGTGGACCTACCTGTGGCATGAGCCCTTACAGTGCTACCTGGTCACTTCTGATAGGAACAGGCCAATACCTGATGCTACCCTTGCTTGAATGTAGGTATATAAGAAAGACTTTCCTTTGGACTCTGTAAATCCTCTGGGATCTTGGAAAGTATTAGGTGAAGCCTGTGACTTAAGTGATTGCCTAGATGTGAAGTCTATGAACGCATGTGCACACTGGTTACAGTGATACTTGGTTTACTCACCTCACAACCTCATGGGGAAATAATATTCATACCATGAATATGGTGAGAAACATTTTTGGAGATGTGGAGTTAAACTGGTCTATACCTTTGGTTAAGCTTTATGCCTGTCATCCAGGAGCTCCCAGTAACCTGCCTGTCTGTCCCCTTCGCCCAGCTGTCCTGCCTGCCCTCAATTTATCTTGAGCCTACAGTGAAAACCTATAAAAATGCTTGCAAGTGAGTGGGTCACTGCTTGTTTCTGGGGGCCCCTAGCTATTCCAAACTAACACAGTAGTCAGCATTGACCAAGGATAAATTTTTAACCATTAAATGTATAACTTTGTGGCCTAAATTGCATTCATAACTTTGTAGATTAAGTGGCATCTTTTCCTCATTAGGGTGAAGGCAAAACTCTGTACTTGCACATTGTAAGTAAAAAGCTAAAGTCTAGTACTAATTTTAATTGATTGCTATGTCCCTAGAACTGATTATAGTGTCCAGCACATATCAAGCATTTAATAGATAATTATTTAATGACAGAGCAAGCAATGGACAAAAGGACATACCATATATACATTGTCATTTTGTTCTCCTATTTGATTATTTAGGAATTTAATATTAAGTGCACTCAGATGTTTATAAAAGTTAATGCCTTCATAATACACACATTGGACCTTTTATCTTATATTTTATAAATAAACTCATTCTTAACCTTACTTCTATACAAAGTATAAAGAAGAAGCCAAATGAAATGGGAAATCTTACTGACTTGAAAGTGTTGTTAAGGAGGTCGTGCAAAGCACCCTTATTACCATACCAGGAAGTGTATGCAATGACTTTTGGGGTTCTTTCCAATGAGGAAAGTATACAAGGTTTAAAGATGTCTAGACGTTCCAATCAATGGTTCCCACAGAAAATAGAGTGGCAAGATCAATTCAGTTGCATGGCAGAAGAAGCGAAACTATTTGCAAGCTGGATAAAATTATCTTATTTTTCATAAGCAGATGAGGACATGTACTGTCAATACCACACAACTGGCATTCACTAAAACTCATTGTTCTGTTCACACTTTAAAGTACTATCCCAAGATTTATTAATTTGTTTTGTACATATTGCAGCAACATGAATCAAAATGGAAGTTACTTGGTATTAATGAGGATGTCATGTGTGATATAGGCTTTCCTTTGTGATATTTGCTCTGTGATCAGTCTTAATTGTTTTTTTTTTTCCTACTGGTGTTTGCTTTCTCTTTTCCTCTTTATTTTGTCTCATACACCAACTTCCAGAAATAATATACTTAAAGTAAAAAGAGTTTCAAATATTTCAATTGTTGAAAATTCTTGCCATGAAATCAGTATAACAAACATACTTTTTAATTGTATTAAAATGAAAGCTTTAAAGAGAAAAGAATACAAGAATAGTTATCTACCAATGAATTATACAAAAAAAGTCTTTATTTCTTACTTAATTGCTGCCTTTAATCTCAGTCCCTGCTGTTTGCATGGTTAAAGAACTATAACATTTTAGATACTGTCTTTGTTATGTGGACAATATTCACAACCTATGTTTATATCAGAAATGATATAAAATGCACACATTAAGGTAACGTGTAAATTTGGCATAATATATAGATCTGGTATGTTTTCTTGTCCTTTAGAGTCTCTGTGGATATATGATGAAGTGAGACCGCAAAGCCTTCAGTCAGAGGAGCACTGGTCTTAGAACCAGTGCTTGGACCTCCCGGTCCAACCTGAGAGAACCACTTTCCATGCCTCTCATAGTCATGTCTCCTGTCCACTCTACTGTGAGAGCCAGGAGATGCAATGTGAGTACAGCTTGCGCATTGCCATGCAACTTTAGATGAGGAATATTCTGATAAAAATAAGTAGTATATGATGGAAAGTGGGTGTTTCCTTTTAAAGAGACCTTTATCCCTGGCTGGTGTAGCTCAGTGGATTGAGCGCGGGCCTGTGAACCACACAGTCGAGGTTTGATTCCCAGTCAGGGCACATGCCTGGGTTGCAGGCCAGTTCCCAGCAGGGGACTCGCGAGAAGCAACTATACATTGATATTTCTCTCCTTCCTTTCCCCTCTAAAGATAAATAAATAAAATCTTTAAAAAAGAGACCTTTATTATGTGGCAGTCATAAAATAAATCTCCTTTCTTATCCATACTTTTGTTTGAACTCAAGTTCATTTCCATAGAGATTTCCAGCATGCTTCAGAGAAAAGATGAAAATTGGTGCATATACTGTAGGAAGACCTAGAGAGCATCAGAGTCTGAATGCTTTGCTGATTTATGAACCCAATGATGCCTCTCTAACTCTCTTGTGTTTTTTATTTACAGGAAATAAGTGTTTGCTTCTGATTTTCCCCATTTACCCCTAACTCTAACCTGCGACCCCGCTTCAGCATAATCTTTGATCCTGTTCATTTTGTGACGGATGAGTGTGTTGGTTTGTCTCCAGCATCAAACACTTGTCTAATGCCTACTCCACCTAATGCCCCCTCGCGCACCCCTCCCCCGACCCATGAGCCTTGCAGAATCTCTGACCCTTATCCCACTCTGAGTCGTAATGCTCCCTTCTATGTCCTGCCACTGCACATCTCCCAGCTCCCTGGATTACAAGAGCTGGTGTTCTGCACCCTCCTACGCAATGCCTGTTTTTCCTTTCTGAACATCGATAGCTGAGAAAACAGAGTAACAGCTTTCTTGATTTATAAATCATTGATTCACAGTCTCCGTCCTTCGACTATGAGATTCACTTGTTCCACAATCTGTAATAACTTGTCTAAAAACTCAAAGTGAATTTTTAACATTTTACATTATTTAGTGTTCTGTTCATGTTACCTCCTCCCTTCTTCTCTGTGTTGTCATCTTAGAAAACTTCTACAGACATTCTAGAAACCCATAGATTATTACTCTGTTTCAAAATCCTAAACATTAGAGATGTCTTCATTAATTCACACCAACCCCACAAGGATACAACTAGCCCTGAGCATTATCTGCATGAGATGTCACCCAATAAGCAAGATCTCAGATCTTTCATCACAATATTGAATAGAGTGCTTAGTAAATATTTACTCATATCTACATATGTAGGCCAATAAGAAGTTCATAGTTTCAAATAACAGCACTTGGTTAATTAAAGAAGAAAATCACATTTTTTGGAAGACCTCAGCTACAAAAGGTAGTATAAAATTGGACAATGGCCAGACCATGTATAACAATGGAACTTTGACCCACAACCTCTGTAGCAACCAGCCTAGAAGTTAAAGCTCAGCCTCTGCAGCAATTGGCCTGGAATGGCCACGACTTGGTCATTGACCACCAATGTCTGTCTCTCTGTCTGCCTGTCTGTCTCCCTCTCTGTTTTTTCGCTCCTGCTTCCAACTCTGGACCAACATAGACAGATGAATAGGCCCCTCTTACTCACCACACAGGATGCCCTGCTTCTAGTCAGCCACCGAGAGCTTCCCCAGGCCAACTGCCCCCAAATAGGGACCACCTTGCTTTTCTGCACTATGAAGGCTTCCCACTGTACTGCCTGCTTCAGAATCTTTGCAAATCCAGGTTATGGTAGCTGACTACCTTGCTATAGCTGGCTCTGAACAAACGGCCTTTGCTTATTCTTATTTGTCAGTTTTTATTATTTCCTTAACTCTCATAGGAAAGGGCCTCAGGCTTCAATTCCTTTTGTTTGTGGGATGGCAATGGATCCTCCTTTCTTGCCTGGCTTCTGGGGCAGTGAAATTAGAAACAGCCTTTGTCCTGTGGGATGATCCCAGTGGGAGAGGGCAAGTTGTCTGCTACGTCCATGCCATGCTCTCTGCCCCTAGCATACTAGGCACCTACTGCTTAATAGTTTCCTAAAAGGCACACACACCCTCCGATTATCCCCATGGGCTCCAATGAGCATGTCTCCAACTGTGGTTAGTGGAACATTGACACAAATACTAATGATGGTGCAGAACTGTAGAGGAGCTCTCTGTCCTTTCCTGAACTTGTCTATAAAATTAGAACCGAGCCTTTGTGGTGATGTGGTACTACGGGGCCCAGGAAGGGTGCAGCTATCTTCATACACCTTTGGATCACCACACTGCTCCTTGGACAGAGGAATTGGAGAATATTTCAGTCCCAAATCCCCATATGTAAGGAGCAGGGCATGCAGAATAATGGGACCACTTACTAGAGCAGAGCATATGCATGTATTATTCTTTCATCTGATCTGTCAGTGCTCACCTGGAGAGGAGTGGGCAGTAAAGGGGGATCTGGAAATAATGATGGGAGTGCAAATGGGGCGAAGGAACTGTGCACCCCTCCAGGGTCCAGGGCCAGTGCAAAACACGTTTCAGCCATAGCTACCATTGTTGGAATGAAAATGTATTTTTCAAAATTTACATCAGATTGTGGTATGAAATATCTGGCCTCTGAAAAATATTTGGAAGAGTGTGCCAGTTTTGGCTGTCACCATGTCACATGGAACAGTACTAGCAACTTGAAACAGCCACAGAAGGCTGAGGGAACCTCGCCCTTCCCTGTCCTCAGCATTCAGAGTTTTGCCTTCTGTGAGCTCCAAGCACCTGCAGATAAAGTATTCATCCCTTCAAAGCTTTCGGCCTGTGGCAAAGCAAGACAGGAAATTCAAACTACAGACTTATTTCAACATACAATAGTGTTACATAAAACTTTTCTATCACAAAATGAGTACTGGTAAGTGGCAACTTATGTTAGAATGACACACAAGAATTTAACACTGGGTAAGAGTGTATGGCCCTTCAGTGTGGGTAGGGGGAACAATTACATACATTTAAATTTAGAGGTTCTCCTTGAAATATTCTGCAACAAGTATCTTCTACTTTGCCAAAAAAAAAAACAAGGTCACAGAGAGGCCAAAATCAACTTCCTTGATACTTTTCAAACGGTCCTAAGTATTTCTTTGTACGTTGATTTATACTGTACTTTTCCCTAAGAATGGGATTGACAAAAAGAAGGAGGGGGAGGGTCAGAAGCAGAACTGGGTGTCATTCAATGTGTTTGTTCAGGGCGGAGGGACTCAGGGCTCGGGCAGACAAAAAGCAAAGGCGGCGATCTTGATGCTGCAATTGGCATGATTGTCCTATTGCTACATATTTGAAGAGCCTGTTTCTCTGTCTTTGTTCCTTTTGACACTTTGGCTGTGCCCGACTGTCCTCATGATTCCAGAGAGTCCGCCACAAGGGAAATCAACCCCTGAAGGGAAATGGTGTGACTCCAATGGACTCTGTTAGCAGCAGAGACCCAGCACAATATGTGCAAGGAAATGAGGGAGGCCACTTTGATGAATAAACACTGACTTTTAATCTCCTTTAAAACTGAAGGGGTGTATGTAGAGACAGTGAATTGGATGTTTAAAAAACAATAAGTTGTTCTGGAAAAAAGAAAGCATTCTGTGTAAGAGAACTTGATGCTCCAAAGTTCTTTTTAAAATTCCACCCTCCAAAATGACAAACTGGCATCTATCATATACTCTACCTCTTACACTCTCAGTTTAAGTTTCTCTGTGTGCCTTCTGAATCAGTTTTAATGAGCTTATTAATCACAGTCATATTTTATGTCACACTCTGGCTGTTTCTTTTCTAAGATTTTATTTATTTATTTTTAGAGAGAGGAAGGGAGGAAGAAAGAGAGAGAGAAACATCAATGTGTGGTTGCCTCTCATGTGGCCCCTGCTGGGGACCTGGCCTGCAACCCAGGCATGTGCCTTGACTGGGAATTGAACTGGTGACTCTTTGGTTCTCAGCCTGCACTCAATTCACTGAGCTACACCAGCCAGGGCTTGGCTCTGTTTCTATGGGATCACACAAATGTTGTGTTTTCAGTGATCCTCATGAGAAGAAGGCCTTACATCTGAACATCTGACTAAACCAAAGATGGAGAAAAAAACCCAGAAAATTCTCTGTTAGTACCATTTACTAACCAAATGAGCCCCAGGCGCTCCTCACAGAGAAGTTCAGGGTGAATGTGCCAGTCCACCGTCAGTCTCTGCTTTGGGACACTCATCTGCAACATTGATCTCCATGGGCAGCTTCCCAGCATGACTTGTAGGGAGATAAAATGCATTCTTATGATGTATGTATCTAGGGGAAAATCACAATCCGTATAATGTCTTTGTTAACAAAGGACATTTAATATTTGTCTATTTTAACAGTACAAACTTGCTATATATAATGATCATAAGTACAGTAGGTATTAAAGTATGTCTAATTAATCACCGTGACCCTCTTTAATTGTAGCATGGACTCCAACATCTTCTTTTTCCTTGGGTTTTCTGTCATCTCTGAATTTCTAAGTGCTCCAGTGGATCCAGTTTTTAGTGACTTATTTCTAACCTACAGTGAGACCAAGAGCCTGGAGTAAAAATAGAATCCAGATACTCTTCACTACTGGGTCTGAGGATATCATTTCCTTTTCAATATGAAGATTCATACCCAGGAGTTCTCAGACAAATTTAATTTTTAAGCCTCAAAACACAAAATAAAGATTACACCTTCTTTCCCCAGACAATAGGCTTCTGGCCAATGCCTGAAAGGGAAATTGTCCTGGGAGACTCCAGTGGACCATAAGGTTGCCCCCCTGAAGGATGCTGATGTAGTGACTCCTAGACTTAATCCCTCTAAATATTGTTTTCTAAGTGTTCCCCTCTGCATTTTAATGACCTCAAGAAGAACTTCGGGAACCATTCTTAAAAGAGAAGAAGCTTTGCACATACATCTAGAAGCACAGTGAGAGGACAGAGTTGAACAGATTTAATACAAAGAGCTCAGTGTATTCGTTAATAACCTTGGGCATTGCTGAGCAAGGATTGGGTAGGAATGAGTAGTTGCATTATTAAGTTCAATGAAACATTCCACAAGATGGGAAAAAATTCCTAGACCTATACTTCTCACTCAAGAGCATGAACAAGATACTGAAATAAAGTATCACCATTATTTCTATTTTCTTTTTTCCAAGGAGAAACTGTATCTGGAACCAGCCAATTTCTAAGTGTAATGTGCACATCACTTACCACCTTCCCAACTCTTTGCACAGTATTGGCTCATTGGTCGCTTGATCTGACTATGAAGGGAGTATGTACGTCAGAGAAATAAGCAGACACTGAAAATCAGGGTCCCCCCACCATCTAGAGATTAGACAATAATGCATTTTTGCCTACCACCGGTGGTTTCCTTCTCAACAAAGACTATTCAGAGATACATTGATTGCACAAGCGAATGTGAAAGGGGTACAAACAGAGTTTTAAGAAATAAGTCTTTTCATCGGATGTAGGAACTGTAGCAGCATTGACTTTTTTATGATTAAGGGTAGAAGATCCTGTTTCAATATAAGTAGATGTAAAGAAAATCCAGAGATCTTGGAAACTTCCAGAGTTAGTAAAGATAGTATTTAGAATACTATTGCCAGAATAACATTTTTTAGTGAACAGTGTAAGGCATAGCAAGCACTCTTTCATTTATTTTTCAAGTAAAATTCCTTGGCTATCTGTGAATATATGATAGTACTCTCAATAAAAAATTTAACTAAGAAATTGCCTTTGACAAATTTGCTAAAATATCTAAATAGTTGATAATGTTAATAAGAATCAAATTGTTCACACATTACTTATGATACATAAATAATCATAACAAAACACACAAGGTCTCCAGAATAATATGTCAAGGAATATAAATAGCTAAAATAAATTCTGCAATGAAAGAAATAGGCATTATACTGAAACAGCATGTCATAGATATTAAATTTTCCCACTTACACTATCACACAATCTTCACAAAACCTTAGGGAAGAATTGATTATGGGTCTATAGGTGAAACTGAGTTCAATAGAGTTTAAATTTATAAGAGCATCAGGCAGCATAATTTGGTATAAAAATGATGTCTTGAGAGCACCATTATAAAAGGAGACAAATAATAGTGAACTGTTTGTGAGGTAATTTGAGGTTCATCCAGACCTCTATTGTATGAGTGTAGTGAATAAAATAATTTAATACCACAATTAGCAAGGTTCTCTTCACTGTCCAGATACAAAAAAGAAATAGGCATTGTTACGATACAAGTGCCATCTGGATTATTTCCTCACTTAATATTTATTTTAGTTCACATTCAGGGCTTTAATCAAAATATCCCTTAGATTTAAATTTACAAACATTATATTAAAATTTTATAATATCCATGCATAAGTTTATACAATATATAGACAGGCTTTCATATATTGAAGAATGATGTAATGAAAATCCAGTTATATATTCATTATACTATGGAAATGTTTTGAAGATTAGCTTACAAATAAATTTAAAAATTTACTGGCAGGAGTGAGTTAATATAGACAGAGAAAGGAGATGAAAGGCTTGTTTGGGGAAAGATACAAATTGTAGGTAACAAATTTGAATATTTAATATAACATAGATTATTCAAAAATTATAAACAGCAAAAAATTATAAATTATAATAATTATATGCTTCTAAAATTATAAATTGCCAAAAAGTGTGCTTTAAAAAAGTAATGTCACTATTAAATAAATTTGAATAGTTATTAAACTTTTTTCTGATAGGAGTCAAATTAGAAATTGTATGGTTGAACTCAATAACAGCATGAATCAATTGGATATAATTGATATCTATTAACATTTTTATTGAACAGCAGTATAATACACACTCTTTTCAAGCTCACATGGAGTATTTACCAAGATAGACCACATTCTAGGCCATAAAAATACTTTAATAAAATTAAATAAACTAAAATCATACTACATCTGCTCTCAGATTGCAATGTAATTAAGCTGAAAATTAATAAAAAATAATAACTAGAAGATACTAAGATACATAGAGATTGAACAGCATACTTCTAAATACCATATGAGTCAAAGAGGAAATATCTAAAGAAAATTTGAAATATTTAAGCTTAATTAAAACAAAAATACAACTTAATAAGATTTGTGGAATGCATCAAAATCTGTCAGTAGAGGGAAAGTCATAGTGTTGAATGAACATATTAGAAAATAAGAAAATATCAAAAATTGGTAATCTAAATTTCCCCTTTAGGAAACTAGGAGGAAAATGCAATTAAATCCAAAGTAAGAAGAAAAAGGTAAGTAATAAGAATTAGAGTATAAATCAATAAAATTTAATACAATTTAATAGAAAAAAATCAACCAAAGTAAAACTAATTCTTTGAAAATATCAATAAAATCAATACACATCTAGTCAGGCTAAAAATAGACAGAGGAAAAAATTACTAGCAACAGAAATGAAACAGAGGGCATCATTGTGGCTCCTATGCACATTTAAAAAATAATAAAGCATATCACAAACAATTCCACGCCCACAAACTAAATAAGCCAGATGAAATGAATCAATTTCTTGAAAAGTGCCATTTTCCAAAACTCATTCAAGAAGAAATGGACAATCTGACTAGGCCTGTATCTATTGAAAGAATTGAATCAATAATACTGATACAAAACAGAAAGCACCAGATCCATACGGGCTCACCTGTGAATTATTCCAAACATTTCAGGAAGAAATTATACCAGTTCTCTATAATCTCTTTCAGATGATAGAAGCAGAGGGAATACTTCCTTTCTCATTCTGCGAGACTAACATTACCCTTATACAAAACCTGGACAAACATATTATAAGCTAAGAAAACTACCAAAAAAGTCTCTCATGAACTTACATGCAAAATTGTATTTGTAATATATACAATGAATAAAATACAACTTACATGCAAAATTGTATTTGTAATATATACAATGAATAAAATTTTGGAATTAAGACTATATAAAGAAAACCTACAAACTGATAAGGAAAGTATAAAAGTTCAATTAAAAATTGAAAAAATATATGAATAAACATTTTACAAAAGAGAAAAGCAAGTGGAAAATAAGCTCATAAAAGAAAGTTTAACGTAATTAATGGTAAAAAAAATACAACCAAGATTTAATGAAATAACTTTTAAACCCATTGTATTGCTGAAACTTCAGGAGTCCCCAGGAAGTTCATCAGAAATCTCCAAGAAGATGTAGATCAAGAGAATCTCTATGTACTCAATAATTATGGCAAACTCTTGGGAAAAGAGTTTGGCATAATTTTCTCAGGTTGACTATTCACATACTTTATGACTAGTCATCCCACTCCTGTGAAAACATCCAAAGGTGTGGGCAATAATGTTAATAACAACACTTTTCAGAATATCAGAGACCTGGAGGCCACCCAAATGCTCATCACTGAGAGACAACAAGTATATTGGGGTGTATTTGCATAATGCAATATTTGATAGGAGTTAAAACCATTTAACACAGTGTCACACAGTAAGGTGAGTAAATTTGAAGCCCCATATATTCATTGTTGGTTAATTTTGTGTGCCAGCATAGCTAGACTATGGTGTCCAGCTACTCGGTCAAATGCTAGTGTAGGTGTTGCTGTGAAGACACTTTTTAGATGTGTTGAAGATTTAAAGAAGTACACTTTGAGTAGAGAAGATTAGCCTCCATCCAGTAGGTGGGCCCCAGTCAATCAGTTGGAAACCTTGAGAGCAAAGACGGGTTTCAGCTCAAGCCTGTAGCATAGCCTGAATTGCCAGCCTGTGGGCCTGCAGAATTCAGATTCAAGTCTGAATCATCAACTCCTAGTTGAATTGTAAGTCTGCCCACCTGCTTTACAGAATTTAGACTTGCCAGCCCCCACAATACCGGGGGAATTTATTAAAATAAAATTTTCTCTGACCTCTCACTCTTCTCTCTCTCTGTTTCTGTCTTTCTCTTTCCCTGTTTCCTTCTCTTTCTGGCGAATGTCTAATCCAGTAGCGCAGATTCATGGGTTTTTCATGAGTTAAAAGAATTTTGAGGAAATTCAATCTTATCCATCTGAGATCTGTTAAACTATAAATAAGTAAGTAAATAAGCAAACAAATAAGTAAAATCATGGATTCATGGTGCCAAAGGATGAAGGCAGGGAGGCAAACCATGAAAGAGACTTGTGGTGAGGAAATGAGCTGTGAACCTCATTTCTTGAGCCTGCCAGGTAGACTGAAGCAGGATCAACTTTCAAAACCCTGGCTGCATCCCAGAATCACCTGAAAAGTGGAAAATCCCGATGCCTCACTCCCACAGTCTTATTAAATTGGTCTCGGATGTAGCCTAGGCGTTAAAATATTTCAAAAATTTTCACATGATTCTAAGGTGCAGCTGAGGTTGAGCTTCATAAGGAAAAAGATCACATTTTACTTTGAAGGTGTTTGGGCAATTGCTTAGTGTTAAAAGGCATTAAAGGGGGGATAAATGGTAATGGGAAAAATTACAATAAAAATCTTAAAGAAATTAAGTTATTTTTAACCACATGAGAAGCTTGAACAGAGTCACCTTACAGAAAGGGAAGCCCAGACACAAAATAGAAAAGGATATTTAGGAGTAGAGACTGGGGTCAAGAAGGAGGTGGGAAGTGGCTCTTCTCTGTAGGACATAGAGAGTGGACATAACAGACATGAAGTGACAAGACTATTGGGTTAATGAATAAGTGTGGAGGCTGGGAGAGAGGAAGGGGTGCTGGTTCCTTTATGAGTCTAGGAAGAGAAAGAGTTCTGACTTGGTCATGATGAGGTATGTTGGCTGGGGTTACGTGTGGGGAGAGGAATCCTTGGCTTGTTGACATGCTGCCTTTGTAGGGCCTGGAAATTGTTCTAAGAAGAACTACGGAGACAGTTTTGTGAGTCATCAGAGCAGCTGGAGCCTTGGTTCCAGGGAGATGAGGAAAGGGAAAAGTGATGGATGATATTAACATTTCCTAATAGGCTTGCATGCATTGTTCAGGAACATCTGCTTCTTATTCTAAGTTCTTTGCACTAGGTGTGTTAGCCTGCCATCCCTCCAAGAGCAAAGTCTCAGTGGCTACTGGGCTGGGACCCATCAACCTCTCCCAGGACCATTTTTGGAGCTGGTTGGGGTTTCCCCTGGCCTTTCAAGTGTCCAAATATTTAGTGTAGTATCACAAGCTACATCTTCCCTGTTGTTTTGCTTGCATGTTTTTTAAAATTTGAAATAAAAGTTGATGATCCATTAATTACAGGTAAAATGATTAGTAAGTAATATTGATTTTTCTAGTTCCATAAGACCATAGCAAGCCATTTAAAGGTTACTAATGATCAGATTAATATTGATATTACTAATCAAATTAATGATTAAAGAGCAAATAAAAATTTTATGTTTCATTAATTCATGACTCAGTTATTGAAAACCTAGCCCAAGCTGTTTCTATAATATGATATTTTATAGTTTATAACTTTTTATCTTGAGATAAATTAAAGAAGGAAAGCATTTAGATCTACAGCATAAATTTAAATCATTATCCCACCTCCTTTTCTAGAAACACAGGAATGTGAAAGACTTTGTCTCATTCTCCTTTGATTCTTTGTTAATTTAAAGCCTCACCTGACTTTGCTAGTACACCCATCCCTAGAGTTTAAGATTTGATTGGGTGGCCGGTCTCACTAGGTTCTGGGAATGAGAAGGGTAGGTGAGTACAGCCTCTCTTAATGGCCTTCAGTCCTGATCCTAAAGCCAACCACTGGACAGAGTGATTGTCAAATTACATTGGGAAATCTGTCAGTATTTTTGAGAGAAATTAGAAGCAGAGGGAAAGTGTGTCTAGTTTGTGGAAATACAGAGTGAAAAGGATGTGGCTTTGACCTTGCTTCCGTCAGGCCCTCTCACTCTTGAAGAAAGCAGAGGCTTTAAAGGCAGAAAAGGTCAGAGGTCCTTCAGATGGGGTGACCTGTGCCTCATCTCCTGCTGTAACTTGGCTGCTTAATCCTTCACCTTTGACAGTCTGAGTAGCACCAGCTCCAACTGCTCAGCCTACAGGATGAGCTGGGGTGGAGAGCAGGATGGGAAGAATGGAGAGGTGTCAGGAGTAGAGTTGGGATGGAAACATCAGTCCCAAGTCCTTCACCAGCTTGAGTGCCGCCTGGAGATGGACCAGGTAAAGGGCCTCTTCGAAGCATCAGACAATGGCAAAAATCATCTCCCATGACTTTTCTGAAGGACAGGAACTAAACAAGTTGTATTTTGGACCATGATATTTACAAAAAGCCACACTCCAAGGTAATTGCAAAGAAACCTCTCATGTCTCATTCTTGGTTGTGTTGTGTGAAGTCAACACAGTTTCCAAGAGGAAAAGATAATTCAGATTGAATCTAATGGTCCAAAACTAGAAAAGGGTTGGAATGCTTGTGGTCTTTGTCTATTGCACAAATACAGTTTGAAGGTTTTTAAATATCTCACCCTGGGGCTGGGAAAATGTGCATGACTTAGAACTTGGCTCCCTTTGATTCTGAACATGAACATGAAATATTTGCTTGATGGAATGACTGTAACAGTGCATGTCTGGAACGCAGAGGGGCATTTATGATAATTAGAAATAATCAAATCCAGACCATGGAAATTGGTGCAAGAGAATATTAAGTAATTTGTAGCCAAATGACTTTAGGACCTTAAGGTAAAATTTCCAGGTGGTGCTTATAGGACCCATAAACACTTGATTTAAAGGGGCAATATTAACATGGAGGTTTATGATCAGAGCATTGAAATTAAATTGATTGTGTCTGCTATGGCTCTAAAAATAAAAATTGAATAATAATTGAGCTACCAAAGTTAAAGGACTTACAGCTATGATTTGTATAACAGAGTGGTATCTGACATCAGTGTGGTTCAGGGACCAGGGCAAAGAGTACCAGAAAAAACTCCTGACTGAGATCGAGAAGATTCTGGTTCTCACCCAGATTGTCTGGTTTGTTTTTTTGCACCCTGCGGGGACAGAGTCAACATCCAGCTGTGTGAGAGGTTGGTGAAAGCAGTGTCCCAGGTGACAATGTGCTGAGGAACCTTGAATGTGACAGTCCAAAAGCTGAGGTGGCCGGGTAAAGTGTGCACAACAAGATGTGAACAAAACAGAGGGCTGGTCCAGGATGAGGAATGAAGAGAAATGTGAGGCATCCTTGGGGAAACAGAGTGTCTTATAAGTCTACTTGGACACTTGCAACTGGAGGAAGAAAATCAGTAAGAGTAGCAAGCTACTGGACAGAAAGTAGGGGTTGTAACAAAAATTCTTGTTCTGTCTACCTTACAGGCTAGTTGGAAAGATCAGATAAGGTAGTTAGTGTGTTGATATCATTCTGCAGACCACAAAGGGTACTACAAATACGACCAACGTCTAATATGAAGAGGGTGATGATTATTTGTTAGATTAAACACAGTTGTTATATGACTGGCGATGTAGAAAATGGGAATATCATTAATCAAAAATTGGAAAACATGGATTTTTCTCCTCCCTAAGTCATTTACTGGCCATTCGGGATTGACTGACATAGAAGTTAGGAACATTGCTCCTGGAACCTGGATTTGACTCAAAATTCAGCTTGCTTCTTCCCTGTGCCTCAGTTGTCTTATCTGCAAAATAAGGTGGTAACAATGTTGCTTAGCTAAAGAGTGGCCTTCAGGACTAAAGAACTTGGTCCGCATGAGTGCCCCATGAAGAGAAAGGCTCAGAGAACGCATGGGGATGGAAACAGAAACTAGGAGTGATTGGTATAGAGACGGCACTGAAAGGCATGAGGCCCGACAATGCCACAGGGAACATCTGAAGAGAGAAGGGATTCAAGGACTGAGTCCTAAGACACACTGACTTTAAGAGGTTGGGAATTTTTTAAAAAGTATCAAGTAAGTTTCTTCTTCCTTTAGAAGGAGCAGCTCCCGAGATGGAAGGCACCTAGAAGAGGGCAGTTTCCCAAGATGATGTGAATTAAAAGCTTCAAAGGGGGAGGGGCTCCTCAACTGCAGTAAATGCTGCTTCGGGACCAGAAATAATGAAGGCGGATAACTTACCATGAAATCTCACAATGTGAAATTCATTGCTGATCCAAACAAGAATACTTTTAATGGTTGGGTAGGGACAACAGATTAACAGAGGATGGTTCAAGGGAAAATTCACTGACTCTGAAAGCAGACTCTCCTGTCAAGAGCTGTGTTTCATGGGGGTTAGCTAGAGGAAAGGACAGGTTTGGCACGGTTTGGGAATGAGAGAAATAATAGCATTTTATGATGTGTCTGAGGCCCTGCAAGCCCTGAATCCTCACCCATGATTCCTTTGGGGCCCTTTTCTGTGTCTTAGAATGTTTGCTGGTGCACATTCACACTCTGATACTCCCTGCAGGTTCTCCAGATCATCTACTCCAGACAACCGGACCAAGATTCCAGAAGCTCAACCACGAAATAAAGAGATGAGCACCACAAATGTCTTGCGAGTGAGCTGAGGACTTCGTAAATTCTGAAATAATACAGTGCAATAGGAAAAGGAAGTGTAAAAAGAGAGTAGGAGGAGCCCTAGCCTTGCTGGGCAAAGTCAGAAAGTTGAGTGTTGTATGGAAGTTTCTAGGGGACATAACAGTGTGCCCATTACTCTGATACCTGTGTTATGTATCTCTAGTGTCTGTATTTGTCTCCATCCTTTAAGAGAAAGGATTTTATTCTAAAGATGTTCATTACTATATGTGATGCACAAAGCACTTTACAGTTACACAGGTGTTGGATGACAGATCTGCAAGTCACAATGCCTTAGAACACAGCTTGTTTCATGTGCACCATTTTGTGCAGTATCCAAAACAACCTGGAGAGGTGGGTGTTACCATTCTTTTATCTACATCAAAGAATCCAAAATTCTGATGATGCATCTGGCAAGTGGCTGGGCCAACACTGCCTCCAAGGCCCTTACTCCAGATACTCTAGGGGTACTCCCAAATGCCAAATATTCTCCTCAGAATCTGCACCACATGGCAAGCAGAGTAAGAATAATGGTAAAATAAGGGGACTGTTCCATACTGTCAGAAAAGGGAAGATGCCAGCAAAGGCTCATCTCTGTTTTTAAAATAAGGTTGATGAAAGCTGAAGAGATTCATGGCTCGATGTGGACTCACACTAGGCCCTGAGAAGTAAATAAAAGATGAGATTGCTTTTATGACACAAATATCATTTCTGCTCACATGAACCCTCTATAAAGAGGAAAGTTTATGTTATTTTTTCCAGTCCCCTCAAAAATGAGTCCACAGTTGACACTCAGTAAATTCTATCGAACGAGAGAAAGGATGACCGGGCCACTGGAAATAGGATATGTGAAGTGATGGAAGGTAAGAGAAGTTTTAAACAACAAGCTTATATATTTAGTTTGGCTTCTGAAAAAATATTCTAAAAACTGGATCTATAAGATATAGTACCATTTCTGTAGCTAAAAATTAGGAATGAAATAACTCATTTAGCTGTTGGCAAACCTCCACAAAAGTAGAGGTTTGCCATATCCTTATGTTTTCCAATAGAGTTAATTTTTCTTTAGTCAACTTTTTCTTCAATTAAACTGTGGCAGCATCCATTTAATGTACTCTTCACGTATCTTTAAGTTCTTACGGCACAGAGTTTGCCTTTCTTTGATAACTCAAAGAAAGGGTCCCTCAAACTTGTGATTTACTAAAGTAACAAGAGAGTTTGAGTGGTGGGTTGAGATAGAACTTATGTTTATTTAATATATACTTAATTTTCAAAACAGCCTTTTGAGATTGATTTTGTTGTCCCATTCTCATGCATGAAGACATCGAGGTGATAGAGGTGGAGGGCACTTTCTGTATTAGTTATTTGTTGCTATATAACAAATTACCAAAAAATCAGTGGACTTAAACCACACACTCAGTTTCAGGGGGTGAGGAGTCTGAACCTTTGGTTCAGGGTCACACGGATTGTCATCAAGGTGTTGGCTGGGATGAGGCAAAGCTCATTTCCTTCTGTACTACTGAGCCACTCAGTTTCCAGAGGATGCCTGCCATCCTTGCCATTCAGCCCTCTCCTCTTTCTTAAGGCTAAAGGACAACACATTTGCTGTCTAGAGTCTCCTGCCTCTGGATCTTCTTTTAAAGGGCTTACCTGGAGAGGCCGGGTACACTAGGGTGATCTGCCTTTTGAAATCATAAAGCTCATCAAATTGAGCTCCTTAATTATACCTGCAGAATCTCTTCACTTTTGTCATATAATAGAGCCTAATCATTGGTGTTTTGAGTTGGACAGTGTTTCTCAAAAAAGATGTGTTCAAGTATCCATGAATGTTTCCTTAACAAAATGGGCTCTTTGCACAGGTATTCAAGTAAAGATAAGGTCATGAGGGTTGGCCGTAATCCAACATGACTGGTGTCCTTATAAAAAGGTAGAAATTTGGAAAAACAGACATGCACTTAGGGAGAATGCTGTGTGAACATGAAGATAGAGATAAATTGATGTTTCTAGTAGCTAAGGAACACTGACAATGGCCAACAAACCAATAGAAGCCAGGGTGGAGAGCTGAAATAGATTGTCCTACAGCCTCAGAAGGAACCAGCCCTGATGACACTTTGTCTTAGACTTCCTTCCTCCAGACCCATGGAGACAATGAATTACTGTTGCTGAAACCACTCAGTTTATGATGCTTTGTTACGGCAGCTCCAGGAGAGCCGCCGTAATATAATGACATCCCATCATAGTCACGTTTTGCCCATCCTCAAAAGGAGAGAATTATTCAAAGCATGTTCATCATGGGGAGGTGATCTTGGGACCTGTGGAATTCTGCCCAGCGCATTCTCCCAAGCCCACAGCCAGTTTCTCTTCTTCCTTCTGCACCAAGTAAATGTGCAGAGTTGCCCTTGAAGCCTTGGAAATAGTCACAGGGAGCTGCTCCCTGTTACCCATACCATCGCAGTGTGTGCTGTGTAATAATACCGGCAACATTCCTGGGCTCATTTTATTACCTGTAAAACTAGAGGATGGAAGTAAATAATTCGTAAAGTTCTTAAGTTTCTGAAATTCCATGACTGATTCTTTCTACAGAGTTACATGCAGGGACTTGGTTCGAGTTGGTCCCTTTGCAGCTCTGAGGCCAGTGTTACCTCTTTGAGGTTTGTAGCTGTGCTCTGGGTAACTGGCTTGCCAAGATCTGAATTATGGGATAAACAGACATTACCTCATTTGGTTTTATTGGGTGGGTGTATAATTAACCCTTTTAATAGAAACATAGACAAGCAATCTTATCTTATGAGCATGATTGAACAAACTCTCCCAGTGGATTGAATCACTGGTTCTGACCTGTCTTGGTAGAGAAAATCAAAAGCATTAATTGAGTCTTTTTAATGGAAATGTTACTTCAAACCCATAATTCTATTACTTCCTTATTATCTCAGTTGATAACATATGTTTTATTCATTTTATTTTCATTGTAAGGCCTCCTTTTTGTACTAAAAAAGTTTTTATTTATTTCTAAAATATAGTTTTAGACTATTGGGGAAATATTCCATTTTTTATTACAAATAATTTCAAATAAAAGTGTTTTATAGCCAGTAAGTTACTTATTTTACTATTAAAAATTACAATAAGAACAACTTTTCTACCTGAGCCTTCTATGTATAATGCTGTTGCTATACACACCCTAACTTATGTTTAGAATACACTGAAGAAAGAATAGGAAATCCAAATCAAGGACAACCACCACAACAAAAAACCTCAGTCAACAACCTTTCATCTGCTCAAATGCCTCAGGAACAGAAATCATGTTCTAAGAACATACCGCTTTCCAAGAAAAAGATAACACACATCGGTATATCTTTAAAAAAATACAGTCTTTGAAAGCCTAAAGTGCTGCTTTTCACAGAGGAGTTACACAAAAGCAACCAATCTTTTCATAAGAACTTTTTTCATCTTTTTTTTCAATATGAAGGCACAAATTTGAGAGTCTTTTACAAAACCTTTTTTGTCAACCATGGTTCAGCTGCTAGTACTTGTACGTTGTGGCACTTGTATCCATGCCACCTGTAGCCAGGCTTCCTGCAGCCTTTAAATGCTTATAAAGACCTGACGGAGTTGTGTTAGGCAGAGCGCATGGCATTGCTTTGCTTTCATTGGAGTATTTCTTTCTGGGTTCCCTGAACTTGAAATTTCTCTCTTAAAATGTCCATTAATTCCTATTAGGGGACTACTAGTAAAGAAAATTGCATGTTAGCTTTTATCAGTCTGTATGAATAAATGTTAACCATTCTCAGTTAAAAGCCTTCCTTTTAGCTCCACTCATGTGAAAACAGCCAGAGCAGCCTGAACATCAGCAAATGATTTAGAAGATGAATGCACTCACGCCTGCACAAAGACTTGGAGATGTGTATTAGCATTATAGATTTTAATTTGAAATAATGTCAGTCTTTTTGGGCCTGCATTGTAGTGCATGAGCTGCCATCTGCTTATAATAATGAGCCTGACAATCCACGTAAATGTGATTTGCTGCCTCTTTGCCAACATAATGGTCGGGATATCGATCCTAATGGTGGAGCAGTTGCAGGCCTTTCATTCAATAGAAAGAGGATAGGCCCTGAGCCCAGGTTTCTGAGGATTCAGGTGGCACAGCAGTTAAAAACAAACATGCATTTCCCCAAACTAGTGACAACACTGTGCATGTCCACAATGGTCATGATTTCTGTTCTTTCTCCAAATGTTAGTAAAATCAACTACATTAAAGGGAGTCCAGATCTGAAATATAGATGTTAGCCTAGTGTACTGTTCTGTTTCTCTCTGTAATGCTTAAGATGAGAGCAGACCAACTAAGAGGAGCTCTGTGGTCCAGCTAAATGTTTGAGATTGCTGTCCATTACGGTAATCACTAGCCACTGAATAAAATTAACATTGTATTTCGTCAAAACTCAAAAAGATATGTGTGCACTCATGTTCATAGCAGAATTATTTATAACAGCCAAAGGGTAGAAGGAACCCAAGTGTCCATGGGCAGGTGAATGAATAAACAAGAGGTGATATATATATATCACCTCTTGTTTATTCATTCATTCATATATATATATATATATATATATCACCTCTTGTTTATACATTCATTCATATATATATATATATATATATATATATATCACCTCTTGTTTATAATCATATGTATATATCACCTCTTTTTTATTCATATATGTATATGATATATATATCAACTCTTGTTTATTCATATATATATATATATATATATATATATATGATACCTTGATTTATTGTTTAGTGGGTAGAATTCCAATTTTATGAGATGAAATATTTCTGGAGATGGATGGGTGCATGAGAATGACAAAGGCCCTTAATTTCACTGAGCTGTACAAAAAATAGCTAAAATGATAACTTTTAAATTATGTATATGTTATCCCAATTAAAAAATTAGTTCATCATTTACCTAAGAGCCACATGTAGCTAGTGGCTACTGTACTGGATTGTATAAAAATAGAACATCATTGCAGAAAGTTCTACTGGACACCAATGCCTTAAAGAAATGAGGCTAGGTCATGCCTGGCAAAGGGAGAACCTGGCCTCTGGAATATGGAAGCCACAGAGAGTTCTGTCCTCCGCATGCGGATGCACACAGGAAATGCAGCGTAAACAACCACCAGCTATATTCATGCAACAGAAACATGACATAACACTGAGCTTTACCAGTTTTGACTTATTGTTTCTGCTTTTTTGTGATGAGTTTTTTTTTTAATTTTCAGAATGATTAACTATTAGCCTGCAAGAGATTATTGCAATTATTCATGTGGATCCTCTCCTATTTTCAATTGCATCTATTTAAAAGACTCTGAAAGTAAACCTTTAATATTGCTATAAAAGTAAACCAGAGTGATCTATGCCATTTTAACAATAGAAGCTATCTTTTAATGCAATTCACCAAAAGAGGAACACAACCAATTAATCATAGGATACATTGGTAGGAGGTATAAATCATAGGTGGGTATGGAGATTAGTTCTGCTGGCCCCTAGGCCATCTGTTCCTGTCTTATTCTGGTCCCATAATGTCCAAATTGCTTATGTTAGTCTAAGTATCTTCAGGTATGTGATTCTTTCATGAAGTTAAATGCCTTCACATATAGAGCGTTATAGATCTGCACCCAGTGGAGCTAGTTGCTAAAATGGTAAATAAGCCTGGTGGTGTGGGCCTCATATTACACATCCCACTGTTATTGTGACCAGGAAATAGCTCCCACTTTATTCTCCCAAATTTGTTATTTTCTTTTCTTGAAGGGACAATAACATTTGCCTCATGATAATTACAAGAATAAATCACATAAATTAAGTGAAAACTGGTCAGTCTTTTTGCTATCATCTATAAATATGATGATGATTTTGTTTTCCAACTGTTAATCTGTATGATTGGATCTTTGTGATTTGTTTGACCTCATTACATTATAAAATCTGCTTGGGATTATGGGAAACATAAAGGAATTTACATAAATGAGTTCAGGTGACACATGCAAGACTGGAACTTTCTCCTCTTTTTTAGACATAAATCCAATTTGTCAGATATGAGATGGTCCTTCCATTTCACAGATCTGAGAACCGAGGATCAGAAATGAAAAGTACCTTCCCCAAGGCACTGGATATCGGCCAATAATGCACCCTAGAAGACTCATACCGCCTAAGTCGGCTTGTGACCCTACACTTCTGTTCTGGCAAACCTGAGCTAGTCAAATTATATCCTGAATTTCACAGTCCCTACATTACTGGCCAGGGCCCCTGAGAACAAGTGAGTGGAAGAAATGAATAGACAGAGCTTAGTGACTGCCTGGTAGCAAATGTTGAGTAAGTGCTGGAGATCATTTTTACATATCATTTAGCTGAAATTTCAAATCTATTCTCAATTTTGAGCTTTCTGCATGATAATTCTGAAGGTGTTATCATGTATTAGTGATTCATTTATTCATTCATTCATTTTAACCTAGAACTTTAAGGGCGCAGACACATGTTATTATATTTCCACCCACAGTACCTAAATTAACGTCGGGCCCTTCATAGTTAGTCAGTAAACGCTCCTTGAAGAGTGACCCAAAGGCACTACTGGCAGCTTCCCGTGGACTGGACTCTGCTCCTGCTGAGGTGTTTGTCCTTCACACGTCTGGCCCTTAAGTTTCTGATGTCTTCCTCGTAGGCTCCCAAAAATCTCTTATAATACAAAGTAAAGAATGCATTCTTACTCTATATAACTTTTATGTTCACTTTTGTTCTTTTGTTTACAATGGTAATTTTCTCATCCTTGATGTCAGATGTATTTTTAAATTTAATAACCAAGTATAATAAAATCTAAAAACTGCACAACTTGTATATATACCTGGACATGGTCTTTTCTATCATAAATGGATCTTCTGAAATGGGCATGTTTTGTTGTACCAATAGATTCACTGTTTTATCATTTCACACCCTGATTGCCTAATGCCTCTAAAGAAGTCAAGCTCAAATAAAGACTGAGGAAGAGACTGGTCAAAAAACAATCATGAATGACCCGTGGACCTGGAAACCAATGTGGGCATTGACTGTGGGAGCAGGGATTGGGATGGGCGGAGGAGGGCAAAACAGGAAAAATCAGGACAGCTGTAATATAATCATAATAAAAATAATTAACAAAAAATAAAACATTACTTGGAGATACAAAAAAAAGACTTGATCTACAAGATTGCAACAAGATGGCCTGACTCAACTCTTTTGGATTCACTAACTCTGTTTCAAGTATAATTCAGCTTCTGTTTCCACAATCATAAAACAATCATAAATAGTAATGTCACTTGTCAATTTATCTACTTTAAAATAAAATAAAGAACTATTTCACTTCATTGTACTCATTCTTTTTAAATTTGACAAACATCCGTATTCTTAATACAATTAGCTTGGGTCACAGACAAATGTTGAGTAACTTACCACAATAAAAAACGTTTAAACTATCAGTCTTGCTAATGGACTTCACATATAATAAACAGTTTATTTTATCTTTTATTCAATTATAATTTTAATAACATAAATTATTGCAAATGTGCAACCCTTAATGTGGTTTCTTTGAGACATAGAAATACCATAATTGTCATCTAATAATTTGAAGTTAAACACATTTTTATTCTCCAAATTTATTCTATTGTAATCAAACTAAAAAAATATTGCTAATTTTTAAACATCTTTCTACTAAGTTCTTTCAATTTTTGCTTCATATGTTTACCCCATTCATTCATTTTTTTTCTGTTAGCTTTTACTAATCAGATGAAAACTTGAGGAAAACCCCCTCTTCTTAAAACTTCTTTTTCATTGTCTTCATTTGCCATTGCATTTATTGCAATTAATGTATTCAGTAAAATAATTCAACATATATTGAACTTCTCTTTGATTCCAGACACTAATTTATGGAGGAAATCAGAATACGTAAATATGTAAAACAAAGCTTCCGCTTTCAGGATAGCCATCGTCTTGTGTCAGAGCCACACAAGCAAACCTAAAATTCAAATGAACTACAGTGGTTCTCTGGAGGCAAATGAGCAGAAGGTTTTGAGAACCAAGAAAGCAGTGAGGGTTTCTAAAGACCTGTGTGGTCTTCAAGACTGAGCGGGAATTGGGGGGTGGGGCAAGAAAATGCCAAAAGATGCCAACTACGCTCAAAGCACAGTCTTGGGAAATACATACTATTTGTGAAGTTTTAAGAAACACACTCTGGCTAGAGAGTTGGTACTGAAATGCATCTCTTGAGAGACAAGGGGGATTAATTTTTTTTAACTCAAATCCTAAATATAGGAGGCAGACAACTCTCTAAATGTGGGTAGGTAGGTTGTCTGGCATCCCCAGGGTAATTATGTGGAAATAGGCAGTAAGAATTTGGAAATGAATGGGGAACTGTACCAGAAGGTATCTAGCCATATAATATGCAAAATAGAGACATTTATTGAAGAACATACAAGATACAAGAAACATTGTACATAGATAGGACAGTGTCACCTCAGTCCCTTTCAGAAGTAGGCACGATGTTGTCCTGATGAAGCTGCCAATCACCAGTTGCCCATAGCCATGACTGTCTGAATCATCTGAATAGTTACCACAGAGGAATGTTCAAGCTTCATGCAGATTTCATGTAGGTTCATTACTCTCCTTGCTCAGTCATTTTTAATGTGACAACTACACAGTACACATGCGCACTTAATGCCATCTACAGCTCCCAATGCTTAGTACACTGAAGTCTGAAGTCATCTTGGTTTATGCATATGCATTCCAGTCCACCCTCCTTGGCTGGCAGGTTACATCGATGTCACACAAATGGTTCTCACTATATTAACAATGGCTGGCCTTTTTTAGACAGAACTCCTGTGTCTGGACCTTAGTTGAATGATATGAGCAAACATGATGACTCTCTGTAACCAGCACATAGAGAGGTGCTGGCTCAGGGATTCAGAGAGCGAGAGGTCTCCTGTGGAGACAGGAAGAAGAAATAAGGCAAAGTTAGAGAACACTGGAAAAAGACAAGAAAAAGGCAAGCCAGGTGTATAAATGCAAGGTGAAGAGTTCAGAGAAAAGGAAGGAAAGAGGTTTGGTTCCTACTGAGTGCTCAACATTTGAGTAGAAATCAAGAAGATGGAGACTAAACATAAGGCTTTGATTTCTGTATTGGAAATCAGGGCACAGTAATTTTCCTTAGGAGAGCAATTCCATGGAAGGGCTCCCTCCGGGAGGTCCAGGGTGGTGTGAATGTTTGTGGATGAGGAAGCAGAGCAGCCATGCAATCTTTCCTGTCTTCTCCATGCACCAGTTTCACATTAGATATTGTCCACATGTCACTGGGAATTTCACTTTATTGTTTTTTTTCTATTTAANGTTTGGTACCTACTGAGTGCTCAACATTTGAGTAGAAATCAAGAAGATGGTGACTAAACATAAGGCTTTGATTTCTGTATTGGAAATCAGGGCACAGTAATTTTCCTTAGGAGAGCAATTCCATGGAAGGGCTCCCTCCGGGAGGCCCAGGGTGGTGTGAATGTTTGTGGATGAGGAAGCAGAGCAGCCATGCAATCTTTCCTGTCTTCTCCATGCACCAGTTTCACATTAGATATTGTCCACATGTCACTGGGAATTTCACTTTATTGTTTTTTTTCTATTTAAATGCCTTTTTCACTATTACTTAAACCAGTCATAAAATCTACTCTAAGAATATAAACTTTGAAATTACTTTTTCCAGAACAATATCATCTCAATATGAATTACAAATTGCATCAGTTTTCCTATTCTATACAGATTTTATACAAATGCATTTTTATTAAGTAACTTATATGACACCCTGCAAGTGCCTTTCAAAGGCTCTGTGATCTTTATTTAATAGTTAATCTCTGTAAGGCTTGGTTTCCTCATCTGTCAATTGGAAATGATGGTTACTTTGTGAGGATGTGGTAAGAATAATGTGGAATAATTCTAACATGGAATAACATGGAATTTTATAAAAGTCTTTGAATAACATGAAGTGTGTTTGATATGTGGGTACTAAATTCAAAAAATGGCAGCCTTAATTGTGCAAATTCTAGAGTGCAGCTTTCTAACTCGATTGTCCATGCTACAATGGGAGAGGATGGAAGTCCCCCCAACACCACCCTTAACTGGGGGAACAACGTGAACAGGAAGCTGGAAGCAGCTTTTTGGGGAAGATGCACAGATTGGAACAGCTCAGCCCTGCTGAGAACCAAGGGGCAGAGGTGGAAGTTGGCGTGGGGCAAAGATTGTTCCTGGGTTTTGAATTCAAGATGAAACAATATGACTTCAATTTACTAGGAAACAGAAGGCAGCCAGCATTACTTCTGAGTTGTGTATAACATAGTCATATATGTATTTTAAGACAACTAATTGTCCATATGTGTTCAGGATGGAGAATAATTGGGAAAGATCTGAGTTATGGAGATTGGCAGGAAACAACGTTCTTGACCCAGAGGGAGGTCCCAGGGCTCCACTGAAATAGGGGAGAGATAATACAAGAGCAGATTACTGTGGAGGGTTCTGAGGAAGAAAAAGTAAGAGAGTCAAGGATACCACAAGGTTTTGAGCACTTGTGTATAGAGAGATTATCTGTTCTAACAGAAATAGGGAATCTGGGGGACAGGGAAGGACAGCAGTGTAAGGGCATTATGAATTCAGTTAGGCTTTGAAAGGATCCGAGGTGGAAGTACCAAGCTGGCATTTGGAAATAGAGGCTAGTCCAAGAAGACATACATGGGGATTTAGGATTAGGTTCAAAAAGACACTGAGTATGATTATGTTGAGGGAGAAAAGCAATCGTTAGAATTATAACAACCAAGAAAATCATTGTTGATGTATCAGAGAGGCATCAAATGTGGGCAAGAGAGGAACATTCATACAACAAATCCCNAGATGATCTGTTCTAACAGAAATAGGGAATCTGGGGGACAGGGAAGGACAGCAGTGTAAGGGCATTATGCATTCAGTTAGGCTTTGAAAGGATCTGAGGTGGAAGTACCAAGCTGGCATTTGGAAATAGAGGCTAGTCCAAGAAGACATACATGGGGATTTAGGATTAGGTTCAAAAAGACACTGAGTATGATTATGTTGAGGGAGAAAAGCAATCGTTAGAATTATAACAACCAAGAAAATCATTGTTGATGTATCAGAGAGGCATCAAATGTGGGCAAGAGAGGAACATTCATACAACAAATCCCAGAAGAGAGGTGTGTGTAGGCTCACAGCATTTCACTGAAAAGGGAGGTTCTGATTGGGAGGGACCATGATCTCAGGATGGATGGTTGTAGCCCAGCTGCAAGGCTGGAAGAAACACCCAGCAACCCCTAAAACCATGGGTTTGAAGTTAATTCCTGCAGGTCCACATAAGGTGGCCAGGAGTCCCAGGTCTAAGGTGAAGGTGGGGGCTGGGATAACAGGAGTCTCAGTCAGTGAATGGAAATAGGGCTAGTAGGTATACAGAGAAGCATATGGATACAAAGATGAAAGATTCATTTCATGTGGGATTGGTAGATGATGGTGTATCTAACCCTACAAGCAAGACCAGGTGAATATACCATGCGAAAGAGTGCTAGGAAGATAATAGAATGGAATTAGCAAGGCCAGTCCATTTTCTGTGCAAATGCTCTCCAATGCTGCCCTGCCAGGGGGATACCTGGCAATGTTCACTGACCTAGGAACCAGTGACAGAGGCCAGGGTGGGTGAGAGAAAGCGCATATTCAGGACACAGCAAATGGGACCTTGAGAATAACTGGACAGAAATGTCTGTTCTCTCCTGCCCCCAATATGGGGGAACCGCATCTATCAGACAAGCCCTGGGAAGACAAGGGTCACTCACAATTGCAAAGTGCTCCTTCAAACCCTGTGTTATTGTTTGGTGATACTTTACTTTTTAATTTCATTTCCTTTTTTTAAGATTTTATTTATTTATCTTTAGAGAGGGAGGGAAGGAGAGAAAGAGAGAAATATCAATGTATGGTTGCCTCTTGTGAGTCCCCTGCTAGGAACTGGCCTGCAACCCAGGCATGTGCCCTGACTGGGAATCGAACTGCAATCCTCTGCTTCGCAGACCCACGCTCAGTCCACTGAGCTACACCAGCCAGGGTTTAATTTCATTTTCTTATTGTACGGTCTCTTTTCACCCCAGCGATATGCCTACTTGCTGCTTGAACATGAGGCAGGGACGGGGGTTAATGTGTGTGTGTGAATGTACGTGTGACTATGTGTGTTTGTGTGTGCGTGGTGTATGTGTTGGTGGGATTGGGAATCTCAACAAAATAAAATAAAATAAATTTAAATATACTATCCTGGTCTAATTCATAACATAGAAAGTTTCTGATTTTAATTGGGATTCTCCAATCATGGTCAAACTTTCAATTTACTTCTGTCTCCAAGAAAATGTTTTTATATTAAAAAAGCTTTGAAAACCAATAAAAATTTAATGTAAAGTATGTTTCCATCAGCATATTATTGGGTTAATCTTCTCAAAAATATTAAAATGTGGACTTTCCCCTGAGGTGGGCGCCTTTCCCTAAGTCCTCCCACTACACAAGTGCATTCACTGGACCTCGGGGTTGTACCATGCAACCTGCTGTCCCACTGAGAGTCTGCAGGCGTTTCCTTGACCGCAAACACAAGGGAAAATAAAATCCCAGCCACTAAGTTTGAATGAGTTTTGCTACTATTGAATGTAATGCTGATGACTCAGAAATAATATTGAAATGACAACAACAAAAGCCTGTAGTAACACATGTAGTGGATAAAATTGCTGAGTTTTCAATACGTTGTTGAGAACCCAACCAGCTCCCTATTTGACTCTCATATGTAGGAATTCAACACAGTTTGTCCTAAGTGGGAAAATGCTGCTCTGGGTATATCTGTTGAGACACCTTTTGCTTATAATATCATCAAAACAAATTAAAAACTGATACAATTATTGATGTCAGATTTTACTTTTCTTTAAAGTCATTTTAAATACCAAGCTCAAAATATTTGCAACTTTCTGAGAAGTGGAATTATAAGAAAAAACATGCATTATTATTAAAAGTGGTTGCATAATAATAGTGTCTCAATTGCACGTGTGCTTTTTCCACTGAGAAAAACAACAGCAGCATAAACCAGGTTTGGTATCATTGGAATCCATCAGTGGATGAACCCAGGAATAAAAAAGCGTCTGGTGAGAGTGAAGATATCCAGCTCAAAAAAAAAAAAACCCCACAAAGTTCTCCTTGGTAGTAGCAGTGTCTAATTTCTGCAGAATTTTGAATGTGATAATATTCATAATCACATCATTCAAAATTCTAAAACTAATGGCACTTAAATTGCAGTCATTATCATACTTGAGAAACAATATTTTCTCCTGTGAAAAAGTCTTGTATGATGGCGTAATCAAAGAACCAACCTATCTTTAAATACTTAGAAACTTCACCAATTATTTATTGAGAAGACAATATACATCAGGCACTGCAGAGCAAAGAGCAGAGAAGACACACAAAACCCTGCTATTTGGAGGGCTGAGGTGGAGACAACCATGGAGAGACAGACCAAATATTAAGAAACGAAAACAATAAGCCAGGTGCTTTCAGACACATGCAGGGTGAGCACTAATGGGGACAGACTGGTAAGGGGACTAAGTTTTGAGAAGGCCTTTCTGAGGAGCTACACTTCTAGATTCTGAGTGACCACAGGAACCAAGACAAGCAGGTCTTGGTGTTGTCAGTGGAAATTAGGCTCTTTCCTCATCTCCAGGAAAGCATTCCAAGGACCAGAACATGGGAGATTGTGGTATGGCAAAATGGTTTATTAGGATAGAAATAGTAGCTGCCCCTTGGGTTTCCAATGTCGCATCTCAATTCATCTCACCACGGAAAAAGTCTAACTGTGTCCTCAGTAAGGCCACACACAAAAAGAGCAAGTGCCCAGAGTTTCTGCTTCATTGTGAAGGTCAGTCCTTCAGAGCCCATACCATCTGCTGCAGGTCATGGTAACTGCTAGATGCATGTGGTTGCATGCTGCTAGGCAAGAAAGAATATATAAACAAACAGGGCAAATGTGCGGGGAGAGAGAGAGCACTTCTTTGTTCCCCTGGGATTGTATTAACTTGGGTTTAGGCTGGACCAGGTGCTCTCTCAAAAGAACCAATCAACTTTCCAAGTTTTCATAGGTTTTCCATAGGTTTATATCCCCTGGTTACACAGACATGCTTCTATGGTCCAGTGCGTCCCACTGCACCCCCAACAATTAGGTCAGTATTGGAGTGAGCAAGAGAAGAGTGTTAATTTCTTTGGTGGACCAATGCTGTAAATCCCTGGGGTATGAAGCTGTAGCTTCCTGGGGAAGCACACAGACTTATGTTCCCCAGTTTACTCAACTTGCTTTTTAATTTCCTATGCTTCCCTTTCTTTATTAATTAGCTAACTAGCTATAGTAACACTGGGACAGAAATGCTTGGCAGAAGAGACAGCATGCATGCCTTTCCATTTCTATGACCCATCATACAACACTTTCAACAGACTGTCTTCTGGGGAATGTTGGTACATAGACTTGATTCTGTTGTATACGGCCTACTACATGGCAACTTACAGTGGGTATGTACATTATTGGGAGACATCTAGACTGTGAATAAAGTAACTACTTGGTGATTCCCCTCCGCTCTCTACTAACCAGCTAAGAGTTGTGGTTAGTGACTCCCTCTCTGGGGCTGCATCACTTTATGGGGAAAGTGACATGACTATAGTAGATAAACTCTGGGATTTCTCTAGACCCCTATGATTCCCCTTCTAACAAGCAGTAACCTGACTCAAAACCATAAAAATCCCAGAGAAAAACATAGAGAGAAAAATCTCAAATATTTCTTGCAGCAATATTTTTTCTGATATATCTCCTTGAGCAAGGAAAACAAAAGAAAAAATGAACAAATAAGACTATGTGAAACTACAAAGTTTTTGCACAGCAAAGCAAACCACCGAAAATGAAAAGACAACCACTGACTAGGATAATATATTCACCAATGATATACTTGATTAAGTATTCATATCCAAGATTTATAAGGAACTTTTGCAACTCAACACCAAAATAACAAAAAATCCAATTAAAAAATGGGCAAAGGGGACATACAGTTAGTCAACAGACATACGAAAAGATCCTCGACATTACTATTCATCAGAGAAATGAAAATTAAAATAAAACCACAATGAAATATCACCTTCTACCTGTCAGAATGGCTATCTTCAACAAGTCAACACACAGCCAGTGTTGGAAGATGTGGGGAAAAGGGATCCTTCATGCACTGTTGGTGGGAATGCAGATCGGTGCAGCCACTGTGAAGAACAGTATGGAGTTATCTCAAAAAAATTAAAAATGAAACTGCTTTATGACTCAGTGACTTCACTTCTGAAATATATCTGGAGAAATCCAAAGCACTAATTGGAAAGAGTACACGCACCCTATGTGGGCAGCATTATTTACAATAGCCAAGACTTGGAAGCAGCCCAAGTGCCCATCAATAGGTAAATGAATAAAAAAGCTTGGTACGTTTATACAATGGGATACTACTCCACTGAAAAACACAAACAAACAAACAAACAAAACCAAAACTAACCATTTGAGGCAGTATGAATGAACCTGTAGGGTATTATGCTAAGTGAAATAAGCCATTCAGAGATAGCCAAATACCATATGATTTCATTTATACAAACAGTATTTAACAAACAAAATAAGCTATTAAGTGAACTAGAGACAGACTAATAGATACAGAGAAGAGACTGAAAGCTGTTGGAGGGAAGAGTTGTGGAAGGCTGGGTGCAAAAGGTGAAGAGGTTAAACAACAATAACAACAACAGGAACAAAAACCTCATAGACGCAGACAACAGTCTGGTGATTACCAGAGGGGAAGGGAGATGGGGAAGATAGAAGAGGATAGAGGGAGAATAAGTGGTGATGGAAGGAGACTTGACTTTGAGTGGGGAACACACACTAAAATGTACAGATAGTATATTAAAAGAAAGTACAAATAAGTAGTAACTGAACAAAATGAGATTTCTGCTCCAAGCATCTTTTTGTCTTGATTGTTTTAGTTTATAAACAAAAAATTTGTTTTCTGTTTCTTTTGTTTGCCTAAAGAGACTGTTGTACCTTCCAGAAAAAAGTGTCTACTCAATAAATGTTAAAGTCAAATGCCTTTTATTTTAAAACTTTGTAATGAGTCTGAATAAAGTTTTACTATCCAATAGTTCCAGCCAGCCCTTTTTTTACAAGCGCATTCTCATTACCTAAATTTTATTGCCAAGAAATGAATAAAAAACAGTCAATTTAGATATTTAGGAAAAAATCTACTTTTAATAATGTCAAGTCCATTTTATAAATTGAGATGTCCAAATTTGTAATCAGATTGTATAATCATAAGGCCAGATATAATTTCTACAGGCCTACTTATTGCTGATGCCTATTTTAAACACTGAATATTCTTGAGGATTATTTTACCCCCTTGAAAGACTTTTGAGACATTAGCTCACCACAATATTTAACCACCTGCCAAGCATTTTATTAGTCTCACTAACCACCCAAAATAATCCTCAAGGTTCCTTTTGAATAAAATTCCAGGCATTGAATGATAGAAAATAGCATTAAGTTGCTTGAAAAAAATATTCAAGACAGGGCTATGGAAAAACAGACTGGCTGAACTCTGGAGAAAACAGGAAAGAGAAAGGAAGCACACTGCCGACTAGACACTACAGTGGGATTAGCATCATTTTATTTAATGCTCAGCATACCTGGAAGGCAGTGACTAAGGCCATTCAGCTGGTGAAGGCACTAAAGCTCAAAGGAAAAAAAGCAAGCCCTCAAGAGCCAGTGCTCAGGAGGACCTGGGTTTCAGTCTCATCTTTCCTGTTCTGTTTATAGTCAGGTGACTATTTATTACATAATATCTGAGTCACCTTTCCTTGAAGTCAAGCCTACAGAAGCAAGCACACTCATGGCCCCAAGAGCTGCTGCAGAGAAGTGCTAATTATGTGTATAGAAAGCTATGGGCACCTCAACTTGTCATAAACTTCCCATTTATTCAAATGCAGCGGTAATGGATATACTCAGCTTCTCCTATTATTCCAAAATAAAGAACCTGAAAAGAAAACCTCCTCTGTGGTGGGCACCATGTATTGATGACTGATTCAAGTAAAAGAAATTAATTCAATCCTCTTGGATTTGGGTGTTCTTTGTGAAGGTGGTAAAAAATTATCCTCTTGTTGATTTTGGACTGCTTGTTTTTTCTCTTCATCTAATTACTCAAAACCTCAGCAACCCATAATGCCACTCATAACTGGTCTTAGATTTAGTCCAACAAGAGTGCAGTCATTTTTTTTTTCAAATTTGGACTTCTAAAACCTTGATTAAATGGCCAACATTTTTACAGTGTAAATTGTACTGGAAAATATCTTGCTCATGAAATGATTTCTTTTATGTTCTTCTCCTTCACTGTCTTTAATCTTTACTCCTGTGTTTGGCCAGATGTTCCCCAATTCCACTCAAAATCCAACAGATAATTTTACTTCTTTTGAAAAAGTTTGCATTTAAGTTAGATTTTCCTCTGAACTTCTTTCTAATAAAGGCTGATACACCACATAGCCAGCTATCCTAAGATGGTCAGGAAATATTAAAAATTAAAATGGATAGCGATTTATTTGGACTTTTAATGTGTAACTTTACTTAAAAGAAGTTTGTATCATTTCCACATTTTATCAAAGCTGTTTTGTTTTTCAGCACATTAAGTATAAATGAAGATAGATAAGAACTGACCCTTAAACAACAACAGCACTAAAAAATCCACTGCTTGTTGGTACCTGCTCTGGGTCTGTGCAAGGTGCTTTTATGTATAATACGAAATCACACATTCCAAGCAAAGTTCCTAGAGCATAGTAAGCAACCAATGAGAAATAGTTAACAATGCAATTGAAATACAAGTGGATTCATGAATGTGAAACCTTGGCAGTAGGTGTTGTATCTACTTCTTCCTTATTTTACGGATTATTCTGAGAGGCAGAGACATAAGCAAACTGCTTAAAACCGTGTATATAGTAAGGGTCCCAATAGGGGTTTCAGCCAAGATTGTCCAATTTTAATTTTGCTCCTCTATCTACATCAAAGAGTGTATTCACTATTGATAGTATCCATGTCTGTGTTGATATTAGCAGAGTTTTGATCAAATTTGGTTATAATTATATTAAATCACAGTCATGTTGGACTTTATACTTATTGATCAGTGTTTTAAAAACCTGATAAAAATCTCAGAAAGCATCAGGTTCTGATTTTCTTGAGTTAAGTCACTTCTGAACTAAGTCAGGTCTAAGGCATCTACTTCAGACTAAACTCACTAGCAGAGTTTCCTTTGGAAATAAATATCCATGGTTCCAGGCACTGAGGAACTGGATGTTAGGCATGGTCCTAGTTGTTGATATCTGGGATCCCAGGACTGTTTTGCTCTATCTCAGGTTTCGTCTTCCTCAAAATTTAAATTGCCACAACAATGATAAACCTAGGAATTTCTTAGGGCTGCAAAAATCCTCCTTTGGGACATTTTGTTTTTTAGCTTGGAGAAAATCAGCAATCTAACTGCTCATTTTCACTGCCATTATTGGGTCTGTATTTACAAAAGGAATCAGCTTGATCTCTGGCTCTGATGTGATCCTCATTTTTCCCGGTTGTTGGAGGATAGTGATTTTAGAGCTGTGTGTTTGTATCTGCGTGAGTTTTGTTTGTTGAAACCTTTGTTGAGTATTATACTACAAAGATGATGCATACCAGAATAGATTAGAAAAGAAGGAGAAAGAAAAGAAGAAAAAGAAAAAAAGGAGAAAACTGTACTTGAACAATAATTAAATAAAAAAATTAAATTGTGAACTTGAAGCAACTAAAGATGGAGATAATGAAACCTTTCTGCAATCTGGGAAAAAAAGGGGGAGGAGAGGAAGAGGAGAAAGAAGCAGCAACAGGGGCCTATTTGCCTTTGCTAAGTGCTGGGCAGGACCCAGAACTGGGGTCCTAGGATCCTGCCCATTAACCCCTACATCGAAGGCGTGCTGTGCTCCCCAGGGCCTCATCGAGTGCCTGTGTTTTGTTCCCTTTTAAGCCCTCTTCTCAGGTTCTGAAATTCAGAAAGAGCCGTTTTTGGGACCCTACCCTGGTCTTGAGCCCATCAAAGAAATATTGCCCAGTGACAGAACAAGGAATGTATTCCCTCCCTGCCTTCACTCTTCCAGAATCCATAGTTGTATCAATCACAAACACACAAAACAAAACAAAATAAAACCAAAAGACGATTCGTGCCCAGATGAAGTGCCAGACTACAGCCATATATTACTTTAAAGACCTAAGGATTTTAGAAAATTTGTGTTGCGACAAGAATAGCAGTAGTGATCCAACACTGCTAATAGTTGTCATTAAATTATAACTGCCTCTCTGTTTTTACATGTGGTAATTTTTTCAAGTTAAAAGGTCTTTTACCTTATTGGCTCTAACATATTTGTGTGTGCATAAAAGTTAGTTAAAACTTAGAATAGACACCTGTTACCAATATCCCAGGTACACGGTACTGCCTTTGTAAGTATTTAACACTTTAGTTAAAGGATATATTACATAAAGGCAAGAATTATACAGGGAATTACAAGCTTCTTTTTGCCATTAATCTCTATTTGTTTTAGTATTTATGTTGTGTTTGGATTAGTTAAACCTAGCATATAGCCCCTTATTTTAGGGCTTTTTTATTTGTTCAAGGTTTTAAGGTAAAAACTCCTTATGTGGTTTGTCTGAACATTCAACGGCTGACATTCACTGGCTGTGGGTAACATCTGTTGTTGTCTCCATCATTAATTACAACCCTCTTCTGAGAACTGTGCAAATTTTAAATAATTAGATAAGGAGTATATGTTCTGTCCTTTTAAAAAATTCATTATTTGTCGCTGCATTGTGGACATGTGTTGATTATTGAGAGTCCGATCAAGATCACCCTGTGTTTATAATACCATATGAAAACATGACATGCATCTCATTTGTAAATTATTTTGAATTATTAAATATCATACTTCGGTTTTTATTAGGGTTGAAGATGATGTGAATGAGAAACCATACTATTAATATAGAAAAAGTTGACCAATATTGCAAGAATTTAAAGTATCCATGTGCTCTAATTCCTACCTGTAGCCCCATGGCCATTGTCAGGTTCATGACTTTCAAAACTGACTCTCAATTTTGACTCTTAAAATTTTCAGGAAAATATTCAAGCTTAATATATGTTTAAAAGTTGTTTATGGCAGTAATAATATGGGAAGTGGAACATGTTTACAATATAATGTGGCTTGTTTGTTGTTGTTATTGTTCAATTTTTTCCTTAGTGTGTAGAATCATGTCCACTGCAAGTTTCATGCCTTCAGCTGTACGTCCAAAATCACTTAAAACCACTGGACTAACTCTAGGAAGTATATGTCCCCTACCGTGAGGGGTGAGGCAAAGCCAGTGACAGTGGCAGCAAGGCTCTGTTCTTCCAGGGTCAGAGAAGCCTGGTCTCTACCTCAGGGGATTGGTGGGGGCTGGGACCTGACTTGTTTCAGTCTTTTCCTGCACATCCCTAAGGGCACATCCTTATGATCCCAAAGGGCCTGTCTGACATAGGCTTCCCTCTACAGATGTCTTTCCGTGTTTTACTTCATGGAAGTCAGGCTAAAATTTCAGACTCTAATAAACACTTCTGGCAGTGTTCATGACACACTAATGATATTAGATGTAAGCCTACTGTATTGAGATTTTAGACAATATCTTCCTGCATATATATGTATTAACATACATGAACACACACATATACATCTATATATAAGCTAAATCATATTAATAGATTCAGCTGTTTCTATGATTTTATGATTACTTAGCTTTGCTGCTTAAATGTCTGCTTGTTGTGACAGTAGAACATAGAAGTGATTAAAAAGTTTCTCCTGTTTTTGAATTGGCAGAAAGGGCCAGCTGTCTCGCTGGCAGACTATGGCCTCCTGATCAGCTGTGAGGCTACAGCTCCATCACTCTGCAGCTGGGTTGGAAATAAATAGACAAATAGCAAAGTGTTTTTCAGTGTCTCTCCTGTTGTAGAGAGACAGGCAGCTTGGGCAATTAATAATTGTAAAGATGAAGGTCTTATTTCTCATCTTCATTGTTTTCTCTCACTCTGCGTGTGTTTTTGAGACAGCAAGAAAGAAGCAATGGGCAGAGTGATGAACTTGATGAGGATCAGACTTAGATGAAATAAATTTGATGTCTGAACTGATGGGTGGGAAGAAAATTAGATTTAGTTTCATAGTTCTTTAAGTCACCATGTGGAAACATACTACACAAAATACTAGGCCCCGAAGCCTAGAAGCAGGTGATACGGGCAGACCCTTGTGATTCTGGGCCCAGCAGCCGCCATTGGGCCTGAGACACCAGCTGTTGGGAGGCTGACGGTCCACGTCAGTGGATGAAAAATGAGCTCAGATGGAGCTGAAGAGAAGGAAAGAAAAAGAAGGAACATCAAATGATATTTTCTGTATTATTTGTTTGAACTTCACCTTCTCATACCCAACTCTTGTTTATCAAAGGGAAGATCCAACTGTAAGCAGCGTTGCCTGTCATAAAATATGATTCTTCACCCAGGTAAAAAGAGTTTTCATTATTTTTCCCCAGCCGAGTTCTTGAGGGAAAATACAAGGCATCTGGTGGCTGACCCAGTACAACAAACTTCCTCTCCTGTCAGTTTCAGTCCATCCTTCTTAGAACTGAAATTTTCCTCCAGCCTTTGTTTCTAACTGGTCTTTTTTTTTTTTTAATCAAAGGGGAAGTTAAACCTGTCAGCAGGCGTACACGGATGCTCTAAGACAGAATAAGCCAGACCTGGAGATACCATATCTATGCTCCTTCTGAAAATGATCCTTGACTAGAGACAGTGAGATGTAGCGAGCGTTTCTCCTCCCTGCCCTTTGGAAGGAAGAAGGCAACGAGCTAGGGGAGGGAGAGAAAGGACAGAAAGATTTGTGCTGCTTCATTTCTTTGAGACAATGGCCTGCACCAACATTGTCTGTTTAATGTGGAAGATGGGCCGTCAAGTAAAGCAAGACAAATGTGATGTCCTGACTGGTTATTCCCTACACACTAAGTCAATGAGCTTATTATCACTGCAATTACATTACTAATGTCAACAGATGCTACGTGTAGACAATGAGGTAACCATCAAGTGGGCTCCCTTATCCAGAAAACCCTGGGCAAACTCTCTCACTTCAGAAAGTTTAGATGTTTGCCTGGATACATTAGGGGCCCAAGAATAAAGCAAGTTGTGTCCTGGTAGCAAGTAGCTGACAACAGCGTTGTCTGCTCAAAGGACAAGGATAATACCCCTTCCATGACCAGCTTTTCCACATCAAGACCAGAGTCTCTCGATGTCTATAAATGAATCTGGCTTGAAAATAAACACTAAATGTTGTTTAATGCATACAGTGGTTATTTGTTCCTTCTCAAAGTGCTACATTATACTGATTCACAATTTGTGTTTCTGGATATAGATAGTGTTTCTCATTTTTCTTGAGAAATTACCATACAAGAAGTTTCCCAACCACGCATAATGATATTTCCTATTAGTATGTGTTTTTGAATAAAATAGAAATACTTACCCAAATTGTTTTACCAAGATATACTTCTGAGGACTGAGGGTCTGAGCCCTCACAGAGGCAGCAGTTCTGCCCCCTAGTGGTTACATGAACTCACACTCGCTCCTCTCACTCTTTAACCTCATGGGACTGGCTAGTTATTTGGTGTGTGAAGATGAGCCCATGATTTCTCCCTTTCTGGTGGTCCACTCTCCCAAATGCAGGGGACGCTGTAAAAGGAGAGGGAGAATGGAAATCGACATGGATGGATCCTAGGTTTTGAGACACAGACACTGGCTTTCTAGACCTTTTGGTTGTTGATTAGACAACCCAGGTGTTGAAGATAATGTGGACCTGGGAATTGCTTTGATGCATATCCACTAGATTCTTTGCAACCAATTCAAAACATAGGAGTTGTGATTCTAAAGTAGCCTGACAACTGCTGATAATGAATTCAGGAACCTGAGCCAACTGAGGGAATAGATGCAGGCTACCTTGTTGATATGCTGCAGGTTTCTCCATAAGCATCAGTCACGGCACAGACAGACCTGGGATTCATCAGGAGCAGTGGCACCGGTCCAGTTCTGAAGCCTGACTTTCCTTCCAGAAAACAACAGCTCAGCCTCACAGATGAGAATTTAAGTATGTGTTTTTATGTTTCCCCAAATGTGTCTGGGTCACTGAAAACTCTCTCTAATGAATATTTAAAAGTATTTATTTTGAGAGATTTGGGCGATGAGTTCAGAAGGGTGGAAAATGGAAGAGGAAAAGGAATCGTGATAATAAGTGAGGGATAAGAAAGAGGAACTTTTTAATATAGACACATATAGATTCCCACGGATAATTGAAAATCGCCATTAAAGTTAGTTCATGTATTAGACTCCAAGTGTACGCCAGTTCCAAAGTAAAGCCATCTGGTTGAAATTTACATTGCTAGACTTCCTGTTATGATCCACTTATAAAAACAGACATACAAACAAGCCAGAGAACAGGTCCCATTTTTCTTTTAATTAAATTTACATCAGAGAATCTAGTGAAGGTAAATACACCACTGGTTATCAGTTGAAGCATCCTAAATATTCTCATCACACAGACTCACATAATTTCTAAATTATAATGCCACCTGTGCAGAATTTTAAATTAGTTATTTTAGTGTCGGTATAGATTTCAAAAGATGCCAACCTATCGATATTGTCTAAGCCTTATTTTAGAAAGTGTGGATTACAACTTTTTCTTAAACAATGGAATTATATAAACAGGAAATAAAAGTTTGAGGTGCAAGTATTCTAAGAAAAGTGGTGGCTTTGAAAAGAAGGATAATAAGTAGATAAACATGAAGAGTGATAAACAAGAAGATGAAGATGAAGATTAAAATAGATACAAGCAATTATGTAAATAAGTATAAATGTATTTAAATGCCAGTGCAAACATGTACAGACATTAGAGTTAGTCTCAGCTTTCACTGATTCCACAATTAAATACTCACACTAGAAATACAGACTGGAGCAAGTTCTCCATTATTCCTCGGCAGTGATCAATCCCATTGGCCACCTGTAAAAGGAGTGACCCAATCAGAGTCTGATGTGGCTCTCAATGTGAGGAGAAAATATTTTACCTGTGTCCCTGTTTGGAAGGGACTTTGAGGGGATAAGAGAGTGAGCACTTTGCTTTTACTAGCTATGTAACTATAACTCTTTCTTGCTCTATCGAATGAACCCGTTTAGTAAATTGTCTTCCAAATATCCCCAGTGAAGTGGGATCTTGACAAACACGTATTTCAGGTTTGACTTTGCCTTGCAATAAATGGCGATAGTCCCTTAAGAGATTTTTCAAAAAATGAAAATACAAAATTCTTTCTAGGCCACATTTATTTATTTTTCTTCAGCTTTTCATTATCCTCACAAATGACATTGCTTTATCAGGGCATAACTAACCTCATTATAAAGCAATAAACTTCTTGAATTAAAAAGTGAATATATTGGATGTCTAAATTATAATTAACTACTAAGATATCTGTCAGTATGCAGATAAGTACCAAGGAAGTATTTGATTTGGGGTTTTCAACCATAAATTATTCCTACTTTAAAGAAATATTTCTATTCCACATCTGTCTTTTATTAATATGGCTAGGTTGAGTCAACATTTAAGTTTCTTTTTTGTTTGTTTGTCTGTTTCTTTAATAGGTGATAAAACCACAGGTGACTGCCTGAAATGTCATAAATCAAAGATTTTTTTCTGTCACTGCACTGGCTGATCACCAACGGGCCTGCCTCTGAGGATCCTACTGTGTGCCCACTCTTCCCTCACCTTCACAGTGCTGGTCTAGCTGTACTCATTGCAGCCCAACGTGCTGCAAATGTGCAGATAAGGTATGGGAGGGGCAGCAGACAGACACCACAGGAGCCTCTACCCACAGCATGATGTACAAGTGAGTGTGTGTGTGTGTGTGTGTGTTCTCAGTGCACAGACCTGCCACCACTGGATGATTTCCATGCTTCTTCCTCTATTTCTTGAGAGGAAGGAAGGTCTGGCCTTTTGTTCTTTTGCTCATATGTTTTGAAATGTTACAAGCAAGAGAATACAGAGAGATTTATATAGACACGAAAACAGAATTCCCTGTAAGTTCCACATCACCCTCCTCCTTGGTTTTAATTCCTACGACTTCCCATTCTCCAATGTAAGCCAGGTGGCTTTAACTCCGTTCAGCCATTACCAGTTGTCTTTTTGTTTCTGTTCTCACTGATGCTTAAGACAATGACATGTGAGTACACAGTATCCCCAGCCACAGCATGAGTGACATTCTGTTCATAGCAGGTGAGGGCATCTTTCCCAGGCTGGTATTTGTCCAGTGCTGGTCCAAGTACTCTAAGACAACTGTGGGTTTCATAAGGTTTCTGGCTACAATCTCCTTTCCAGTAGGTAGCTAGACAGAAAACCCGTTTAAAAGAAATAGTTCATTGCTTAATCTGTGGAATAAAAGCCCTGTCTATCCCTTATCATCAGAGGCACAGTGTGATTTTATGACTTTATATTGAAAACAACTAAATTTACTCTCATTTCAAAGAAAAAAATGATTTAAAAAGGAACATCCTAAAGAGCAAGTGGTGGGTACTCCTCTCATAAGCTTTTATCAAGCCAATGTTCCTACACTGGGAAACAAGGCACTTAAAAAAATGATTTCATTTATTTATTTTTAAACAGAGAAGAAGAGAGAGAGAAACATCAACATGTGATTGCCTCTCGCATGGAAACAGGGCACTTCTTAATAGGGGGAGAGATGCTGCAGGGTCTTCTAAAGGTATCATTTTTAGCTGCTGTCTTAAATAGAAACCTAGGGATTCATAACCTATGGTGCTTCGTTTTTCCACGGGAGAGCATAAAATCACATCATTTTCTGGCAGTTTTGAAAATGAGTTGGGGAGGATTATAAATATTCAGAAATCCTTAGGTCGGGGGGACCCCACTACCTGCTCTCGGCTACACTTCCTCTCTTGTTCGGTTCTGGGAGCTCCGCCAGGTGAACCTGGGCTTCCGCTGTCTGACAACTGAAAACAAGAACTGCACATTTCCAACAGATTTCATAAACAACCCGCTCTGACATCACGTCAAGCAGGACGACACGAAATTTGGTTTTCTCCACCAAATTTGGCTCCCAGCTGTGAAGTGTCAAGTCAGACAGGAATGAGTAATTGTATTCAACCCTAAAATCAAGCTCCCAGCTGACATTTTGTATTAACAGTATCAGAAAGCAAGCCTGTTTGTCTTTTAAAAATGGCTGCTCTGTGGTAGCTGTGAATCCAGCTTTGCACAAAGGCGCTCCCCTCATACACGGGGCAGGTGGACTGGTGTGAGGAAGGCAGCCCACCTTGACTCAGACCTCACCATCACTGCAGGGGGAGCTACAGCCTCGGACCCTCTACCTTGAACAATAGTGTGGGGGAAAAAAGAAAAGTGGGCTTTGAACACGTTGCCTTAAATGAATTACCTTTTATATCTCTATTGAAATAAATTCTAAGTGAACCTAGGAAGGATAATCAATAGTGAATGTAGAGTCAGGATTCAATACGCCACCACCGAAACGGATGATCCCCAAAATAATTCCTCAGTTTTCATTCTCCCTGACTAAACAGTCAGGGTTTAGCATGAGGATATCCATCACAGTCCTGTTAGCAAAGGGAAAGCAGGAACTAACTTCGTCTACAGACATTTTGGAGGCCTTGGAGACCTGGGCCTTGGGTACAAGATCTCTAACTCTGACCCTCAGACTATCTGGAGGGAGATAGGAACTTCCAAACAGGCAAAGCAACACACACACATGCAGGTTTGAGAGTCAGTGTGACAGCACAGAAATGTACAAAGCAGGGATCAGGGGCTTGCCTGCCTGGGGCCGAACTTGAGGACTGCTGCTCCTCAAAGCCAGCAGGAGGGCGAAGGCTGTTTATTGAAGCTATGTGCACATACTTAGAGGGAAATATAGGCAAGCGTGATTCGGTAAAACTGTTGTTGCTTAAGTAATGGCATGGGCGTTCTAAAACTTGCCAGCTTACCAGCACCTAACTGTAGCCATTCTATTACTTTGTTGTTACTCAGAGAGTGGGGTGGACTATGATTCCATTTCTGTAAAACTAAACCATGTAAAATTGTACTGTGCTATTTTTAATGGAAATATGTTTAAACTTAACTCATGTGTTACTTAAGGGCCCAATTTCCTCCGCATCATTTCTAACCATCTCTGTAACCATTTGATTTCAAAATAAAAATTAAGTCACATCACGTTCTGGTCTAATGGCCTTTTTTTAAAGAAATATAGTTGATCACTTATAAAATTTAAAAACTCCAACTTAAAAACAAAAACACTGGGGGAATATGATTATGCAAATTTCATTGTTAACAAAATTTACACATAAATGAGAACACTTTTTCCCATCAGAGTTCTTATTATAAGAAAACCCTGAAACTTAAATTATCTGCAGGAGAGTACAGTATAAAAATGTATTAAAAGCTGTAAAAACTAAATTGAAATGTCAAACACAGTTATGTGTATTAAAACCCAACCAAACCAAACCAAACAGGTGATGGGCCTTCGTAAGCCATCTTTCCAAACGGAAGGCTTATTTTGCTGTTTTGGGCCACTCTAGTTTCATCAGCTTCACTGTGGGTTTCTCACTGGGCAGGTCCAGTTCCCCAAGTTGCTCATAATTCTTCAAGTTCACACTATGTGGTTTCTTCTTATATAGTAACTTTGGAGGTCTAAATTCCAGGGCCTGTTTTTTTTTTAACACCTTCAGCAGAGTTTCCAGACTATTTTCACCTAAAAAGGCAGACCTGATACTTACGACCACAGAAAGTATGCAAAATGCTATGAAAAAATATGAATCCACAGCAGCACGTCAAGTCCTTATTTGAAAGGGCTCACTTGTTTGAGCAGAGTTTCTCTGTCCTCCCTCTGCTCCCACCTCTTCCTGCCCTTTTTCTTGTCCACTTTTGGGTCTAACCACGCCCTGAGGGCCCTAGATCTGCCCCCAGACAATGCAGCCTCAGGGCAGAAAGCATGTAGCTGTGACGGAAGGTCCCACCCGCTGGAGCTTTTCAAGTTGATGGGAAGTAGTGACACTTGAGCAGGACATGGCTGGCTTGCTGGATCCTGACAACCAGCTGTGTGCACTCTGGCAGCCTGAAGCCTTTGTGCGACCCCCACTGTCCTCCCAGGCCCGCCCCGGGCAGCCACAGCTGGGCAGCTGCATTGGGAAAGCTAACTGAGCAGAAAGGGCTCCCCAGTCTGGCCTCTGATTTCTCACATTTAATTACCTGATTCCCCTTTCCTGCAGTCATGGAGAAAATGGAATTACATCACGCACCATGTAGCTCTGGAAAAGCATTGAATGTTTCTAATAGAGCCACTGGTGACAGGAGCAATAGGCGTGCCCCACGTTTCACATCGGATATTAGCCCTTCCAAACAAGCACAGGCCTGCCCGCTCTGAGGGTCTTCAATAGGCAACAAAGGAGAACAGGTTTCTTTCATGTCACTCGGAGCACCTCACAGAAGAAAAACTTCATTTAGCGACCCTGGTCTAGCCAAGCCTCCTCCAGGTCTTCAGGGCCTGGGAAGAACTTTCAGAGGCATTGCTTTTAGCTATCAATACAGATTGTATTTAAATCTGAGATGTCTTATTCCCCTGAACAACAATATGTTACCTTAATCCCTTTAGATACTTTTTCATCTTAAAGCTTATTCAGCTGCACCCTTGCTCTTAAGCCAATTTATGATATTTTATAGAACACAAGGATGAAAACGGCCTCCTAAGTGCTAATGGAACCCAAAGGACACAGTAATTTCTCCACATTAAAACAAAAGAGACGAGCCCCCAACCACATCTGTAGATAAATTCCATCTGGTGCCATATGACATATCTGTGTTGATGGATGGTGACTTACCTCTCAGTCCAAATTACAAGGGAAGACCAAACACATCCGGAATTTATTTATTTAAAAATTGTGTATTTATTCTTGCATGTTTAAACTCTAGTCACCTTCAAAGTACTCTCCATGTATGCGATGTATCTATGGAGACGTTTTTTCCACTGCTCGAAACAGTTTTTGAACTCATTGATACTGATGCCTTAAAGAGTGTTTCTGCTGTTTTTTGTTTCACCACAAATGTTTCCTTTTGAGGACTTTTTCACCCAGAGAAACAAACAAAAGTCATTTGGGTGGTGCAAGATCTGATGATTGAGGAGGGTGGGGCATGAAGATCATGCTATTTTTTGTCAAAAACTGCTGTACACTCAGCATAATGTGAGCAAATGTGCTTGTAAATTTCCTGTCATGAAATGAGCAAACACATTGAAAAAGTCTTCAAAAAAATTTACTGATGCCAAACTGCAGCCTCTCACAACAATACCAGCTGGTACATTGATACAGATGAGTTCCTGGAACACACCTAGACAGGCAAGCCTGTACTACAAGGGACAGCCCTCCAGAAGGTAATTCAGGTTTTTGGAAGTCGCCTCTCATATGTGGCAAGCCCTAGGAGTCCTCATCATGATACTGGCTGGTGTTAAGATGATTTCAACAGTAAACATAGTCACCTAACAGGACTCTGTTTCAAAATCCCTCTTGCTTCAGAGGTACAGACTGTGTTCATTTTCTAAAATTTAGCAAATTAAAGGAATTGTAATCTCCTATCACTTACTCATCTATTAAAATATATTTTTTAAGATTTTATTTATTTATTTACCTTTAGAGGGGAAGGGGAGAGGGAGAGAAACATCAATGTATGGTTGCCTTTTGTGCGTCCCCTGCTGGGAGTTGGCCTGCAGGGAACCGGCCTGCAACCCAGGCATGTACCCTGACTGGGAATTGAACCGCGATCCTCTGGTTCACAGGCCTGTGCTCAATCCACGGAGCTACACCAGCCAGGGCCTATTAAAATATTTTTGAAGAAGCAGGTAATTATTACTACAATGGAGTGGGACAAGCAGCACACACACATATACAACAAACACAAAAAACAAAAATCAGGATTTGTATGTTTAGCATGAGATACCAAACATCAACAAGAAGTAGTCCCTGGCATGAATCTGACCCCCATTGACATAGATGAGTTGGGCACCTGCCCAGAGGCCCTCACGGAACAGTGGAAACCATTGCAGTATACTCTCTGATTTCAAGGCTATTGAGATCTAGTAGAAAAGGTAAAATATGAACAAAGAGAATTCTCTACAGAAAATAGATGAAAGATCATGAGAGAATCACGTACATGACTGGGATCCTAAGGGCTGAAGAATCACATTGGCCTGGAGTCAGGAAAAGCTTCATGAAGGACATATACTAATACATCTGTCTTGAAGAAGCAAGGGCATCTTGTCCTTGTTTCTAGGAGGACCACCTTGTGGTAGAACAGTGGATGCATGGGTGGGGGATGGTGAGTGTTCGAGTGTACCTTAACGGGGAGGTGAGTGGACAGAGTACCAAAAAGATTGAGTAATGACTAAGGTCAGCCAGTTAGGCCTGCAGTTGTTAAGAAATGTGCACTTGCTAACATAGGGAATGTAAAGGAATCAAGAAGTTTATAAGAAAAAAAGAATTCTTCCTATTGCTCAGTCATAAGATGGTCATTTGGAAATAGTGTTTTGAATGGACTGGAGTGGGTTGAATTAGAAGATCATTGCAATATTCCAAATAGAGACAGTCTGATAAATGATGGTGGCAGAGGGGATTAGTGGGAAAAGTGTAAACCAGATAAAAGGACAGTTAGTGGCTCTAGGGCAGTCAAATGCAGTGTTAGGACCCTGAGCTTTGCAAGGCGAGGGACAGAATCCAGTGACACTGGTATAGGAAGGTTAACTTGCTGAGTTGTGCTTGGGATATTTGAAGTCCAAGGTATAGGTTTCTTTCTGGGTGTAGATTTCCAAGCATGTGGGTTAAAAATTTAACATTGGGATTTGAAAGAGGGTTCCAGTCATTATTGTGGAGGTTTTGAGGTTTACAAAAGAGCACATTGAGTTAGAAAGGCTAAAAGAAGCTGTGCGATTTGGTAATTAGAAGATTCCCATTAATCTTGTGGGGAAAACTTCAGCACTACTCTTGTCATTATTTAGAATTAAAGGGTGAATTTAAGAGTTTTAATGATGGTGACATAGATTGACAATTCTAAGATGCTAGAGTGTGACAGGTAAGGGGACATGCTTTTAGACAAGCAGAATGGGTTGTGATGTTGGTATGTATTGTAACAAAGGAAATGATTTCCCATTGTTCTTCCTGAAAAATGAAATAGGCAACATCACGTCTTCCATACATCTTTCCCAAGCTATTTCGCAATTACGTCTTTCACGTAATTGGGAGAAAAGGGTTATATCTTGCAATCGTTTTTTAAAAATTTTTCCCCGTGTTTAAAACATCAGAGAGAATATAGTCAAATATCTTAGGTCCTGTGTTTTATAGGTATCATATTAATATGTACACTCAGAATATGTCTGTATAGTCACTAAATTGCATTTTGGCTATATTTACATTATGGGTGATAACTGGTCTTTTGGAAAACAAAAAGATCATTGAATTATTTCTTGTTTCTAATATTGGTTTGATCTAACAATTTTTGCTTGGGACTTGATGATTTTGATTTTCTTTTCAATACTTACTTGAGTAAAAATAATCAGTGACATTTCTAAAATCAGATGAATATTTTTAGTATGTTCTTCCTAATGGGGTCCCCTGTGGAATGTCTGGTTTCATGGTGAAATGGCTCTTTTGACCAGTAAGTGGACATCTGTTTATTTATAGTGCCATTGAAATGTCTGCCCAACTGGCCCTGTAATCAGATGGAGACTGAGGTCTCCTTTTCACATGTAGAGGTAGTTTCTCTTTTTTAATGACTGTTCCCTTCAACAACTTTCTCTACATTTATAGACAACTGTTAGCCTCCACAAGGCTCATTGTCACCATCAGATTCATTGTCAGGATGTTTGGAGCTAAGAATCTTTGTAGGCCCTACTCTACTGAGCCTGGAGTCCCAAGGCACATGCTTCAGACAACAGCTGAAAAGGGAAGGGGTGGGGACAGCAGAGCCTTGGGGGGGGCTCTCCCCACTCCCCACTGGGACTTTTGGAATAGCTGTGAGTTTGAGGCCCTGAATGCTGCTCTTTAAGGATGATCCTTTGAAATGTAAAGTGTAGGAGCAGCAATACAGAAGCTGGCCACAAACCAATTTCTATATGATCTGGGAAGTTTGGGACACTGCTTGTCTCAAGTGTGTAGAAAATGACCCTTACTCTCTGAGGGACTGACACTTTGTCATTCACTGGGATAATAAAGGAAGCGAGATCTATGTGGTGTCCACTTCCTCTGTTCGTGGCCTTGAACAAAGAAAGCCCTATACATACCTGTGCTCGGCTGCCTCTCAAAGTGTCCTGCCTTTCTCTCTCCATGGCGATCAGACACAGTGAGCCAGGGATCTTCTGCAAGGGGCTTGGAGATACGCAATGAGTGGAGGTCTGTGCTGGAGAGGAGCCTGGAGGTGCAACTTTCTTGGGGGCTTTATTCCTCCTTTTTTGAACTGCTCCTGGCTTAAAAGTCTTCACTTTTTATCACTCTCTGGAGATGACCTTTTATAGAAAAGTCCCTACCTGGATGGCATGGTAGACTTCACCCAGGAGTTTTTTTCATCCCATTCCATGTAAATTTTTCCCTCTGTGATGCTCAGTGTGGACAGGTGGGGAACCTGAAGTTACACCGAGGACAGTTTTTATATTTGGAACCTTCAAGCCCTCAGCACAGGAATTATCTGTATTACTTCACAGTGTTTACCAAAATGATCTTGCTTTTCATAACACATTTGGAGAGAGGTGTATTTGGGAGAGAGTAAGAAAAACAATGAAAAAATCTTTAATGTAAAAGCAAACTATCAAAGAAATAGAAATGATATCCATGAAACAGGAAAAGCCCAAGACTGGGTAGACAGTCTGCAGACACACGCACCCTCTTGGCAGACTAAGGTTTCAGAGAGGATTTAGAATAAAAGTCACTTCACATTTCCTGCCCAACGGGTTTATTGTTTCCCCAGTGTTTTATCTCCAGAATCTTGCAGTCCAAGGGACACTCCTCTCTCTAGAATCCTTACTTAATTACATGAAGGTAAGTGGAGGTAGAGGCCAGCCCAGCATGCCTTCACCAACTGCCTCTGCAGGTCAGCTAATTAGGTGATTAAGTCATTAAAGAGATATGTGCATCTGAAAAGCTGCAGCCCAACCACTCTGGGAGAAGGATAAAACACCCAACTCTGACTTTCTTCTCACAGTCGCTGCCCTTTATACTGAAAGGTGATTAATCCATTTAACTCAGCCTAGGCTCTTTTTTTTTTTTTTTTTGGTAGAAAAGGAGAAACTAAAGCCAGGAAGCTTTTCAGGAACAGCCTCTGAACAAAGTAGAATAACAAATGCTTCTTTCTTGGGGGTACCTTGTGAAGAGTTTGATTTCAATAGCCAAAGGCCAGAAGGATTTTAGTAAGTGGTCCTGGGTGGGAACACAATGGTGACTTCGGATTTAGGGATTTGACTATCAGATCATTAGCCTGATTAGTAATCCAATGCCCTTTGATGTGGACCTTTTTAGTCACACCTTTTGTCTTCCCTAAATGAAGAAATGGCATTTCGTGTTGTGGTTTTTCCCCCCAGGTGAAGCCTCTGGGGTTCCACAGAGGTAGCTCAAAGCTTTTATACAAAGAGACGCTTCCTGGTTTTATCTCTCTGACACTGCAAATCCGATTTTTGGACTCTTTATCTTTGGAATTGAGCTTCTGTGGGAAGAAGAAAGAGGAGAGAAGAAAATGATGTTTTGTTTGTTTTGTTTTTAAGAAATATTATATTGCCAGCATAAAAACACTAAACATGTCAATAAATCATGCTGAGTTTGAAAGGTCATTGGTCTAACAAGATGACAATGACTTGCATTTAAATATTTATGAATGCACTAATATCCTTGAAAGTAAGGTGACATGTCACACAGAATGCAAGTAACTGCTGAAAAAAATGCCTCACACTACTCAAGCAGTGACTTCAGGGCTTAGTCCCTACCATCCAGCCCTTCTTCACCCCTTCCCGTATAGCAGAGCCCCACAGGTTGACTGTGCATTAGCTACATATGCAAGTGCTAAGACGGAACACTGTGGAGGCTTCTGTTAAGTGCAACCTGAATTCACACTGTTGTGCTGTTGGTCAGACGCATTCTGCCCTGAGCCTGCGCAGTTGATGGTGGGTGAGGCTGTTTCTGATGCCAGTCAGGAACAAGGACAGCGTAAGGGTGTGAGGACCCTGTGAAGATATCCAGAGCTGCCCTGCAAAAACATTTCCGCAGACATAAATTCAGAAACCAAAACATTTATGTCATGTTCGGAAGTTGTATCTATACTCACAATTGCTCAGTGAAGTGTTGTTCCCCATATTTATAGACAACTTCCAGTCTCTCTCCTGGGCTGATAAGCATAATTCAATTCACATATTCGATATTGATATGTGATGCCTGAGTCACTTTTTAATAAGTGTGACACATCGTACTGGGCAGCTTACAAAAAGTAAATGTTTTATCCCACATCCTTCATAAATACCATGTGTACTTAGTATGCAATCCTTGGGCAAATTGTCCAAGCTTGTGTGGTCCCGTGAGACTCACAATATTATGTCTACTATGTATAGCTCCTACCCTGAGACCCCATAAACATCTATGCTACTTTCCAAGTCTGGTCTTCTTTCTTGAGAAGCCAACACTGCTAGATGCTGCCAACTACCATCAGTAACCACGTTGCCCAATTGCTACTTCATTTAATTTGATAGTTCAATTCTGCCTTTTGAAGCGGGCAAACTGAGAGTTTCATAGCAGTAGGAATAGTCTCTATGCAGCAGAAAAGGAAATGACTTAGGAACACACGCTCCACTGCTTCTGGAAGAAATTTCTCCCAGAAATAAGAGTGGACCCTGATGAGAGGTTCCACTGTCCGTATTCATCTTGTCCCTCCTCCAGAACTTTTCCCTTTGTGGTCCAGGACCTTTGTTGGAAGGGTGATCAGCACAGTCATTGCCTTTTTTTCAGCCTTCTGTTATTTTGTGTTTTTGTTGTTTTCCTTCTCTCCCCTTCTTTTCTGCCTCCTTCTTCCCTCTCTCCCTTCCTTCCTTCCTTCTTTCCTTCACTCATTTATTTTATTTGATAAACTTATTTTTCTCATTTGACTTTTTCCTTGTTTGTGTGTATTCAACCACACAAGACTGTCTTCATTTTACTTAATTTGACTAATCCAAGCTCAGCCATGTCAAGGGCACACTTGGCCATGTGGAGATTCACACTAATTTGGGTGGGTTGAATCCCCACCTACATCATGTGGATATCATCATGTTTTCTCCCTTTGCCTCACACTTGAATTTTCTTCCATCGTCTCCATTATCTGTACTAGGTCAGGGAAACTCGTACTAAGCTGTCATTTGATAGTCCGAGATTTTAAAGTCTAAGTATAATTAATTTCCTCTAATAAATAATTAATCCCATAAGTGATTTACCCTAATATATATTATAGAGAACCTCTCATGATCCAGTTAGAAAATAAGGTCCAGAGAATAATAACAGCTTTTCTACCCCAGGATTTCAAGGTTTGGGGAAGGAGGCAGAAAGGGGTGTCTGATTGGGTTGGGGGCGGGAGGAAGCTAATCAAGGTTCCCTCTAACGCGGGCCAGACAAGAGTTGAAAGATCCCCTCTGTGGGAAGGGAGTTCCTGGGTCAGATCCACTCAGTAGGTAAAATTTAGTAGCCATCACTGTTAGGAAGTTTGGTCTGAAAGCTGGAATGTTTTTGACGATGTGATTATAATGACAGTTTTTTCAGAACCTGGAAGTTACATGATATGCTTTCACTTGATCATCTCCCTCTTCCAAAGGGAGCTTTGTAAAATGAAGGACAGACATCAGTTAGATAATATCACATGTTAAAAATGTCTGACAGAGCAACATTCAAAGAAACATGGACACAGATATACAACTGGACACCTCTTTCCTGAATCAGATGAACATGTGTTCCCCTCTAGAGGATTTAATATGGCATTCTCTCAAGATTTGCCTTTGCTCCTTCCATTTTCACAACAAATCCACAAGAAAAAAAGAGCAAAACTATTAAATGGTGAGGAGTGCCATTATTCTATTTTCTTTTCTACCATTTTCTTATCCCTATTGCCCGCTAGTAAACTAGCTTTTATAGTTCCTCATTTTATCTATCACTAAATTGAAATCCTCATCAACTAATTTATTCATTACATTTCATTTGACATTCAAATATACTTTTGTTTCAATTACTTTTAGTTCAGAGCCTCAAATATGATCTGAACTATGTTTTTAATGGAGCCTAAAGTTACATCACACACATGCACACACGCACACACTCTACAGAAAAGCTGAGTGTTAAATATACTCTCCACCAATCTGAAGCATCCAGGGTGGTGTGTGGAATACCTCCTGATGAGGCTGTCACATGGAAATATGGTTGAGAAGGAGTAGTGTTCCAGACCCTTTCCGCTCTTCCTCTCAGTAAAATGACTGCCTTCCTTGTAAAATATGGGGCATTTGGGCAGCTGGGATCTAGAAAGACACCCAAGTTGGCAAATCCATGGAGGGTACCTACAACTTCTTTCCTGGGCTGATGGAGCAAAACATCTGTGTATACTAACACAGGTTATTCTTCAACATAAAAACCCTACTTGGCATATAAGCATAATTGCTGTCAGAGTCTAGGGATAATTCAGACTCCCTTTTGGCCAGGGGCTGGTGTTCATCACATGTCGTGATCAAGCAGGTTTTCCTAACTACACTTGCCATCCTGATTACCTGACTGTTGGAGTTGGAGACTTGTCGGAGAATACCAAATGTTTCCCGGTGCTTTGCATTTGTCTGTTTTCCTCTTGATGGAATTACTAACTTAGGAAGGAAGTTTCTTTTGAAAGTCAGCAGAGAGCTTACACAGAGGAATGTTTGGTTTCTGATTGGTAGTCTTCACAGTGCATGAATTAAATGGAGAGCTTTGTAGCTGTGGACATTCTGTGGTTTAACAACAACAACAAAAACAGACAATTTTTCCTGTCTTTACTTCCTTGACCTACTGGGAAACAGGCAGATTTTTGTGCCCAAAGTAACTGTGGTACTTGGTACTGTGCTTAATTATACCGTGACTTTTCTAAAGTCACTTGATGGCAATGGAATCAAAATTAAGTTAACCTTTACTTTAGCATCTTACCTACTACGCATATGTCTCCAGAAAAGACAGTGAGGTGCAGCTCAATGCACACTTGGCCAGCCGATGACCAGTGACCAAAGCCACTACTATTTCCTTGCCCACTGTCCAAAGCCTAGCAAGTATTTAATTCATTTTTCTAAATTTTGTCCGTTTTCTTGGGAAGTGGATTCTAAAATACATCTTAAATTTTAAAATGTTGTCTGTGAGGCAGACATCAAATTATTGCAAAGTTAACACCGCTCAGTGTGGTCACTGAGTTGTTAAATTGTGGTTTGTTCATTTCTTTTGATAGATATCCACAGACATAGTCCCACCATCAGGGAGTGTGACCATGACGGTATGTCTTTGGATACATTCTGCCGAGTGTTTCAACAGCTGTTTGCAGCCATTCTTCTCACCCTAAGGTAATTCACGTGTTGGTGACTATAATGCCTGTTCCTTTCATCTGCAGCTGGGCAACATTTGTGAGCCAATCTTGGTTTAAATGGAATTTGCCTATTGTAGACTTTATTCGGGAGCCAGTACCACTAACATTCTCTGGGTGTACAGACGCAGGGATAGTTTTGTGGTTCCTGAGAACATGCATATGTTCACCAAATGAAATTTACATTCAGAAAACATGGAACAAGTGAGAGTGTGTATTGCTGTCGCTGGTGGAGGACAAATCCCACAACCCACGGCTCCTCTCAGGCCCACCAGGCCCTTTGCCAGATGAGCTCAGCCATTGCGCACCTTCCCCAGAGAGCTGAAGAGGTGATGAGGTGCTTCAATGCCATGTATTTTGTAGAGGTTGCTTGTTTTATTTTGTTTTGCTAAGAAATGAAGATAGAGGGTTATATTTTGTCAGTTTGTTTTGCATGTTTTATATTTCCTTAGAGTTTTACTACGTTTGCAATTGTAATAGATTATCTATCTATTGATGAGTTGATGATTATATCTATCATAATTGCTCTACACTATGAACATTTGATGGTGCTATGAACTCTATTTTGGAAATTTAAGATTTATTCCAAGATGAAGAGAAAACATTCGCAGTTCTGTTGTGGATCTGTTGTATGGTGACTTTAGAATGAGGAATTCATGTTGAAGCTGGTGCTACGATCCTGAAATCAAAATATCAAGCAGCAGCCCAGACTTCCTTTCAGCTGAGCTGACTTTCCTTATCCGTGTCATTAGGATGGGTCCGGGGCACCTGGGCCAGACTGACTTGTTCTGGCTGAATCTGAATTGAAAGACCTTCACAAGCGTATGGAAAGACCTCTCTCTCGTTTTATTAAATATGGAAAAACATAAAGCTAAAGTATTGTATTATTTGCATTCTGGAATCACTCTGAAATTTCTAATATATTATTTCACTTTTCAACAGTCACACTACTTAGAACCATTATTTGTAGAGCAGGTGTTAGCGAATTCTGGCCCTTGGGCCAGGTCTGGTCTGCCACCTGTTTTGTAAACAAAGTTTTTCTAGGACACAGTCAGGCCCATCAATTATGTATTTCCCGAGGCTGCTTTTATGTTAGGAGGATGTCAGAGTTGAGTAGTTATGACAGATACCAAAAGCCCAACAAAAGGTAAAATAATGATACTCTAGCCCTTCACAGAAGAAGCTTGCTGACTCTTGTTTCAGGTATGATCAAATCAAACCTACATATTCACAGTTTGCACAGTTTAGGCCCAAAGTTGTTAACTAATTTTTTCTCACTTTCTGATAGCACATGTAAAATGTTCTTGTTGGGAAGACACTTTACATGAATAAAATAAGCAGCAAAGATTAATTTGTTCTGACTTCTCAACTCAGTCTTACATTGTGAGATTTATCATGTGGTGATGCACATAGTTGCACTCAGCTCATTGTTGCTGCTCCACGGAACGCATGAATAGATACACCCTAGCCTATTTGTTTATCCTACTATTTATAAACACGGACCACTTACAGTTTGCAATGTTACAAATGGCGATACCATAAACATCTTTGCACAGGCCCTAAAGTGCACATCTGTACACATTGTATTAGTTATCCGTAGCTGTATAACAAAGTTCTCCTAAACTTCTCAACTCAAAACAACAAATATTGACTTTCTCACCATTTCTGTGGCTCAGCAGTTGGGGACAGATTTCACTGGATAACTGTGGCTAAAGGTCTGTCATAAGGTTGCCATAGAGTTTCTGAGTTGTCGGCTGAGGCTGCAGCCTCATCTGAATTGTGTGGGGATCCCTTTTCAATCTCAGACACAGGACTGTTCTTAGGCTTCAGTTCCCCTCAGGATCTTCCTCAGAACTTCAGCTTCTGACCATGCGGACCTCAGTCTGGGCTGACTGCCCTTATGTTTCCTCCCAAAGCCAGTACTTTGAGAGAGGAAGAAACAGAGACACAGGAACAGTAAAGTGGAAGCCACAGTTATTAAACTTCAGATGCGACACATCATTAATTAGAAGTGAATCACTAAGTCTAGTCCATACTCAAGGGGCTAGTCATGAACCTCTACTTCTTAAAAAGAGGTGTGTCAAAGAATTGCAAACATACTTTAAACCCAAGTATATCATTTGGAGCAAAATTGCTGGCTTTCGGCATCTTCATAGGTTCATTTTTATTTGGTAGGGGGCTACAAAAGAGTTTTCCATGGTGACTGCTGCAGTCTACACCTTCACCAGCTCTAGGAGAGATCGGAGTAGCTCCACGTCACCCATATTGCCAGATTTGCTAATGGCAGTTGTTTAAATGTAGCCATTCTGCAAACCAATGAGGTTTTTCCAAAACTGACAATGGGAAGAAAATGAGAAATTATATGTATTGAATTTCTATTAACTTTCAAGCCAGCAGCTAGATACTGCATTCACGTAATTACATTAAGAGGTATCATTGAACTTAGTTTATGGTTGAACTCTGGATGGTTGGGTATCCTGCCTAAGGCTACTCAGCCAGGAGCAGAGCCTGGAACCAGATCTTTCTAATGTTTGTGCTAAGACCCTTGTCCTGCATTACTTTGAAAAACTCTTTGAAATTTATGTCGCACCTGTGGAAGCTGTTCATTGTTCTCAGGTCCATGACATTGCAGTTGTATCACTCCATTTTGGGCTGGAGTTTTGGTGGGTAGTCTCTTCCCCAATGACGACATCTGGTACCCCTTTTCTCATCTTTCATAGTTTTGAGTGGAAATTATTTTGGTAGAAAGCTTTGCTAAAGCAAGTAGCTAGGTTTTGACTGGACTGTGACATATGGAATTAAGGAAGCACATTACCTGTGCTTGCATGGTGGACTGGGAGGAGAAAGGAAGGAGGAAGAAGTAGAAAAAGGGAGGATGGAAGGTCCAGCAGTGCCTGCCCCATCCACGTTAAAGTTGATGGGGCAGCAGTGTTGCTGTGAGAGCCTGCTCTCTCCTGGAACTTCAGGCAGCCATGCACAGGGCAGAGAAAAGACTCAAAAGAAGTGAGCTGACCTTATCCTATTCATCAGAGAGAAACCACACTGGAGACCAAGGGGGTGGGGTTGGAGGAAAGGGGGCAGACAGAGATGTTTTGAGGGAAAGAACACTGCATGTTATAACACTCTTGTAGCCCAAGCATTTTAAGCTGGACACGACAACGAAAAACCAATGCTTTGATTATTAGATAAAAATACCACATTTATTCCTGGCTGCACAAAACATTCCTGGATCCCATATTTATTGATAATTGTGCACCCATGTGATGCTGTAAGGGGGCATCCCTATGGCCCCAAGAAAGTGTGGCAGTGAGTGAATACCATTGACTGTCATGAATGCCAATGAGTTTCAGCTTGTAACATGACATAAATGTGGTACAGACAAAAATATATCTGTACTTACTGATTGCTACTAATTATCCAGCAGCCCCCTACTGTAGCCTGTGTATTATCTCTGGCCCCACCCACTAGGAAACAGAGCAGAAACATCTTTGTCTGGATGACTAGTTACAATAGCTACATGATTGCCCCTTTATATCCACTTTTCATCTGCAAATAATTTCCTCAAGACTATTCAGGATTTCAAAGGGAAATTGCTTTCCTTAAGCTAAAGTAAGGCACATTGAACTTTTAGCAAATTTGGCACAATAATCTTTATGGTATAGGGACTATTTCATCTATCTCCCAATACTGAATATTATGATTTGCATTTATTTTGCTTCGCTATTTGTTGCAGTTATTTGTTTTTTATCACATCAAATATCTCATAGGCATTGAATCTGACAAAATGTTACTTATGGTCCAATGGGTACGCGAGTTTAAGGTGTGTATATGATGGCATGTTACGCACATGTGTTTGTACATATTCTGTATGCTTGATTAGATTTTCACATCAAATGAGTTTCTGGCATCTCTCCTGAAAGAGGTGTTTTATACTGTTTTATCCTTCCTCTGCCTTTTTCACTGTGGTGGGACAGAAGATGTGTTCTTCAGTGATTAACTAGGGTAGGAGCGTGTAGGTTGATTTTATTCAACTTAAAACACTATGCGACAGTTCTCATCAAACCTGTATTAACGTCGATTTGGTATGGCTTCTTTTCCTCCTACACCCAGAGTGCAGAACATGCTGCCCGTGCGCAATCACCCCGCCCCCACGTTGGGCGTGGCTTCTGACGTACACACCCCTCTCTCCTCTTGGGGGCTTTTGCTTTGCACACGTGTTCAGTTGTTCATTTCATTCAGCTCCAACATGTCTGACACCTAGTTCTTCCCCAGAATTTATTAGCCTCTTTTCTTCATCGTTTTCAGAGGATCTCAGCAGCTTTAATGGTGGATCATTTTTCATGAAAGCAGAGAGCTTTTTTTGAATGAGCTCCCATTTTATTAGTCTGTCTGGAAGGCTTTTTAAGGGTGCTCGTTTACACTGCTGGAAAATCTACCATAAATTTTCATGAGAGAGAACTTTCAGTTTCAAAACAGAAGTAGCTTGTTAGCAGGGAGCTATCCACTCTCATGGCCACGGCTCTGTTGGGGTTTCGCTAAAGTCCCTCTGTGAGCTTCCAGAATTGTTGTACTTTTTCTTGTTTGATTTTGGAAGGAACCCTCTTTTGTGTAATCTTTCTGACAATAGGATTGCCAATGAAGAGATCAACTACCCAGACCTGACCTGCAGAATGCACAGGAGTAAAATTAATTTGAGAGAATTTACATGAACACAGCTGGGAGAGAAAGGATGATCAGCTCTGAAGAGGAGAAACCAGCTCAGTAGTTAGGCACATTTGTGCTCCAACTTCTACTGCCTGTCCCTTGGATAAAACTGGGGACAGCTTGGACCCATAGGGCACCTCAGAGATGCTGCTCCTGCAGTCAGCTGCTCAGAGCTTGACCAGTGGGAGATGCAGCTGGACTGAAGTCCCTGTTAATCTGGCCTACAGGTCCCCATAACTGCATGTAAACCAAGGTTTATTCACACAATACCTTCTCCAGAGAAGTTTAGCTAATTCCCAGATTATGCCTAGATGAATAAGAGAAACACTACCCTAAAACATGTTCTTGAGAAGATGCCAGTAAAGAAATTGGGAGAAAAGGTTTATGGAAAGCAAGCAGAGCAGCTCTGGTTATGGACAGATGAAAAACAAGATCCAGCTGAAGGTATGATATTTGTGGACCTTGTTTGGGCCAGTACTCACTAGAAAATCCCCTCTGGCCCTCATCATCCCAGGCCCGGGCTGGTAGCCTGAAGACATTGTATGGACTGGGGATTATTAATCCCAATTTACAATCAGCTAAGGTGGACATATCTTAACTTTTCATCTCACGGGTCACTCCCAGCTAGACCTCAGTACTCCACCAAGTCAAGAGGAGGAAGAGAGTCAGGAAGGAGGAAGGTGTAGGGTTCACATTCACAGTGAAGGGTCCTGGGAGCTACTGTTTAAAAGAGCAGGTGCAATTCTCTGCCCATGAGGCACATTTCTGGGAGATTCCATAGCAGATTCCCTGAAGTTAGCAATTTCCCTGTCTCTGGTGTGAGCCATCTGTGCAGTGAGCTCCCCAGACTGCCTAGGGACTCATCTTCGTCCGAGCTGCATAAACTCCTGTCAGAGACCGAGGCTGGGTGCTCAGACCTCTGGTCAGACAACTTCTCTTTTCTGCTCCTGAGACATTTATTTGGGTCCAGCAGTTCTTATTCTCACGGCAACAGTATCCTCCACTACTTAGAGAGGGGAGCGAAGCAAAGTTAGGCTACCCTCTAACCAATACGCTTCAGTTCCTACACATACACATACACACACACACACACACACACACACAATTTTTTCCTGAATGTATAAAATGCCACGATAGTTATACCTACTTTGACAAATCATAACTATTTATAATATAGATATTTTCACAAGTTAAATATATTGATACAGTAAAATCTTACTTTGGTCACTCAAAACTCTGTTTTGGTCTTCAAGTGTCTAACCCATTGTAATGCCCGATTCATGACATATTCTGAAAGGTTAGTGCAGGACTCACTAGGAAGGAAAAACTTTTGTTTACATAGAGAGGAGACATCTCCCAGAGACGAGGAAGGTCATAGCTGAGACTATTGGAATAAACACTATCTACTAAAAGACATCACACTGAAGGCTAAGGAATGATTGGAAGGGATTCTGGCCACCTCCTCACCTTGCCAGGTATGTCCTTAATCATGTCTGTGATTTTAAAAGTTCCTTAGGAAGGTGCTGATTGAGTAGAGGACCTTGAGGAGATTTCACACAACCATCAGAAACAATCCCACAGTGCCCATTTCAGCTGGAAAAAAAAGTGTACTTTTCCATTTACGTCAAATAATGTATTAGGTACTAATCCATCCACAAAGAATTTTAATTCACTCTTGGAAGGATGTTAAAAAATGGAAATATTCAGTACTGGTTTTATTTATGCATTTATTTATTTTCTAGGAATTTTTGTTGAGTTTTTTAAGGCCTTTCTACCTAAGATCCATGTGTGAAATTAGTAATTGACTGCAAGGAGGAATTTTCGCCTGTAACATTGTCACCAAGGCTGAACAAGGTGATAAAGCAGCTCACACAATCACTTTTTCTCGGCTCCGTGACTACGCGGTCAAGAGCTGTTTTGTTTTTCAAAGACTTAGAGTCCTTTACTTCCAAGTAAAATTTATATGGTTTGCTAATTGCCTATACATAAGGAAGGGTGAGCGTGCAATTTCCTTTCCCTATAATTTGAAATCCCATAATTATGGTTTCTCGTCATCCACTGGGGAACTGCAGGCTTGGCAAGCTCCAAGCGTGGGGGTAGGCCCTTGTGGTGGCGTGGAATACTGGCACAAAGCTCTATTTTGTCCTCAAAACAATTTTAGCTGGCTTTGGTATTCTGATTTAATGAAAGACTAATAATTCCAGAAATTCAAATTTAAGCACTGTTCTTTTTATTTTCAACCACCAGGAGTAACAATAATCACTAGTTCTCCTTTAAAAAAGTAGAATGCAACAAATTAACTTCACAGACTTTTTCTTGGACTTATTTTAATTTGGTTTTAATGTTATAAGTCTAAATCTTGAAACATTTATATCTCTGGTTTCAGTTAGACCAATAAAGTCGTACTATATTAATAATTGCTACCCACTTTATTAAGAACTATAGACATCAAATCCTTTATATTCAAGAAGAGAAAACCCTTGGGCTCTAAATACTTTGGTGAGTAAGTCCTTAAGATATAATTGAGCATAACATAAGGTCTGATTTAAAACATGAATTAAAACTAAGGGCACCACTTCTATTTGCAAATTGTTACGGGGCTAACTGTGGAGATAATTCTTGTGATGCCATTTTAATGGGGACTGAAATTCAAGGCTTGCGGTGAGCCTCAACTTTTTTTTGTGTGCAGATGGCCAGGACCTTCAATATCTCTAAACTATTTAAAGTAAATCTTCAATATCCAAAGTAACAAAATATAGAAGCCTGAAGGAAATGACACACTCAATTAAAACAATTCATGAGCTGCCCTGAGAGAAAGAATAATTCTGGGGAAAATGCCCTAATATTAGATGCCTTTGGAGTCCTAGATGCGCATTTGCCTTCTCATCCAATTATATTCAAACCAAGATCAATTCTGGAATTGAAATTGACAACAGTGAGGGGAAAACACAAACTTATGATGGGTAGAAGCCTGTGTTACCTCCAGGACCGCACCAGGAGCTAGGAAGACTCAATGAAGGTGTATTGAATTGATCTGGGATTGCTCAAGGTTAAATGTTAGGTGATACAAAGGTGATTAAAATGTTTCTGCCTGCCACAAAATTGCCAAGAAGAAACGTTAACTATGTGCATAAACAGCCATGAAGCAGTAGAGACCACGGTAATTGACAAAAGTAATTTGTAAATACAATATTGTGGAAGTGAATTTCTTGCTTCTTTCTTAGGGAAAAGGTATTTAATAAATACAAATACCAATAGTAGACTTAGTTGTGCACGCGCGCGTGTGTGTGTACACACACACACACACACACATACACATATATATATAAAACTTTAATCTCATGCTTTCACAGTCAACTATTATGTTTAAATAGATTATTAGAACCAGCTATTTTTAAATCTCATGTTGTTATTTTTTGAAATTTTTCCCTCTAAAAATATTCTACAAAAGTATAAAGTTGGACTAAAATTTGAGGAACTTTAGTTTATTCGCAAAATGTTGGAGAAGTTGCAGCTCTTGCTCAGAGATACTAAGTAAGGGGTGGAGTTTTTCAATCTTATAAGCACATGCATACACATATAGTCCTGGTCCATATTCAGGGATAGAAGCTAACTTAGGACTGGACCCAGAAGTTAAAATGGTACCCATCTGAACTCTCTTCTCCTCTTTTCACTTATTTCTCACCTATATGTATTGGTCTCATCATTTTGCAGCACAAATTGGCATGTTTAGTGAAGCCAGAAAGAAATACCCACCCTGTTCACCAACCCTAATGGAGAGGGAAGCTCTTTGTCTAAGCCCCCCTCTGTAATCCCAGTGAGAGCCTCAGATGGGCCCTGCTGGGTCTATCGCAACATCCTCGGCTCAAGTATTATTGCCAGAATAATAGGGCATTGTTATGTCTAAGGCTGGGTCATGTCATCCATTCTTTGTAAGAGGTGAGGGGGCAGAGCCTCAGGACTGATGGACCTATTCATCCACAGGGGGACAGAAAGGGTGGCTTCTTCAAGGAAGTTGTGTGGGGTCATCAACCAAACACTTGATGTCCACTCAACATGGCACTTCAGTGGAGGTGGCAGGCACAGATGACAGCTCTTCATGTCTAAAGCCATTGCTCTTTCTGCCAGAACACCTCAAGTCCCAGAGAGAACAGACTACAAATGCAAAATGAATCAGAATTCTAGAGCACAAAAGAACTTGAGCACAAAAAGAGTTCTAGAGCACAAAAGAACTTGATTGTAACATCTCTATAGAACTAGGAAGCTTCTTGCATTCTATGCCACATTCTCATGTGAATGTCACATTCTTAATGAAATGACTTCTGATCATGGGAACACTGAGCAGTGGCTAAACTTTTACCACATCCCCGCACCTGAATCTACCCTGCTTCTGAGACCTGGTTTCAGTGACCTCTAAGTCTGACTCCTGTTCTGAGCATCACCATCTCTTACTCCAGACTGAGGAAGAAAAGTGGCAGCTGGGCTTTTCCCACAAAATCGCGGGGTTTAAGAACCCAGACACTTATAAAGTTTGAACAGAAAATGCATTTCATCATTTTTCCTGGCACAAGGACAACCGGCACTGGTCCCAGTCTGTTCAGATCCATACATGGAGATTGGGTTTCTGAGTTAAGGTAGGGACCGAATAAAGTGCATGAAAAAAACTATAAGAAAATACTGTGTATATTTCCCACAAGCACCTAGGTCTCTTTGTCTCTTATGTTCTTATTACATTTACCCAAAGATTCTCCTCTCTCTTCGTTTGGTGTTCTAAAGGTGGAAGCTTTCAGAAAAGTGAGTGTCTCAGAAAACAATGAGCATCCCTTACATCCAGTCTCCCCATAGACACATGCACGCACATACACACACAAACACACAAAGCATGCATGCTGTTTACACACAAGCATACTCAGACACTCAAACACATGCTCAGCACATAAACATGTGAGCATACACATGCATATATAATTGCATACACATACTCAAACATGCACAAGGATAGAAATACACACACCTACACTTGACACTGGAGAAGGGACAAGGGCTGAGGCTCTGAAAGAGCAGTGTGTGGGTATGTGGCAGTGCCTCACTAGCTCACTTTGTATGATGTGAACACCAAGACTCAGGCAACTAAGCAACGTTCCGTAATAATTATTGCTGCCCCTTCAAAGAACATCACCTATGCCTCAGTGCTTGTTCTGAGCATGCAGTCAGTAGTGCAGGTGTGTGTTTCCAGGATGGCTGAGGCTGCCCTGGGACAGGAAGGGACAGGAAGGGACTGCAGATGAAATAAGGGAGAGCTGAGAAGACAGGATGGAGGAGAGCAAATGCGGGTGTTTACTGAGTGAGACCCCCAAAGAATCAGTGAAAGGCAGTGCTGTGTTCTCATCATGTTTCCATTTCTGTGTGGTGGGGATGAAAAGGACGACTCGAATTTTATGGCACACATTGGAAGACAGTCATTGATGGGGTAGGGGAAAGGGTCATATGCCTAATGTCATCATTTGTTAAGGAAAAGCCCCCCAATTTTTAGGGCTTATGGCACGGAGTGGTCAGAAGCAGTCTGGGGAGATTTATGTGGTGGAGAGTGGTCCCTGCTTTGTTTCTCAGTCCAGTTCAGCCAAGAATAGATCACAGTTCAGAAAGATCAACTGTTCACAGCGCTATTCTCAGGGTTGTGCTGCTCTTTCTTTGAGACAACAAAGGATATGGGTAACACCACTGGCTCCTTGTTTGTCAGGCTGAGTGTGCTTCTAGGTCACAAAGGAAATGTGTTTTCTCATTTCACCTGCATAAAACCCCATGCCATATATTGGTGAAACCACAGAACTGCAGGTGGAGAAATGCAACAAGGGATACCAAGTCAAGCCCTTAATCTCCGGGTTACTACAGCTTCAGAACTTTGAGAAAATACTTCCACCATACGACCAAACCATGTGTCCTCATAAAGTAGCTATTTAACTAAACAGACTTTATATCTGAGGTACCTGGTGCAGGGCCCTGTGCCCTGTAGACTGACAAATGGATAAATTGATGCATAGATGACCAAATGGGGACATATTCTACAGGTGCGGTTAGTATGAGCCCTTCAAAACGTACCAGTTTCCGTGTCCTCCTCTTTAGCCTTCAGTATGGGGAATCCCACATCTCCTGTGGCCTGCGGGTGCAGGTGCAGGATGCAGACTCCGCACTCCCCAGCCTGCTGTGACCCATTGAGGGTCCAGTCTCATCCACCGGGATGGCACGTTGAACAACAGGCCACCCCGGATCCATCTGAAGGACGGGCACTTCCCTCCTGCTCCACGGCTGAGGGGCAGTCTTGGCATTCCTGGCATCCCCCAGGCTGGCTTTCTGTGAGCTCAGCCTCGGGATTGGCTCTAACCTGCCAAGCAGCATGTAGTTGTTCATGGTTTGGGAAGGATGAGCTCATGGGGAGGCACTTAGCAGGGTGTCTAATGCATCGTTACAGTTCAATAAATGTCAGATGTTTTGTCACATCATAAATCAGATTACAACGTCAGGTGCCTGCTGAATACTTTATCTTCAGATGCTGCGTGAAAGGAAAATTCAGTGAGAGAGCAATTTGGAGTTAGATCTCAAATTTGTTAGGATGATATCTATATTAAACTCATACTACTGGTACACATAGTATTTTTATATAACATCCAAGTCAACAATTCTAAGCATATGATGTTAGAAATTAACGCCTCCTACACAGAGAGACACACACATATATGAACACACATACACACACGGGCAGGCATACAAAGGTGCACACACACCGGTATGAATGGATAAATCATGCTCAGATTACCATGCCTTGAAAATAAGGCTCAATGTAGCATGCTGTGGCCACATAGCGCAGAACAAATGATTGCCACCAAGTATCTCTTCTAGGAAATAGAGTATTCTTATTATATCAGCCTGGAATTGCTCATCCTGGAAAAAACACACCTGTTGGAAGAATAACAAAGGGTGAGGTGAGGGTCTGCTCTGGATGCTTTAAAAGAGTATAGGCAAGCAGGAGCCTAGAACAGCTAGGAAGCCTGTCTTCTACCTCCTGAGCCAGCAGTGTACTAGGAAAGGAAGCAACAGGCTTCCAGTCATCAGAGACATCCTCATCCCTGGCCAGCCATCCACAGTTGGGGACCTGGGATACTCGAACGGGAGTGATGATGCAGGTCCGGACGGGGCACACACTGACCTCATGTGGCAGACAGCACTTCCCATTTCTTTCCTGAGGTTAAATCCTGGACAGCTGGTCTGCATGCTGCAGTCAGGTGCCAGAACCTGGGGGCAGCTATGGCTGAGGAGGGCACACAGGAGCAGAAGGAAAGACAGAAAGGATTAGCCATACCTCCTGGCCGGCCCTTCATGTACAAGATGTCTGGGGTATTGAGTGCAGGAGACAGTGAATGTCCTGGCTCCATACTTCCTAGTGGCCTGTCCATGGGGGGCATGTGACCATCCGTGCAGGAATGGGGACATCATCAGAGGGCAAACTCACTGGCACTCTTTTGGAATCCTACTGTCCACCTGAAGCTTTCTCTGTTGCCTGCCTCCCTTCAGCACCATCTTGTCCTCCTTTCCTGGCTTTCTCTACAGCTCCTCCTGCTTTGACTTTCCCACTTTCCATTTTCTTCCATAGCCAAGGACTCAGGAAAAGTGGGTGAGCATGTTCTGCTTCTTGGGTACATCCTGCTCCTAAAAGGTTTCTGCCACCCTGCCTTAAACCTACAGGGCTACCAGGAACCAGCCAGGGCTCACTCCCCTGCGCACAAAGCGAGGACCCTGAAATGACAAACTCATAGGCCCACATGTCTCCAAATAAATGGTACAGTTCAAATGTTATCTGACAATTAAATGGCCGTAGCTATGCTTGTAGGAACAGCATCCAAAAACACCATCGCTTAAAAAAATGACACATCAACCATAGTCAGAGAAACGCATGCATGTGATTTCTGTCTTCTAGAACCCTCTCAAACTAGGGCAAGCCTGTCTTCCCATGCAGGAGAGAATGAGCCCACGGCCTTGGAAGCCCACAGCTATAGGGAGCCATGGTGATACAGAGGCATGCAGAGCTGAGAGAGAGCCCACCGATGGGGCTGCAGGCGAGGCAAACTTATAACTGGGTCTGTTGCTCTTTGGAAACACCCAGCTACCCCATTCTGTATACACCCCTTTTATTGGCATTTTGCCACTTGCCTTTCAAAATGTGAACTTTTGGCATGATCATAAGGTTGACTTTTATTTTCATTTTAAGAAAAGCCTCTGCTCTCTCATGTCCCTCTTGAAATGCCTCTCAAAAATGAAAAGACACCGGTTCCTGGCTGTGAAATCATTGGGAAGAATGCAAAGTGTCCCCAGACATTTTCGGACTCTGCAGCATATATTGTGCCCAGATTCTGGGCAGGACAGCCCAGTAAAACCCCTCTAGCCCAGGGCTGTGGCAGGTGGTGGCAACTCTGAAGATTCTGTTTACAAATCATTAATGAAGTGACTGTGGCTCTTTTCACTTGCTCCCACTTTGAACTGCTGGGAATGACACATTCCTAAATGGGGACACAAGAGCTGAGGAAGCCCACAACAGCCTCATTATGGGGGCCACACAAACACCAGCATGCGAGGTTAGATTAACCCCATCACTCCAGGAGGGACTGGGAAACTCACCAGTCCAAGTTGCCAAGCAGGCCAAGCTGGCCCCCCAAATGTCCGCACAGCCCCAGACCCACACTTTCTTCCTGCGCCATGAAAGGGCCTTTCAAAGCCGAGGTCCTGAGCAGCGCACGAAGTGGCAGTCACTGCATTCTCTGAATGAGATAAATGTCTCTTTTTAATTCCTATAAGGTTTGTTTAAGTCCTCCCTAGCACAGTACCATTAGGATTCCGAGGAAAGACGCATACATTAGACTGCACTGTGTCCCTTTTGTGTTCCAAACATCAGCTCTCTCCTGCCCCTGAGAGAGAGTTTAAAAGCTTAAACAAAGTGGGGGCTCCTGCGGAGGAGACAAGCTTCAGGGCCCACTGAAGGCACCTTTGTGTTCAGCGGCCCCGTTTGAATACACAGCATGTTGTCACTGGTGAGGGCAGATGCCTCCAGCGGGCAGTTCCCGCAGAAGGATAGAGCCAAACACAGAAGTTTATTCATTTGGTGCTTTCATTCCACTAAAACATTTCTTGGACTCCCAAATTTCCCCAATACACACAAATACAGCCCAGGGAAAATGCCACCCTATGTGTAGGGCTCAGATGTGACGTTCCGTTACTTTGTCCCAAGACTTTCTCTCTCTTCCCACACTCTCTCTGTCTGTTTCTCCTGTGAAATACTCATAGATCTCACAGTTTCACAAACTGCTGAGGAAATCATCAAGGAACGTGGGGAAGCCTTGGCCTGGGGTTCTGGCCCAGGAAGTTTGCAGGTTGTATTTTCAGCTGCGAAGAGGCTTAAATACCACATCAGGGGTTGAACGAGTGGTCAGGGAGATTTAGGAGTGTACATAAATTGTCAGACTTGAAAGCCTCATTTCAAGTCATATTATGTTCTCTCTTTTAGGTCGGTGAATATGCTTCTTCCTAAAGCTAGAAAGATTTGCATCTTTCCCCTCCAGTCATCAAGAGACTTCGAGGATAATTGGAGCTCCCTTGGTTTGGAGGAAGGGAGAGATGAGGAGCCCAACTACTGAACGTTCAGTTCACATACTTCTTGATTTGTAGGATGTTGTCTGCTTGCTGGGGGAATGGAGAAAATGTCTTTGCTTGGATCCTACCACTGGTTCACCTACTTCTTTGATGAAACCACACCGGCAGTGTCTCTAAAGCCAGAAACTGATAAATTCATAACCGGCCCTCTATTTTATGTGCTGGGGTGTATTTAAGTAGGCTAACATCTGAGGGCTTCTTGGAAGCAAAGGATTAAGTAAAACATTATTAAATGAGTGTATGTGCAAAAATATTTTCCTGGTAAATTTTCATAGCCAAATTTACATTCCTTTTTAATAACAGAAATAGGATTTATTTGAGCTCAAATTTTTAAAGACTTCACTTTTGGGATTTGAACAAGATGAAGGAGTTTATTTTAGAAAAAGGACTGATCCTTTACTAGCATTCTCAGAACTCTCCTAGCCAAAAGTAAAAATTAAGAAAAAAATGAAAAAAAAAAACCCACAATCTGTTTTAGGTTATGCAAAAAAAAGCATTAATATTATATATGGGAAGGCGACATTCTTTTCCCACTGGTTTAAATTTATTTTGCAAGTTAGAAGTGTAAAAGTAACCTTAACAAAGACTTTATACATAAAGTCTAGATTATCAGAAAAAATACAACACAAAGATAGCATTCTGAACTTTATTGGAATGGTTACATACATAGTTAATACATGTAGATCAAACCATATTTAATTAACATGGTAAATATATGAAATTTCTTTTTAAACCTATTCATGCTTGTATGCTGATCTACCTATCTTTATTTACTTTATCATATATGTGTGATATTGCTTGATTGTTTTTCTCTATTTCATTACATGTAAGACAGAGATGAAACTTTATGAGACTGAGAAAAGATGCCTCTCTGCACGCTTTTTTAGGAAGGGGTGTAAATCCCTCATCCTGTGTTACTGGAATCAAACACTTGACAGAATTCAACCTGAGCCATGTTCTCTCTGCATGTAAGTTAATACTTGGGTATAAGGTCTGTCTGTGTGTACTCTAAAACAGATCATGGAACAGTAAAATCAGTCCACACCGCTCCCCGCTGTCAGTGCTCACAATTAATACAGATGGCTCAGTCACGTCAGTCAGTCATCCTGTGTCATCAGTCAAGGCGGGCGAGGGGAGCCTTCGCTTGGTGTCTGGGCTATCCCCCTTTGCTGTTGAGAGCAAACTTTGGGGGACCTAAAAGGAGCAGTTGTCTTGTGTCTTCACTCATCTTGGCTTGGATAATAGAATTAAGAAGCATGGATAAATTTGCAGTTTTCCTGAAGGTTATACTAACAATAGAGGAGGAGGGGGTAGATTCAACCTCAGTAAACTACTCATTGATTTAAATTTGTTATTGTTTTATATAAGATGCACTGTGGATTGAAGATTTAATTTGATGGCCAGTGTGGGCAATTTTTTTCTACCTCCCTCCATTTCACAAATAACTTTTTGTACATCCAATATATACTAACTTTGTTGCCCTAGACATGACATTCATGCCAAGTCACTTCTGCTACATTTTTAATATGTTCTAGAAGTAATGCATAGTTTCAGACTTGAGGGGAAGAGAATTAGAATCCACCTAGCATCAGAGAATGGCAAAGTTCTAGAAATGCATTTGGAATGAGCAATACCATTGCGGTCATCTTTAAATGCTGCCATCTCAAAAATGGTGATTCATGGAGCTCATTAAACAGAGCTGAAAACTAACTGCTTAGAGTAGGGAGTAAATGCTATAAAGATGTTAGTTGTTTCTTGCTTCAAAGCCTGTTTGGTGCAGGTAATGGAGGTTCCAAATACTGCTAAAGGCCAGAGTACAGAAGGCCCTGAAAAGTGCACCAGTCTTTACGAGGAGCATCTGCACTCCCAGATCCTTGCCCACCTGGGAGTGTGCCATCAGAGACTGCTCTTTTCCACTTAGGCAGCATGGAGGAGGGAGATCTCTGGGATCACTGAATGTTATGACACTGGTCATAGTTCTCTAGGGAACAAGAGGTACTTACTGTACCCAAACTGGTGACTAAGTGAAAGTTCGCATCCCAAAACATGAAAATCCATGGCCTCTTTTCCATCAGCTCCCTCAATTCAGATATCCTTCCCCAGAAGTTACTGATGATTCCCCTCTGCAGTAACAGATTGAAATTGGAGAAAAGACATAAAGATCTGACATCTGGATATTCCTAATTAAACAGACCCATCTATCCTCCATCACCTCAGCATAAAGCCACTAGCCAGAGACTCTGCCCTTCATCCAGAGCTGAGAGACTTTTCCATGACCTGCTCCTAAACATGAATAGAAAGACAAGAAGCACCGGACATTCAAAGAAAGCCAGATACCAGAGTAAACAGGTGAAAGGAACCCAGTAAACAGTGACAGAACAGCAAGTAGGAGACAACTCAAAGACTTTTTATCCATCATCTAGGAGCCAGATGTTGTAAAAACAAACACTTAAGAAAGAAGAAAATGTTCTGTGAAATTAATATGTGTTCTGTATAAATATGTTTATAGTAAATTGTATATAGTCTATACTATGTTTACATGTACTATATAAATTATACATATGCATGTGTACATTAGAAGTTAAACAACTGAATGAGAAAAATAATTGAGGAAATCTTTCATACGGGAAACTAAAAGACAAAGGGAAAATGGGAGGATAAAAAGATAAAATTAGAGATTAATCCATGAGTTTCACTATCTGATAAATAAAAGACAAAACTAAATAGAAGATAGAAAATAAGAAAATTAAAGAAACTACAGGGTTATATCCGATTCCACATGAAAATTCCATTGACCACTCAACACAATGAGTGATTAGAAAATAACAGCTTTAGGCACATGCAATTTTATAAAATTTCAGAACTATGAAAATGAAGTGAAGATTCTAAAATAATATGCATGTGGAGGAAGTAGGCAAAATGATCCTAGTGAATAAAAAATGTGCACGGGCAAGACTCTAAGTGAAACTCTTTAGTAAAGAATAACTGGACCCTGGTTGGTGTATCTCAGTGGATTGAGCGTGAGCCTGCGAACCGAAGGATCGTAGTTTGATTCCCAGTCAGGGCACATGCCTGGGTTGCAGGCCAGTTCCCAGCAGGGAATGCACAAGAGGCAACCACATTGATACTTCTGTCCCTCTCTCGTTCCCTTCCCCTCTAAAGATAAATAAATAAAATATTTAAAAAAATAACTAAGGGCACCTTCAGATACCAAGATCTCAACAAATGTACCTGCACACACTACAGCCAAGGCCGCATGAAGGCGTGCTTTACAAAATAAAAATGAACATTAAGGAAATGGTAATTCGATTTTAGGAAGGGGTCCAATGTAGAAGGGAAGCAGAGACAACTCTGGTGGTTCCAGGGTAACACTGAAAGGAAACCCTAGGTTACAGCAAAGAAACAGAGGGTTCCAAAATGAAGTCAGTAAGGAGAAAAAGAGTTGAATAATATTTTTTAAAAATCCACTTTGAGACAAGTTTGGCAAGTCTCGACAAACTGGCACATAACAGATAAAGTATTAAAAAACCTGTTAATTGAAGTAAAAGTGCAAAAAGAAGACTGATAAGAGTCATTATTTCTCAGAAATAGTATATTTCTGAATTGAAAACTATATTCTGCATAATCAAAGTATTATATAAAACCCTTTGAAATAATCAAAATATTATTTCTGTGCTAATCCAGGAGTAAGAATGTTGTCACTTCTGAAAAAGTGACAACATTCATGTAAGCATGTTAAACATTTTACAGGACAGTAGATAATTTGGTTTAAAGGAAAAGAGTTGATTGCTGGATATACACACACACACATACATATATACATACATGCATGTATACAAACACATAACCCACTTTCCTCACTTAAGATTAGTCTTTAATTTTCTTATTGAATCGAGAGTAAAAGAGAACAAGTCCAGAGAGACAATACACTATCGGTTTCCTAAAGTTAGTTGCTGTACTGACCTGTGGAGGTATGAATTATCCCCTATTATCATTATTATTATTATTATTATTATTATTATTATTAAAGGAGGTGGATAGAAAGTAGACATATTTTATTTAGGAGAGATCACTAACAAAAAGAGATAGAGAGGTTGATTTATGAGTTTGCTTTATTCATTGTCACTCCATTCAAGATTTTTCTCTTGGATTTTAATTAAATTTAACAATTTAACTTTTACTGAATTTAAAGAAAGACAAAACCCCAATGATTCGTCAAAATAATTGAGAGACTATATTTGTTACAAGTAAATGAAACAGGATATAGCTAACCTATTGACTGAACATTCTTCATAAATTCTTCCTTCCTGCCGATGGCATTACATTTCCAAGTCACCATTGGTACAGCTTGTTAAAAAGACTATGAATCTTGATAGTGTTCACAATTTTTTTTGTTTCTAAAAATTATGTTTCTTACTATATAGGGATAACATTTCAAAAGGCCTCACTTTAGTGTCCAAATGATATTCATTCTGTTTTCCCATCAGAGAAAACAGTGGTAGAAAAGGAACTTAGACACAATCTGCACAGTAGGCTTTGATATTTCCATTCGCCCTGTGTGATCAGTGCCAAATTCTCTAGTGCCGAATCCCCTAGTAAGCTCTGATTTGTGTGTACACTCCATACCTCCCCTACTGATAGCCCTGCTTTATTCTTCTGGGAGTATCCCATCCCTTCCAACTGTGAGTGCTGGGGGAGAAGAAGAGCTGAAGGTGGGGATCCAACCTTTGACTCTGGGATTCACTCCCAGTCCGTGCTTCCCAATCTATCACCAGTGTGTTCAGACCAGACTCCAGGAGACACAAGCACACTGTGCTTGAAGTCTACGAGTCTGTGAGGCCAATGGGAGAATAGCCCTGGCTGCACAGGTACCCTGTGGGCACCTGGGATTAAAGGTGGGGTCACTATCAAGGAGGCAAAGCTGAAAGTAAGGAAGAGGGAGACTGGAGCCTGTGAGAAACCAAGGCAAGGTCTCTCCCACAGCTCAAGAATTACTACGTTCTATCCTTTTCCTCTCTTCAGGCAGACAGAGTTGGTTAGAGTTTTATTCTCAACTAAAAGATTAATAGAATTTCTCAGATACTTAACCCCATCCATTCCCCTGAGCTTCTGTGTCCTGTAGACCTTACTCCAGAAATACCATCTGTGGTCCGCAAATGCACAAAGAATACCCCTGTATGATAAAATAACAAGAAGTGAATTTGAATGTAGGTTTTTGGTTCATTTACATCTTCAGAGGCCTAAACCTTTCTGAGAATCTTCAAGAAAACTCAGAAGAAATGAATAGGTCTCCACCCTGCGGGTCCAAATTATCCTATATCTAACCCCAAAGAAAACTTTCCTATTGTTCCTGTCTCATTCTGGTGGAACTCAGACAGCCTTTGAAAGTCTCCTTGTTTTCAGCACAAAGGGTGCCCCAGCCTCATCTTTTAAATTAGTCCCCCCACACCTAGAATCAGCCGTTTATCCAAGAGTCCTTGTCGATTCCCTGAGGGTGGCATTATGAGATCGCAGGCTTTTCTACATCTTTGTATGGCTTCCAGGTTGATATTAATTATGGGTCTTCTTAGTAAGGAGAGCCAAGAGTTATATATTTCCTAAAATAAAAAAAAAGTGTGTTTATGAGAACATTTCTAATTCAAAAGTTATTATTCAACTTAACTTTTGATTTGATAATTCTGTTCCTATTCTTTTTACTACAAAATTGTTTCTGTATTATTAATAGTGTTTTTTAGCTTGTACCATACCATGCACACCCACACATGTGGCTCCAAATGTTTCAAGAAATGCCAATATTACCACTCAAAATAATGCAACTGAGTGGTCTGTTTTATTTGCCCTTCTATTTGTTCATATGAATTATTCTAATAAAAAAGTACAGTTAAAATATTGTTCCTAAAATAAGTCAATTTATTTTGTCAGCTCTGAGGCAGTTGAAATGATTCTTTTCTCTGTGCAGTTATGTAACCAACTTGTCATCTAGTGAGGGTCATTAATTTCTTTTGTATCTAATTATAAAAATACTTAAAATATTACATTTTATGAGGTGGTTATTGTCTAATTCTTGGTAGGGTGCATTCGATTTCCTTTAATTTAATAATATGTGTTAATGCTTCCTTTCAAGGTTGTAAATTTGAAAACTTCATAAATTAATACATAAACCTTCTAGGTCTATATATCTACTGAGGCATGTTATTCATAGTGACAATTTAAAGGGTATTTTCAGAATAAGTACTTAATCTTAGTATTTTCAATAAAATAAAATGACATTTATTGAAAAGTGTAGAAAAATGCTAGATAACATATTGAGTCCCCAGAGAATGCAATTAAGCCTCGCTGTTACATTTTTTATAAGTGAATTATCCTCCTTGGATTTAAGGAGGCCAAATGAAACTCAAATTCTTGGATGACTCAGTGAGATTTCCATTCTTTGTCTTACATGTATCTAATTTACTATCTTATCTACTTATCATTTTTCAGTATAGTGTGTTCGAGAATGTATGTTCTGAACTTTTTTGATTAACTTGGCCAAATTTTAATCAGTCTCAAAACTTATGTCTATCATTAGACTGAGCTGCCTGATTCAGGGTAGCCAAACATTTATGAGGTGTCCAATCATCTCTTGATCATTAGGATATGCTAAGCATTCATATATGTAACTATACAAACACATTCTTTAGACACAAAAGTTTTTGTTCTGATTGTTTCCCAAGTGAATGGCAAACAACTCTCAAATATGTTGAGTTTTGGTAATCAGTGGGTTCTCTTTAAATCGGCAGAATTTGGGATCTGTCCACTTTAATAATGTGTAATATCTGATTCTTGTTTGAATTCTACCAGTATTTTTCAGTATATTTTATTGATTATGACATTGTAGTTGTCCCATTTTTCTCCCTTTATGAATTCTACCAGCACTTTTAATAAGGTTACTGTGTTAATACTATAGCTTTTCAACAGTTGAGTTCTGCAATTACATTATGCGTTTGGTCCGGAGCCTCCTTAATTGAAAATAAGGTGCAATATTTCAATAGAATGGCCTCCTTCTGATGTAAAATTAAGATGTGAACATTTTCTCCATTCCTTCTTCATTGCTCCAAACTGTGTCCGTTGTTACTGTGTATTCCATAACTGTATTTCCAACAAAGATTACACAGATATTTTTGTCTAGCTCCATGTCCTGCAGGGCTGTTCTGTGGTCTTCCGATCAGTAAAAATGTAATAACATTTTCACATAGTCAATATTTAATTCTGTAAATGCAACTGGTAGTTGTAATCTAGGTTATTAACCACACAGTGATTTATGACAGAGGGCAGCCAGTGGCAGGGCTAGAGAAGTAGGAAGGTCCTCTGGTGACAATAAAAAGGTTATAAATTTCATAGCTCTGCCTTAGAAATGTATTTATATCCTATATTAAGAATAGCTTTTTATAAATTTTAATGATCTGTGTTATTAATGGGGCTGTCATCATCACTGCCTGTATAAGACTACAGTCCTTGTTTATTTCTGTTACTTTTCCATCAGCTGAAGGTCTTGTTGAAAAAAAAAAGCTCTTATTAGCAATTTGCCAAAAAAATCTTCAAGAGTTATAAGCCTATCATTGTTTCCTTGGACTGCAAATCCTGTGAGCAGTAGTTTGCATAAAGTTTTATGACCAAGGCACAGGTCGGGCTAATTGGATAGAGCACAATCGGAGCTCTATCATGTTTACAAAGGCCAAGTCAATATGCAGAAATAAAAACCAGGGCCATATCAAAATGGAAAACGTAGGGATGGAAATTGTCCTTCACTTCAGCTCCCTGTTCACTTGCTGAGAGCCCTTCCGGCTTCCAGCTGCACATGTGAGTGCACACATGCATGTGCCTAACTGCAGCTCAACACACTTGCAAGCACTCCCACCTTCATCCCCTTTCCAACTTTATGCCTTAATGCATGTGAAGAATGAGAGAAAGGGGAGCTTTTAGAAATAGGATGTAATCTCCAGGGGGGCAAGTTATTCTCAGCTGGTGGGGCTTGGCAGTGTTTTCTATATTCGAACACTGTTTTTCCAAAACCAGATGTTTACAAAGCAATCTTAAATACTCAAAACAGGTTTTGGAACTAGGTCCTGCAGACAACGTAATGCAGTGAGAGAGTGGGCTGTTTCCAGTTACACGTTTTTAGTGTAAATCCGCGCCACAGGTTTACCTCTGGAAGTTGTACAGGCAAAGGAAAGGATGATTGTGAGAGACTGTTTAAAATACAGCAAACACAAATTGTCTCATGTGCAAAGTTTTTGGCCATTGTTCTTTATATAAGATGCTAATTTAGTGCAGTGTGACTTTATCTCAGTGAAATTATTAGGGGCTAGATATTTTAATGATTATTTTAAGCTGTTAAATAGTTTCTTCATATAGGCAACACAGAAAGATTTTGCAATTTTTATTTTGTGATCACTCTAAATTTTAGGCTGAGAAAATAGGAATATTTTCTTAGTAAGAAAGTATAGTTTAGGAATATTAGATAGGATAGTTTTTTAAAGACAATTTTTAGAGCAATTTTAACTTGACTTTTTTTCTGCCTAATATAGTTGTCACCTAAAAGAAAATCATCATAAATCATGGAAGTTATTCAATCTACACAGGGGGGCCTCAAAAAAAAACAGAATTATCTTCTGGAAGGTGGGATCTTTAGTATAGGCTTCCCCCACTAGGTGAGCATTCTGGAAACTCATCTCTATTTTCCTCTTTTCCTCATTGTTAATGTTGAATTACAGATACAGCACATGAAAATCGGGGCTCATTAAAACACAAGTGTTTCTTTTCTTTTTACCCCCCTTTTTTCTTCTGTTTCTTCTTTTCATTCATTCTCTCTGTCCCTCTCCTTGTCCCTCTTTCTTCTTCCTCCTATTTCCTCAGTTTCTCCCTCTCTTTTCTTTCTCATCACAGATATGACAAACCCTGCCCGGGGTGACTTGGTTCACTGGGTCAAGCGTACCTAGGGAAGACATTCAGGACAGTTAAATGCACTGAAGTTCACTCTCTACTTCCCTCTTTCTGTCTTCTGCCCTGCTCGTATTAGTTGTCTGGACTTCTCACCTCCGTGAAGAAATTGTTCTGTTCATTGATCAAGCCTTTGTTTAGAACCGACAGTGCTCCAGGCACTTTTGCAGCCATGGAGGACACAGAACCCACTAGAACCTGGTCCTTCCAATGAGAAAACAAGAGAGGCACAACCATAAGTCATGCACTTAGAGTGAGTCGTCCTACCATCTGTTATCTGACTTCCGTACTCTGTTTTGGGCTCCCCAAAGAATCTCCGCATTTGAACCCTGGATGAGTAATTAAAGTTTTACTGATTACTTTATGAAGGTTGTGAGAAAAAAGTGCCCACTTACGCTTCCAGGACAGGGATGGAACATCATATCTCCCTAGTATCCCTGAGTTCTCTGGGCATGTCAGCTTTGCCTGCCTTCTGTGGGGCCCACTTTGGTTAACATTTTCTCTGAGTAGGATTCAAGCAGAATTGCTCCTAATTTTGTCCCCAGCATGACCTTTTGCCTTCATACCATGTCGACCCTCCACAACACCCCCAATTTACAAAATATATCACCTCATCTGAATCCCATGAGTATATATGCCTTGGACGTTGAACTTCTGCCCCAAATTAACTTTGTTATTTATTAGACAAAAAAAAAATTACAATCACTGTTTAAAAGGAAAAATGCAAATCGCCTATCATGAGCAAAGAGAGTGGAATTTCTTTAGTGTTACTGTTTATTTCCTATGTCGGGGCAACCTTCACAGGTTCCTTCCTCTGAGATAGCCACCAGACCAATATTCCGTTACCTTCTCCAGGGCTCCGTGCCACCCATCATATTCCCAGAGTGATGTGGCTACACACCACTGGAAAGATACCTTCACTGTGTTGCTTTATCGCCTCTACTGAACTAACACTCCTGTGGGATTGTGTGCATCAGTCTCTAACTTGAGCTTGGTCCCCCCAAAATGGTTGAGAAAATAGAGTGGGAACTAGCTTAAAGGTGCTAAATGCACAGGTCACATGAAAGTCTGTACCATGAAGAATGTAGAGACACTCCCGGTCACTTCATTCTGTTGAGGAACTAGAGAAAGCTTCTTTTCCTCAACAATCAGAGATAAGAAAACTATCAACTAGATATGGGTATCAGAGTCTTCTCTCCCCACAAAATGATGAGTAGGTTAAGTTATTTCTAGCATTACAAAATTTAATTAAGATAATCTAATACACATAACATTTAAATGAATATTTCCATCACCTCCAACCCCTAGCATACACTACCTATATTTAATTATTAAAGCAAACGTGAACAATATTAACCATGTCTGTATATACAAAAATGTTTGAGTAAACTATTAACTTTTATAATTATTACATTTTATTAGCCTTTGCATTTGTTACACCAGAGCACATTATTATTGCATTTGAGTAAATTAACAAAATCTTTTTTTGTGTAATCTCAAACAATCCCCAGAATTTGTAAACCATTATTCAATTTTCTGATTTTTTTTCCGCTAAAAATGCAATCAAGATTTATTCATCACTCTGCCTTTTAGTCTCACTTGATCTAGAACAGTTCCCTATTTTCTCTCCCTAATGCTGGTTTTTCTAATGAGACAAACCAGCTGTGCAGCACCCAGTGTCCTGTTTTGCTTGTTTCCACATGATGTATTTTAGCTTGTACCTCTATCCCCGATATTTCCCAAAATAATCTGGAAGCTACAGCTAATCACTTAATTAGGTTCCAGTTAGATTCTTTTGTCAAGAACTCTTTGCCAGCTGTGTGCTTCACATTGAACCACACGGGACACGTAATTCCAGGTGGTTTCATCATCAGTGACACCAGTCTGGAAGGTCATAACAGACTGGCCGTGCTGCAGTAAATCCGTTTGTTTTTTTTTTTCCATTGGCAACTCACAAGTAATGATTTTGGCTTTTTTTTTTAACTGAAAAATTTGATTTTATTTAACTCCAGCAAGTAATGATTTTGGTATCCAGTGACAAATTTTGCCAGCATCGATTGCTTTTCCTGGTGTTACCGAATAGTGATTTTCTAATACTATCCTTATTTTTCTTCATTTGACAACATTCTTTCATAAAGAATTTTTCTTCAGCATCTGGGGATGATCTTTTGCTCCTTTGAGGAGACAGAAGAAAAGAAACCTGTCAAGACCTATGCTCAATTCCCTAACTGTAGTCATCAACATTTACAAGTTTTGGGTATAAACCCCCATTTGGGTAAGTGAGGGTCCTCACCTCTTTTCACTTTCCTCATATAACATGGTCTCAAATATTTTTTAAACAACCACTTGTATTTATTATACATTTTCTTGCCAGATCATTTTAATTGTGCTGTTGGTCACCAGATCAATTTAGCTTTAGAGGTTCTTTGGTATGCTGCGTTTAGTCATTCTGGCACAATAAGACCTCCAAGTTTGTTTTGTGTATTGCATACTTCACACCTGTAATCATCCATTTCTGCAAGAAACATTGGATCCATTTAATGGGGATTGTATTTAGAATCTAAGACGTGGGTACAAAGTGTGCTCAGTTGCTACTAGGTGTTATGGCTTCTAGACCTTTGAGTATACAAAAATAGTAAAACGGCAAATAAAATCATGCAAATATAGGAAGATTTTGAAATATTACTTAAATTCACAATATTTTTATTTTGTATTTGTATATATCTCTTTTCCCTCAAAGTTGTTTCTAATATTAGTATGTTTGCCTGCTTTATCTAATATATAATAAAATGATTTGAAAAACCATATTCCATTGATAATATATTCAATAAAATCAATAAGTGAGGTTTAATACATTTTTGATTTCTTGGCTGTACTTAGAATCTGTTCCGCTGAAGGTGATAAGGTGTTCAAGTGACATGTGGAACTTTTCTCTGGGTGGTTAGGTCATTCTGACATGGTTTTGGATTTGCATGTCTTAGTATGTTTCACTTTGAGGCATTAGTTCTTCCCTTTTTGTTGTAATTGTTTACGGTCACATATTTGCATGGTTTAAATTATAAAGCTGTATAAAGGAGAATCATCAGAGAAACTGCAAGTCCATACCAAGTGCTTGCAGCCATGTTGCCTCACTTCTGGTTATCCTTCCAATGCTTCTTCACGCAAGTATGTGCGTACACTACAGTCCCTGATCTTCTACAATTGTTTGCAATATCTGGTATATTGCAAATATAATCAGTTCTTGGATTCCAATTTTTATTTTGTAAATGTCAGAGTGGAAACATTAGGTGGTGTTCAAGAGTTAGGACCCTAGAGCAAGACAGACTTGGCTGGGACCCTGCTTCACCATTTACGAGCTGTCATTCCAAACCTCTCTGTGCCGAAGTTTTCTTCTCTGTAAAACGAGGTACATATCAGTATGTATCTTATGGGGTTGTTTGATTATTGAGTTACAGCTTAAACTGTGTAGAATGCTGCCTGGCATAGAATAAATGCTCAATATTATAAGCTAATGTTATCCTAACACAGTGGTTTTTAGCTGCAGAGAGAGGGGGCTACTTTGATCTTGAGTAGACACTTGGAGACATCTGGAGACAATCTTGATGGTCACAGCTGGAATGGCAGTGCTACTAGTGCCTAGTGAATTGAAGACAGGGATGCTGCTAAACACAGTACAACACGCAGGACAGAGACTCTCAAGAATAATCATATGGCCAAAAATACCAATAGTGCTGATATGTGAGTGATAACATAGGGAATCATTTTTATAAAATACAAAAATGGACAAAAATAATCAGAGCAGAGTACGTATTTTTTTCATTTCTTCACAAAGTTACTATTGTCCTTTCATGAACTCAATTACTTAGTAAAAGGGCCGACAATTAAAGAATGGTGTTATTTCTCAATCCATGGAAATAGACAGAAAAACAGTAACCTGTCACATAACTCCATGTCTTTATTATTTTTAAACAAGTATGTCAACACTTTAGCTTTCCTAAAAGTTATATTCTTCTACACATTCTACATATTAGAAAATAATACATTTTAAGGGAGAAACATTGCTTGGCCTATAAAGACTGATTTCTTTAAAGTATCCAGGATTAATAAAATGGACAGAGACAATTGGACGACTGGTGTAAAGATACCAGAATTCAAAGTTCAGAGTGAGTGAAGACTCTTTTGAAGACTCAAAACCACTATGTAATGCAATCTTTATATTAGTTGGGTGACAATAATGATTTTAATGTTGGGGTTCTGGAAGGTATGTGTTACAGTTGAAAGAGCCACAATTGTGGAGCAGGGTCTAGGCTCAAGAACCAGACTTTTTAGATTCCAGCTGTGTGGCCTTGAGCCAGTTATACGGTCTGCTTTGAGCTTGACTTTATTCATATGTATTATGAAGGCTACTCTACTAAAGTCTTTTTTGATAGGTTTCAATAACTTGAACAAAACACCTATCACAAAAACAGGTATATAGTAAGTACTCAAATAACGGTTGGTTTTCTACATCAAAACACAAATATGCCATAACTATGACTTAACATACAGAGTCCACACATGAACAAGTATAAAGGACACATGTACAATAACTAAGGGTGGGGGGTGGAAAGGGGAGGGAGGCGGGGAGCATGGGGTGGGGGGCGGGCAGGGTTGGGAATATAAGACAGAAACCTGTACGTGAACAAGAATTAAATAAAAATTATATTTTAAAAAAAACAAAAAACCAAAAAAAAACATACAGAGTCCAGACAGGCTAGACCCCACTTCAGGCATCCCCAAATCAACAGGAAGATGACCGTGCGGTTCATGGGATATGGCTCCACCTCGACAAGAGGGCAAGGTGTGCAGAGGTTCATGAGCATCTCACTCCTCATTGTGCTTAATTGAAATTTGAGGCTAAGTGTCATGTTTGAGTGTGAATAAATAATTAGTATAAGGCAAGAAGCACAACTTCTGAAGTCCCTGTTGTGATATTGTAAAACTACATAAGGTTATCTTATTATGTATTTAAGAAATCTAATGCTTTAAGGCAGTGCAACAAATTTCCACGATGTCAGGAAACAGAAGCAATACATTCTTAGAATCCTCATCCCAAACTCTTTCTCAAACACCATTCTTTATAAGGCAGGCCTCTGCACTTCTAAGGACAGGGATGTGATACATGAACTAACAGAGCTGTATGAAATGGTGGGCTTGAATACAGACCCTTAAGAAACTTAGTTAGGTCAAGAACAACAAAGGTAGACCTCACTCTCGACACTGAATAGGTCACATAGCGATAGATGAAAGGTATTATTCAGAGAAGGTAGTAAAACTTTGGAACCAGACACTAAATCTGACTCATACTACCCCAGCATTTGAATAACCTAAATGGCTTCTTTGTACCACATTGTACACAGAGTGTATTTTGGTTAGAAAAATTTTGAAAACAGTGGGAAGTGACCTCTTCTATCTTTGAACAAAGAAGTGATCAAAATATATTAATACATTATAGAATAATTAACATTTCAGAATGGAAAGTAAATTCAATGGAACCTATATTTATGTCATATATTTAAAAATAGAGTTTTTGTTTGTTTTTAAACAACTAATTTTACTTTGGAAACTTATTTTCTATACTTTGAAACATGAATTTAAATATTTAAATGCAGTAGAATATATTTTTACAATCTTTACAGATTTGACAATATGATTCTCATTCACTTTGTGTAAAAGCAAACTTCTGTGAACCAGAAAACTCTGCAGTCTGCAAGGTGTCTTGTCGGGAGCTTCTGGGCACCAGCGCTTCTTCACTGAGAGGACATCACGGCAGAACCACACAGGGAAGCCTGAATCAGGACCCTCAAACAAAGGGGTTACACAATCCTCCACAATGGAATAAAAATAATATTTCAAATACTCTTCTGTTTTCTTTTTTTACGATTTTTAAAATTGTTATTCTATTGCAGTTATCCCAATTTTTTCCACTTTGCCCTCATCTGCCCACCCTACCCTCCACTCCCACAGTCAATTTCCACCCTGTTTCATGTCCACGGGTCACTCATTCATGCTCTTTAACTAACCCCGTCCACTTCTTTCTACCCCTACCCTCTCCCCTCTGGCCACTGTGTACGTGTTTCAATATCCATTCACAAGCTATGGGGTGATAACACTGTGCTTCTGACCAGGCTGATTCAGTGGTGTCTGTGTTTATAATATTATTCAAGCCTGTGAACTAAAAATCTCTGTGGGACATACCCCACCCTTTCATGAACAGGAGGTGAAAGTTCTGTAGCTCACACCCATATGTANCATGGGTCACTCATTCATGCTCTTTAACTAGCCCCGTCCACTTCTTTCTACCCCTACCCTCTCCCCTCTGGCCACTGTGTACGTGTTTCAATATCCATTCACAAGCTATGGGGTGATACCACTGTGCTTCTGACCAGGCTGATTCAGTGGTGTCTGTGTTTATAATATTATTCAAGCCTGTGAACTAAAAATCTCTGTGGGACATACCCCACCCTTTCATGAACAGGAGGTGAAAGTTCTGTAGCTCACACCCATATGTACAGTATCCAAAGCTTGATCCCTAAAAAGACTATATCCAGCTCTATGACTTTTGTTTTATGAACTGCTTCATGTTTGGGTATTTTCTGCCTGTCCTATTTCTAACTTGAGTTCTGGGTTCTTGGTGGACAGTATAAAGGTCTTTGCTTCTATAATTCCCAGCAGTTGTCTGGTAAACAGTTTCCAAACCCTATATGTGTAGTAAAATATCTTACTAGTTCAAAATCAATTCTTACCCAAGGTAGTTAATTCCACTATCCAATTAAGGAAAACACTATTGTTTTAGCTAGGTCAGTAGACGAGAATATTATTCAAGCCCCATTTCTCTAGGTGCCTGCCAGACCAAATTACCAGACAATAACCCATATATTCCCATACCACATGGAGACTGCTGTCTTGTACTTACTGGGTATGCTGTGAATATTTGCTGATTTAATTTGATCTCCTGGTAAATATATATCAAGACTAGAATAATTTATATGCACTAATGTGAGCACAGACTTCAGTTTGAAAAACTGAAAATAAACATCAGTAGACAGATTTTAACCAGAGATTTTAAAGTGCACAGTAAGTAGTAATCTGTCGTCATCATCTTTGCTATGACATTTGTTTGGAGGTCAGGAGGGGCTCACATAAAGGAATAATATTAGCTTCTCATTTAGTTTAAGATTCTGGTCAAAATAGTTAAGACCTGGAATCTAGGCATTGTGCCAACACTGCTGGGTGAGTTTCAACTTTCTTATAAAGTCTGCACATAGAGAAAGGTCTCTAATAACTCAATGCCACTCTTAAAATCTGCACTCAGCAGCTCAATCCAGAGTTTTAATTAATACCTTGCATGTACTCATATACAGTGAAGCATCCACCTATCACCCCAGCAATATGCTCTATAAGGCTGGGCATAGAGTGTGGGCTAGGTGTCTTAGTTCCCATAAGCTGAATGGCAGGGGAAGTCAGTTCTCTAAATTTTGAATCCACATATAAAGGACTGTTAGCTAACATAGCATTATAACTAGAAAGACTACACTCCAGGGGTCACTGCTGGCAAGGAAGATGTTTCACTTACCAACACCAGATGTTTCTACTTTAAGTTCTAAATATCTCAGATGACATTTCTTCAGAAATTTGGGACATGCTAATCAGCATAATTAATGTTGATAATGGTTCCTCATTAGAATTGCTTCTTTTGAAAAATCACCACTAAGCATGGTGGTTAGAACATCCCACAAGCTACTCTCACATTTTAATTCCTCTTTTGGTAGGTTTCTCAATGGCTTGTCAACAATGACTGTCTTACTTAACTTTCCGCAGCACGATCTCCCTCTGTCTGGTCATCTTCTGCCTCCTCTCTACCTATTTTGCAACATAGCCAGGTCAGTAATCTGAAAAACTTCATTGAGCTACTCTGTACAAACACTGCTATGCAATTGCACAGCATCTAGAATAATAAATACGTCAAGTATACATTAATACAATTAATGTTGTTCACGTATGTGAACTAAAAATCTTTGGAGGGCATGCCCCACCCTTTGATGAACAGGGATTGGAAAGTCTATAGCTCACACACACACACACACACACACACACACATAGTGTCCAAGGCTTGATCCCTAAAAAGACTATATCCAACTATGAGACCAAGTACTTTTTATAGTTTTGTGCTGATTCTAAAAATAATAGAAAATTGCTTCCAGAATGTAGTTACAACCATGAGGTTTAATGTGAGTAAACTTTTTTTGTGCAAGAAACGGTCAGAGAACTTAAAAAAGTGAAAAGCTGGGACTTCATCATGCTTATGGAATATGTTGTGCGAACCATTTGGGATCTGAGTTCTTCATAACCTGCCCCATCCTAGTGTGGTTCATGAAAGCTAAAAACAATGGCAGACGGTAGTCAGAATGGATTTTACTGCATTCTGCCAGTAAACAGTTGTATGTGTGTGTGTGTGTGTTTGGGTGCATGTGCGTACATGTGTGTGTTAAAATCATATGGTCATAGTTTACCAATCCTTTTTTACCACAAGTACAATTCCTTAAACATTCAGTGTTTATACATGGCTAAGTTATGCTTTCATCATTTCACCTACCTACTCGAGTTTTAAAACAACAATAGTAACAACGATACTTGCACCATACAAGACTTAACCAAGTTTTCCTGGAGTGGTTAAACCTGCTTGGATTCCTTGGTGTTCATTCATCACTGAAATGAGGACTGCCTCCTGATCTCATTGAATGTATGCTAACCCAAATTCAAAGAGTGGCTGAAAGCTTTCCTCTCTGGTTTAAATTTCACAGATTAGGTGTCCAAGGTAAGGGGCACAAAACAAATGAGTGAGAATGGGGTAACTCCTTGAGTTCTCAAAGAATTCTGTGATGAGAAAACTCAGAGAAAAAGATTGCTGATAACTTCAGGCAGCAAGCCTAGTCAATGAGGGTAGTTGGTTCAACTTATTATTATGTTAACAACTAGAGACAGTATTTTTAGTAAAGCAATGGAAGTAGAAGCCAGATTATATGGTCAGTTGATTTGAGAAGTGCGGGGTCTGCATCCTGCACCTGCACCCGCAGGCCACAGGAGATGTGGGATTCCCCATAGTGAAGGCTAAAGAGGAGAACACGGAAACCGGTAGGTTTTGAAGGGCTCATACTAACCGCACCTGTAGAATATTTCCCCATTTGGTCATTTATGCATCGATTTATCCATGTCAGTCTACAGGGCACAGGGCCCTGCACCAGGTACCTCAGATATAAAGTCTGTTTAGTCAAATATCTACTTTATGAGGACAGTGGAAGGAAGTGTGACAGTGGAAAGCAACAGTGTGGCATTTGCTGCTTCATCTGAAAGTCTGTGCATACATTCCAGAAAAAAAGCAAGGGTCACCCCGTCTTCAGAGAAAAACCTTGATGGATGCTGCACACCCTTCTGTCATTCCACCTATGGCTCTTTCAAAAGCATAAATCAGACCATATAACAATATGGTCTGTAGGAGAGCACTCAATGTGTGTCCATTGACTAAGAGTAACGTTCAAGGAAATATCTGCATATCTCCGCTGAGCCCTCTCCACACCCAGTCAGCTGGCCTGGTCCTCTATCCAGTGCAATGGCCACTCCCGGGCAGTGCTCTCCTCCTCCCACAGGCTTCATGTCTATCCCTCCTATCTGTGCTCTCCTCGTCCCCAGTGGGAGCTGCATCAACCCCAGTGCTTTCCTGGAATACCCAATATTCCTTCCAGGCTTATCACCTACATGGCCACAGCCATTCATGGTAATTCTGCTCATTTAGCCTGTGCAACCTCCTGGAACCACCATGCTCTCATTGTTGAGCTGCTTCTGGACTAAACACTTGGTTATTAGACACATTATCTGGGTAGGTTCATCTGAGTTTCATTTAGACTCAGCCATGGCAGCCTGTCCTTGTCCAAAAGCCTGCACTCTAGGGGCTCCCTCCCATTGTTACTTGCCACTTGATGTGCAGAAGAGAAGGTCGTACAGCAAACCTGTGTCTTCACAGCCTTCCTCTCTCCCCCACTGGTCTTAGATGGAAAGACCCCACCAAATTGGAGCTCCTTCCAATGGGAGCTTTCTTTGCACTGGCAACAGGTTCCACATGGCCCTGTCCTTGGCAATGAGGGCACATACCTTCCATGGGCCTTTCACTTCTGAGCTGGCTTAGGGCATGGCTGATTTTTATGCATCCCTGGAGAATAGTAAGGATTCAGAGGACACTTGTCGAATGAACGAATGGATGTAGCCGTGTCCACACCTCATGGTAACACAAAGAACTGACTACGTGAGATTTGGTAGGTGCTGATAATGGTAAAAACAAACAACAACGAAAAACCGTGCTAGTAACAAAAGATCTCACTCTACCAGTCTCCTTCCTGAATGCTCATTTAATCCTCAGCAGTGAGGAAATTAAGGTGCAGACGAACACTGCTAGTGAGGAGCAGAAGTGAGTTTGGACTCAAACCCTCTGGTCTCACATGAGATCAAAACAGAATTTCACTTACCAATTAAGGAGACCAATCAGGCAAAGGGGTGCATAATCTGTTGACAAGAAGTTGTGACATATCGATTATTATGAGTACCTTTTACAGAATGGCACATTATAATGTTTGATTTACCTCCAGTGAATTTCAAATATTTAACCTACCCCAAATAGCACGGAATCCGTAGGTGGCAAATAAGTTACAGCATACTGGAATAATGGCTCATAAGTAGGTTTGGTCTAACTTCATTACTTATTTTATAATAAAACAGATTTAAAGAAATAAAATCTATCAGAATATTTTGTCTAATATCCACATGTCATTCATTATCAGAATGCCCTTATGTGGGCTAAATTTAGCTCAGTGACAGGTGTCCAGCCCTTGGCCCATATGCATCCCAGCATAGGAGTAAGGGTGGCTCAACATAAAATCATAAATGCACTGAAAACATTATGAGATTTCTTTTGATTATGTGTCACAATGTATTTAACGTGTGGCACAAGACAACTCTTCCTCCAGTGTGGCACACACATGCCAAAAGTTGGACACCCCTAAGGAGATACAAGAAATAAAATTAGAAAGAGGAAAGGGGTGCAGAGTCTAGCCAGCCACTGAGCCTGGAGGAGGCAGGTAATGTTAGGCTGAGGTCTGCTCCTCTCCGCCCTCTGGGGTTTTCAAGGGTCACCAGCAGAGCCTGATTTGGGGTTCTTTATCTTCTGCCTTTTGAGACCTCTTCATGCTCGACAAACCACTTTACAGAATGTAACAGACTTTTGTCTCTAAAGTGGCCAGTCGTATTTTTTACATTTATAGAAGGAAATAGTCCCTGTCCCATACACTCTGATTTTAAGAAAAACTAGTGGAATCCTAGGACCAGCATGAGCTTGACATAGGGCTCATGGCTGGCCCATGACATTGGAATGAAAGAGGGAGGGATTCATGAACATGGGGGCATAAAACATCTGATTTCAGTTTAACTCAGTCACCCTATGAAGACCAGGCCTGAAATGAGGCAAAGCGCGTGCTTTCCAGAAGTGACATACCTAAAATGAGGGCATCTTTTTGATATTTAATTTTTCCATCAGTTTTCAGAGCAGCTGCAAGTAGACTGCAGATGTCTGGTGGAATTAGCCTGATGATTTTGACCAATATTCAATTTTGATGCTATCATTAGTTCCTCTTTCAAACTCAGATTGCTAGATAGATAAGTTTAAAATTGGCTCCAATAAGAAACATAAATGGTGGGTACAAACAAAATCAACAGGGGGAGGTTAAGAATAATATGGGAAATGGAGAAGTCAAAAGACTAATATGTATGACCCATGGACATGAACCTAGGTTGGGGAGTGATGGGTACAGGGTAGAGGGAAATAGGGGGGAGAAAAAAATGGGACAACTGTAACAGCATAATGAATAAAATATCTTAAAAAAGAAACAGTGCAGTTTCAGGTTTATAAGACCTAAGTCCAGGGTGACTGGGTTCAGTGTGAATGCTCACTTACCAAACGTTCCCTTGGCCTTTTCTGTGAATGACAATGCTCCCAGGTTCTTCCCACAGCCTCCTGAGGCAGACTCTCAGCAAGTCACAGCATGCAGAGCCATCAGCAGGGAGGTCCCCTTTAAAACCCTTGTCCCCATTTTAGTCAAATGTCCGCAGCCCTCCCTGACTCCCAGGACTTGACTCACTCAGTGGTGACTAGAATCTGAGGAGCACACCTTCCGTCTCTGCATAGTTGCTGCAAGACCGCTATTTGAAAATGAAGTTTGGCCTGAGAATAGAAACTTCTCAGCCCCATCCCATGCCTCATCTCCCCCTCTCTCCACAACCTGCGCTCCTCAGAGGGGCAGGCTGCAGGATGGGTGCTCAGTAGGTGGAGGCGAAGGCCACTCACCCCAGACGTGGCATCAACAGACACTCTGCCCAGACTGTTGGAAGGCTCATGCACAAATGTGCAGTTCACTTCCTTTTTGTGGTTGTCCCTGCCAGCCAGTTATTCTTAAGTTTGCTTTTTGTGAATGTCGATTTATTATCGCAAATTGTAAACATTGCCATTTCGGATCATTGTCTCTGACTATTAATTTAGAAATAATTAACAGGCTCAATAATACTCTGAAAGCAATCTGCTAAACACTTACTGTCTTCAATTATTAAAGGGAAAACATTGAGTGATGTCAGAAATTATGATTTCCTGTGCTTGTCACAGAATAGCCTCCTGAAAGCTCACTCTCAGTGCCATGCTCACCCAGTGCCTACACACATATTCTCATTAAGAAATTCGTATTATTGAGAGAAAAAGAATTAGATAGTATTTTCTTAAACTGCTCAATCCCTGAGAATGATTTTGAAGTTAATACCAGGACACAATTTACTGTCAGAAATTGTATATAGAAATTTCATAACTAGAGTTGCCAGAATAAATCAGGCAAATACATTATTTGAGAAAATTACATTTTGTAGAAAATTTCCAAAGCTATCTACTCTAAGAATAACCTCCCAAATGTTTATTTTGTGTGTATGTCACAAAATATTCCATTATTCTTAACATTATTGATTCCCTTGATTTTCTAGAAAGTTATTTTTATAATTTATTCTATTATTTCTTTCTTCCAAATTTCTAGCAACACTCTTACTATGTTCATTAATTTTGTTGTTTCACACAGCTTGCAGAATTGGAATTTTAAGAGGGAACTATACTGGTGTCCTGAGCCACAAATCTGTTGCCCAAAGGGCACAGGAGTATGACAAGGCATAGGTTCCATGGTGACTGTGTGTGTGAGTGTGTGTGTATGTATATCTTCTCCTTTACAGACACAGGTGAATGGAAGACAATAGAAGGTAGCTTTTCATGGAGAGAAAACTCTGTGTGATCTCCTGTGGGAACTGTGGGGCAATACTATTCTAGGCTGAAATTCTGCCCCTTCCCCCCCCAAAATTCATGTGCTGAATTTTGAAGTTGATTAAGTTAAAATGATTGCATTAGGTTGGCCCTCGTCCAATCTGACTGGTGTCCTCATAAGAAGCGAACACTTGGACACACGCAGAGAGAAGACCGCATGAAGAGTCATAAGGAGACTACGGCCATGTACAAGCCAAGGAGAGGCCTGGAACAGACCCTTCTCTCGTGGCCTTCAGAAAGAACCAACCCTGCCCACATCTGGATCTCAGACTTGTAGCCTTCAGGACTGTGATAGAATAAAGTTCTGCTGTTGGAGCCACCCAGTCTGTGCTATTTTGTTACAGAAGCTTTAGCAAACTCTGGGTGCTTGCTATGAGACGGGCTGACAGGGAGGTAAGAGTGCCTAGAGCCTTGTCTTTTGATTCAACACAGAAAAGCCTTCACATTATCCTATTAAGGTAATGGGCATAAATGCTTACATTTGCATTAAAAATTCTCCTGCAGCAATAGAGTTAGCTTCAGAATTGTACAACTCAAAGCAGGTTGTCCACCAAGATCGAAGCCCTAATCCAGGCAAACTGGAAAGAGGAGCAGGTGAGATTCACAGAAGGGGAAGTTCAGCAGGAAGGGTTTGGGGGTCCCCAAAGGGAAACTGAGGAGATGGTGGAAACATGAGATCAGAAATACGGACAAGAAAGCAACCAATGAGAAAGAAGAGGAAACTGGAAGGACAGGCAAGAGCTCAGTTTGTTGGCCTTGGGCTCCCTAAGAAAATGTAGATTTTGGAGTTGCTACCATACGGCCAACACATGGGAGCATGTTGATCAGGGATGAGACTGGGAGCTTAACTAAGGAGACTGCACACAACCCGGGGAAGTGAATCGAAAGCAGAAGGAGAGAAATTAGCTCAGGGCCTGAATCAACAGAAACAGAATAAAGAGGAGGATCAAACTTAATGCTCAAATAAACACTTTAATAACTTCTGACTGTAAACAATGATATAAATGGAGCCACTTTAAGATGGAGCCAGCGCTGTCCTCTCAGACAACCTGCCTTGCACATCGTACGCCTCAAACCCCTGGGAAGTCGAAGCAGGAAATGATAACTGTAGGGCTCAGCCTGAGCAACCTTACTCCCCAAAGAACTGTTTGCCAAGGCAACAAGAAAGCAGATATTATGACTACCAGGCTGATGGTGATCGGATTAGAAATTAAAACCATGTAGAATCATTGTCACTATGTTATGTTATCTGCATAAATAGAAATGACTTTCTTCCTTTGAGGTAATTCATTTTCCCTTTCACATAAATACCCCCCATGTTTGTTTACTAATCAGAACATTATGTGTTCTGCCTGAATTAATGATGCCCAAAATGTCACTCTTATTGATTTCACATAATATCTCACTTGGAAAGGACTCTTTATTTTTAAGTTTTATTTAGAAGTTTCCTGGTGGCACCGACCTCATGTGTCAACTTATTTGTACAAAACTCAAGTAGCAAACATGGAAATCTGCATTCAACTGCAGAGAAGGACTCAATTCTCACTTCGCTCAGTTTCTTTTATATCAGTCCAGATGGATTTGGAGGATTTTTTAGTTAATCAAGTTCCCAAATCTATATTTTGTCAGCTCCACAATATGTGAAAACTGTCCTGTGGGCACAGCTTCGTGGATTTCAGCAAATACATAAACTGCTCTGCAGGCACAGGGGAGGTTTATTTACAGGTTCTCAAAGTGATTTGGAAATTTATATGAGACGTAAATATTGGTATGTGGGTAATGGTTAAATGGATGAGTGCCTTTTATTATTGTAATAAACATTTTTAAAGTAATTTTTCCTGTGAAGTGAATATACCAATAGCTACTGCAAAGTAGTGATATTTGAATATAGATCTATATAAATAAATTGTCAAACTCATATTTTATATGGCATCCTAACCATGCAGGCACTAGAGAAGCTATGATATCATTGTTCCAGTGATTTCCTTAGTTTCATTTTTGTTTCCTGTCCAGCTGACACCTATCCCTTGGACGGCAAAGGGGTACCGTTTGAAATATAACTGGTTGACCTCACCATACCCTATTGAGTCAGAATCCTTAGGGGCCAGAAGTTGGACATCCTTATTTTTAATTAACTCTCTTAGGTAGTTTTTATTTACTCTGGTACTTGAGAATATTGACAATTATTTATGTATTTCATTAGTTATTTTCAATATTTATTCATTTATTTTTACCTACACTCGAGGATGTTTTTTTCTCATTGCTTTTAGAGAGAGAGGGAGGCAAAGAGAGAAACATCAATTCAAGAGAAAAGCATCAATTTGTTGCCTCTCTACGTGCTGGGACCAAGAATCTTATACTCCCTGACTGGGACTTGAACCTGCAACCTTTTCATTATGTGATAACACTCCAACCATCTGAGTCACAGTGGCCAGGGTGACAATAGAGGCTTTTAGAGATTAAAGGTTTGCTGATGGAAATAGTCAATGACCTCTTAACTTCTGTATGACGGGCCATCCATTATGGATACACATAAATTATTTTAGCCCAAATTTAAGTCCTCCTGAAGATGCTGCCCTAACTCCACACTCCAGTTGTAGCCTGGGGTCCATGCCTCCTTAGGGGTCATCTCAGCTCTGGGGGACCCTTTCACTGTCAAGGCATCCCTGGCTCTTTATGTCAGACACTGCAAAACTCTTCCTGCCAGAGTGTGCTTACTAGGTATTTTGTTATTTACAGGCAAAAATCTCAGTTGATTTTTAATTTTATGTCAAGTTTCTTACCTCATATCTAGCAAAACTGTAGGGGAAAAAAACCCCAAAACAAAAAAAGCAGAACTAATTATACCTTCATTATTCCTAGATTTGTTTTGAGGATGGTTGGGTAACCATAGTCCTAAAAGGATGCTCAGTGATACAAGGTTATTCTTAATCCTATAATTGGTGTCTACACGTTTTTTTTCAGGTGCAAACTTCCTTTTTTTTCTGATCAGTGCAAAGTATATTTGGAAAGAGTTCTCTCTACAGCTTCAGAAGGACCTGGGGCATCCTATGCCCTTCTGTGTCAGGTGCTGGCCAAACACAGGTGACTTGCTGCAGGGACTCGGATGGAGGGCTGCTGGGACAGAACAGTGAGCATTACCTCACTGCGTGTGCCTCAGCTTTCGTGGGCTGCAAGTGGACCCCACAAGCATGGCTGTGTTATGCCATCGACAGTATGCCGAACCCTCCACAGCATTTATCCTATCTTGATGTGTAACTGAAAATAATTTTGGACATAAAGATAATGTAAACAAACGATCTCCATTCAAAACAAAGAGGTCACAGTATTCAAAAACTGCAGAGAATGCTTCCAACAAATAACAGAGAGGAACTCTCATGACCCTGTTTTGAGGATTAGCGGGTAACCATGTGAAATGGGTCTGTGGGTGCTGGATGGAAAGCCACACTCCAGTTAACATGGGTAGAGGCAATAGGTCAGTGCCTGGGTCTGGAAAGGAAGCCAGGCTTGTGATGGAGTCAGGATACTGGTAGCAGGGTGTGGGCATCTCAGAGTAGCCCCTCTCACCTCTGCTGCCCTCAGCACACAGCTGGGATCTTTCACAGGCTGACCAGTTTCTCCTACATTTGAAAACATATCTGGCCACACTTGATATCTGGTTCCCCTTGAGAAGGGGAATGACCTTTACTCAATACTTATTTGGAAATCTTCAGAGAGGACTCCAGTTTCCCAGGGTTGCTTGAGGATTGTAACTGGTGCAGCCCAGGTCAGGTTCCATACTAAGGTCACGTTCTTATGGGCAAGAAGTGGAGCTCAGCAAAGTCTCAGGATTCCTAGCCTTGGAGGAGACAGGGTTCCAGGAAGATAATGCCATGGGTACCCTCTAAGTTGTCATTTACAATACCTAAGTGATTATTGCTGAGTCACAAAGTCTTCAGCTAGTGTTAGGTGATTAGAACGCTCAAAAATCTCTGTAATTTTCCTTCACTGGTGAGATCACTTAAGATTTGTTTAAACCTGAAAGTATTCAATTCCTTGTCAGATTAAGCTGCTAGATTTTTAAAGGGATTAGAATTAAATGACCAATGATTCCAGAATGTTTATAGGTCCTTATCGTTTTCCTATAGTGCTCACACCGTAGCTATGCAAGGACATTTGACAGGTGATAAATCAGCCTGTCTTTAATATTTTGGGCCATAAATTCAGAGGAACGTGTATCTTCATAGAGTCCGAGTCACATATCCCAGGGAGCTGCTGACTGTTCTGGCAATATAGTTAGTATTTCATATATAATAAGGCATTTGATCAAATAACCCCCATGTGGAGTACACATCAGACCCATTATATAGATGGAAACACTGAGCTTCAAGGACACTTGTGTAGGATGCCTGACAGAAGACTGGACATGAACCTAGCACTAGGCTACTGTTCATTTCAATTTCTGTTTTCTATTCCATTGTCCAGTTTATCTGTTCTCTAGTAGCTGCTGCTACTCCCTGACCTGGTGGGTGTCCATCCACTGACCAGCACGAACTCTCAGGCAGCAGGGAAGCTGAGGAAGTTGCATCCTGGAGGCAGACACCACTGAAACTTGGCCCCAAGTATCAAGGTGGAGCTCAGTGGCCATCTGTGGTTAGAGCTGAACACAGAAGGCAGGCAGCTTAGTCAGAGCTCCCACTTGGCTGGTCAGGTCACAGAGCCTGGGGAGAAATCAGTTAACCTTCATGACAGAGAAGGAGATGAAGATGAAAAACCCAAAAAGCCAAAGAAAGACATGGAGGAGAGTAAAAGAGTATGGCATGCCTGAGACTGATGATGTATTTAAAGTCTTACACATCAAGGACTGAGCTATATTTCAAACCTATCTTTAGCATTTAAACATGTAGTTGCATTTTGTATTCTAGTCTAGATAACTTAGAAATCAACTCATTGAAAACCATAGGTCCTGCATGACCTGGATTTCAGCATCTACAACCAGTCACTAAGTTAAGGAGTTTCACTAAAGCTCCACCCAGACTGACTTTTGAGTGTTGTAGGGCATTTCCTGGTTATTTGCAGAGAATTATTGCCTGAATTGCCATATCTGAGTGTGGATGTGCATTTTGTTCTGTGCCATTTTATCAAAGTTCTCTGAAAACTTATCAAAAATGAGAAAATGATTATTCCTTTGCTATTCAACATAAAAATGTTCTTTACAACAACTTTTAAAATAATTGCCTGGCTTATTTTAATAAGGTATGCACCCATTTGATATAGATTTTGTAAGATAATGTAATATATGACTAAGTTCACACATTTTCAATGTCATACTGAATTGAAATATACTTTAATCTTAAGGATAAATGAAATATCTAGAGCTATCTAGCTTAAACACTGTTACAAGGTAAAGATGCTTATCCAAAATACTTGAAAAGGCATGCTTGAGATGGGCAACTGAGCAGAGCTATTAAACAGCATAAAATCATTCACTCTTATCACTTGGGTCAGCAAGCAGTAATTAGTTCTGGGGATAGAAATACAAAATATGTTATAGCATCTGCTAGAGACTGATGTGTCTTCCCAGACTCATCTGTTGAAGCCCTCCATCAGGACTGTATCTGGAGACAGGGCCTTTAGAAGGTAGCCGAGTTAAATAAGGTCATAAGGGTTGGGGCCCTGATCTGAAAGGACTGTGGTCTTATGAGAAGAGTAGAGAGAGATTTCTCTCTCCTCAACATGCAATGCAAGCAAAAAGTTTGTCCTCTGCAAGCAAGCCAGGAAGAGGGCTCTGACCAGAAGAACCCCACTATTCTGGGGCCCTGATCTCAGGCTTCCAGCCTCCAGACCAAGAAATAAATGTTTGCTGTTTAAGCCACTGAGTCCACAGTATTTGTTAAGGCAGCCTGAGCTGATGAAAAGAGTGCCCTTGCTGAGTGTTACAGCCTGTGCTCTAGATTTTCCCAGAAGAGCAAAGATGCCCGCTCCTATTCCCTGTCTGGGCACTTCGGTCACCCTGTGGGAGGAGCCCTGGCGGCACCTGAGAAACATACAGTAGGCACCCTTGTCAGTGCTTGTAGCAATTCAAGTTTGCTCCCCTGGGAAAACACGACCACAGCTTTCTGTTGAAATTATTAACTGATGTGTCCAATTTATCAAACCCAGAAGGTTGCTTTGCTTCTGAAAAATAATATCAATGTTTTGTTTTGTTTTTAATTAGGGCTGGCACAGAGATTGCCACAAATAGTTAATTTCACACTGCTTTGTGGCACCCAGCAAATTATCATGTGTGCAAATTGCCTCAATGCTGATATTCTCTTTCCCATGAACCACTCAGTGACTCCCGCATGTGCTGAGGATTATAACGAGAAATAAATTTTTTTATCATCATGGAAAATTATATTAGGTGTAATTGGATAAAACCAGTAAAAAGCAATCAATCATTCCTCATTTGGGCTCAGGTTTACATTTAGGTCATTAGACTTTTAAGATGGCATTGTTTCTGCTTCTTATATTTGAGCAGTGAGGGCCACAGCTGGTCAATATGTTGCAGACTTCTGTTTTACCCTCACAGGGTGGAAGGGCCAAGGGATCTCTTTTAGGCCTCTTTTATCAGTAGAAGAGAACTAATCCCTTTTGTGAAGGCTCCACCCTCACGATTTAGAGGCCTCCCAAAGACTCCACCTACTGATATCACCACATTGGACCTAATGACTCTAATCCGTGATGGCTATTTAGACCCTAGTTTCTATCATTTCAGAGATTACATTTAAAAGTGTTGTGGCTTTTGTCTCATGTGTCTCTCTTACTCCAAAGGAAGTCAACTATGTATTATGAGCCATCTCATAAAGAGACAAAGTGACAACCTAGTGATGCCATTAAGGATCTGAAGACTGGCAACAACCTCTGCATGAGTGGACTGGGAAGGAAACTCTTTCCAGTGTCTCTTTGATAGTATTGCAGTCCGGGTCAATGCCACAGTTACAGTCTTATTAGAGACGGGGAAGCCAGCTAAGCCTCACCTAGCATCCTGACCCTCTGTAATTTGAGATGATAATAAGTGGTTTCAGTCAGTAAGTGCATGTTTTGTTATACAGCTTAGGTAACTGATACAGGTTTTGAGAAATTTGATTAGGGAGATGCTAGAGGTGATTTTATGTATGGTTTTCATACTTTGGATTGATTAAACTCCCGTGAGTTCATAGCATTTATCTAATTACACATCTGTGGTTTATAGTTTTTATCATGTTTTCACAGTGCATGGTCAATGGTCTTCATAATTTTTTTCCTGCTCTGCCCCCTTTAAAAATTCCAATTAAATACATATAGATTTGTCTGAATTTGACTGACAGTTGCGTAATGTTCTATTCATTTTTTAATGCTGTCCTCACCTTCCCCCACTAGTGTTTTATTTTAAGTATTTTCTAGAAGTATATCTTCAAGTTCATGAGTATTTTCTTTTGTAATGTCTAGTGTGCCATTAATTACATACAGAATACTTTCCATATTAGACATTGCAGTTTTTAATTTGTCCCTAAATGTTAAATTTCAGTTTTTTAAAATGCTTTCTGTGCCTCCACTTAACATTTAGGGCATATAAAATACCACCATAACGATCATTGTAATGTTTTGGGGCTAATTTTAATGTGTGAGTCAATTCTGGGGTAGGGCACACTAATTGTTCTAATTATGGGTCAACTTTTTCCACTCTTTGAATGCTTGATAAGTGTTTTTGTATGCCATCATTAGGAACTTGACCTTGATGGATTATTTATTACTTCTATATTGAGCTTTGTTCTGGGATGCAGTTAAAATGCCTGGAAACATTTTATCTCTTTGGATCTTGCTATTGCAATTTACTTGGTGTGTTTGAGCCATTGTTTGCCCTAGGGCTTATCATTTCCCACTTTCTGAGTGCTTCCCCAGTGCCCCAGGAATTATGACATTTTCCACTCTGTCTGGCTCAAAGCACAGTTCCTAGATTCTTGTGAAGGTTGGGTTCTATTTTCTTCTTTCCCTTTGGGCCACTCTTTCCCTTTCTTGGTTTTCTCACACAAATGTACTGGTAAATTCTCTGCTGAGAACTCAGGAGAGACTGACATATGCCAGTCAGTCTCTGAGAAGATAAGAGTACTCTCTCTAGGGGGTACTCTCCCCTGCCTGCTCCATTACTCTGCCCTGCAAACTATCCACTTTGTTCCTTCTGGATTCCTAGCTCTGTCTGCTAGAGTATCCTGACCATACAATAGTCTTTGCTTAATTCTGCACTTCAGTTAATCAAGGCAAATAGTTTCGGGTCCGTCAAGGGAAAATGGTCTCAAGCAATGAAAAAGAGACAGCTCTTCTTACATGAGACCTTAGATTCACAGAGTGAAGACTGGTCTTTTTCAGGTTGTTCTGTCGCAGTATGTATTTCTTCTTAGTTGGCTTGTTATTATTTTCAACAACAAAAATAGAACATCTTTAATTTCCTCTCCACCTTATGGAGAGGCTGAGACTGTGCGAGCAGACCGATATGGCCAGATCACCTAGGGTTCCGTGTATATTCCTGCTTTCCATTTGTGTCTTGTACAGCAGCAAAAAGAAGTTACTAAGATGTTTACTGGAATTTCATCCCTGGGCTCTGGGATGAAGGAAGATCAATTAATATTGATAAAGTGAATTATAAACTCAGTTATGTATTAAAAACACAGGACCGTAATGCAAATATTTAATTTATGGCAAAATATGCATATGTTACCACTTTGTTGTGCTAAGATTTGTGCTACACTTTGCTGAATTTAGTTATCTGAAACTTTCTTACTACTAGATGAAGTCATTCTCATAGCAGATTCTGTTTTTCTTATCTTTACTCCAAATATTTTTGTTTTTACTTTTTTACTTAGTTTAAAACTATTTTGGAGTACATATTACCAAAAAAGTTAAAGGTACACTTAAAACCTTGATAAGACATTGATCTTTATTATATTAACCTTTCCAAACCTTAAGCTTCAGCTGTGCCCATCGATCAATGTCTAACTTAATAGATCCAATCACTGGTTCTAAGTTTATTTTAATTAAAACATTAAGCTGGGTCTTTGCATTAACACTTGTTCTTTGTTTGAATATTCTTGAACTGATAAAACTCTCAAGGTATTTCTTGAGGACATGGACTACTAAATTGTTTTAATGGATATTATATAACAGAGAAATAGTAAGTCATAAGGAAAATGTAAGGGACACTTTGAACATTACTTTACCCAAATATTTAGGAAGCTCTTTTGAACTATAATACTGTTTCTTGGATCTGACAATCATGACTTAGACATTATTCTACAAAATTACAGTCAAACTGGAGTAAATGAAACTTCAGGTGTGTCTTAATAGCCTCTCTCTTAAAGGGGACTGGTTCAGATTTTCTGAATTGTTTGCACTAAGCCAAGCCAGTAGAGGGGAGAGATCAAAAAGCTGTAATCATCAGAATCATATAGATGGGGCCTTAAAAGCCACATTTATTTCTTTCTCTTTAAAGCAAGAAGGCACTACCCAAGCCTGCGTCTATTCTCTGGGATGGCAAAACAAGAGGCAGCTCTACAGAGTGTGGACCAGGCATTGCCAGGCAGTTATAACATTGCATCTCTGGGTTCCCACTGACCTCTCTTACTCAGAGCAACATGATTGTGTTTTGCTTACATTGTTTTTGATGATCAACGTTTAAGTCCGCAATCAACTGTGTGTTTTAAATCACCTCCCCAAAACATATCACTCGTCATACCCAGAAGAATCACTACCCAGTGTGTTTCCGAATGCTCTGGTAGTTGTGATGATGCGTTTCAGAAACTGCCAGTTCCGTACGGTGTATCTGTGCACCAGGATGGCTTTCTGGTTTGGGACAGGATCCCATTGAATAACCCTGCTGTCACCACTGTTTGGAGGCTGACAGCTGACTCTGGCTTCTAAGAGGAGACCAAACTAGCTAGGATAGGAATTAGAAAGAATACATGCACCAAATTGTCAGGGGTTATTCGGAGTGTCATGTAGTTACATAGTCAGGTTCATGGACAGGAAAATAGTAAAAGCCCGGTACTCCGCCATGGCCACACATTTGGGAAAAAAAAAAGTTAATTTCAGGGCAATTTTTGATCCCATATATAGCGACTGCCTTAATATTATGCAGTCTGTTTCTTTGTAACTGAATCACTTTAAGCAAATGTTGTAATTAGACACAAATTGCCTGTTTTAGTTCCCCAAATGAAAACTGCAAACATGCAGTTTGTTTCTAAAAAAAAGGTGTCATCAATATTTTGAGGTTCTCTTTTTGGAACAGCTAATTAAATTTATTTCTAGTTCTCCGTTTCAGAAACAAAACTATGACATAATATCATTAATGGAACTGTTTTATTTGTTAAATAGTGAGCAGTGTACCATACTTCAAATAACTTGAATGAAAGGACAGGGGCTGAGGTCATCTCTGTGTCTGTGATGTTCCTAACATAAGACCTGCACAAAGGAAGAGTTTAGTAAGCACCTGAACACCTGACCGCAGTGCTAAATGTGAAGCTCTTTATTATTGGTCTGCTTGATTGACAGTTTCTCCTCATAGCATATTCTAACTCATGTACTAATGAGACAAATTATTGACAGGATTTCCTAGTTTGCCTCAGCAATGTAATCCTACAAAGGTTATGAAATGGAATGTTAACATCAATATTTTACTATGTCTCAAATCTCCTTCCTGCCCCATGCTTCTCCAGCTTTTATTTTCCCCTCTTCCTGTTTTCCTTCTCTCTCTCTCTCTCTCTCTCTCTCTCTCCCTCTCTCTCTCTCTCCTTCCCTTCCCTTCCCTTCCTCATTTTCCACATGAGAATGGAATATGCTCTGGTTCCTGTCCCATAGGTGGAAGTCCCTGAGTAAGATGAAGGAGGAAGCCTGTGGTCCAACTCTTTACATAAAGTTACCTGTTTAAGTCTTCTTGGGAAGGCTGAACAATGACTGTGTTTCCAAAATATTTCACTTGTACCATAAATTTCAATCTTTCTAAGCACTTCTAATTTGTCTCTCTTGCCATGGATGTTAACTTGGTTGCAGCAATGAATGTTCTGTGCTCTAGGTTATTGTGTCTTAACGCAGCTGACTTGATAACTTCCCAAATTTTTGTTTGTGCGAACTTATTTGATGTTTATGCTTTCTACTTTCACAGACCTTCATATAGTGATTCCAGGGTCCCAAATTAAAACAACGAAAAAATCAGTATTTAGATATTTTTTTTTGTATAGGCACACAGCTTTTAAATGTTTGAATGCTTAGAGAGGAAAACAGCTATTTTTTACTAAAGTTCAATCAAGGAACATGGAATAATCTATACAGGAATGTGAAATTAACAGAACATAGACATAAACATTTTTCTCAATTATACAAGTCTGTTGTCATAATATAAACTAAAAACCATATTGGACATGTTTTCTGATACTGTCAAAAGTCAAAGTTGCTATCTATGTGAGTACCTAAATAGGTTCATTATCTCAACCTTTGACACTACTGACATTTTGGGCTGGATAATTCTTTGTGGCTAAAGCTGTCCTGTGCATTGTAGGAAGTTTAGCAGCATCTCTGGACTCTACCAACTAGATAGAAGCTGCTAGTTGAATCCCTCATTCCAGTCATGATAATAAAAAAATGTCACCAGTCATCACCAAACGTTACCGGGGTGGGGTGCACAAAACCACCCTAAATTGAGAACTGCTAATACACAAGGTCTGTCCAGAAGGTATCCAGCCATGTAATGTGAAAAATAGAGACACTTACTGAAGAAGATACAAGATACAAGAGATATGTATGCAAGAAAATGATGCTTCAGTCCCCTTCAAAACAGGCACCTTGAGAACTCACACAGTTCTCCCAATCACCATCAGCTGCCCCATAATATTTTCCTGAATCTCATGGACAGTCTGAAATCTCTTTCCTTTCAAAGGTGGTTTTAGTTTTAGGAAAAAACAGAAGTTGCAGGGTGCCAGTTCTGGGATGTAAGGGTGATCTGATGGTTCAACAGACAAAAAACTGCATGACACGTGATGCGTGAGTGGGCGCATTATTGTGATGAAGCTGCCAATCACCAGTTGCTCATAGCTGAGGTCTTCCTTCTGAATCATTCAAATAGGTCCCATGGAGGAATGTTCAAGCTTGCCACAAAATTTGATGCAGACTCATTGCTCTACTCACTCAGTCATTTTGAGTGCAGTGGTCACACAGTACACATGCTCACTCAATGGTGTCTACTGCCCCCACTGACTAGTACTGTGGAGTTGTCATTTTCCACACATGCGCATTCTAGTCCACACTTCTTGGTTGCCAGATTACATCTACAATGTGCAAACCATTCTCATTATATTAACAATGGCTGGGCTTTTATCGGACAGACCTCTCAAATACCACAAATAAACACACAATTCCAATATCAGTTTAGGTGGACTATTGTTATACCTTCATGTCAAATGTTAAAGAAACAAAAAATTCACTTCATTAATTTTCCCCTTTCAAAGTTTATAATGATTTATTTTTTTAAACTTTGAATAGGCATAATAAGAGTACATCCTGATCCATCAGTCAGTCTCTCACAGTGAGTTCCTTCTTAAGCCAGTAGAGCTACATGGATAAATGAATCTGTACAGCACCATTGGACATTTAGACCAAAGCAGGCAGACGACACTCAATCAGCATCAAGGCCGTATGCAGGGAGATTCACACAACTAGGGGCAACCACGGGGTGATCTCTACATAAAAGTAAAGGCAAAGTCACCGCCCATTTAGCAGGAGAAAAAAGTGTCAGTGCTACAATGGGCCAGCCATCCTGGGCATTAAGCTACAATAAAAATATCTACAATTAGTCATGGGAAAACACCCCCTCCCTTTTCTTTAACACAACCACACATGCCACTATAACAGTACTTTTTAATCTCTTGAAAAGGTTAATTGGAAGACATCTAGAAAAATGTGTCTTGTAAAGAAAGATGTAGTGGACTCTGGCATGTAGGAAGAGGAGCTACACTTACTCAGAACCTGGGTGGTGACACTCCCAATTCTGAGTTCATCCTGAAGCTCACCAGCTGGCTGTGTCGAGCTCACCAAGCTTGGGGCTTCCCCAAGGAGGTAATACTGGCTGCTCTAACTGCTGCTGGGAGAGGGAAACGTTCAGTTGTAGACCCACAGTAAACATATATCCCTTCCCCTAAAATTTGTCTCAACGTTTTTATATAAATGTATATGTTGCATTTTACATGCATGATAAAGAAACTTGGTTGGTTTAATACAATAAATAGGAGAGTTTGGGGACCACAGTTATTACTTTTACTGTTTCAAGGGCTGCCTCACTGGAAGGGATTGCATACACTTCCCAGGTGAGAATTAGGATCGATCAATGAACTTTTCATACACTGCACCTTGAAGTGTGATAGCATGGTCAGGTCCAATCCTAATGGCTTCCTCATCCATGTCGGGATTTCTGTGAACTCAAGCAGCTTTCCTACCATAGGCACCATAGATCACTGTGGCCCAACGAACCACAAAATCTGTTCCAGTGATTGGCTATGGCGGTTGATGGACTGTGAATGCAGAGAGGCAGAAAATAAGCTCAGCACCAGGCTTTTAATCAAGCAAAGCCTCAACAGTTTAATAAGTCTATAACTTTCTCCCCTTCAGTAACAGTAGAGCAGAACAGCAATATTGTTTCAGCCAAAGGTTGATATGTTGTCTTAGTAGATAACCTCGTCCATATTTCACAATGAAATCATGGTTAGAATTTGTCTGACTGAATTATTTCATTTTTCTCTCCTCCATGCTTCTTAACCACAGGGCAACACTTTATCTATCCATTGCCCATTTTACACATACACACTTGAGAATGAAAAGGTATGCATCGTGCCTTCTCAAAAATGGGTGTAAATTTCTTTCATCAAGTTTAGAATCCTTCTTGCAAATTATCAAGAAGTTCAGCATCTCCTTCTTGAGAGTTCCATGCCTTCACAATTTTTCTCAGAACTCTGGTGTTGGACTGCACCCTTCTGATTTCAATGACAGGCAGAGAAAGAATGCAGAGTGCCAAGAGTTGACCAGAGAACTTAGAGTTTGGAGTAATCTTTGCATCTGCCGTAACCTGACAGATCTTTGTCCACCAGGGTGTTGATTTGATTATTTAAGGTTCTGTCATGTGCACTGACCTCTGAGGACCTCTATGCCGTGGAAACAAAGGTGACTTTCTTCAGCTTGTGATGCCCAGACTTCCCAAGGTGTGAATGTCACATCAAGGTGGTTGTGTCAAAGGATACTCCAGCCTTAAAGCACACACTGCAGGAACCAGATCTGCTCTGTGAACATGCAGTCAGAGCATCAACCTGGAGGCTCACTGCACACTTCCTTACCTGAGGAGAGTCCACTGTTGGTACCCAGCCTCCTGTTCTGCAATAGGCAAGGGTCTGAAGCAAGTCAATCCACTCACAGTCACTGGCTATTTATAGTGTATTTCCATAAGATATTTTCTAAACTGACTTTGTGTGACTCAAGGTTTTTTGTTTGTTTGTTTGTTTTTGTTTTTAATTGAGATTCAATTTAGCAAGCCATACAAAAACTTCTAAACGCACCATGAACTTTCACACTCACACACTCACATACACTCATATATCGTACTTTAGTTAATCAAATCAATAAATCATGCAAATATATAAATAAAAAGTCATTCAGACTTCTCCAGATCTACGGGGTGCATCCTTGCTTGTATTCGGCTTATTCTTCCCATTGTTATTGTTATTGTTTTCAGTTAATATATTTAATACATGATATTTAATTCCCTTCTCTCCATATTTATTTATTTTCTCCTTGCTGGAAAATATCTTTCCTTCTTTCTATTGAACTATGGGCTCAGGCTGAGCCATAAACATTTCTTGAAAGAAGAGCTGTTAGTGATAGGAGCCCCTTTAATATTCTTTACTCTGGGTGTTTAAAATCTAAAATGACCATTGGACCATAATTTTAAGCCCCAAAATAAGCTTCCCTTATCACATACTGCCCTGAATAGTTTAAGTACAGGCCACATGTTAGGCCACATTGTCAAAGGTTCAGTAAAATTGGCATGTATTTCTTTTTTGCTGGGATTTTTAATCAGTCATAAAATTTCAGGAATGTTATTCTTCAAAACAAAAAACTAAATTTAAAATTAAGAATATCTTTTAAGCCAGAAACAAGTTTTCTAAGATATTTTCCCAAGGAAATAAAGACAAAAATATAGAAAATAAATATAATATTAATTCAATGTAATACATAATAATGAACATTGGAGATAACCTAAATTTCAATAATGATAAGGTTTTAATGAAATTAATAGTCATAAGATGAAATGTTAAAGAATCATTAAGACTATTGTGCTTTCAAAAATATTTAATTAATATGGAAAGTATCCGTTATGTAATACTGAGTGAAAATTAAGTCCATGCAGTATTTTATTTTGCACATTACATGCATAAAAGTGACTTAAAGGAAATCCACCAAATGATTTTGTGTTTATCCATAGGTCACAATGAACAGTTACATTCTTTTTCATACTATTCAGTGTAGTGCAGCTATATTTACAATACTGATAAGAATTGGGACAATATTGTGTAATGTAGTCAATCCAAGCCAAGAGCAATTTCGCTCTCCTCTGACCACTTGGGGACATTAGCAACATCTGGAGACATTTTTGATCATCACGACAGGATAGGGTGTTTGACACTGACCATCTCATGAAAAGAGTCCAGGGGTGCTGCTAAACATCTTACAATGCTCAGAATTGTCCCTCAAAACAAAAAATAAACTGTCCAAAGTGACAATAGTGCTGAGGCTAAGGAACGCTGGAATAGTAAACAGTGTAGTCAGAAACCAGAACCAGTGGTTCGAAACCCTGACCTCTCACCTAACTCTGTGGCCTCAGGAGGATCGCCTGGCCTATTGGTGATTCATTGTCCACACGTGTCACATGGAAGCCATATCACCCATCTTATAGAAAAGCCGTGGTGCTGAATGGATTAATACATTAAATGCAAAGTGCTTAGGCTAGTGCTTGGCACATGGTTGGCACTGAACAAGTGTTAGTATCTCTGTTATCCATGTACTTACAACCTTTCACTTCAACATTATAAAAACAAAGCAAAACACAGAGCCCTGATAATAAAGCAAACTCCCAGAATAGCTAAGTAGTGATATTTTTTCTTATTCTTTTCAGATTCCTTTTAAAACTGAAAGTAGTACTAAACTTAAATGAGATGTTGATTATGTTGTTTTTTTTGCTTTTCTTTCCAGTCCAGTTTATATTCCTGTTTTCAAATCAAGAATGTTGTGGGAATTTTTCTTATCAATTATTTAAGCATTATCCCAAATAAATGTATATGCTCCATTTATCTATCTCTCTATTATCTACTTATCTACCTAGTTGTCCTCATCATTTCCCATCCACCTCTATTCATCTATCTGTCCACCTACCATCTAATTAGTTAATGTATTTTTAATTTAAAATACTCTTGCCAATTATCTAAGTTTATTCATTGTTTCTGCCTTTATTAAGAATAAGGCATGTTTTTTTAACAATTTTAAAATTATTTATTTATTTATCTTTAGAGGGGAAGGGAAGGAGAGAGGGAGAGAAATATCAATGTATGGTTGCCTCTCATGCATCCCCTGCTGGGAACTGGCCTGCAACCCAGGCATGTGACCTGACTGGGAATCGAACTGGGATCGTCTGGTTCGCAGGCCCGCGCTCAATCCACTGAGCTACACCTGCCAGGGCAAGAATAAGGCATGTTTTAATTTGTTCCCAAATCCACCTTGTCTACTGTGAATGTTGTTATTGCTACTTTTTACCATTATTTTTAGTAGTTAAATTCATTATTAACATAATATATCAATGTATTTGTTTACTCCTCTTTACTTTTATAGCATTTTCTTTTTTCTGAAATCTTTTCTTAATAAATTACATGATTCAGTAACTATTTTAATTCTTTAGGGAAGTGTGCATGAGTGATAAACTCTTACTTCTTTACATGTTTGGAGATTTCCTTATTTTTTCCTCATACTTTAATTTAAGATCAACTGGGTTTGAAAACTGTGTCCACTATTATTTTTCCCCAGCACCTTGAAAACAGATATTTATATGTTTTGTAGCTTATGTTTTTGCAGAAGAGATTCTTACTGTGAATATGGTTATTCACATTGATAATTATGAGTATATTCTCTTAAATTTCTGATACTTTTTTATTTGTAATTTTATGTGACTTTACTTAAATATACATAGTGTGGACTTATTTTACTAATTCTCATCAACACTGAACATGTGCTGAATATCTGTGAGCCATGGAGAAAATGCATGACTCACCACTTAAAACATTGTCATTCCATCATTTCTTTCTTTCTTTTGTTTATTTTTTAAACATTTTTCTATCTTCTTTTCTTTTTCCTATCTTCTTTTCCTTTGCAATGTGCTTCTATCACTGTTTTCATATTCATTAATTCTCTTTTAAACTATTTCTGTTGAGTTTGTTAATTTGTTTTCTCTATTTTATGTTTAGGAGTTTTAATTGATTTGTTTTCATTTCAAATGCATTCTTCAATTCTGCTATTTTTATTAATTTTTATGATGTCATTTATCCATTCATTTATTTCTTGAATAATTTATATGTACTCTATTAATATAATTTCTAAACTATTCTTTTTTTCACTTTCTGATGAGATATTTCTCTTATTTTACAAGTTTTCTTTATTTGCTTTGTGTGTATATTCTTAGGCCTTCATTTTTCATGTGTATTGAAATGTGTTGTGACAATTCATGAGGAACAAGGACTCAGGATTTTTTTTACTCATTTCAGAACCTGCCTTGAAAGGGTCTGAAAAGATCCTTTTCCTTCAAGGACGCCTAAGATCCAACAGCTTTCTGCGTGAGCCAGCTCATGTCCTGGCCTGGTTCTTGAGTTCCTGTGTTTCTATATTTTCTTACCATGGTAGACAAACTGTACATGTTTAGCCATAGTCCTGGACATTTTCAGATTTTGAGAGACCCTGTGTATGGTGAATCTCTCTCTTCCATGCAATTAAACTGTTTCTCACTTTTCTTATTTCTCTTTTTAGAGTCCAGAAAGCCTGTGACTGTATTTCTTTCTCATTGCTATGTAGTTAAGTTTTCTACCCTTTCTCTCTCCAATTGTTCCCTTCCTCCTTTTTTACAATACCTTTTAATTTTTAAGAATTATCAAAGTTATGTGTTTGTAGTGAGGCTTGGGGTTTCTGCTTTGTGAAAACACACCGTATCTGTCCACAATCTTTATATACATATAATATAATCTTTTAAAACATTTTCCGGCTAATCAGTCAAATTTTTGGATGTTGCATCTTAATAATTCCTATTCTCTTCCACAGTCTTTAGCCACTGGAAGTCAACATCAGTGTTTACTCACTGGACCGATTGGTTTCACTGTATTGTTTAGCTCCGGGCTCCCGTTACCCACTGTGCATGCTGCAGCATGCTATGCACAGTGTGGGTTATGGACAGTTACCCATGTGATGTAAATGGGTGGTAAAACATCCTGTTAAACAAATGCATTGATACCTGTTTTCTTGGTCTTGACCAGAACTTACTCTTCTGAATTCAGGGCAGGAACTTGTGTCTGTTTTTTCACGACAAATCACCGGCATGTAGAGCTGTGCCTGGCACCCAGCAGGGACTGAGTAAGGTGCGCTGAGTGAATGGCACCCAGCAGGGACTGAGTAAGGTGCGCTGAGAGAATGGGTGAGTCTTGATGCTTCTGCACCAACCTATCATTGCAAAAAGATTGTGGCATGTGGTTGTCAGACTAAGGATGCAGAATTGAAAATGCCTCACGGATAGAATTATTGCCATATAGATGTTTTATATCACTTCTCTCCTTCATTCCCAGCATGAGGCTGTTCTGTTTCTATTTAAATTTAACTCAAATGTTCCTTGGAAATTCATGGATGATTTCAGAGCTCAACTTAGAAAGGAGAATATTCAACTGGAATCTTTAAGGTAATTTCCATTAAGTCTGTTGTTTGATAGCATGAAAACAGATGGAAAGAAGCATCTTTATCTTCTCCGTATGGTACACTGAAAATAAAAAGTTAGAAAGTTGTCACAAGATGAGGTCTATAATTAAAAACCATTTGGGTTGATTTAACAGTTGGTTAAGCAATTCTTTCAGTTCCTTTTTGCATCATCAGAGACTAAGATGGAAGTTTCTTCTTTGATTGTTAATTATTCTTTTATATTACAGTCATGACACTTAAATTTTTTTGTGTGCTTTCATCTTCTCTGTAATTCACTGTTATGGTTAAAACATTTATTTCCACCTTGCCAAAGTTTTTCTTTAGAATCTTCTAGAGGGAAACTACCTCCACTTCTCACTGAAAATCTAGAGCAAAACAAAGGCTGCAAAACTTGGCAGAGACACCCTCTGCTCCAGATGTAGCATCTGAGCATGGCCTCCACCACCTTCATTATCAAGTCCTCACCATCACTCATCGATTTCCCCCATCCCTGGGAACTGGGCAGGTCCCCTGCCACTCACCAAGTCATCCTGACCATTTCTGTTCTCAATGTAAATGCAATGCGTTTTTTATTAAAGACTTAGAGAATAAGAACAAAATCTGTAGAGAAGAAAATCAAAATCAACTGTAATCGCACAATCAAAACTAATGCTTACGGTTATTTTTGAAGGCATAAGTAGTTTCTGAATATATGTTTTCGATAGTGTTTTTCACCAGTTACCACTGTACTGTGAGGTTTTTATGTATGCAAAAATACATTTGGAGAGTGTGAATTACTGGCAGAATAAAACTCCCTCCAAAGATATATTGAAATAACTTACTATCCCTTTAATATTAGATGTGAATATTGCTTAAAATATTTATAATAAGTAATAATATTTGATTATCTTTGCAGATATACATCTGTTTATATATCATGTTTAATCAGCATATATTTCCAGAAGACCACACCCTTTAGGAACAGTTACTAATTATTAGATCTTTGCATTTTGGTAGAAACAATTATTTTCTCTAATCAAGGTAATTGGAAAAGGAGTATTATATTAAGATGAAGAATTTGACTAAATAATAGATTTTTTAAATGCCTTAGGATTCAGCTGAGTTTTATTTGTACTGAAGTCAGAGCAAACCAAAACCCCCACAATTTGAGTCTGCATCTTCATAAACAGTCCTCTCTCTTCTTTTTCTTCATTTAAAACTTCTGATGATTTGGAGGTCATTTCCTGGGCTGGCCCAATGCCTGTGAGCTGCAACGCAGGCCAGGAGCATGTGAGTGGATGGCGTGGGACACAGGGGTGAGAGTACTGTCCTTGTTGATGCCTTACGCAGCTGGTTGAAGACAGTCAGGGAGATCCTCATACAGCAGCCATGCTCACTTCTAAAGTGAGCGAGTGCCCATCTGGGTTGAATTTTGTCACCCAGGAATACATGTGGATTGGCTAATTCCTGGCAACTGTGAATGTGACTGCATTCACTAATAGTATATTTGTAAACAATCAAGTTAAGATGATGTCATGAGGGTGGACCTTAATTCCATATGACTGGTGTCCCTATAAGGAAAGAAGAGACAGAGGCACAGGTATACAATGTTGTGTGAAAGCAAACGTCTAAAGGCAGAGATTGTAATGATGTGTCTACAAGCCAAGAAACACCTAGAGTTGATGGCAGCCACCAGAAGCTAAAAGAAAGGCATGGAACAGTCTTCCCTAGAACCCTCAGAGGGAGCATGGCTCTACTGACACTTCCCCTGGGACTTCTGGCTTCCATACTGTGAGAGAATACATTTCCATGGTGTCACACTACCCAGTTTGTGGTCCTTTGCTAATGGTAGTCCTAAGCATTAATTCAGGACCTATGCAAGCCAGCTGTTCATCGAGGGCAGAGTAGTAGCCTGGGCACCGTCAAAAGAAACGAAACCTGAAAATGTATGTACTCAAACCTCTGTCCTGTGAGTCCCGTGTTGGTTTATTTAGTGTGAGGGGCCTGTTAAAAACCTGATATGGCTGACATGTGCAAGTGTGTGTCCACCCTGCCTTGGCCCAGTGATGGGAATCACCTAAGTGTGTCCCTTCTATAAACATTGCAGCCGGCACGTTCGGAACGCGTGCACGATTCCAGCCATTGTCTCAGATTAATGTCTTAGCCATCCCAGCTCCTCGTGACATGTTGACTCATTTCCGCTTATTTCCATCAAGCACACGCCTCTGCCAATAGGTTCCGGTTTTTGTTTGTTTGTGTGTTCCCACTTCAGGTGGTGAAGTGCCTGCCTCTTTCCACATTAAAAATATCATAGCAACATATTCAATATTCTATGATACNAGGTGTGTCCCTTCTATTAACATTGCAGCCGGCATGTTCGGAACGCTTGCACGATTCCAGCCATTGTCTCAGATTAATGTCTTAGCCATCCCAGCTCCTCGTGACATGTTGACTCATTTCCGCTTATTTCCATCAAGCACACGCCTCTGCCAATAGGTTCCGGTTTTTGTTTGTTTGTGTGTTCCCACTTCAGGTGGTGAAGTGCCTGCCTCTTTCCACATTAAAAATATCATAGCAACATATTCAATATTCTATGATACTCAGGTTAACAACAGTCTGAAGGAGAATGTTTGCAAGGCATTATTGCTTCTCCTGTCTCCATCTCCCATTTCACTCTGTTCTCGAGCTGCATTTATTTTTTTGTTCCCATCATCTCCCTTCTGCCTGTGGTCATATTCATGGTCTTGCTCCTCTTTTGCCTCCTCGTTTATACATATTTTCCTCCTCCTCTTTTGTATTTCAAAATATTTGCAAACTGTTTTTGCAAACAATCTGTGAAATACGTGCAATATAGTGGCACAACATTTGCAAACTTTTAACACTTGCTTTTGAAAGAACATAGTGATACCTACATGTTAAGAATCCATATGAAATTTAAAAATTTTAAATGGATTGTCTAGTGGATTATGTAATAATTGGTAATAGGTTATAAATATGCGCTCTCTATTGCTCCTGTCATGGTGGATGTCTAGCAGTGTGTGAATTTCCATAAAATTAGATTTTTTTCCATTGTTGCTTTACCAAAATGTACCCTTATTATTGCCATAAATAGCATTCTTCTTTCCAGAATGGTTAGAATACCAAATAGAGATTTAAAATAATTCATATTTGAAAGAAAACTTTAGACAACAAAGCACCACACAGGGCCCACATAAACATTCTGAAATATAAATGGATCATTTGGATCTTCAGGTTTCCTAAGGTATAAGAAGTTTCCCAGGAATAAAAATGAGTTCCACTGCTTGTCTATATTTAAAGTATATAAAATTGATTTCAAAAGCACCCCTTGCCGCACTTTCTAAACAATGTCCTGGAAGTCACCCTGGCTTAGGTGTTAAAAAAGGACAGGACCACGTTGACATCCTGGGACGAAGCAAGACTGGAATCGTAGAATGGCAGAGCGGAGGAAGACCAGCTGGTTTCTTCTCTTCCCGAGTGAGGCGGCCTCTAGGTCCCGACCCTGGGGCTGTGAGTGCTGGAGGGGTGCTGCTGCCTCCGCTGCCCAGATTCTATCCTGCTGCTGACTCCTGGGCCATCAGGCCTGTAACTCAGCAATGGGCTCAGTGGCTGCAGAGGGTTAACAGAATGGCGTTCAATTGAGAACCTCCCGGATAATAAAACAAACCATTAGGTTGAGAAAAGAATGTCAGTATGATGTAGAGAGTCCCCTTACAATCAATGATTCTGTAGATTATGAAAAGTATAGAGAGTTTCCCGGGTGCTGGCATTTTGTTCTAAGTGTCGATTTGTCGATGACACACAGGAAAGGGGTCACTTTCTATGACGGAGCCTGACCACAGGGCAGACAATCTGCTATCTGCCTATGAGAGCCTATCAAATCTGCAGCTGCGAACCTGAGAAAGTGGGCACTGACCCACAAAGTCTTGTATGCACAGAGCATGGCAGGGGCCACCCTTCCCGCACTCTGGCTGGCTGTGGGAGATGTTAGTGACACTACTGTACTAACATGGAAGGAAAAAATGTAACTAGATGATCTAAAAAGGAAAATTTCCAATATCTCCAACATTTTTGCCTATACTCTTTTTTTAGTGTATAGTCAAGGGCATATGGGAAAGAGCTAGCAGGACAAAGTAGGTAAAGATATGCTTATTATTTACTTTCCTTATAAACCAAGTTACAAGATTAATTATAGTTTTATGGGTCTGCCATCAGTATTACTTGTAAAAACCTGTGAGAATAGAAATTCCTGGTTCCCGACACAGTCCTTCATGGCTAAGTGCCCCACTCCCCAAACAGCCTCACACCCCCACTCTGGTGTCAAGAAATACCACTGCCACCTCCTCGTGCCCCGAACATTAATCAGTGATTTACATCCACTTCCTCAGTTTTTGGCACCCTATCCCCCCATTATTCTATGTGGAAAGACAGTTCCTGAGTGGTTTTCTTTTCTTTCTTTCTTTTCAATTTTTTTTAAAACAATACATTTAGTCTGGGGATCGGATACACGCATAAGTGTCTTTGCCTAAGTCTTATTTCTGTCACTACAAACAAATTTACCACTTTTGTTCTTTTTTGACTATAATCCCCTCTGACTCATTATTTCAGACTGAAGAGCGGATCAAGCCTTCCTTCATTTCCTTAAGTGCTCTGAGGACTTAAGCACTTACAGGAGCCTGTGCTCTTCAAACGTGCTGAGTGGCCATCTCTGAAGGGAGGGCTCGGGCGGGAACACACAGGTTCTATCTGGAGGTCACCGTCCCGCAGGCAAACTCTAACCCCCCTCGCCTTTAGGTGGGAGCGGCTGCTGGGAGCCCCTCACAGCATTATTTGGGGCATAGGTAAACTCAGTGGCTCAGACTCCCCTCTTCCATTATTCTGTTTAGCCCGCTTGTTGGTAGAGACTTCTTGAGTAGCAGGGACTAGACCTGAGAAAAGCATTCCAGGTGGTCTGAAGAGGATAGAGGCTGAGAGTGGACCTTCCAGAAGGTTCTCACTGTTGACAGCCTGAGGTCTGCATGTAGGGCAGAGGCAGAGTGGGGAGTTAGCCAAGGTGGGACAAAGCTCAGGGACATAGGGACACAGGCAGTGATAGATATAGAGTTTATGGAGTTCATTGTCCAATTTCGTCTCAGTTGGTCTAATGGATGAATGTCCTCACCTTTCTGATGAGACAGGAAAGCTTTGTCATGAAGGCCAAGGCTTGGGTGGTTACTGTGGTTTTTGGACTGCTTTTCTAGGGTCCCATAAATCTCCAGCCTTTCCCCTGCCACACCCTATTCCCAAGGAGCATAACTATCTTTTGTTAAAAAAACGAAAAAGAAGTGTTTCCATAACTACTTTTAGAAACCAGTCCTACAGTAAATGTGTCTTTGGCTCCACTTAAGAATGGCCAAACAGGCTTGTGTGTGGCATACACAGGAGATATGGAGGCAATCTGGTCACAGATATTTCTTTTAACCATAATTCAGAAGGGGCAGAGACCCTTAGATATGTTCGAAATTACTACTTTTCAGTCATGTCACAAAGTAGATTGATGAAATTATAGCATGCAAAATAAAAATGTTTACAAAGACATTCTGCTAGTCTGTGACCATGATTAGCAGGGGGGCCCTGACTTCCCTCAGCTGTTCCTCCCTATTCTCACCAGACTCTCATGTACTGACTCGGAGTCTGGCCCAGTACCTTGAGGACTGGAATCTAGAACCAGACACGGTGCTGTGTTGAGCAGAAGTGTAAGCAGTGCTGAGTTCAACTGGAGAGTTAGTCATGGGCCCTGTAGATTTCCAAAATCGAAGTAAGTACTTCTATGAATTTTATTTTGGGGACACATCGTGTTGCGTGGTGCTTGTAGTATGTATTTGAAATAATCATAACAACTTTAAATGAGAACCCAGAAAATTCAGTTCCTCTCTCATATCTAATTAGGACCATCCAGTTATCCATTTATCCATTTACCCACTTATCCATTTCCAGGAAACTTTGATCATCTTTCTCCTTGGCAAAGACAGCCTCTCTGCTGTGTTTTCTGTGACGCTGGTTTCCACAAAAGCAGCCAGTTTGTGCATTCGTGCCCTGGGTAAGAAAGTCTTCCTGTAATCAACCGAACTGATCCTACAGATTCAGCGGAGGGGGATCTCCTGGACGAGTCACAGGATGAATACAAGCTCGCTCCCCTTCTGAGCTCTCACTCACAGCTTTGAGTTTAAGATTGCAGCTTACACTGTCAAAACGCTTGCTCATTTGATCCTCTTTCTCACAGGGCGGGATTCCTAGAAAAGCTGGCTCTGTTGTGGTGATAAAGGCCTATTGAATGTGGGGTCTGACTGGCCAGACACTCGAAGCAGCGGGGGAGGAAGTAGAGCTCTTGCACCCCCTACAGTCCAAACGTTGTAGATTCACTACAAAAACTGATTTTTTAAAAAAAATGACTATTTCACAATTAGATCACTGAGTGATTTCTTCATAATGACGTATTAATCAATTTTAGAGTTTTATGTGTGAAAGCCCCAAAGTCTCTGATAGAAGAATGAGAAAATCATTCACCTCCCTCCTGGGTTCAAGTAGATGTGGCCCAACCCACCCAGGCTCAGAGGAACTTCGGCCTCAGAGTGATGGGACTCCACTGGGAAATGAGCACAGGCCAGGAAGGGAAATTTTACATCACGTTCCTATGCAACGTCACCCCTTTCGGTACGAGGCTGCAGTTGTCACTTTTTCTACAGTTCGGGGGAAAGGGCCGTCGAGGGGTGGAAAAACCTCTGGCAGTGGTACAGAGCTGGATTCAGTCTCTCTCCTCCGGGATCTGGCTGTGCTGTGTGTCTGGGAAGCTGAGAACTAAAACGGAGGTTGTGCATATAGAAAGGCTGTTAGAAATATCAAATGTGTATCTCAGCTCCTAAACCGAAATTCAAAGCTTACATTTCCAGCCTAATTTAGTGCTGAACCAGGTAGGTGAATGCAGCGTGAGGAAGAAGGCCATCCTGTTCCTCCATGGGCCTCACGTGAGCAGAGAGCAGCCTTTTGGAGCCAAGGCCCAGTACAGACACACAGAAATGTCATATGGAAATATTAAAAAAAAAAACACCAACTTTTTCTATTCAGTTTGTTGTGTCTCCTTTTGGGCTGGAAAGGAAGTAACCTGTGAACCATCCTCCTTCTTATCCCTACATTTGGAATAAGCTGGCATGGGCGTCCTGACTCAGCCAGCCACCCTGGTTGAGAGGTCCAGTGAAGACACAGGCTCCAGTCCCTTCTCACCAGTACTAGTGGAGTCAGCTCCACGGCCTCTGCCAGGCCCTGACCACCCAAACCCATGTGTGCCAGCCTGTGAGATACTTTCTAATAGGAATTTGGCCTTCAGCTGTCCTGGTCATCACTTTGGGTGATGCTTACACTTGGACTTGAACATAGGAGAGCTCCCCTTTCCACAGGATGGCAATGATGGGTATAAGGAGAAGATGACTTTGTCTTCCACCTAGCGAGATTCAGAATCATTCCAGAGTGTCACGGTCACCTATTTCTGCTGGGCAAACTTGTCTGGTGCTGTCCCACAGACAGTCACCTAACTTTCTGACATATCCTTAAAGCTACTTCACAGTGATTTCCACTGTGTAGACGGAAGTGTGCACACGGAAGTGTGCAGGACTCCCACAAAGGGCTTTCAATCATGCACATGTTTTGACTGCATTTCCAACATGAAGTTCAAACAGCTCCTCAGCGTAACTCCTGTATTGGTGTCCTGCATTGGTGTTAAATATCAGTAATTCTACCAACGGCCCAGTTAACAAAAGGGTTTCATAAATAATAATTATAAGAAATTACTATGATACTTTATGTTTATTTAAAAATAATAAAAATAACATAAAATTGTTACAGAAAAAAACAAACCTGGATAAATACATAAAGCAAACAATCAACGCTGTCCTTTAAACCTCCCTCGTCTTGCTTCTCAGAAGATACCAGTGCTAATGTTTCGTTCATGTTATTTGAATTGGACCTCTTGACAAAGATTCCAGGAACCTCGTTGAAACGCCATTTAGGACAATATCGACATTCCAGAGATGGTTCTGCATCCAAGCTGCAAAAAGCCTCAAGAAAAAAAGTGACAGTTCTTCTGAGCAATGTATTTGCAATATTTCTAATACACATCATGGTAATCTATGTATCTTTCATATCTACAATTAAGAAGAAGTAAAAATATGTGGCCCGCATATATTCCACTTCATGAAACACACAAATCTCTCACCCACAGATGGCTTTTCTTCACAGAATTTTTTGACACAGAAAAAACGAAAAATATTAGAAAAACTGAAACATGCAAATTATAGATAAATTTGTATAAGAATACATGAAATTAAGGGCCTATATAAAAAGATCCTGTAAAGTGCTATGAAACTCAGTATAAAAACACAATATAAAATAAAAATATATTTTCACAAATAAATTATGTCCCCAAAGATTGGATGTATTCAAAACGCAAAGAGCAGCTAAATAAAGTGTTTTATGGAAGACTGCGGGAGGTTTTTAAGAATGTTTCTTAGTAGGCAAGGAATCCTATTTTGCAGAGCTATAAAAGTTGCTTTCTTTTTCACCCTGAAAAAAGTTCTAAAAAATCCTTCCAGATTCTTGAACCTGCTGAGAGTCTGCAAAAATCCAAACAAACATTAAATTGCCCTCGCTGTACATCCATTTTTAAGAGTTTATGATAAAACTTACTCAAGAGACAAATAATGCCTTTGCTATGATTTATGTAGGTAAATAAATAACTTAAAATACAAGCAACAAGATGTACTGGGAAGAGAATTGGGGTTGTTCTGGCTCCTGTAGCTATTGCAGAAAATAACACTTGCCATACTTTACACATTAAAAATGTTCTATATTATTTTAGGAAAGAAAAACAGCCCATCTGAGCCTTCTTTTTTAAAATATCAAAGCAGTAAGAGGGTGTCTGTGTACGGCTGTGAGGGCATGAAAAGAAATGTGATGACAGAATTAAAGATGAAGCCCGTTGAGAGCCAATGGTCAAAGATGGATAGGACCAAGCTGGGATGCTGGTCAAGGGACTTTCATTTATTCTCAGGATGTTTCTTAAACAGCATCTGAAAAGACTTTTTTATAGATTAAATGATTAATTGTCATATTTGGAGAGTTTTAAGGCAAAAGCCTGTTGGTCTCTTCATTTTATAGATAAGAACTCTGATGCAAAATAGAAAAACACTTCTCCCTATCAACCAATGTTATTGAGAGAGGAAAAAGGCAAGCCAAAAGGAAGATAATATATTTAAAATACATATATTTGGAAAATGTCTCATACAGCTTCTTAACTAAAAAAAGACAGAATATCTAACTTAAAGTGGATAAGAAACTTGAATAATCAAGGCTCACAAGAAGCCTTTTAAATGGCTATTAAACATTTGAAGAGATATAATCTCATAGTTATCAGAGAAATGCAAATTAAAAATACAATGCCACACTACTACATAACTATATAATGTTTAAAATAAAATTAATATTCCCTGTATTTCTACCTTGAGAATGGGCTTCATGTATTAGATTTTAATATCCTTGAGTCTGAGTAAGTGCACACCTTTTTAAAAGAAAGATAGTTTACTTGCACAAAATGGATCAATTCTGAGAGACCGTTAATGCCCTTGAAGTGTTTTTTTTGGGTACAAAACGAGTGGTCAGAATTTTAATTGGTCCCTCTTATATAATAGTATTAAAATTAACTCTACTTAATTTATCAAGACATGGTCATGCCCTGATTTTATATACTTATATCTATCAATAAGTATTGTCATACTTGACAAAAATTCATAATTAAGTATTTGTGAGTATGTGGCATGACTAGAAATCTCATGTACTGTCTGTGGGAATGTAAATTAGAAGGGTCATTTTGGAAATTGTGTGCTGGTGTCTACTAACGATGAACATGTGCACTTCCTGTGACCCAGCAACTTCCTTTTGTATACACCCTACAAAAATGTGGACATATGACTTCCAACTCTCTAAGTTAACGCTAACAAGCCTTGATTTAGATTGTGTCTAACAGAACTTCCTGGTTGATTGTCTTTTTATGAAATAATGAGTTCTATTTTTCTATTAAATTGACCTATATTGGTGAGCATTCAATAAATTATTTAACTGTCATGTCTGGAGATACCAGTCTGTGCCAGGTATTTTGCTAAAAATGTTCATGGTTTTTTTTTTTTCCTTAAGTTTTACTAAATGGATTGATGAAAAATAGATGCTATCATGGTTGCTATACAAGTTAGGATTCGATTTAAAAATAAATAATAGGAGAAAAAGCCAAATTAAGGTGGCTAAAACAAGATGGGCTTTTCTCCTTCCTGTTTAAGAAGCATGGAGATTGTTAGTTCAAGGCCAGTGAGGTCCACCATGGTATAAGTGACCCAGGTTTTATCTTGAGGGTATCTCATTGCCCAAGATGGCTGCTGAATGTCAGCCTTTATACCCTTTTTGTATCTAGCAGTAAAGGGACAATAGATGGAGAGTGGAGGAAAGAAAAAGGGGATAAAGAATTATTCTTCTAAGGACACTGTTAAAATTACATGTATCACTTTCTTATAGTTCGTCTATCAGAATTTAGTCACAGGGTCACAGTGTTTGTGAGGGATTCTGGGAAATGTAGTCTTTCATGGGGAGCCATAGGCCTGCCTAAAAATTGCAAGGTACAATTACTAAGGAAAAGGGGGAAAGTGCATATTGACAGATAGTTGAAAGTCTGTCACAAGGAATATAATCATTTTATAGCATAGAGTCAACACAGAAGTCAAGAATTAAAAACTTCCCTGGCTAATATAGCTCAGTGGATTGAGCACTGGCCTGTGAAGCAAAGGGTCACTGGTTCGATTCCCAGTCAGGGCACATGCCTGGGTTTCAGGCTATTTCTCCCTGGAGTAGAGGGTGTACAAGAGCCAACCACACATTGATGTTTTTCTCTCTCTCTTTCTCCTTCCCTTCCCCTCTCTCTAAACGTAAATAAATAAAATCTTTTAAAAAAGAATTAAAACTATACCCCTATATATTCTAATGTTGACTTCTGTCTATGGTTCAACTTTCAGAAATTCAGTGTAAGCACCTGGTATAGTTCAAAATGTGGATTCTGTCAGTGGAAACTTTTTCTATTCAAAGAATTTTTCTACATTGCAGAAAGTTCAAAAAAGATTGGTCTTCAAGGATACTTCCAATTTATGGAAACTGTGTGAGTGTCAAAGCCAAACTGAACAAAAAATAATAATAATAAATAAAATAACCCATGTTTCAACAAGTTAGCAAATGGGCCTAAAGTAAATCTTTGTGCAGTGATGAGAAGGGAGGCAATCTCTGCTTTTTGAAAGATATTTTATCTTAATTCTTTATGTTTACTATTATTCAAGGTTATCTGTACATTCTAAACTCACAAAGACAAATCATTTTAGTGGTGGAAACAACGATACTCGGGGTCCACAAGCTGAGTCATGACAGCAAGAACATGGCAGAGAAACAGTAAACCTCATCAAGTGATAAAGTTTTCTCCTTCATTGTTCCATGTCAGGGTCTTCTAAAAAGAGGAACATTGTTTGAGGTTGAAGTTTAGGGTCATTATAAGACTCTCATTAACAATAAATGATTTTTTCTAATATTTAGTTCTTTTAATAAACCAATTCTCTTTAATTTTCCATTCTAATTGTTCCACTTAAGTTTGTAATTGTCCTAACAAAAGTGGAAAAAATGATTCAGATAAAAATGTGTAAAGTTCAATGATTTCATGGGAACCTAACTCTATTTACAACGTTAGTATACAACCTTTCAATAGACCCCACATCAGAAACTGACACAAAGCACCCAAAAAGCCAAATAGAACATTTGAAAAAAAAAAAACATGTAAGGTTGGGATTTCTGGAACTTTAATAGCTTTCCACTTAAATTTTTGGCTATCATGCACTTAGCTAACAGAAAAAAAATAATGAGTTTTACAACATTCAACTTGCTTTATAACATATTACATAATGGTGTAAGCGCCATAAAGAAGGTTGTGTGCAGTGCTATAAAACTTATTAGGTCACCAATATTTCTAGTTTCATATTAAGAAATTAGAAATAATGGTTCAGATTAGAGTCAGAATTATAAAAATATCCTTTGAATTGAATCAGTCATTCCCCAGGATATACTAATGAATTTGTAGCCTTAAAAAAAGAGAAAAAGTTTCATTTATAAATTCACCTGAGGTGAAAGAAGTCATGTTAACATTTTAAGTTTTATGTGGACTTTCCATAGGCCACAGTACTCTCTCCACTCTGCCCCTACTCTGTATAGCTCACCTTAATTTCTATTTTGTAGGCCCCAATGTGAGAATGAATTTTTAAAAATCAGACATTCAGTCTGAATATAGCAATGATTGAATATAGCAAGTTCTCCTCCAAATGTTATTTTAGGTATAAAATGTTTAAATTATATAAAGTAGTTTAACGTTCAACATATTTTTCCGCTTGCTGTTTTTTCTTCATCTTTTCACCGAGCTTCCCTTTTTCCTAGCTTCCTTGTTGGGATGTCTCTCAGCGCTGAGTTTCAGCAATGGCCCCTATTGATAACAGAGTCATGCAGCACTTATTTTATGGTATCCACTTGGGCTGAAATAGTCCCATGTTCTTGCTTGGAATATATAACTAGTGTGAGAAGTTCTTGTATCTGAGAACTGCAGCACATGATAGAATTTGTAGAGAATAGGAGCTCAAAAATGTTTCCATTGAACTTGAGTAGGAGAAAAAGAAGGTAAGAGAAAGGAGTCATGTCATAGTTTAGGTTGAATGTTGCTTCAAGAAATTGTCTGCACTTATTTGAAAGCCAGAGTAGCAATGGGTAAAAGACTAATTCTTGACCCAGGATATAATACATTTGTTCTCCTTTAAAAATAGGAGAGAGTGTTTGGACTAGACTATTAAATCCTTCTGCTTTACAGGGGAGAGTGGCAAAATATAGAGAATTTTAGCCTATTTATTAGTGTCCCATCTCTTGAGAAGATAACACTCTTTGTCCCCACCTAGATCCTTATCCCCTGAACGATTGATTCATCAAGTCTTCCAGCTATTAATCCACCACTGACCCACTCCTCTACCGACCATCTATCCATTTACCCATTTTTCCCACCGTACCCATGTATCCAACCAACCATCTGTCCATTCACCTGTCTAACCAACCAACCACCTAGTCTTCACTGACAACCACATATTGATACATGAAATACTGAAATGTTGTAAGTCTAAGTGATATTATCACTTCTCTCCAGGAAGCCACCATAGGATTCAGTATTTGCAACACAGACAACAGCAGTAAGGGAGAAGTTGCAATGTATGACTGCTTAAGATTCTATGAAGTAGAATCCCCAACAAAACCTCTGGGGAAGTAAACTCCACTTAACTTCTTAAATGGATTAATCAACTGTAGGCCAGTTACAGCACGGTACTCGTCAGCTTCAGACTTGTCAAACCCTGTACTCATTGCATTTTGATGATAAAACAATGTTTCAGCACCAGCCACTTGCCCAGAACTCATTGCCCTTGCTGGAACTTGTACGAGTCACAATGCTGCCCTGCAAGAGAAAACACTTCATTGTTCACTACTTGTCAGTTTCAGCACTTGTCACGAGTTCCAGCACAAATTAACGATGAGTACTGAGGAACCACTGTGTATTTCGCCTAATGCGTGATAGACAGAGGGGATGTGTTCCCTTACCTCAAATCTAAGTCATGTTGATCTGCAAGCTGTGCCTTTATTTTATGTAAATTGAGCCCAAAATGGAAAATTGAACAAGAGATCTGCACAGAGTAGGGTGATAAAAGAGTCATAACCTCTGTGTGAGGATTAACAAATATAAAGCCAGAGCTCAAAGAGGAACAGAGAAGAAACTTGAATATTTCAACTTTGGTGAAGAGCAAAAGAAAAGCAAAACCCCTCTAAGGTTTTGTACCTTGTGCTGTCACACACATGGGAATTCATCCTACCAACTAGGCCCAAATTTCTCCCAGCAGAGAATTAATCCTAAATGGTTTCAAGCTAATGGGGTCTGAAAATGAAAACCCTCTATGGAAGATTCTACTATCCAGCCAGGCTGACAGTAATTACATGATGCCTTTGACAGAAAGACACATGTCAATTTTAGAGGAGATAAAAGGCAAATATAAGCAATCTCCTTAGAACCCGTGTTTGCACCTATGTTGTCATATATAGAGTTGTGGGTGTGCATTCAATGCTTATCTCCTGTTTGCTACAACTGAATATGAGGTTTACATGACTGGTCATGCTCACTTATAGAGCTATGATGTAAATATATGGTAAGAATTTGGTAAAATTGTTACTGAGTAGCATAACCATACATATAGTAAGAAATCTGCTATAGCTCTTTCCCAGGTGAGCTGTAGATCCCTTTTGGTGCCATCATGCTTGTGTGTGGAAGAGTTTGTAGAGGTAACACTGTTCATGTGTGTGGATTTTGTACAGCTGGTAGTAAGTCTCCAACATCACCTTACAAGCGGTAGGATTGTGCCAGTTAAAGTTGACCAAGCATGACAGTTTGATGTATATTGTCTTTATCTATAAGAACAGATAGATCTCTTTATTAAGATGAGTTTCAGTTTTTAAAATCAGATTTTGGGGTATTAATAAGCTACTCAAATTTTTTTGATGGGGCTATTAAAATGCCTCACTTCTGCAAGTCTGTTTTAGGGTTAAAGTCTAAGGAACAGGGACAATCATTTTTAAGAGTAAAATTAACTTTAGAACACAAGGAATTTGTGTTATATAATTCAGCACCAATGAAGCTTCCAAGTGGCTGATGAAAACAATTGCCTCTGTAGGAATTCATGTCACCTAACCTTGTACTCTGTGTCATATAACCACAGAGTTATGGGAAATCCTACCACAGTTTTGTAATTGAGGATAAGACATATTGGTATGGCATTCATTCAGAAGATATTTATGGAGCTTGTCTTATGTGCCAGGCTCCATTCTGGGTGCGGGGGAAGAGTTAGGGGCCCAGGCCTTTTCTCAGAGATGCTACATGCTGGTAATTTCATGTTACTCTTGCAAGGATTTTTTATCACTATGGTATTGGACCTACAGGAACTTCTTGGTAATGAGTAACCACTAATATTATTGTGATAGGAATCCATAGAGTTTTCAACCACCGAGTTGATGACCTGAGAATATGTCTGAAAGTAGAACTTTTCAAAGATGAAATGAAACACTTGGAAGAGAAGATTTATGATGTCAAGGAGTGGGAACACTCTTTAGACTACTATTGAAATGTATTATGAGGCTATTATATGTTATATAAGGCTTTTCTAAACTTGTCCAGGAAAATTTACAAATTTTACCAGTGGAATCCTATTTGTTTTATCTTTTCCTTTATTCTTGATTTTCCTCCCTATAACCTGTATGCTGAGTAGCTCATATGTCCTATTTAAGACTGTGTTTTTCCAGAAGTTTATGGTCAACCAGACAGGCTTGTAACAAAATATTTAAAATACGCCCCAGCTGGTGTGACTCAGTGGATTGAGTGCAGGCTACAAATCAAAAGGACAATGGTTTGATTCCCGTCAGGGCACATGCCTGAGTTGCAGGCCAGGTTCCCAGTGGGGCCATGTAAAGGCAACCCCACACTGATGTTTCACTCCCTCTCTTTTTCCCTCCCTTCCCCTCTCTCTAAAAATACATAAATTAAATCTTTAAAATATTAAAAATACCCTGTGACAAATGTTATTATTTAAGTATGCAACAGGCATGGGTGTTGGCAATCATGGATTGATGGCTGTGTTTGCTTTGGGTAGGGAATAAAGTGAAGGCTGTTAGGAGAAAAAAATTAGAATACGAGCTATGTCCTGAAAAGAGAATGGGAGACCATCCTGTTGAGCCTACCTTTGCGTCTTTCAATGAAGCATCTATTCACATTTAATGTTTCTAGCAGGGCCTGCAAGGACAGATCTCTGGGATGGGTGAATAGCCACACAAAAAAACATGCAAATAAAACTTATTCTTATGTTTCTTTGATTACTCATTAATTTCAAAGACCTGCAAAAATATGTCCATCCTGTCACATGGAATTTGAGACATATGTCTCAGTGGTGGTGTCTAAAGAGAGCCCAGAGCTGAGGAACCACAACAGGTCAGAGAGAATTCAGACATTATTCATTTTCTCTTCTCGTACAGCACTCATTAATCCATAGGCCATTATGCCCAAAAAATATATTCTAGCCCCTAAAAAAAGCACAGTTTTCCACAGTTATAACTAGTTATCATCACTGATGTGATTTGAATGGATGAGTCTGTGAATTCTCAGTTTCCTGAACTCATCATCCTTTGGTTACCAGAATATAATATAATGAGTTCTTTGCCTTTAAGATTTTGCCCTAGGCCCCCAAAATCCTGAAGAACTTGCCTCATGTTTATTTTTATGGACTCACTTAAGTTGCATTCTTGAGGGCCCAAATTAAGATGTGTTTTTTTTTTCAAATAAAACAAATTGAAGGTAAAGCTAACCACATGTCTCAGTTAAATCAGGCTGCCATGTGATTCTTGAAAAATAAAAATAAGTGAGTAAGTGTTTTTCAAAGTGATATTTTAACCTCCTGCCAACACTGTTGTAGTAAAATATGATTTTTTTATTATTATTCAAATGTGAGTTTGGGGACATGATTGAGGTTTTCCTATAATCAGTAAAAATGAGGAAACAACTTAAAAATGTTTGGGCAACCTCCAAATAGATGGAAAAAAACGTTTTTAAAGGTGAGTGAGTTAATGTAGCACATGTTATAATAAAACCCCAACAAAAAGTAGCCCTTATAGTCCAATATTCTGGCACACAAACTCGGCCATTCTTCAGGGAGACTTTACTACTTTATGTCTAATAGAGAGACCTAATTATAACACAAACAACATGAGAGAATGTTGAGAAGGTCTGATTAATTATCTAGTGGTACGGTCACAAGTGGGTGTAACAGAGCCTGTACCCCATCATTGGCTTTTTCCACCCCTTAAAAATTCTTTCCATTTACAATGTGTGACATAAAAAAACTTGTCACTAAATGTAAAAAGTGAGGTAGCAAAGAGCAAATCTTTCAACTTCATTGAAAGCAGCCCTTTTTCTTGAAGGTGGTAGTGTCTTTTTTCCCTCCACAGACTTCTTTAAGCATCACATAGCTATCCTCTCATTCTCAAAGCCACCAGACAGAATGTAAAGTATGTTAAAATGCATTATTTTTTAAAATTTTAATTGTTGTTCAAGTACAGTTTTCTGTCTTTTACTCCCATCCCGTTAGTTATAGCCCTTTGCTCTTTATCTAACATTGGGTTACTTTCACTTGAAGTGATTAAACAGCCATCACTATAAACCAATATTTTCTAACTTTGCTATTATACCATTGGTTAAAGGTTATGGTCAAAAATACATTTTGTCATCAACTAATGACATAATACCACCACAAAGGAAGGTTCATGTGGAGCCTCATCTGGAGCCTCAGTGACCCCAGCTTGACAGAACTGAGTGGCTCATGATATGGTGCTGTGAGAGCAGTGGAAAACCAGTCCTGCTGAAGAACTGGGAGTGGATGAACCTCAGGGTGAGTGTTGGGCTTATGTGATCCCAATTATTTTACCAAGTGCTACTCTGCCTAAAGCTCATTAATGTCCAAAGGGCTTCAATCTCATGTTAAATAAGAAAGTTCATCAAACTGGAAATAAGTGATATTAACCTATTTGACCCAGGAGCTTAAAAAGCCAGATAAAAATCAGCTCCATTTTCAGATTCCAAAGGTGTTCGTTTCTCCATTTCCACCTGCATTATCACCTGCAGACCGAAGGAGAAGATGGACCAGAGGACATTTGATGCAGAGAGTCACACGTAGCAGGGAGCACTGGGGATCTCAATGAGAGCCTCATTCCCATGAACAGGAGCCATAGAATCATTGACACCAAACCTTTCATGAGAAAATCACCTCAGACTGAAGTGAAAATGACATGGTCAACACCCAGAGTTCTAATGCAGGTGAGTGGAGTCAAGACTCCAGTGTGAGTGTTTGAAACAAGTGAGGAGTCAGGCTTCCCAGTTGAAGTTATATATAAGGACATGATATGTTGAGGGAAAAGGCACCAAAAACCAAGGATGGAAGTTATCTGGCCAACGACAGGTAAAAAAACAGTGATTTGTTGCCAGAAAATTATTAGCTGAATGTCAAGTCTCTATTCAATGACTAACATGCACACAGAAGGTTAAAAAAACAATCTTAATCTTTTCATTTGTAAGCAACATAAAATGTTGAAATTATTGATTTTTTAAAAATATTTTAGCCCTGGCTGGTGTGGCTCGGTAGATTGAGCGCGGGCCTGCAAACCACACGATTGCGGTTCGGTTCCCGGTCAGGGCACATGCCTGGGTTGCAGGCCAGTTCCCAGCAGGGGGACTCATGAGAGGCAATCATACATTGATGTTTCTCTCCTTCTCTCCTTCCCTTCCTCTCCAAAGATAAATAAATAAAAATCTTTTAAAAATATTTTATATCTGCATCAATGGATAGATTTAAACAAATTCTATTTCATTATATTCTTTTTTCCTTTTTAAATTTATTGTTTTATTTAATTCTTGTTCAAGTACAGTTTTCTGTTTTATATTCCCAGCATTATATTCTTTTCTAACCGTTACATTTTTCTACTTTGGGGACATTGACATAAGTAGAATGTAATCACCTAGTTAAAAGTTTATGCACAGACTCATCTCAGTAGTGATCAGGGTGTTCCAGTGGGACCATATTCCATTAGAAATCTTTCAATTGCTAATATTAACTATTGTTTTGTTTGTCACATGTGCCTAATAATACAAATCTCTAAATGAGCCACCACCTCATATTATCATTGCGAAAATAGAATAAGTTTCCCCATAGAAAAGAAATAAATGAAAACTTGCATCATAAACAGGGTACATGTCATATTTTGAAGAGTGGAGAAGTCAGTCACAGAGTAACAAGGCTGCATTCAGTCTATCTCTGTGAGCTTCTTTTGTACCCTGTGGGTCATCTGCTCTCGCACTGCTTTTGATCTGGGTCAGATGGAAATGCCTGCATCGAGCATAGCTTCCTTGAAATGCCATTATGTTTTGGAGAGAATCCCTGATTCTAATTCCAGCATTCACAGAGTAAAAGTCAGGGAATAGGATCAATTCCTAATTTCCCTCCCTTCAGAATGCTAAAACAATTATGTTTTATGTGATAATTCAACTTCAGGGACTATTTCTAGAGAGTGAAAAATGTTTCCCTTTAAACAGAGGTAGTGTTGAATAAGAGGTATAGAATTTTGTAAAACCTGGCAGTGAATCTTAAAAACGTCGCCATCGTCATCCTGCAGCTCTGTATTTCTTTTGGGGGTATTTTCCCCCTTCGTAATTCAGAGCTTAGAGGAGTTTCTGAAAACCAACTTGGGAAAAACACCATTAGTCTAACTCCAATGTAGAACTTTTAAGTTATGTTAAATTTTAGGCCTAAAGGTTTAATTTCCATGCTTTCTGGTCTTAAGCCAGACAGACTCCAAATATTCACTTAATATGCTTTCTTATGGCTTAATGTGTAGTAATTTTAGCGTTTTAGAAATTTACTTTTCTAAAAAAGTGTGTTCCACTGGTATTTCTGGGGTTGGAGGGAAGGCTCAAGAACAAACTTACCAATTAAAAGTATGAAGCTCATTAGTATAATTGAAGAAAGACGTATAAAATATTCTGTATAAATTTTTTTCTATTTTACTTAATATTTTATCCCCAAAATGAAACACCAGGGTTAATGGGAAAGCTATGAATGTAAATTCACATTCAAAATAAGATGACAGGACAGGAAAATAAGAAAGCCTCATGTGTGTCCACCGTGGAATGTGGTGTTGTCTGGTTTCAGAGGTTTGGGGACTAAGAGGACAGAGCCTCACCTGCCCAGGTGTGTCTCCCTCTGTCATTATCAGCATGGTGTTGAGGGACAGGTTACCAGCCAGGGCCCTGAGCTCCTCTTTATGGTTCAGCTTTTCTCACAGTACAATGGAGGAGGCTGAGGAAGGGATGCCTACATTTGGGCCTTAGTAGTTCTTACAAAATACCCATCACCCGGTGCCTACCAAGAGCTGCTGGTGAGGCAGAGACAGAGCTACAAAAGGGAGAAGAAATAGATGCTCAATGGAGGACAATATTTGGTCAAATTTTTGAGAGGCATGTTATTGGCATCATCATGGAACTTTATAACATTTTATATAGGAAATTACTTTTTAGCACTCTCCAAATTGCTGCACATTAAACTAAGGGGAGAAATGTGCCTAAGAAAAACAAAAACAAATTGAAAATTTGGGATGGGAAATGAGTCAAATTGAAGGCAAATAAGCACACGGTTGGGGTTATTGTGTACATGTTTCTTGAAGACGGAAAAGAACTCTTCCTAGTCCACGTTTCTCTCTCCCATTCAGCCAGGAATTGCATCCTTAAAAATGAATCTGTATGATTTTGCCCGCCCACTCCTTTAGTATACTGCAGACATTCTCTGGAGATGAGTGTTGACTATAAATTCACTGAAGGTTTAATGGGAGTCTGTTTCTCAGGATTCCCTCTTCCTTTGCAGAAAGCAGTGTCCCTACCCTGAAAGTGCTGGGCAGGGAGAGAAGTGAGGTGGCTGAACCTCCAGGTGGCCCCTGCAGAGGAAAAGGCGTTCAAGGTTATGGCTCCTGGGCGAAGTCACTGGCAAGAATTTAATTAAATTTCCGTGAAAAGCATGCCTCGTGGCAGTGGTCCTTAAAACATGGTCCTGGTGTGGCACGAGCAGCATCTATGCCCATTTTTAGATATGAAGGTTCTTGGGTCACACCCAGACAGACTGAACTAGAGACTGAGGAGACTGGGCTCCGTACTGGGTTTACAAGCTTTCCACGTGGTTCTGCTATTCAGGGCAGTGGGAGAATATTTATTTCACAGACACTCCCCTCCCACCAGCTCTGCTTAATGGAACCTCTGGAAAAGCTGCTTTAAACCCTATCATTTTAACAGGTCGGCTGGGTGATCACTCTAATGAGGGAAATTTGAGTTCTGGCTTTCACTGTCCACAGTAAGAGCAAATCTGGGCCGAGATGGAGTCTCTATCTAGGTCAACGTTATTCAGAGAGCTCCATGGCCTTTATGTTCCTCTTCAACATAGCTCTTCTTTTACGGTTTCTCCTGCCTCAAAAGTTTCTATTCATTAAATACAGAGAAGTGGAGTCCCCCCTAGAATTATTAAAAGTAGTTTTGTCAAATTCTTCAATCATAAAAAAGAGTCTTAAGTTAAATCATACTTTTCATAAGAAATCAACTGCTCCTTCACCAAACTGTATAGATAGTCTGAGCATGGTCGTGGAAAAAGGGACTTTGTATAAAAAAAGTTACTATAAGGGCAACTTTAACATGACCACTCATTTATGCGGGAATCATTCCTCAGTTATTTCCTGCCCTGAGCTCTCTCCTGAATATCAGATCAGAAATCTCAACATTGTGTCTTTATTCATCTTAGAACCATGTTGTCAGCCTCACATTAAATCCTACATTTTATAAAGCAAACTTATCTTCACGACTCAAATCTGGCTGTTTCCTGAGTCCTCCTGATCAAAGGCATCCATTTTTCCCTGCTGGAAAGAACACATTTACCTGAATGTGCTGCTGGCCTCATTCTTCCTCATCTCCTTGTCCAACTGATCCTTTTGATTTTATTTTCTTCCAAAATACCAGCATTTCCAAGTTGGCTTTTCTTTCATTGACTCTTCATTGCCTCACCTACCTGACTACCCAGCTCGTGTCCTTTCCTTGCATTCTCTGCTTAAGGGGTAGCATCCTGTGTATGTAGTGATTTATTTGCTCAAGAGCATGCTATTGTAGAACTAAGGTTTGACTGTGGTGCTGCCTGGGTGACAGCTGGCAGGTGTGGCCTCCTATACCTCCAGCAGATGCCAAACACTGATTGTGTCCATTGTGTGATCATGGCTCCAGGCAGGGAAAACAACTATAAACCTACTCAGTGGTAACATGTGCCCAGGGTCCTAAGAGCTTTATCACAGCTCCTCAAAACAATATTTAAGTTAGATTTTATATTTTACATATAAGAGTAATGCTATTAATTGAACATTTGGATTCCTATCAAATTCATATGTTCAAATCCTTAGTTCCAAATGTAATGGTATTAGGAGGTGAGGAGTTTGGGAGGAGAACAGCTCACGAGGACTGAGCCCTCATCAATGGGGTTAGTGCACTTTTAAGAGCAATCCCGTAGAAAGGAACTCTCATTCACTGCTGTGGGAATGTAAACTGGTATAGCCACTATGGAAACCAGTCTGATCCTTTCTCAAAAAAGGAAGAATAGAGTTACTATATGCTCCAGCAATCCCTCTTCTGGATATCTACCAAAAAAATTGAAAGCACTTCTTTGCAAAAATATACGTATGCCTATGTACACTGCAGGACTATTCATGGTGGCAAAGACATGAAAACAACAAACATATTCTTCAATAGAAGATTGTATAAATAAGATGTGCTACATATGTACTATAGAATACTATCTATCCATAAGAAAATATGAAATACTGCCATTTGTGACAAGGGTGGACCTTGAGAATATTGTGTTAAGCAAAGTAAGTCAGTCATAAAAGTGAAAAACCATATGATTTCACTCATATGTAGGATATAAAACTGAAACTCATAGACAGAAAATAGTATGGTGGTTGCCAGAGAGCAAGGGGAGGGAGGGGAGTAAAGGGTAAAGGGAAGCAAATGTATGGTGATGGAAGATGACTGACCTGGAAGTCAAGTCAATATGGAAGATGGTGGGGACTACACAATGCAATATACAGATCATACATTATAGAAATCTACACTTGAAATCTGTGTAATCTTATTAACCAATGTCACTCCAATAAACTTAATAAAAATAAAATAAATTACATAAAAATAAAAGAGACTCCACAGAGATTCCTAGCCCTTCCTCCATGTGAGGACACAGTGAAAAGATCCTGACTCTGAACCAGAAAGAGAGCCCTCACCTGGCCATGCCCGCACCTTGGTTTCAGACTTCCCAACCTCTAGAACCACAAGAAATAAATGATTATTGTTATAAGATGCTCTGTCTGTAATATTTTGTTATGGTAGGTTGAAGGGACTAAAACAAGTATTATGTGAAAACTCAATTTTTTACAGGCCAGCCATAATTTAGAAAATGATATCTCCTTTGGGTTGTGTTTTAGATTACAAGAGAGCTTCCTAAAAAGACACATTCCCCAGATCCATCCCACACTCAGGATGAATCAGATTCCTGAGGGCAGGGGCATCAGTCAGTGTTCTGAAAGAATGCATGTGCCAAGTGAGATGAATGTGCTCACAAACAGGACTCTCAATGTCTTGGCTCATATCTGCCCATTCATCTATGGTGGTAATATGGTAATGATTAAGAAGGACACCCCTTCCCAGTATCCATAACTGTAGGTGTTTTCAATTATCTCTCAGTGTGTTGTTGCTGGTCTGAAGTCTTCTGATGGTGCTCTCACCCACACCGTAGTCACTAGGTGAAAACTGTGCCTTTAAGCATGCTCTTTTCACCTCCCTTTTCTGTTCTCCTTTTCTTGGCTGGATATGAATCTCTAGTCCTTTAAAAAGTTTTCTGCTTACAAACTTTTCAACATACACAGCTGAGCTAGTTCAGTCTATCAGTGCTTCCATCCACCAGTGTTAGAGTTACTGCAGCCATGGACAGCATTGGCTTTACACAGCTTCTCATTGAGGAGCCCTGTGAACTTCCCGACCCAGAAAGGGCAGAGTTGCAAGGGTGTTAAAAACTGATAGCCAGGAGTGCTTGGTAATGATGAGGAGAATGGTGCACAACTCAGGTAGTCAGCACATTCTCTTTGTGGGATTTAAATTGTCCTTCAGGTGCACCATTAACCACTTGTATAGTAGCATGCTCAGCTGGAATAAGAAACGTTGATTCTCGTCTTCATTTCACTGGCAGTTAGCTGTGTACTCTTCATGAAATAGCTCTCCTTCTTACGTACCAGTCTCTTGATTTCAAAGTACTGCTCTCTTCTACTTGAATTCTGAGGGTTATCTCAGATGTGTCACAGCTGTGGGCATCCATCATGAGCCCACTGAGTTTCTCAGCTTTTCATTCTTTACTGGAAACACTCAGAATCAGCCAGAGCTCTTAGTCACAGTCTGTACTTTGGGATGTGCATTTCTAAGGCAATCTCTTACCTCACCTTCATTTATTTCTTCCCTGCCAATGTTAACTGGGAAACATTGTTCTGTATTCTAAAATCAATGAGATTGCTACACCAAAGGAAGAATAATTATACTTAGTTGATTAACATATGTTGCCTCTGGCCACATGATTTTGAGTCCTTTTCTTTGTATAGTCACATGTGAATGCGTAGGTACATGCGATAATTGCTAGAAATGGATTTTTCAAGTTTTATAAATTATATTTTTGATTCACATTTCTTGGGGTTTTGGGGAAAAGGAAATTTAGAAACAAATTGAATTGTATACCAGCAGCTCAACCTATAGTGCATCATTTAATTCTAGATAGTAGATGATAGCTAAAAAAATTACAGACAAAAAAGGGAGTGAGAGTCTTAGAAATGCTAGGAAATGTCTTAGTACCCACATAGCGAAGAGAGTTTACAAGGCCAAGTCTGTTAAACTAAAATGGGGCATGACTTACAAGCATCCTACATAGATGTGGTACAGGAAATGCATTCTGTGGGGACCAAGGCACAACTGAGACATTTATATATATAGAACTTACATGGTGTATATATATATATATATATATACACCATGTAAGTTCTATTTTTAATTATACAACTTCATTTTTTAAAAAAGCTCAAGTTAAAGCTATAGAAAAGAGACTTCAAAATTCTTAATTCTTTTAGAAAATAATGAACCAAAGTAACACTTGTATTATAGAGCACTTTAAAATTAAAACTCCTCGTGGGTAAATATTTTTTAGGAAATCCTGGTGACTGTCTAAACACTTCCATTAGAGGCACTTTGAGTTGAACCAGAGAGTTCGGTGGCTGCTTTCCACCATGCTATCTTGATAAAAAAAAGGGGGACTTCTGAGTCTGCCTTGGGTTCTGGGTACTGAATTTTCCCTTTCAACCCGCTGGTTTCTCATGAAGTTGTAAATGGACAACAGCTGACTGAAAAAAGATGCGCCCACTAAATTTAGTATAGTATTTTCCATAGAAATTCAATAAAGATATATTTTGAAGTCAGAAAACTCGCATGGGATAACTATTTCATAAGTTTTAAGAGACTAACAAATTACATTGTCTTTATAAACATTTCAAACTGGGAAAACATATTTGACTCTAAATGCCCAACTGTTATTAAAGATCTCAATGATCACCTTCAAGTATATAGCTGTGTCAAAGGAAACACTGGAATCTCAATGCCTAGTTCTCCATGCGTAATGTGCAGTTGCTTAATCCTCTGAGCTTGTTGCTACATGTACACAACAATGGGAAAGTCTCTGAAATTCATCTGAATGGAGTCAGGCTTTTGGACAGACAAATCTGGGCTGCAATTTAGAGCTATGATGTGACGCCCTGAGTTGTCCCAGCTCGGGATGTAGCCCTGCAGGTTACTCCTCTCCAGCCCACGGCAGGACTAACTTTTTTCCCCTCTCATACTTTTCCTTCTTGAGTACAAGCTCCTGCAGAGCAGGTGCAGTGCTGTTGCACATTGACCAGCACTTGGCAGAGGGAGGACACCTGGTGGGAACCCACTGCATGGGAGGCCATGATGCTTCCTTCTCTAGGATGGGCACCCTGCTGTCTTTATGCAGTTAAAGTCCTAGAGAAATGGTCCACAGGAATAACTGAGAACACACACAGGACATAAGAAAAAATATGTGTCTAGTGGCATTGCTGACGAGAGCGAAGTATGGAAACATTTTAAATGTTCAAAAATGATGAGATTGAATAAATAAGTTATGGCTTCTCTATACAGTGAAATGCTATGCCCGTGTTATAAATGATGAGGTAGCTCTGTGTGCAGTGGCCCTGAATGGCATTAATGATTTGTTAAGTAAAAACAAAACAGATTCTAAGTGATATAATTCCATTTTTGTTCAAAGTCTATTTACATATGTATGTAAGCCAAGGGAAGGATACATGTCAGTTTCACAGTTCCATTTTCTCTTTTTTGCCCACTTATTTTTTAATTTTTTTTCTACAAATATGTAGGGTAATTGACTGCAGTGCAGAACTTCAAAAGCGACATCAGGAAGAGAAAACAAAAATAAGAAATGAACCATTGCCCTGGCAGGGTGGTTCAGTCAGTTGGAGCATCATCTCATACATCAAAAGGTTGCAGATTTGATTCCCCAATCAGGGCACATACCTAGGTTTGGGGTCAATCCCTGGTCAATCTGTGTATGGAAAGCAACAGATCACTGCTTCTCTCTCACATAGATGTTTCTTCTCTCTCTCTCTCTCTGCTTTCTTCTTCAAACATATCCTTAAATGAGGATTTTAAAAATGAATAATTGAACTCTTGTATGAGGTATGATCTCAACCCATGGACATGCCCTACTACATAAAAGATTGTGAACTGAGTGGTGTCCCCCACAAATTACATTTATCCTACACCTCCAGTACCTCTGAATGTGAATGTACTTGGAGATGATGTCTTTAAAGAGGTAAGTAAAATGGAATGAGGTCATTTGGTTGGTCCCAAATCAGATAAAACAGTGTTCTTGTAATTAGAATCGGTTAGAACACAGACATGCACACAGAGGGTTGACCACATGAGGACACAGAGAGAAGATGATCAACTGCATGCAAAAGAAAAAGGCCTTCGAAGAAACCAACATTGTTGCCATCTGATGTCAAAATTTCAGCCTCTGGAATTGTGAGAGAATAAATTTCTGTTTTGTAAACTACCCAGTCCATGGCACCTTGTAATGCCAGCCAGCCCTGTGACACTCATACAGGACTGCACTGCTGCTCATTAGTAACACATTTCTGCTGGACTTTGACCTTTTTACATATTTTATCTCATTTCATCTTCACCTCACCCTTTGAAGTTCATTATTCATTTTACTTTACAGAGAGGAGACTGAGTCATACAGATGCAAACTCAACAACATTACTTCCTTCACTCACAGGGCCAGAGCCCCGGGAACATCTTACCTGCATTTCCAGCTCTGCAGGCAGCTTTGGCTCTGAGAACGCTGTGGGGAGACATTCTCAGCACTCTTCTGAGTCAGAATTAATTTCTGATGCCCCATCTCTGTTAATGATGTCTTTTTAATACATCATTTCATTGTTTTTGGTGCCTATACATTAAGCTTTCTCTTTGTCCACCTAGTGAAGAGATGTATACCTCTTTGAGACAGTCAGAAGAAAACTTAATTATGGGAATTTTCAGGTACCTTGGCAGTGTCATATGAACAATACACAAGAGCGAGCTAGATGCAGTCTTACTTGCAAGTGTTTTGTTTGGCTTTTGCCTGGCACCCTAGGTGCCATTTGCCTGTGACCCTACCCTTAAAACCACTCTGAGTATCCCTTTGAATATAGAAGGCCACACTGGTTTCCAATAAAATATAATTTGCTATTTATTAGGAAGAGTTCAATGAGGCTATAGAGTTTAATGTCTACAGTCTCCAGCAGTTGGAAATTTCCAACAGGAGATGCCAGTTGCCTTTGTGAAACTCTGTCCTGGAAATATGACTTGCCAGAATCAGCAGTCTGTTTCCAGAACTTAAGTAAAACGATGTTCATGGGTATTCCAGCAGTTCACAAGTTGAAATGAGTCATAATAAGCCAATTGAGACAGATCAAGTCATCTATTGCCAGTGTGACAATGGTCTGTTATGGAATAATATCTTTCTGCAGAAATTAGAAATTATAAGCATAACAGCTCTCCTTAGAGAAGAGCTGATTGCAAATTGTTCTAACAAAAATGATTTCTTTCTATTTCATGCATAAGATGCCCATGGAGAATGGTGTTTCTCTCTCTGCCCATCTTTTTTCCCAGCACAAGTTGAGCTTCCCCCAAGAAAAATAGTAAAAGCTATCAAGATCAGAATTGCATCCTAACTTTTATTGTGTGGGTTGCCAAAGGCCACCGGATTTTGATTGTGCAGAAACAAGATGGCAACAATGTTCTGGCAATTGGAGCTCCCATGACAAGCCTACTAATTTATTGGCACGGGGAGATCTGTGCAGTTGTAGCTCTTGGGCTGATAATAGCTGTGCTGATCTTCTAGCTCGGAGGCAGGGTCGCCTCATATTGTGCAGCAGACTAATGCTAAGCGGCCAGAGCAAAGGTGCTGTGCTCAGCCATAATTTAAAAGACACTGACATGAAGAAAGTGTTATGATGTTTAACTTATAGGGCATCCAAATGTCATAGACCCAAGCAAGTTCCTATTAGCAATAACTCAGAGCCTCTGAAAAGATGTGACATTCAAAACTGATGAGCGCCGGTCCCCTGGGCCTGCTCCGACCTAGCCTCACCCAGGCCACTCTGTAACCTGAGCAGCCCAGGGGTCAAACCGTGATAGCCCTCTTCAATTTAAAGAGTGGCTTCTCCCCACTGCCAGGGTTCTGACTCGGCACAATAAATTTCCCAAAGAGCATAAAGAGCCATCTAGTGTATATCAAATCAATATCATTGTGGCTGGCAGCGATATCTGAGGCTACAGTTCACAAAACAAACTAGGCCAGGGGCTGGATTTCTGCCCTTGGCAATCAATCAGGCTCCCGGGTCATGGATTTTAGTGTAAATTAACACAGCAGAAACCATCATGCTCCCCAGACGATGATATAATACAGGATTGGCTTTTTCCCCCTAAACCCCATTTCATTGCTTATACTCAGAGGTGATATTACACTGAACAGGAATAACAAGAAGGAGTGATTAGGAAAGTAGTGGAAATCCTGGAGTAAAATGTTAATATGCTCCTGATAAACACACAGAAGACATATTACATTAGGCAAACAGTTGTGAAGTGTGGGAAAAGGGTATAATTGCACTGGAACCTACTCAAAAGTTTAAGACATTTCTAAATGACCAAGCCAAGTAGCTAATACTAATTATATCAGATTGGCATATGTGAGAAATGGAAACACAGGATGGTAGATATTTTGTTATAGAGTATTCCTGCCAGTTTTCAGCATTTCCTCACCTCTGTGAAAGATCCAACGGAAGTCCCTATGGGACACCTTTACACATAAGGCACAATGCATCCTCCACCCAGAGTCACCAGACAAAAACACCTCCGTTGAGTCTCAAATGGGAAAAATCATTGCCACCTGTTTGGTGAGAAAAAGAAAGTGATCTTCTTGCAGAAGGCACCCTAGTATCTTTATAGGATAATTTGTAATGTACAATTACTTACGGGGACCCATAAAAATCATTTTTAGAATAAAACCTTCAGGCTATGTAGAAAACTTTGCAAACATCATGAGCTGGATTCGAGAGATGAAAGCCTGTCCTTAATTTATTTTGAAGGAATAAAAAAAAACCCTATCGTGCCTTTTGCCATTCTTCTTTCAGAATTTTACAGTCTGTCAGTTCAAATTGCACCTATAGTAATACATGGTGCATGCTTTCCTGCAGCTTAGAATACCTAATCTCTGGACTCAGATCAATACCAAAATAGAGCCCAACTATTTGAATGAATATTTTTATAATTAATACATTTTGTAACATTAAAATGCATACTAAAGGGAAAACTAACATGTCTTTTAATATCACCTAGGAGGCAGAGACTCTCACAATTCCCAGTGATGAGGGATGCGTTGTACAACAGTGACTGCATTACCAGTGTAACCACCAAGACTTCCTCCATCCATATTTTCCCACAAGGAAACGGACAGGGGTCCCCACTTGCTTTGTTACCTAAGAGGGTCATGTTGCTCCTCTAGTGAAACAGTATGTGAAGGAGAATATTGAAAGCATGAGTTTAACATAGGCCATTATAATTAGTGTCAAGTGTAGACTTATGTTCCTGTTGCTTCTTCTGCTTCCGTAGGAGTCTAATTAAAACCTGCTGACAGGCTTAAACCAAAAAGCATTTTTTTAAAAAAAATTGGCCCACTGTAGCAGTTTGTTTGAGATTGTCTTGGACTAAACCATTTTTTCTAAGACAAAATGTCATCTAGCTGAAAATTTTTTAAACTTTTTAAAATTTATTTTATTTTTTTAAAAAAATTTATTTATTTATTTTTAGAGAGAGGGGACGGGAAGGAGAAAGAGTGGGAGAGAAACATCAATGTGTGGTTGCCTCTCATGTGTCCCCTACTGGGGACCTGGCCTGCAACCCAGGCATGTGCCCTGACTGAGNCTTATGTTCCTGTTGCTTCTTCTGCTTCCGTAGGAGTCTAATTAAAACCTGCTGACAGGCTTAAACCAAAAAGCATTTTTTTTAAAAAAAAATTGGCCCACTGTAGCAGTTTGTTTGAGATTGTCTTGGACTAAACCATTTTTTCTAAGACAAAATGTCATCTAGCTGAAAAATTTTTAAACTTTTTAAAATTTATTTTATTTTTTAAAAATTTTTTATTTATTTATTTTTAGAGAGAGGGGACGGGAAGGAGAAAGAGTGGGAGAGAAACATCAATGTGTGGTTGCCTCTCATGTGTCCCCTACTGGGGACCTGGCCTGCAACCCAGGCATGTGCCCTGACTGAGAATCGAACCAGCAACCCTTTGCTTCACAGGCCCGTGCTCAATCCACTGAGCTACACCAGCCAGGGCAATACTTTTTTTTTAAAACAACACAAATCATCATCCTTAATATCATCACCACCAGCATCATCATCATCAAAACGGAACAAATAACACATCAAATACAGCAGTCAGGAAGAATTAAATGTTAGAATGGATCACAATGAGAGCAAGTCATTCCTGTTTACAGCTGTCCATCAATATGATGAGAGGTGACACATTTGGCACTGTCCCAACAGTGCTGAAGTTCACAATGAAAGACTCAGATATCAGCTTGTGTTTGTATTTAAACTTTGTTAGCTATAGTGATATTCTGTTGACCATAAACTTGTCAAGCAAATGAGAGACACATACTATGAGGCCACAGTCGGGGTAGCTCTAGTTACTGAGTTTTGCAAACAACACCTTAAATGGCTGAACTTTGGCAAAAGAGGCACGTGTGGGTAAGGTTGTGTTCCAAAATAACTGCTGGACTGAATCAACACAAATGGGGTTCTTAAAACAGAAAGGCTTAATTACAGGATTCTGAGAAACTGAGAAAATAAAAAATAAATTATGGTGTAAAATTCATACTTAACAGGCAATCTTTCTTCAACTCAGTTGTCATGGAGCAAGGATTTGGACTTGATTCTAAGCTTGGTAGAGGAACGGAGGAAAACTAAGGCTAAATAAAACCTAGTCACAGTCATTGTTTCCAGTTTCCCAGGTCCGTGAAAACAAGGTTCTTCAGGTACTTGCCATGCACACATACTGGCAGGTGAGCTGTGAAGAAGACGTGAGATGACATCTTTATTCCTCTCAACTTTTCAAGCATGAGGAAAAGCAGGGATTTAATGACAGTGGGACTGCAACCAAGACCCATTGCTCCATTTGGGGGTTGTAACAAATTGCTAGTGCTTGAAAGAATAAAGAGAACTCAAAAATTCTTTCTATGAACCTTGAAAACTGTGGGCTCTGGCTGTCTGATCAGCATCTTAACAAATATTTGACTTGACTGATTGATTTTAACTCCACTGATTGACCATAATGTTGATTTTTGCACTGTGTAAACTCAGCTTCAGTGGAAAATGCTAGTTAACTACATTCTTAGCATAACAGAGATCAAACAATTGACTGATTGATCGGAAGAAATACATTTTCATTTTTCTAGCAGTACTTTTGGCATAATATAGAAAAAGTTAAATGATAATTATCATTTAATTGATAATGACTCTGAAACTTTCTAGGAAAAGCCATATAGCTGAGCCAGTAACTATCAGAAAATCTACTAGGAGAAAAATTGTGTCAAATACAGTTTTGTTTTATAACAAGAATCCTGAATAGTTTTTATAATTATATATTTTCTTTTCTTTAGGGTCCATGGCATACACAGGATTTGTAGTAATCCCTATGAGTTTTCTAGAGTTTATAAAAATGGCAATATAATAATCCCTTTGCATGTAATGTGCAGGAGGTGGCCATCAAGACAGATCGTGAACACATCTTGTCTAAGAGACTGACTAGCTAAGAAGCGGATGAAGAGAGCAAAGGTGGTCTTGAAAGTCAGGAGCCAGGGAGAAAACAGGGCAGAGTCCTACAAATGGTCAGCCACTGAACATATAAGAAAAGTTACAGAAGGGCCCAAAGTTAGGAGATGACTTACAGGAACTGAGGAATCAAGGTCCAGAACAAAGGACAAAGCCCTGACCTATGTGCCTCAGTTGGATGGGATTCATCCCACAAAGAAAAATTCACCAGTGCAATTCCCGATCAGGGCTGCAGATTTGGTCCCAGGTCAGGGTGCATGCGTATGAGAAGCAACCGATTAGATTATATCACATGTTTTTTTCTCTCCCTTTCTCCCTCCCTTCCCCTCTTTCTGAAAATAAATAAAAACTAAAAACACAACAACAACAAAGAATTAATGATAAACACTTAACATTCTAACATCCTCCAAGACCTATACTCCTGAGTCTATGCTTTTTCACATATTTTCCACACAGGACTTCAAGAAATCTCATTGAGCAAACCTTTAAAATATAGTTAGAGCCCACCTGTTGCTCTGTACCATCATGACAATGACCTTGGTCTGAGCCTCCATTGCATTTTTTTCTGGGTTATTCTGTTAGTCTGCATGCTCACTAGCTTCTGTCCTTGCCATTTAGAGGCTATTCTCGAGGTGGTACTCAGAATGACTTTGTCATGGTATGAGCCAGACTGTGGCTCACCTTTATTCTATTCCACAATGGATTCCCCTTGAGTTCCCTCAGTGGGCCCCGTGTCCTAACTCTCTACAACTTTCCTTGGCTCACAGTCTCCTTGCAACACCGAATGTTTGTGGTTCCTCAAACGTTAACTTGTGCAGTTCCTCTTTCTGACCATTTCCTCCATGGGAATTCTTCTCTTCCAGGTAGCTTAATGGTAAATATCCTTTACTCTCTTCAAATCCCACTTTCTCAATGAGGCCTAGCCCACCCATCTTATTTAAGATTGCAAGAATAATTTTACCCCAGCTCCCTGAGGCAAATTTTTCTGTGTTCCATTTTTACATAATGCTTACTATCTTAAAACACAATATAGTACTTACTATTTTTATTGTGGTATTGCTGGTCTGAGTTCTCCAGAAACATGCAAACTCACTCAGGGCAGCAATCATTTCTGTTTTCTTCACTGATATACCCAAAATATTTTAATGTTGCCTATTATATATAAGGATTCAAAAATATTTGATGAGTGAGAACATAAATAAATAACTACTAAACATTTTTTAAAAACACACAAGATGAAGCCTATTATCCCAGGGTCAAATGGCACCACTTTTCTTTAAGTTAATCAAATATCAGCTCTTTCTGACTCTGTAAGGAAATTCTAACTGACTCTGGGTAGACGTATACGGAGCAAACACAGAGATTAAATGAGGAAATGAATTTGGTGTCTCTTCATTTCTTTTTTTATTTTTATTTTTTAAAATTTATTTAATTATTTTTCAAGTACAGTTTTCTATTACTCCCATCCCATCCCACCCCTGCGTGCTCCCCCCTCCCATTTCCACCCTTCTTAGTTGTTGTCCATGTATCCTTTATATTTGTTCCTCTAAATCCCTCCCCTATTTCCCCTGAAATTCCCTCCCCTCTCCCCTCTGGTCACTGTTCCCCTGTTCTCTATTTCAGTGTCTTTGGTTGTAGTTGTCTCTTCATTTCTTAACAGGTGTGCTGTATGCTGTACAAAATGACCACAGTGCGGCTGGAGAATAGATGGACTTCTTTCTCCTCCAACTTCTATTTTTATTTTAATCTTGATATGATTTGAGATCAAATGAAGTATCTAAGTATTATTAAGGGGTATGTATTCTTGCCAATGAACATACCCATTAAAACATTTATAATTTGAGTCAAAGACAAAGATACAGGAATGTATTAAATACCTTCATCTTAAGAAAATAGCCATTAAGATTTTCATTAAAAACAGGGGAGTGGCTGGGATGAGAGTGGGGGACGGAAAACTGTACTTGAACAATAATTAAAATAAAAAAAATTAAAAAAGATTTTCATTAAAAACAAGATGTTCAGGTTAGTATTGTCAATTCTTTCTTCTTAAACCTTGTTTCAAATCTTCCATTTGGAAAACATACAGTGATAATAGAATTGCCAAGAAGACTCCTATTTCATTATATTCTTTTATTTGTGCAGAAAAAAACAGCACATCTATTTGGTAACTGTCACATACAGAGTTGCTGACAATGCACCTATGCAATATTCCAGCAGTAAATTGAAAGTTTCAGGTTTGAGCATATCACCTTTTTATGTTTATGATACCAAGCATCACCTTGAGTGACTTTTAATTTATGCAGTCATCTATTTAGATATCATAAAGAAAAATATATCTAATTTGCAGGTATGTTTTTAATCTGTAAAAAATATACAGAAATCCTGATATTTATGGGGTGTGAATAAAGCAGCTACAAGACACTTTACTACATGAAGTGATGTGAGTACCTTCTGCCTTTAGTTGATTTATTCTTCCTCGAAGTGCCATAGTTTTTAAATTTCTGGCTAGAAAATATTTACATTTTAATCTAATATAATTATGAAATCACTGAGCTGAAACATTACACAGGTTGGTTTTCATTATAATTTCTGCATAATGTCACTCACATTTTCTAGGTAGTAATTAGATGCATTGAGGATGAATAATTCCTTCGGGGCTTACTCTAGAGATTTTCTTTTCCAAATTTGTGTCAAAGGTCACCTAGGGTAGAGAACAATGACCGTCACTAAGGAAGACCACAGATAAAAGCTTCTGAAATGAATCAATGGGCATGGACCAAAAATTTAGACATTTAAATTACCCGAGCAGAATACTGGTAGAACAGGATCTTAAATCTACACATTACTAGTACTTATAGAAACATAAAATAAGCATAAAGCTTTATTATAAAAGTGTATAACTGATATCCCAGATATGAGATTAAAAACTAATTTCAATAAGTAGACAGACATTAAGAAAGGATGGTTTATTTTTCAATCTGTACTATTTTGGGGATACAATTTTAATTCAGTTGTTTTGATTTTTGTGAGATTTACCTCTTTTTCTTCACATAGTGGTGTGTTATACTATATACTCTCTTTAAGTTTATTCTATCTATAAAATATTTGATACTTTAATCATTTTATGTTAAGGGGTCACTTAAACATATCTTTGAGCATCTTTGAATATTAAAGGTTTCTACTGCTTTTTCTTTTTATAAACATTTCTGTGCATTTATTTATCTTTGGAATTCACCCTATGCTGTTAGTGTGCTCAACTCAATTTCTTTAAAACTGAGTTTTCTTTTGTACTTGACTTCTAACTAATTTTTTAAATAGTTTCTTCAAAATTTGCTTCTTTCTCTCTTATCCATCTGGCATAGGATACTATTTGGAATGATAAAATGTCATTTAAACATAAAATAAGATTTTCATATTCACAAATAAAAATAAAGCATCTAAGTAATTTCAAATTTTAGATAAACAATAATCATGTTATGCATAAGTGTATTACCAATATTGCAGTTATACTAAATTTAAAAGTATTATGTATCTGAAAATTACAATTGAATATGGATTTCAAACTTCAATTTAACTTCTTTAGAGAATTAAATATAAACTGTCATGAACAGATAATGTTAATCAGAAGGTACTGAAACTATTTTCTTGGTGCATTCAGCTAGAATTGAATTTTAGATGGTTAACACTGTGGGGTGCAAGATAGCACTCTCAGCTCCTGAGGTACTGTGCTCTTTTCAACTCATCCATAGCTATTTGGCCTGGTGGGTCTGGTGAATACAGTGTAATAGTTAATTTTATGGGTCAACCTTACTGGACCACAGGATGCCTGGATATTTAATTAAACATTATTTTGTGTATTTCCATAAGGGTATTTTGGATGAGTTTACCATTTGAATCTCTTGACTGAGCAGATTGCCCTTCCTTAGTTGTGAGTGGGTCTCATCCAATTAATTGAAGACAAGAAGGCCAGAATAGAACAAAAACGCTGAGCTTTGCCCAAATAAGAGAGAATTCTTCCTATTTGACTGCCTTTGAGCTTGAATGTCATTTTTTTTTCTGCCTTTGGTCTCATATTGAGTTTGTCTGAATTTTGAGCCTGACAGCTTTTAGACTAGAGTTATACCATTGGCTCTACAAGTTCCCTAGTTTGCCAACTGCAGCTTCTGGGACTTTTCAGCTTTCATAACCACATGAGATAATTCCATGCCTTATAACAAATTATCTATCTATGTACCTATTTACCTCTATTTCTCTGAATAACCCTAACACAGATTTTAGTACTTATAATAGTGGTGGCACTATATAAAATAGTCAACAACTGTGGAAGTAGTTTTGGAACTGTGTAATGGGTAGAAACCAGAACGGATTTGAGGTACATGCTAGAAAAATGCCTAGATTTCCTTGGATAGAATGCTGAGAGAAATATGGATATTAAATATCATTTCAGTGAAGTTTCAGCTAAAAACAAGGGAAGAAATTATTAGAGAGGCTGGAGGAAAGGCCAATCTTGTTATAAAACCAAAAAGAGCTTGGTTGAATTATTTTCTAGAGTATTGTGTAAAGCAGAACATGTGAGTGATGAAATTGGAGATTTCAATTACAGTAATACACAAGAGAAAAAATAAAGTAATTGTTAAGCACAAATAACTGGAACTTGAAGTTTTTAAATATTATCTGCCTATTCGTGTTGTGAAAAGTGAAGTAGTTTGTTCTAAAGAGAACACTAAGTGTGTAGCTGAACAAACATTTGATGAAAAAAGATCATGGGTGCTTTAATTGGATTTAATCAACCGTCTCAAGTAGGAGCCAGGAATAGAGATGGGATTATATCAACAGAGGCACTGCCAGTTGAAATAAATTGAACCAAAATGGAATGAAATAAAGGAAAACTCTTGCACTTTTGGGATTCTACAGGATGGGATGGTAGGCCTATTTGGCTGTGTACTTATGTTATTCTTCAAGAAAAGAGAAGAATAACTTTAAAGAGGATTTGGATATCATTAGGGCTGCTGCTTCCACCACTAGTCCAAGTGGAAGAGCTGGTTACTCATCACTTCCAGAGCTTGGAACTACCTATTTAGTTTCATGGCTGAGATGTTCCTGCTCAGAGCCTCAGCGGTGAGGCCCCCTCTTGGAAGCTAGTGCTGTTGCCCCAGAGGCCTGGAGTGGAAAGACGGAGCAAGAAGCCAAAGGTAATTAATCTTGAGCCTAAAGCTCTAATCGAATCTGCCTTGCTGGGTTTGAAACTTGCTTGTTACCATCATCACTTTCTTTCTTCTACTTTCTCCTTTTTGAAATGGGAGGGTTTATCTCGTGCCTGTCCTGCCATTGCATCTTGAAAGCACATAAATTGTCTGGTTTTACAGGTTCACAGCTGGAGAGAAATTTTGCCTAAGAATAAATTATACCTTGAGTCTTACCCACATCTGATTATAATAAATACTGAAATGTGGCTTTGAACTCAATTTGAGTTCAACTTTGAGAATTCAGAGTTGATTCTGGAGTTAAGACTTTGGGGATTGTTGAGGTAAAATTAATGTATTTTCCCTGAGAGAAAAACATAAATTTTGGTGTGGAAAGTTATGGATTGAATGTTTTTGTTACCCTAAATTCATATATGGAAGCCCTAACACCTGGTGTGGCTATATTCGAAGGGGGGAATTTAAGAAAGGAATTAATCCTAAAGACTACATGAGGTGATAGGGTGGGGCCCTAATTCAACAGAATTAGTGTCCTTATAAAAAGTGTCCTCTCTCCCTTTCTTCCTCTCTCTCTCTCTCTCTCTCTCTCTTGCTCTCTCCACTTTCTAAGAAGAGATTATGTAAGGATCTAGCAAGCAAGGAGGTGACCATCTAAAAGGCAGGAAGAGAGTCCTCACCACAAATTAATTCAGGTATGACCTCGATCTTAAACTTCTGGCCTGTAGAAATAAAAGACAACAATAACTAGTTTGAGCCCTGCAGTCTATGATATTTTGCTGTGACAGCTTGAGACTAACATGAATGAGATTCCTGTGGTGATTATCCTATAAACAATATTCAAGAGTGTTGCAAAACCTTGAGCTTGTAATGCCTGGAGCTTAAACATGGACTTTGGCTGTGAATACAGAATATCTGAAAAACACATCCAGGGGTTCCAGACCTGCCTATATTTCTGGTAATGCTTCTTCTGAGAGGAGAAGAAGTGACCCTAACTGACATTTCTGGTCCTTGTTATTAGATCTAGAGTTGGAGGACCAACCATAGAATGCAGACTGTTGGTATAGGGAGCTTATTGCATTTTAAAAATATTTTTCTAGTAATAAACAAATCCATTTACAAATCCATTGTATATCCATTTACATATGGCTTATTTTGCTAATATTATATAACTTAGAATGGAAACAATAAAATCCAGCATGAACTATTCTGGAGGAAAGGCATTAACATTAAGGATGAAAATGTTCATGAATTATTTGTACAAGATTTCTGTGAGCTATTTGCTATATGGTTTTCAGCTGTAGGAAAATCACTGGCCTCCAAAATAATACATTTTTCTTCAGATTCTCTATTGTACAGCTTTCTGACAAGTGGGTGATAGGAAAAGGCATTCTTTTTTTGTTTGTTTATGCTCAAGCAGCATAAGAATAAGTAATAGAAGTAACCAATTACTGAAATATCTTGATTATTTTCATCGTTAATGGTGACAGGGTTGCTTCATAGTCATTTCAAATGACAAAAACTATCTTCAATATGTAATTTTGATATATTTTAGTGCTTTGCCAACAGCCCATCTAACAATATCTAATGAAATCTATCATTCTATTTACTCATAATTAAACAATACAATTTTAGAAAATGGGTCTAGTTTTAATTACTTGGGATGAAATGTGACAACTCCAATTACTGTATGTCAAAGGATGTTTTTTGTTTTGTTTTGTTTTTGTTTTTTCTCTTTTCATCTTCCCTTAGAGAGTGAGCCCATTTCCAATTACAAGCCCTTATTATTCATCTCCCTTTTATTTATTGCAGCTGGGATATTTTGAATGTTTTTACTTTGTTATAATGGCCTTGTGTCACTAGAAACTCAAAAGTAAGTGTCAAGCTTCTACACTTCTTGCCATTTAATATTGATAGACAGTAGTGCCCAACAACGTGCACATTAATTTATTTGTCAAACATTACCTAAAAGTTTTGATAAGATCTCATAAAGCCATATTCTATCTGTTGAACATCGACATATGAGGCATCTGAGGAAGGGCTCTTTGAAAATCAATGATCTTTCACATCATAAAAAGTCCTCATATGCTGTTGCTGTCTTCCTCATTACCTCTGAATTCAGAGTAAGCACCAATATTTCAGGGCTCTACTGTTGGTGCATGAGTTACATACAAAATGAGGGGTTATCATTCTTCCTGACTTCCTAGACTCTCAGGGTCCAAGGAAATCAGACCTTCTAAGATTTTGGAAGATTAAAAAAATATTCCTCATTGCTTTGGTCATTATGAGCTTCTACTATGTTTGGTGTAATGAGAACAATAATTATCAAATAACATTAATATGAATCACCTATAGTCCAGAATCTAGTCAGTGCTGTAGTAGATTGATATTTCATGTTCTGAGGTCGAATGAGGTTTATCTAAGTGATAAGAACATCTGAATTTAGCCCTGGCTAGCGTAGCTCAGTGGATTGAGCACAGGCCTGCAAACCAGAGGATCGCAGTTCGATTCCCAGTCAGGGCACATGCCTGGGTTGCAGGCCAGTTCCCTGCAGGCCAACTCCCAGCAGGGGATGCACAAAAGGCAACCATACATTGATGTTTCTCTCCCTCTCTCCTTCCCCTCTAAAGTAACTAAATAAATAAATAAAAGAACATCTGAATTTATATCACATAGATAACAGAATAGAATCAACACTGGTCATGTGGTTTAGTAAATTTGCACATGCACAACTGGTTGACTTAAAAAAAACTTCCCTTTATTTATATAATGTCATGTAAGAACTACTAACTGATGTATAAAACGTCAGACTGACCCCTCATTGTGCACTGCAACTATGCAGTGCAGTAGAACAAAACATGCTGAATGATTCATTCACATGAATGTCTAGAAACATTAAAATTATAGTGATGGAAGCAGACCAGTGGTTGTCAAGGGTTGGCTTGTGGAAGAGAGGATCAACTACAAAGTGGCACAAGAGGACATCATGGAGCGATGGAAATGTTCTGTATCATGATGGGTTGTAGCAACAAGAAAACCATAGGTACTTGTCAAATCTCATTGCAATGTTCCCTAAAATTAATGGCTTTTAGTATGTCTAAATTATATATCAACGAAGCTGATGGAGAGAAAAAAGACAAATGAAGACCTGGCTTGTCAAAAACAAACTTTTTTCTTTACTCAAATGAGAGTAAAAGCACACATTACGTTTTGATACCTCTTACCACTTTATCTAGTGCGTATCTCTTTATAGAACAAAATATAAAGGAGAAAGTAAGAAAATGCAGGAGATCAAGGAAATCCAAAATTGCATTTTATGACAGGGCTTAAAACTACGTTTTATGTTCATGGTGTGATTGTGTGTATAGTTGTTTCTTGGGGATTCTGCTTGTTTCTGGGAGAGAAGAACCCTCAGATCTGCCCTGGGAGGGAGTGTGCAGCCCTGTTCACAATGCAGATGAAATACTGCTCTAAGCAGGGGGGGTGGGTTCTTGCTTCCCTACCCTATAAAAATATTTCAGTTAATTATTTATTGAGCTTTGTGTTCATAGGTAAACTACACAGCAACGTAGTGAAAGTTAAGGATTAAAAGAATTAACAAAATAGAGTTGTAATGGTAGTAAAGATTTAAAAGCAATCTTTACAACATGTCATTCTCAAAGGAGATAAAGACTGATGAGTTATCTTCATTAAACCTTTTCAGAAAATTAAAAAAAATTGTGACATTAAAAAATTCCAATGTGAGGAGTGTTTTTCAGGTCATTACAATGCATACTTTCTTGGTATTTGCATATTATTTATTAAAATTTCTTCCCTGGAGAGCCTATTGTTTTTAGGTACATTTAAGTGAGAAGTATAAACATGATTCTTAGTCTATCTTTTAATGATGAATAACACTTCCAAATATTTATCTTCTTCTGTATGGAACCCCTAGGCTTGCCTTCATAAAAACATGAAGAGCTTAGTACATTTTAACTACTCGAGCTAACACTAAAGTGAAATAAGTAACAAGTATGATTAACTGTTATGTTGTAATTTGTAAACTTAGTATGAGAAAAATAAAATGCCTACTCTTACATGATACCTACAATATATTTTACTACTATCGCTAATACTAACCCCAATATTTTTGCTTGTCATATTTACTTTTAAATTTAATGTTCCCATTACATATTCTCTCTAGTTATGTTCAGAGAATATAAACATATTATTTGAAAAAATGGATACACTAGTTATGATATCATTTTTCTGAATTAAATATTTAGTACCCTGGAGATGAGTAACATTATGTCCTAAAGCAATGGTTTTCCAGTTTGATACAGGAAAAAAAATCACATAGCTTTCTACAACTGTAATGCATCAATAAGAGCATTCACTCAAACTTCAAATACACTTCGTTCAACTGTTTGTTTGGATTATAAACAGCATGAGTTACAACAGTGCTCTGGTACTTCTGGTAGCGTTTTTCCCTGTGGAAATGCTGAATGCAGAGCTCTCCACAGTCAGTAGTAAAGAATTACAAGATGTCCAGAAAACTGTTTTTGACTCAACAAAAATTTTTTTTAGCAATAACTGCTTCTAACCTCAAAGACTACCAGAGTTTGAGTTCTTTAAAAAAACAAAACAAAAATGTGTATTTCTCAAGGACCGTTAACCATGACATTGGCCTAGGGATACTGCAGACCCCTGAAAATGCTTACCCTCCAAGTCTCTAAATCTTCAGGTTTATGTTGAAATACAACCTACAACTGTTACCAGGACCCCAACATTGGAATTCATCTCCCTGCATGCACTGGCTCAAAGAACTGCATGAACAGGGATTTGTAGTACACACATACAGTTTATTAGAGAATTGGTCAATTCAGAGAATGGGCAAGCTAAAGATCTGGAAGACTTGACTCTGGGTGGCATGTAGGTTACAGATTATACAGAGAAAAATCACAAGACTCCGTGGGTTCAGGGGGTTTGAGTTTGTGCTGGGAAATGATGGGTCAGAGGTGAGGTAAGGGTAGTAGACCACTTCAGGTCTTGAGGACAGCTCTAAGGTCTTTTCAAGTGTCCCTCAATCTAGTCCCATAGCCAGAGAGTTTTTCCATCTCAGGGCTCAGAAACTGAAGCATAACTCAGGTCAGGATGTTATCTTTAGCCTGCCAGAGGTCCGATGGTGTGACCATTAGTCAGGTTCCAGCTACTGTCTTCTGCTGCCTCAGGGGTTGCTGATTATTGGTGGAAAAGCTACGTTTGTGAGGGGTGTATAAATAGAAAGATATGATTTGTAGATCAAGAATTCCTAGCTAAGTTAAATTTAATCAAAATCATAAAGACTCTCAGTTTTACAACCTTCAACAAATATTAACTTGTTTCTTTTCATCTGTTTTTGCCATAGAATTGGAAAATATTAAAAATTAAATATTTCTCCTCTCCAATACTATGTATCTGTGAATGTATGTCAGGGAAAGCAACGGATTCAAGCCTAACCATGGTACCATTTGAACATGAAGATAGTATAAAGCTGGAGAACAGTTTGAGAGCAAAGCTGTAGGAGATGCAGAATCTGCCTTCACTCAGCACTCAGAGAAGCTGATGGACAGTCTGCCAACGCTGATCCTTCCTTTGAAGGTCATAAACAACAAGAACATCTTATCAAAATCAGGAATCCATTGACTTTCTGAAATAACATAAAAGTGTCCTGACTGAAATGGCATGCCATCAAAAATCATTTCTAATTATTTTAAGTAATATTTAGATCAATTCATGGTAATCTTATTAACTTTTATGTTTATGTCTGAATTAGATTACTTTCACATTTGTTTAAGCCCTTTTGCTTTTTAAAATGTCTCTTTCAAAGACAAATTGAGCCTGATTAGCATAATCAATAGTTCTGGGGGTTCAACACATGCGGATTCCAGAGTCAGTGATGACTTCTTCCTCTTGGAGGAGCCGTCCCCCCACTTGGTTGGATGTAAGTAAGTGGGCTCACATGGATGCTTCTAGTTCTTAAGCAGGTTCCCCAAGAAAGACCAAGCCCTTGGTAGAACAGTTCTTCACGAAAATATTATCTTCCGAGTCACTTTGTCTTAGACTGTGCCCTGGCACCAACCAGGGTCTGACCTGCCAGAGACAAACATGGGCAAATATGTGCAGATCCAGAGGAACACACTGATAGTTACCATGTAACATGAAGTCGGTTTGAATGAAGATCTGGAAATGATCTTACACACCATCCTTACAGTGGTGTGTAAGGACAGATGAAAGGCTTGGAAGAGTATTGGGCAGCAAGAGGAGTGAAGGTAGGGGAAATGCTGTCAGGTCAAGTTTCCTGGTAGAGGCCCTATTTGAGCTGATCTTTAAAGATAAGTCCGATTTGAGGGAGGTTATCCTAGGTGGATGACCTTCTTACACTAAGACTCAAATATATCTGGAAGGGACAGAAGTCAAGAAGCAGGAGCAGGTCAATGGGACTATAGTGCTACACTGCTCAGCAGGACAACATTGAACTTTCAGTTGTAGGAATTTGACTTTGGCCTCTGGGCAGTAGGCCTTGGTAACATATATATGATTGTGCTTAATATGAGCCTTCTACTCTCAAGTTGACGGTGGTCTGACGGGACATGGCAGCTGCACAGTAATGCCATTCTTGTGGAGTGGTAAGTGCCATGGTGGAGGCCAACACAATGACCAAAGGCCTCAGAGGAAGTTAACCAAGGACTCTATTTCTTGGAGCCTCATGCTGGAACAGGTGCTCTTCTTGGCTCCTTCTTGCATGAGCTCACTGATCAGCCTTGCAACAATGAAGGTGTTGTGATTGTTACCTTCATTTTGTAGTTGGGAATGTAAGACAAAGAATAGTAATATAACATTCCAAACCACGCACCTAGCAAGTCATGAGGCCTGGTTGCAGATCCAGGTGATGGTCCTGGCCAGGCTAGCTCTCTACAACCCTGGTCTGCATGAACCTTGATCAGCAACACAAGGGTAGCCTCAGTGAATCAAGATGGGTACCTCTCTTTGGAAATCCATAGCCGCTCCATGACAAATTGTCTTGTAAGTGCAGAATCCTCTGTAGGCAGACATAAGAACCTCAAACCTTAAGAGAAGTCCCATTCTCTACAGCCAACCTTTAAGGGAGGGGCCTGCTTTGGCTCTCTTTCTTGCCCTGATACCCTCAGAATCATGCCCTGATTCTCAGCCTTCCCTGAACTACATTCATCCGCTGGTCATACAGCCTAGAAAGTCTATTGGCGGGGAGTCCAATGGTAGTCACTGGCAGCTCGCAGGATCTGACTTCGTTCTCTGTGTGCTCAGAAGCTGGAACTCCCGAGTTTGTTGGTGGAAGCTGGGGTTCTTGGGTCTACAAAGAGCCCCTGAAAATACGGCAGGCACTGCCTCTGGCACTGTCCATCCTGATTACTTTGAATTAGGTCTTTCCTGAATAAAGGATCCACTCATAGACCTGAAAGAATCCCACAATTCCAGAGCTGCGCCAGGCATGCTGTCCCATCAAAGGAAATGTATTCATTTTGAGGCCTTGCTGTCACAGCCAAAGTCATTGGCCACAGGGTGCAGACAGGCCCCTCTCTGTAACAGCACCTTTTTTTGCTCTGTCCTGTTATTTGCAACTTGCTCAGATGTGTGTTTCATATGCAGTAGTAATTGAAACCGTTTATGCCCATCAATTACAATAATTGTGCAGACTAAGTTTCCACTTGGATGAAGTGGCAAAGTGCAATATGAGGAATATTGAGGCAAACCGTGTTATAACATTTCGTTTAAAAAACTTTATACAATGTCTTGTGCCCATGCTTACTTATGGGAAATTTAAGAGATTAGGATATTTTAGCTAGTTTCTATCAAAACGTTTGTTCTTAACTTTTTTAAAGTATCGATTTTCTTTAAAATATGAAACTCTTCCTAGCTTCTATTCTAGAATGTGAGCCACATAGATCACTTGCCAACCCTTCAAGGAAAACATTTTTTTAATCTGAAACTGCATATTTGATATTTTCAGCCTCTTAAAAATTCAACCTTCTAAGGGAAATTACTTTGCATAGAGCAAGTTGGTGTTGTATAACCATTCCGTGACAAGATGCTCCTAGAATGAGACCAATTTAAGGAATGTCTTTCTTATTTTAAATGAAGAGAATAAAATATCGATGCCAATATACCTTCAGATAGTTTGCAGAGAGGCAGGGGTGGAATAGAAGAGAGCCATCATCAGGCATGTCTAGCCAAATCTTCATCCAGATCACTTGTCGGCTCAGAAAGGGTGATACCATCCGTGGTGCCATCCCAGGCAAGGGCTGAATTTTATAACTGTGCTAATCTCTTTTCAGACAGTCATTGCTACAGGTTATGACTTTTTGAGGTGAGAAAACCTTGGGTTTTGCCTCAAGCTGGTCATTAAGTGTTGCTAATGATAGCTTTCCTGAGGAAATTGGAAATAACAGGATGTGATTTAGTATAAATATGATATGTCAGAAGCTGTCCCCCCACAAATGTCATTATTGAGGTGGGATGACTGGTATCACACAAGAAGTATGGCCCTATTTTCAAACAGAGCAGAAAAGAACTCTGATGCCTGAACAAATCTTTCGCACTGCCATTCCTGATTAACGGCAGTTCAGTAAGAAAGGCAGGCTGCATCTAACTCTGCATTTGAGCTGATGCCCCACGATTACACTATATTGCTTCTCTCTTATTTGCCTGGACAGGATAAAGAGGTCTTCTATTCAGAATTTAACCCTTTCCCATGGAAGCTGTAGTTCAATTAACAAGCAGTAAGAATAAGAAGAAAGATCAAGGAAAATTGGAGTTTGGAAATACATTATTCCAGGATCTTGGTCCATGACTCCTATGGCTGAGTAGAAAGTTCCCTCTGCCTTATTTAAAAGAGTGGTGACCTAGAAAGAAAACACAGAAAGAAAGAGAATAAAGAAAACCAAAAAGTCCCAAATCCAAGTAATCAGGAAAATTTTTTTTCCACTTTAAGACTTACTTTAAGTTTTCATTATTTCACAAGATCTTTACGTGATGCTCAAGCAATGAAATATTGTTTAGGAGTAAGGTGATGTAGGAAGTTCCAGGGAGGAAATCCTGAGGATTTCAAGGATATCCCCCCTATTTGCATTTGAGAGGAGCCCCTTTATTTGTGGTCCCTGTCTCTCACCAGAATCCACTCCCACCTACTGTGCTCCACACACGCACGTGTGTGGTGTTCATGATGTTGGCCAGGCCACAGGGCTCCTTTGACTCTGTTTCCTCATTCATCAATACAAAAACCTGAGCTACTAACATTCACTGGTAAGGATGAAATGCGATGATATGTGTGAATGAATTTAACTTAGGGCTCAGCACATGGTAAGTCATCCAATAAATGTTAGTTAAATAGGATTTAGTAAAGTCTAGTTTTATTAAAGTACTTAAAGCATTGATGTAGAATTCACTCATTCTAAAACTTTAATAAGTGCCTTTGCTTTTTTGCCATCTGGGCTTAAACAATTTACCACTATTCAATTAAGTGTATTTCTAAGTAAAAGGCCCTAGTCTCCCCATTTGTATCCTGTCTCCAATGTGGTGACAGGGTCAGCATATCCTGGACACCCTCCTCTGTCATCCAATCTGGATTTACTCCTCTGTCCAGCAGCCGAAGACTCCCCAATTTTCCATAATTTCTTCTTGTTTTATTCTTTTATCTTTACAATAGAAAAGCATTGAGCATTGCACTTAGAATATTGCACTCTTGCCGATGCTTGTATATTTACTACCCAAAGTTGTGTTTTGTAAATGCTAGTGGAATTAGCAGTCTGGTCCGTGACATTCTCATCACGGAGCCTCTCAGTATCCCGTCTTCCCAGCTGCTTTCTTCTTCAATGTGGCCATTTGTTGCTGTACCAAGTGGAATTGTCTTCCCAAACTCATGTCCACCTTGCACATCAGCATGCAACCTTCTTTGAAAATATGGTCTTTACAGACGTAATCAAATTAAAATGAAGTCATACATGATGAGGATCCACCTTCAACTCCAAAACTGGTCTCCTTAGAAGAAGAACAGAGGACACAGAGAGAAAGACACAGAGGGAAGGTGATCATGGAGACAGAGGCAGAGAAGGACACAATGATATTATAAACCAAGCAATGTCTGGAGCCCCCAGAAACTGGAGGTGGGAAGGCAAAATACTTCCCCAGAAACTTAGGAGGGAATATGGTCCTGCTGACACACTGGTTTCAGGTTTCTGGCCTCCAGACTGTGAGGCAATCAATTTTTATTTTTTAAACCAAGTTTGTGGCAGCTTGTTGTGGCAGCCCCAGAAACCAGTGCAGAGGGGAAGGGAAGGAGAGAGAGGGAGAGAGATATCAATGTACAGTTGCCTCTCATGAGTCCCCTGCTGGGAACTGGCCTGCAACCCAGGCATGTGCCCTGACTGGGAATTGAACCAGCGATCCTTTTCTTCACAGGCCTGAGCTACACCAGCCAGGGCTAAATTTAAAGTGTTTTTAAAGTAAAAATGTGATTTCTTGTAGCAAAGACATGAGCAACATCTGCTTAAAGTACAAGCTAGGTTTGTATTTTTAGGGGATTGAGATGATTCTGTGCTTCAGGCTGCATGTGTCTTTCTAAAATTCGTAAGTTGAAACCTAACCCTGATGTGACAGTGTTAGGAGGCGGGCCTTTGGCAGGTGATTAGGTTATGAAGGCAGAGCCCTCATGAATGGGACTAGTGAGTGCCCTGACAAAAGAAACCAGAGAGAGCTCCTTCACTCCTTCTGCCATGTGAGAACATGGCTAAAACTGTCTGTAACGCAGAAGTGGACCTTCTCCAGACAGTAATCTGCAGGTACCTTAATCTTGGACTTGCAGCCTTTAGAACTATAAGGAATAAATTTCTATTGTTTATCAGCCACCCAGTATACAGTATTCTGTTACATCAGTCCAAATGGACTAGGGCATTCTATCTATGCAGCTAAGTTGACAAAAATGAAAACCTGGTCAATTAACTCTATAGATCAGCAAGTCAAGAAAGCTAATGTAAACTCAGCACTTTCCTCAGTGTCTTCATCCTGAAGCCTATAGTATGTGCACGTGGAAAGCCCATGTGGCTCAACGCAAGGACAAAGTCATTGGTAATGACAAAGGGAGGTGAGAACTGTGTCTGGATTGTCATGTGTCTCTCCATCCCATGTCTCTCTGGTGCCTTCTCCTCAGTGTGGCTCGTTGTCTTCCTGGGTCTTTCCACATACTCCAGGCCAACTTTCATCCATCTGTGTGCCCATTGTCGGCCATAATTTTCAAGCCCCTGCTGTGGTCAGAGTTGTCATGGTCAATGGCCTAGGCAGAGATCAGTTACAGGAATAATATGGCAGGCCTGATGGAGATTATCCAGCTTAGCTTCTTAGAATGTCCCTCCGGGAGTCCCCACAAATAAATGCCAACTGAATCCCAATTTAGTAGAGTAGCTACTAAAGGGTCCTTCAGAAAGGATCCTCCTTCCCTTTCTGTAAAATTTTTACTTTAAACAAAAAAGAACATAGAAATAAACTCAGAAGAAAAAGCACTATTATTTTATAAACTTAACAGTGTATTGTTTTTGTACATTCTCTTCCAGTCTTTGCTCACACATGTACAGATATATTACACAATTGCGATCAGAGTATATGTCTGTTTATGTTTTACATTTTTATTTAAGACTTTTCCTCTAGTGCTTTTGTAATTTTGTACCCATATTTTAAATAACTAATATTTCTTTTAATGAATGTATTAGGATTTAACCTTTAGTCATAAACTTTTAACTAGTTTTCTCCAAATAATTAGCTTGCTTTGCATAGTCCTTTTGTGTCTAGACTATTAAAAGGTAAGTGCACAACTTTAAATACTCTTTATAAAATAGTTTTTACACCTTTTGTTGTTTGTTTGAATAGGAAAAAAAGTACAGCGGACACCTCATGAATGTAGAAATGACATATTATTTTTAATATATGATAGACAACTTCCTGGGCACACATTCCAAGATGGGGGTTTCTGGAATTTAGATGCCAACCTCTCTGTCACAATGTCAATTATTTTAGTGTCCCATGGTCAATGTGCAGCAATATATAAAGCCTATGGGACTGCACAGTGAGTTATCTTTCTTTTGGTAGATATTATTTTATTATTTTATTTTATCAGCTCCTTATGAGCTAACTATCACATAAGGAAGACATACTTTAAAAAGTAATATTCAGTTCCCATGACATTGTGATCACACTAGATCCCTTGTCCATTCTACAGGTAACAAACATTAAAAAAATCATTTCAGAGAGGTTTTTAAGAGCCTGAAGTGTTTATGGCTGGCTGGTGATGCAACAGAGCGAACACCACAATTTCCCGAATTCTAAGACATGTGCTGTGAAGGGTCAGTGTGCAGTCTAAACCAACTCATGGCAAGGGCACAATCTTCCCAAGAAGTCAGCTACTGATGATTTGCTTTCTAATAGCATATAAATGCTTTATTTATTTTTCTTTAGTGAAAGGGAATCCACTCACTTATTCAAGCAGCAAATATTTAGCACCTAGTACATGCTGGATATTGGTCTAGAAACCAAAAGGTAGAGCCTACCCAACCATCAAAGTCCTGCTCTCGGGGAACTTCATAGTCCAAGGAGGCAGAAGAGTCCCCAAAAAAGTGCACAGATAGGGAAAAAAAAAACCTAAGCAACTTAGAAAGAAAAAGCTGCACCAGGCAGTGATGTGACTATGGCGGGAAATGCTAGTTTATAGAAGTGGTTGGAAAAGGCTCTTTGGTAAAGGGACATTTAAGCACAGCTCCAAAGGGAGGAGAGAAGAAAGTCATGTGTTTATCAGTGAAAAGCATTCCAGTCTGAGAGAACCTAAAAGCAGAACATTGGTACAGGAAGAACAGGAAAACGTAGCACAGCTGCTCAGAGAAGGGAGCACAGAAAAGGCGTGACAGAGTCAGCAGTAAGCTGGATGATGTAGGAAATCCAGGGTTCTTCTGATGACTGCCATCGTTTTCCCCAAGGTGATTGGAAACCACTGTAAAATTTTGAGCAAAAAGAAGCAACATGATCTAAATTTGTGTGTTTGTGTGTTTAAGTGCCTTCCGCCTCCTGCAGGAATAGGTGGGAGATGGTCAAGAGAAGAAGCTGTAACATCTGTCAGGAGACTAGGAGACCAATTCTGCAGAAGTACAGGTGATCGGTGATGTCAGTGTGGACTGGATTTGTTGTCAAATTGGTAAAATGGGGTGCAGTAAAAATGTCTACAAGGCAGAGCCAGCAGGACTTACCAAGGAATGAATTGCGGAGTGAGAGATAAAACTGAAATTATTAATGGCTGGAAGTTCATTTTCTTCCCTCAGTAGTCAGGGTGAGTTGTGAGTGGTATTAAAATAAAGTAATAAGTGTTTTATGCCCATGGCAGATTACCTGAAGGACCAGCAGAATTGTTCACTGTTTCCAATGGTTTGCATATGTAATAACATTGTAATGAACAAACATTCATCTTGCTTTTTTTTTCTACAAAGATAATCTTACCTTCTTGTCAACAGTACAGGTTCAATGAAGAATCTGCACGAACTCCTGAATTGTCAGTGGCAAAATAATGGGAGAGGGCAGGTGTCCCCTGACATTCCTGGTGCAGAAGTATGAGGAATGGAGCAAGTACCTGGTGAGATCAAAGGATTTGTTCATAGAGGGGAAGCAGGCCGAATGCCACTGATACAGGGAGTGGATTCCAGGGAACGAAGTTTCTGAAGAAAGGGCTAGCCCACTGAATACAAATGAGCAGGAGACTTCAGATTAAGCAGTGGAAGAAAAGATAGAAATTAGAAAGGATATGATAATTAGGATCATGATTTGTGATTTTTAAAGTTAATGTTATTTTTTATTTTCAAGCTATTTTATTCCTGTCCTAGTTTCATAATAAGCTTCTGTGGGTAGAAGAAGGACTTCAAAAGCTAATGAAAAGAGGGAAAGGATAGAACAAAAGGCTCAATTCCTGTAAATTTATAATCACCCATCAAGTCAGCAAACCACGCTGGGAAGTCCACCAGGCACACCACTGCCATTCTGCCTATACTCAGACTTGCAGAAACTGTCTTTGCCTTCCTCACTTTGAATCTGAGAATCCCAAGTATATTTTTATTTTTACAAAAGATTATAGAGGCACAACAAAGCAGAACAAATCAAAAACACTATGGAAAATACCTTGACTTTTCATTAGAGCTCAAACCCCTCACAATGGTAACCAAAGGAGGTGAGTTAATTAATTGTGGAATTGTGGTGGGATATACAGGCTGGTTTTCTCCCAGAAGAGCAGGAGGAGCAAAGAACCAAGATGGGGTATGACCAAAACTACACACGAGTGTTTGATCTGGAAGGAGCAGCAGAAAAGATAAAGTGGCCAAAAGAGTCTGAAAAAGTGGAACAGGTGAGGTTGGTTCACAGTGTCGAAAGAAGACTTGATCTTGAAATTCTCTTTCTCATGCATTCTCCGCTGCCTACCCATATCAAAGCATAGTCAGTATGGGAAATGGAGTTCAATGCTGATTATTAATGCTGTTAAATGTGACTGAGTAGCAAGATGGTGAAATGTGCTGATGACACAGAATTACTGGGTCAGTCAAGACCAGAGAGGATGGGGAAGCACCTTAAATGGGTTGAACAAAACTCAGTAATTGGGTAACATGACGGCAGGTGAAATTCATAGTAGATGAGGTAAAACTTACTGGAGGGAATAAATTAAGTGCCTCATCTATGCTGAAGGGCTTTGAATTAATTGTAGCCTCCTGATAATAAGATCTTAAAATCATCACAGCTCAGGGAACACACCTGCTCTGTGCAGAGCACCAGTCAGAAAGAATGAAAAAGATGTCAGGCTTGGTGAAGAAGAGATAAAAAATGCATGAATGATTTAAAGTCATCACGGCAAAGACCCCTTCTAATCTTTTGTAAAAACCAAGAAAAGAACACATTAAGAGAAGAAAACCCCCAAACTAACAGGGGTCAATTGGCTATGCATACGTTAGAGGAAAGAACTAACAGAAGACATTCCTATTTTCACTTCCTATAAATGGATCACATAACGTGATGTTTGCGAAAGGAGGTAGTCAGCTTGAGTCATATTCATTCAGGAAATGATTGTAGGAGGTGAAATAGGTCATAAAATTCCACCGAAAACATATTTCAAACAAAAGACTGTGAAGATTTCCTTCTAAGAAAACTGGTTTAGTGAATGCAGGTGGTGAGCAGCTTAACCTGGGACCAAGTGTCCAGGAAGGAGAGATTCAAGGGTTTTCTGCCAACACAGCTGGACCAAGCCATCCTGCAAAACCCAGGGAAGATTCCATTTCATTCCCACGTTTAGTATTTTCCATTTCCCTCTGCAAACCTGTCTTCATAATGTCTTTGCACTTTCTCTACTTGATACACTTCATTCATCAGCCTCTCCAAGCCCCGGGTTTACCCCCCCCTCATTAGAAGTATTGACAAGTTATCATATCAAATCATATCATTGATTTTCATGTTTATTGAGAAACCTCCAGGGGTTTTACATAGGCAAAATGGGTTGTTCTGATTCTTCCTTTATGACACTGTCACAAGTTTTATTTGGTGATAAGGATCCCTGAAAGAGTAGTCCGCTTTTCTGAGAACGGGTGAAGAGTTATAATCACCAAAGCACTTACATCCTAGATTTACTATAAACATGCTATCTACCAGGAAACAACTTAGAGTGTGTACTAAAAGGTGACTTACTTACTGACCTCTTCTGAAATAAAATCCAATGAATTCCATGCTGCATCTCAATCTAAGAGGAGTAGCCTCAGTTGAACCGCACTCTGAGAACATCGGGCCTGGGGCAGCCAGGCAGGGCCTTCCATGAGCGATCCAGTGTTGAGTTAGGTTCGGGGACCACTCCTCTAGATGGTCTGCTTTCCAGCTTTGAATCCTAATTAAAATGGCCCTCTGAACCCCAGATTTCCATTCCTTCATACTCTTTTATGTCTCCCACACTATGTATCAGCTGCTAACACACTTTCTTATTGACTGTGAGGGCAGGTAGCCCTGCAGCCCTGGTTCTTTTCCCTCCCCTCTGCAGGGCCTCTGCAGGCCCTTCCCCAGGTAACTGTGCAGTGTCCTCTGACCATGGGTCTGGTTTCTTCACCTGATTTGGTTTGGCCACAACAACAGGCAGAAGCGACAGTGCAGATAACAATCTTAGGTCTGGAGAAACCAGAAACCCATTTAATTAATTCATCTTCAAAATCTTTGGATTTTCTGGGGAATATTCTTGCTTCTTATTCAAAATAATTTATGTTTTTCATGTTATGTTGTTAATTTGTTTCTCATAGGAAGAGTATAAATTATAAAATAGGAAGCTGAGTCTCAGAAATTGTTGGATTTATCCAAATTTGGGTCTAGTACATGGTAAATTGTTTACCAGAATCCAAACCTTCTAATGGTTACCTTTCTAACCCTTTCTAAAGTTATTTGAAGGGTACCAAACTGCTTACTGATGTGAAAATATACAACCTAATTTGGGATGGCATTATATTGGGGTAGGGGGGGAGTGTTCTGCAGCCAAGCTCTTAATTGTTTAGGTATGGTATCTCCTTATTAAAACAACCTGCATAGATTCACCTTCCTACTTCTCTCTGATTTCAGTGTAATTCAGTTATCACAAGTGGCAAATAAATATTTATAGCATTTATTCTCAATGGCTTCCAAGGCACCTTAACATCTACTAACTTCCTTATATGACAGATTTGAGCAGTGCCAGAGATTGTCGCGGTCATTCCCAAAATGATCTCTGTTCCTCTAAAACCTATCTTTGCCAATTGTTTTAACAAAGGATGGAAAATGTTAGAGAGATTTTGTTTTGGTGATTATATGAAAGGAAACAGACTGCTCCATTGGAAACAGACCTACTTTCTGCTTTGTCTCTTCCAGTCCCATGCCTGGCATGGTGTCTGGCCTCAGTCTATCCCCAAACCCTCACCAATCCACTCTACCTCTGAGGCCTGTGTTCCTTGGCCTCCTGTGACTCTGGCTTCTGGATGCTGACTGAGCACTAAAGAAAAAAACAGGAGAAGCCAAAGTGCTTCTTCTCACCCTCTTTTATCAGAAAGTTTTTCCTAACAGTGGTTATAACTTCTCTGGTCTCTATGTCGCCAAGCATTCCCTGCCATAGCCAGAACTCCATCCTCCACTCTGGGTTGGCTAACACAACCCCACCCCCTAGTAAGGAGGTGGTAGGCCTTCAGGCCACAGAGAATCTCTGGGTTACCTCACTGTTTCTCAGCTCTTTCATCACTTGTATAACAAATTCCCTGCTTTAATTGTTGTCTGAAGCACCTGGAGTGGCTTTGTTTTTCTAGCTGGACCCTGGCTAGTATCAACCTGCTACTCTTGCTCATTTAAGCCAGAGGAAACTGAGTTTCACAGAATAAAATGTCTGTTTGACAAATACATGTCTAGTTAGTGGTGGAGTCAGGATTTTAACACAGATCTGTCCATCTGCCTCTTGGAGGCAGGCTGATTAGCAGAGAGGTACAGAAAGTTAATGGACTATGATGGTATTTGCTGTTGTTAATACCAGGCAGCCCTTGCACTCTACCTGGCAAGACATGGTGACTCTCAGACTCTAGAAACTACAGACAGAAATTAGATGTTCTACCCATGTTGCTTGAGGACTACCAGCAATAAGTCTTCTAAACCTGTGTAGGATGGGTCAATGGCCCATCATTGACTTTCAAGTGGTAAACCAGATCCAATTCGGATACTTGTAATTAATATCCGTGAAAAATGTTTCATAGGTCTTACCAGGAAGGACTAGGGAAGACAATGATGGAAAAAATAGTCTCTGGACAGCACTTGGAATGTGCAATAACCGATCAAAATCATCATGGATAGAAAGTGTTGCCAGCTGATGCTAATATTAATGATAGCAATATTTCTCAGCAAACAGAATTCTGTAATCATGCCATCAATTTATTGAGAATTGTAAATTGAATTATCTTTAACAAAATCACTTCTACCTTGCACCTTACAACTCTTTCAGAATATTTACTGTTTTGTTGGAACAAGAGCACTAATGCCATACATCTCAGCATTTCACCTCTGAGGCTTCTGGACCGTGTCAGAGTAAAAGCAATCAATATTGGTTAATAAGCCAGATCAGTGTGATTAGTATTCTTTACAACATTGGCACACTTCATTTTATGAACAGATTGCCTATGAAAACTTAGGCTTATATCTTGTCTAGACAATGCCTTACATGGCCATTCAAATTAATAATGTGCCAAAATTATCTTATGCTTTAATGCAGCTGGCTCTATATTGACTCTGGAAATTAAATTTACTCCACAATGGTATTGACAGCTGGGTCTCTGGCATATTTAATGGATTTGAATGAAGATGGGGCTGCATCTTATGCCTTCAAGCAAAATGTTGATAACTCATCATTTTCATAAAGAGTGAGAAAGTGCTTTATCTAGAAATGTTCCATCTCTCCGTAAACTAAATCAATGTAAAAGGAGATTGCAATTGGTTGAACTCACTCCCATGGAAGAAAACAAAACTGGAACCAGCCCAGGCTGCCTGTAAAACAAGAGCTTGCTGGTTCATTACATGTTTAGTTCAATAATCTTAATGTAGATCAGAGGACTAGTTTTAGTTCCTAGGAGTAAAACTGTGTCCCATGAATTAGATTTGAACATAATGAAAATTCTCATAAATGTGTATGTCCAAAGTCAGACTGGAAACCCGACTCACCAAGTTCTAACTGGTTTACTTCAGACATGGGGAATGAATGTTCACTCCACACTGTGCTCTGTGCCATCTCCCTCACGTATGAAAGTTACCTCTTGAGAAAGGTAATGCAGGCCATTTAAGGAAAATCTTTAATGTAGACAAGTTTGATTTAATGAAACCCACTTATCAACAAATGCTTACAAACAGATTTTCTTGGCCTCACCGCTGGGGTCCCCAGTATGATAATGCATAAAAGAAAAGATGCAAAATTTTTCTAGTTCTCAAAGACTTGTTGTGTTGTGCAGTTAATTTTAAGATACTTCTTTCTTTATACTTTTAAAAATAATGTAGTCTAGTGTAATTTTAGGACAAAAGCCGCACAAGAGTTGGTTTGGATGGGAGGGTTCAAGGTCCTTGTGAAAGTTGCATTATGGGTGAAAGCAGCTCATTTATTCACTCCACTGTCCCAAACCCAACCCCCAAATATTGTATTGTAACGTGATAATCTATGGCTAAAATCTTCTTCTTGTTAAATTGCAAATTATTATAAAAGAAACATGGTTGAGTATTAATGGTTTGGGTTAACATTTTTTACACTGTTTCTTTTTTTAAAATTGAGTTTATTGAGGTGATACTGGTTCACAAAACCATATTGATTTCAAGTGTGCAAATCAGTAAAACATCATCGCACACAGCATTGTATGCCCACTGTGCCTAGACACGTCGTTATCCTTCCGTCCCCATTCTCCCTCCCCTTTGTCCATCTCTGCCTACCCCTCGCCCTCCTTTCCCTCTGGCTATTACCACACTGTTGTCTGTGTCTATACCTTATGTACATATATTTTGGGTTAATACCTTCACCTTCTTTCAACCACCCCCCTAATACCGCCTCGCTTCTGACAGCTGTCAGTCTGTTCCACGTATCCATGCCTCCACTTCTATTTTTTTGGTATTTATTTTGTTCATTAGATACCACATGTGAGATCATATGATAGTTGTCTTTCTCTGACTGGCTTATTTCACTAGTGTAATAATCTCTAGGTCCATCCATGCTGTTGCAAAAATTAAGATTTGGGGGTTTTATGGCCATGTAGGGGCATGAAATTGTAGCTGAGCCTTGTAGGGCCAGGCACCAAAGACCAAAGTTTGGGAAAGTAGTTGGGAAGTGAAGACATTGGTGAGGGCAGGCCCAGGTGCAGTCCAGCTGTGAAGGCCATGGGAGGAGGGCTCCAGCATCAGGGTTCATCTCCCTTGTCACTTCGTGTGGATGATGGAGTCACTCTGTGTAAGTTGCAGGTCATAGTAGGCAGCTGCTTAGGCCAGTTCAGGGTTCCTGCTTTTTAATAAAGAAAACTGGAAAAAAAAAAAGAAGAAAACTGGAGACCAGGAGAGAGCCTGAAATAGAAGTTGAAATGACAGGAAAATGCTACATTTGATGCAGTCATTGACATGAAATGATTTGGTGCCCGTGTTTGACCAGGTGTGCCCCTCACCAGTCTCATCACTCCCTCTATATAGGTCCTGGGTGGAGTTGGTGCTGCATTCATAGGGCTGAACAGCACACACAGGATCAGCGAGGAGAAGCTGTGTGCCTGTAAAACACGACATCACAGCTTTCTGAAAATTGGCAAGTTTATATTTTATGGCCTGATGTGATTCTTTAGACACGTTAGGCAAGTGGTGAACAAAGATGACCTGACAGTCCTTCCAAAGAACAAAAGCTGTGGTACCTTTATACCATGAGCTACTACTACACAGCTATAAAGAAGAAGAACCTCTCATCTTTTGCAATAGCATGGATGGACCTGGAGGTTATTATACTAAGCAAAATAAGTCAGTTAGAGAAAGACAAACAGCATATAATCTCTCTAACAGATGAAATCTAATGAACAAAGTGAACTGACAAGCAAAATAGGACCAGAAACACGGACACATGAGATAGACTGACAGATCTCAGAGGAAAAGAGGGTAAGGGGAACTGGTGGAAATCAGCCAAAGAACATATATATCCGTATGCATAGCCCCTGGAAACAGACAACAATGTGGTGGCCACGGGTGGAGGGGGGCCAAGGTGGGGGGAATGGGAGACATCCTTAATAGTGTCAACAATAAAAAGTAAAAGAATAAATAATATAAATAAAGATGATAATTTAAAAAAGTGATGTCTCAGTGAATGTTTCTCAGACTGCAAAAATAACAGCAGAAATGTATTATTCCCCAGTTATGGAGGACAAGGGTCTGAAATCAGGGTATATACAGGGCTGTGCTCCCTTTGAAGGCTCCCAGGGAGGGTTCTCCACCGTCTCTTCCAACTCCTGATAACAGATACCAATTCCTGGTGCTACTTGGCTTGTGGTGGCGTACCTACAGTCTCTGTCTCTGTTGTCAAATGACCTTGTTCCTCTGTGTCCCTGCCTAAACCTCTTCTTCTTATAGGACCTCTGTCATTGGGCTAGGGCTCACTCTGACCCAGTATGGCATTATCGTAACTCAGTAACAACTGCAAAGACCCTATTTCTCAATAAGGTCACATTCACAGGTCCCAGGATTAGGACTTAAACACTTCAACCCTTTGCTAGTGGTGAGAGGCATTAAAAAAGACTTTGCCACTTTTCTAAAATAAGTGATTAATGTTCTACTTCACCATGTTAGCACTGTTTTAGATGTAGCTCACACATTTTGATACATTGTATTTTCACATTCATCCTCTAGAGATTTCCTCTCTACATGTGGACTGTTTAGTAGAAGTGCAGACTTCTGGAAAGGAGGGCAGAAGAGTAACATCAAGCATGTGGGGCAAGCCAGGAGCCATATTTTTGGAATTTCAGGTCCGCGAGATGGTCATGAGTATCTGTGCACACACTTCCAGAGACTGGCAGCATGCTTGTGAATGAGCAACACCCAGAGCAATACTTCCTCGTTCAAGAGGAGGTGGGTGGGTGAGAAGTGGGGAGACGTCCCTGCTGAGAACCAGGGTGGAAACAAAAGGACCTGGGCTTTCAGGTTCCCTTCTAGCCATAAACGCTCAGGAATATCTTCCTAGGGTGGCTTTTTGTGGAGTGTTTCATAGCTTGTGGTCACTTTATACTGGTCGGCCGTCATCTCTACAAAACAGATCCTTTGAAACATAATAATTAATGTGCCCATGCTCCACCCCCCATTCTCTTATATTTAACAGATATTTTTGCTTTCCTTTGCCAATGTAAATTATCCATTTAGTAATGAAAATCTCCTTATTGTTTCTGTGGTGGCTAAATCAGGTAACTCAAGTATGTTAAGAAATAAAACAGTAACATAGCTCCACTTACAAAAGTCAAGTCAATCTCCTAAACATCAAGATAAGAAAACATCCTGAACAATAATGTTTTATTTTGACTCAGTGAGAAAGCTTTCAGTGCCAAATCAAACAACAATCTGAGCATTGCCAATTCCTTATCCCTACCAAGCAAAAAAATAGAGCCCTTCTATAGTATAAAACATCTATTGTTCATAGTGTTTCTTCTAACGAGGTTTCACTATCACCTAAACTAGGCGAAGCTTTTCTCTTAGATGGATTTTTATATATATTTTTTGTCAAGGGACCCTCCAGAAATAAGATTCCTTACTTGTAATGTTAAGTCTTTCAATAGAGCATATCACAGGAAACTTTGCCTTAGGAGCCTTCTTGTTGCGAGTATTTCTTTCTGCGAGTATTTAACAATCATATACCTCAAGCTTGGTACAAAAGTCATGTATGCAAGAAACTACAGGTCCCATAGACCCTGTCCTCAGAGGGTTTACAGTCAACAAGGTTAGCAAAAGAAGATTAATTCTAGGGCAGGGTAGAAGACACAAATGTTATCTGAGTGATGTCTGTGCTGTGGGAAGTCAGAACAGGAGTAAAGTGCTTCTGACACCAACATCCAGGAAGCCATTGGGAGGAGGTGTTGCTAAAACCAGACTGGCAATGTCTTCAGGCCTGTGAACAGAGCAGTGCGGGGACATTGGGCCAGGAGGGCACTGAATGGTTAAGCTGGGAAGCTCCACCCCTTCATTCCCTGCTCAAGTGCCAAAGGTGCCAGGACATAGCTCATGACCCTGAGAATACCAAGAGGAAGCACGTTGGGTTGGTCAGTCGGCTGGGGTCAGAAAATTGAAGGGCTAGACTTCTGGAATGTAGAGATTTCTTCAGAATATTACTGATATGTTTGTATGGCCTTTTGTTTTTGTTTTGTTAGGGTTCCTTATGTTGTTTTTATGTTTTGCTTATATATTTGTTTATCGAAGCAACAAACAAATAGAATAAAAGAAAAGGACAGATATAAAAGGGAAATAATTCTTTTGTTATATCTTCTAGGATTCTCACACTAAAACTAGAAACCATCTGGTACCCTATATGGAACTTTTAGTTTGGACTACATGATAAATGGAATACACATTTCAGTGCATAAATACCTGCAAAGCGAGAAGAAGACCAGGCCAGGAGATTATGGGCTCAGAGTCAAGTCCATACTCACAGTATGACTAGTAGGGGCAATCATCTTTGAAAATTTACTTTACTTGCATTCAATATAAACAAAAAGGGTTGTGATTAATTGATTCAGGTTGTTTTCTTTGCAAAAATTTTGCAGCTTTGTCTATTTTTTTTCTGTCCAATAAATAATCTCTCTTTTGTATTACAGGGATTCTTGAATGGATCACACCATTCAAATCAATCTTCTCATATCACATTATGTGAGACTACCAAGATTTGTCCACATCAACACAATTCCAACATCAGGAATCACAATACTGAGATTTTAGTTCTTCAAGAGTCTTCAGCTATTTAACATTCCTAATAAAAAGTTCTAGTAAAGTGGATATATATTAATTGGCCATAAATTACCTTTACTTTTGTATAAAAATAATACTTGATCTGTAGTTAATCTTTTCAAACAATAATTTAAAATAAAATGCATATGTGAAACTCTCTTTTCTCTTATGGAGAAATATTCCAGTGATGTACATCATCCAAATTATGGAAATATTGAAACATCAGTAGCTGCTGAAGGAGATAATCAATTATATATATACACACTCTGTATTGTTTCTTGACAATCTGGATACAATTTTAAATAATTTTACTAATTATTACACATGCACCAAATGAAGGTTGTTTTGTTTGTTATTGTTTTGGTTTTGTTTTTTTGTCTTTCCATAAAAGAACCCAAAGTTCTTCAAGTGAGATGTTACTGAGCAATACGACATCTTTTAACACAAGCATTTTTAACATAAGAAACCATGCACTTCAATAAAAAATGTTAGAATGTATGTATCACATTAGAATTATGATATTTAAATATACTATCCTAAATTTAAAGTTAAATTTATTTTAAATTAAGCAATTTGAAAGAAGGATCTTAATAAGGTGCCCCATTCTTCACACAATTTCATTTCTGTAGTTCCAGGTTGGTGTTTATTTTAGCCTAATTTATGCATTAGTTCTACAGAAGTTTAAACAAGAAAGTAGAAGAAAGATTTGTGAAATAGCTGCCATTGTTCATTTTATGGGGAAATACCTATTTCCCCATGTAAATAGCAACTATCTAATGCAAAGGAACATTGTCTCACAAGTTATATATAACAGAAAGTTTTTTCTTTCTAGAAGTTCACACTTCAGTATTTAAATTTGCCTTGTCCATTATTTATATCTGGTCCATTATCTTCACGATGAAGTGGCGTATGCCATCTTTTCATGCTATGTCGGTTACTTTCCCCTGACTTCATGGTAAAATGAACTCTGGATAGGATCACTTGGAATAATGATGTCAAAAAACCTGAGCTCTAATTGTGTGTCTTACTTCTCCAAATGCCTTACCTTCAGGGAGTCCCAGTACATACGAGGTTCAGTGATATCCTACTCCAACTGACTATGACACTACCTGGGATGGTTGTTGTAAGAATGAGATTAGATCAGTTATCGAAGGTTCTTTGGTCATTGCTAAAATTATATATACACATAGACTGTGTTATATTAATTGGCTATGAGGACACCGCTGTGTTTGTGTGCATGATTTTAGCAAGAAAACCCAAAGAACCAACTTTTGTCCCCTCTGTGGGAGAGGAGGGGGCATGGGCAAAACCTGGATGGAAGAGATGGGAACTCAATGACAACCATCTTCAACTGTGCCTCAGGAGTGGATCAAAGTTTTCTTCTCTTGGAAACTGGGCCTTCTCTCCTTCATCTTTGTGGGATCTCCTGTTCAAATAGTTGGCTGACTCTCTCCACATAAAGGGAATGCCTGCTCTGAGGTATGTTAACATGTTTGTGAAGCTTTGTCATTTACATTGACCATATGTTAATGGTATGTACCAAAGACTTAGCCTTATTATGAGAGAGTTATACATCAATAGTTCTGGAAAACATATAAGTGAATAGGGCTTTCAAAGGGCATGCTTCAATGAATGTACATTCCTAGAGCTCATCTATAAAGGGATTTTCAGGCACGCATTCAGCACTTGTTCTTAATTTTCTGTTGATTTCTAAGCTTGAGCAAACCGCAAACAGCTCTGAGGGCTTCTCCACCAAGCTGGTTTCACAGATGTAATGCAGCAGCAGATCTTGCTCTAAATCAAAACTACATGCAACAAAGAAAAAAATAAAAAGAATGGCACCCAGCCCCAGAGCTTTGCACATCATCCCACTAAAGCCATATTAGCACTTAAGTGCCTTACTGGTGATTGGTGATCACCATATAACACAGGACCCAGAATGCATATCACGGAGACAATTGATTCTTTGTTGTGTTGCTTATATTGTTTTGTTCTTAATACATTTCTTTTTCAGCAAACACTTCTTAGGTGACCAGTAAAGAAATGACTCATTTTTTGCCGGGGGAAGAGGGCATTATAAGCACTATAGTACAAACTTTTCCTTTATTAATTTTTTTAAATGTGACTCCTATTTCCATATGCATTTTGGATCATTAATCATGGATGGATGTGCTATATATCCCATAGGTTAAGACAATGACCTACTCACTTTTGCTAGTCATTAGTCTCAAGTTTCTTCATCCCCTATAATTCCCTGTGTGAACATAAACCTGCTTTTCTGAGATTTGAAATGTAATGTTGAGCTTGTCCCCAATTCACTTCTGGTAATGTACAGGAGATAAGATCCTAAAATCTTTTGAAAAGCAGGGAAAATACATGTGACTTTTTCAAAGAAACACTTGTGAATGAGTGCAGTATTAAAAATTTCTAGAACCATCATTTTATTTGTAATCCAATGCTGATTGTCTCGGGCAGGGCCAAGCCATCAGAGGAATGAGCAGTAGAACCCTGGGTGACCTCTCATCGTGCCTGAGGCAATTTGGCCTTAAAGAAAGCACTGGTATATCATGTAAATCAATAACTTTTTAATAAACATTATTCATGCAATGAATGAAAAAAATAATCAAATCTATCTTTGAGCACAAAGTGGGGGACTCACTAAGAGTATATTTTATAAAAAGTCAACAGTTTGCCATATCCTATATTATATTTTATACATTTCAGATTTTCAGTAATGATTTCAGAATTTCCTCAATTGTGGCATGCTTTCATTTCTCAGTATCACACAGAACTCTTTGGATTTTCAAAGAGTGCTCAGGACATCCCCTCATTACTCCTTTCAAATTTAAACATATCTTGAAGACTGATCAATATTTTGTAATAATAAAAGCCAGATCATTATTAAGCTCCTTCCTTCCTCCCTCCCTCCCTCTCTCCTTTTTCCCTTTTATTTCCATTAATCAGGAATTCACAGAAAGAACCCAAGGTAAGGACCAGCGTTAGTCCTTCGTGCTAGGCTTTAGCTGAACAGGCCAGTGATACAGCCAATAAACATTGACAGCAAAATGCAGGTTCGATATTAACTCTACTTAATTAGTCAGTCTTATAAGCTACAACTGTTCCAATTGAAGAGACACCGTTTTGTTTGATTCTGTTAGAACAGTTCCCAGTCCTTCTGCCAAGAAGATGGTAAAGGGAACGACGGTGTTTGGAAGAGACACAGACATTATTTATTTGTATATGGTGTGTTTCCACAAAGAATTTTATTGTTTCTTTAAGAATTTTATTTTATTTCTAGTGAAATGAGTGACTATTGAATGCAAGAATTTGAAGACTTTTCCCTGATATAGAGCAAAAATGTAAGTGATGTTTAATTTGAAGTTACAATAAAAAGGAGGGGAGGTGCTAACAATGCTTAATTGGGGAAAAAAGCAAAACCTCTACTAACTCCCTCTTTGATTTATTTACTAGGAGAACAACCCTCAGGAACAAGAAGGTTTTCATTTATCTTTTGTATTTTATCCATTAATTAATTTAATTTAGAGACCTTGCTGCATTTTCACTGCCAGACCTTGACTTTTCTGCAGCAAAGATGCATTACCACCCCTGTGATTCACTCCAGCTGTCGGCTATTCTGGTAACAGCCTGTGATGTTAGTAAATAAGGACAGTTTTATTTAGTCATATGGATTTTAAGGTCTTCTTAATCTTTCTGTCTTTCTCTTTCTTGGTTCTCATCAGTCAAAGAAAGCACCAGGTAAGCTATTATTGGATACTTTGTAATTTTATTGGCGCCTAAAAGACTAAATTGTCTAAGTGTATCCTGGGATGGGCAAATCTCCGTGTTTTGTCTTCCATGTTTTGCCTTTGTTATTTTATCAGTGGGTAAAAATCAACATAAATATGAGCTCCAACAACTGAACTATGTGTAATACCTGCAAGTAGTAGCAATTAGCAAATAATCTATTATGGTTCTCTTTGTACTTCTATGATCAAATAAATGTGTGTGTATGTGTGTGTTAAACCTAGAGAATCCTGTTTCCTTGATACTTTCAAAAAAAGGTTGATGGATGTTCCAGCTTTCAGACTGTAGAAACTAATTTAATGAATATCCTGACTTGGTTAGAGTATTAGAAAATAATAAATGAGTCATGTTTAGAATCTAGCCTGATGTAAACTAATACATTTTGCATAATTTTACATTTTGAATCCAACAGAGCCAAAATGTTTTGGATCATCAAGTTTGGTGCTAAAAGAAGGCATAAAGTAGATTGGAAGATATATATTAAATTCAAAGATCTATGTTTCATACACTTTTTATTTCATATAAATGTATTAAGGAACTACATCTATTTTGCCTCAAAGAAATTTAGATTAATTTGAAACAGAAATACATAAACTCTATAAACTTACATAACAACTTGCACACAGTAAATGAAGATTTCAACACCTACTCATGCTCTTTTAAAAAAAAAAATCCTTGCTAGTGAATATGGGTGTGTTCAGTGCCTACGTTCTTGGAATTTATTGACCTAGCACTCTCAGAAAAGAAACAAGAGGATGATGCAGGCAAAGAGGCTTTTGGGAAAAGGCCTTAGAGCCCCACATCACTCTTTTGAAGCTTTCCTTTCTAATTTTCCTTTCATTAAAAATATCTTCCCTCATAAAGCAAGTGACCCTGTTTTTTAAAACTCATATGAATTTTATAACAAGAGACGGCTTCTGATAGAGTGATTTTTGACCCATTCATTCCCATCCCTAAACTTTAGTCTGTGTCTAGTGACATGGGCAGTTCACCAGCTTGCATTCACAACCCGGTGATCTTACAATCATGAATAATTCATACTAGGAGATACCACTTTTTTCTTTTTCTTTCTTTCTTTTTTAAAAGATTTTATTTACTTATCTTTAGAGGGGAAGGAGAGAAGGAGAAAAATATAAATGTATGGTTGCCTCTCGTGAGTCCCCTGCTGGGAACTGACCTGCAACCCAGGCATGTGCCCTGACTGGGAATCAAACCCTGATCATGTGGTTCGCAGGTCTGCGCTCAATCCACTGAGCTACACCAGCCAGGGCCCACTTTTTTCAATGATCACAGTAGCATTACACTGCTAAATGGCTACTCATTATTTCAGAATAATTACACCATTTTGGTGCTTTGAATGGGTAAACTCCTGGATAAATTATCTTTTACATATTTGTACACAGTTCCTGCTTTAAATAAAACCACAAGTACAATATCAAATTTTAAGAAAGAATCATGAATCAACAAAGAAGCATGAGGCTGCATTGCTTTAATAATTTTAAATCTTTTTTATAGCTCTATATTGAACTTTGGCTTTGGTAAAGGATGTGGAGAAGAGTTTCGGATAAAGTGAGACATTTTCTAAGATAAAGACTTTTTAGAGAAAACAGAAATATATCTCTCCACTGTAGGAGTTTTTTACTTTTGTAGGCTTTTAAAATTTGTCTACCTTTAATAATATTGATAATCATTGTATTTAATTTAACTTTATTGCTCTTTGGCTAATCACCATCCATATGCAATTGTGATTAAATCCAAATGAAATATTGGTCTTATTTTACAAAAAGCATTATTACAAGTTTGGTTCTGGCACAGACCTGCAGTAACCCCTGCAAATAATGAAAACATTATTCACCTTGTTTCCTGTATTCAATTTGTCTATGAGTACTTTTCTTATCCCAGAAGGACCTGGTGATTTCTTAATAAATGTGTTTGAGATCTGCTGAGCTTTTTATAGGGAGCTCTTGTATCCATGCTCCACCCCTGCCTCCTCTTTTATTTCTGAAAACAACAACAACAACAACAATGGTTCAAGATATTAAATAACTAGTGACTTCCACCAAGACAGTGCACCCATTTTCATAAATAACCATGCAATATTTTGCGTGCTGTGAAGTCCAGATAACCATACCAGTAAAACAGACATATAATTAAACAAATAAATAAAGTATCCAGGTAGATTTTATTGCCATTTTAATACCGGACCCTACTTTACATCTAAAATTTCAAATTTTATTTCTAATAGTTAATGACAAAGCACATTTTGCTGGAATTAGCATCTTTCACGTCTCCAGATGTATACGTCTAGTTATGTACCCAGCAGCTTAAACACACAGCTCCAGGAAGACCCCAATCCACAATGTTGGTCTTCTCCAGCATCTCCCACCTTTTACCAGAATAAACAAGAAAAAATCTTGTATTTTTTGTTCATTACTCTCCCTCATATTTCACACTCGATGACCACAGAATGTCCTCACTATTGTTAGGATGCATTTCAGAGAAATCACTACTCACCCTTTTCAGTGCTAAGCCCTCCAATAACTAACTCACCATCATCTCCTGACAGTGCTGGTTGAGAGCCACCCAGTCTCTCTGCTCCTACCTTTGACATCCTTTAGAATGATCTTTTCAAGATAGAAGTCATATATACTAATTACGTATGCTTAAAACTCTCTAGCAGGTCCCCATTCAATCAATTAGAATCTGACAGCCTTGTCACTTGCAGACTAGTTCCTAGGCCACCTTTGACTGTCTTCTTTCTTTCCTTACTTAGCTACATCCTTGCCTCCCTGACTTAAGATTTTTTTTATCTTGCTACCTGTGATCTTTATTTTTGTTATTACATCAACCTGGGTGACTGTTTCTTCAAGGTGTGAGACTTTTTGCTCCTCATCATTCAAATTTCTTTTCAACTGTATCTTCCTTAGACAAACCTGTAATCTCTCCTTAGTATCATTCTCAGAAGAAATCACTATAATTTGATTTGATGTCCAGACTTTTGTTATACATTTATATACAAATGTATGTTGATAAAAAACATATTTTTTAAAACTTAACAATTATCATTTACACAAATCTTGGTAAATTACTCTTTCACTTAAGAGATAAATCTTGAAAATTTTATTGTTGTGATACATAAAGTTGTATCTTTATTTTTACTTTTTGGCTTTCTATTTGTTTCTTTAACTACTTATTTCAAGCACTTTCTGATGGATTGAGAATGAGAGTTGAGGGAAATTGATAAATCAAATATAACTCTTAGATTTATATCCCTTATAAAATAGCTTATTTAATTTTCCTTGTTTCAGAGTCAATTCTCTTATATAACTCTTCTTTCACATGTATCACTTTGCACTATGGTAGGTCTCAAAACACAGATTGCTGCATCTTGGGATATATGTATTTTTTATTTTAAGAATGTACTGCCCACTCTACATCCAATATAGCTGAGCCTGTCTATACTAGCATCAACAATGTATATGACCCTTTGCTTAACTCTACATTTTGAAATTTAAAAATTTAGCCATTTTCATAGAGTATATGCTCTTTTTCTTCACTATCATGGATCCAAACTGAAAATTTTTTCCCTAAATATTACTCACAACATAAAATTATCTATTTAATAATTTGTGCAACTGCTCAAGAAGAAATGATCAGATAGACTCTTCTACTTTAAAAGTATTTCAGAACTACTAAGCATGAAGAGAACAGCCATGAGCTTTCAGGGCTACTCATATGGGCTATGATAACAGGGAATAGTGCCTTTCATTCTTTTTGAGTCTGCCCTTTAACAAGTGCATCCATTCTTTTAGTATATCTCCTGTATTCTTTTGTTTATAGACCAAAGAAACCAACATCACATTGGGAGATCCATCTACCACTTTGTTGTATTTATCTAAAGAGGTTCTATCTTTTGTGATTTTAATTGGGTCCTAAAATAAAGATTATCAATTGTTGAGTACATCAAGACCTTTCTTTCCTCCTTTATTTTTATTTATTTGATTTCTGTAAGGTATGTCTATTGCTTTAAGCCTTTTAGAAATATACCTATGAAGATTCATCATTTAAAGTAAATGTGGCAAATACAATTCTCTCTGAATATAAAGCTCAGAAGGGCTCACTAGAGAATCTCAGCCATAAAGGCTGAGAACATATAAATCTCTCTAAGGGGAGATACAATTTCAAACAAAATGCTTTTTCAAAGTGAGTATCCACAGAACAATTTTTTAAAGTATAACCCAATGTAGAATAGTCAGAGTTAAGACGATTCCTTAAAAATTTCCCCTGCATGGTCAAAAAATACTCCAAGAGATGACACATAGAGAACATTCCCAAGAAATTCAGTTTGGGCTTAGTGTGAAGGCTGCTTTAATCTTGGAAAATGTGGAAGAATCTGAAACCACATGTATTTCCTATAATTGTAAGAATGGAATCAGAGACTGGAGATTGCAGTGTATGTTTTGTGCAGATCTGCAGGTTAGGGACTGGGGAGACAAGGCTCAGCTGAGGATCTTGAGCATTTTCTCCCTGTCGGTATGGTTTACCAGATGTACATCACAGAATGTGGACAATATGTCAAGAAGCAGGAGATGTTTATGAGGATGTGGGAAACATGTATAGGAAGTAGAATGTATCTGTCAGGGAGTAAAACATATGTGTCAGGTAATGAGAAACACGCCGTGTCCTTCAGTTCTTTCAGAAGAACCTGTCAGGTATAAATTCAGATTTCCTGCATGATGCTGATCTATCAAAGCAATTGAAGGGCTTTGTAGAACTATTTTTTGTCACTAATTTCATTTTTGAAACTTGGAGGAAAAATCCAGATCATATTAATAGTCCTGCCATTATATACTTTTTAAAAGATTTTATTTATATATTTTTAGAGCGGAAGGGAAGGAGGAGGAGAGGGAGAGAAATATCAATGTGTGGTTGCCTCTCACACAACCTCTGCTGGTGACCTGGCCTGCAACCAGGCATGTGCCCTGTTTGGGAGCCAAACCAGTGACCCTTTGGTTTGCAGCCTGCACTTAATCCACTGAGCTACACCAGCCAGGGCTATTTGCTTGAAAAATATATATTGTTTGGAATTAAATATATTGTACTTTGATTCCATAAAATATCAATCATGCTATTCATTTCATTAATTCTTAGAGTTACAATGACTAAATTTATTGTGTGTGTCATATCTCAGTCCTAGATGAAACAACTGCTTTGATTAGAGCACAAAATAGGTGTTATATTATCCCCCAAATTATTCCTAGATAAACTGCGAGTGTGTCAGAGTAAAAGTGGTAGTCTGTAAATTGTACAAACAATCAGAAAAAAATCAGATTTTTTTAAAACAAAAGTCCCAGCACGATTTTTTGATTGGTTTCTGAACCTTGTGAATGCCTGGAGTTGTTATGTCACATTGAGCCTCCTCGTTACAGTGGATGCCAATTGAAGCAAGGACATTGCTTCTGTTCCTTTTTCCCTGTTATTATTTTGGTTTCAGTTGCTTTTTGTAAACTTCAGAGGACATTACATAAGTGTTACTTTAGAAATTGTTGTATAGACAAGCAAAATTTTAGAATAATGATCTTGTTTGCAAATAGGACAAGCAAATCTAAAGATCTACAGAAGACACAGTCATTAGGAGGTAAAAAGAATCATTTATAAGGAAGAAAAAAGGTTAAAAAGATTTGTGTTTCAAGTTAGAGACTAAGAAATGAAACTTTTAGGTCAAAGGAAAATGTGGCCAACTCAGCCAAGGAAGAATTGGGGATTGAAAAGGATATAATGAGTAATTGTTCACTTTCCACACAATATGTTTCATTCTATTCCTTAGAATAAACGCATTTCAAATTCATTCATGAAAACACTAACAAAAAGAAAAAATACTCTGAAAGTTATTTTTGGGATAGGAAAGGAATATCCCCTGAGGCTTCTTAAATTGTCAAGGCTGAATTCAGTGAACTTGAGAGCGAGTAACAGTGGGTTCTTGTACCAGGGTCCAAGTACCTGACACTCCAGTGTCAAGAGCAAGGTGTGCAGCCAACAGAGCATAGAGAGGTACAGTTCTCTTCTGACCCTCCCCCTTCCACCTCCTTTTCTTCTCCCACCTCGTGTTTTACTTTCTCCTTCTCTTTCTTATTCTTTTCCCCACTCATTCCTCTCCTTCTCCTCTGCCCACTTCTTCACCGCCTCTCACTCTTCTCTTCTTCCTGCACTTGTCATGTTCTTTTTCTTCCTTCACCCTCCTTCTCCTTCTTCACTTTTTTCCCTGTTTCTCCTCCTTTGCTTCCTCTTCTTTTTTCTCCTCTTCCTTCTCCACTGTTTTCTCTTTTTTCTCCTCCTCCTATTCCTTCTTCTCTTTTTCATTCCAGTTCTCTTTCCTCTATAGTGACGTGTGTATTATACTTTTTAATATGGTTTTCATTAAAAAGTTGCCCTTTAGTTAACTTAACAAAGGATATTACACCCATTCATACAGCATGATAACATGAGTTAGTAGAAACCAGCTAGACTCCATCTCAAATTCCTCTTCAAGTACAAGCAGGTGTAGGGTTGTGGCAAGTTTGCCAGAGGGCACAGGAGACCAGCCAGGATAGCCATGCTGGGCCCTTGCTTTTTCAAGAACTAGAGAAATATTTTCTTTGTATCTCATCCACTCATTTATTGTCTTATCCATAAATTGAAATAAATGTTTTGTTTTAGTTACTTTTATAGCTAGCACAAAATGTAATTAATATGTTTATAAGGATCAAGGCTAAGATCTATGTTACAATTATTAGAATGTCAGATTTCATTATTTATGTTTTGAAAATATCTTATAAGTCACTTTGGTAAGTCATGGTCTTTATTTTTAAAACTGGTAAAAGCAAAATATTAAAGTATTTTTAATCAAATATCATGCTAATAAATAATGTTAAAATAGTACCATACTAACAAATAATATATTTAAAATTTTAAAAGAAAACAAGTTAATGTTACCTATTTAAAATTTAATTTTTTAAATCAAATTAAGGTTTATACAATTTTCTGAAGTTTAGAGTGTAATGCAAATTCTGGAATCAAATTGACTAGGATCCATTCCTGTCTCTGATGCTTACAGGTGCATTTTCTAGCAGAGACAACAATCTCTTTATTCCTTAATTTCCTCACCTACAAATTGGTTATAAGGGTAGCAATTACTTCATATGTTTTGTATAAAAGTTAAATGAGTTTACAATCTCACCTTTAAGCAGAACCTGATCAACAAAACAAACAAGCAAGCAAAATATAACCAGAGACAGTGAAATTAAGAGCAAACTGACAATAACCAGAGGGGAGGTGGGAGGGTATAGTCGGGGGAAAGGAGAGAGGTTTTCAGGAACGTCTATAAAGGACACACGGACAAAACCAAAGGAGGGTGGGGGATCAGGGTTGGGACATGGGGATGGATGGGGTTGGGGGAAGAGTGAGGAAAAATAGAGACAACTGTACTTGAACGACAATAAAAAGGAAATTAAATGAGTTTACATATCTGAAACATTTATGCTGCTGCCTAATACCTGGTGTTCAATGCGTGTTACCGGTGGTTTTTACTAACAGAACTGTTTCTGGAATCATGGAACAGGAACAAGAAGAAAAGCTGCCATAGCACTTAGGTGTCATTTTTAGCAGTACTTAGTATATAATTAAGTGTCTATTGTATGCAGCCAACCCTAAGCAACACACATGTTTTATTTCTAAATCTTTAAACCTCAGATAAAATCAAAGAGCAGATGGTACCAATACATAAGTCTTTCTCACGCCATACTGTTCTTTCCTTACAATTTGTATGCTTCTGAAGTGTGTTGATCTTTTAATTTTTGCTTACAAGCAAGTAGCTTAGATTTTGGAATGCCTTGAGACTGGAGTCTGAAATTAAGTGAATATATGGGGACGCATACTTTAAAAACATTCATCGCAATTATATTACACAAGAGTGTCCATCTTTCATAAAACAGAAAAAAATGGCTGCTGAGAATGAGTGGACATCAAGATATACTATCTCAGTATCAGTGCAAGAGTGAATTTTTACCTTGAGTTCAAGAGTTGAGACAAACTATAATATCACGTAGTCAAAACAAAAGAAAAATAATTTGAAAGCCAATATTATAAAACTCTGCTTGTCCTTCCCATCTCCTCTAATCTTTGCTTCTCTAATATGTGTCTTAGACAATCATTTCATGAGCTCAATTTTATTTTGATGAAGTGTAACTTTTGTAAAAGTTGGTGGCTCAGAGGAAATATGATTTCTGGAATTCAGGATTCCACACATAAATCCAAAAATGTGGGTAGTCTTCCCTGGCCCTGAAGGTAGTCTTCCTGAGCATTCTGGCCAGGCCTGCCTTCTGAGCCTTGGAGCAGGGAAATACAGCGATGATGTGGATCTGTAATCTACCTCTGCCTGACCAGTGCTGGCCTGTTGCGATCCTAAGCCTTCTATTCCTTCACAATAAGACATGCCAAAACGCGGATCAATTCTTAACTTAGTGAGTGAATTAATCACCTTGAATTTGGACTGCAGTGAGTAGAAAGGGCTTTGCTGAGGGAGTTGTGGAAATACCTCCTGTGGACGTTTTCTTCAGGTCTGTGAGTCAGATCGCGGGGACCTTTGGATCTCTCTCTGCAGATAGGACTCCTGTTTCAGGATGAGAGATAGGGTCACAAAAATGAACATCAGATTATATGCACCCCAAATATTTCATTTCAGGAAAGAAGACAGAACTCTTCTTGTATTCTACTTCCTGAGGCTTTTTGTTGTTTTCATTGTAAAATAACTTTGTTTTTCTGAGTACGAATCTTAGGAAAGTTTGATTCTATTGCTTATTAATGTTCAAAGGTTTATAATGACATAACAGTTTTAGAGTTTTATGACTGTATCTTTTTTTAACCTTCTGTTTATGGCAAACATCAGTAAAACTTTGAGTCTGTGAAAAATCCTATAACTTCACGAAACACATTTCCAACTAATGTTGAATATAATCTCAATAATCATTGCTCTCACATGTACAACCAAATGGACTAAAGCGTGCTGAACATCAGTGATCATTGTTTCACACTTTGTGTTAGAAAAGGTTGAGCTCATTTCTGTCTGTTATAGATGCCCAGACAATTCTGCTGGTAAGGGGTCATGACTCATGGGATTGAATCACAGCTAAGAGGGTATGCAACCACCACAGAGCAAGCCACAAGCAGCATTGCCAATTGCACTGAAGGAGAAAGGACACACGCTCTGAGTCTCCACTCTTAGTGAAATTGTATGAAACAATTGTTTGGGGAGCTTATGCAATAGGAAGTGTGGGAGTTGAAAAGCTTAATATTTATTTGGATTAGATACCACACATTTTTAATTTGCCCTAAGAAAAATTACATTGGGAAGAGAAGAAGATTTGGAATGGTTCCTTAAATAGATCTAAAGGATAACATTCATTTTTTAGAGCTGAAGAGTACAGAAAGAACATTCTTCTACCTTATTTATTTTTAATTGAAGATGCTATACAAACATTTGCCAAATTATTCAAGTGAGAACCATAATTAGGCAATGCAAGTGGAGGAAAAAAGGCAGTAAGTGCCAACAATGAAGCATCTATTTATGGGTATTACCACACATAATGAAAGCAAAACAGTTGTAGCTGTGTATTAAATTTAGAGTATCATTCCTAATAATATTCTCCATGTGGAAAACATTTGGCAGGAAGTATCAACATAAGGACAAGTTCATGATGGTCAGATGCTCAAGAAACTAGTGCAAATAACTAAGGATTAAATAAATAAAAGAATTGAATACAAATGAAAAATAGCATAGACTACAAGACTTTGTAGTACAAAGTGAAGTGGTCCTGTCCTAAATTATCTTTTTTTATTGTTTGCAGAAAATGTTAACCACATAATTGTCATATAGCTCCCTTGTGGAAAAGCCAGATTCTTTTTATTTCACATGCTCAATGAAAATAGATAATTTTTGAAGCAATGTTTTTTATTTGCTCAATTAGATACAGAGTTTTAGGCTTAATATATTAAAAATAATTACTTACAAATTTAAACAGTTACTATGTTACTGTCTTTCAAATATAAGTGGAACACTTATGCCTTCTCCAAATTCTAACTAAAGTATAAGTTCATGGAAATACTTCATAGGTATACCTGTTAGAGGTTTGTTACTGAATTAATGTCATTTTAGTCTGTTGGCTAATTCATTCATCCACTCAGAAGAATAAGGTTAAGATGATTTTTTTAAAATTTACCATTATTCTATCACAGTTGTCCCAATTTTTCCCCCTTTGCCCTTTGCCCTCTTCCACTCAGCTCAGCCCCACTCCCATAGTCAGTACCCATAATGTTCGTCTATGTCCATGGGTAATTCATACATGTTCTTTGACCACTCCCTCCCGCTTCTTTCCACTATTATCCCCCCCCCCTCTGGTCACTGACAGTCTGTTCCATGTTTCCATGCCTGTGGTTCCATTTTGCTGGTTGTTTTATTTTGTTCATTAAATTCTTCTTATAAGTGAGATCGTATGGTGTTTGTCTTTCACCGCCTGGCTTGTTTCACTTAGCATGATGCTCTCTACATCCATCCATGCTGTTGCAAAGAGTCAGAGCTCCTTCNCATAATGTTTGTCTGTGTCCATGGGTAATTCATACATGTTCTTTGACCACTCCCTCCCGCTTCTTTCCACTATTACCCCCCCCCCCTCTGGTCACTGACAGTCTGTTCCATGTTTCCATGCCTGTGGTTCCATTTTGCTGGTTGTTTTATTTTGTTCATTAAATTCTTCTTATAAGTGAGATCGTATGGTGTTTGTCTTTCACCGCCTGGCTTGTTTCACTTAGCATGATGCTCTCTACATCCATCCATGCTGTTGCAAAGAGTCAGAGCTCCTTCTTTCTTTTTGGTGCAGAGTATTCCATTGTGTAAATGTACTGTAGTTTTTTTGATCCACTCGTTTACTGATGGGCACTTAGGTTGCCCATCAGCACTTGGCTATTGTAAATTGTACTGCTATGAATATTGGGGTGCATAGGTTCTTTTGAATTGGTGTTTCAGAATTCTTGGGATATAATCCCAGCAGTGGAATTGCTAGGTCAAAAGGCAGTTCCTTTTTTGGTTTTCTGAGGAAATTCCATACTGTTTTCTACAGTGGTTGCACCAGTCTGCATTCCCACCAACAGTGCACTAGGGATGGCTTTTCCCTACATACTCGCCAGCACTTGTTTGTTGATTTATCAATGATGGCTATTCAGACCAGTGTGAAGTGTTATCTCAAGACAGAAATTATTGATGCTCTACTCAACAAAGAAATTGCATTATATAAGATTTATCTAAATCAGGGTCTATATTTTCGTGTTGAAATAAATGATTCTTTTAAAAAAGATTTTATTTATTTCTTTATAGAGAGGGAAAGGGAGGAAGAGAGGAAAAAAACATCAATGTGTTGGTTGCCTCTCGAGTGCCCCCTACTGGGGACCTGGCCCACAACCTAGGCATGTGCTCTACTCTGGGAATCAAACCAATAACCCTTTGGTTTGCAAGCTAGCACTCAATCCACTGAGCCACCCCAGCCAGGGAGAAATAGATTATTCCCTTACAAGAAAAAAGCATGAGAATCCTTAGAGCTCTTGTAGAAAACATGTGTAGGTTGTCAAGTTGTTGCAGGAGACTTTATCACTGTCTGCCAACTCTCTTGTGACCACAGTCTCTGAGAGAATCATAACAGCCACCAGGGAGAAAACCCTGTGTTTCCATCTCACCTGTGAGATGTGAATGTGAAAACTGACAAGAGTAGAAAAAGAACAGCATGTGAAGTGAAAAATCAAAAGCCTGAAAAATCAAAAAGGTTTTGCCTGTGTTTAAGACAACAGATAAGTTGTAAGACTGTTTCTACTTATGGTAGCTTCTTGTTATTTTCTCCTATTTTCCAAACTCTCTTGAAGGCAATACTCTTTATGTACAAAACTCTTGGCCCCAAATTGATACCCTCTTCTAAAATAAAATAGGAAATAATCCAGGAAAGTTTTTTGTCTACGATTAAGAAAAAGCATTTTGAAAATGTGTTTTTATCACATACCTTTATTTACAAAATTAAATAGAGGTTGGGGCTACTGTAATTGAACAGCCATATGTTTTAATCCAATTCAAACAGAAACTTCTAGGCTCCATTGTCCAGATTTTGTTTCACTTTTTCCAAACTCATCAGTGAGTGGTTGAAGGGGTTTGCTAATGCTCTGTAGTAAGTGTAATTTGTGTTTTGGCTTCTGTGATAGGGGACATCTCCTAAGTGGTCTCCTTTCAGGAGCCCCACCTCGTCCTCTGCGACAGAAGTAGAACAATCTCTTTGAAACACAAATCACACAAGTTAGTCCCCTGCTAGAGACCAATCAAGCCTTCATATATGGTCTTCCCTAGAAGAGTAAATCCCATAGCATCTAGTCTTTGCCTAAAACCAAGATGGCATACTGTGTCCTGTATTCTTGTTCTCCAGTTACACGGGACTCCTTTCGGTCTCTGAAATGTGAGAATCATTCCCCAGCTTGTGAACTGGGCTCTGGCTTCTCCTTAGAATTCCTTCTCCCGTGACTATATCTAGATCTCCACTCGTAAAGTTACTCTCCCTGACAGGTCTTCCATGACAACTCAATCTACAGAAACTATCCAGTCACTCTTTGCATGTCACCCATTTACAATTCTCTACTTGGAGCTCTTTGCTACTTTCCCCTTTGGGGTGATATTTCTTATTGCTTTATTTTGTTTTCTTCTCTTCTAGATTGCAGTGTCTATCATAGCTCAGGTATTTTCTGTCTATTCGCAGCAGTAGCCCCTGAACTTAGCACTGTGTCTGGCACTGAGTGGCAGCTTAGAAAAATCTGCTGAGTGGTTGAGTGTATAAATAAACAAAGTGAATAAAGGAAAGACACTGTCAAGCATGGCAGCAGAAGAAAGAATGAAGCATGGATCCAAATTGGTGGGAAGAAATTATTGGTTACTAGTGGGAACTCAGTTTGGACCTGATAACAGAACTGAGTGTTCTGGGGCAGGTTTAGAAACAGACTCAGCAGGCACCATCCAATGAGAGTTTAAGAAAATGACTCAAAGTGACACTTTAAGAAAAAAATCACACATGTGGGGCTATAGGTTTTGACCTTGGTGACTTTGGATGGAAGAGGATTTTCATGTGTTTCAGTTAGCCAAAGGCTTAACATGTGTTTGAGTTAAGCCTTCTGGGCTTAACCCAAACAGGGAAGGCTTCTGTTTTAATTCGGCCTGTCTTCACAATTGCTTAATACTGTTTTATACATGATATGACGTGCACTGATCCATAAGATACATTTCTTTTAAGGTATCTTTTTTCAAATTAAAGGAATAACTGATATACCTAGTAAGTGCTCTCAAAAGGGCTTTGCAAAATACTTCTTTAGTGTTTAAAGTTTATAATCAAATGAAAGGCAACTTTTTATACTACAGCTCTGTGTCAACACATACTTAATTGCAACATTCACTTTTCAATGGTTGGTTTGCTGTTTGGTTTGGTTTGTTTTTCTTGTCATTGTCTTCGACAAGATTGGGCATGGTTTAGAGGAAGTGACTAACCCACTGTTCCTGAGAAAGCATGAAAGAAACTAAGATTCCAACACCCGTTAATGTGTGGCTGTCCATCCTGTGAAAGATCTTCGGCAGCTAAAGTCCATACAAAGACTGATCATTAAGTAAAGAGATTACAATAGTCTTATTATTTTACAAGTTAAAAAAGAAATGAATGTACTGAGTGATGGGTCTATTGAAATCCTTCCTGGGAAATACACTGCCATAATATTATACCAGTAATACTTTTCTGTGAGTTGACAATTTTTAGTGTGTGAAACTATTTTGACAAATTAAAACACCCTGGATGGTATTCTACTGTTTAAGAGTATATTTTCAGGGCTGGGAATATAAAACAGAAAACTGTACTTGAACAAGAATTAAATTAAAAAAAATAAAAAGAAAAAGAAAAAAAAGGAGTATATTTTCTATAATAGTACTAATGGAAAAGTTACTCAGGGTTCAGTAATATTTTACAGAATAAAATTTTATGAGCACGTATATAAATAAACCATGCTAGCACAGAAACTAGAGTTGTGGATTACAGTTGTGAGTACATAAAACACAAGGGTTATTCCTGTATTATTATTTATTAATTATTGTATTATTTTCCAAACAAACTACAGTAAGCCTACTTTTGTCCTAGCCTGTATTGTCTTCTCATTGTTGTTTTTTTATTATTTGCGGAGATCATTTAAGCTAGGCCACAGAACTCTCGTGGGTATTGTTTGGAGGCCTTCCTGAACAGAGACAGGGTGAGTTTCTCCTCCCATATCTGGGAGGAAAAACCCATTATCTTTAACCTAGGGCTCTTTTCCCCAATTTAAATTTCAGATTTGTGTTTTTGTTCTCTTTCAAAAAAAGAGTAAAATAATTGTTGACATGAAAAATATGGAAATTTGAACATATCCAATTTTAATAATTTGTTTTGAAATTCAATATAGTATTTTAATGCAAAGGCCCTGAATAATATGGCAAAATACTGTGATTTTTGGAAGGGGTAATTGCTGTTTATTATTTGTGTGCTATTATACATGTCTTACCAACTTTCCCTTATGTTACATATAGATTGTATTGAATACACTTAGAGAATCTATGTGCAAATCTCTGAGTGTGATGTTACTTGTCTAGGTTTAATTTTTCCTAAAAATGGCAAAAGAAAATGACTTTCATTTTGAATATGGTGAGTGTAGAATATTGTAACCACTCATTCTAAATACTCCTGAAATAACCTCAGCAGATTAGGACACTTCTGGGAGTCTTCTTGGAAACAGGAAGAGTCCAGCAAAAAAAGTAGTGATCAATTAATTAATTAAAAATAAAGCTATATTAAAACAATGAAATCTTGGTTCTTACTCAAATTAACTCTACAGAAATGCATTCTAAGAGGCTCTCTCTTGAGCTTGAGAACTTGGACCCCCAGGATGTGAAAGGTGACCAGTGTACATCAGAAATTACTTTACCGAGCAATGTATGGTCATTTAGTTCTCAAAACAAAGTTGAGAAATGGTGCGCTCTTAGATGGAATGCGGAGTATGCATGTAAGTTGAAGTGATGAACACATGGAATGCTTTTATTTTTTAAATGAGAGTCAAAGAAAAAAGAGCAATGAAATAAGAAGAAGTAGTGATTTCCAAATACAAAGAGATTGTGATGTGGGGGTTGGACAGGTATCCATAGAGATGCATCAATATCTTTACATAGTAGGCATGTTCTTCAGTCTTTAATATAGATCTTTTGTTAGAGTAAAATTTGTAAACTAGAAATCATGGAGTCTTGTAAACAAGGAGGGCTTTGAAGCAAGGGCTGCTGGACATGAACTCTGTGAGGGAATTCAGGATGGAGGGTGTGTTGCAGGGACACATCTCCACTACTAATTAAATCGGATTTTGTAAAATGACCGGAGAAGGGGGAAATGGGTATTATCAAAGCAACTAGCAGTATCTGCTCCAAGAGGATTTTATCCCAAAAGCTGTAAATCCTTGGAGAAGACAGAAACAAAGTTAAATATGGTCAAAAAGAATTCAGTCCCATATTACTTAAGATCTTAAAAAGATCACTTAAGATCTTAGTGGAGGTAGAAATTATAGAAAGATTGAACAGGTAACATTCAAGTTATACTTCACTCAACCAAAGCTTTGTCTATATTCTACCCTATGCTCTAGATAAAAATGAAATATGAATACAAATATTAAAGTTCTGTGAACATTAGATTTTGGCCTGTAGATGGCATGGGTACCTGTGGGGGTGACTTTTCTTACTAGTCCCCTCTTGTGCCATGGATGACAGTAAACATAACTGAGACATGATGTGATCTGCTTGGGGAGGAGAGACAGCCAGTTTCCCAGAGGAAAAATGCGTTGAGCCCCCTCCTCTAAGGGCTTTTGTTGGGTTGTAATACACAGGAATACAGGGCAGCAAGGATCAAACAGTAGATAACATTTCAAAGAGATTTGGGGGCCCAGTCTGAGCCAGAGTCCGTCAGGAAGAGAGTTTTAGAGTTTCCTGCTCGAACCCTTAACATATGAATGAAAGCACTCTTAGCAGAGCAGATTTTGCAGGTTTTTCAGGAAGTCTTGGTGATGCCAGATTTTTCCCCTGGACAAGCTCTAGCAAGGCAAGAAGCTGCACCTCTCCCCATCAGGTATTCAGTTTAAGGGAACTAGAACCAGGAAGTGCTTCTCCCAGAGTACACGGGGACTTGGGCTTTGTCAAAGTTGGGGGTTGAGAGTCCATTGCTCCCTCTTTGTTGCAGCCCCCCAAGTCCTTACATGATGGCCTCCCACGTGATCAAGTCTGGATTAGGTTGCCCCCCCCCCACTCTGAGGGGTCTTACCCATCATTGACTTCTTACCAAGATTTGGGGGCAGGGAGAGAAAATTGAGGCAGCATTTGCTACCAGAGACAAGCTTTGTCTCCTGCAGCTCACATTCCAGAGGTCATCGCTTGCCCTTAGAGGGTAGAGTTACAATTCCCAGAACCAGGCAGAGTGGTCCACAACAGGTACCATTTTATTTCAAGTTTGCATAATTAAAAATAAGTTGTCTCAGACTGAAAGTGATGGAAAAAAAAGAGAGAATGGGCATCAGTGCATAATTAAGAGTTGAAGTCCCCTGGGTGTGTGATTGAGGTAGGAGGGAAGTGAGGTAGAGAGTGAGAGGTGGGCAAACTAGGAGCTGCTAAGTATGGGTCACAGCCTTGTGAAAAACAATTGCCTGTTACCTGACCTGTCGCCTGAAGGGAGGGATGGAGAGAAATTCATGTAGAGCCTCTTCTTTACCTCTTCTTCTGTTCAACATTTCCCCTGTGGGGAGTTAACTCTCTAATAATCCTGGGCTGCTTTATCTAACTTCTATGCCATCACCTGGGAAGGTCAGCTACAGCCTCTGTGCAGTATCAGGACAATCAGCTCTGTGCTGATGGACAAGGTCTAGCAAGTATGGAAGGCACTGGGAGTCCAAGAAAATTAGAGAAGGCAAATAAAATATGCCCAACTTGTAAAATTTAAGGGCACAATATTTCAAATAAAAATTCCAAATTAAAAATAACCTCACTTGTGCCCTGGCTGGTGTAGCTCAGTGGATTGAGCTCGGGCCTGAGAACCATGATCGCAGTTCGATTCCCAGTCAGGGCACATACCTGGGTTTCAGGCCAGTCCCCAGCAGGGGACTCATGAGAGGCAACCATACATTGATATTTCTCTCCTTCTCTCCTTCCCTTACTCTCTAAAGATAAATAAATAAAATCTAAAAAAAATAACCTCACTTGTTAAAATTGAAAGGTCTGATCTAATTTTGCCAACAGAAATTTATTTTTATTCTCACTTTAAAAAAATTCTGTATTTTATTATTAGTAAATACATAAATGGCACCCATGTTGCTAACAAATAGTAAACTTTTCTTTGTAAGCCGTAACTTAGATAAATTCATTTATACAAACTTCCAATTTAAAAAAATCATTGCACACTTTTATTCATGATTATTTTGAGGGATGACATAGATAGTTTTAACTGTATCTCTAAGCAAGCACTTCTCCTCATGTTATCTGTACTGTAAATTTTGGTGTTACTGCAAATGGCAATTAAATTTATAAATTCCACAACAATTTCTTCCATGTTCTTCATGATCACTGTGATTTGTACCTTTATTCCCATTATGAATGCCCATGAAAACTAAGAATGCATCTTTCATAAGGTCTTTTCACAAGGGTGTTTTGTTTTAATGCAAAGCAAATGTCTTATTTAAGCCTTTAGTAAAGTTTCATGGTTCAAAAACCCCTGAAATACTACTCAGCCTGGATAAAACATTCCTCACTGGAAGAACTGTTCAGCTGGTGGCTGCTTTGGAAAGACTCAGTTCAGCCCAGCACCATTCAAATTCCTCCCTCGTATAAACTACCTGGAGGAAGGATGATAATGCCAGAAATCAAGTAAGATGAAGAATATTTTAAGCCTCTCTGGCAGAAAAAAATGGGTTCTTATGGCCAGCATGACCTTGGTGTAGGACATTTTGGGGGGGATGGATGATCACCTCAGACAATCACTCTCCCAGATGACCATTAATCCCCAGGCAGTGACCTTGTCTGCATTGCTCTTGCTTAATTCAATTATTTGAGGTTGTGGGTTTTCCTTTGTGAATATTTTATTGTTCAGTCAGGCTCTCTGGCTTCCCTCTCTCCCCACTCAATTCTATTTCCCTGATATAGGCCAGCCCAGGTATACATTCACCTCACACACTCAGACTATATCTCATTCACAGAGAGAAAAACATATTTGAATTCTTAGATGCAAGTACTGTTAAGTGAACTTTTGGGGGAAAATATTGATAAACAATTTTCAAATACACATAGTCTATCAATGTATATATATGTCAGTATCATAAATAATTGTAGGTCATTTTATTCAAATATGATTTTATATGCAAATTAACATTACACTTAATAGTTTTACTATGAGGCAGAATTTGAAAATCACAATTTAGATGAGGTTGGATGTTACTAGTTGAATAAACAATCATAGTCCCTTGACATGAAACTGGAATTTAACATTAAAAGTAGGAAAAAAAATTGAAAGTGGGAATGTCATTCATGTTTTTATTTGCATGCACCCAGGTGTTTGAGACAAAACCCAAGTCTCCAGGTGGTGATTCAGAGTCACATCCATTTAGACTTACAGGAAGATGACCCTAGTAGTTAACATGCAACCTTTACATTCAGAGAAATCCTATTCAAATCTCAGATTTGTACTGAGGCTAGGATGCTTCCTATAAGTGACTTCACTTTCCCCTTGGGACTCTGGAGAGTACTACTAATAATCCTAATATTTTTAAGGGTTAAACATGAAGCTGTCACATGGTTTACTCTCCCTGTTAGTGTTCAGAACCCCGCAAAATGTTTATTTATAATAAATTGTGTATTTATTCTCACATGTTTAAACTCCAATCATCTTCACAGTGCTCTTTATTTGATGCAATACACCTATTGAGATTTTTCCCACTACTTAAAACAGCTTTTGAATTTGTTGATTTTGATGACTTTTAGTGCTTCTGCCGTTTTTTGTTTCACCTCTTCCATTTCAGCAAAACATTTCCCTTTGAGGACATTTTTCACTCAAGGAAACAAAAAAAAAGTCATTTAGGGCAAGATTGGGTAAATAGGAAGAGTAGAATGAACAGAAAGGGTCATGCCATTTTTGCTAAAAAGTGCTGAACACTCAGCACGATATGGACAGGTGTGCTCATAAATCACCCATCATGAAATGGGCAAACACACTGAAAGAATCTTTAAAAAAATATATTGGAGCTGAATACAGCCTCTCCCAACAACACCAGCTGGTACACTGATACAGATATACTCCCAGGACACTCACCTAGAGGGGGAAGCCTGTACTACAAGGAACCTGCCCTCCAGAAGATAATTCCAGTTTTGGGGGGTCCCCCATCATATTTCAGGGGACACATAAGTCTTGAGGTAGATGTATGGGGTTGGGCAAAAGTAGGTTTACAGTCAATTGTAAATAGAAATTAATACAATAATTAATAACACAAGAATAAACTCTGTGTTTTATGTACTCACAACTATAAACCTACTTCTCTCCAACCCATGGGAATATGCACATATATAGCTTATTATAATCACATTATTCCACTTGCAATGTTTATTTTTGTTCAAGATGTTGTTATAATAATAAAATAGTTTATTGAATTATAAATCTATAGCCTCATTAAAATAGTAACTAAATTGAAGCTCTTTTAAATAAATTGTACATTAAATGTGACATTTTGAAATTATTAATTTTATTATATTTCATAAATGTTGCCTACAATTTATTTGTGTATAAACTTTATATAATGTAATTTTTATAAGTATGTCAATATTTCTAGACTTGGAGAACTCAGCTTCTTAGTAAGTACATAATTAGTAGATAAACAGCTGGGTTTTCCCAACCATTTCCATGTGTCATAGCAATATTACAGACCCCCATTTCAAGATTTTATACTTTTCTGTGATAACTTCCTAAATAATAATATGTACATGTAAGCATCAATTCCAAAGCAATTGATCTATTTATTTATATATCGATTTATTATGTCAAAAAGCTAGTTTTTCATATTGGGCATGGAGATAATGTTTCCTGCAGGGTAACCAGCAGGAGGAGATGTTTCCTGGCCTTCTTCACAGCTTGTCTCGTGGTACAGAACCCAGATCCGTGAGGATGGCCTCTTTGTCCTCCTAGGAAAGAATTATGCTCTCCATGGATGTTTAACAAACGCAAAATTCAACACAATGATAAATGCAGGAACTCTACTCATTTGACTTTAAAATTTAGATATTTCATTTGATAAAATATTGCAAAAACATGCATTAATGTTTTACATTATAATAAGGTTATAAAACAAAATCTTGTGGAAGCTACTATTTTAAGTATATATTATATATATGTATACATACACACATGTGGAATATAGACTTATATATGTATTTAATACATGTACTTAAATATGTGTGTGTATCATCATTAAATCATTAAATCCAGACATCACTACATTAGCGAATCTAGGCATCATTTTATTTGACAGCCTAAATCTTCTTTCACTGGTAAAATTTAAACATCTGTGTAATTTCTGCTCAGGTTCCGATGGCTTAGGAAAAACAGTACTTCTATTTGGTAAATATATCCTGGTTTAAATAACCAAAGTTTCATCCATACTCTGAAATATTTTTTCCACTTTGAGAATACTTTAAAAAAATGATTTATACTTGAATTTTTAGATGAACGCATTAAGTTAACATTTTAGGAGACAGAATATTACATTGGGAAAGATGAGATCTGTGCTCCATTTTGATATGTTGATTAACTCATCTCTTTTTTTTAATTAGACATGATAAGCCCAACTGACCACAACCTTTAAATTAACACCTGCAAAAGCTCCACATATGACTCCATCTTTAACCTGATAAATGATACATGAAAATACTACTTTCTATGTCTCTAAGTGTCATTAAGATGGCAACACTTGTTTAGACAAATGCAATCTACCATTCATTGGATGCTGATCTCCTGCCAAGTACTCTAAATGGCTTATCTTGGCTGTGCCTCGTACCGAGCTGTGATAGGCATTTCCGCATTGAAGGTAGGGGCCTTCATGAAGGAGTAAGCACCTCAGAGGTTGCACTCCTAGATGAGATGGATGAAACACAGGTTGTACCATAACCGTTTGCAGCAAGAGTAGAGTCGACATCTCCAATTTATAAAACAAGACCATCTCCAATTTATAAAACAACTTCCCTTACACAGAATAGTTTCTGTTGAGCTATATTGCAGGTTTTAGAGAAACCTGGTATCCATCACATTGGAAGGCATAAGGAACTTGTACAGCATTTAATAGAAAATATAATAATGCTCATTAGAGGTGTCTGGGTTTTAAAAATTATGTTTGGATGGCCATTTTCAGTTGGAGATCACAATCAAGATGTGAAGCATTTTCCACTGTTTGTGTGGGGTTTGAAATAACATGGAAACCATTAAAATTGTTTTGAATATATTTGTTTAAAACCTCACACGTTACAATTTCTAAACTCCTAAGGTCTCTTTGGTGGATAACATAAGTACATAAAACACTGTGTCAGGGTTTCCACTATAAATGTTATTTCTCAGGGATTTATAACTTTTGCCGTAAAATGCAACCCTGAGCATTAACTATCTTTTCTCAGTGCAGAGACTGACATTTTTATGTGTAACTTTTCCTACACATGTGAAAAAAAAGCTGCAGCAGAGCTGTTTTAAGGCCACATGTAATTGCTGAGAACATACTAATATTGCAGTTAAGATGTATACCTGAGTTTCACTCACTGAAGTCAAATACTTTCATAAAACAGCAGTTAACTAGTCTGTAATAGGGTCTAACCATGTTTTATTTGAAAACACTTATATAAGCCCTGCATTTGTCTGGGTGTTACTTTTTTTTCAAAGATGTGAGCCCTCACTACCGGCTTTATCTCCCCTTCGCCCTCCCCCTCACTTCACACATGACATAGTTCATTACACACACAAGTGCTTTGTGGTCTTACTGGATTATGAGAGAGGCAAATGGAGGCATCTAGTACTTCCTATGAGGAATGAACATTGACTTTCTGTGAAAAAAACATAAATGGATTTTCTTAATTGGACTTCGGGCATCGGAGCAATTAATAATAGATTGTGTCATAGTGAGGGCTTTGTTTGTATTTAAAGCCATAAATTACAAGTATTAAATGTATATTTATTCCAAGTTAAACTCATTTCTAATTGACATGGTACTTAGCCCAAGGCTTTTAAGATCTTTTAGTATAATTAAATTAATAGAAAGCTATAGATCACAGGATGATAAACAAACAACTTCGACTTTAATATGACAGATATACAGAACAGGTCGTGTAAGTAGATCATTATTATTGGTTTAGGTTCAGCAAAAAAGACCACCAGAATGAAAGTGGAAAAAAAAAAGAGGAGAAGCTGTGGTTGACATGGGTGACACGAGGCATCCATTCTGGCCCATGTCTGAGTAGCCCGCATCAGGAATCCCAATCTAAGTAGGAAATTCATTATGAAAATGTCTTGGTTGGATCAATGCCTTATTCAGAAGCTCTTAAAAACCCACATCAAACATTTAAAGAATATTATGATCAACCCAAGCCTTGGGCAGTCAATAAAATGTGATAGTATTTCATATATGTAGTGCAGAATTAGCCACCTTTAGCTCTTACTATTTTTCAAAACCTTCATTTATAAATATTGTTCTTAGTGCTAAATGCATATTATAAATACCATTGGCCTGCGATGTAATGCTGGGTTCCAGTTTTATAATTTCATTCATTCAAAGAACTCAGCATGCTTCACAACAGTTTGTTTGCCTGGTTTGTTTTGATAATACCCTGAGGAGGCAAGATACTTTCTCTAATATAAGGACAAAATGAGATATAGGCCAGGTCTGCAGGCTAAATGGTTTGACTTCAGGTCAGAATTGTTCACTGTTGCCCATAATGTGGACACTAGTGGTTTTCTTCACATCAGGGTCATTTCATTCACCAGGGTGAATGTCCTAATGCCCACATTTTTGCCCTCTATTTGTCCTGAGATTTGTCATTTATATGTCACCACAAGACTAATTGCTCCTCAAGGGTGAGGTCCTCATTAAATTTTGTATTCCTGATGGTCACATTCCTGTGCATGTAGTAAAGTGTGATAAACACAGGCATAATGAAGGCATGCATTTTTCTCTTAGCATTTCTTATTGTTGGAAAGATTCCTTTTCACAGGGCAATACGACCAGAGAGGAGCAGGCACCTATTCAAAGTAAAGCACTACAGCTCCGTGGTCTTTGATCCTTACGTGAGATTCTACTGCTGGGGTTTTAATCTGTCAGTCCTTTCTCAGGTGTAATCAAACTTACAATAGGCCCCCCAAACCAACCAGTACATGGCTTTCTCAACACTGAACTTGGATACTTAGTGAATGCTTATTTATATTTTTGAGTTTATGAATATCACTGTTCTCATTCATTCCCCAAAGTGTACAGCATTTTGTTGTGCAGGCAATATTACATTGCGTTGATTTTGTTTTTGATAGGCTGGATGTGTCAGTGGAGGTTCCAGAATAAGTTATAATTGTAATTAGATTTTTACTCATCTGGCGTCCACATGAGGACTTTTTAGCAGTTTCTCAGTATCACCATAGCCCTATGTGATCTGTGCAGTGTGGGAGTTTCTGTACCATTAGGACTTCCTAATTTTTTTTCTGGAATAAAATTTTTAGTTTGGAATAATTTTAGGTTTATAGAAAAGTTGCAAAGCTGATACAGAGAGTCCCCATGTACTGCACAGTCAGTTTCCCCCATTGTCACCATTGTACTTCACCACAATTTATTTGTCACAGCCGAGGAAATAATATAGGTGTACTATAATTAAAATCTGCATGAACTGAGCTGTAACTAGTTTTTCCACTAATGTCCTTTTGTTACTCCAGGACCCCATCCAAGAGACCATGTATGGTGTGGAGATAATTTCTCTGAAATGTGTCTGGAGCAAATCTCGCGTGCCTCTCTCCTTGCCCTTCTCGTTCTGAGTATTAACTGCAGGGGAAGGGCAGGAGAGGCCCATTTGGATGTTATAGAGAACTGACTCCTATAATCTGTGCATTTCCACTAAAATCTGGTGGAGTTATCATGGCAGCAAGTTAACAGGGATGCTGCTTCAGACACTCTAACCTCTAACTGTGTACAGGCAAGGGAAACCCATGTGGAAGCAGCTGAAATGGTCTAGTCAACTTATTTACCACATATCGCAAGGCTACTTCCTTGATACTAATAGAATAACTTTGCTTTCTGTTATGATCTAACACAACAGGAAAACGCTAAGGGTCCAGCTTGCCCTAACTGGAAATATTTCTTTCCAGGAGGGACAATTAAACAACTCGGTGCTGGTTTAAAGCAGTCTGGAATGTCATATCATTGAACAAGTAGAAGATGCCTATGGAACACACAACCTTATTAAAAGTTTTGTCCAAGTGACACATTTCCATAGACTGGGACCATTCTATTTTTATAGCATGAATAATTCAGAAAACTTGGATATGTGTTTGCTAGGTCTATACCATTTCTCTGAAGATATTCTTCAGTGTGAAGTTGCTAAGTCTGGGCACCTGCAATCACAGTCATTACACCCTTGGTGACAATCCAGTCAACGCACATCTAACTTTTCCTTGGGGAGAAGAGTGGGGTATATAATGTGTTAATGACATAGGCCATTAAAATTTAACTAAGAATATAGGGCACTGCTTTAGTTTTCAAAGCCTTGCTCAACAATCAGGAGTGTATTCAATTTACCTCCAAGACTTTTGAAAGAAATATAGAAAATTGATGTGAAAGACTGTCAGATCCATCAGTTATGTCAATGTATATGTTTGAATCTATTATTTCCTTGGTCTATTTAATTTTGTGCCTAAGGGCTTTGAAACCATCTATTCCTGAGAATAAGGCCTTTATCTGGGACTTAAATAGGTCATTTAACTTTATTGTTATTCTGCACAATGATTCTAAATCCAATAATCTTTGTAAAACCCTTAAAATACATTTATAAGTCCTATAACTTAATTATGAATTAGAAAGCACAAAGGAAAGGTTTCATCTGCACAATTACACTACTTACTAGATGTTATAATTTTTTAGTTATACCTCAATTAAAATTTCAAAATTGCTGACTCGTATATTCTACTTTCAAACTTGGTAAATTTAAATGTACTTTACTGTTGGTGTGAAATAAGTTGGGTTAACTACTAGGAAAAACCTTATGGAGATTTCTCTAAAAAATGTGTGTATACCCAAAAAGTGAAAACACGATATCAAAGAGATAGCTGCACTTTCATGATATTGCAGGATTTTTCTCAATGACCAAGATACAGACACAAACTAAGTGTCCATCAAGAGATAAAAGAAGAGAGCAAACACGGTGCGTATGTACAATGGCATATCATTCACCCATGAGGAAGAAGGGGAACCTGTCATTTTCAACAACTGGAGAGAACCTGGAGGACATTATGCTAAGTAAACTAAGCCAGAGGAAAACAAACAATGTATGATGTCACTTAGATGTAGAATAAAAAAAGTAAACTCAAAGAAACAGAGTAGAACGTGGTTCCAGGGTCTGAAGGGTTGGCAAAAATGGGGGAGAGGCTGATAAAAGGGTAGAAACTTTTAGCCATACTATGAATGAGGTCCAAGAATCTAATGTAAAACATGGTGAATGTAAGTGATGAGACAGTGCTGTATAATTGAAATATTCTAAGAAAATAAAACTTTAAATGTTCTCACCCCCCAAATGCAAATATGTGAGGTGATGGATATGTTCATTTACTAGATGGTAGGAATCTTTTCACAATGTATTATGTATATCAAATTGCCACATTATACCTTTCAAATATCTTAATTTTTATGTCAGTTATGTTGCAATAAAGCTGGAATAAAAGATAAACAAATAAATAAATGTGCCTAAACCAATACAATTATAGATTTTTGGTCCCAGTATTTATCATTTTGGTTGTTTTCATTTAAGAAAAGCAAGTGGCATCTCTGTCCCTCTGGACCTGCTGCATGGTATGGCAACACTGTGATGATCCATTGAAAGAGAGATTCAAGGGTGATTCCACTACACTGTAAGATTTTAATGCAATGCAGAGCCCAGATGCTCTTTAGTTAGTGAAGTCCATTTATGCATTGACATAAGCTAGACTTGAGTTCCTAACAAAACAATGGCTGCGATTTTGAAACCAGAATAAGTGGTTTATGTGGGCTGCTTCTCAAATTTCCCTGTTGGTCAAGGATGCCATCTGGAAGGCTGCCTACACGATGATCCCTGGCCACAGGTATTAGGCCTTTTCAACAAGAATCATAAATAACTTAGTCGACAAAATAAAAAAACAGGAAAAATGTGAATGAATTCTTTGTTCAATGGCTTAATTGTCTCATTTATGTAACTTGTGGTTAGCCTCACTCAAGATTCTTGGCATTGTTGGATTTGGGCTTAAATCTGCAATCTTCTGATGATCACCACAAAACAACAAAAGAAAATGAAATCTGAAGCCTCCTGGACATTTTATCAGGCATGTAATTAAGTTCCTTTGCTTCCCACTCAATTTAATTAAACCAAAATGCTAAAATACTTTCAGTAAGGTGTGTCTGGAGGCATTAAAATCGTGTTGTTTTTCCATGTGTTAATCTCTAAACCAAACAATAATTGTTCCAGTCTATGTCTTTGGTTGCAAATGTTATTTTTAAACCAATTTAAACATGCTAAATTAATACATAACTAAAACTTGTTTAAATTGGACAAAGCAGTTAGGAAGGGTCCCATACTTTATTCTCAAACAACAAAGATAAATTTCTACTCATTCTTTCAATTAGTATAAACAGCTAATGTAGCATAATATTTTAAGGTTGTATTCTGGATTAAATTTAGATTTAGAAAAAAAAGTTGCACAGACAACACTGAATCCCTGCATGCCCCTCACTTAGATTTTCCGGACACTAACACATTTTATAACCATATCAGATTTGTCAAAGAAATAATATTCGCACAATACTATTAGCTAAACTACAGATTATATTTGAATTTTACCAATATTTTCACTGATGTTTGTTCTATATCAGGATCCAGCCCAGGATCATACTCAGCCTTATTCCTTGTCTCTCCTTCGATGGGTAATAGCTTCTCCATCTTCTCTTGTTTTTATGACTGAGCGTTTTGACAAGTACTGAAATAGTATTTTGTACCATGAACCTCACTTGTGGTCAATCTGACGTTTTCCTGTCATGAGAGTAGAGTTACAGATTAGGGGCAAGACAACCACAGAGCTGACGTTGGTGCTTTTTTACCATCTCATATCAGGTGGTTCATGGTAGCACACGGCATCACTGGTGTGTCAACCTAGGGCACTTTGGAACACCGGCCAAACGAAGTCGCTGTTCCCTTTCCAGGCTGTACTGTTTGGAAGGAATTCAGTGAGTCCAGGTCACACTCCAGCAGGAGGAGGTTAAATTCCATCACCTGGTGGTGGGGGTGCCTTACATATAGTGTGTGGAATTCTTACGTAAAAAAGACTTGTGGCATTTTATTTTAAAATAATTTATACTTTTCATATAGGAAAAGCTTCAATGGTTTGCCACCCGCCACTGTGGCACGCACCCTGAAAGTATGCTGCATTAACCCTTTTCGGATGTCTGCCATGCCATGCTAATAATTAAACAAAAAAGTCAGTCAGGGACGGATCTTCCAGAGATAAAGATATGATTTCTTCATTTCTCTGCACTGTATGTTGTCCGTATGAATCAAGATAACTTTGAAACCTTGTTTCTGAGGCAAGTGCCTAAGACACATGGACATCTCATTCTGGTAGGACGACCTGGCACGGGATCATGCTCTACATAAACCAATCTAATAAGCTTGTAGTTTGTTTTGCTTCAGTACAATAATTTTGCAAACAAATTTATTAGCCTTGAGAGTTTTTATCTGGGAAAATGTGGTATCTATGAAGCTCTAAATTAAGCATCTAATGTTGAGAAATGACATTAAACTATTAAGCTATTTTAGTTCAGAGTAGTCAGAATAAACATTACCATATGGTAGAATTCAATAAAGTGTTGTCTCAAATCTCAACCAGTCTGCTGAGAACACTACATTTTATGAGTTGTCTCTAAAAACTGATTTTAAATGAAGCCAATAAAAGATAAAAGTATGATAGTGTATTACTTCTCTCTTGCTGCATAACAAATTTTGCAGAATTTACTGGCTTAGAACAGCACAGTCACGTCTTAAGAGTTTCTGTGGATCAAGGATCTGGCCATGCCTCATCTGGGTCCTTTGCTTCAGGTCTCTCATAGGCTGTTTTAAGGTATTGGCCAAGGTTCGGGACTCATCTGAGACTCTGCTTAGGAAGGATCTGTTTCCACGCTTACTTATATAATTGTTAGCAGGATTTTTTTTTTCTTTTGAGTTGTTCAACTGAAAACAAAAGTCTAAGTTTCTTGCTTGCCATTGGCCAGAAGCTCCACTCAGTCCCTCGCCATGTGAGACTCTTTACCATGTTAGCTTCACCAAAGGTGGCATGAGAGTGAGTCTGCTAAAAATATTGATGTCACAATATGTGGAGCCCGATCACCAAGTACATCCACTTGATATTGCCATATTATCTTGGTTAAAAGCAACACAGTAGTTCAGTCCTCATTTAAGAAGAGAGGGTTACCCATGTCCATGAATATCAGGAGGCACAGTGGTCCCTGAGGATTATTTCAGAAGATGCTTATAGCAAACACATGATTTTGTAAGAAATGTGTGATTAGTAATTAAATTATACATTAAAGTTTTAAGTAGCTCTTGTTCTAAATAAACTTGGTATTTAGAGTTAAAAATTACAAACTTAATAAAAAAGAGTGGTAAACTTTAAAAAAAATTTGATGTTGTTATACATGAATTATTTTGGAGAAAATCTATTATAAATGGGTAAAACAATAATCTTGATTCCTTAGGTATTGTAAGTAGCCCTTTGAATAAAGAAGGAAACAAACTTACAAAGTTTCAATTGTGGAAACAATTGAAATCCAGCCATAGGGGTAAAAGCTATGATTCAATAAAGAAAAGAATGAGGAAGAAACTATCTAACTGAAAGAGGAAGAAATATGGAGGAAAAAAGGACTCTTGAATATTTATGAAGTGTGACAAAGGACTAAACATTCTGGTGGAGAAAATAAACTAGTCGTATATTTAAATTATATACCAACCCTGCTGTAGGTACCCTAAGACTTCCTTCTGAGTGAAAGCAGAGTTGTTCTCTGCTGTGTCCTGAAGTTATATAAGATACTTCAGTTTTTATTCTACTTAAAACTCTGTTTAATAAATCACTAGAGTTTGCATGTAACAGACAAAATTGAGTAGCTGCATCATAACATTTATTTCTCTGCCTTTTAGCCTCCCTAAGGCTAGATTGAAGATCTGTCAAAGTTTTAAGAGAAAGAAGACACACTTGAGAAGGCTGCTTGAGAAATTTGAAGCACAATTACTTGTTGAATATTTCATTTTTTACTTAATTTAGTTGTACTTTAATCCTTTCTTTTTTAATTGTTGTTCAAGTACAGTTGTCTTCATTCGAAGAGTCTAAAACCTATTCTTGGTTTAAGTCAATTTAGCAGGGCTGGTTCACTAGGTTATACCATGTTGACCTCTTGAGGAATAACATCCTTTATTGAACTTTGAATGGAACTCCTGGCCTTTATCATGAGATCGTACCAGAGAGAGCTCTTGGACATGCATTATTCTGTTAACTTTAAGGGTGTTGCTAAGATTGTCAAATATGGCATTATCCTGGGCTTCCATCCTAATGAGCTTTAATAAATCTTTTCTGGCCTTAGGATCAGGACTAATCTTCTTTCTCTCTAACACTTTGACTTATTGTTGGTATTTTCTTCTGTATAAAGACCAATTGACCAGATTTTTCTTTTTATCAGTCTGTTGATTACCAGAAACCTCAGAACAAATTTGTGACCAACCCTTTATAGATATTTATGTCATGTAGTTTTATACGTGTATTCTTAACTGCCAAACTTGTTCTTTTCTAGTTTTGTTTTCCTTTATTTTATATAAATTTAAAGTGTTCTTACTTTATAGTATGGTGCACTTATAAAGTTAGTTAATAGATTTTTTAGTATGTTTAAAATAAACAAAATTGCTTATTTTAATTTTTAAGCTGGTGGATCTTCAACTGGGGATTATGAAATGGTATCTTGGTTTTATAAAGAAAATATTGATTTACATTTATATTATATATAATAAGTTATACCCCTATTACTTATAAAATGAAGAATGTACATAAGGTTTAAAATTGGGACGTCACTAAGCCTTAGAATACAGAACAAAATAACCCTCATTCTATGTAGATTATTCAGAGGGGAAAATAGGTGTTCTAAAAATAAGTAAAAAATGATAACACCAAATATCTATGGTGTTTTAAAAATTGTTGCACATTTTTTGTCATTCTTCTGCTAAAGAAAAAGAATCTATTTTCTCATCTTTCGTATCTGGGCTTATCTGGTGATCTGTTTAAATCAAGTGGTGGAATTGACCTTGTGTGCTCAGATATTTTCTGAGGATGGTTCTAAGCTGCCAGTTTCCACTCTTATACTTGGAACATTCCTTCTTGATCCCAGCTGTCCCGCTGTAAGGAAGCCCAAGTAGCATATGGAGAGGTGCACATGGAGAAGAACTGAGGCTCTCAGCTCATTGTTCCAGCTGAGCTTCCAGCTGACAGCACAAACTGCCAGCCGTGGGAACTGGACAAGTGTGGACCTTCTAGCCGTCCCCATGCTCCAGCAAACATCGTGTGAATCAGGAGAGCCTCTCAATAACCCCAAAGAACCATGAGATAGAAATCATTGTTATAAATCAGTCAGTTTTGGTGTGGTTCCTAACGGGACAATAGACAACAAAAACAATTGGCTTTGCTTTTGCGTTACTCAATTTAATAGAATTTACAACAATGACAAATATTGAGACTTCTTATAAAGAAGTGTTTCTTTCTTTTTTTCTCCTTTTTTTATAGTTGTAGTTTGGAGGAAACTGTGATTGCATTGTTTACCTTTAGATGAAGCACTTCAGTCAGTGGAAGGACACAACAATTACATGGGTAAACTAAAATGTGAGTAAGGTTTTGGTTTTTCTTGTTTATTACCACATGGGTAAACTTTTCCTTTTCCTCACCAACAAATATTTCACACATAGTGAGAACATGAATACATGAGAAAACATTTGGATATTTGGGTACAATAATATTATAGCCTTATAAAATATACTTATTTATAGCACACAATATTTTGAAATTAATATTTCTGATATTTAAAATAAGTGCTTTTCAATTTTCTGTGTTTTAAACATTTTATATAGTATCAGGTATATTATTTGTTTTTAGTTACGTGAACATAAACTGCAACTTTATTCTAAATGGTTAATTACAATATTTGTGTCCTTGGCTCAGACCACCTTAGCACTTCCTTGTACTTTGACATTTTAACATCCTTTGACATTACATGACCTTATCAACTGAACTAGATGACTATTAAAATGCAATAAATGTCTATTTGTGGTGCTATGATATTAGGGGCTCTACAATATCAGAAGAGTGAGCTGGTGTTGCCTCTTAGTAAGTTCTTACTGCCCTGGCCACAGGTTGTCCAGCAATTGGAACCATAATTTTCTTGTCCCCTATAACACATTGTATGTACCAGGGATGTCAGGATGTGAGTTTGAGTTCAAGAACAAAAAATAAATCACTGCCAAATAAAAAGTCATTGCCCTATAAAATTTTAATTAACTTTGTATATTTTCATCTTTATGATTAAGATATCTGAGTTCTGAGAAACCAACAAACCATGTGACTAATCTTCTAAAATATGGGTGACACTTTTCAGACTAAACAGAGTAGAATTTTGCTATATTCCCTCCAGAAGAAGAAGCACCCAAGCGTCATTGAATAGTAGAAAGCAGTAAGTGGCAGAAAGGTCCAGAGGAGCAGTACAATTCAGCTGTGGCACATTGCTATGGGTAGATGCAAGACATGAGGAAATAACTAAACAGCACACACTGAAATTTATAGTTCTGCTTGTACTGTCTAGGATGATTGACTGTTAAAAAATAAACGGTGAGGCAATTATGATTCTGAGGTAAAGTATGATCATTGGTGAGCACTGGATAAAAATTTAGAACTGGACCTAGTTCTGTGCATGAGCATCTGCCTGCAAAGCATAATTTAGTAATGGTATTCAATAATTACTGCTGCAATAAGCAATGAACATAACCAATAACAATAAAACATCATCTTTAGGTGAATATTTCATGATCTAAATTTTATAAATTTCAAATACAAGAGATAAACATACAGAAATGCAAGACATGTAAGTTCTATGAAAAAAATACATGTGCTGAAGAAATATGAAACTTATTCAATTGAAGTTAGAAAAAATTAGGAAATTGTTTTACCTTGTGAGGTGAGTGTAAGAAATGTGACCTCCAGAAGGATAGCATAGAAAAAAAAAAGATAAACAAAACGGGCAAAAGGAAAATGGAAAGTGATATAAAATAGATTGCAAGAAAATTAAAAATTCAATAACTGAATAAAGTTCACACAAGGGAAGGAAAGAATGTCAAAAAATTGAAGCCATGATAAAAGAATAAAATTTAATGAATTTTCCATGAAGATAGAGGCATATGAATATCAATTTAACAGGAGAGAATAAAGGCTAAGGATAGGATAGAGAATGGATGATTGATGTTTCTAAAGATACAAAAGCAATGAAAAATAAAAAGAAAATAATAAAATATTATAGAAGACAAATTTCATGAACTGAGAAGGACATAAACATGGAGAACAGGTTTGATACTTGAGAAAAGTATTTAAAATACTCACAAATAAACTTCTGTGTACTTAGGATTTCAAATATTATAAAGGGCTAGAAACATCCATTTTAACAACAATATTTAAATGATATTGCATAAAGTGGTTTATCTACAGACTTTCTACATTAAAAAATGCAAAAATGGCATGAATAAAGACTATGCAGTGTTTGGAAGTAAACATGAAAAGTTAGGTCTAAGAAATTTATATTCCTTCAGGGGTGAAGGTCAGAGAAATACCTTTTAAGGTGTGAAAAATATCAGAATTTATCTCACCTATATAAACTTGAAAAAATGTTTCTCATTCTTCTATCTCAAGAACTCCAAGGAAACAATTCTATATCATCTAGACTTCTAAGTTATGACATTTTTATTGTACTTTTCTCTAGCAATCACATTGAAACCCATGGTCTGAAATTTATAACACTTTAAGATCAAATACTCTCCTTTGCTCCTTCTGTCTGAGCCAATTCCCAAGCTCTAGATAAGCATGCACTTCCCTTCTGAAAAGTGCTGGACAACATATAACTCAGCCAATTTGATGATGCATCAGGATAAATAAGGTAAAAGAGACAGTGTGGCTTAGTCTAGGTTGAAAATGTGGGCATTTCAACCTAGAAATGAGAAGTCCAGAGCTAGACTGCCCAGAAAAGAACCCAGTACATTAGGGCAATATAAATTAAAACCACAATGATATACCACTACACACTCATTCCAATGGATAAGGGTGAAAAGACTTGACCATACCAAGTGATGGCAAGTGTGGGATGGAATTGGGACTCAAACTCACTGTTTTTAAGAATGCAAATTAGTACTAATAATTTAGAAAACAACTGGGAATCCTCCCTACTAGTCATTATTTACTCAAGAGAAAATAAAATATATTCATGTATAAGGGCTAATTGTCTGAGTGTTCCTGGTAGCATTATTTACGATAGAAAAACAATGGAAACAAGTCAAATGCCCATCAAAAGGTAAACATGCAAAAACAGAGCCTTATAGCAAATTACTAAACATTTATCTCTACTGCTTTTGGTCGATTAATTGGTATTCTTTGAAAACAGTTTTCTAATTAGGAGAATATTCACTTTATTCAAATCAAATTATGCCTTTTACTCCTCCAATATTCCAGTATTTCTAAATGATGTCATGAACATCAGTATCACATGTTTTGTAGAAACAGTCATGTCTAGAGCAACTGCTGATCTGTGCTCTAGTGACCTCACAAACACAAAGTCAGAGTCTTTGTACAAGACTCATTTCCAGGGAATCCATGCCACTCTCCATTGACTTCTTCCAGTTTTCTAGTTTCCAGCAAAATGAAATATGTATGCATTTGCTTTTAAAAAATACTGCTGTAAATCAATGACAAGATGATTAGTCAATGAATGCTGAGATTTACATTATTTTGATTTTAGATATAGAAAATAGATTGACTTGGAAATAGATATACTTGCCCACCTTAATTTCTTTTGGTACCTCTTTGTTTAAAGTTAAAATGGTCATAGTACTTCAATCATTCATTTGCAGTAATTGTAAACAGCTAAGAAATCTCTTGAGATCTTCACAATGCAAATCAGGAAAGTAATTTTATTTTTCCCTGGAATTCTTTCTATTTTCCTTGCTAAAAAATAATACAGAAGATCAGATCTTATTTTTCTCACTTACAATAATATCAGATTATATTCTTAAGACATGGCTCTATTTGTTTGTTGTTTTTCTCTATATAATTTAGGTGAAAAAAATCAGTACATTTCGTCTCCTTGATTTTCAACATTAGCTCTTTGACTCTAGGTCAGAGCCACACACTCCAGAAATAAGGAACTGGGCTCTTTGATAGTGGGTTACCAAAGGTCCCCGTTCTTGGCACTCAGACCTTTATTTTTCTTTAAACCTTGAAAATTTTATTATTTTATAGGTTGAATAAATTTTACAGGTCTGTTATTTTATATTATTTTAGGAAAAATGCAGCTAAAGAAGAAAATGTTAATTTTACAAGTGGCGTTGTTCCCAAATAGGACCTGGAGAATCCTAGGGGTCTCAAGTCATCAGACCTGGGCTCTGTCCTTGCTTCTACCAAAGTTCCTCTTCTTTCTATTCACATTCATAGTGGTTTTCATGTAGATTACATTTTTTTTCAAGGAAAGCAAGAACTTTTGTTTCTCTCTTTAACCAGGAGAACAAGACAAAGAGTTGTTCCTCAAAGCTTTTCATCTTTTTTTGTAGTCATCTTCAAGATCTACTAAAATCTGTGTGTATGCATATGTTTGTGTATGTAAACATGGATAAATATTAGCTCACACATATAATTACCCATGTGAGCATACATGTGAGTGTATGTAGTTGTGCACACATGTGCACACACATGCCTGTGCATCTCTGTTTATATGTGTGTGCCTCTCTGTTGGTATATTTGTATCTGTGTATACATGTAAGTGCATATATGCACACATATATACTTGTGTGTGCACACATCCATGCATGTGCATGTTTGTACGTGTGTGGGCATGCATTTGTGTATGTAATTAATATATGGGTGAATTATTGATTATACATGTGAATGTATATGTGCATATGTGCAGATATACTTAAACACATATACATTCATAAACACATGCATATATGTTTGAATATATGTTTGTGGATGTTAGATAACTTACTGCCAAGGCTTAGATCTTTCTAAAATGTTATCTTATGACCCCTGACTCTATCATCTCAAATTTTCTCATTTTCCATCTTTTTTCCTTCTATTTTCTTGTTCTTCTTAGTACCTGTTAGCATTTGTCTTGCATATTGTCTTTCTCTTCACTATAATGCAAATCCCAATTTGGAGGTATTTGTGGCCATTTTGTTCATTGCTATATTCCCAGACCTGAAGAGTCAGGCATGTAATGGGGTTTAAAAATATTTATTGCCGAGAAATCTCAGTCTGTACCCACTGCCAGGCTTCCCTTCCACACTTACCCTTGTCCTTGCACACCCTTCCTTATACACAGAGGAGAGTGTGAAGACAGTGTGCTGTAGCAACCTCTCTGTGCCTGCTCGCATGCCTACAGCAACAGCCCACTACTGAGGGGAAAAAGGAGAGCCTTGTAAAGTGGTCAGCACCTCATGGTTTTCTGTGCACAAAATCTAACAGATGCCATAGTCAGTGAATGGAATGATTGTAGCACACTAAAACTATGGAGGAGAAGTTACAGGTCTCGGTCTGAAGTTAAGAGTGTTCAGCAAACTATTATCTTAAGTCCCTCTTGTGTAAAAAGAATAGTTATAAACCTGGAATGTGACAGCCTCTAAGGCTGAGTCATTCGTGAACACACTAGGCTGTTCTCTGCCTCTTCACAACCTCCATCGCATTATATGGGAGCTTGGAGGCTGGTTTAATTAAAGTTATCTGAATAGTGTACAGTATGCCAGATGTTCATAATAAATATAATGTAGCTTATGTAATGCTATGCCATCATGGAATATATTGGAATGGTTGTGATTATCCATTATTACCCATAATAAATCTAAATTTATTTCGCCATTTTTAGGCATTAAGCTTTTCTCAACCACTATAAATTAGCTTAGTATTTGAACTTTGCCTTTTGCTGAAGTTTTTCCAATAGAGATAATTAAAGAGCTCTTTTGGTAAAATTAGTTCACAATATTTCCATTAGAATTAAACATACACATGGGATACCTCAGTCTATGATATTGATGTTTATGATTGACATTTTAAAGAGAATATGTAAATTAAACCTTTTTCATTTCTATTTTTCTTTAATGTACAAAGATAAAGACTCTTAATTTAATTTGCTAAACGTTATCTCCATAATCAAACACTGTGTACCATTTTTTTGACTGCCAAATATTTTCTGAATAGGATTCTGGCTTAATAAACACATAGCATCTGGAGAATGCTCACCTCTTCTCCAGCTGTAACCTGTACCCTCTACCTCCACCTGAGCAGGGAACACTCAGGTACAGAGACTGAGTTTCCTCATGAGTTGCCCCTCAAGGAGCAACAGTCTTATTGGCAGAGTAGATATATAGAACAATTGACTTTTATTCAAGATGTATTTTTGTAAGAAAGCACGCATGCATTTAGGTTTGTTTTGCTGTTTGGGGAATGATGGCCATCATGAGGCTGAGACTGAAATCCTCCAAACTCATGTAAACTCATACTACCCTGTCCCTGCAGTGAAATTGCTGGTCTCTTTACCCAGACAACCTCACTGCCCTGAGCGGGCACAGACCCAGGTTCAATTTCCTTGTTGAGAATTAGCTTAATAACTTAAGTGGCTTAATTAAGCTTGAGATGGAAATTAGACATTGGAGAGTAAATGAAAGATGTTTTGATATAAGAGTTTGAAGTTAAGGATATAAATTTAGGAGTCATCATTATACAGATGGTTTGCATACTCTGAGCCAGAATGAGGTAATCATTCTGAGGTACTGAGTACATGGGAAGACCAGGTCGTGTCCAGTGATGAAGAGAAAGAGAGAGAGGGAGAGAGAGAGAGAGAGAAACATTCAGAGACTCTCATTCACATTTAGTAATGAAAACTGTGAATGAACACATAACTAGAAGGTCATTTCTTATCAGGTATACAAACTGGCACAGGTGTGCATTGGCACAGGTGTCATTGAGCCTGATTTTTGCTGTGAACTCTTAACACTATCACCCCAGAGAAAGAAGTTCACAAGCACAGTGTCTGTTTTTCCTTTAAAAAATACATATGCTTTAAAGTGTATTTTGCAACCTTTTTTGGTAAACACATAGATAAGTTACTAGAAGAATTATTTATTAACTACCATAAATGATTGATCTTAAATGATGTAACATGAATCAGAAATATTTTTGATAATATGGTCATTTTCTGAATGAACACATCCCCAAATAGAAGCCAATCCTTCATAGAATGAAGTAGCGGAGTAGAGAACCCCGTTTTATTTGGAAGGTCCCTATGGAGGCTTTTTTAACTGCAAACTGGCCAATTTTTCTTACCCACGTTGAGGAAAATGAATGAAACCATAAGAAACATACAAACAAAATAGTATTGTGAACTTATTTTGATCAAAGCCATTTGGTTGTGTGAAAAGACATTGTGATAGGAAGAATAAATAATAGAAAAGTCCGTGTGAATCTAATTATGGTGTGGACTTAGAATGTTGTCACAAGAGGACGCAAGAACAGCAGAACGACCTCCCCTCCCCAACAGGGACTCATTTGCTCTGCTCACCCACATCACAAAGGAAGGAGCCAAACCACTTTCTAAGTTCACATTAATGCAAACGCTCATTTTTGCTCAAGAGATCAACTCTGGCAGGCAGTTATTTCCCAGATTAAAACTGAGGTAAGTATCAAAAGAAAATCAAGTTGTAACATAATTATTTGAAAGTTAACATAATATAAAAATTATTTTAAATGGGTAGGCAGGCCCTCAGAAAGTTCCCCAACATTTTTAGTGAATTTTATTTCTAAACGTAGAGCTATTGATATAGTTAAATGTGCATAGTGATAATTAATGATTAATAGTTTTACGTGATATCATATACACACACATACTGAGTAAGTAGCTGGCAGAGATTGGTTGAGCAAAGACATTGGTGGTGGTTATAACTATACTTATATCTTTGGAAAGAGTAAGGTAAATCAAATGAAATTGCACTACTCTAAAATAGTCAGATTGTGAAAGTATTTAAATTTTCCTTCAGAGTTAGAATTATAGGCAAAGGTATTTAAATTTTAAAACAACTTTACCTCTGCAATCTCCACAAAAACTGAAAAGAGTTGCTGCTAAGCCTTTTAGGTGTCCAAAGAATAGCTAATTTGGCTAAATGTGGGCATATTAAGTGCTTGAGGATCCTGACTCAGGAGCAACAAATGCTCTAATATCTCCAATATCAAAATAGCTCCCTGCCTCGAGAATTAGTTGATTCCTCTTGCTGCTATAATAAATCACCACACACCTAGTGCCTAAAAAAAGCTTCCACATTATTCTATAGGTCTGTATGTCGGAAGTTTTAAATAGGTAACAGTGGGGTACAACCAAGGTGTCTGCAGGGTTGTGTTCTATTCGGAGGCTTCCTTCTTTTCCAGCTTCTAGAGATACCCATATTTCTTGGCTCATCTTCCCATCTCATGATCTTTTACTTAATTTTATCTTTAACATTCCTGTTGCTTTTTAAAGTAACACATACACAGGTTTTAAAACCTAGGGTATGGACAACTTGGTGGGGGCCAGTACTCTGCTTGCTATAATTCCCTTAAATTATTTCATTCTTGCAATTTCATTTGAAGATTAAAATTTATTGTAGTTCTTGGCATCTTTAGTTCACTGATGTTCTCTACTAATAAAATTACCCAAATATGTAATAGATAGAAAACTGTACTTGAAAAATAATTAAATAAATTTAGAAAATTACCCAAATATGTAGATACATGGACAGTTTGCTTCCTTTCTAGTATAGTGCAATCTGAGATGTTTGTCCTCTGAGTCCATCTGAAACTTTAGGTTACTACCACACCAGTAGAGAGCACACTGTGGCACCTTTACTGTGCGCCCAAAGAAGAGTCTAAGTCATCATCATCATGTATTCATTTGACCATCCTGATGGAGTGCCTAGTCCATGACACACTCTGATCCAGATGTTCAGACTCATCCCTGGGAAAACATCCTAGTGTAAGGAAGCTGATGGTGCACAGTGCAATTGGTCCTTATGTCTAAGAGTGATTTTTATGGGTTGATAACAACTCAGGGAGAAAAGCAAACTCAGAGAATATTAAGGAAGATTAGAAATGAGGAGTTGGGAAGAGTGGAGAAGAGAATAATTGGCAACTTAAAAGAGAGTAACTTGGTGTTCTCATTGAGAATATGACACTGGTCAACCGTGTGGCCTTGAAGACATCCAGAGGAAGAGTCTTCAGACTCAGGGAATAGCCGCTTTGAAGGTTGTTAGGCAGCTGTCCAGCCAGTCGAGGAGCCCAGCATAGCCGCTGCCTGGCAAGGGTAGAGGAGGTACTGTCAGAGTCGGACTGTGGGAGCTGGCCTTCCTTGTTCACCTAGGTCTGCCATCCATCCTCTCTGCTTTTCTTGCTGCCCTTCAGGCCACAGCTAGTTTTCCCTACCCTCCTGTTTCTAGGTTCCTGGGTTCCTAGCTTCCAACTTATGCACTGCAAGACTGCTATCTTTGGCTCGCTTTCTTTCTGGAAACCATGGATGGCCGTTATCAAGGCAGCTCTGTCCACTGCCCTCTGTGCCCAGCCCTTTTCCCTAGGGATGTTAACAGACTGCCCCTAACCAAGCACACTCCTCCATCTCCTGGGGTTTTGCTACACAACTACTCATACCTCTTTCAAAGAGTTAATTGATTCAGTCCTCCTCAAATTAGCCTAATATGAGTGTGGCCTTTGTGTCCTGCTAGAATCTTGATTGATACAGGTGACAAATCATGCAAGGGTTTGCAAGTCCTTATAGGACTTTGACTTTGATCTGAGGGTAATAGGAGGCATGCTGCTATGAATGGGGCCTTGAGATGGTCTAACTGACATTTAAAAAGGACCACTCTCTGTATAGAAACTCTAAAGGACAGAGCAGATAGAAGGTAACAGTGAAAGTAAGGTCAGGAGATCTGTTCAGAGGCTGTTCAAATGCACATAGAGGAGACAGTGACTAAGGCCAGAGGTGGATCAGTAAGGCCTGAGGGATGCATCTTGAAGGTCCAATCGACATGATTTCCAATGGATTTAGGTAATAGGTATGAGATAAAGGAAAATGCTATCAAAATCGTTAATATAGGCAACTGCAAGGGCAAACTTTCCATGGATGGCATAGGAAAGACCGTGGGTGGAACAAGTTTTGGGGACTAAGATGGAGGTTTCAGGTATGGACATGTGAAGTTGAGTTATAAATATCCAGGATCTATGTGGCCTTTCGTGTACCTCTTTGATCTCATCCATTCTATCTTTCCACTCGCTGGCCCTCTGACAAGCACCCCTGCCTCCGGACACGTTCTGTAATCCATTGGTGAGCCCCAGGCTGGTGAGCCCCTGCCTGAAAGGCTCATTCTCATGCAGCTCTCTCCCTTTGAATAGTTGTTCAAGTGATACCTTTTTATCTCAACGTTACCTGTTAATTTCATTAACNGGGATGCATCTTGAAGGTCCAATCGACACGATTTCCAATGGATTTAGGTAATAGGTATGAGATAAAGGAAAATGCTATCAAAATCATTAATATAGGCAACTGCAAGGGCAAACTTTCCATGGACGGCATAGGAAAGACCATGGGTGGAACAAGTTTTGGGGACTAAGATGGAGGTTTCAGGTATGGACATGTGAAGTTGAGTTATAAATATCCAGGATCGATGTGGCCTTTCGTGTACCTCTTTGATCTCATCCATTCTATCTTTCCACTCGCTGGCCCTCTGACAAGCACCCCTGCCTCTGGACACGTTCTGTAATCCATTGGTGAGCCCCAGGCTGGTGAGCCCCTGCCTGAAAGGCTCATTCTCATGCAGCTCTCTCCCTTTGAATAGTTGTTCAAGTGATACCTTTTTATCTCAACGTTACCTGTTAATTTCATTAACTAGACACTCATGTTTGAGTCCTACCTGTCACCTGAGGCTAGGCACAAGAGATCACAAAATAAACAAGAAGTGGTCTCTGCCTGAGTGGATTTTGTGTTCAGTTCAGCCCAAACATGTTTTTTAAAAAAGAAAAAACATCCAGTGGGACTGTCTTTAATTTTTCAACATCTCTTTGATTCTTTCAAACTTCATCTGCCTGCTAATATTGAAGCCATGTGCCTTCAGGAGAGAAGTAAGACCTTCTCCAGATGTTCTTGTCAATATTGGCAGCAATCGTATTTTTATCCAATTTGGACATATTTTTCTTGATTAATACAAGGAGCTCTAAGTAGAGACTTTTAAAAAAAATTTCTTAACAGCTGCACAATCTTGTCAGGTAAGATCATGCCTGAATGTTCTTATTTCAAGTGAACAGATGATAGACCCTTTCCCATTCCCCTCTTGTATAATTTCTGCTGAGGTTCAAAGCTTCGGGTTTTAAATTCTTAACTTATTTCATCACTGGTGTGACTAGAATGCAGTCAGAAATATACCAAATATGCTTACCAATATAAGCAAAAAAAAAAAAAAACTTTTTTCTTGATAATTTTACAGGAGTCTTGCATCAGATGAAAAAAGATGTTTGCAGCACCTGGAGTACTTAGAAAACATGTGAAAACATTTCCCCTTCCACAGAAGAGTGTTAAGTTTGTCTTTGAACCATTCCCAAACACCATGTGCAATCATTCTTAATAACACAAAGAAACCACAAGAACAAGTATAAAGGACACATGGACAAAAACTAAGGGGGTGGAAATGGGAGGGAGGTGAGGAGCACTGGGGGGGGGGGTGGGCTGGATGGGAGTAAAAGACAGAAAACTGTATTTGAACAATAATTAAATAAAAAATGCTAAAAAAACAATAGCACAGGGAAGCCTTGATAAATCATTGCCCAAGAAGGTACCCAGAGATTAAAGAATTATTTGCATATCTTACCATTTATTTTTTAACCTAAAATATTTAAATTGGTATCTCTCCTCTTTACAGTCCAAAGGTAACAGTGTATATTCAACTAATGATTATACATTCGCTTACCAGAAAAAGTGGGCTCCTCCTTCTCCTCTAGGGTGACCCAAACCACTTACAACAGGAATGTTACCAAGGAGGGCAGATGGCCACATGTGGGGTGAAGCTACCAAGTTGGTTGTCCCATTTCATAGCAGAAAGAAATTGGGTGAACTCCCAGGAAGCCCTTTTCAGAAAAAAAATACTGTTATTTACCTCATGCCTCTTGTACTCTTCTGTCCTTTGAGAGCTGAGTGTCAAAGAGTAGGGAAGGTTCTTCTTATTTTTTTCCTCAATCCCACATATGAAGTAGCTACATTTTCCCCTTAAGATTAATGAGCTAAGTTCATGCAAAGGTTATATGTATTCAGCAAAAACCTGGCAGGAAAATTAGGAACACATTTAATGTTATTTGTCATTAAAAATCACATGCTATTCTATTTTATTGGGTTCTGATTGCTGAGTTGCTTGCCAAAGAGCAAAACTTAAATGCTATGAGAAAATCTGTTACAATTGGATGAATGGAAAGGGAAATGTAAAAATACATCACCTTTAAGAAATATTTCATATACAAAATTTGTAAAAACAATTAAAATATGAAGCTATAGCTGTCACTAAAATAGCAGCTAAATAAATAAACACCAGACTACTTCACCAAAAATAGTGGGGTATACAAAAAACTGCAAAGTAAAATACCTGTGTGCAGCTAAATTATTATAATGCTAGAGAGACACAATGTGTTTTACATTTTACAATTACTCTAATAAAAGAAAATGTAAAACAATTTTTAAAAGGACAGAGAGAAAAATTAAGAGATTGGTATACATTGTTGAGGTTTGTTGAGAGATTGCCACCAAATGACAACAATGACAAGCGTTCAAGATGTTCAGGGAAAAGACACGGAGGCACCGTGGCTAACAGCACTTCTCCCCAAGCTTCTGCTTAAGGACAGGAAACAGTATTGTCAATCATTTTTTGGAAGTGTGCTAACCTGTGTTCTCCATTATTCTAAAGCTCTGTCTAGGGTAGAGCCAATGCAGTACAATTTCAGAGTAAATGAAGATCACAGCTGCTTCATGAAGGTTAAACATTAGTTTTCAATATGTTCGTTGTTCCAGTGTCCAGAAACTGTTATAATTAAAAAAAAAACAGAAATGTAAACTTCTTTATTTTGTAATACTTAGTTAAAAATAATGCTCGATAACTTTTTAGAACAAATACACAATCAAAAGTAGGTCAGGGGTGACAGCTGAGGAACAGAAGCTACCATGCATTTTCTGGGCAATATGTATTACAGATTATGCTATTTCCCCAAATTTCATGGGCAGGTGAGTTGGGACAAACTTTGCTTCTGGAGACAATTATATTTATACCTCCACATCCCACAGCCCACACTCTGTTTTTCCTTTTTAGCCTTTTTTACACTCCCCTATGGCAGAAGCCCGCTTTGCCTCTTGGAAGGCTGCTTTGAAAACACTTAGTTTAATCATAAAAGGATATTTGTTTCCTTGTTTTCAAACCCCTTGATTCTGTGGAGTCATTAGCTGATTTTCCTTTGTAAATGGCTGATCTGCCTCATTCTTTCTGATGTGGTTTGAAAGATGCTTCAAAGAAATGGATGTTAAAGTGCTGTCTTCTAGTGCCTGTAACTGAGACCTTATTTAGAAATATGGTCTTCACAAACGTAATTGAGTTGAAAAGAGGTCATAATGGACTAAAGTGAGCCCTGAAGTTGAAGATCTGTTTTCTTCTGTAAAGAACATGCAAAGATACACACACACACACACACACACACACACACACACACATACACACAGAACTCTCCATGGTAACAGAGGTAGAAAAAGCTATGCAGCTGTAAGTCGCAGAAGCTAAGGACTGTTGGCAGCCATGGGGACCTGGGAGATGTGAGGGGCAGTTACCCTCAGAGCCTCCAGGAGGAACCCACCATGCAACACCTTGAATTCAGAATAATTTTGGTCTCCAAAACAATAAGAATCTGTGTTTGTTGTTTTAAGCCACCCAGTTTGTGGTTCTTATTACCACAGTCACAAGAAATTCATACACTCCTGTCCTCACTGCTCCCTAAAGCCACACCTGGCACCAGAAAGGGCCTCAGCATTTTGGTGGCGTCTCAAATGGGAGCAGCTCTCCCAGGCTAGAGGAGGCAAACCAAAAGGCAAGGCTGGCCTTTTGTGAAAGAAAGGAGCAAATTGTTCAATGGGGGAAAAGAGGTAAAACACTAAAATCCATGAATGTCCTGAAGTAGGGAGTGTGCTATGCAATTCTAATACAGGAAAAATATAAGAGAAAAAAGTGTCCTTTTTAAGCTAAAAAAGTCTAATAACTATTTACTCTTATAAAATGTCAATTTTTATAATCTAACAACCAACTAAAAATGGAAAAAATAACATTTTCTCAAAGTAAAATAATAATTTTCTTATTTCTACAGTAGGGAAAACTTTCTAGAAATTATATATGGAGGTTTTATTTTTAATAGGTCTCTCATAATGCAAGTACAATTTATCCAAAGCTTGTGACCAAAACATGAAAACCTCAAGAACGTGTCAAACACTATTGGAGAATAAAGCATATTTTGTCAATCATATTCATGCTGTTAAAATTATCCAGTATTAAGAACAGGCTCTTAGTACTTAACAGCATGTTTTTACAAATTATGTTAAACTTAAATGATATCGATGATAGTTTCTTTGGCCTGAACTTAGAGGCAGAAATCTGTCCCCTGATTCTTGTTTTCCCCTGATTAATGTGCAAAGTGTCGGAATTTAAAAGCATCTTCTCTCCTCCAATCCCTTCTCTGTCAGAGAGGGAAAAGAAAGCGTCTCTGGCTATCTGCATGCAGCTTCTGACTCCACAGAGATGTCGGGAGGATAAAGTAATCACATGTGGGCCGTTCCTGGCGCTCCTCAGCAGTAATCTAATTTGCCTACTTGGAAGGTTTGTTGAGAGGATGAAGGGAACTCAATTCCTGTGAAGTGTTGTGCGTGTTTCAGAAGAAAAGAGTATGTATGTGGGTTGCTCTCATCCCATGTGTTAATATGCAGAGAGTTCACTTCAAGTTTATCAGCTCTTTTTTTTCTTGCAGCAGTGAGTACAGCCCTGCCCCTCGAAGATGTGCAGTATACCCTGTGATTGTGCCAAATAGGTTAAACCTCTGGTTACTCATATCATTAAATCTCCACTTCAGTTAGAGCTGGTAAGACCTACTTTGGCCATGGATTCGATAACACTCTTTTCAGGATTTATTTGCCATGTTTATTTAAAAACAGAAACAGGAAGAGCAGATGCTCATTTTTCTGTAGAGTTATTGTTAAAATTATTTTTGTTGATAGAAAAAGACATAAACACACATACAATTAAAATTTCTTTTTTTTTTATTTAATTATTTTTCAAGTACAGTTTTCTGTCTATTACTCCCATCCCGTCCCACCCCCCATCCTCCCCCCTCCCTCCCATTTCCACCCTTCTCAGTTGTTGTCCATGTATCCTTTATATAGGTTCCTCTAAATCCCTCCCTTATTTCCCCTGAAATTCCCTCCCCTCTCCCCTCCGGTCACTGTCAGCCTGTTCTCTATTTCAGTGTCTTTGGTTATATTTTGCTTGCTTGTTTGCTTTGTTGTTTAGCTTCCTGTTAGAGGTGAGATCATATGGCCATACCACCCTGAACGCGCCCGATCTCGTCTGATCTCGGAAGCTAAGCAGGGTCGGGCCTGGTTAGTACTTGGATGGGAGTACAATTAAAATTTCAAATATGAAGTTATTTAGTTATAAACTTGTCAGAATTCCTAAATCAAAGTCCCATCCCATTCATTATTCATCAAACATGATGCATGTGGACATAAACAAATGAGGTGTATAACTTGGAGGATACATAACTGAGACCTACAGTTATCAAGAGAGTAAGGTTGGTCACTGGTGCATGACCCCCAAATCAGTTAGCTACGTCTCTATCATCACCTTTCCCTCAAACGCATTGGCTTAAAGCAATAATCATTGTCTCTACTCATGTGATTATGTAGCAGTGAGATAGGCTGGGCTCAAATGGTTGAATCTGCTGTGGATCAGCTAGGCCTGGCTCTGGTCTTCTCCAGATACACTGAGGTACAAGTTCAAGGGTGGGAAATGTCCAGGGGAGGCTTTTCTTATGACATTGGAATTTTCTTGCATTTTCTTTAGTAGTAGGCCACTGACTGAAGTAGGCCTCTCAGCCAGGCACCAAATCCAGGAGATGAAGCCTACTTTGTTCATCATATTAATCCTTATAATGGTAATTCTTTGTGTTAAATTAATACAAAGCACGATGCAAAGCTCAATATAAAAGGAACTTGGAAATTGAAAAATGTAGGAAGGATAACTATTTTTAAACAATAATCTACTCTACTACATACTCAAAGATTTTAATGAATTATTCAGATTGTAAACCCCATCACCTCTGAGCATTTACAAGAAATGTAGGAACATGCCTGTAAACCAAAGGACTACTTTCACTAGCCAAAAAAAAAGAATGTCTATGACAAATTTAGGCTATAATAGTACTCCTTTGGTTTTTTCATATATCTGAAAGGTAGTCTGAATTCTATTATTCATAATATAAAGAAGTTATAATTTCATATAATCTCTACTCTTTTCTAATTAGATTTCTAATTTTTTAATTATTTGGAAAGAAGATAATGTTCAATGAACTTGAGTCACAAGTAAAGAGATTAAGTTCTTTTGTAGCTAAATATTCAAGCAAATTCATTTGAATCTTGACTGAGACATTTTGATGGAGAGTAGGGAGTTGTATACCGCAAGGTTGGATTAATATAAATTGATTTGTCCGAGGCTATTTGTTTAGATAATGGAGGTAATAAAAGGAGGGCCCAAGGTCTCAGGGAGCTGATGTTCTGAGACGTCCCATCCTGTCATCATGTTCAAAGCAAGTTCACATTGGGGCAACTCCATTTAGGGAGGGACAATTCAATTAGGATCGTTCTGTGGACTGAATCTCCCAGGGGTATCAGTGTAGAAATACGGAGATCTCCTTGTCTTAACAAACTATATGCTAACAAATGACATTTGTTGGCCCTGTCTTAGGCTCTCTCCTGTGTGTGTATGTTTTCTGGAATGTGAATATAATCTGGTTCATTCATGAATCAAAGTAAGTTATATTTTAATTCATATTCATCATTTTTGCATGTGTATCTTTCTACTTAGAATATATACTAAATTATGTCCTCATTGTAGGTCCCTCTCTCCGTACATGATTCTATGCTTCCTGGATTGAGATATGGGTGAAGTTATATTATCCCAAACCCAACGATGTACTGAAAGATATGTTATTGTAAGTGTATGGTTCTGACGTGGATAACCGTCCTCCACTGTCATTTAATAATCGTGAAGGTATTCTACTACACATACAAACACACACCTGCAGCATCAGTTCTAAAGAAAAAACAAAATTAAAATGCATACGTGTGTTTTCCAATGTGGGTATTTCTTGCAACTGCCAATCAACTCTCTGTACTTCAAATTATTTTCTGAAAGCAGATAAAAGAAAACAGGTAGACTGTACAAGTAAACTACATTTTTTTTTCTGTGTAATCTCTGGTTTTAGAGACCACAGAATTCTTTCTTTCATCCATAGAGTAATAAATAGAATCATTGCTTAAAACTTTTAAAATAAGTAAAACCTCTAACAAATAGTATTCTAGAGACTTTTCTTTTTGCTACTTTGACTAACTCTTAAGTTACAATGAAATAATACTGAGTGGCAGTCTGAGATTCACCATAAGGCAAATAAATGACATAGAACAGAATGCTTTCAGTGTGACCACTGAAGTGTGCCCCGATCCTGCTAAGGGGGCACATGTGCACACTTGTTGGGGGTGGCTGGGATAGCATGGACCTCACCATGGAGATACCACTGCTGTCTGAGCCAGTTTCTGTCACCTGTAAGGTCCTGGTCATTTCAAGGTAATCTGTCTCTTCTGCACTCATCACACTTCATCCAGGATCAAAATCCAACCTCAGATAGAAATTGGGTGGTTAAGTTAGGGTAGGAGCCAAAGTCCACTACCTATCTTGGATATTCATAAACTATTTCTAAGAACCAGGAGTATAAAACCTAATGCTATCAATACTAAAATCATGGAAAGTTACAAGAATGATCATAGTTGTTCAACAACACCTCTCAAGATGCTGTCTAGTGAAGTCTCTGGTGCCAGAAACATCTCTCTTTCCAGGTCCTTCTTTGACATTTGGGGAATGGGCAAAGTAATTGTAGATTCAGAGACAGAAGAGGGAAATGACCATATTTTGACCAACAGTAGAAAAACTCATCCTTTAATCCCTTACCATGTGCTGCAACTTACTGTCAACCATCCAATATGGATATTGATTGATCCCTGCTAAAATACTGGTGACATCGAGATCCTCCTGGGGACACTACAAAAGGCATGCACACCCTGGCATTTTGTGCATGCATATACATGTGTGCATGTGTGTGTTGGGGCTGTCTGGGCTCTGCTACAAAACCATGCACGCAGCCACTCTGTACAAAAAGTGAACTCTCTAACACTTGTAGCTGCTTGTTCATGCTCGGGACTCTTGGCAACAACCTGCCTCCCCATTGCATGGAGGAAAGAGAACTTGGTAGAGCACACTCTTTCTAAGAATCTCCCTTAATTTCTCAGTACCACCTACAAATGATCACGGGTACTGAGAATTTGCTAAAGGCCTGAGGGTAAATGATAGGATATTTGTAGTCTGTTTATCAGTTTTCTGGAATTAAAAGTCTATAGATATGACTGCTTTTATGCCCCAAGCTGGACAGAGCTTGGTCTCCAGTCTTGGCCTTCTTGACTCGTAGCTCTCCCTATTGAAACCTCCACAACACAATTCGCATCTTCCTTTGGGAAAGCAGCTTGCTCTTTGTTCCAGCTCCATTATTGAGGGTGCTAGGAATTAACTGATTCATTGACTATGAGGTAAATACATATTCAATGGCATGTATCAGTGGGCTAACTGGACTAGATAATGGACTAGAGGGGAAAAGGTAAATATCAGATTAAAGGTAATTCTTAGAATATTGGCTTGATCAGTACAGTAGATGGTGATACCATTTGCCGAAATGAAGAATTATATAGTTTTGATTTTCCTAGATTCTGAGTTATTCAGAGGGAATAAAACCAGATTGAACTTTAAGGAAAGAATTCTAATTAGAATTTGAACTTCTATGTATAGCACAGTATGCAAAGTATGAAACAGAATGTTCAGCAAATGTTTATTTTTTTCTCTTTCTTGATCATCTTACTTCAAGCATAACGATCTTTGAATAGGAAGTTTGGGGACCCATTCAGATTTCCCAAGAACCAGTGCTAATCACCACAAGCAGTACGTCTTAGCTTCATGATAAGGAGGAAAACCATTCCTCATGTTGACCATTCTTTGTTATGAAGAGGGTAGGAAAAATTTTTAAATAACATTTTGTGTGTGTTCCTTGAGTTGAATGACATTCTTCTTCAAGTATTTTTTTTCATAATTCTCTCAGGAAGTAATCAGCGAGACTGGGTAAAAGCTTTGTTTCCCCTTTATTTTCATGTGAGCCTCACAGATCAGAGATGGGGTAGGGCAAAACCCCGTCTCTGGGGTCAGAGATGAGGGTTTGGGTACTTTGACCAAGATCGTGTGGATCATGTGGCATTTGTTGAAGTCATAATTTGAGCTTCAATAATTTGGCCACAGAATCTTTCTACTGGTCTCTCAGGTATAGACACTAAAATAATAGTGGGATAAAAAGCCCACCTTCAGGAACTTTTAAAAAAATCACTATAGAGCTTAAAATACTAATTCTATTAGTATTTAAAATTAGATTGTAATAGAAGGCTATCAGACCAGAATAGCATTAAAGATGCTCAATGCAAACAAAAATATTTGTGTTCTGTGTGGCCAGCATGCAGACTTCACCACCCATATCCTGATTATGATTGATCAGAGTAGCATGGGACAATTGAATGTGATCCTTGGTCCAAGCAAACATATACGTGTTTAAACAGTAGTCAAAATAGCTTCCAAGTTCTAGAACATGTTTGAATGGGCAACTGTGAGTTGTCATAAAACTTCCAGGTCATTTCACATATACTTGTTTGGAAAATTATAGAGGAATAGAGAATAATTAAAATCCAATAGATCACTAGGTTTAATAAACAATATTGTCAATGAATATTAAGCCTATGAAATTAGCATAAATAGTTTAGAAATGCATCACTCTGACCATACAATGCTCTTTTCAGTATTTCATGATTTGAAGACTATCAGGATGGCTTTTCGTTTAGAAGGAAAACATTCAGGTAATGAAACACTATAATGGTCATAAAGTGTGAAGGTTAAGATAATTGGACTTCTGGTGTGTAGGATGATTTAACAGGTTTCATTAGCATTTCATGGGAGTAACACTAATTTGAGCTCAAATCTTTTTACCAGCTGTCAGACTATTTCTTTGCAAGTTATTGCAGGGGTTGTCTTTAGTACATGCCTTCTTCAGCCTTTTTTTCATAATAACTGCCTCTCTGGGTGAGCTGAAGATTCGCCAATGAGTTTTCTCTTGATTGTTGGCTTGCAGGCATGCACTTGACGGAGCACCATGGGGCCCGATGGCTTTCAGCCTCCAGCATTTGAAAGGACAATTCCAACCAGCCAGGGCCTCTCGTAGCAACAGTGCATCTGTTTATTCAAAAGAAATGCACCCATTGTCTGTTGTGGACCTAGCATGGAAGGAACAGCTAACAGCAAGAAATCCTAAGAAATTATATCTTAGTTAAATACAAGTATTTAGTTATATTTAAATATAATACTGTCCTGGTTAAATATAACTATGCAAATATTCAACTCTCTTAGCAGTTAAAAAGCTTATAAAGAGAAGAGTTTACACACACACACACACACTCTTATGCACACACACTCTCATTTATCCAGAGAAGCACAGGGAGCTGTCGTGGTCTGTCCCTTTACTCTTTGGATACACGAGGCCTCTGCAGAGGCTACCATAATTGAGTTATAGCCATCACCTATATATGAGATTCCAGCCTGAGCCTTGGCAAGTCTAAGTAATAGATTGAAAAATACAATTATTGCTTACCTACAGAATTCCTTTGCTTGAGAGGTAAGGCATATATATCAGAAAAGTTGTCGTGTTTTTTTCCCCAGGCCTATTCAATAAATGAACATTACACCAGGATTCTTACACAGAGTATCTCTGAAATGGGTTTTGTATTGATTTTTGTAACTACCCTGTTAGATGACGTTATCCCTTAGTGTGTCAGGTTTAGACCGGTCCGCCCGGAGCAGGTCATTGAGGTGATAACTGTCATTTGGAGGGACAGAAAAGCAATCATAGCTTTTTCATTACTTACTGTTTTCCCCCTGCAAGTGTGGGATCATTTGACATATTATGGCTTCTGTGATTTAAGCTGCATTCTGAAATTAAGTGCTGGAATATCATGCTGTGGGTTTAGAAAAATCAACTTGATGTCACAGAACTGCAAGTCCTGTGGGTCACACACAACCAGGATCCCCTCTAGATATTCATCTCAAATGATAAGAAAGTCACGTTGTTAACTATATAAATAAATATACTTATATCTGAAAACTGTTGCATGCAACACAGTAAATTACTTTCATATTTTTTAATTTTATATCCAGTGCTAGAAAAAATGCTATTAACTACAAAAAACAGTTTTACCACAAACATGGATTGAAAGCAAGTGAATTTTACACATTCTTATATGTAATGGTGACATCTAATATGTAAAGGTAACATTAATTTTTAAGTTGCACTCATTTGTTTCTAGCATTTGTAGTTGGAAAGTCCACCCTAAAAGCATGAGGACAACATCCCTCCAGGAAGAGAAAAAGAAAAAAGAAAAAGAAAAACTAGAAGTGGAGAACACTAGTGAACAACCATTTTTAAGAGCAACCAAGAATAATCAAGAGGGTAATAAAGCAATATATAAAGGAATATAATGTCAATATGTCCACGTGGAGTGGTGACAACCTGTGCGTTAAGTCACAATACTGTGACCATATCAGGCATCCATCCCAGCCCCATCATGCGCAGTGCTGCAGGAATCAGACTGAGGGACCGTGGGATCCACTGAAGTAGAGGGTACCTCACACCGGCTACGCTCTAAAGACTTATATGTGCCTTTATTTGGCGACTTCCCATAAATTATTCCAGAGAGTTTCTCATGACTTTTCTTCTATTCGACTTCTATTCTTCTTCTTCTACTCAGACTCCCATCAGTGCTCCTTTGACTTAGAGCATACATATTTTTCCAATTCTGTACAGATGTCACCTTACTGTGTCTCTAGGTTTCCTGTCCATGTTATTGTTTCACCTCGATGTCACTTTAAAAGGGAAACGTCATCGTGTTTTGCATACTTCAATAATACTTCATGTTATCTTCAGGGTGTTGCCAAATGCCTTGCACATGTTAACAGGATTTCCATAGCCTATGCTCTGCCTGCTTTCTGGCCGCATCTTCCTTCAACCCTCACAGCTAAGAGGAACTGTTTGCACCTTTTCAAAAGTTTGTTGTGATGTTATGTGTTTGCAAACACAGTTTTTACTGCCTGGAACACTTGCTTCTTCCTGTCTTCAAACACTCCAGGCTCATCTCCAGGGCTCTTTCTCTGGAATGCTAAAACAGGCACCCTTCCCCTAGTGACCTAGGCTAACCTTCGTCAGGGCACTGAGGACTGTCTCACACACCTGAATGTAAAACTGGTCACTCTTTTTTGTCGGTTTTTGCTTGTCTGTTTATTTATTTATTTATTTATTTATTTATTTATTTAATTAATTTTTTTTATTTAACTTTTGTTCAAGTACAGTTTTCTTTCTTGTATTCCCAGCCCTGCCCCCCCCCAGTGCTCCCCACCTCCTTCCCATCTCCGCCCCCCACCTTAGTTATTGTCCATGTGTCCTTCATACTTATTCATGTGAGTCCATCCCCTTTTCCCTGTGATTCTCTCCCCTCTACCCTCTGGACCCTGTCAGCACGTTCTGTATTTCAGTGTCTTTGGTTACATTTTGCTTGCTTGTTTGTTTTGTTGTTTAGATTCCTGTTAAAGGTGATATCATATGGTATTTGTCTTTCACTGCCTGGCTTATTTCACTCAGCATAATGCTTTCCAGTTCCATCCATGATGTTGCAAAGGGTAGGGCTTGTCTGTTTTATTTTGTTGGCCACACCGTGAAGTTCTTTTGGACATGTTCAGTGTCTGATTGACTTATCCATTCTAAAAACTGAGCAGAGTGTCTTATACATAAAAAATATTAAGACATAGGCATTAAATAAAACTTAAATGAATTAATGGCCTTACCCATGCCCCACCCACCTCACACAGTCTGAAGAGTCAAGGTCTTCCACTGTCTATTGAGAGGATGATTCTCCCAAGACTGTCAGATGAGTTCTATTTACTAAAATTGATGATGTGAAATAAAAAATACTTAGGTAAAAGTAAAACACTTAATAGAGGAATTAATTATGGATGCAAATTTGAATGTGCTTATACATTTATTTCCCCCAGACAATCATATGTTTAAGCATTTACTTCTTTTTAAAACCAAAATTAAGTTTAAAACCCTTCCTCTTTTGAGAGACAAACAAAAAAATCAAAATGCTGGTTAAGCACCAATGCTGAGATTTTAGGTCATGTCCTATAGTGATTCCAATAAAATATCATTGGAATTCCTATACTTTATAAACTGGTTTTGATAAAATAATTTTTGGCAAACTTTCAGGTAAACAGTCTTTCAGGGAGCTAGCTCTTGCAGAAATTTTGAGAGATACAGATTATGATTTTATTTCATTAGGAATTATGTAAACAGTTAATTTGAACATTCTGTTATTTTAGAATTATGTAATTGAAATAGTTTTTAGTTGGGAATCTAAAGTATCTTATCAGCAATGTTTAATTAATACCCATTTTTAAAGCCTGAACTGAAGATAGGGGCACAGAAATACACTATCATGAACATTTGTTTCAGCCTAGTAGTTAGGCCTGTGTGTTAGAAAATATTTTTGTTCTATCCTGGGGATTTCTCAAAGCTTCCATGTTCCTTCTATCAGATGAACTCAGCCAAGAAATTATATATAAATAGATGATGTCTAAAGCTTTGAAATTTCCAATAAGGACTGTGAAGGTATTATTTTTTATTCAAGCATATTTTATACTATGGCTGCTGTTCTATATAGTAAATACATTTTTTAAAATTTTAATTAAATTCATAAAAGTATGCATTTTAGCACAAGATTCTTCATCAGAACTTGATTTCACAAGTATATCTAAGTTACTTAAAATACTTATTTATTATTTTGAATAAAAACACAAAAATTAGCCTTCAAATATTTTAATATATGCTCTAATCCACTGCATGTTCATAACTTACAATGGGCCTTTTAAATAGAGATCATTCTTGCAGGTGCAGACAGTTTCCAATTGAAACTAGAGGCAGTGAGCTTCTCTATTAGATTCCTTGCATACAAGAGAAAAATCGGGCAATTAATAGCTAATTTCTCATGAGAAACAAAGGAGACCAAAAAGAGTGGGATGAAGTATTCAAAGTACTAAAAGGGGAAAATATGTGTGTGTGTGTGTGTGTGTGTGTGTGTGTGTGTGTGTATATATATATATATATATATATATATATATATATATATAGTCTGTCATATATGTGTATGTACGTGTGTATATGTGTGTGTGCATTTTCCATGAAATTCTATATCTGCAAAACTCTCCTCCAAAAATAAAAATAAGACTTTTAATTTCAACTTAAACAGGTACAGAGTTTACAAGGGGAAATCACTGAACAACTATATATCAACAGAGGCTAAGGTTGCAGACAAACCACCATGGTACATCGCAGCTGAGATCTACCATACTGGAGTAAAAAAGGCTACTTCCCATTTGTTTATTTATTTGTTTTTGTTTTCTTTGCCTGACAAGATATATCAGACAAAAATATTGCTATGAGCAATGTCCAAGATTTTACTGCCTGTTTTCTTTTATGTTTTCATGCTCCAAGTCTAACATTTAGGTCTTTAATCCATTTTGAGTTTCTTATTGTGTGTGACATAAGAAGGTGGTCTACTTTCATTTTTCTGCATGTATCTGTCCAATCTTCCCAACACCATTTATTGAACAAACTACCGTTAGTGCATTTTATATGCTTGCTTCCTCTGTCAAATATTAATAGACTATAAAAGCATGGGTTTATTTATGGGCTCTATATTCTGTTATAAAGGGTATAGAAGGTCTAGGAGGTAGAAGAGAGTATTAAGGGGCTAAACGATAATAGAAAATAAAATATAATAAACTATTAAAAACTGCTATTTCATCAACTGTTAGGGACATGTAAATGGTAACTTTGTCTAATAGCTAAGGATGAGAATAAACTATCTAGAGAGTAAGAAACTCTTTAGGGCCTGTCTTAGGGGGATTTCCACGCTGTCAAGGGTTATTTAAAGAGGAATGCCACCAGGATTTCATGGTGAAGATCCTAAAATATCCTTGTGGTCCTAACAGTGTGAGGAAGCTAGAGGTAATCATTTCTCAATGACAAAGACTTATCTCATATTTTTTGGACCATAAGATGCACCTAGGGTTTAGCAGAGAAAAATAAAAAAAAATTTGATCAAAAAATATTTAAAAACATAAATAATGCAATATTTCACCAATGTTAATGTAAACGGAACTCAACAACAGCATTAACAACCATTATTCCTCCCAAATTTGGGGGGAGGGCAGGGAGTGCATCTTATAGTCGGAAAAATGCTTTACAGGGGAAAAGATATTCCCCCTACTTCATTAGGGAAAACTGAATTTCTACCATTCCATTTTCTAGCCTTCTTTTTCACCAAGTGCTAAAATCATAGTCAATGGAGGCTAGAGTTAAAACAAATGCATTGAGAATACCACAGCCAGGAAACAAAGCAAGAGATGAGGAGAAATAAGCTCTATCAACGGAAAATTCCTTGGAAAGTCACAACCCTGAAACACAAGCCGATTAAAAGACAGATTTAATCATAAGATTATAGAACCCTTCACTTTCCCTACAAATTTTAATCGTATCAAAAAGATCCAATATAATATTAGAGCATCACAGGCATTAAAAAAAACTGCAAAATGCAGACTGTCTCAGAAATGAACTAATTAGGAAAAAGTACATTTAAGAAGGGAGACAAAAGGAAGGAATATAGAAGAAATTAAAACATATGTCAACTACAGTCACAACAAACATTTAAAATAGCCCAACTCATAACTATATTAACATAAATCTTCACACTGAAGGTGTATTTTGTCAGTTTATGCTACCTGATGTGGTATTTCTAGCTTTCAACAGCAAATTACAAGGAGTATATAAAGGCAAGAAAAAGAACAGTCTTAAGAAACAAGCAGCCATAAGAACCAGACCCAGGTATGCCACATATATATAAGGTATATTTCAGTCTAGCTGTTACAATGTTTATCTTGCTTGGTATTCTCTGAGCTTTCTCCATATGTGATTTGGTGTCTGTAGCTAACATTACAACATTAATTTATTATTACTTCGAGTACTTCTTTGTTCCCATTCTCTCTTCTACAATATTCCTGTTACATGTATACTACATGTTTTGAATTGATCATATGATTTCTTAATATTATGTTTGTTTATTAGGGTTTTTTGGCATTTTTTGCATTTCAGCTTATCACATTTATATTGGTACATCTTCAGGTTCACTGTTTCTTTTCTCAGTCCTATCCACTTTAAGGGTTCAGATGGAGATTTTAAAATAACTATGGTTAATATCTTAAGGACTCTACTTGGGAAGGTAGGCAGTATGTAAGAGCAAATGGACAGTGTAAACAAAAATGAAATGATATTAGCATGGTCAAAAAGAAATGCTAGAAATTAAGAGTACTGTAACATAAATTATTATAAAATTGTAGCATTAGGGTAAATGTGAACATATCAATAAAATGTGATACTCTAAAAAAAGAGCACTGTAACAGAAATGAAGAATGTCTCTGATCAATTAACAATCAGCTGATGCTGTAATAGCTTACAAATGATATCATGCACTGTCAACCCCCACAGAACTTGGAAGCAAAATGTGATTCATAGCGCATGAAATCTTTTTTAAAAATTTGTCACAGTATTGTGGACCCTCTGCATGCAATATAACAAAGGAATCTAAGTGTATTATAATGAACCATATGAAACACATTTACTGAAAGAGATGAGCAAAAAGGTGTTGACCTAAGTAAGTGGAACTGAGAGAAGTTTATAAAACTAAAAACAACACCAACTATTTACTAGCACTTTAGTCAATAAAGCATTTTTCCCTTCCAGGAGAGTTGGTTAATAATTCTGATAGCAGTATTTGAGTATACTGGGAATGGAGAAATAAGCAATAGATGGCAGATGGTGGCAGCCAGATTTCTCACTACAGGAACAATAGGTTATGATAAGAAAGGGGAGGAGACTAGAATATGGTAAGTGATTAAAATTGAACATCAGTGTGAACTCCTGTTTAGCTTAATATAGATATGGATAGTTATATAGAAAAATATTTTAGGTTTATAGACATATGAGTTAGTATGCACACACACACACATTTTCTTGTGGTGTCAGTAGCAAGAAACACATGTCTTGGATTCTAATACTGTTCTCCAATAAAAAGAAGTGAACTCCTGAGAGAAATGACTAATTTGAGGACTGGAGAAAGTATCTTCTAGTGCCATAAAGTGAGGAATCAATAGAAATGATAGAAACATGTCGAGGGAACACAGGAGTCAACTGAAAGTTCCTGATGGCCAAAGCTGAAACTAAACAAAGAGCGTGATTGCACTGTAATCCACAATATAAAATAAACATCCATGAAGTGAGTCTTCGCTAGAGTAGCTATAACAGAGTACTATAAACTAGATGAATTTTAAAAGACATTTATTTTCTTATAGTTCTGATGGCTGAAAGACTAAGATCAGCATGCCGGCATGGTTGGCATCAGGGCAGGTTTCAGACAGCCAAGTTCTCATTTCACCAAAAGCAGAGAGGAGAAGCAAGCTCTCTCTTGCCTCTTCCAAGGGCACTAATGCCATTTAGGAGGGCCTCAGCCTCACAATTCCGTTTAGTATTAATCACCTCACAAAGGCCTTACCGCCTAATACCATCACATTGGAGAGTAAGGTTTCAACATATGACTTTTGGGTTGACAGAAACATTCAGCCCACAGTGAGCTGACACCTATGGAAATAAATGATTGAATAAGTAACTATGTATAGGAGACTAGACACATCTCCCGTGAAGAAGAATTCCAAATAATTTATATGGATACTTTGCCCTCAAGTTGGAGAACAATAATTTCCAGCTCCTCAATGGCTGTGCACAGTACTCCTCCTTCCAAAGAGCATGGTGCAGAGAGGAGAAAGTAAGAATAAACTTTACAGTGGAGAAACCTCACAAACATTACCTTATCCAGGGGATCAAGATGAACAACGATAGTAACAAGTCCTGTTGACAGCATGTACCTCAGTCTTGCCGTGAAAAACGCCTCTTGGCCTCTGTGGTTTTCCTCCAAAATGCAGGACCCCAGCCTAATCATGAGCAAAACATCGGATAAATCCCAACTGAGGAACATTCTGTAAAGCACCAGAGCAGTACTCCACAAAACTGTCATCACAAACAGGAAAGTCTGAAGAACTCTCAGAGGCAGGAGGAGCATTAAGGAGACATGAGAACTGAACCTAATGTATTCCCTTGAATGGGTACCTGGAAGAGAACACAGGCATTATTTATTATGAAATGAGGTAGGGGTGTGGTGAGGAGTTGGTGGACTGATGTTTGGGTGAGTGGACTGGGCACTAGAAAATACAGATAACCCTGTGTTAAATTAATTCAGATCAATAGGCATTTTATTTTTAAAAAGTACGTATGAGGACTGGTTACCATAAAACACTTTATTTATCACAACCTGTGTGTTCTTTTATCCTTATCATTTTAATGAAAACCATATTCCTGGATGCCTCTTCTTTGTTGATACAGAGTGTGAATAATTCATATGTTGTCAAGTCAGAAGAGTTTGTCTTTATATTTTGACCTTTTAACTTTAGCTCTGGTTTCTTTCTGACTAAAGATAAAAAAGTTTGAGGAATATAAAAGTGTATTTAAATTCTCTCCCTTTAGATCTTATTCATCCACAGTTTTATTTTTAAGCCACCAAAATGTCCTCCCTGACCTGCACTCTTAAACACCAAGAATTTCCTTTCAAAAGATGAGGGTAAATAATGCTGATAGTGCCACTTAATTATTTATCATTTGCTTAGGGTTAGATCTGTGTTTTCCATTTTCATCTAGTCAGTTTTAGTAAAACAACACAATGCTCTTAAAACATTTGGCAAGTCCTTACTGTGTATCAGGCTCTGCGCTAGGCCCAGAGCCCGGAGTACAGAATAGTCAGATTCTCCTTGAAAAGTCACTGCAGGTGCACTGCAAGTATGTCAGGGCAACTGTGGAACTGAGCAAAGCTACACCTAAAGCTCAAGGTAAGTAAGGGTAGAACAGAGATACAACCGTGTCCAGGTGACAGATGAGACTTATGACATTCTGGGAATTTGAACTTGATCTCATTGATACTGGAAAAAGCTGGAAGAATGCAAATGTGTGTGACCTCATCAAAGCTGTGTTTTAATTGCAGCACTTTGGTGGCAAAGCGAAGAATGAGGTTTTTTTACTCCAGTTGGAGCAGGCTGCAGAGACAAGAAGCAGGTGGTGAGGATGATCTGTGTTAAGACAAAATAAAGAGAATAGAGAAAAAAGTGTTCAACATTTATAAGGTAACATTTGCAGTTCTAGGTGGTAGGAAGGAAGACTGAAACTGAAGACAAGTGTCTGGATCCAGATTAGAGGATGATGCTGGGTGGGTTGTGATGCCATCAACCTCTAGAAGAAAGACAAGCAATCAGCTGAAGGAACATTAACTGAAGACCCTAGTTAACTATGAATTTGAATGACTATGAGATACAATTTCATGATTCTTTGTAGTCATATTTCAACCTATTGGGTAATTTGTAATTATTAAAATTTGTAACTACAAGAAAATATAAGAAAATAATATATAGAGAGAATATACATATGTGAGAGAAAATACAAAATATGGAAATAGAAAACTATAGATTATGCAGAAAATAGATGGCTGATATCAAGAATTTTCTGATACCAGCTACAGTCTTTGTGGATATTGAGCTAGGTGGATATGCACAGATCTGGTCTACGGCACCCCGAGTTAGAGACTTGAAGCTGTGCCTCTAGCTTAATGTATGCAATTGTCACATTTTATTTAAATTTTAAAATATACTTATGCCCCCAAAAAACCATTATAGACATGCTCATATGTATAATTATAGCTCTACTTCTCTTTCTAAAAACAAATAATCACTGAGGAGACCCTGAGTTCCAAAAAAGAAAATTTGTATGTGGTGGCAAAGGTGATTAGTCTTAAATAAACTCTCATTTTAGTTTTAGTTTTGTTTTCATTGATTTTATTTTTCTTATTAGCAATTTAGTACCCTTAGACCCCCAGCACCCAGCAATAACCATGAACTCTCATTTTAATCCTTCCTGATCCTCACGTCAATTTTACACAATCCAAATACATATGTACATACATGCATACATACATAACATTTAAAAATAAATTATATACTATTGCTTATTGGTTACCCTTCACCACGTGTGTTTGTTTGTTCATTATTTTTCAGTTGGGATGTTATTTCCTTTCAATGTATTTTATCCATGCAGAGTATTGATTCCCACTAATATCCCAATGAATATAAAGTGTAACATAGAGCATTCAGTGATGGCAAAGCAAGGTAGTCCATGCACATGGTCATCAACATAGATTTGTTTAGTGTTGAGGTGATTAATTTTTACAAATCAGAGAAGCCTGAAAAGATTATCAAGGCTATTCACTTGAAGTGGTGTTGGCCTATTGATGCCAAAATTTCAATTTGTTCCTACTGTGCTCAAGATAGTGAGGTCAGTAACAACATCTGTTGTTTCCCTCTCCTTCTAAACAGTCACAGAAAACCACACATGGCTTGATACTACCTCCCCGTGATCTTTCAGAATCCAGCTGAACCACTTCACATGCCACTTGGATGAACTTCAGACAGCCTGCAAAGGAAAAGTAACCATTTCTAACAGACCTCCAGGTAATTGGTGTATTTTAAACAATAATTTACTTTAATGTTTTTAAATTAAATGAAAAAATGTGAAAGAGTCTTACATTTAAGCTAAAGCACAATACAAGAGAAGAAAAAGAAAAAGAAACTAAACCCTGGAATCCCATGCCTCAGATGTCAGGAGTACCCAAGCTCTATTTTTGAGTGCTAAAGTTACAGGTGACTTATGCCCTACTGGTCTAAGGTTTAAAATTTTAATCTAAGAGTTAAGTAATATTTTTCAGTGAATAAAAAAGAACAAAAATATGTACAACAAAAATATTTTCAGAATTTATTATTTTTCAGTTTGTTTGATTTTGAGTCTTTCTTTTTTCAGATAGTTCTCTGATCTTTGTTTAGATCTATTCTATCTTTTTCCTTGTCCCCATATCCACTCTCCAAAATAAACAAAGCAGAAATTGTCTTCCTAGAAAAATGCATATTTCTACTTACTAATTAGTTTCAACTTCAACATCTGATGCTCGTTATGGGAACAGTCTGACAGTGTGACCTGTAGCACCACCAACATAAATAAAGTGTGTGTCACTGCAAAGAGAGAAAAACTGATAATAATGTGCTATTAATAAGAACCTATGCACCCCAATGTTCATAGCAGCACAATTTACAATAGCCAAGTGTTGAAAGCAACCTAGGTGCCCATCAGTAAATGAATGGATCAAAAAACTATGGTACATTTATACAATGGAATTCTATGCAGCAGAAAGAAAGAAGAAGCTCCTACCTTTTGTGACAGCATGGATTGAACTGGAAAGCATTATGCTAAGCAAAATAAGCTGGGCGGTGAAAGACAAATACCATATGATCTCGCCTTTAACAGGAACCTAAACAACAAAACAAACAAATACGCAAAGTATAACCAAAGACACTGAAATAGAGAATAGGCAGACAGTGACAAGAGGGGAGAGAGGAGGGAATTTCAGGGGGAAAGGGAAAGGGTTTACAGGAACAAGTATAAAGGACACATGGACAAAAACAAGGGGGGTGGAAAAGGGAGGGAGGTGGGGAGGGCTTGGGGGATGGGCTGGGATGGGAGTAAAAGGCAGAGTGCTGTACTTGAACAACAACAAAAAAAAATAAGTTGAATTGCATCCCTCAAAAATTTTAAATTGTGCTCCTCATGTTAAATTCCTAAGCACCGGTACTTTAGAATGTGACTTTATTAAGAGGTAAGGTTGTTGAAGATGTGACTAGTTAGGGTGAGGTCCTTAGGATAGACCCTAATCCGATATAATTGGTTTCCATTTAAGAAGAGAGTGTTTGGACACAGACATGCACTCACAGAGGCAGATGCTATGAGAGAACAGCTGCCATCTGCACCTACATACTAAGGAACTAAAGACTACCAGCAAACCACCATAAGCCAGCTTTTCAGAGCAAGAATTTTGCATTTTTTATTTCCCACCCAACCTTCAATGTCTGGTTCAGTACTATTACATTTTAGGAAGTCAATAAATATTTATTAAATATAGATGGTTTTTAGAAAACATTTGAGGTATACCATCTCTAATATTCTTATCAGAATGTATAAGGATGGACAGAATGTCCTTCCAATATGGTTTTTAACTGCCCAAGCTCCCCATATTAGATCAGCTATCACTTGGACTTCTATTACTCTCCTAAATTTCCCACAAGGCTTTGGGCATTTTGAAACCAGATGACGTTGTCCCAAATTTTTAGGCCCCGGTATCTTATCACATGGCAAAGACAAGGCTCTCAAACATTATGACAAATGAATCTTACTTCTTTTAAACTGTATTTGTTGTATGTCTCTTGCTTCTCAAATTTTTGTACAGATTGGTATTACACAGTTATGTTTTTTATCATCTCAGTCCTTGATGAGACATGTCATGCCTTAGAAATACTTATGCCTCCGTTTTCTATATTTTAGTGTATTTTAAGAGCTCAAATAGAGGAGCTTCTGTTATAGCCAAATAAGCATCTAGCAAATAGGTCTTCCCACACATAGTGACAACAATCTCTTGATGAATTACAAAAATACACACAAACACACACAACTACTTAAATGAACAAAGCAGGCATGATATAGAGTAGCATCAATCAATGGAAGAAGAGATGTCTAAGAATAACGGCAATTTCACAGTTTTTAGTTTCAGTACAGACTGTATTCAATGTTATATTTCATGGCTAAAATTTTAATGAAAATATGCAAGATTTCTGCTTTGAAAAAGCAGAATGATACAGCATAAGAAACACTTGACTGACCATTGCTTGTTTTAAGGCAAAAAAAATGGCTTAAAAAGAAGAACACATTTTGAAAAATTATTTAATCTGTTTTTCAAAATGATCCTGAAGCTACAGAGACTAAGACTTCATTATATTGATACGAAAATAGTCATACAGTGTCACATAGCTCAATGGGACAGAACTGAGAGTATAGGAGTATACACAATCATGTGTGTCAACAGAAGTCTCAAGAGAACCCCATGGATAACAATAAAAATTTTCAAAAAATGACTCTTGAACAAATGATTATTCATATGAAAAAAATAAATATTGAACCTTCTCTTATTGCACAAGACACCTAAAAATCGAATGGGTGAAACCCACTAGATGGAATATTAACTAAACATAAAATATAGAAACATAAGATTCATAGAAGAAAAATAAGAGAGAAATTTCAAGTTTCTGAGGAAGATAATGGTTTCCTAAACATTTCGCCAATTGTAAAACATAATCGTAAAAGTAATAAATCAGTTTTTATCTAAATTTTTTAAAATCTGTTCTTCCAAGGACACTATTAAGAGAAAGAAAAGCCTGCAAACTGGAAAACATTTACAATACATAAATCAGATAAATAATTATCTTCCCAACATTTAAATAACTCACAACCCAATAATAAAAGGACAAATAATCCAATTAAAAATGGACAAATATTTGGACAGACACCTGTCTGGGAATATGCACACATAGTAAACATACCCTTGAAAAGATGCTCCCTATCACCAATCCTAAGTGGAACACAAATTATCAAGAAATTATTTGTAAGCATTGCCAAGTGCAAACAACCATATGTCCATCCACAGCAAAATCAGTAAAATGTGGTATATTCACACTGCAGGATACTTCTCAGCAATAGCAACAATGTACTGTTAATAAATGCAACCACAAAGCTGCTTTTTGGATGTTTTTCCTGAACAAAATATTCAGGAGAAAAAAGAGTATATGCCATTTGTTTTTTATGTACAATTCTAAAATTATTTTATGCAAATTTCTAAAACAGAGGACACTAATATTTAATGACAGAAAGCTGATCAGTGATGTCTTTGGCCCAGAAATATGTTCTAGAATTTATTTCAAAGGAGTTCAGGAAAACTGGGGTGATAGCAATTGCACTACTTTTTTGTAGAATGTACACAATTTTCAAAAGCCATAAAACTGTACACTTAAAATGATTATGGAATTATAACAACATATGTGATTAATCAAAATAAGGAATATGCCATTTCTCTGCACCAGAGTTTATTGAGGAGACGTTGAAATACTGCTGCTGATATTCTTGAAGCTATTGAAGATTCTTCTGCCAGATTCAAATAGAAAACTGGAAAAATGGGTTTTCCCCACCTGCCACACACAGGAGCCCTATGTTGGGAACAGAATCCCAGCTATGAGTTCTGACGTCCACCCTTTTGCCTCTGTGTAAACCAGTGTCAGGGCTGTGTTTTGTAGAAGGCTCAGGCATGACCTCCATGTGCTAACAAAAGGAGTTTCCCCATGGAATCTGATGCCTCTGAGCTGGGTGTGGGTAACAGTCTAGACTTTGCTGCTCTCTGAGATGGTTCTCCTGACAGGACCCTTATTCATGGACAATCAGCCACTTCTGCCAGTATAGCCCAGTAACCCCTGTGGTAGGGCTAAAATACCTGCATTGCACACTGTGTATATGGCTACGAATGTCTTTGCACTCAGGAATTCTGAAAAGAACGTGTGTCTACCTTGACAGAACACATAAAATTTACTCAAGGCAAAAAGGAGAAAATGGCATAGGTTTAAAAAATATATCCCATGACAACCTATACTCTTAATGTCTGCATCAAAGCAAGTATGTGTGTATGTATTATATATGTATGTGTGTATACATATATTCAACATGGAGGTTCAGTGCCATGAACACTCATTCTCCATCGTGTACTAGGATGATTGCAAGAGTTACTACATTACTGATTCCTACTCTTGTGAAATACTGAATTTAACAATGAAAACAAACATTTAGTCGAGGGATTAAGCAAAACAAATGTATACTCTTCTAGGAAGGTACTGAACACTATTGTCAAAATCTTTTTCAAAAATACATATTTTAGTCTTGTACCGGCTCTTTATGTTATCCCCTAATACCTTTGCTCTGCTTTCTTACAAATTTTTTTCTTTGTTTTTTTACCATATTTCTACAATTTCAACCCTATTCCAGATTTAGGAGTGAAATAAAAGTGCGTAATGCAATGTACATAGCAAGTAAGGTGGACACACTATTACCTACTATGTCTGTTATCCCCTTTAAACTGCAGATAAACAAAACAAAGCAAAACTCACAAAAAATCAAATGAAATATCCCCTTTCAATGACAGTTAAGTATTCCACCACTATGTTTTGTCACATTTCTTGTCTTTTCACCCTTCAGAAAAATCTTTTGGAAAATGGTGATTATTTCATATTTAAGTGTTTTTTTCTTTTTTATAACGTCTTATCCCAAGTAGGGATTTATTTTTTCACCAAGAAACTGAAAGGGAATTGCTGACAACAGAGACATGCTCTTCAGTTAATTATTCTCAGACGTTTTCAGTTGTTGCTATGATGACCACGCCTTCAGGTATTTGAAAGTCTATTTAAAACTAGTTTCACCACCTCCGTCCCTAAATAAGGACTCCCAAGCCCTTTTTCAGAGATAAGGTTTATTTTTCTTCTATTCATACTATGCATAATAAAGGAGCATTCTAGCCCTGAAGACTATTCAAAGGAGAAAACTGACCTCTATATACTCCCTAACTAGAAACAAACTGATAAACTTTTGAAAATGAATACCAGCACAGTCAACTTCCACAGCAGCTTCTACGCTGCATCTTGGTACCCTAGAAACTGCTGCCAAGCTCCATTTTATTCCATGTGTGGCCTGACAGTTCTAAGGGGAAAGGGTATCCTAATTCTTCCAAATAAATTAGATTTCAGCCATTTTAAAATGAAAACACAGCCTCTGCTGAAGTTATAAACAGGCCCTATTGAATAAAGTGTCAACAGAAGCTCACACTGTTATCTCTAGCAGAGGTTCAGAACATTAAGACACCAAGCAATACCTTAACCATATCTTTGTAGTCCCAGTAATGCAAATTAATCAACAACTAAACAGAATGTGAAAGTGGATTTCTCCCATTGGGAGTGCATCACATTTTTCTACCAAAAAGAGAAAAAGGGAAGAGTGGGAGACAGGAAAGGACTGAAATGTAAAGGAAAAGGAGAGGAGAGGAGAGTGTAAATGTAACAAAGTATACTTTAAAGTCAGATTAAGACACATACCCTACATAAACCTAAGATATTTTTCACAATTAACATACCCATGTGGGGATGCTACACAATTACACAGTTTCTTGCTCAATGCATATAAGTTCTAACTGTTAATGTCTGTATTTCAATGCATATCAGCATATGTTCGATTACTGGAATTTGGAAATCCTTTAGGAAACTAGGAGAGAAACAGACACTTTCCCAATAATGGAATAAATATACACTTTAAAAGAAAGATATAACTTAAAAAGATTAGCAATGAAAAGTGATATGAGGCAGGAAAAATGAAGCATATCATAATTAGAAGAAAAGTAACACTGTCTTCACTTGTCGATGACATGGTTTCACATGGAGACAACCCCAAAGACCCAACACAAAACCCAGTGGAACCAGTAATCACGTACAGTACAGCCAAGGGACCCACGATCAATGTTACAGCACTGCGTGTTTATGCACAAGTAATGCAAATTCTAAAATCAACTGAGCAATACATTCCATGCATAATAGTCTTCAGATAAAATGATGACAAGGAAATATTTTAAGAGCTGTAAAACTTGTGCACTGAGAATTATAATATTTTTCTGAGGAAAACTAAAGATCTAAAGAAATGAAAAGAAATCCCATTCTCATGGATGGGAAGAGTCAATATCATTAAGATGACAATTCTCAAATATTTTTATAGAATCAATAGGATCAATGAAATATCTATCATTACTTGTCAGGATATTTTGAAGATATTGACAAAGATATATTAAAATGTATATGAAAATTTAAGTTTAGATTGAAGAGCCAAATAATTGAACAAGGAAACATTTTTAAAAGATTTTATTTATTGATTTTTAGAGAAACAGTAAGAGGGAAAGAGGGAGAGAGAATGATCAATGTGTGCTTGCTTCTCGCATGCCCCTTACTGAGGACCTGGCCTGCAATCCAGGCATATGCCCAGACTGGGAGTCAAACTGGTGACCTTTGGTTTGCAGGACAACACTCAGTCCACTGAGCCACACCAGTCAGGGCTGAAAAGGAAATCTTTTTTTTTTTTTTTAATTTTAACTCTTGTTCAAGTACAGTTTTCTTTCTTGAAAAGGAAATCTTAATTGAAGAACTTTTGTTACTGGTTGCAAAACTTGCTATAAAACATCAGTTATTAAGAGATTGTTGTAGTAACATAATAATATACATGAGATACGTACATAGATCAAAAAAATAGAATTGAGAGTCAGAAATAAAGTTTTATATTTAAAGTTTTATATTTATTTTATTCTTTCTTTTTGAAAGAATCTCAAGGCAATTCATTGAGAACAAATAATCTCTTCAACAAATGGTGCTTAGGCAATTGTATATCTACATGTCGAAACATTAATTTAGACACTCACCTCCCATATGTAAATTCAAAATGAAAATTTTAGCTCTTACATAAAGGTAAGAGCTAAAACAAACCTTTTAGAAGAAATAAAGAAGGAAAATTCTAAAAATAGTGGATTAGAAAAGTATTTCAAGCATAAAATACCAAAAGCATATTGCCTAAAAATATCTGGACTATACCAACATTCAAAACATTTTCTGTTCAAAAGATACCATTAAGAAAATGAAAAGTAAAGAATAGACTTGGAGTAAATATTTTCAAAACCACTAGCCATTAAAGGACTAGTATCCATAATTTACAGAGAAATATTATAAATCAATAATAGTAATACTAATAATAATAGAAAACAAATATGAATGAATATAGTAACAAAGATATATGAACACAATCAAGGTCACAATCAGATAAAACATTTTCACTCTGTCTAGAGTGACTGTAACAACTAGGATAGATGACAAATATTGAGGAGGATGTGGAGAAATGGACACCTGCATACATCACAGGTAGAAAAGTAAAATGGCACATCCACTTTGGAAATTAGTTTGGCATTTTCTCAAATATATACACATAATATTAGCTTACCAACCAGTGATAACATTCTTAGGTATCTACCCAAGAGAAAGGAAAGCATATTTCCACAGAAAGACTTGAATGTGAATGTTTGTAGCAACATTATTCATAATAGCCAAAATAGAAACAGTCTAATGTCTATCAATTGATGGATAGATAGAGAATGTGTGGTACATCCACATAACAGAGTATCATTTGGCATTAAAAAGGAATGGCCTACTAAAACATACTATGACTGAACTTAAAAAACATTACTTTCAGTGAAGAAATTCAGACACCAGAGACCACATATTACGTAATTAATTTATATGAAATGTTCAGAAAAGGCAAATCTATAGGAACAGAAAATAGCAGTTGCCTGGGGCTGGAGTGAGAAGCAGACCTAAGTACAAATTAACACATGTGATCTTATTGGGAAGATAATAATGCCCCAAACTGTTAAATGGTGATGGTAGCACTGCCTGGTGAAGTTGCTAAGAATTGTTGATTTTTACACATGAAATGAATATATTTTGTATCATATAAATATACCACAATAAAGGTGTTAAAAAATATAAGGTGCCATCACAAGTGTGATTTCTGTTTTTGACCAAGATGAAAATAATAGAGGCTGTGTTTATCATTCTTCCTGAAGCCAAAAATAAAAACAGAACTTAAGAAATAATGGTTTTAAGACACTGACCATCAGACAATAAAGGAAAGTAATTTTTTTCAGAGGTAGGAAATAAGAGGAGCCCTACAATTTCTCTCACAACCCTTGAAAGAATTTCAGGCCAAGTCCCTGAGAGGAAGAATTAAGGAAAAGCCTGGTAGACCTCTTGAATTGTGGAAATGAGCCAAGCATATAAACTAGATCAGTGCCTTGACTCTGTGAAGTACTGTACAAGAGAAAACTTCACTGAGAAAACTCTGGAAATCTGCAGTAGGTTACCCATAGGTACTGTGCTCAGTACTTATCTGCTCATGTCTGTCAGGGAAATGCCCAGGGCCAGAGAACGAGCCACTGGAAAAGATTTCAGACTGGTAGATATGTTCATAGAAGGCTGAAGATACTGCCCACTGCCCTCAACCAGACTGGAAAACCTTATGTTTCCTTGGGTATGCTTCACAGAATAAGTGTGCCTCAGTAGAGAGAAATACTTAACCTGAGACTAAGCACTGATCCCATTCCACTTAACAAATCTTAAAAGCAAGATGCCAAAGGATCAAATTCTTGCCGAGTTATGTAACTGTGCCTGACAATAAATCTCAGAAATAGTTATAGGAATACAAAAAAAAAAAAATCCAGTAAGACTCACAATGTCTGGCATTCAATCAAAGATTACCAGGCATGCCATGAAGAAGAAAAACACGGGCTTTTAGAAGGGAAAAACATAAACTGACTCAGCTGGAAGAGTTTAGAATTTTCAGACAAGGGTATTAAAACAGGTGTTATAACTGTATTCTAGGTATTCAAAAGTTAAGTAGAGACAGAGAAGGTACAACAAAAAGCCACCATTAACATTTAGAGATGAAAACATAAATGTGTGACATAAAATATATACTGGATAGGATTAGTGGCTGATTGAATATTATAGAATAGAAGAATAGGGGGCTTGATGAATATAAAAAAATCCACATTGAAACAATGATAAAAGCAAACAGGAATTTGTGAGACTTTAAATGGCCTATTCTACACAATATTTAATTGAGTGAAACAAATGGCCAAAATTTTTAAAGTTTGAAGAAGACAATATATCTATGGGTCCAAGAATTTTACCAAATCTAAGCATGAAAAAATGGGGAACATTACATTGAAATCATTCAAAACCAATGATAACAAAATATCTTAAGGTTAGCTAGAGAAAGGGCAGGTTGTATACACAGGAATACAAAGAAGGATGACGCTAGTTCTCTCATTAGAAAAAATTCAAATGAGAAGACAGTAAAACAACATTTTTATATTACTGATAGAAAACCAAAATAAATACAAAATAAAACAAAAATACTTGCAAACCTAGAATTCTTCAAAAAAATTCCTAAAAATGTTTTCAAATATACAAAAGTTGAACACATTGACTACCAACATAACAGCCCTACAAAAAAAGTATTGCGAAGGATGCTCTTCAGGCAAAAGAACATTATGCCAGACAGGTTTTATGGATGAAAAGGAAGAAATCAAAATCTTTAGAACTAATTGCATGAGTCAACAAAAAATAAGAATTAGTGTTTATAACATGTAAAAGCAAACACACTAACAGCCACACCAAAGCCAGGAATGGGGAAAATGAAGTATGTTATTGAAAGGGTTTGTTTCTCTTTGAGAAGTGGAATAGGATCACTTGATTCTAAATGCTCCTAAGTTAATGCAAGAAGTCAATATTTTATAGCTAAAAAACTATAAATAGTATAACATAGAATCATATAAAATGACTCCAAAAACAGTGGCAGGACTTTTCTCACTGTTATTCAACACTAGGTTCCATCCAATGTAAATAAAATAGGAATAAAGATATTTTTAAATCATTAAATTTGAAATAAAGTAAAATTATATTTATAGACAACATGCTCACTTACATTAAAAAATCTGATGGAATCTACAAAAAAGAAAACTACTAAGACTAACAAGTGAGTTTAGAAGAGTTGCAGTATATAAGATCAATGTATAAAAATCAATTTCATTTCTTTATACTAGCAATAAAAAATCACAAGTTTAAATTATTACTGCTATATAGAATATTAGAAACATATATTAAATATTTATGACTATATGTGCAAGATGTGAATACTAAAAATTACAGAAAATTGCTGAGAGTAAGTAAAGGAGACTAAACAAATGGAGAGATATAATACTTCTCAAATGTAATATTTTCCCCCAAATGAATCTTTTATTCAATAAAATCTGCATATTTTTGTATAGAATGCCAAACTGACTCTGAAATTCCTATGGAATATAAAGATTTATTCAAAGCCAGAGTACAAAATATTAAAGCATAAGACTGCCTAATTCCAATATTTATAATAAAGTCATAATAATCAAAATGTAATATAGGCCTAACATAGACAGAGATCCACACAGCAGAATACAAGACCCACGTATGGACCCAAAGAATATATGGTTGATAGTCAACAGTGATCAAAAAGTAACTTATATTTTTTAGTTTTTCAAGCAGATACTCAGAATAAGGATTGCTGGGGCATATGAGAACCTTGGTACAGTTTTCACAGTGGCTGAACCATTTTTCATGTATTCACAAAGATATATGTACCCACATGTTCAATGTAGCATGATTCACAGTGGCTAATACATGGAGACAACAAAGCTGTTTGATAGAGGACTGGATAAAGAAGGAATTGGACCTGCCTTTTGACCCAGCAATTCCACTGCTGGGATTGTATCCTAAGAACCCTAAAACACCAATCCCAAAGAACCTATGCACCCCAATGTTCATAGCAGCACAATTTACAATAGCCAAGAGTTGGAAGCAACCTAGGTGCCCATCAGTAAATGAATGGATCAAAAAACTATGGTACATATACACAATGGAATTCTATGCAGCAGAAAGAAAGAAGGAGCTCCTACCTTTTGCAACAGCATGGATGGAACTGGAAAGCATTATGCTGAGTGAAATAAGCCAGGTGCTGAAGGACAAATACCATATGATCTCACCTTTAACAGGAAGCTAAACAACAAAACAAACAAGCAAGCAAAATATAACCAAAGATGCTGAATAGGGGGACAGGAGAACAGGGGGACAGCAACCAGAAGGGAGAGGGGAAGGAATTTCAGGGGAAATAGGGGAGGGATTTAGAGGAACAAATATAAAGGATACATGGGCAACAACTAAGAAGAGTGGAAATGGGAGGGAGTGGGGAGCAGGGCGAAGGTGGGTTGGGATGGGAGTAATAGAAAACTGTACTTGAAAAATAATTAAATAAATCAAAAAAGAAGGTATGGGACAAATATGCAATGGCTCAGCCATTAGAAAAGATGACATGATGCCATGTGCAACAACATGGATGGACCTTGAAAGTACTATGTTAAGTGAAACAAGTCAGTCAAAAAAGCTAAAAACCATATATTTTCACCCACGTCGGGTATAAACTGAAACTCAGGGACACAGACAAGACAACAGTATGGTGGTTATCAGAGGGCAGGGGTGGATGAGGTGGTAGAGGGTCAAGGGGTCAAATATATGATGATGGAAGATGATTTGACTATAGGTGTTAAGTACACAATGCAATGTACAGATCGTGTGTCAAAGTAATAAACACTTGAAACCTATTAACAAATATCACGCCAATAAAATTAATTAAAAAGAAAAAATAAACAAAATTTAATGGAGGAAATACAACCTCTTTAACAAATGCTGGAATGGTTGGTGGTTTAAGTGCACACAAACAAAAATGAAGTGTAGTCCACACCACACAGCACGTGCAAAACTGATTTAAATGGGATCATAAACCTAAATGTACAATCTGAAATTCTAAAACTTTCAGAAGAAAACACAAGACAAAAACCTCTGTGACCTTGGGTTTAGCCAAGATTTGTTATTTACGTCACCAAAAATTAGATCCATGAATGAACATGTTAATAAACTGGATTCCATAAAAATGAAAATGTTCATTCTTGTGAATATGCTATTAAGAGACTTAAAAACATAACATATATTTGGGAATAATATTTATAAAGCATTTATCTGATAATGAATGCATATCCAGAACATGTGAAAAACTCTAAAATTTTAGCATTAAAAACAAAATTAATAACCTAATCAAAATGGGTAAAGGATTTGAACATTTTGTCACAGAAGACATATAAATTACAACTAAATATTCAACGTAATTAATCACTATAGTAATGAAAATGAAAACTGCAATGAGACACCATAAAACACACATTAGAATGTCTAAAATTGAATACATGACTGTATCAAGTCTGAGTGGGTGTATGAAGGAACTGGAACTCTCGTGCTTGCTGGAAGGAGTGTACAATGTATGTTGACTTTGGAAAATAATTTGTTTGCTAAAACAGTTAACCATAAACCTGATATATGAACAAGTACTTGCACTCCTAGGCAATTACTTAAGACAAAAAAAAAGTGTGCATCCATGCAATGACTTTAATAATCCCAAACTAAAATAACTCAAATGAATATCATCAGAAGAATGATAAACAAACTCTGGAATATATTTTATTCCAGATGGAATATAGTTTGTTATATTCCTATAATAAAATATTACTCCACATGGACACATGTTGACCACTGATACATATTACAACATGAGGGATATCCAAGAAGTTTTACTAAAAAAACTACAGAAATATGTATAAATATTTTAATCCCATCTATATTAATCTCTAGGATATATGCATATGGATCTAAAGTGACAGAAGGACATCAGTGGTTTTCTAGGGTCAAGAGAAGGGTGTGGTGCAAGGAGAAGTGGGAAGGAGAGATTAAAAAGAGACATGAGAATATTTTTCAAGTATATTTTATTAATTAGGCTATTACAGTTGTCCCAATTTTTCCCCTTTATCCCCCTCTGTCCTGCAACCTCCAGCTCTCAAGAATCCCACCCCATTAGTTCATGTCCATAGGTAATATGTATAAGTTCTTCAACTTCTCCAATTCCAATACTATTTTTTAACCTCCCCCAATTTTGTGCCTACCATTTATGCTTCCTACTCCCTGTACCTTTTCTCCCTGTTCTCCCCCTCCCTACTGATAACCCTCCATGTGATCTTTATTTCTGTGATTCTGTGTCTGTTCTAGCTGCTTGCTTAGTTTTTGTTTTTGTTTTTTTTTGGTTCAGTTGTTGATAGTTGCGGGTTTGTTGTCATTTTACTATTCATAGTTTTGGATCTTCTTCTTTTTCTTAGACAAGTCCCTCTAACATTTCATAAAATAAGAGCTTGGTGATAATGAATTCTTTTAACTTGACCTTATCTGGGAAGAACTTTATCTGCCCTTCCATTCTAAATGATAGCTTTGTGGGATGACGTAATCTTGGATGTACATCCTTGCTTTTCATGGCTTCCAATATTTCTTTCCCACCCCTTCTTGTCTGCAAGGTTTCTTTTGATAAATCAGTTGATAGTCTAACGGGATGCTCCTTTGTAGAAATGTTTTTGATAATTGAAATATTCATGTTCTGGATTGTGATGAATTTCATAGTGGTGTACATATACCCGAACTCATATGATTCTACAGTGTTAGTGTATGTAGCTTGTTCTATGCCAAGTATGCTTCAGTAACACTTTTTAATAAAAAAAAAGAAATAAGGGACAATGAAACTATTATCTTTGTGTGCCTTTAGGTATCTATCTTCAATATTTCACTTACTATCCACAATGAAACTATAAAACCCTATTACTATTCACATTTTTAAAAATAAGTAAACTGAGGACTGGAAAGGTTAAGTATAAAGCATTATAAGAGATATTTGAAAAGAAGCTATATTTGTACTTATAGCACAATTATGACAGCAATATTTTTAATTATGCCAAACACTCTCAAATGAAATTTTGAAAGTTCTTATGGCACACTCTTTTTTTACACAAAAATTTTTAAAAATCTACTTGGAAGTTAATAAAGAAAATAATAAGGATAAATGTTTTCTTTATTAAATCTCAAGGAAATTGATTTTAGAAATAAAGATATATGTACCCTTATGTTTATTGCAGCATTATTCATAGTAGCCAATTTATGAAAACAAACTATGTGACTGGATAAAGATATGACACATGGATACAATGGAATACTACACAGCCATAAGATGAGATGAAATACCTCTCTTTGAGACAGCAAGAAGGAACATTGAGAGCAAAATAAGTCAGATGGAAAACTCAAGAACCATTTGATTTACTCATATGTAAGATACAAAAATGAAAACATTGGTTGAACAATCAAGAGGAACAAACATAAACTCATAGGCACAGACAACAATATGATGGTTACCAGAGGGAAAGATGGGTAAAAGGAGAAGTATTAACAGGTAAAGGGTATCAAATATATGGTGACAGAAGATTCGACTTTGGGTGGTAAACACACATTGCAGTATACAGATCATGTAACACAAAACTGTACCATTGAAACCTGTATAATCTTATTATCTAATGTCTCCCAAATGGATTTAATTTAAAAAATGGTAAGGAATTCAAAATCCCTTCTATTCTATCCATTAAAAAGCAACCCTGCATTTTCTGAGGGAATACAGAATCAGTGATGTATAAAAGGGAAAAAGGAAAAGATTGGAAAACATTTTCTGTTGTGAGATTGAAATAAAATCCTCCAAAAGTATGAATCTCCATAGAACAGAGTGTGCTACTGTTATTGACTTGCAATCACTCAAAGTCCCCAAGTCAGTTTTATATTTTTACTTCCTTACATCCATGCCACTGTCTCAACTTGATGGCCACACCTTAACACCACTTAGTTTGAGAAGCTACTTTAAATCTGGTCTTCAGTTTATGGCTAAGTCTATATGGGCCTTGGTTATTAATAGTCTCTTCCAACCATGTCTCCAGCAATTTAAGATGGAGAGAGGCTTGGCTTCTCCAATACATGAAGGCCCCCATTCTATTTCTATCTATTAATCCTTGCAAGCTGATCACTCTACTGCATTTATTTTGAGCACATCCCCCAGAGCTTCTGTCTCTGCTCATGAGTTGTTATACTGCTACATGGACTCACATCTTTCACTCTCACATAGATGCTTATTCAATGTTCACTGCCCAACTGTTAACCCAAAGACATGAATTCCAGGTTTTAAATTTCATTAGATTTCCATTTCAACTTACCAATTTCAGTAGGAGTCAAGGAAGTAATGTTGGATTCTGTAACAAACATCACATATTGCTAGTTTATTTTTTACCACGGTTTATAAGGGTTTATGTGGATGGAAGTGGGAGTGGAGGATGTTCTCCTTGCTTCCTTGTGAGGACAGAACCTGACATGGCTTACAACATCACCAAAACTATGTTTCCCAATATTGCGCTAGGCATCAACAGGCAAACAGCAGTCAGGGGCAGAGAATACATTCTCTCTTAGGCTCCCTCTAGTGTGGGCAGTCGGCACATGAACCCATCTGGAGGTAAAGCAGCTGGGAGATGAGCCTGAGTTGTGAGCCAGGGAAGAGAAAGAGGATTGTTCAGTGAGTATCTATTCAGCAATGGCACTATAACAGCCTAAGACATGAGCAATATTACTGTAGTAATATCCAAATGGTTTCTCTGCTTCCGCTCTGTTTCTTCTAAAGTCTATTTTCTGTACAGCAACAAGAGTGATCTTTACAAAAGATAATGTAGCTCCCCTATGGTACCAATGTCACCCCAATTGAAATCCAAGCCAGTGCTGTGTGGTCTAAAGGTGTTTCCCTGACATGACCCAATATTTCTGCACTAGCCCTCCTGCCCTCCAGACGCCTCTCTAATTCTCCTCATGAGTATAGAAATCGATGAGTCAGCTCCCATCTCTGGGTCTTTGCACTATATCTTCAGCCTGGACATCTCTTTCTTCAAGTCTAAACAACGTTCATCACTCACTCTCTTTAGTTGTTAGCTTGATGTCATTAGAAAGGTTTTCCTCAACCACCGCATGTAGTGGCCGCCCCAACTGCACTCGACTGTTTTCTTCATATTGTTTTATATTCACCAAAGCACTTATTGCCACTTGATATATATTTTTAATTTTTTTCATAAAAATAGGATTTGGGTCTGTTTGATTCATTTATAGAAGAGTGCCTGGGGCTCAGGCAACATTTTTTAAGAGATCACATGAATGAACTTCAGGTTAAATTAAATTAATTGTGTTATTTATTCTAGTTGAAATTAATGTCTATTTAAGATCAAATGCTGATTTCAAAGATTCTGAAGATTAAAGACCTTAAGAGAGGCTACTCCAGTGCCGTCCAGGACATAGACCAAGTTGGCCCTGTCCCAAAGGGAGCTTCCTGGCTACATAAAAATCAGACCTCTTTCATCCAACAACATACAGCAAACATTTATTTTGTGGTGATGGACCAATCTCTGTAGTAGATATTATTCTGTGAAGCTACACACAGAAATGCTGAAGGTGAATGCATTATGGGTGCTCCAGTATCTTTCAACTCCGGGACTAGATTATTATGTTCTGATAAAGTTTGAACATAAACTACTTGTAATACCTCCCGATGTCAGAAGTAGGAAAGGATGACTTGTGAGTTAAGAAGGAGGATGTTACATTCCCCTACATTGTGCTCACTGGGTATAAGAAAATGTGTATAAAGTCCCTAAATAGCTCATTATGTTCATGGAGATTATAGATCTCCATAAGGTTATATAAATTTATATATGCATATACATATACATATACATATGAAATGTGGACATAGATGTAAATAATACAGATATAAATGAGATAGATGTAGAGTGGTGTATAGATATGTGTGTGTATTTGTATGTATATATATTAGATTAGATATAGAAATAGATGCAGGTATAGATGTTGATGTCAACAGAGATGTAGAACCAGATATAAACACATAGATCAGATATTAACATAAATGAAGATGTAGATATCAAAATCAATGAAGGTGTAGATTATCTATAAATATTAAGTGGAAATAATCTTAACACTTAGTTCATCAATCAAATATTTACTAATAAACTAATTTTGAAAAGTTTGCTCTAATTTCCCAATACATTATAAAAATAACAAATATAAAAACAGATTATTGTACATAAATAATAAAAATTCTCTTGATTATTGTTTTGAACGAATATGTTTCTAATAGGTTTTAGCTCAATTCGTCTGAGGCAATGCAGGTGAAAAATGCGCCCCACCCACAATGTGGGAAAGATAGTTTACTAGTTGATGGCTAAGAGTGAGAAAGGTGGCCTTTAAATTTAAATGGAAATCACTGTTTCTGCAAACAGTACTAAACTAGTGCCCCAGGCCTTATTTCAGGGGGCCTTGAATTTTGGGCCAAGAAGACAGGACCATCGAATTAAACATTTGCTTTTGACTCTAACATGAATATCCTTTTGCTTTGAACAACATTTTAACTACTTTCTAGAAAACAGACATTAAAATCCATGCTGAATTAAAAAAGAAATGCTCTCTATAAATGCAGCTTTCCACAGAGTTTGTTTTTCACTTACAGAAATGAAACAGAGAGATCTCTGTTTTTCAAACAATTCTCAAAAAGTCACACCAAAAACACACAGAGACAATACATGGAAGTGCTTGGTAAGTGTCTCCTTATGCTTCAAGAGTCAGCATGCTCTTCAGAATCATTTTCCCCAGTAGACAGTCCTAGCAAGTTCAAGTGTTTTGCATTTCTTGTCCTCTTTCTTCTGTCTGCCTCCTCCTTAGTCCTGAGGTTCATGGCAGACATTTTAAATTGCTTAACCTTGGGCTACAACTAGGTTAAAACATTACTCTTCAAATGATCATTTATTTTAGGAAATAAGTCAACATGAAATAAGTCCAGCAGAGAAATAAGTATGAGAGAGGATTTTTAAGATTAGATCAATTTAACTCAATAGATACAATTCAGCATTGTTCCCTCTCAATCATACATATATATACATATATATATATGTATATATATATATATATATACACACACACAACAACTCAGTTTTATGATCTGTGATCACATTTTAATAATTTATTGGTATGTTCAGCTGATTTTTTTCTGTCTAATCCAAATATATAACTATGAGTTAACATTTTTTATTGTTGTTCAAGTACAGTTGTCTCCATTCCCACCCCAATCCAGCCATTCCCACTTCTCGCCCTCAATTCTACTCACTTTGGCTGTGTCCATGTGTCCTTTACACATGTTCCTGACAAGCCATATGGCCTGTGTGATCTTCCATAAAACTAGTTAAATAATAACACCACTAATTATCTTTTTCTGTTTAATTATAGTAATTTTTAACAGGTTGGTTCTGTAAAAGTTTATTTCTATTTAAAGATGAATTTTGTCCTGATTATAATAAATAATGAGTACGAAACTCTTAGTTAAATATAAAATCACACTAAAGAGTCTGTTCAAAGAAATTATTAAAATCGGGCAATTTTACCTAACATGACTAAGAAAATAGAAGGAATTTATAGATTTCACTGGGAATATTGATTTTGCAGTTGAATAAAGCATTCACTGCTTCTACAAAGCAGTCATTAATATACAATGTTTAAATTAAATAATTTTTTATCAAGAAGAGATATGTTTTCTCCAATTATAAACAATGAGTGGAACTAATCTATAAAAATTAGTGCCTGTGCTAAAATAAAATGGGCTGGCTATAATTGTATAAATGTAAATAATGACGGTGCTTTTTTCACATAGCTGAACTGAAGTTTTTGAGGTGTGTGATAAATTATGGTAACTTCTTAATTTAGTCCTATGTTCTGGGTCACAGTGTCCAGTGCCAACCCTCAGTTTAACTTTCATAGTTGGATTAACTCAAATGCTTCAGCAACCCTCCAAAACACGGGCTCTTAAACACTACTGATTCATATTGTTATTAATATTATTTATTAAAAACCTGTAGATTATTTTTAGATTATGAAACAATACTTCCATTTAGGAAAATATTTTATAATATTAATAAAATTTAAAATATGCTGATATATGCACTTAGGTAAGGATATTTTTCTATTACAGCTTTCTGAAAGAATTTTAGACTAATTCAAAGCCCTGTTTATATACCTACAACATGCTACAGGCCCTGTTCATTCTTATTTGGCCAGTCAACCTGAAAGACATAGACGTATGTCTACCATAAAATGGTAGCTTTGCACTGGATTAAACTTCTGTCTGACCAACCCCACCCTGACCAATCAAAGCCTGACACCGTGACACTCCTGACTTTGCCACCCTACACTCTCCTTACCTGTCGCTTGGAGAAAGAATAATTCTGCAACCAATGTGCAAATTGGATCAAGTATGCCTTTTTGATTATTGCCCCCAAAGTTATTTGTTATTTTCATTGTATTTGACCATATTATTTCATATTCTTCCAATGAAACAGTAAATTAGAAGTTTTTTTAATGCTGAATGCAAACACAAATAATGCAAAAGATAAGAGAGTAAATTTGAACGACCTTGGATCTTCACTTCTCTGTTCTGTAGAGATAAACACATCATTCCTACTGAGACCTCTTCTTCCCCTCTCCCATGTCCTCATCCACAGCACCCTAGCTGACTCTTCCCCATCACGTCCTCATCCTAGTCCTCTTCAGGGCTTACTTTGATCTTCCCCATTAGTTCAGAGCCCCAGTTTTCTCTTTTAATATATTCTACTGCTTTTTGCCCATTGCTTGTTTACTGTTTTCCCCGCATGCTTTTGGATATTCCTGCTCCCTTTTCTCTCTCCAGTATCCACCACAGTACCTGGAACATTACTTACTTAATGAATAATAGTTACTTCTGTGAAATCTTAGTCTTTAAAATGTTTAGTGTTGGGATGACAATAGTAAATAATAGCAGTGTTGACAACATCTAAAATTCCATTTAACCCAGTACTATAGGAGAATTAATACCTTACTTCTTTTTTAGTCCATAAAACTATTAATACAAAAAATGGTAATGAATACTGTGGATCATTTTCTTGGATAATTAACCTTGCCTTATTTTTTGTACTTGGCCACTGAGTACATTTCTAAACTCTAAAAATTCATTCCACTCTTCATAAGAGAAAAGGGACAGAAATTATAGTTATGTCAGATCAATTTGTTTTCACTATTCAAAAACCAAGCTAAAAGATGGGGGTGGTGGCTACTTACACATTAAACACACACACACACACACACACACACACACACACACTAACAGCAGGATTAAAATAAGCCACCAGATGGGATGTGGTTTTATTTGCCTACACTGACAGTTACAGTATATGCATACATTTTCATGTGGGATCAAAGGTATGAAACATGAAAATAATCATACAAATTACCACAGTTCAGAAATGTTAGTTATTGCTAATATGGCCCAGCTGGATCCTAAACAAAAGTTCCAACTTTTATTCTTAACATTGTGTATGTTGAAATGTATGTGCACACCCCACGTCATGCAAGAAGAGACAAATGGACATTTTTCCTGCGTGGAGCTCAGATCAGCCCAGAAATCCCTTTCATTCTTCCTCGCCTTTCAGGAAAACTATACACATGTGTGAATCACTTGCAGTGCAAATACCTGAAATTTTGAGAACATTCGGGGAAGATCATGCGATGAGATTACCTGGAAGCAAATGTGCTTTTGAGATGCAATTTTAAGTAAGCACATGGTTCCCTGCGTTACCTTCTAAGAAAGATTTCTATTGTTTTTCTTCATACAGCAGGCTTCAAGCCACATCCACCCATACGACTGACTGTGTTTCTGAACAAGGTGTGCTTGTTCTACCGAGGGTATACTGATAATTCAAGGTAATCAGCAGAGTACATTACAGAAGAAAATCCGAACCTACAAGCTGTACAAACAGAATAGCAATCAGAAGATTTAATGCATTTCTGATGCACGTTTAAGGCACTGACACTGGGCCACAGATGGACATGTGTTGTGTTTTATATTGCTGAGATACGGCCTGTGAGAACCTATTACAGCATATCATCATCTACACTGGAGGGGCTGCAAAGGAAAAATTCCATCACACATTACTCCCGTGGATATATTAGAGAAACAAATTGTACTCGGAATTGAAAAGTCACAGGCTTATTCTGTCTTAATAAATCCCTGCCAAAAGGCTAAGTGTAAGACTAGAAATACTTCCCAAATGTTGTTACTATATTATCATCTTTGACATCTCGAGGGCTGTCCCAAGAATCATCAGATATCAGTTCAGGGTCCTCACAGTAAATTGTTTTATTCTTTTATTTTATTATTTTTTTCAACCAGGTTTTGATTTGGTGTACCCATTTTGAGTTGTCTGTACCTGAGATATAAATCTCCTGTGGCTAAAGTAAAAAAAATATATTTTAAATAAAATGTTTGTCACTGGGGTGATCCTACTGGTTAATTCAGAGAGTTTTATCATGTGGGATGTGAATCCTTAGCTTAAATTTCCCATCAGACTTGTTGGAAGATTTTTATGATTGGTTGGGACAGGTCAAAATAGGAAAGTAAAAGGATAAATCTCTTTGAGGACAGAGATAGATTCTGAGTTCTAATTATGTCTATAGCTATAACCCTCACACCCAGTAGGACATGCAACAAATATCTGTCAAGATAATAAATGAAAGATGATGTAATTAAAGTGACCATGCTTTAAAATATCCCAATGATCTTAACCTAGTTACCATTTTGTAAACCAACCTACATGATATCAGTTTGACCAAGCTAAGCTCATGGCTTGCACTGCCCCTTTTATTTTGTCAGAATACTAAGAATTCAGCTCTTAAAAATGGATAACTTAATCTTGCAATTCCAGCATAATATACATTGAGATCTTTAGCTTTAATTCTAAAATGAAAAAATAAGTGAAAACAACATACAGAGAAAAATAGTTTTCCAATGCAAAGGTTTGTAACTTGGTATAGATGCGTGTATTAATTATATAATTCCATGTAACAAATTACCTCAAAATATAAAGTCCCCAAAACAGTGAAGACCTACTACCTTACAATTTTGCGTATCTGGAGACTGGATATAGTTTATTTTGAGTCCTTTCCTCGGGGTCCCACGTGAAGCCACCGTCCAGATGTTGTCCAAGGCAGTAGTTAGCTCAAGGCAGTAGTTGGCTCTATTGGAACTAAATAACCCACTTTCCAAACTTTTCACAGGATCCCTGGAAATCCTCATGGCATGGCAACTGGGGGTATAGGAAAAACTTCCAGAGGGTTAGCAAGATTGAATACATATTTTTGTGTCCTGATATCCAAAATGATATTCCTTCACTTCTATCATGTGTATTCATAAGAAGTGAATCAATGAGATCATCACACATTCAAGGGGAGGGAATGGCACAAAAGCACACATACAAGGACGTGGGACCAGTGGGAAGAGTCTTAATGAACATCTGCTGTAAAAGGTGTCAACAATCAGTTTCACTTGCATTAAAATAAATCGCATTATAAAATAATCTATAATAGTTTATGCCAAGTTATGGAGTATAGTTTGGAAGGTTATGTAGAGCAAGAGTTCCCTCCTATCCAATCTGTGATGAGTAGATCGATAATAGGCATATTTGAGTAAAAAGGATCGATATTGGTGTATTTGAGTAAAAAGGAAAGAAGAGAAAGACAAAGTGGAAAGTCTGGTTTTAAGCAATCACATATTTTGAGTGTTGTGTTACATGCGTTTTAGGCCCTACCTTCCTTAAATCTCATAACAACCTTACAAGACTGATATTGCTACCAGGTGAGGGGACTTACTGGGGCTTAGAGAGCAAGTCTGCTTATCATCACAGAACTTGAATCCATAGCTACCTTGCTACTGTAAAACCAGTGCTGTCTCTTCTGTATGATAACACCACTGTGCTGAACTTGAACTTGGGGGCAGAAGAGTTGATTCCTAGGCCCACCTATCCTAGCTGATATCCTTAAACAAGGCAGATGTTTCCTGCACTCCAAAGTGATGGGCTTATAGATCAGAATCTATCTGTGTCAGGACCTCTGCAACTTTGAATAAGGCTAAGAGATTCGCTTATTGTCTTTAAACTGTTTGATGGTCAGGGATGGAATTAAAGACATAGTTCTTTTGACTCCCAATCAGACTTTTCTAGTTTTTGCTCCCCCTGTACATACTCACTTATTCATTAATTGTTACAGAAAAATATAGATTTTGTGCCTACTCTAAGTACTATGCTTGTCACCAGAGGTGACTGTAGTAATCAAAAGAGATCCAGTTGTTGACCTAATAGATTCTACTGAGCAGATTGTAAGCAGAAAGGGCAGAAAGGGTAATGTGGGCTTAGCAAAAAGAAGGCTTAAATATAGTAAAGTGCATGATAATTCTGTTCCTATTTTTTTCATTTACTTACAAAAAAGCCACATACAGTATTCACAAAGCTGCATCTTTGTTGATAGAAGATTTTACAGGATATTATCCCCTGATATGTGACTCTACAAAATGATTGAGACAAAAAAGTATTCTGGATTTCAAAAATAAAGCTGTTTACCACTACAATATAAAATGTATTACAACTGGTGGTAAAGAACTCAAAGTTTAATGTCAAGTAAATGGCATGTGAGGTATTTTGAGACACAACATGAACCTGGAATGTGGAATGTGGAGTATTTATTAGTGATAAAACACTCCCGTAGAGTCAAGGCATGCACAATATGGTAACTACTATGAAGTGCATTTTAAACCATAAGAAGGGCAAAGATAAAGCTTTAATGTAGAGCTCATTGCTCAAGGCAGTTTCTGTATTCTCTAATGGTCTACAATTCAATTTTAGTTGCTATAAGGGTACACCCCCAAGTCTCTAGGATAAAACCAGTGCAGGTTATGTATGGCAAAGGAACCATTAAGGCCCAGATCAGTCTTCCCACACTGGCCTGTGATAGCACCTCCCGTTAAAACACAGTCCCCATACAAGTCGACTGTGGCCAGTTCCTGCCATAGCCTCTATCCCTTTGCTTGGAGTGGTTTCTAACGAGACTGCCAAGAATGAATGCTTTCTTTCTACCTTAAAGCAAAGGTGGAATGTATTTTGAGCTCCTTTACATAGAAGACTTGGCAAGGCACTCTAGAAAAAGCAAAATTGCTCGGAATGTATGACTTTTAACTTTTTAAGGACTTTTGAAAAGTGATTTAGGTGCAGGCAAGCCAGGCATTGGCTAGAAAAGCCTCCATTTTTTAAAACTTTGGTGACATGTAACTGATAAATAAAATTGTAAGATATTTAAAATGACTGAGGTGATGAATTGATATACATTGATCTTTTCTTTGCATATATGGAGAATGCATTAGAGCAAAGCTCCTCAGAGGTAGATAAACACAGATGTGAAGAATTACTAATAATTACTCTCATTACTGTAGTATTCATAATACAATCCTCTTTCAACTCTGTGAAAGAACTGTGTTGCAACTTATAATTCTCCACTTCTATTGTGTTTTCTCTCATATAAAAATGACACAAAAGTTATTAGGAATTAACTGAAACTAATGTAAGGTAAAGCTGATCTCCCAGGACACACGAAGTTTACAACAGACCTGAAGCCTTTTGTCCCCTCTCTCTCAAATAAATTTCAGAGTCAGTATTCCTGGCAGAATAAAAATTTTAATGATTTTAATGGGAAAAGAATGTTCTTCCAAATCAGAGAATATAAAATATAGCAGGTTTATATTAGTGGATCATCTCTGAATAATAATCACAAGAAGGAAACAGAAAGTCCCATGGGGAATCATCTGTGATATTTTCCACTTTAAAAAAGTTACGTTGAAAAAGTCATTTTGGGATGAACATTTATCTTGCTCAGGAGAGAAATGAGAATTGCTTTTTTATTACGCCATTCTGATAAATCCATGGAGCAACTTAATTTTTTAAAGATTTTATTTATTTATCTTTAGAGACGAAGGGAAGGAGAGGAGAGAAATGTCAATGTATGGTTGCCTCTCATGAGCCCCCTGTTGGGAACTGGCCTGCAACCCAGGCATGCGTCCTGACTGGGAATCGAACCGTGATCATGTGGTTCACAGGCCCACGCTCAATCCGCTGAGCTACACCAGCCAGAGCTGCAACTTAATTTTGTAGATAATAATTAAAGCAGCTGACATTTGGTATGTATCCACCATGTACTTTTGTAGTACTTTCTATGTACCTGTTCATTTATATCCAGTGGTGTTCCTCTGTATACTTTACAGTCAGGAACATTGGCAGGTGTTGCAGTTAGAAAGTGGTTGTATTAGGATAGACTAGGTTGTGTTTCAGTAATAAACAACCCATTGTCTCAGTGGCTTACAGAACAAAGATTTGTTGCTACTCCAGGTGGACCTGGTGGTCCACATGAGGAGCTCAGGGACTCAGCCTATCAACTTGATGGAAACTTCACCTGCTGGAGTCATTTGTTTTCAGTCTAGAGACCTGAGGATCAGGTATGTGGTGACAAAGCATAGATATGTCACACGTGTGCTCTATTGCATTGACCTGAAAGTGACTCATCACTTCCACTCAATGACCATGAGCAAGAATTGCATTTATATACTTGGAGGATCAGAAATAGAAAAATCCACACAACTGTATAAGGGGACTGTTGGTCTCTGCCACAGTAATGGAATCTGGAAAATAATGCTAATTACAAGAATGCTGGTGACAACTTCATGGAGGTGAACATCTATTTGTTAGCCACTTCTGCTCTCAAGGGGGTCATGAAAAGGGGGATATTCCTCAGCCAAAGAAAGAACATGTAACCCTCTGAGAGGCCAGAGCACTTTACCCTAGAGCATTGGCAGGATCTCTTGGTGTGGATGAGAATAGTGAGAATGCTCTTCCTCTCAGACCAGAGAAAGGCTAGGGGGGCAAAAGATTGCCCCCATTTACTGCCATAAAGAATATGATAGAAAGGTATGGTGCCAAATTTATGGTCTTTGCACATTGGTGATAATGTGGAAATTTTCTGAGCGTGGGACTTTGACTTGAAATTGCAATGTTTTTCCACACATAAGTGGATGAAATCACTGAAGGGTTCCTAACAGGAAGCAAAGTCCTGGGAAAGCTATTAGTAGTTCAACATTTGCAATTCATGTGACACTGTTCTTGCCTTGAGGGACATCATCCACAGAGTCCTGTTTGGTTTAAAATGTAACTATCACAGCAGAGTAAGTTGAGCATTCAGATCTCAGCTGGGTTTCTCTTGAATTTATTAACTTACAAATGGAAACACACTTAAAACCGTTTACTATCTTTCAGTAACCACTTCCTCTCCTGTTCTAGAAGTAGCACCACTCTCTGGGCTTGTAATTTTAAAGTACTCTGCCTTCTCTTCCCTTTGGCACTCCAAATGCCATCTGTCTCCCCGATGCTGTAAATAGTTCTTTCACAACAGTGCTCAGAATTCCGACTTTCTCTCTATTTGCACACTTTACTATAGCCCTTAACCACTCTGTAACTGTACTTTATTGCTCTCTCCACTGCTAACTAAAAATAATACAGGCAGCTTAGTTGTTCTATTAGTTTTCTTCCCAAAGTTTATAATGCTTTGGGTAAGTCAGGGGGAGACCGTGAAACTCATCATAGGACTGACCCTCCTGACATAACCTGTTTTTTTTACGTGGGCTGACAGAACTTCAGGAACAATACAACTAACATGAATTAGATGAGGAGATCCAGAGAAGCTTCTATGTAATATGAGGAAAAGTTCACTTTTCTGTTGAATTGCTAGTTGCTTTGGAGTTTCTATAGTTACCTGTGAAATTTTACTTACGAAAGTCATTTAGATTACTTCTCTGGTTTTTATAATTAATGGCATCCCCTTCACTAAAGGGCACAGAGATTATTTGCTCCAGGGTTTTGACTATTTGGTGTTTGTTTTCTAAGACTAAAGAAAAAGGCAATATCTAGTAAATAATTAATAATATATTTTAACAAATGGGTTGAAATAAGTTTTCTTCTAGGTCCACTATTTTTTGGTGGCATATTTTTTCAAACATAAAATGAAAGATGATTTGAGTGTGTCTTTTCAGGTACAACCAACACACAACAGCTGAAGAAGGCTCACCTGCCTTAAAAAAGTGTATAAAATAACACAGAAGATTTGAATCTTACTGAAAATAGCAACGTTAACACATACACATCTCAAAAGAAGAATCCCTTTCTTCATTGCAATAGAAACTAAGAGAAAAAATATTTTATGGCCAGTGGCTGGTCACAGGGCAGTGGAGTCTACAAGTTGTCAGCATACTAACAGGAGTAGGGGAATGAAAAGTAAATTGATTGTTAAATACCCTGATAAGCCTCCTTAACACGATTCTCAAAACTCACAAGCCTTCAGCGGACAAATGCACAAGTTTAGAGTCATATGATTACACGGTACACCTGCAAACCCCATTGTGCTGCTCAATCTGTGTGTTTTACTGTAGGTCAAGGCAGTTAATCACCAGAAGGCCTCAGGGCAGCCCCATAGAAGCTTATTTATGGGCAAATCAAGAAACTGAAATACTGAACCGTGCCTGATTAGCTGCACTAATATGCTACTTGTGGCTAATTTCTTAGCTGCTTGACCCACAGGTGTTTGCCCTCACCCATAAATCATGGCGGCCACCTTCTTTTTGCACTCTCGGTCCTGCCATGCATATAGATGGCCTGCTTAAATGACAGGCAGGAAATAATGGATGGTGCACTAAATCATTTCAGTGTTTAGTCAATGGTCTCTCCTCCGAAACAGGTCCCACCACGTTCCCACTGTCCAGCTCGTTTCAGATGTTATTGTAACCCGAGCCTGTGTGCCACTGCATGCAACCTTTCAAAGGGACAAAGTGTACATTTCCCCATTTTTATTTGTTTTACTTGTAGAGCACAGCCTTTGCATAAGACAGCACCATTAAAATTTCCACAACAGCCAGCAGCGCACTGAAGCAGAACAGAATCCCAATGACTTAGGTGGTGAAAGGAAACTCTCACTGGGAATTTCGCAGCTATGGCTCTCCATTTAACTTGAATTTATTTTTTCTAAATTAAAGATGTTAATTAAATGGATCACAAACCAAACTGTCTAAACACTAAATATTATGGGCAGGAAATGCTTGGTTTGCATATAATTTGATTCACTAGAGTGGTTCCTTGTTTTAAATAAACTTATAGGTCAATATAAAAACCGATAGCTATAAAATACATGTTTTACATATATTTACAATGTATGTGTCTGTTGGGAACAGACAAAAATGTAGAACTGGAAAGAAGATTTTTCTTTCAAGCTCTAAGAAAATTTCAGGAGAAAATAATCAAAGTATACCAAGTGAAACCTTATAAATTAACATAATAGATGGCAAAATAGTAATTAAAAGCTCATGGATGGCTTCGCTAAGGGCATGTAGAGAAGTTCGCTTGGTGTAATAGACAGGCAATACAAGAAGTCTTTAACTGTATTGATCATTGAAGGAGGAAAATAGCTGTTTGAAATCTTCAATTACTTTTAGGAATTTTACATGTGTCACTCTTAGAAAAGATTACATGATAGGAAATCTGGTCATCTATAGCATTCCTGCTTGAGCTAGATAGTCAAATACCATGGCAGGATTCTGGTCAATAAAGTATAAGTTCTCTGGGGAACTCCAAACCAAGATGGAGTAACAAGGATCAGATTCACCTTCTGACTGAAATAAGTAAAAATAGGCAGACTGTACAATATAATGGCTTTCAAGTTACTGGACTTCATTAATAAGATATGGAAAATAAACAGGATGGGCCCTGTGATGATCTTGGTTTATTACCTTGAGAGAATGTCCAGGCCAGAATGCAGGATGTGGGGTGAAGATTCCTGGTGGGGCCCAGTGGACCCCTCTCCTTAAAGAGATGCAGCTGAGCATCCAGGGAAAGTAAGCTGCCTAGCATGTTGCAGAACAAGGCACCCAAGAGGAAAGAATTGTATAAAAACAGTTTCCTGGGAATTTGCATAAGGTCCTTCAGAGTATTTAGCTGAGTGCTCATCAGAACGTATAAGTGAAGAAAATTCAAAACTGGGAAAGAGCCACCACAAAAGCAGTGGCAGGCACTCATCAGACCCTGGAACTATGCCTGTTTTACCAGAAAAACCCATCATCCATGAGCAGCGAGGAGAGTTCGCGGGGAGGTATGACCTGAGCAGGGAGGAGTAACTAGCCACAGACTGAGCACTGCTCCTATCCCACCTAACAAACTTTAAAAGCAAGACCTGAGAGGCTGAAACTGCTTTCAAATAATAAAACTGTGCCCGAGTTGGGGTAACTTATAGGAATAGAAAAATATACAACAACCAATAAAGTAAAATTTACAATGTCAATGATTCAATCAAACATTACTAAGCACTCAAATAAACAGGAAAATGTGACCCATAATGAAGAGAACAGTCACTCAATTAAAAGCAACAAGAACTTACCCTGATGTCAGAACTTACCCAGATTTAGCAGACAAGAGCATTTATAAAATTTTAAAGTGTGCGTTGTATGTTCAAAAACTTAAGTAGAGACGTAGAATTTATAAAAATTTCAAATTTAATTCTGAAAGGATGAAAACTTTATATGAGATGAGAAATTCAGTGAAAGGGGTTAATTTCAGTTTAGATATTAAAGAAAATAGCATTTGTAAACTTGAAGACGTAGTAAAAGAAACTATGTAAAATGAAAGGCAGAGTGAAAAGAAAGTTTTATAAAATAAACTGAATCAGTGGTAAGAAGGAAACCTGAAATGGACCAACATATACGTACTTAGATATTCTGCAATGAGGAATGAGGAAAAAATGACTAAATAATGAGTGACATTTTTCAAACTTTATAGATATTACCAAGAAACACATTCCAGAAACTCAACAAGTCCCAAGCATAAGAAAAATGAAAAGAAAAAAAAAACCTATGACAACTCCCATCATAATCATATTACTTAAATGCGTTGATTACAAAAAATTAATAAGCAAAAAATTGTCATTATACACAGAGAAGAAAATAAAGATGATGAGAAATGTCTCACTGGAAACAATTTAACATCTTTAAATTACTGAAAATAAAAGAAACTGTCAACATAAAATGTCCGCAGAAAATATATTTCAAAATCACAGGTAAAATTTTTAAAAAGTTAACATGTACATTAATTGCTAAAATAATTTATGACAGATGTGCGTCAGAATGTTTAAGAAAATCTTTCAGAAGGCTGCCTATCAATTATGATCTCTCCAAAGACATTTAAAATAATAAATGGAAGGGTCTCTTCTCATTAGAAGCATAGAATGTGTTTTTTGCTGTTAAAAGATAACATACTAACATTGCCATGCTCCAGGCACCGGTAAAATAAAATAACAGGCAACCAAGAAGCCAGCACATGCTGAAAGGCCATGATAGATAGATAATATAATGACTACATTCATATAGCACAGATCTTGAGTAGTTATCAGAGAGATGACAACCTCCCAGTGAATGTGAGAGAGAAGAAGAAAATTGCATATTCTTGAGATACTACGTGAACAGGCAACAGAATCTTGATCCATCTTTTTTTAAGTGCAGCAAAGGTTTATGACTTACACTACATGTTTATTGTAGGTTGCTGGTGGGGGGCTCTACTTATTGCAGTCACTCAGGGACTCAGGCTGACAAAGTAGCCACCTTCTTCAATGTTGCTGGTTGCTCAGCTGGAAGGAAAAGAACTCCAGACCACAAGTGTTTAAATGCTCCAGGCCAGAAGTGATGTGTAACACTTCTGCTCCCAATTCCTCAGCTGGAACTGCTCACATAGTTACACCCAGGCACAGAAAATGTAGCCTACAGGACTGAGGAAGTATGGCCCTATGAAGACCCATAGGACTTAGAAGTCTTGGTGAAGAGCACGGATGACTACTGCACTCACTGTGCCAGATCCTGGGCTGATGAGGACGGGCAGGAGGTGGTCCCAGCCCTCGAGGCACTCACAGTCAGACCAGGGAAGTAATTGTGATCCATCTGTTCAACATGGACTCACTTCCTTATTTCAAAATGTTGACTGTAATTTAAATGATTCTTTCAGTGAAATATTACAAAGTCACGTGCAAGTGGGTGCATATAACTCTCATTACCGAGTGGCTTGCATTGTGGTATGTAAAATTTATACTTAGCCCTGGCTGGCGTAGCTCAGTGGAGTGAGCATGGGCCTGTGAACCACACAATCATAGTTCGATTCCCAGTCAGGGCACATGCCTGGGTTGCAGGCCAGTTCCCAGCAGGGGACTCACAGGAGGCAACCATACATTGATGTTTCTCTCCTTCTCTTCTTCCCTTCCTCTCTAAAGATAAATAAATAAAATCCTTAAAAAATTTATACTTAAATATAGTCCTGTATTTATGTAAAGACAACTGAAAATACTTGAAACTTTAGGAAAAGCTCCTTTCCCAATGAAAACACTGCCAATAATTTAATAAATTTATATAGAATATACAGATTAAGGTAAACTGTTCAGTATATCTCAGTATCTTCAACCAGGAGAAGTGGCACTTGAAAGGCTCAAAACACATTTCTCTTCCCCATTTAATTTCCTTCACTGACGTTTACATGATGGTGGTGCCATTTGCCTGTAGTGCAAATCTTTTCTGTACCAGCATTACCGACATTAGCTAGAGCTGTGTTTAAGGGGAAAAATGGCTCATTTAATTAAAAGTAGGGGATGATATATCTACTATAGTATATTTAAAAGCATAGATTTTTTCTTGAAAGTTTTTCAGCTAGTACCCCAAGATTCTACAGAAGAACTAAAGAGGCAGTTTATCTTTGCTTCACCGATGGCCTTCTCACTGCCTGTAGTGACATTCTCTTTACTAACTTCTGGTACCAAAACCTCAGTGCAGAAATGGTGTCTCCTTCCCAGCAGAGACTGTGTCTTAGTCACCATTAGAGTAACTCAATGAATTACTTTGGATGTTAAATAGAAGCAAACCATCTGAGATCAAACTTTATAGCAATGTCCATGATTACCTCTTGCCTGTGGCACCGTGAGTCCCTCCTAGCAGCTCACTTTGTTGTCATTCTACAGACCCCTCCCCAGTTCCTCGGTTGAATTGCACCAGCAGAAGGAAAGGTAGGAGGGGTTCTCTTCTCTGACTAGAGTTTCCTTTCTTCGAAGACGGTCCATTTAGCAATATTCCACCTGTGCTTTATCACTACTGCCTGGGAGTTCTCTGAACTCTCTAGAAAGTGGCAGCCAGTTCCCCCACCCCTGCTATTCTCCTATCCCCACCACCTATGTGTTAAGACATCAACAAAGTTGCTTCCCACAGTCGATGTCGATTGTGTTCAATTACAGATTTTACAAAAATAAATTCTGGGGAATAAGAGACACTCAAAACATATTCAGTAGACTCATCTCTCCTCTTTTTCTCTCTCTGTCTCTGTCTCTGTGTGCCTGTGTGTGTGTGTGTGTGTGTGTTGGTGTAATTTTTAGTGAAAAATCTTCTTCTTTTAGTTGGTGTTATATGGCCTATATAACACTCTCTATAAGCTGACACTTCAGGGGAGAATTAATTTGTGTATGCCACCATCTAAAATCCTCAGAGTAGAATAAAATAAAAGAACCCTAGTTCTCCAGGAAAATTAAAATCATCTTCAAGAAACAGTATACTTTTATTCTTTCTGATAAATCTCCATTTTTAACTGAATAGTTAGCATAGTCTCAGAGAGCTTCAGCAGACTCAGTAGTTATGCAGTGACTCGTGAGGTGTCAGTTAGTATGTAGGGATTGGTGACAGTCATTTCTTCAGAGAGTGGTTAGCTAGTGCCTATTTTGCCAGGTGCCTTAATAACTGCTAGGTGTAAACTGTAGGCAAACATGCACACCTCTCATGGGGCTTACACTCACATGCAGGATTATTTGGACTACTTAGTGGCTTGAAAGAATTATAAGGTATAAAGGTAAAAAAAATGTAACATACCCTTATAAAAATTGAGGCATGAAGATTGAACAGCAGTACCTACAGAAGGTTGAGGAGACAGTCCTGGAGTAGAAGAGAAGGCACTGTGATGATGGCTGACCATGGGAACCCAGCACCAGTAAGGAGTTGAGAGGTAAGCTTCAAAGGGTGTCTCACCAGATCTTGGGAAACTTGGACTATGTTAAAAGATTCTCACAGGTAAAAGTTAAAGAGAAAGAAAAATGTGTTAATTGGAATAAAGATGTAAGAGAGGTGGCGGGATAGTCATTGGAGTCCAAGTTTGGGCCATGATGGTGACATTGTCAAGTGGAGAGGAAAACCGAATCAGTGGAAGACACTGAGTAATTCCGACACAAGACTCTACACTAGTCGAACTTTCAGGTGTGGTGGTGAGTAGAGCAATCAGAAGTTGAAAAGACGGGAGAAATCTGGATCATGGTGCTGGGAGAGATGCCTATATTTTTCCAAGGTCACCACAGAGCAGTCACTTTGTTCATATCTGTTTTCAGAGCCAGGAGAAAATTTATTTATTTATTCAGTTTGAATAAAAAACTGTTCATATCATCTCAATAGGATTAACATAATCAACTACCTAATTCTTTGACCCTCCAGGACAGCGTTAGGCTCCTTGTCGGGAGTTCTCTTTGGGTGCAGAGGAAGATCTGTATAAGCACCACAAGGACACCTACTATGCACCAATCAGGCACATCCAACCTCACCTAGTTTGGTCACTTCTTCCCATTCAAAACTATCAGTCATGCGAGTATTATATAACTATTTATTTTAAAAAAGGCTGATTTCTTGTGGAATAAAGTGCCTAACAAAATTCTTTTTGTTAAAAAAATTTCTTTGAATATGAATTCCCTGAAAATAATAGTGAGAGACTCATAATCTCTTATTTAAGAAAAAACAAAAACAATTTAAGTTCTTTTGACTTGGTTTGCTGTGATTCTTAGGGTATATTCCCAGCAGTGGAATTGCTGGGTCAAAAGGCAGTTAAATCTTTAGGAAACTCCATACTGCTTTCCACAGTGCCTGCAGCAGTCTGCATTCCCAGCAACAGTGCACTAGGTTCCCTTTTCCACACCCCCTCGCCAGCTCTTGTTGTTTGTTGATTTATTAATGATGGCCATTCAGGAAAAGATGAGTGATATTTATTGTGATTTTAATTTGCATCTCTTTGGTGGCTAGTGATGCTGAGCATTTTTTCATATCTCTGTGGGCCATCTGTGTGTCCTCCTTGGAGAAGTGTCTATTCAGGTCTTTTGTCCATTTTGGGGGGCGGGGGGGTGTTTGTCTTCCTTGTGTTGAGTCATTTGACTTCTTTCTATATTTTGGAGTTTAAACCCTTGTCTGACATATCACTGGCAAATATGTTTTCCCATACAACTAGTTCCCTTTTCATTTTGCTGATGTTTTGTTTAGCCATGCAGAGGCTTTTTAATTTGATGTAGTTCCATTTGTTCATTTTTCCTTTGTTTCCCTTGCTCTAGGTGATATATCTGCAAAAATGTTGCTATATGAAATATATGAAATTTTACTATGCTTTCTGCTAAGACTTTTATTGTATCATGACTTATATTTTATAAGTCTTTATCCATTTTGAGTTTTTCTGGAATTTTATCCATTTTTACAACTATGGTATAAGTTGATGGTCTAGTTTCATTTTCTTGCATGTACCAGTCCGGTTCTTCCAACATCATTTATTGAAGAGGCTATTTTTACTCCATTGTATGTTCATGTCCCCTTTGTCAAATATTAATTGACCATAGGGACATGGATTTTTCTGGGTTGTTCTGTTCCATTGATCTATGAGTCTGTTCTTATGCCACTAACAGACTGTTTTGATTACAATGACCTTGTATAGTTTTTAGATTTTATTTATTTATTTATTTATCTTTAGAGGGGAAGGAGAGAGGGAGAGAAACATCAATGTATGGTTGCCTTTCGTCCGTCCCCTGCTGGGAGTTGGCCTGCAGGGAACCGGCCTGCAACCCAGGCATGTGCCCTGACTGGGAATCGAACTGCGATCCTCTGGTTCACAGGCCTGTGCTCAATCCACTGAGCTACACCAGCCAGGGCCACCTTGTATAGTTTTATATCAGGTATGGCCCCTCCAACTTTGTTCTTTCTAAGATTGCTCAGGCTATTCAGGGTAAATTTTTGAAATATTTGCTTGAGACCTATGAAAATGCCACTGATATTTTAATAGCGATTGCATTGAATCTATAGATTTCTTTGGGTAATATGGACATTTTAATTATGTTAATTTTTCCAATCCATAAACACAGTATATGCTTCCATTTATTTGTATCTTCCTCAATTTTTTCCTTCAGTGTTCTATAGTTTTCTGAGTACAGGTCTTTTACCTCCTTCATTAATTTATGCCTAGGTACATTATTTTTCTGTTACTATAGTAAATTGGATTTTTTTCTAGTTTCTCTTTCCGATAGTTCATTGTTGGTGTAGAAAAATGCCACCAGTTTCTGAATATTGACATTGTATCCCATTATTTTGCCAAATTCACTTATTAGGTAAAATAATTTTGGGGTGGATACTATAGGGTTTTCTTTGTACACTCCCATGTGATCTGCCAATAATAACAATTTCACATCATCCTTTCAATTTGGGAGTCTTTTATTTCTTTTTCTTGTCTCATCGCTGTGACTAGAACTTCCAGTACTGTGTTGAATAAAAGTGATGAAAGTGGACACCCTTGTCTTGCTCCTGATCTTAAGGGAAAAACTTTCAGATATTTCCCTTTGAATATAATATTGGCAGTAGATCTCTCATATATGGCCTTTATTATGTTGAGGTACACTCCCTCTATTCCCACTTTGCTGAGTGTTTTCATCATAAGTGAGTTCTGGATCTTATCAAAGGCTTTCTCAGCATCTACTGATACAGTTGTGTGATTTTTGTCCTTTATTTTGTTTATGCAGGGTATTACATTTATTGGTTTGCAAATATTTTACTATCCTTTCATGCCTGGGATAAATCCCACTTGACCATGGTATTTGATCCTCTTACTATATTGTTGGATCTGGATTGCCAATATTTTGTTGAGGATTTAGTATTTATATTCATCGGAGATATTGGTTTAGAATTTTCTTTGTTGTGTCTTTACCTGGTTTTGGAATTATGATAATAATGGCTTCATAAAAAGAGTTTGGGAGTCTTCTCTGTTCTTGAATTTTTTCTGAATAGTTTGAAAAGAATAAGAGTTAGTTCTTCTTCGAACGTTTGGTAAAATTCTCCTGAGAAGCCATCCGGTCAAGGGCTTTTGTATGCCCAGAATTTTTTATTAATGCTTCAATATTTTCGTTGTTACTGGTCTATTCAAGCTTTCTGCTTCTTTTTGATTCAGTTTTAGAAGACTGTATGTTTCTAGAAATGTATTCATTTTACCCAGGTTGTCTAATATCTTGGCATATAATTGTTCATAGAAACTTCTTACAATCTTTTGTATTTTTGTGGCATTTCCTCTGTTTCTGGTTTTATTTGTTAGGGTACTCTCTCTTTTTTATCTTGATGAGTCTGGTTAAAGGTCTATAAGTTTTATAGAGAAGACCTTATCTTCTCAAAGAACCAGCTCCTGGATTTATTGAGCTTTTGAATTATTTTATTAGTCTCAATGTTATTTAATTATGCTATGATATTGATTATTTCCTTCCTTTTACTCATTCTGGGCTACTTTTGCTGTTGTTCCTCTAGTTCTTGTAGATAAAGGGGTGGGTTGTTTATTTGAGATTTTTCTTTCTTCTTTAGGTATGCCTGTATTGCTATGAACTTCCTTCTCAGGTCTACCTTTGCTGTGTCCCATGGCTTTGGTGTTGCTATGTATTCATTTTCATTTGTTTTTAGATTTTTTATTTCTCCCATGATCTTACTGTTAGTGCGTTCATTATTTAACAATATGTTATTCAGTCTTCATGTATTTGAGTGTTTTTGAGTTTTTTTCTTGAGGTTGGGTTCTAGTTTCAAGCCATTATGATCCATGAAAGTGTTTGATAAGATTTGAATTTTTTTGAATTTGTTGAGGCTTGTTTTGTGCCCTGTCATGTGGTATCTGAAAATGATACATATGCTTTTATAAAGGATGCATATTTTTCTTTTGGGGGGTAAAGTGCTCTGTAAATACCAGTTAAGTCCATTTGACCTAGAATGTCATTCAAATGCCACCATATCTTTGTTGATCTTTTGTTTGAATGATCTGCCTATTGTTGATGGTGGGGAGTTAAAATCCCCTACAAAGATATTGTCAACTTCTAAGAGTCCTCCAAGATTTTTCTTATATATTTAGGTGCTTCTATATTGGGTGCATATATGTTTATATGGGTTGTATCCCCTAGGTGGACTATTCCCGTAAGTATTAGGCAGTGACCTTCTTTGTCTCTTGTTATAGCCTTTGATTTGAAGTCTATTTTGTCTAATATAAGTATCTCTACACCAACTTTTCTTTTATGTCTGTTTGCTTGGAATATTTTCCCCAACCCTCCACTTTCAGTTTGTGGAGATCTGTTGTCCTGAAGACAGTTTTTGTACACAGCATATGCAAATCCTGTTTTCTTATCCATCCAGCTAACCTATGTCTTTTTTAAAAAATACATCTTATTGATTATGCTATACAGTTGTCCTAACTGTCCCCACTTTGCCCCCTCCACCCAGCACCCTCTATACCCTAAAGCAATCCCCCCACCAGTTTTCATGCCCATGGGTCTCGTGTATAATTTCTTTGGCTACTCCATTTCCTATACTGTACTTTACATTCCCATGGCTATTCTATAACTACCTACTTATACTTCTTAATCCCCTCACCTCCTCACCCATTCGACCTGTTCTCCTTCCCATCTGGCAACCATCTGGTAACTAACTTCTTTTTTCTTGCTTTTAAGAGTCTCTCTTTATCTTTAACCTCTATCTTTAATGTGTGGCATTTTAATGATAATGTGTCTTGGAGCGGGCCTCTTTGCATCCATCATACTTGGGCCTCTGCACTTCTTGGGCTTGTGTGTCTACCCTTCACCAAGTTAAGGAAGTTTTCTTTCACTATTTTTTCACATAGAGTTCCAATTTCTTGTTCTTTCTCTTCTCCTTCTGGCACCCTTATGAGGTGAATATTGGACTTCTTGAAGTTGTTCCAGATGCTGTTTACTGTCCTCATGTTTTTGGATATTATTTTTCTTGTTGCTGTGTGTTGTTGTTTTTTGCTTCCTTATGTTCCAAATCACTGATTTGATTTTGGGCTTCATCCATTCTACTAATGTTTCCCTATAAGTTGGTCTTTACTTTAATTAGCATATCCTTCATTTATGACTGGGTCTTTTTCATGTTGCTGAAGTCCTAAGTTCCTTGCACATCAGTATAAACAGTGGTTTGAACTCTGTGACTGATAGATTGTTTATTTTCATTCCACTTAGCTCTTTTTATGGAAGTATTTTTTAATTTAATGTATTTATTTTTAGAGAGAGGGAAGGAAAGGAGAGGGAGAGAAACATTAATGTGTGATTGCCTCTCACATGCCCTCCTATGGGGGACCTGGCCTGCAACCCAGGCATGTGCCCTGACTGGGAAAACCTCTGACTGGGAAAACTCCAATCCTCTGACCCTTTGGTTTGTAGGCCAGCACTCAATCCACTGAGCCACACCAGCCAGGTCTGGAGTTTCTATCTGTTCTTTCATTTAGGCAATGCTTCTTTGTCTCCTCATTTTGGCAGCCTCCCTGCGTTTGTTTCTATGTATTAGGTAGAGCTGCTTTGATTCCATGTCTTGGTAGCATAACTGAATGTAACTAGGTGTCCTGTAGGGTCTAGAAGCACAGCCCCCCCATCACCCAAGCTGGGTATTTGAAGTGTGCCCTTTGTGGGGGCTGAATACATGATCCTCTTGTAGTAGAGACTTGGTTACTGTTGGCAGGTCAATGGGAGGGATTTACCCAGGCCAGTCAGCTACAAAAACTGGCTGTGACCACTTACCACCAATCTTCTCCCTCTGTGAAGGATCGGCTGGGTAGGGGCAAGGTAGTGGTGCTCCAGTTTGGTCTGTAGATATCCACTGGGTGCATTGGCCCTGGGGTTTCCCAGGTGGTGCAGATCAAGTTCAGCCTAAACCTGTGTTTTGCCCAGGGCACCCTGCCTGAGCTGTAAAGCAATCTGAGATGGCTGGGCTTGGAGATTCCCAGGTAAAGCCAAGCTGTGACTCTCATTTGGCTCCCACTAGGGTTCACTGAAGCCAACTGTTGCTTGTTTGATAGGATTTAGGAGCCAAGACCAGCCATTCTTATGAAAAAGTGGCTTGGGTGGGCCTGCAAGTCTGGTGGGGTAGAGCCTCTGGAGGTCTCTGAGATGGGTCACACGGTGTTAGGCAGGTTGGTGGGTTCTCAGATATGGCACCAGCCTACCAGCTCTGTAGCAGAAGAGCTCAGCATAGGGACAATGGCCTCTGCTTGCCCTAATGCCAAATGTCTCAGTCTTTTCTTATATACTACTGGTGCCCCTCAAGCTGCCACCCTGGTTCTGTAGCTTAGAGGAAACATGTTTGAGTAGGTGAGTCTGTGTGTGGGTTTCCCAAGAGGAACTGTCTGGGGCTCCAGCAGCCTCCTCCACTCAACCCCTGCTGGTTTTTACAGCCAGTTGTGGGGACTTATCTTCCTGGCACTGGAATCCTGGTCTAAGGGGCCTGGTGTGTGTCTGACACTCCTTGCTCTTGAGATATCCCTCCCAAATTTTAATTCATGTAGATGTGGGTTCAGCCCATTCTGCATCTGCACCCCTCCAGTCTGGATAGATGTAGTTTCTTCAATTTCATATTGTCAGACCTCCATTCAACTTGATTTCTGACATTCCTGAGTGATGGTTGTTTTATACTTTACTTGTAATTTTGAGGTGTTTGTGCAAAGAAGCAAGCCATGTCTGCCTACATTGCCATCTTCTCTATGTCTTTTGATCATAGCATTTAATCCATTTACATTTACCCTGTGTTCATAGCAGCACTATTTACAATAGCCAAGTGCTGGAAACAGCCTAAGGTCCCATCACAAGACGAGTGGGCTAAAAAACTATGGTACATTCACACAGCAGAATACTATGCAGCAGAAAGAAAGAAGCAATTCCTACTTTTTGTGACAGCATGGCTGGAGCTGTAGACTCTCATGCTAAGAGAAATAAGCCAGTCATTGAAAGATAAACACCATATGGTCTCACTTACAAGAGGAATCTAATGAATGAAATAAACTAATGAGCGAAATAGAGCAAAAATGGAAACACGGAACAGACTAATAGCCACCAGAGGGACAAGGGGAGAGATTAGTCAAAGAAAGTGGATGAATGATCCATAGACACGGACAAGGGTGTGCGGATTGACCGTGGGAGCAGTGGGCAGGGCAGTGGTGGAGGAGGGCAAAGGGGGAAAATGTGGGAAAACTGCTAGTAGATTAACAATAATAAAGATTTCAACAAAACAAAATATTTTATTCTAACTTATTGGAAAAGTGAACATCATGGACTAGACTAGAAAATAAAACTATTAAAATGAGAGGATGTTACTTCAAGGTGATGGTGAGGAGGAGGTTTTGGATGGTTTCTGCCATTTTCTGAGATGTGGTCCTGGACACAAAGGTTCATTTAAATCTTCTGACAGAGGATAGAGTAGGTTCCTGTGCTACATCAAGTCAGTGCAACAGGGTAGGGTCGTTATCACCTTGAGAAATGGATCCTAATTCAAGACAATCTGGTAGAATGATGGTGCAGTGCAATATCAACAGAAGACCCTTCACACTGGACAGTCACAAGGCAGGACTTTGTAAGGAGAAAGAGTGACCAGATCCACACAGACAGCTGGCATTTCATACCCCGATGCCCGGTGCGCCCCAGAGACTGTGGCTTCATTATGTGGTGATCTGCATGGCAAACACCAATGTGCCCGCCCTGAATGGGGGCTATGCCAGGATGTCTATATATTTTCATTACACTGACTTTAGATTCCTTTAGGCAAATAACTCTGAAAAAGTCATCTGACAATTCCAAATAGAAAAATGTGTGTGTTAACTCGGGAGCGGCACCTGCAAAAGTTATTATCGTGCTGCCTCAGATTTTAAAAAGCACAGACGATCTGAGGCTGGCAGAAGGCATATTCTAGACAGGCAGGGTGCTTCCAGTATGGGAATTAAAAGGGCACCTGCTTAGTCTGTCAGAAGGTACTTTCAGGATGTAGCACCAAAGAATTATATCACAAAGGTCACTCAGAGAAATACGAGTGTCACAAAGTTAAGTACATCCAGGGAATATCAGATAATAGGAAATATCTTTTTTCAAAGCTGAAATGATAGATTGCAAAATGGTAAAGTGAAGCACACAGCAGATATAAAGGGAAATCAAGAAGATGGGAAAAAAGTAAAATAACGGGGTAATACAATAGAACTGAATCTGTAGAAACCATAAAAGGAATGCTTGGAAACAACAGTGAAACTTATTGAATAAAGTAAAATTTATTCAGAACATTCAGATGGCAAGATTCAGAAAAATAACCCATGGAGTGGCATTCTGGCTGATTGCAAGATGCTATGAAGAATGAATTTTAAAAAAGTGTCATATGTTCTCATGGAGCACCATATGAATAATTTAACAGGGATGCCAGGATTTATGAAAAGAGTATTATCAGTGAAATGTTAATGCCGGCCCCAAGAATTTGTCTTTTAGGTGATGGGTTGGCTCTAATCTGCATAATTGTTTCTAGTTACCACCCCATGCCAAAACTAAAACAAAAAAAAAATCTAAGGCAAAACTTAGAAGGCAGTTTGATTTACTCTCTGGATTACTTAGAACCTGTATTACCTGCTGATTGAACTATTCCTATTCTCACAACATCTTTGATCAACCAGCTTGTGCTTTGCCACCTGCTCTTCTCTCTGGACATCGCTAACAAGATTTCCATGTGGCCTGAGGTGGTTTTTAATTACCATTTTTTAGTTTATTTATTTATTTACTTTTGCACATTACCTTAGTGGGAACACCTCTGTCACTAGGTATGATCAGGCCCCAGCTTCCCTAGAGGAGGAAAACAAAAAACAATTCCACATTCACTGTAAAGACCAACTGACATGACTTTTAGTCACATATAAAGAAGGCAGTCCTGAGATGGACACTGGCTGTGTGCAGTCCTGGCAACACTTACTGAGGCCACTGGCCACTAGGTGAGAGAACACATTCAGTCACAGCTTATTTTTTACATGAAGGACACTAGCACCTGCATAGGTGGCCATTCATCGCCCAGCCCAGCAGGCTGCTCAGAATCACTAGAGCAGAAATCCGGCTTCTTGATAGAACATCATGAAGGGAGGGTTCAAATGGTTGACTCCTGTATCAACAATTTCACCAATGAAAACCTGTGAAAATTGTGTTTAGGACTTTGCACTGTTACACAACACCCACGTCTTATGTAGGATGAACCTCAGCTCCCGGGGCTAGAGCAGGTGGATGAGGCATCCAGCCACTTTGTCCCTCCTTTTGCAACCTTTTGCCCCAAGCTAAGCCGTGTTTATCCACTGATCCGACGATAATTCAGTTTATGGAATGTTATGCAAGCATTCGTTGTACTTCATGAGACTCCTAAAAATCAACCACTGTACTTACAACATAAAGTGACACAATGGAGCAAATTGCTCACAGCACTGTCCTGCTGCTATTGTGCTTTCAAAAATTATGTATAGATAAGTTTTGTATTTCTATCACATTATAGTGGTTATACATGCTTCCTAAGGTAAAATCAGTTCTTCCTGTCTTAAAAACATAAATATGCTTTTTTATTTTTTAATTTTGTTAAAGAGTTTTGTACTCAATTGATGGCACCGTGTTTCCTCTAGACGACCTTCCACTGTGTTTTGAGGGTTCATTTCAGACAGAATTCCTAGCACTTTGGAAATAAATGCCTTATAAACATTACTTAATTAACAACTCTCGAATTATGTACTTCTTCATCAACTATAAAAATAAAGTGGATTAGATAGAACTCAATGCTATATTAACCCATTTCATCTTCCTGTCATTCTCATTTTGAGAGAACAGGACACTGAAGGGAGAGCACTTTCTCATTCTCAGTTGCAGACTGGTGACCATTTCTGTTCCAATCTCTGAGAAACACCCTTCTCTGTTGAAGTGACAGCCTCAGACTCTGTCATGCTGTGCCAGATGCTTGGGCAGGGACAGGCCTCCTGGATGTTGCCTCCACTGATGGGTGCATCCTATAGTTCACTCTCTTTACCACCACCAGGCTCCTGAAGACTTGACAACCATGTAGAAGATGCAGCCAACAGACAAGATTCTCAGTACCTGGATTTCATCACTCCCAATGGTCAGATCCTCCAGCCCAACCAGTCACCCTCTCCATATTTCTGGAACCTGTCATCACTGATAAGTGAATTCCATGTACAATTTTAAATCCAAACATCCCACTTTTGCTGAACACATACTCCTTTACTAAGAAGTGCTTTCATCCAACTAGGATTTATAATAGACTGACTTCATGACTTACTAAGAAAAAACCTACTATGAGAAAGTAATAAAAATAATATTAAATGTAAACTAATTAAAAATTAAAAAGGAAACATATATAATTGTTTTAAATTTCATTTTAAAATAGATAACAATCTTGTGACTTAAAATGCATAAAAATTAACAGCTAGACAGTGTAAAATGTCTCCCCGCCCCACCCTTCTTCAACCTGCTCAGTCCTTAACCATAAACCCTATGGACCTCACAAGTAAACAATCAATTCAATTTTTGAATAAAATTTCAGAATTTGCCTCTACATATTCTAGCCAAATTAAACAAGTGTTCTTAAACAAGTGTATTTTCATTTAAAATGTAGACTAATGCAAACTATTTTTATCTTCATGTGGATACTTAATAAATCATCAAGATATTTCTATATAAGTGTGTAAGAGCATTTCATTTCTAAGAGCATTTAGAAACTGTCTCAAGTGCATAGTTCAGTAGTGCTACTTATATTGACATTGTCCTGCAACAACTCTCTAGAACGTTTTCATCTTGTCAACCTGGAACTCTATACCCACTAACCAGTTCCCAATTGTATCCTTTCCCCTGTGCCAGGCAAGCAACATTCTGTTTCTATGAGTCTGACAATTTTACACAATTATCCTTTGGTGATGAGCTTACTTCACTTAGCGTAATGTCCTTAGGTTCATTCATGTTGTAGCATGTAATAGAATTCCCTCCTTTTAAGGCTAAAAAATATTCCACTGTATATATATGTATGTCACTTTTTCTTCATCCATTCACTTATCTATGGACATTTGAATTCCTTGTAACTTTTGACTATTGTGAATGATACTTTAAAGAATAAGAGTGTGCAAAGACTAGCAAATATCTCTTTGAGTCCCTGATTTCATTTTGAGGGGTATATATTCAGGAGTGGAATTGTTGGATCATATAACAATTATTTTTAAAATTTCAAGGGACCTTGGTACTGTTTCCCATAGTTATTGTAATCCATGTTACATTTCCACTAACAGTGCAGGAAGGTTTCAAGAGTTTCAATTTCTTCACACATCCTTGTCAACGTTTATTATTTTTTGTTTCATTTGTCTTTGGTTTAGAATAGTGGTTATCTTAATGGGGATGAGCTGATGGTTTTGACTTTTATGGTTTTGACTTTCATTTCTCTAATGATTAGTGATGTTCAATATTTTTCATATGCTTGTTGGTCATTCGTATATCTTTGGAGAAATATCTATTTAATTTTTTTCTAATTTTTACATCAGGTTATTGGTTTTTTTGTGGCTATTGAGTTACAGAAGGTCCTTCTTTATTCCCGATATTAATTCCTTAGCAAGTTACATTCACCTGCAAATACTTTTCACTCGTTCTGTAGATTGCCTTTTCAGTCAGTTGATTATGTTTTTTAATGCAGAAAAGTTTTTTTTTTAAGTTAATGCCATCATCTGTCCATTTTTTAATTCTCACTTGAGGACATTTTTCCTTTTCTTTTTTTAAGAGAAGAGAAGGGAGAGAGGAGAAAGAGAAAAAATGATTGGTTGCCTTTATGCAAACATCCCACCTGGGGATGGAACCCGTAACCTTGGTGCTCGCCCTGACTGGGAATCGAGCTTGAGACCTTTTGAACCCCAGAACTTTCATTCTGCAGGGCAGTGCTTCAACCAAATGACCCACACCAGCCACGCCTATCTGTCTCCTTTTGCTTTGGTTGTCTATGCCGTTGGTGTCATATCCAATAATTCATTGATAAATTTAATGTCAGTAAGATTTTTCTCTATGTTTTCTTCTAAGAGTGTTATATAGTTCAGCTCTTATGTTTAAATTTTAATTAATTTTGAGTTAATTTTTTGTGTATGGTGTAAAGTAGAACTTCATTCATTTGCATGTGACTATCCAGTTTTTCTAGCACTATTTATTAAAGAAAGTTTTCTTCCCAATTGTGTGATCTTGACACCCTTACTGAAGATCATTTAATCACGTACCCAAGGGTTTATTTTGGGGTTCTGGATCCTGTTGTACCAGTTTATATGTCTGCATCTATTCCAGTACCACACTGCTTTAATTACTGTAGGTTTGTAACAAGTGTTGAAATAAGAGTGTGAAGCCTCTGGATTTGTTCTTTATTTTTTCTTCAAGATTGTATTGGCTATTTAGGGCCCCTTGATATTGCACATAAATTTTTATTTTTTTTTATTTCTAAAAATAAGTCAATGGGATTTTGTTTGGAATTGCATTAAATGTGTAGGTAACTTTGGATAATAGTTAACATATGAAAAATATTCTCTTCTATTCCCTAATGCCTGTTTATTTTCATTATCTGTCTTTATTTTGCTATGTAGTATTCTGCTTTTTAGTATTTATAGTAATTTATATAGTTAGTGATTTAATATATCTGTACCTTTATCTGAACCTTATTAATAAATATTTACATTGGTTTACTTAGTCTCCTAGAAATAATGCTGTGGTAAATGACCATATATATGCATACTTTTTCTGTTATGCTGTAATGAATTCCCAGAAGTAAAATTTCTGGGCCAAAATATATGGATATTTGTAACTTTCATAAAAAAATGCCTGATTGCCCTTTATACAGATTATACTGCCTTACACTCCTGATAGCCTTGGATAAGAATGCTTCCTGTCTCATGAATTTATCAGAAGTATATAATCAAATTTTTAGGTTTTTGCAATAGTGTAGACAGAGCATGGAACCTAAGTGTAATTTTAATGTGCAGTTCCCTTAGTATAACTGAGGTTAAGTATCTTTTCTGATATTTGTATTTTCTGTCTTATGAGTCTTTGTTCATGTAATTTGACTATTTTTCTATTAGATGGTTTATTTCTTATCAACATGAGGAGCTCTGTGCATTAGGAAGAACAATTCTTGGCTTGTGATATGCATTGTAAATATTTCTAGTTTAACATTTATCTCAGACTTTATTAGGTTCTTCATGATATTTTTTCTTTTCTGGTTTATGTAGAAAGATTTTTGCTTCTGTACTAAAGTTTAATAACCTTGTCTTTTATGACTTCTCAATTTTAGTCAGAACTTCTTTTCTCTAAGGTTATTACAGAATGTCTTCTGGCCCTTTAATTAGTTTATATTTTATGACTAAATCTTTGAACTATTGGAAATTATCCTGGGGGTGGTATGGAAATGGGTACAATATTAATGTTTTCATAAGTCAACCTAGTTGTTCCAATATCATTCACTGAAAAAAACTACCTTTACTTCTATTACTTTAATTGCCACCTTAATGATATTCCAGAGTGTCAACGCATTCCAGTGTATTTTTGTGTGCCAGTGCCACACTATTTTAATAACGGGAATTTTATGTTTTTTGACATCCGGTAATGCTCACCTTACATTGCTTTTTTTCATATTACTTCTGAATTTTATCTTTTCACACAAGCTTTAAAATCATCTTGCCTTTTTACTCACAAATATCTGTTTCTAAAGCGGGAACTAAATTTTATTAGCATTAGTTGAAATGTGTAAATTAAATGACAAACAATTGATATATTTTTACTTGTGAATATTCCTGTGCAATAATTTGGTATGTTTTCTGTATGTTTAGTTATTTCCATGTTCTTTTTTAATATTTTATTTATTTATCTTTAGATGGGAAGGGAAGAAGAGAGGAAGAGAAACATCAATGTATGATTGCTTCTCGTGCATCCCCTGCCGGAAACTGGCCTGAAACCCAGGCATGTGCCCTGACTGGGAATCGAACCGCGATCGTCTGGTTCGCAGGCCCGCGCTCAATCCACTGAGCTACACCAGCCAGGGCTAGTTATTTCCATGTTCTTCAGTAATATTTCAAAATTTCCTTCAAGTAGATATTGCTTATTTTTCTCTTGGATGGCTATTTAATATTTAGTATTTGCTCTTTTGAATAGGAACTTTTCCTTCATAGATGATATTTATGTACATTAATTAATTGTTTTACTTATTTCTAAATTTATTTCCAAAGTATTTTAGCTGACCCCCATAGTTTTAATCAGGTAACATATCATCATATAATGAGAGAATTATCTCATCTTTTTCAGTCTTCCTATCTCTGTTTTTCTTTTATCTAATTGCACTGCCTAGTGTCTCCCACACATTGTTAAATGATATTGGTGGTAGTGAGCCTAATGGTAGACAAGTGGATGGTTTCACATACAATGTATCAGCAATCTCACTTATAACTATTAATGCAAAATTCTAAATGAAAAAAATGATCAAATATAATTAAAGAATACTTTACAGATATAGTAATTTAGTTAATAGGTGAAGCTCATTTCAGTGTAAGGATGGTTGAACATTAGAAATATTTATTGATCCAATCCATTATATTAGAAGATCTAAGGGGGAAAATATGCTCATCTCTATAGATGCCAACAAGCATTTGGAAACATTCAGCAACCATTCATGATTTTAGAAAAATTAATGAATCAAAAACAGATGTCTATTTCCTAAAGGATAAAATGTGTCTGACTTTGTCAAAAAGCCAGGATTATGCTCAATAGTAAAACACAAGAAGCATTGCGAGTTCTGATGTTTTATTTGTTCCCTAGAATATGGGGCACTTTAATGAACATTCCATGATCACCCATAAAGAAGATACTGTCTCTGTTTTCAGGATATAGTCATTTATCTATATGAAGCAGATCCCCTTTACTGATTATATTAATAGGACTTTTATATATCCTTACCTTAAACTTGGTCTGTCATGGGGAAAGAGAAATGGACTGATACGCCCACTACTCATGTTTCTTCTATTTCTTCTTGCAGGGCCTACAGTTTCTGTTTCATTAAGAGAAATGCTATGCTATTTCATGCTAAGCCTTGCTTGTAAACAGTTCATCTTTATACTGAATTTTCTTTCTTTTACTTATTTAAAGATATCATTTAAACTGCTTCTTCTGTTTAATTTTGAAACGACATTTCCTGCTTTTTTTTACTTTTCCCTGCACAGCTCTGCCTATTCTTTTGTTTTCCATCTTTAAGGAATACATTGTTTTAAGTGAAACAGCGTAAATCTGGTTTTGCTTTGTGATTTAACTGATTTTAAAGATGCACTTATTTACATTTATTAAAATAAGAAATATGCTTCATCTTAGTTTTGTTATATTTCAGGTATTTTCAGGGTAGGTCTTTAATTTTTGTTTAGTTTTATTTGTGCTGTTTTTGTGGATACATGTAAAGATATTTTGAAAGGCCGATTTTTTTGTTTTATGGGTTACTTTTATATAATTATAACTTCATATAATACCTTCTATTGTGTAATTACATAGTACTGTTTATTAATCCCATCATATAAGCAATGATAAAGATAGCATTTTCTTATTGTCTTGTCTATAATCTGCCAGCATGTATTTTATTCAGTGTTATTTTTTTAGCATTAACATTATTGTATTAGTATTTTTTGTAATGTTCACTTAGGTATCTTAGTTACAAATTATTTTTTCTCTTCTCTGAAATCTTATTTAATTCCTCCTTTGAGATCAGAAAGCATGTCACACTTTCCTTATGTTCAGTCACTATAATCAGTGATTACAGTCATAGTTCCATACATTCTAGGTTTAAAACTAATCTTCTGGGTTTAGTTTCCGTAGTCACTGCTTAATTGGCTGAACTTCATCTGGTAGTTTTGTTGTGTGGAGCTTACAGAGGAAATAAAATCCCTTGGATTTTGACAATAGTTTTGACAGAATAGATCTCATTTTAAACTTAGAGTTTGCTTGATCAAACAATTGACCTTTACAAAAGGATTTAAGTTATCTTCATCTCAAAAAAAAAAAAAAGCTGAAAACAGACCTGTAGGTAGGAAGCCTTCTGTGTGGCGGGAGAGGAGGAAGACTTTGGATTTTGTGACATTTGGAAAATCTTCTTGCTCCAAAGAAAGTTTTCTTTGGTTTTATTTATTTTATACTTTTGGGAACTCTAATTATAAACATATTGGATTTCCATATAAATTTTAGATCAGTTGTCAATTTCAACAAAAATACCTGAAGGATATTGTTTAGGATTACTTTGAACCTTTAAATCAAGTAAGGAAAACAGGCATCTTAACAAAATTCAGACTATCAACGCATGAACATTTTTATTTCAGATTTCCTTGACTACTATCTTCAAAGTGTATACTTTTATGCATACATTTTGAAGCATTTTGTTAGATCCCTAAGTATTTCAAGTTTAAGGTCTTATTTTGAGTTGTATTTCCTTTGAAATGTCAATATTGAATTGTTTATTACTAGTATGTAACAATAGAATTACTTTTTGTAGATTGACTTTATATACAGCAATATTGCTGAACTTACATATTATATCTAGTATTTTCTAAGATGTTTTGGGGTTCTTGACATAGATAATAGTATAGTCTATTAAGAAAGATAATTTTTCTTTCAATTTCTATGATGTTACTTCTTTCTTTTTCTTGTCATATTATATTGAATAGTTCCTCCCATGTGTCAGTGTGGTATGCAAAATGATGCTCTCCACTAGAAAAACATATTCAAACCCTAAGCCCCAGAACTCGTGAGTAAGTTGTCTTAAGTAGCCCAAGGGACTTTACAGATGGGATCAAAAGTATGGACACTGAGATAAAGAGATTATCCTGGATCATGGACACAGATCTTTCCTAATCACATTATTTTTAATAATTACAGTTCTTTTTGGTAGAATTGCATCAATGAAAGGAAAGGGAAATAAGGTCTGATGTATGAAAGGAACCTCTCCCACGATTGTAACTTTGAACATGGGGAAATGGGAACATATGACAGGAAATGTAGTCAGACTCAAGAGGAAAGTGGAGGCAGCTTTCAGTGGACAGCCATCAAGAGCATGGGACCTCAGTCCTAGGACCTCAAGAAACCAAATTCAGCCCAAACCTTGAATAGTAGAAACTGGATTCTCTCCTGTGTCTTCTAGAAAGGAACAGGGTCCTGCTGACACCCTGATTTTAGCTAAGGTCTGTGTCACAGAGTTTGTGGTGCTTTGTGACACCATCAATTATGTGATATAATCAGTAATGGTGATAGAAAACATTCTTGCTTTTTTCTCAATTTTATGAACAAAACATGAAGTCTGTCACCACTGAGTATGATATTAGTTGGCCCTTTTCAAACTAAACAACTTTTTTTTCTTTTATTTTATTTTTAAATCAGGAATAGCTGTTGGATTTTTGACAATGCTTTTTTTCGTATCTATGGAAATAATGGCATGGTTTATCATCTGTAACATGCTGACCTGTTAGATGGATCCTTTTACAAATATTGAACCAACTTTGCATTACTGAACTAAGAACAACTCAATCATGATTTATTATATTGTTTATATATTATTACATTTGATTTGCTTCTTTACTGTAAAATATTTTCTAAAATATGTTAATTATATGTATCAATATTTTCTTTTTTGGAGTATCTTTTTCTATTTTTGATAGCAGATCATGCTGGATTCATAAAATAAGTTGGGAAGTTTTCTCTCTCCTGTATTTTTTGGGAAGAGGTTATGTAAAATGTGTATTATTTCTTCCTAAAATATTTGGTAGAAGTGTCCGGTAAAAACCCCTGAATTCCAATATAGATGCTTTAAATAAAATATTTAATTTATTTAATGATATTATGTAGTTAAAAATATTAGATTTACTTAATGGTACATTATACCTTCACTATGTGTATATTATACATTCTTGACAGAGCTTTGATATTTTGATCATTTCAAAAATCTATCTTTTTATCTCTGACATTGTGTGAGTTTTTTTATATCTTTAATAATCTCACCTTCCTTTAATATCTGCAGATTGTCTAGTGATGTCATTTATTTTATTTCCATTATTAGTAATTTGTACCCCTTGATATTCTTCTGCCAATCTATCTGGCTAAAAAGCGTATCTATTTCATTGTCCTTTTTAAAATAATCTTTGATTCCATAGCTTTTTCTATTATCCTTTTTTTCTTTTCTGTGTTTAATTCCATTGACTTCTCCTGGCACTTTTATTATTTTCTTCTTTATTATTTATTTAGGTTTAAATTTCTCCCCAACAATTTATTTGTGTGGAAGTTATAGAAATTAATTTAAAACATTTCTTGTTTTTAACTTATTTGATGCTATAAATTTCCCTCAAAGAACTTCTTTATCTACATCGCATATTTTATACAATACACTTTAGTTATACTTCATGTAAAAATGTACTTCAATTTACCATGAGCTTCTCTCTTTGATTTATTTAAAGACGTGATTTTTATTTTTCAAATTCTGAGGGGACTATCTAGAATAATTCATTGTAGTCAAAGAATATACTTTGTACAGTTTCTATTGTTTTACATTAATTTTGTTTTTAGATAGCAATACAGTTTTCTCAATGCCATTCAGTGAACCATTTATTTTTTCCACTAATTAAAAATGTCAGCATTATTTTATACATTATCCAATATATTTTTGAATCACATAAAATTGTTCTGTTTAATGTAGTTCTGCAGAAGATATATTTAATTTGTAGTGTAGCTTTTGCATGTAACTGTACTTACTCCTAAGACAATTGATTATGGACACAAAAACATAAAGAATTCTGTGAATAAATTTACTTTTCAATACCCTTTTGAATAAACCTGCAGATCTTTTTCAGGGGTATAGTCACATCCATCTAAATAATTATTTCTGCCAATTTCATTTTTCCAACAAATTTTTACAAATATTCTGGGTTGTTTTATGCGATATGAATTAGAAACCTTCTATGTAATTAGAAGAACTATTGTTTTCAATCTTGGCTTGACTTGCAGAGATTATGAATGACAAGATTGTAAAGATACTGTTGATTTAAGATTGCACATGTTATTATGGTTTATGCTATACTCAGAAAGGATGTTTAAGGAATACTTTAAGATCCAAGGACAAAGGTGAAAATTTTTCAAAAACGTCTGATCACTTATTTATTCAAGCGCTCGACAAGGGTAGGCACTGATGCACAGAGAGCACAGGGGGGCTTCTGCCTGCGGGGTTGTGGGGGTGAGCAGCGAGAGGAAGAGGCAGGTATGCAAATCGGAGCACAGGTGGCACTGAGAGAATTTAAACAACTGCATATCTGTATCTGAATCTATATCTTCCCCCTCCATATCCATATCCATAGCTGTCTATATTTATACACGGGGGTACAAAGCAACCTTCTGAAATAAATTCTCACTGTGAAGGACTGAGGAAAAAAGAACAGGAAAAAGCTTTGCAGAGGAAGTTCTTTCAAATCATAGTAGCTCGGGGGCCTCAGAGAATCTGCCTTAAGAGAGGAATTCTGGCTGCTGACAGAATGAAGAAAAGAAACTGTGAGCTAAAAATCAGTTTATTGTAAATTGAAATATTCTTTCTAAAATGTGGGTGTATAAAAGGAAGAAAGCTTTGCACGGACAGAAGTGTCCCTGTCATAACTTTTTTTTTAAATAGAGGATGCATTTAAGGAAGTGAATATATAGGAGTAGAAACAACATAGATTCATGGAAAGTGATTCTTAGTAAAAGATCTCCCAGTAATGAATAGGTCCTTCAAGTTGTTCTCTGGAAAACTGCACTTATTTTCTTGAGTGTTTCCTATGGTTTTTTTCCATCATTCACATACTTCTTTGAATATATAAGTACATGTTCATGAATGCATATACATGATTTATTTTTTAAACTGGGAAAGTATCTTTTCCACGAGGTGACATTTCGTATTGACAGTGTCTCTTAGAATATCTGCCCCTGGATGGTGGGGATCCTGTATTTATGGAGGAAATATTTTCTTTATGTACTTCGAGGCATGACTATCTTGCATCTTTGCTAACTGCCCAGGGCACAGGACTCTGGCACTATCTGTTAGTACCAGAAGGTTCTGCATTACATATTTTATGTTAAGATGCAAAACAGTGTCACCTAGGGGCCTCAGATCTTTGAGGAAAACTGATATTTTTGTAATGAGTGTGTGGCTTTCCTTCATCAAGTCACTTTCCCAAGCACGAAGAGATGTTAATTTTTTGACCCTTCCTTCATAGCCATATTATAAGAAATTTTCCACAAAGGATTTATTGGGTGTAGTTAAAGTGGAATACATGCATGGATTAAATGGAAAGCCAGCACTACGGATTTCTTAAATTATGGTTAATATTTAAATGTATGCCAGGCAGCATGGGTCCATTTTATCTATTATGTTGCCTTAGACTAGAAATGTTGGTAACTAGTTTCCCGATTGGATTTAACAATTCTTGTGGTCCCCTTCTCTCAGAGGTGACAAAGGAGAACCAACGCCGCTGTTTTCATACAAAGCAGGCATCTACCAGCCACCGAATAGTCACAATTTCACTATTTTATTCTAAATATACTATCGCCTGTGCAAAACTATTTATACGTATATATTATTGGGTAGGGGGACTCTAAGGGAGCCACACATGACAGTTAGTTCTGACTGTCAATCTGCACATTTAATGAGAAACTCTGCCTGATTTAATGAATTCTGGTGCCTGACTCTGGCATCATTTTAAACAGAACTCGCATCTATGGCTCGGTGATGTCAGTTTTCAGCCCCCATCACGGCAGCTCGATGTACCTCTAATGGAAGGAGTTCTCCTTGTGAACTATCAAGTATATAGAAGCAATCACTACTAATTTACTCAGATGGAGAGGACAGAGATGAGCACGCACGTGTGTGTGTGTGTGTGTGTGCAGAGATGGGGAGAGAATGTGTGCATGACTGGGTTGTGGAGACGGAGTAAAATGTTTACTCAGGACCGGAAGCACCCTGCATGAGCTTGAGCACGAGGCGCAGAAACAATTCGAGAGAAAATAATAGCATTTGTGTTACAGGTGCGATGAAAAATCAAAGACTAACTGGGTCATAGAAGGTAAAGTCAGCAGGCCACCTGCACCGGTCAGTGCCCCGCCCTGTTATTACCTGTAGGTGACTGTGGATGAGACCTGGCCACATGTCTTCTCTCTGATTTAAATACGTCCTCCTTCCCTCTCCCACGTGAGGCTGGTGTGGTGAGCAGAAGGGAGGTATTGACCCTCTGTTCTCCTAGTTCACTCCCTGGTGTCAGAGGAATTTTTTTTGGCTTCAACATGCTTGACTACAGCTGTGCTTTCCCTTGATTATGTGAAGTGAAACTCAGCTGCCCTTCCCTAGATCTGACCTCTGTGGGTTGAACATTACCCAGAGTCAGAGGAGAAATAGGAACCCAATGCCTCTCATCTCAATCACTACTTTTAAAAAAGGTAAAAAATGATTCCCAAAGTACAGGAGTTATGCCATGGTCAGCATTAAGGAAATTAAAATGAGGACATTACATTTTATTAACCACAATCTATCCCTCCTTCCATTTCACCCCACTCTGCCGTTTGTCCCCGCGTTGTTTGCACGTTTGTTTTTAACAACGAGGGAGGTTGGTGCTTCCGTGACTGGTAAATTCGAGGTGAAAGAACTCAGGTCATGCCATGCAGTCAAAACCGTGTGTGGAACAAGTCATTCAGACACGCCAACTCCTGGTGCTGGTGAGTCTAATTACTAGATGCAGTCACAGGCGAACAATGGAGGTGACAATGAATTTACGAAAGGTCAAAGTCCCCTCCACATGCAAAACTTCCTGCGGGGACGCATGTGTCCCTGTCTGCCCCGCTGGCTGTCAGGCCTTTGACAATGCTGCCACCTGCTGCTGCCCGGCTCCCAGGGAGGCTGCTCTCTGCACAGTCCTCTGGGAGCCGTGCTGGGGGAGACAGTGCTGGGGGAGACGGCCTCTGTCAGCGCTGCTGGAGGGTTCGAAAGGTGTGTGGAAAGCAGACGCGTCTGGTGGAACAGGCACTCGGTGTTGCATGTGATTTAGCTCCTGGGGTGGCAGTGTTTACAGTCTCTGCTCTGTCTCTGGGAAATTAAGCAAAGAGACAGAAATAACACACCTAGGCAGCTATATCTTTTTTCTCGGGAAGGGAGAAGTAAAGCCGAAGGGAGTGTCTCTGGCCATGTTGTGATGAGGAAATGTGACCATAAGTAATTGTGTAATTGTGTGTCTGTCAGCCTGTGTCTGCAAGTGACTGCATAAGCGTGGTGGAATTGAGGACAGCCCCCTGCAGGGCCGCCGGCTCTCACACCCAGCTCTGCTCTCCAGCAAACACTCCGAGCACAGCCACTCACGGTTTTCTTTCACTGCTTGCTTTAAAACATTGAGGAGTGCTCCAACATAGTCAGAACTTCCTGATGAACAATGGTGTTCAGGTATTTCGTGATGTTTTTAGAATTCTGTTTGTAAAAGTGATTCTCATTTTTTTTTTCACTGTTCTTAGGTTTGGTGAAGAAAAACTAAAGGTGATATTCTTTGGACATTGTGAATGGAAGACTATTTAAATAATATTTTCAATTCACTATTTTAGAAATAGTTTCATGCTCCCTAAAGGGTGATTTAACTTTCGTGTGTCAGAGTTATAGACCAGTGAGGAAAGCATGCCTTGTGTGTGGACAGTGATGTGTAGACAGGGCCTAAGCAAGACCCAGTGATCAGCAAGGAGAGAATGTTCCGGAAATAATAGCATGGGTACAGAGGAATCTCCTGACTTCTCAGAATAGTATGGAAATGCCAGTGAAGTAAGTGCAAAAGCAGAGCAGGTATTTGTAATCGCTTTTATAAAACAAAGAAGAAAAGAAAGAGAAAAACATCATCACCCGAATAAAGCAATTGCTAAGAAATCCTCCACAATCACCTCCCAACAGCAGTGCGGGTGAAGTTTCCTTCCATCACCATGTATCCCCCAACCCATGACCTCCTGGTAATCACTATGTTGGTGTCTGTGTCTATGAGGTTTTTTTGTTGCTGTTGTTTAATCTCTTCACCTTTGGAGTGGTGAACACATAATAAAATATACAGTTGGTGTATATTATAGAATTGTTATACCTGAAACCTATATAATTTTATTAACCAATGTCACCCCAATAAATTCAGTGTTTAATGAGTGAGGTTAAAGCATGTACCTGTTCACAGCCTGGCCCGGCCATCTCTCCTCTACTTCCAGGGAAGACAATAATTTCTATGGACCTGGCTTCTGGAAACTCAGTCCAAAGTATGAAATTATATTTTTCCTTCACATAAAAACAAGTGATCTGAAATGTTATTTTTAAAATATGTATTTATTGTGTAAAGAGGACACTTGATACAAGTTAAGGGACATCAAATTTATTACAGTTCTTCCAAATGAAAAGATTAATCATTACATTAAAAAAGCCCCGATAAACCTTTAGTCACAGTTTTTATTTTAGCCATGAGAACAAAGTAGACTTGCCCTTGCCTTCATCACATTCTGGTCTATTGCCTTCTGTGGTAGGTTTTGATTTTGATACATATATCAGAACATCATAAATCCCCGAAAACGACTCCAGTGTTTAGTCTCCTAGTTATAACATAGCCTCTTCAACCTTTTGCCTGTAATCTCCTTTCTTTAAAATAAAATGTGATGACCTCCCCAGGAACTCACACTTTTGTACACTTCTAATTAAACATTTTGACTATAAGACACATGAAAATTAATGTAATTCTGAGCATGTCAAAAAGTTTGGTTGGAAATGGTTTTCTCTGAGTCGCTGCCATCACACTCCACACGCACCTTTCTGTGTGTTGTTGAGAAGTTAGACACTGGCCGAGCCATCGTGAAAGGCGGCGGGTGCTGGGCTCCCGAAAAGTAGTTTGCACAGCACTCAGCTTATAAGAAGGGGTGAGAAAAGTGGCAAAGGTAAACATATTTGGGACAAAATTATGACAAATCTGTGCAAAGCATCGTGATTTTTTTTTTAATGTAAACACTTCCACTCAGGTGGCATTGAATTTGCAAAGGTAAGCAGGGTATTTATGTCTTTGTTCCCTGACATCAGCAGACAGCAAGCCCTGAGTGACATTTACATTATTCCCAGGTCAGATTGCCAAAAATTACCCCCTCTACCAAAGTATGAAGACCGGTATGAAAAAGGAAAATTATTCTGCTTGCCCCTCCCTCCCGGCTGTAGCCACCCCCTCTCGGCCGTGTCTGCTGAGAGTCCCAAACAGATTTAAGGTGCAAAAGTTCCCACTCCTCAGATAATTCACCTTCTAGCACAAGCTGGGATTCACATAAATTATTCATTTATTTTTGAATAAGCTTTCTGCAAAGTAAACATATAGTGCTGCCTTATTTTAACCTAAAATAATTTTCTATAATAGAGCTTCTATCAGTTCTTTCAACAATGTATTACTTTTTTGAATCACAGTACCAGATGAGGTGTTTTCTAATTTTATTTAACCAAATGCTGTTCTTTATTTCTTTCTTTTCAGCTCTTCCTCCGTTTCACAATGACTTTTATTATTTTCCAGGTAATTTCTGTCTGAGTTTTTCTGCCAACATTCCTGTTTAGAATTTCCCAAAAGCTCTACACAAGGAAGACAAAAGAGGATTCACTATTATCTGTGGTTCTTTCTCATGAATCAATCCTTTCAGCTGCTTTACATTTTTGTTTCTGTTTGTATTTTTGAATTTGCCAGCATCATTTTGGCAATGAGGTCTATCCAGGTAACAGACACTGGGATCCCCCAACCACACAACAGAGGAATGGCACACACACACACATTCTCACCCATTCCAGTAGCAATAGTCCGATCATTTTAAAGACCTGTCTTATTCTAACTCTCAGTACAAATAGAGGCCCCTGCACTGAGTTTGATGCCACAGGGTTTGCACATGAACCCTACTTGACTTGGAAATCAAAGAGAGGTGAGGAGAGTTCTTTTTTCATGCTCTAGGAGGAGGCTTGCCAAGAGAAAAGACTGGGTTAATAAGGTCTAGAACTGGCTTTATCTGGTAAATAGCAGCTTTTGACATCATAGGATAAGATGATATTTCCTTGTGTTTATGTCTTTAAGAAGAGCCACAATGAAAACAAGCATTGATATTTTAAATGTGGGCAACTAATGTGTTAAATAAAATTGCAGAGTGAAAATGAGAGATTGTATACTTGTTCTCTGCACTTCAATTGTAAGGGAAGGTTTATTGATGATATTGAAACTTGTCGATGTATAATTTCCCCAATCTTGCCATCTGCATTTGTTTCTGATTTCTTATCTGTTCCTGAAGTCAGGAGTTGCCCTTCAAAGTTTGTCCTCTCTTCCTAAATTGTGGTTCACCCCAGTGACCTCGGTGCTTCTCTGCATCCCTGGCCCGGTGAGGATTCAGAGAAGAAGCCTGGATCCCACTGAAACCCACGGCCCAGCAGGTACATCCACGAACAAATGAGAAAACCTAACTGCCTCTTTGAGGGCTCCTGATGTACATTTAAAGATGGCAGTTTTAATGAAATTGAGGTGTTTTCAAATGTCTTAATAGTCATTCTTATTTTGAGATTAACAAATGAGAAGAAAATCATACAATTAGGAATCCTTTCTTTCTCTTAAAAAACTTTATTTCTGTTGGATATTCATAGAATGTCCTTATATATTAATTTTGTTATGATTTCAAACATATACCCAAGTCAGGATTTGTTATTTCTTCTAGAAAGGATTCATGAATTTACATAATGATGCATTTACTCTTATGAAAGAGTTGAATCAAATTGGAATGATTCTGAAAAGAAGTTTTTTACTTTTTTACACAGTAGTTTCATGCATTGTAATCTCAATTTGTGGGCTATCCTGATATCTAAAGGAAAAGAGGCCTATAAGACCACTGTTCTAATGTTTATCAGTTGTACTTCCTAAATCATGACAGACAAGCCGGTGGTTGGGTATTACTTTTGCCTTGAAATCCCATAGCCCAGCATTCTTCAGGCTCAGCCCTGGCCAACCCTTCTGACCAGTCCTTCATACTGTGAAATGAGCCACACTGCCAGGTAACCATTGCTTCTATCCCAGCATGAAAGCAGCAGAACGCTGGGGGCCACCAGCTGAAGGTGCTCACTGGTCCATAAGAGCGCCAAGCACACCCAAGTTCTCTGTGACACCTGTCCTCTCCCCAGTCCAGGGCCAGCCAGGGACCTCCAGCTGGGTTTGGCTGCTCCCCTCCTATGTATACAACACTTAAGAAACTGCAGTTTGATTGTGAGTTTAACTGATCATAGAGCATCAACCAAAATTCTAAACAATAGCCTCTAAAATAAATTTCCCCTTCATTGAACGCTTCCAAAATGGACAAAGAACTGCAATGTCCTGGAGTATAAATGGACTTACTTGCATTTGGCCAGGATTTATTGTGTGCCCCCTGTGTGTGAGTATAAAGATCAGTAAGTGAGAGTCCCCGAACTAATCTTGTGCTCTGACAGGGGAGGGTACATTAGTTCACAAAGAGCAATAGGGAAAAGAATAATGTAAATGTTAAAATGATTAAAATTAATGCCCCCAAACGCTTTTAAAAGCATTTTTAACATTCATATATATAAAATACATAGATTTTTATCTCTCTGTCTTTATTGAGCTTTTACTATATGGCAGACAATTCTAGGACTGAGGGCACAAGAATAACACACACTCAGTACCTGCACCCATCCTATGAACAGTAGGATGACTGTGACAATAAACAGTAGTCTCATTCAATTGTTGCAAGAAGAATGGTGCTGTGACCCCCTCTTACATATGAGAGCATGGAGGAGACCTGGGATGGTGACCAGCTCACAGTCTCCCCGAGGAACCAGGGACACACACCCCAGGCATCAGTGGCTAAGACTTGGTTCCAGGAGAGATGCTGTCTGAAATTCAGCTCCAGCTCCAATACTTGCAGCTTTGTGACCTTGGGCAAGTTGCTCAACCTCTCTGTTTTAGTTTCTTCATGCCACCCAGGTTTGTTGTGAGAATTACATATGTTCATCCGTGTGTGGATCTACCTAGGTTTATCTCATGTACAAAAAAATTATCTGGAAACTGTGGGTTTTTACATTAAGAACACATTTTTGAACAACTTTGCTGCTTAACCACTGATTTATTTAGCAAACTTTTCTTCCTTTCATTTCCTTTTTCCTTTATTCCTTCCCCTTCTACTCTTTCAGTTGTTTCTGTAATTGTCTCAGTCACTCCTCTTGTTCCAGCTCTCTCTTTTGAGCTGACAATGAGCATTTTGTTCAGCTCCCACAGCGCCAGAGTTGAGTGATAAATATCTTCCACTAACTCCCACTTAATACTTTGCTTTCCAGGAAAAAATATAGAAATGGTTCAAAATGTATGATTTCATCATATCTTACATTAAAAAAATGTATTTAATGCAGGAGTTTAATGTGTCAGTAGAAGTTTTCAAATGCAAGCCAATCTGGTGTTTTAACACTAGTAAAAAAAAGTGATTCATTTCTGACATTATTCATATTACTTCAAAAAAGCTAAAATGTCTCTGTTTTTAAATTCGATGTTTGCAAAGGACATCAGAGTCACCTAATGGCAAAGTAAAGCAAATAGGCCAATAGAATCATTTATTTTTTTTAAATGTTGAGAGTCAGTTCCTGCCACAATGGCAACTCGGGAGCTGCGGGAGATGCCATGTGCCCAGCAGATTTTGTCACACACAGCCCTGCAGGTGCGTGTGCCCCAGGCGTGGGGTTCTCCGGCCAGACTGGGCGGGTCCTGGGGAACCGGCCCTGGGGAACCGGCCCTGGGGAACCGGCCCTGGGGTGGGAGTGATGTGGGTCTCCAACAGACGGTGCTTCCTCAAGGCACACTTGGCAGTACACACAGAATTTCACAGTGATCTCCAGAAACGTTACACTTGCGATGAGAAAACAGCAAACACATTCTACTTTTCATAATATATTCACTTGAACGTGATTTCACACGGCAGACAAATGTTTAAAATCACACTCTCAGACACATTATTATTCTGCATCTATTTATCAAAGAATACTTGTTTTAGGTGAATCATTGTATGTAAAACATGTAATGTAATCAATTGCCTGTAACAAGAATAAAGGTAATCTGATCCTATCAATGAAAAACACACCTTAAATAGTTACTTCAGGATTTTGGTGTCTAATTTTCCCTCTGCTCATTTTACTTGTGACACATGAGGTAATCTCAATACCACACATCAAAGTTAACAAGTTAATTAGGATAGTTCAAGGAGGGAATAGAGTTTAAAGTTATGTGTTAATAAAAATGCTTCATTTCAATAGTGGTAATTTATTTAATGACATATGGGACTTATCTGTAATAGTGAAATTTAAGAAATTTCAAATGTAATTTCTAAAGAAAAGAAATAATTTACATGTTAAAAAAATCAAAAAGTAAAGTCTGCAAAGTCAAGAACAGCCTAATTAACTTGAGGTTCTTCAATATAATGTATGATTAGGATATTGAAACAATAAATATTAGGCATATGTGGCATAATTAGATCACCTAACAATTTATGGCACAATATTATTTACCTGAAGACTTTGTTGAGTGATTGTCTATATGTATATTTAAAATATTTTAGGTACCTGATTTTCAAAAATAGTTTAAATTATGACTGGTAAATTATCTATTATTTAAATAGATGCTAAGAGCAAGAGACTATTTTCCATGCCAGCAAATATCAAATTATAGCACAGTTAATACTATTAATTTTATATAATTTGAATATTTAACTCAAACATTACTTCCTAAAATATTTTTAATTTGGTAATTTGTCTTAAGCTTTGAAACTGCATTAGAAAGTACACCTCACAGAATTTCTATTCGTAATGTTCCATCAGGGATTGAATATTTGATCTTCAAAGTATGAAAAGCAATCCTTAGGAATTAAGTTACCGCCAAAACTAACAGTAGAAACTATAAAATTGAGAAGAACCTGTAAAGGTCATTATATTATACCAAAACATTATACAGCTCCTTCTAATATTTTTTGTCCTACCTACCCTAACAATTGGAACTTACTGAGACCTAGTCTGGCTATTGTGTAACTTTGCATATAAAGATTATTTGAATGACCTTCTAATTAAAACACACAAATCATACCCCTATAAAACTGGCGAGTGGAGCAGGGCTCAGCTAATTTGAGTCTCTTTCAGATTGGTTTTGAAGTCCTGTGGTGCATGGATTGCCATTGAAATGGTGTCATTACTCTGGCCCAAGGTGGTGACGTGTTCATAATAGCGAGCAGCATTCCCGGACAGGCTCCCAGGACCTGTGCTTGAAATGGCAATCAGCGTAAGGGCATTCCACAGGCAATTTAATTTCACTGGTGCTGATTTCTGAATTTAAATAGTAGCATAGAAGGCAAACCGTCAATAATAGCATTTTTCTCAGCCCTCTAAACAAGAATGAGATTTGGAGCAAAGCTCGTAAGAATAAGACAGAGGTAAGAAAAGTGTGTTTTTAACTCAAAAGTAAGCCCTCCCCACCCCTTTCTGAAAGTGATGCTCTTGGAAAGAGACAGGTTATAATGAGAAGAGAAAAGGCACCTGGCATTTGCATCGCTCCCCGGACAAGGAGCCCTGACTGGGAGCAGTGTAATTAGAGCTCTCTGTGTGCAGGGAACAAAGGCCTGTCATGATGAAGAAGAACCTCAAGCTAAGCAAAACCCAGACCAGTTACATCTCTCAGTTCCCTTTCCCTGCCTTGAAAAGAGGGAATATAAGAAAACAGGTGTGGGTGGATTTTCCCAGTGTCAGGACAGAAGGATCCCTCTGTTAATGTTATTACAGAGAATAATTACATCATTTGGATGCCAGAGAATAACTCAACATCCCTTGGGCCCAATGACATAGTAAAAGGAGACAGGATAAAACAGGATGCAGCCCGGCCGGCTCTGTCTCCCTTTGTCTTGCTAATTTTTTCAAGATACTGAGAATCGGATGGAGTAATTTGCCTTGAGGAGTTGCTTTGTGCTTCCGCTTCTCCTTGACTCAGCAAAGCAAAGAAGAGGTGGCACGCCAGTGACAGGTGACAGCTTGAGCCCCTTCGCAGTTCCTCTCCTTCAATTCCTTGGATTCCAGGACAAGGAGACACTCTCATAACTCAGGAAGTGTATGATTTTAAAACAAAATTTATTTTGATTGCTCCATTAATTTTAAAGAAATATAAAGTGCGCTTCCTAATTCTGGTATGTGTCCTATGGAAATTTTGCACAGTCTCCCAAATGCCTCCTAAGTCTTTCATTCCTCAGGGCAAAAGTCTCCTATCCGTAGAGTATATAGATAAGTATTAATATTAGAGTTGAATATTTGGAGTTCTCGGTAATTTTACCAGGAAAAATTTAGTTTTAGGGAATTAAGAAAAATGTCAGGCATCATCTAAAAGCAACCATAATAAGTCAACCATTTGGATCGTGCTTTTTCATTATTTTCGATAACGTCAATAATTTGTTCACTCAGACTACAAATTTATGCTGTGATCTAGATTCTGCCCCCTACAAAGCAGTGGACAATTGGCCACATCGTAAACAGAGATTTGTCTCCCAAGCTCTCTCACTGTTGCAAATGAGAAAGACTACACAAGCTTTGAGGGCGTGGGAAACACAGGTGCTGTTTGTGGGCCCATCATCTGTTAATGCTCAGTGGTTTTTTATTTAACTTTTAAAATTCTGTAGTCCTAAAAGGGTATGGATTACTAATTTCCATTCTACCATTCTCATATGGTTTTTGAAACATAAATTATTTTGGAAGAAATAAAATGTAAAATCATAATAGTGGCTGTTACTTATCGTAGTGACAGAATTTTTTCACTAAATTATTTATAGTAGTGACAGAATTTTTAGACTTTGGCCCACACACTGTACCTCTGTTTACTATGCATGGATAAATTTCTTTGATAATACCCCTAGGTGGCAGGGTAATATTATGATACTTGACTTGAGTGTTCTGACATTAAAGAAGAGAGAGAGAAAGAAATAGGTAGAAAGGAAAAATCAGAAACGGAGTTTTGAATCTTCAATCTTGAATTTAGACATCTTTAAAAATCAGTTGGCAGCTGGCCTGTAAGCAGTTCCATCATCAGAATAGAACAATGTAATGCTTTTGAGTATTTTGAAAACTGTATTGTTGCATCCACCAACCACGAGAACAAATGTCGGAGACTTTCAGGGTTCCAAAGATGTTGCTTTATTGGCCAAGTTTAACCTGGCCAGGGGCGAACTCTCAAAGTGTCCAGAGACACAGTGCCCGCAAGGGCTGCAAACGAGAGTCGCACCTAGCGCTTACAGTTAAGTCCTTATATAGAGGCAAGCAAGCAAGCGTTGCACAGAAGCAGATGTGGCGGTTAGCTATTGGCTTACAGAGCCCGCGGACAGGAACAGGATGGGGTCTAACTCAACTGAGAGGAAAATTTTGAAACTAAACAGATGGCAATCAACTTATAGGATGTTTGCTAGGGACGCAGGCTCCTTGGGGCTGAGACTTTTTCTTGTTCCCAACAGTATTAATAAGAATAAGTTTTTTTAAAAAAAACTGGGGAGGAGAACAAACTTACTGACCAGAGGGGAGGGGGATAATCAGGGAAAGAAGAGGAAAGGTCAAGTTGAGAAACACGTATAAAGGACCCATGGGTATGGACAATGAGGGTAGGGGGGTTGAATGTGGGAGGCAGGGTATGGGCGAAGCAGGGGAGAGTAATAGGGGAAACCTGGAGACAACTGTAATTGAACAACAACGAAAAAATAAAATAAATCTGGGAGAGAAGGGGAGAGGAGAGGTCCCAGAGTTTGTCCCCCATTCCTCTTCCAGATAGTCAGAAGTACATTTAATTTATTAGATGAACTTCTTTCCAAAATTGTCCACATTATTTAGTAAGACTGATTTTTTTTAAAAAGCCAAAATATAAAAACAAAACATTAACCAAGTTGCATTCATAGGCCATGGTTAAACTGCTTTTAATTTTTCCCAAATATAATTTTAGAATTTGTTTGTCTGTTGATTTTTTAAATATTTCAAGTAGAATTATAGTCAGCCAAGATAATCACTCATATTTGAAACTATAAAATTTAGATGTTAACAATTAATATTATATCAATCTATAAAGAGTGTGTCAACTTATAAAGCTTGAACTCCTCTCCATAACAATTAAAACTGTATAAATGAGATGTTTTATATGGATGCATATTATTCATTTTATAAAGGCATAGAAATACATATTTCTGTTTAAATATATGCATTGTTGTGACTATTAATGAACAAAAATACACACACACACACACACACACACACATATATATATATATATATATTTGCAAAATATCATAAAAGGTATGTTATCTGCACTAAGACTCACTATTTTTACCTGGTCACATTTATTCATTTTGTAAGAAAATAGTTCAGCACTGATTACTGTTTGCCAATACCATGTGAAGTGTGAAGGGTCAGAGGTGAGTTGGCCTGTTCTCAACATTATTCTATCCAGACACAGGGGCATGTGAAAGGCTGTTGTAATGAGGGCCTTGGAAACTGGCAGGGCCAAGTTGGAGAGAGATGTGCACCTACATGAGGAGTCAGAGGCCTCTGAAGAGCAGATGGTCCTATGCTTAGGTATGAAGGTTGGGTCAGAATTCACCTTGTATAATAGGAGGAAATGATTCTGCAGGCAGAGAACAATGTGAAGGTGACATAGTTACTTATACACCAGAGGGAAAAGGTTCTAAACACTTGATTCCTTCACTGTCACATGAGAACAACAAGGTTGCTAAACTCACAAGGTTATTATTAAGGTTAAATGAGTAATAACAGGAAGGCACATTGAACAGCCCCTGACACATAAGAACAAGTGAGATATGTAAGCACAAATAGCAAAGAAGGAGGGATGCCGCCGCCCGCGGCAGCAAGGGTGGTCACGAGGTGAGGCGATGGACTTAACTTAATTAAAAGAATGGAGAGGTCCAAGTGCTCTTGCTGGCAAATGGCAAATTTATTCAAGGAACTGCTGGCTTATATGCAGAACTGCAGTGGCCTGAGAACAATGCTGTTTTACAAAAGTTTGTACATTCCCGAAGGCTATCAAGAGGGCAAGATGTTCTCATATCCTGAGAACATGAGCCCAAAGATAACAGTGTCCTCATGACTATCACTTTCTTGGAACATGACGCACATGCCAAGACCTTGTTCTTTCCTTCAAGGCTGAGAAGGAGAAGGTCCGGAAGATGTCAAGATACCCGCGGGCTCCAGCGACCAGAAACCAAGTCCCGCCACCGTTTTCACAGTGGGGGCTCTGTCCTTGGTCCCCTGCGGAATGGCGGGCTCCCACAGAGGGAGAGGACAAGGCAGCATATGAAGGCAGGGAAGCCAACAGGCATGATCTACTCAAGGAGGTGAAAGAAGTCACTGAAGTAAGAGTAGAGGAAAGGGCTGGGTATGGAGCTCTTGCCGAAATCCATGGGAGAGGCCATGGGAACAATATCATGTCAATGGCTCAAGGACTGTGATGAAGATAAGTGGGAAGTATATGCAATGTGCAGAAGGGGAAGTCAGCAGAGACACTGGATGATAGATGAAGAGCCATGAAACAGCAAGGAATCAAGGATAGAACTGACCTCTCTGGCTTGGGCAGCTGTGTAATGTCAGGCTTTTAAGTAAACACAGCATCGGGAGGCCCTGGGTGATGAAGATCGGAAGAGGTCATAACTTCTGTGCTCATCATGAGATGCGTCAGCTATCTGTGGGGACAGCCAGCATAGGGTCTGTAGGGAGAGAAGACTGAGATGGAGACAAAGGGTTATGGTACATCACCAGAGAAAGAGTGAAGCCACAGAAGTGAGCAAGGACGCTCAGAAACGGCGTGTGAACAGGAAACAGAAGTGACCCAGGGCAGGGCTTGAGGGATGCAGGATGACAGGAAGGAGAGCTACAGGCACCCTGGAGAATGGCTGGACATTTTGGACTAAACTGGGGCATAGGAAGAGCCACAGAGACAAAGGGAAGGTGTTTGAAGGAGAAAGGAGTGGCTGAGAAGCTAAATGAGTTGAAGGATGAGACATGGTCAATGGATTACTCTAAAAGAGTCATGATAGCATTCCACGAACAGGTGAAGGTATGTGGAATTGTTGCCATTGATATTTAACTAGGTATTTATACAGGAAAGAGAGCAAAGGGGAATAGACGTTGAGCTTAATAAATTGGGAAGCAGAAGCCAGTTTGCTTCACCAAGAAGCTACAGCTCTTCACACTCCAGGAGATTATAGCATCGCTCTGTCAATGAGATGGACACTCCTCCCTTCCCTTCTGCAGTGCCAGGTTGTTGGAAACTCAGGGGGAGATGCTTGACCATAGGGGCTTGACAGTGCAGGAGTGGCCAACCTTTTGGCACCTCTAGGCCACACTGGAAGAAGAGTTTTCTTGGACCACACATTAAATACACAAACATTAATAAAAACTGAGGAGTGAAAATAGGTTTTAAATAAACACGATTTTGTGTTGGGCCGCACTCACAGCCATCCTGGGGTGCATGCAGCCCAGGTGCCATCAGTTGGACACCCCTGGTTTAGGGGATGTGGACTAACCCAAAGCCTGGGAAGGCTTGGAAAGTTCATTAGTTCTCTTAAAAAGGCATCTGGTCCATCACATGACCAAGCTAATATAATCCCAGGAGAAAAAAAGCGCTCTCTCTCTCTCTCTCTCTCTCTCTCTCTTCCTCTCTCTCCCCCTGCAAGGCACACACACCTGGCAATGTGCTTGCCCAATGCACTTGCATATTCTCTCTCCGGAGTCATGTGACCTTAGGAGCCACATGACTCGTGGCCATAGAGGCTCCACACACAGGCTCCAGGGGGGAGCCTGCAATGGAATACAGCTGTTTAAATTTATTTAAACACATGCTAAGCTATCCAGATGCTGGACTGCTGCATTGCCCTACCGAAGATAGGATTGGCCCTTTTCTATGGTGTGACAGAGAGGGATGGGTACATTGGGAAGTCAGAAGGGGAACCCCTCTTAATTGTACATCATCAGTAAAGGTCACCACAGAACCACATTCTTTCATGCATGTCTCAGGAAATTCTTTTCCTCTAAACACCACAAAAACTTGTTTCCAGCCAACAATAAAATGAAAGGTAAAAACATTTGTAATCTTGGCCTGACCAGTGTGGTTCAGTCAGTTGGAACATCATCCCCCAAAGCTAATGGTTACCAGTTTGATTCCAAGTTAGGGCACATGCCTAGGTTGGAAGTTTGATGTGGAATGCAACCGACTGATGTTTGTCTCTCACATCAATGTTTCTCTCCTCCTCTTCCCCCCCTTCTCATCTCTCTAAAAATTTTAAAGACATGAATAAAAATGTTTAAACAAATGTATAATCTCTTTCTGTCTCTATAATTATACCTATGTCTATCTATGTCTGATCTATGTTGAGAACATCTGTATCTGTCAATTTCTAAATCTTCATCTACATCCACATGTCTATCCCTCTGTATCCATGCCCATAACAATAGCCACATCCATTACCATATCTATACCCCTGTCTACAGCTGTATCCACATCTATATCCGTGTATTATATGAAGAGCCTCAGATAGATTTCTAATCAATTCCCTAGATACGTGCCATGGATAAATGGTTCAGCCTGGATGGTAGAAAGAACAACTCACTGCTATTACTAATGCTTGCATTTCTCCTTCATCTTTTATTTTGTGCCTTTTGGCTTTCCATGCTTCTAGGTTAGAGCCAAACTTGTCCTCTGAACCAGAGAGAGAGGCTTCATACTCTGCATATTGCAAATCAGCCTCACTCCTGGCTTCACCCTCATTTTCTACCTTTCTTCTCATCCTACCTACAGTTTCTCAATTATTTCAAATTTATTTTAACATGCAACAATTTTGCATTATTAATATGATTTATTCAATGAATTACTAAGGTTAGCTGATGTAACAAGCCCCAAATATATAATGGCTCAAACACAATAAAAGCAGTTCATTTCTTTCTCAAGTAATGTTCAAAACAGTGTTCCTAACTAGCATCTGACTCTGCTCCAAACTATGATGCAGGGACTCTGTGTCTTAAGCACGTGGTGTCCAAGCTTACTGAGACCTCTTGCCAGTGGACAGAAGTGGACCTCTTGCCAGTGGACATGGAGCATCTCCTGTGGAAGTGTCATAGGCCTGGTCTAGAGGCAGCACATTCCATCAGCTGGAACAGAGTTCGGTCTCCACATTGAGGACCAGGCAGGCGGCCATGGACCCAGCAATGTAGACACAAGAAGTTGGTGAGAGTTCACCCGTACCCTGAGCATTCTACACTCAACATTGTCAGCAGCAGCACTGAGATGTCTGTACACCAAGCAGGTGATCAAATTGGAGATCAAGAGAGAAAGAGGGTCATGGAAGCACTGTTTATCCACCTAAGAACTTCATTGCCCTCCCTCTCTGTTCCATTCTTTGTTTGAACTGTAGCATAATGCTGACTCTGTCTCAGAGGCTAGTGTAGTAATTTCCCCAGCTTCATCAATGAAGGGAATACTATAAACTGCCTGGTGAGTCGTCAGATGCAGGGCTTCGTGGGTCCTGCTGCTTGGGTTTGCTTCCATCTCCATTACATAATCGTGTGAGACCTGAGCCATTTAGCTGCTTCCAGTCTTCCCTTGTGAACAGGGGATGATGGCCTCAGCCATAACGCTGTTGTGGCACGGGAGAATCAAAGTGGTAAGTTTGTACAGAGTCCAAGCTAACTATATCAGGATTTCCTATTAAAGACTGAGTAATTATATCATCAAAGCTACACAGTGACGGAGCCAAGAGACAGAAGAATAGAAGGAGTATCCGAGGGCAAGGGCTACCCGTGAAGTAAGGAAGACTTTTTTTCAGCAAATGAAAAGGAACACCAGTGTGACCAGCAGGCAATGGGTAGATTAAACTCCATTCTGCCTAAGAGCTTTTCAGAGTTTCAAACCCTCAGCATCAGAAAATGTGGCAATTAATGAAATTCATTCCATGCATTCATAAATGATGAGTGAAAATGGAATATTTTTCAGAGAAATGGAGTCTCTGGGTCCTTTATTCAAGTTTACAACTTAATATTCCAGGAAGTACACAGAGGCCCCTATCTGGGAAGAATGACTGAACCTACATGAACTGATTTTTCTATTAGTTGAAAATACAGCATTTGTGTATAATGGTTATTGTACTATATTTTTAAAATGTATAATTTAAAAGTTGCATTACGCATACAAACATATGACTTATATATTGAAAAACATGACCTATTTCTTTGACAGTAACTTTACATTTTATTATGATGGTGAGTCTTCCCAACCTAATTCATATGTTTAATGGCACCTTAATCAAATCCTGCTGGCATGTTAACAACAAAACAAAAATCATTCCAGCCCTGGTTGGTGTGGCTCAGTGTACTGAGTGTGGGCCTGCGAAATACAGGGTCCCTGGTTCAATTCCCAGTCAGAGCAGATGCTTGAGTTGTGAGCCAGGTCCCCAGTGGAGGGTGCATGACAGGTAACCATACATTGATGTTTCTCTCCCTCTCTTTCTTCTTTCCTCTCCCTCTCTCTAAAAACGAATTGATAAAATCTTAAAAAAACAAATATTCTAAAACTTATCCAAAATATAAATATACAAAAATAGACATGAGGATTATAAAACTAAGTATAAGGTGAATCACATGACTTACCAGATGATGAAATGCATTTCACAGCTCTACAATTAAAATGTGATGCTGTGGGGTGAGCATAAAAACTGATGGCAAGATCAGAGGAACAGAATGGAGAATCTAAAAGTAGACCCATGTTTGTACTCAAACCTAATGTTTGACAGAGATGGCCTTGTAACATGAGGGAAATTTGAACTTTAACTCATGATGTTCATTCAACACACAAATATTCTTAAAAAACAAAACAATTTTGAAACCTTCCATGTCTTATGTGGAAAGAAGTTCCAAATAAAAACACTCAGATTTTGTATATTATGCTTCAAAATTTTACATTCTATGTTCTAAAAAAACAAGGAAAATTGTATGTGAGGCTCAATCGAGATTTGCTATATAATTTTAAAATATGAGGGGGGACCCCCAAAACCCCATAATTTATTTTTTAAATTGTGTATTTATTCTTACATGTTTAAATTTCAGTCACCTTAAAAGCACTCTCCCTCTGATGCAATATACTTATTGAGACATTTTTTCCACTGCTCAAAACAGTTTTTGAACTCATCCATTTTTTTGACTTTTAGTGTCTCTGCCATTTTTTATTTCAACTTTTCCACATTGGAAAAATGTTTCCCATTGAAGACATTTTTCATCTGAGGAAACAACAAAAAAAATAGTTGCTCGGGGCAAAGATCAGGTGAACATGAAGGGCGAGGCACAGGGTCATGCCGTTTTTGGTAAAAAAAATTCTGAACACTCAGAGCAGTATGGGCAGGTGTGTTCATGAATCACCCACCATAGAATGGGGAAACATGTTGAATCCTAAAAATATATATAGTCACTGAAGCTGAATGCAGCCTCTCACAACACCACCAGCTGGTACACTGCTACAGATGGGTTCTGAGAACACCCACCTAGCGGGGGAAACCTGTACTACAAGGGGCCTGCCCTATAGAAGAGAATTTCAGGTTTTGGGGGCTCTCCCCTTGTATGCTATTCAAGTAAGGATAGTTTATCTAATAAAGACCCAGAATTACCCCTTCATCCAAAAATATAAATAAGGGGAAAGACATAATATCTATATATGGTTAAAATAACAAAAGCAAAATTAAGAGGCAAGCAGGTAACTGAAAGAAGTTGGAAACACAAACAAAAAAGATTCACTGACTAGTTTCTAAATTCTTCTTTTTGTTGATTTCAACAAGAAGAAACCTACATGTCAATAACATTAATAAGAAAGGAGGGAGGAACACCAGAAAGTAATTCACAAGAGGAGAAATAAACATGCAAATGTATAAGACAGTTGGGAAAGACATTCAGCCCAAGAGGTAATCAAACAAATGCAAATTAAAATAGAGATATGGTTTGCTCGTTATGTTAGCAAAAGTTAAAACATGGTAAAAAGCAAAATAATAATGTTATGAATGAATTTACTCATTCAACAGTATTTGCCCAATGTCAATAGGCACTGGGTACTGCCTCAGTGCTAAGCACACTATAACAGAACAGTCTGTCCATCAGGTGAGGCGGAGCCAAATACTAAACATCGAGGATTACAGCAGAGAAAAATTGAGTGGCTATTTTACTATGAATGGTACCACTCAAAAGTTCAAACTCCCTAATCCAGGGTTCTGGGTGGATTTTCAAGAATTTAAGGGAAACATTCATGCTGAAGTGCTGGTGGGGAAAGTGTTCATTGGAAGACCTTGGACTTGGCTACTTATGGTAAGGGGCATTAGCACTGATCTTTCTGGACCCTCTGCTTTTGAAAGGGTTCTGGTGCTCAGGTTTCAGTCTTGTCATGGTCACTGGCAGGAGGGGTGAGACTTCAGTTCTGGTAGAAACTGGAAGTCAAAGTGCTTCCCTTTACCCACAGTTTGGCTGCCTGCTTTGGCTTTGGTCTGTTCTCTCTGTAAAGCATCTCAGTGTCTCGTTAAACAGAATGAGACAATTTTGAGCTGCTTCTGTGGTTGTAATACCAGGAAAAATGTGTTATCTTTTAGAAATGAGTACATCATAGGCTTTCTTAATGGGATCACAAAATGTGGGTAGCTTTCTGGAACTTAATTACAGAGATACTGAATGTGGAAAATCTTTGGGAAATGTATTCTAACAAAATGTACTCAAGAATTTAATAAGACATTGGTTAAAATATGAAGAAAAAAGAAAACATATAAATGTAATGACTTTATAACCATAATAAATATACATAGATAAATGTTTTGTTAACTAAAGTAAATTATGAAACATCCTTACAATGTCATTAAAACAAATTCAAAGTTTAGGGTTTTTTTAAGCCATTGAAAGATATATGTGTCACATTTAAAAATAAACCTATGTCTGATATAAAGGAACATGGATCCCATGACCCTCTGTGTGTGTGTCATCGTGGATAAACCATTCTGTGAAACCTACCTAGTCATGAGCAGTGGGGAGGAATTTCATAAATAGGAAAAACGTGCTTTCATTTAGAAGACTCAAAATAAGAATAAGAGAAAGTAAACTTTTCTTTTTAGTAGCTTAGCACTGTCACTGGAGGCTGGCCACCCTGAGATGGCCGTGTGGCACATGTCTGGTGAGGCATCTGAGGGCACCTGGGGGGCACAGGTGGACCCCAGGTGCCCATCTGTGGACTCTGTTCCTGCAGTTTTCTTGAGGAAAGTGATAGCCCCCTCTGATAAAAATTTCTTTATTTGAATCTTCTGAATGAAGGTTTTCTCATCTGGGAAGAAGATGTCACAAACTCTAGAAAGCAGACCACACTCCTATTAGTCTTAGGTAGAAGTTTCCAGGTAAAAGATAATATGTATCTCCACCAAGGAGAATCTTCAATTATCCATAGTTGACTACAAAGTATTCCACAAAAACTGAGGTAGGAGTGATGCGATATGATCTGAGGATTCCATTCTGGGAGTTCAGGGCAAATGTGAGAAAATAACAGAGAAGAAGGGTTTCTCCGTGGATTTTTCTCCTGGATCCCAATCTCAGCATCTGAACCTGAACAGCTACTACTTTTCAATCAAAAAATCTTTATTTTAGTTAGTGAAAAAGTAAGAAACTGCCCTGTCTATTAACTGATGAGCATCAGAAAGGAAGCAAATTTAGGTTGTTGTAAACTTAAAACATTAAGTACATAGAAGCATAAAGTAAAAATATTCCAGAAAAGATGATAAGTCACTTATAAACAACATCAAGACTTTGAGAAACGTAACAGGGTATCTAACCTGCTTTGTAATTACTTTTAGATTAGAGCCCTGCTATAAATTGGTATTCTTATTATTGTAGCATTTCTATACATTATAAATTTTTACAGTTACAATCAAGTTCATTTAAACAACCTTCTTTAGATAACAGTCTTTAGATAATAAAAGTTGGCCCTGTGGAGTAGATGCCTCAGGGATCCTAATGTTTAATCCCAGAAGAATTATTTGAAAATTAGCGAGAAGAATTACTGCAAGAAAAGGCAGCTCCCAGGGCTATAGGCCCTCACCAGACATCGCCATGGTCTTTGGAGGGATCGCAGGCTCTAGAGCACAGAACACCCTAGAGTACACTGGGGTTAATTGTGTGCTCCCTTCCTTTACATGGCTTTGGTCACAGTTTTTAAAAACCATTTTATTGTTTTTTAATTATAGTTTACCTTCAATATTATTTTATATTAGTTTGGGGTATATAGCACAGTAGGTTAGGTACTTCTATACATTACCAAGTGTTCCTCTGATATTTCCAGTACCCACCATGGTAGATGTTTGTTTGGGAGCAAGTCAAGTCACCTCTCTCTTTTTCATTCTCTTGACCATAAAATAATAGCAAGTATAGCCATGAAAATAATAGTTATTATTGTTATTATTACTATTATAACCATAATACTATTTACGTTATGGGGCTGCAGTGAGGGCAAGAGGAGAGAGTAAATCTGATAAAGTTACATGAATGATCACATTATATGAAAGCATGGGGTTTTTTAAGTGTTGTTAAATTTACTAAAAAGATAATTAGTAAAAAAAAAAAAGGCCTTATTCTTGACCACCTCTCTTTAAAAAACCTAATGACAGTCAAGATTCTGGTCCAACTGTAATGCCCTTTCTGAGAGCACTTTGCTAGACTTGCCTGCATTGAGCCAGGGGAATAAAGACCTTCGAAGCCTCACTGATTATAGGGGTAAATTGATAGAAAGTCATAGGTTTGCTATTTTTCATGTCTTCTTTTTAAAAATATTTTATTGATAGTGCTGTTACAGTTGTCCTAATTTTCCCCTTTTGCCCCACCCGGCAAGCCCCACTCCCCTTAGGCATCCCCCACCTTTGTTCTTGGGTCATGTGTATAAGTTCTTTGGCTACTCCGTTTCCTGTCCTATACTTTACATCCCCATGGCTCCTCTATTATTATCTGTCTATCTTCACCCAATCCTCCACACACCCTTCCCACCTGGGAAGCATCAAAATGCTCTCCATATCCATGACTCTGTCTCTGGTCTCCTTGTTTGTTAACTTTGCTTTTTAGATTCAATAGTTGATAGTTATGTATTTATTGCCATTTTATTACTCATAGTTTTAATCTTCTTCTTCTTAAATAAGTCCCTTTAACACTTCATATAATAATAGTTTGGTGATGATGAGCTCCTTTAGATTTTTCTTGTCTGGGAATCTTCTTTATGCCTTCTTTTAATGTGCTTCTCTCCTTTGATTTCACATGAAAATTATACCCCCTCATGATGTCCTACCAAAGTCTTGGGGATGGGGGAGGAAATCAAAGAATCAAAGCTGGTGAGCCTGTGAAAAAGATTTTGCAAAAACCTGGGATCCTGGAAGGCACCAGACTGTGAGTTATGGCTTTTCAATCTGTCTTTACAATGCTTGTTTTATAGATGGTCCTCCTGGTCATGCTATTTGATTATTGCTAACAACAAAGTCACCACCAACTGACCATTGCTGAACAGTAACAGACATTACTTATTTCACTCTTTACAAAACTTTGTGAGATTGAGATTATCACGGGAGACTCAGTATTAGAATCCAGCCTGGACTACAAAGTAGTCATTTATGATAAAATGCTTTTTCCATTAAATTATTAAAGAGGTCTTCCATGTCATGACTTCAAATAAATATTCTGAGAATTTTAATTTCAACCCATCATTGTTGGTGATTTCCCCTTAAATAAAACACATAAATGTGTTTAATATCTTATAGGAACAGAAATTTTTTTTGTAGAAGTCAGCAAGAAACAGGAATTTTGTAGAAGTAAAATAATTGTCGCTCAATTATAATTCTACTGACTTTTATAGAATTATTATTCAACAAATAGCATACTTTAAAATATTTTATATAGCTTTACAAATATATATATAGCCAGGTTACCTGAGACTGTAATAATTATTTTAATCTAAGTAAATTCATGTTTTGGGCTGCCAATTTCTCCACTATAAGTAGTCATTGCAACATTTTTTCTATACAGGCACAAATATCAGGATGTTTTGGTAATTTTTGAGGTCTGTTAAGCATATTAGGTGCCTGAAAATATATGGGCTTGAATAAACTATCAAAGGTGGACCCTCAGATGAAAGCTTCAGGTAGTGGTCTGCTTCAGGCAATTGAATATTAAAAGGAGAGCATCCTGTTTTAATATTTTGTTAACATTGCACAGTTTGGATGTGATTCTGTGCCCAGTCTTGCATTACACACTTTCCTTCCAAGGGTCTTGTCACTGGGGTGTGTTCACAGCCTCCCTTCCCAACGTTTCAGAGGACGGGCCATTGGTGTTAACTCAGGAAGTTGAGTAGCAAGACCATGAAAAAAGTGTTGGGTACATAAGACAGAAGATGTAATTTACTCTTCTTAACACTTCAGCTTACCCAACAATGTGTGAATGAGTAGGAATTTCACACCCTCTTTTGAGAGAAAAAACAAAACAGAGCACTTCCAAAGGCACAGTTCTCAGCTGGGAAGGTAATGTGCCCAGACAGACCCAGGAGCAGGCCTGGGTTGTGGGCTGACTTCCCTTTTACGGTGACCTTGAAACACTGAGAGAAAGCTGGAGAGAAAAGCAATTTCATCTTTGAAATTACACACCACTGTTCTCATTCATCTTGATAAGCACTTTTAAGGAATAAAAAAAAAAAAGAGGTGGGGATATTGCCTCTATAAGGGTTATGGAGACCTTCCTTCTACAGAGTCAGTTTAAAGTAAATTTAGATGTTCAAAGGTGCATTTGATTTCTATTGTGGGGCTAAATTGGCTACTTTTAGAATGTTAGAATAAAGAAAAAAGACTCAAAAGAAAAATATGGATAAAATGCTATACAAATATCGTGTATTCTATTTTTAAAATAAATTAATGAATAGTTCCAAAATGGACTATACTCTGAAATGTGCTGCCAGTCTTTAATGCTCATTGATTCAACAGACACTTTGATTAATTTCTTGTATTTGTTGAAGTGATCCTCTAGAAATACTAAGCATTATCAAAATGCTATCAAACTCTAGAAATCATTGGTTAAATGAAGGGAATTTATAATGTGACAAAAACATCATAAACAAATTTCCCATCAAAAATACATACATAAATATTAAATTTTAAAACATTCTAATCCTGATGTTTACTTTAACATAAAGCTAGCTAGCTATTTTGTTCTCATATTTGTAATTGTGAATTTAACATGTGTGTGTGTTTGTGTGGCCTCTGTACTGAGAATACATTTTATCAGCTCACCAGTGCAATTATCAAGTCTTTGAGCTCATATGGCTTGGGTATCTCTCAAACATGCACAACATAATGCAATTACTTATGCAAAACCTGCTCTGCTACCCTAATCTGGAATGTTCCCATTGTGCCAGGAATAGTATGTCTCTCTTTGGAATCCAACACTTGATAATAGCCTTCTCCTGTTACCATGAGTGCTTATTGAGAGAAAAGGAGAGAGCTGTGGTTTTAACATAAGAGGAGGCTGCACCAGGCAGAAATTCAGAGCAAAGGCAACAGGCTTCAGTTGGGAAGGTTGTGGGGGGGGGGGGCGGGGTGCCTCCTGCACTTTACATAAGGGCAGGTCCTTCTGTAATTAGTAGCAGGTGAACCAGCCATAACTCACCCTGAGCCCAGAGAAGGTCCATAGCCTGAGCTTCTACACCCGCTAATAAGAAAAATAACATGGGCTATGTGTGGAAGTTCCTGGCAGTTAGCAGGTAGAAAAAAGAAGCAATTTCAAAAACCATCCCTTTCTTTGACTAAAAATCCCCTTGGAGACTACTGGAAGAAACTGTGTCAGCCTGCCAGCATTAACAGTAAACCTAGGATAATGACTCCCCCAAGTCAGCACCTGCTGGATTCTGCACCACCGCCTCCCCCCCATCCTCCAGGCAACGGAGAACACCATGACAGCTGTTTGTGAGCAGCAGTGATAGAGAACAAAACACCTTAAAGATACTGGAATCTTCCTTCTTGGGTACATTTGTCTCTCAGTGCCTTCTGCCTGCAGCCTGGCCCATCCTGGGCTCAGTGACAGTCCTTTTCCTGCCGTGCCCATGTCAGGGGTTTGTTTGCACACATCAGATTGCTGTCCTTACTCAGAAAGTTTCTCATGGCATGGCCAAGAGAGAGGGAGGACAGTCGTGTCACCAACAGCCTGGGTGAGGAATCAGTGTCCGAGAACACACCTTCCCTGACTCTGTGGTGATGTGTCCCTGAAACTCCTATATCCAGAGGGCGTCCTCAGAGTGTGGAAAGCAAGTGAGGACAGCTTCACTGCTTCCCAGGTTCATCTTTCCTCTACGCAGACACAAGCTTTAGAATTTGGGGCAAAGAACATAACCTCTTTTGCTTTCTCTGCAAAATGGGATGAATGTAATACATACCACACAGTGTTCAATGGGTGTAAAATGCTTGGGGTCATGTGTCACACACATTCACACTCAGAGCATCATTGTCTTTCTCAGAGAGACGCAGGATCCCGGAGAGAATTTCTTGCATTAGAAAATTCTGCCTGCTTTCCTCATTTTCTCAAGCTCAGATCTTTCAGTGTAATGCTCATGAGGGCCATAGCAACAGTGAGGAAAGAGGCGATCCGAAGAAAAACGTCAGTGGTGTGGTGAACTCAGGCGTGTGATTGATATTCTCTTGGCTCTAAAGCAGTTTATAAGAACATCATTCTCAGATTTCCCCATTCTATACTCTCTTTCTCCTTCATCTGATAACATTTATTATATGGCATGGAAGTATGTGTGTGTGCATGCCTACTTACAAACATACTTTCACTCAATCTAGAGGTTATGGACTCCTCATTCAAAAGCATTTGAATAAATGTAATGAGCTATTTTAGTCAACCCTTTCTGGTCTGCTTAGGGGACTTTAGATTTGAAGTGAGGAAGAGAACACTCGCTGGAACTCACTTAAGGGGAACAGCTATCCTTCAGAAACACGATGAGGTGGAATTAAGTGCTAACTTGCAGGAGGATGTAGCTGATGAAATAAGCACTCATGCAGCTTCAACCACTTCCCAGCTCACTCTGGGAACTCCCCACGTCGCTTTGTCAGGGATTAGTCGCTTTGCCATCTCCAAATTTACAAGCAAATCTCCCTACAGGAGAAAAGTATGAATGTTATTTATTGTTGGGGAAGAATGTATTTCCTCTTTTAGAGTAATTATCCTTTTCAAAGATAAGGAGCCGCCCTCTCTTTAAAATCACTGAAAACCCTTTCCAAGATCTCCAGATTTGCATGGTTTACTAGATGGCAGACATCCAGTGATGAGTAACTCATTTCTCAGTTAAGAGTCTCAAATGAGAAGAACATATTCTTTCACTGTCAGAATCCCACAGTGGATGAGACAGGCTCTTCACTAACACAAACACAATAAAGGGGTGATCTACAGATTAAGCTGGAGAGACTTGGGAAAGGAGCTGGTTTCTTGGGTATTTGGGTATTAATCTAATATGTTTAGGTCATACCCAAAAGCATATTTTAAGTAATATCTAAAAATGAAGTCCATTTAAATTACTCAGGCAGCAATTCATCTTGATGAATGATCATGGTAGAATGAAACTGATACTTGGTTTCATATAAAACTGAGTATGCAAAATGTATAATACAGGATTTATTAGTAAAGATTTGATCTTGAGAGGTATAATTCTTGTACCAACTGTGTAGATCATCATTTGAAGTGGAGTTTAACTGTTACAATAGCACAGAAGTGACTCGGGACACTGGGCGTTCCAGTGGAAGGGAAGAGACTTGCTTGTGCAGAATGGGCTTTGGTGATATGTGGTGGAAAAGTAGACACAAGGACATGGGGCTGGAACATCATGGCTGAGTGCCATTGACGGTCAGCTGAGACAACTGAGGGGGAGCAGCTATGTGAAGGCCAGCCAGAATTCTTGGTTGTATACAAAGAATCTATTATTTCTTGGAGGAGGTGGAAAGAACATGCTAAATACTAAATACAAGACCTAAGAATCGGACTGAATTTCAAAAAAAAAAATTTTGAAACATCCAACCACACTTGTTCTGTGCTGCCAAGATTAGGATTCTGGTTGAAAAACTCTGGGACCCTGACTATCTTAGTCAACTCAGGCTGCCATAACAAAATACCATAGGACTAATGGCCAAAGCAACATGCAGTTGTTTCTCAGAGTTCCAGAGGCTGGGAATTCCAGACAGAGGTGCTTGTTTTGCTCCTGGTGAGAATTTTCTTCTTGGATTGCAGTCAGCCACCTTCTCACTGTGCCCTCTCATGGCCTTTCTTTGGTGTGCACATGGAGAGAAGGAGAACTAGCTCTGGTCTCTCTCATCATGGGGAGCCCACCAACAGTACTTCATGTAAACCTAATCGTATTTCAAAGGCCCCATCTCCTAATACTATACACTGAAGGCTAAGGCTTCAATAAATGAATTGGGAGGAAGGATAGGAAACACAGTTCATGACACTGACCCACAGACTGAATGCATTTTGGAAGATGGTCCCAAACATTTTCACTCCTTAGATGCCTCTGAACCTTCATAATCTGCAGAATTGCTCCATCTATCTTGAATTTGAGGCTGCATATCTCTCTGTGCTAAAAGACAATGTGCAAGCCCCTTCCCTTCAAGGCACTTGCTGCCCCCTCAGGATCTGCTGTTGCTGCATCTACAAGGCTTCAGTTCCAGCACAACTCACCTTGAGTTCAGTGCCAGAACCCAAGAGCTGAAGAGGCGGTCAGTTTCCAGGAGTGAAAGACTTTCCAGAAACATGACATCTACACATGATAATAATTTTCTACTTTTCCTTAAGAGAACTATAGCTATTTCCCTGAGATGCCTTTAAGAGGTACTATGGGTTGAATTGTGTCTCACTATAGTATATGTTGAAGTCCTAACTCCTGATACCTGTGAACTTGACCTTATTAAGAAACAGGGTGTTTGCAGACATAATGTATTGAGATGAAGTCATTAGGATAGACTCTACCTAAACCAATATGATTGGTGTCCTTATAAAAGGAGGAGAACACCATGTAAATTAAGCACTGGCAGAGAGAAAACCAGATGCCAACAGAAGGAGAGTGGAACGATGCAGCCACAAGCCAGGGGGATACAAGCACTGATGGCCACCATCAGGACCGGAAAAAGTATGGAAGGTTCTACTCAAAATCATTCAGAGAGCATGGCCCTGCATATACCTCCAATTTAGACATCTATCCACCAGAATTACGAAAAACTAATTTCTGCTTTTTAAATCACCCAGTTTGTGGAAATTTTGACAGAAAGAAATTGAATCCCAAAAACCTTGCCACTTATATTGACAGGACCAAAAGAATCCATATAGTATTAGAGTTGTAAGGTGTTTGATCAAGAAGCCAGAACACAGAACCGATGGGCGAGAGGATATTGGCTTCGGGGCATTTTGCCTACATACAAAATTTAACACCTTTGCAAGAACCCCACAAAGCTGTGCATACATACTACTAGAATGTATCATAGAAGGCTGGGCAAAGCAATAGCCCAGTCTGCAAGCATTTGAGATGCCAGAATTTCTGTGGCAGAACATGGAGGGAGAAATTAAAAGGCTTAGAAAGTAAGCATGCTGGAATGGATATACTATGTATAGCCAGCTGACTCACCATTTTTTCCAAGACGACTCAATCTTTTCCAAAGCTGTAAGGGATATTTTGGGGAGAAGGAAAATGCATCACTGAAAGATTCAGTATTGCCTCTCATCCATCATCTTGGGCTGATGACGATGACATAGGGCTTCTCTCACTCATAGTGAAGGGGATAATAGGACCCTGAAACAATAGAAGCCAAACATTTGTGCCAAGAGATGGTACTTCTCTTAACAACTAGCAGTTGAAGTGGCATCCTAGAGGGCCTGACCCACATAGTATTATTGAGATGCTTCGCAGAACACAGCAGCCCCAGATGGGCTGGTGGCAAGGGTACTAATTAGGTTATAAAGCAGACCTTGTTAAGAAAAGATGGTTGGGAGACTGAGGATACCCATGTAAAAAATTTTAAAGCCCTGATCTCTTGCCCAATTTTTAGACCTGAGACAATTGTGGAACCAGAACTGAAGAACTAAAGAGGTGATCAGGTACCAGGACTGAAGAATTTCCAACAACATGACAATGACACATGATGATAATTCTTCCTGTCTTTCCTCCAGGGGCCTTTTGCCACTTTCCTGGATAACTGCACCTTGGAGAAAGGGAAGCACTCAGCTATTGTGACAATAGTTGAAAACACTGCACAGAATAACACTGATAAGCAGACCCAAATGTCTTCATGCTTTTCCTACATTAGAGGAGGTGCGCAAACTTTAGTTAATAAACAAAATCATGTGCAACATCCAAATTGCAATGAATCCAGTGGACACACTTGGTACTCATTTCCATAGTGACAAAATATATAGTCAGATTCACAAACCTGGCAGTTGGTATAACCTTCAATACAGGTCCTTGGTTTATGCCATCTCAAAGGCCATGATGAAAACCAGAGCCAATGTTAAGGACCAGAAAAACATAAGGGTGGTAAGTCCCTCATATATGTATTCAATAGACCAGTCTGGTCTATAAAAAATGTATGGAGCATGTGAACAGCAGACTATCGCAAGTTCAACCAGGCAGTTAAACCAATTTCAGTCACTCCATTTGATATAGCATTTTTGCAACAGCAGGTACAAGTGGTCACAGGGATAATATTTTGGGGCAGTAATTTGGCAAACATGTATTTTATCTTCTATTTAATTTAGAAAACAAGATGAGACACAACTTGTTTTCACATGCAGTCAACCACAATACGCATTTACGTTTTCCCCAGTCCTAGGTTAACTGTACCATCCTTTGTGGTAACACAGTCCAGAGAATCTTCATTGCTTTGACACAGATAACATTATGTTGATCACACCAGGGGAGCCAAAGGTAGCTAGTATGTATAAAGCTGGTCAGTAAACAATGCATTTCCAAAATCTGTAGAAAACCTACAAATATTAGAGACCTGCTACATCCATAAATATTTTAGGAGGCTGCTGGTCAGAAATATGCTAAAACAAATTTTTGCACATGGCATTTCCTCTGGTGAAGGAAGAAGCACAATGCCTGGTAGGCCTGTTCAGTTCTGGTAAGACACATATTCCATCCCTTGGAAAATTTTCTCCATAAACTAGTGACTCACAAGGGTGCCATCTGTGAGTGGGCCTGGAGCAAGGGAGAACTCCACAGGAAGTCTAGATTGTGGCACAAAATATCCCCTCACTGAGGCCGCAGACCTGCCAGACTCCATGTAGTTGATGATACCAGTGATGAGAGAGTATGATTTGTAGAATATGCAGCATGTCTGAATCCAAAAATTACAATATCAGAGAACCCAGGGGTCTGAAGCCAGGCCATGGCATTTGCAGCAGAAAATTATATGCTTTGTCCAAAACAATTGGTGATTTACTGGTCCCTGGCAAAGATGGAATGCCTGGCTTTGTGACATAGAGTAACTGGGCATTTAGACCTGCTTAGCATGAGCTGACCCCTATCAGATCCATCGAGGGCCCAGATCAGGCAGGTTCAGTAAAATTTATCCAATGGAAATAGTAAGTCTGCGATTGAACGTGCACAGAAACAAAGTGCTTGAGCAAGTTGCCTAGACTGTAATGTCACTCAACATTGTTGTACTAGTGCCTCTGCCTTAGCACACATCCATGGCTCTGTGAGAGATCACATGACCAGCTTAAGAAGACAAGAAAAACTTGCACTTAATTTATGGACGTATTCCTGAATCTGTGCCAAAAATGGACAGCTCTTGTGCTCCATTCTCACTCAGGTTTAAAAAGGGAATGTGATCTCAGTAGAAGTGACTTCAGCAGTAAACACTCCATGGTCTCCTACTGCGGGAAGAAAAGTGGCTCAAGGAAATACCCATGGAGTCACAGTCAGCAGCCAGTAGGCTGGCTAACTGGTCATGACCTGGAAATAAAATGGTTGGGAAGCCAGGTAGGAACTTCGGTGACAGAAGCATGAGGATGCATGCATGAGAATGGGCATAGAATTTGAAGAACTATGCATCACATATTAATTTCCATCAGAAATCATTCCCAGTGAAGTAGATGCTTTTAAAAAGTGGAGAAAATGACCTAGTCGGCTGGCAACAATGTCCTTCTGTCTTCATCAGTCTCCATGCTTAACACAATGGACGTATGAACAATGTGTCGTAATGGCACAGATGGAGCTCCTGCAGGTGCAAAGAGCACAGAGTCCACAGACCAAGGCTGCCCTGGCTTTTGTTGTCTCTGAGGTCAACTTTTAAGCCACAGAGACCAACCCTGAACTCTGATGAGACAACATTCCAGAGACCAAATGGCTACAAGTTGTCTAAATTGGGCCCCATCTACATTACCTTGATGAACCAGTAGTTCATTCTCATAGGGCAGGGGTATCAAACGCATTTTCACCAGGGGCCACATCAGCCTTGCAGTTGCCTTCAAAGGGCTGCATGTAGTTTCAACTTCTTAACAGTTAAGGAGCAGTTACATTTATACAGTCCTAAAATTATTTCAGCCATTTGAAGGCAACCATGAGGCTGAAGTGGTCCCCAGTGGAAATAAGTTTCACACCTGTGTCATAGGGGTAAACAATATTCTGGATGTGGTTGCCTTTGCTGCTGCAGACCCTCAGCCAGCACCACTATGCTGGGCTTACAGAGGGTTTGCCCCACTGGCCCAAATCTCCTATAATACATTACTAAATTAAGGTGGTGCTTTTAGCAGATGAGTTACAGGTGTGAGCCCAAGACTAAAGGGTCCATAGACATGTTATACATCACCTCATCCAGAGACCTCTGTTCTCCAAGGAGCTGGAATGGCCAAGTACCAGCTTGGTAGGAACACCATGTGAGAATGGAGGGCCACCCTCTAGAACACGGTGTGTTTTGAACCAAAGATCTTTAGTCCATGTTGTTTCACCAACAGGGAGAATCCATGAGTTTGGACCTTAAGGGTATGAGTCTTCAAACCACCAATTACAATGACCAGTCCCCACAACTCTGGGCTCCAAAAAGTTAGAAGTTCTTGTTCTCAAGACAGCAGATTTTTCCCAAGGGATCAAGTGATATTTCCAATGAAATTTGAGTGTGCTGGGCACTATGGGCTTGTGTTCAAAGAGAAGCAGGCAAGTAAATGTGTTACCATGTGGACAAAGGTATGACCCTGCTCAGCAGAAGAGAGCTGATGCTTCGCAATGGAGGAAGGGAGGAATAGGAAGTCAGACTTTCTTCCTGAGTGCTGCTGATTACAAAATTGCCCAGCTTTGCCTCTCAACAGAGAGGTATAGCAATGCTGGCCTGAGAAGGGTGTAGTGACCAGAGGTCATGTCCCTTGGAGATGAGTATTGGTGTCATGCCTCCAATTAAACCACCAAGGCTTCAAGAAGTAGAGTCCGAGATTGAATGGATTTAGATGTATAGTGGAGAAGGAAGTGGATGATTATCAATTTCAGTCCTTAGTACAACTACTGTAATAAGGCCTCTGGTTTGGCTACAAACTTTTCTTTCTTAAGTATTTCTTCATTTATAGGGAGGCCCATCAGAGTCCTGAAGGTTCTGAATGTATCTCAAGAAAAAGATCTGGGCAGTGCAAGGGGTGGAGGATGGTCAACCTGGAGATGCACTGATTTCTCAAGTACCCTTACAGGGAAGAGCCTGCTGCCTCAGCTGATAGGTCACACATTTCCTGAATCAGCCCGCATTCTGTGTCCCAGCCCTGTGGGATTCAAACCCCATAGCTGTCTCTAATGAGACACAGATTCCCAGAGCAGCCTCTGAGTTGGCCAGAATTTGGGAGGAAAGAGGTTCTGTGTCACAGGAAGACTTCTCCCTTCACTCAGTCATTTTCTCCTTCTTCTCACTCGTGAACATTTTCTTCCCTAAGGCCCATCTCCATGTCTGCCTCTAGATAACTGACCTGCATCTTTAGCTCCTGTGTCTGGTTCCTCTTTTACCACAGGACTCAGTGTGGAGTTCTTCTCCCAGAAAGCTTCACTGCGCTTCTACATCCACCAGGATAAAGGGCCATGAACCTTAAGAAATAAGGGCTCCCAGTGGCTAACAGGGCTCAAATTTAAAAAAAAAAACAGAGCCTAGCAACCATCTTCACATGAGGTCTCTCAAATTGCACTTCAGAGAGCAACCTGCACACAGTCACCTGCCTCCTGCTCTGGACTGCCCTGCCTGCACCATGTTCTGCCATCAGAGCCAGTCCTCATGAAGGAGCTCCTGGAATCTTACTTCAACCAACAGACTGAGGCTTTCACCATTCAATCAGGGCTAGGCAGGTGTATTCCCATCAGCTTCTTCACTGACCAATCAGAGTAGCTCCATTCTGACCAATCAGAACAGTGCCTTTGGGATAATTAAACTGTGAGAACTTGGGATTCTCATTTACCAATCAGGGAGCAGGGGTGGATACCACTCTTTATATAAGTCAGTTTCCCTCTGGCTCTGAGAACACACTTTCCCTTTCCACAAAAGACTGAACACTGTGTTTCTCTGACTGGAGCTGAAACACCGAAGGTGAAATACCAATGTCTCACCAAAGCAGAGCAGAGCTGACCTGTCTCAGTGGAGCTGTTTACAATGAATAAAGTTCCTTTCTGACCTACCCCCCCACCCCAACTGGGGATTTCTGTTGTTGAACTGACACCAGTAACCTGTTGATGGGGCTCAGTGCTCCTCCAGGGCTCTGGCATCTGTGCCTTTTGCCTCCGACCCTCAGTCACCAAACTTGACTGAGGCTCCTATTTTCATGCACTGTCCTTTCTTGAGCAAGAGAACAATTCTTTATGCCTCTGGCATAAAGCCCAAGTGCTCAGTCAATGTTTATAGATGATTAAGTAGAATTCGCACAATCCCTTATGAAATTTGCATAAAATTCTTCCAGATACACAGCAGTATATATACCAATAAAATTGACTATACAATCAGCAAAGTGCCATGAAGCTGTGCCTCTACCTATGCACTACAGGTGTGTTCACAGATGACACTTCGAGAAGGCTGGCCAGGCATGGCCAGGGAGCTCAGTGATCTCCACGGGAGCACAGAGCTGTGCAGCAGGGATAATGACTGCCACTCATTTCAAGGGTGAGGAGGTGAAGGCCAGAGAGAGGGAGAAACTGCCTGGACCCCACAGCGGCCCACAGAGCAGGGATTGGGTCCCAGGCTGACCGGCTGCTAAGTGTCTGCTCTCTCCCTACCGATCACCACCGCACCATTCAAGTGGGTGATGGTGTTTAGCATCCTCATGTGGCAGCCTCTCCAAACACCCACGACTTTCAGAGGCAGGAGAAGCCCTTTCTGATGTTGCAGAGCTCACGCTTGTTCACTTCAAATACCTTACAGAAATGGAGAGCAAATTATTTAAGTGCCAGTTTCATCTAGAAACTGCTGACAAAACTACTGCTCTCACAGGGGTTTTCTGAGGTCTGCAGACAAGCCACTGTGTCTGTTAAACTTAAGCACAGCCTATGGTCCATATACAATGATTATAATTTTAAAATATTATAGCTCATTAGCTATATTATAATGCATTCTAGATAGCTAACACCAGAAACAGGCACTTTTGAGTCCTTTTTCACAAAGCAATAGAAGGGGGGCTCAAGCCTTCCATCAAATTCATTATCTATTCTCTGTGTTCTTTGTCAATTAAAAAGCTGCATTGGATTACAATCGATTTCACCCTATTCTGTCCAAGTGGTCTATGTCGGAAACTCCCTCTTAGACTGTACCACTCACACAGAGCGTGGGCCACCTTCCCACGTGACTCCAGTCAGAGTGGAAATTCTAAGCGGCCAGGAGAATCCAGACACCCGGGGCAGAGCCTTTGTCCCCCATCAGGTGGTCAGCCCTGGACTCACTGACTGGATTCTGCTCCTGCTGAAGCCCAATTGCAGTTGCCACTGTTTTCGGTGAGGCGGGGTGGGAGAGGGGTTAGAGAATGCCCAGCTTCCTGACCAGCAAGGAGTCTCCCCTGGTCTTTTCTCAGCACTCAGTCACTGAGGCTAACAGAAAAGGGTGCATGACACTGGCCAGGGATAACTATGTAGCAAACACATAACCTGAATGTGGCATCAGCTTTAGAGCCTTTATCCTAAGATTCTGACTCAACTAAAATAATATAATTAAGTACATCCAACCAGAGAAGCCATCTAGCTGTAAACCCTGTTGTCCCAGCTTTCTAGAACACATGTTGTCCAGCAAAGTTCTGCTCTGTGAGAGCGTCCAGGGTGTCTGACACACCGCCAGGGTTCCTCAGTTTCCTCTGATGAAAAATTTAGCTCTGGCAGTAAAGGGGTCCAATGAATGGACTGTGGCTGCTTTGGTGAAAAGTCATCACCATAAATATAACTTATGAAGAAGAGAAACACACTTTCCTCTATACTCTGAAGCGGGGGTCTGGGTTTACCTTCCGACGAAGGAACACGGTCTCACATTTTAGGCAGCAGAACGTTCTCTCAGCACCCACCTCATGCCTGCGGGGGGAGGAGGACCCTGACTATCCCTTCCTAGAATGTAATAGGAACAAAAGTATCTTTAAGTGTATCTGTTTATCATCCCCATGCTCAGACGAGTTGATTTCAGATTTAAAGTTTAGACAGCACATTTTTCACAGGAACTTGATCCCTTCTGATTTTATTGCAAACGAGGGAGCTGAGGCTACAAAGGCTTCTTTCACAGACAGGAAGAGTTTTCACCTGGAAAAATAAACTGACAAAGACAACATTTACATATTGTTGATGATATAGTGCCCTTGGAGGAAACCCTAGACGTCCTTTTAGTTAATGGTGCATTTGAAGAGATGGAAATGCCTAGATGTATCGTAATACATAATTTGTCTGTTTCCTGTCCCAATTTCTGTGAATTTCCCACAGTGCAGTGTCCTGGGGACCACCTCGCTGCCTCCCTCGTACTGACCCAACATCTGCTTTAGACAGGGGCCGTCGCTCAGGCAGTTGATCTTAAAACAGTCAACCTCATTTACAGCTTCATGCTCCCCCACGATGCTGTCTGATGATTAGTTACCGAATAAAACTCTGCAAATCTAGTAAGTTTTCTTGTCTAACTTGTGAAAAAATAACAAGCAGTACATGCTTTCCATTTACAGAGAGATCATCCCGAGCTGATAATAGGGAAGCAGAATCTATGCTTGGTTAATTTACAAGGGATTAAATCTTGGATAACCACTCTTGGCATATTATTTTTTTTTTTGCAAACCCAGTCAGTTTTGTGTAAAATTAACTACTCGTACCCACCCAAAGAGGGTGTGGAGTTGGGGGTTACAGACGGAACCAGAGTGCAGTCAGGATGGGCAGAGGAACTTGCCATACCTATTACAGATAAATGAAAGAGGAGACTATCTTCTGACTTCCCCACGCTCCTTCTAAATTCTACCCCTGAGGGTGCCCAGGGTAGGAAAAGACTGCTACTGTGCTCTAACAGTGGCCCGATTTCTCTTGAAACAACCTGACTTTTCTAAGAAGGTTCTAAGATCTTTTCTAAGATCTCACAGTGATCCTGAAGGGTGAGGTACACTGAGCTGACGCAAAAGGCAGAGACCAATTCCCGTGGCTCTGTGGACCGCCCTCCTGTGGGCACCCCAGCCGAGATCACAGGGCAGGCCTGTTCCTGGTAAATCCACGAAGAACATCCTTCAATTACACTGTACTTGTAATAATTCCAGGCCCCATTAACACTCAATAACATGTGTCTTCTCAAAGTGCACTCTTAAGTGTAATGAATTTCTGTCCTAAAAAGCTTAGCTTTAGAAGGAAAAGAGGTGTGACTGCTCTGTAACTTCGCTGGCCCCAGGTCAACCCACACAGTCCTGTGCAATTCTCTCTGGCATATTTTTGGTCACCTTGTTGTCACTTTGTAGAACATGGTCACCGCAGGAAAGACCAGCCCAGCCTCCCACAACACAGATCCCATAATAAGCCTCTAGAAGGTTGCAAAGCTCACATCAAAGTACAGGCTAAATCCACAATGCATCTTCCCAAAGTGGCAACAAAAGTTCTTTTTATCCCTTGATCTGTGAAGCTCACCTGTAGGAAATGTTACACCTTTTTATTCACCCGATGAGTTGTCTTCTCTGTATAAACTAGACACATTCTTGACAGGCTTATAGTCGTTAACACCCCCCAGGAATGCTGGGGGGCGCCCGGGGCACTCGCCTGTGCCTCTGCATGTCAGGAACCTGCTGTTCCCCAAAGCCTCAAGCGGATTTCCCTCTTGATACTCTCACATCGATGATTTATTGAAATGAGCAAAACTTGTACGCTGGCAGGGTAGTCTCTGACACAGATGTGTACAATAAAACACATTTGATGTTTTCAAATAAAGACCTCGCCTTAAATTAGCAAGCTATCGGATTACTCTGACAGGTTGGCAAAACAAATCATCAGTCAACAGTCCTCACAGCCTCTCTGGAAGCTTCTTACTGGGGTCGCGCCAAGAACTCACCCAGTGTGCGGGGGCGGGGTGGAGGTGAGGAGGAAATGTGAACAGTCAGTGCCCTGGCTTTTGGTGCTTCCTTCTAATGAGACTGTTCAAACCAGGACTCACTTTATTTTAAAGGACCTGTTGAAAACGACAACTTCTTTATAATCTGCTGTCAGCTCCTAAAGAGCAGTTCGGCCTTCTCCGTTCCTTTCTTCTTCCTAAAACACCTGAGCCTCAAAGGCTTGCCCAAGAACAATGATCTACCATCGTGGGACATAACCATCTCCTTTTCTGGACTGAAAGAAAACTTGTTTTATTAATATATACAGTTGCAAATTATACTTTTTTTTTCAAGCCAACACTTCCTCACATATTGAAATTGATTTGGATTCTTTTTCTAAGCAGGAAAGCCAATGGAGCAATGATTAACATATTTGGAGGAGTTTAATATTTATTAATAGCATGAGGTTGTGTTTGGCTGTGCGAGGAAGAGCCTCCTGCATTTCCAGGGACGCAGGCATCGACCAGGGCTCTGCACAGCACATTGTGGGGCAGGGCTGCAATGGACACAATGCAACTCCAGTGACATCCCAGTGGAGGTGCTTCCAACAGATGTTGGGAAGGTAGAAAACACCTGTTTATACATGTCATATGTGAACCACTTTTAATGTAGTGAAATAAACAGCTTTTGTAGTCATCTAATGCAGGCATTTTAATTACTGCAATAAATCCATTTGATGATCAAATCTCTATTTCCTGGGAAAAGATGATTCTTTCTAGAAGTTGGCATCACAGAGAAACTCCTTAAACACTTCAAATATTAGTCAGTCATCCCTCCAACACACACAATTAACCATAACATAGATGATTAAGTTATGATACCAACTTAAAACATTTTAGCAACTCAAGAGATTTAACATCATCTACAGGTCTTATGACATCCAGGGCCAGCCAAATGCCTTTGTGCAAAGCATGAGGTTCAGACCAGCCATTTACTGGCTGGAAATGGCACCAGACTACCCTGTAGTGCCATTTCCAGGGTAATTATGAGCAAGTTAGTAATAACTTTGACTCTTAACCCTCAAGTTTTCATTAATCATTCCTCAGAGAAGACTTTCTATACTCAGTTAAGTTACGTATTGTCAATAATGACCATATATTGTTATAGAATCATGCACTATTTCCACATGAAATAGGTCCTTGTGTTCACCATAGGGATTGGGGGCCAATTCCAAAGAGAAATAAGTAACCACTGAAATGGCAGTGAATCTAATACATCAAAGGGTTGCCATGGAGAAGATAAGGAAGAGAGAACCTATGGGGCAAGTGTTCGACCCCAGTGGTTTTGCCTGACTGCACTTTGCTCACTTCTTGTTTTTAACTTTGCTCACTTCTTATCAGCCAAAGCAAGTCATGAGACCAGAGGCCAGCCTGAGTGTAGTGGCCTAGACAGTTATTCTCCCTCAGGGAGCAGAACCATAAACCAGTGAGATGAGGCATTCTACTTCAAGGAGGAAGGCAACTATGATGTGCAGGCCGTCATGGTAAAACTACCATGGAATATTAGGAATACGTCCTCTTGTCTATGTTTTATGAAAACTGTTTACAAGGTATGAGTTACTTTTTAATCAGCTCTGGCTGTGATAATTCGTTCCTCAATTTTATATTTTATCTTCGATTGGGTTTCATGCCTCCCTGAATCACATAGGGCTGCAAAAGTTGTTTTTACAATAAAACAATTGATTTAGGAATGTACATCCCTCATTCAACTTCAGTTCCTTACAATTAATATTAGAATTTATTGTTTAATTAATGTTATTTCATTAATCATTACTAGTTACTATTTAACTCTAACATATTGATGCTTAGCTAAAAACGCAAGAAAATTAATTACTTATGGCTGAGAATGACAATTGACATCAATTATGAACATGGAAAATGCACAGACCATTTTATTAACACATACCTTCTTACCTTTCTGAATTTTTTTCTGTGCAGTTCCTACTGACAAGAAAGAGCTGCTCTTGCTGTATTGGAATAATTTGTTGGGAAGAAAGAAAAACAGTATATGATTCATTCACAGCCTGAAGTGCAAGTGTGGACAGGTTTTGAGTTCTCTCAGTCACACCCTCATCAATCTAGAACTTTCCCAGAAACCCCAGCAGACCAGAGCCCTGCAGGAGGGCTGCATAGAAACCAGCACTAAGCTGTGGTTAAAACTAGGACTCCACTTCTTCTTCTTCTCAGTAATTTTTTGATGGTGCTGACTCTGAAAAGAGTTCAGAGGAATCAAGGTGGAGTCATAGACTGACTTAACAAAGTACATGAGGAAACTCCATGTATTTTTTTTTTTTTTTTTACTAACAGCAGTAAGAAATTGAGCACATCACACTGTGTGGCTTGAATATTATATCAACAGCCTACTGGGGTGGTTAGGAGCTTGGACTCTGGGATCATCATACCTGATTTTACAGTCCAATACCACTCGTATTAGGAATTGAAGTTTGGTCTAATTAGTTAAATAGTCTGTGCCTCCGTTTCCCCTCATATAAACTGAGAATAATATAAGGTCTACCTCTTTGGCTACAGCGGTGACTAATGAGTCAGTGCATGGTAATGCTGAGAACACAGCTCAGCTCACCACATTAGGCAACAATACCATCACCCAGACACAGCAGCCCGTGCCACTGAGGGCAAAACTTGAAGCTCAGGCCAATGTTTCTCTGATCAGCAGTAGGCACCACACCTGCTACCTCCCCCTCCTCATTGGGTAACCCAGTGGGGGTCCTAGGCTCGGGGGACATGCAGTTATGAAGCTGCCAACAGAAGACTCCTGGTGGGAGCCAAGGATCACCCCGATCAGCCCTGGAACAGAATGGGCCTAGTGTAGACTAAAGCCACAGAATAGTGTCCATGCAGTGTGAAGGACAGGAGGCCATCTGCCAAATTGCTGACACGAGAGGCACCTCCAAAACAAAGTCTAGTTGTCTTTAATAAAAAGTGGGACTAGACAAACTTGTGTGGAAAGTAGATAAGGAAAAAGAGGGGGCAAAGCAATCTGGCTTTACCAGCTTTCACAGAACTTAGGGGCGTGGTTCCACTCTGTCCCTCTAAGACAACAACGACAAACCCGCAGGGACTTACTTTTCTGCGTGGCTTGCTCCTTAAGCTCTTGGTGAAATGAAATCCAGGGCAGAGATGACCAGCTGGCCCCTTAATGGTGGAGTCATCTTTAACTCCTTGAGGCCACCAAACATCAATTACCTGGTTGTTACCCTGAAGGGAGACCGGGGGGGGGTGGCGGGGGACCTGAGGATAGGCGATAACAGGTACCTGAGATAACAGGTACCCCAACTCCTCCAGGGCTGGGCAGGAGTCCAGCCAGCGGGGGTAGGGGCAGGGCATTCCAGTGGANGACAACAACAACAAACCCGCAGGGACTTACTTTTCTGCGTGGCTTGCTCCTTAAGCTCTTGGTGAAATGAAATCCAGGGCAGAGATGACCAGCTGGCCCCTTCATGGTGGAGTCATCTTTAACTCCTTGAGGCCACCAAACATCAATTACCTGGTTGTTACCCTGAAGGGAGACCGGGGGGGGGTGGCGGGGGACCTGAGGATAGGCGATAACAGGTACCTGAGATAACAGGTACCCCAACTCCTCCAGGGCTGGGCAGGAGTCCAGCCAGCGGGGGTGGGGGCGGGGCATTCCAGTGGATGAGCACCTGGTGAGAACTTGCCTGCCCATTGGAGCTCCCAGGTCATACTTCCCCCTTTTAATCCTGTATTGTGTATTCCCAGAACCTCAGGACACTGTGTCTGGGGCCTTCCCACAACTCCACACAACCCACTTGATCAGCTACAGGGGAGGAAAAAGTTTCCCTCCCGCAGATGGCTTTTCATTAACAAATTGTCAGAATTGACAACAAATGTGGTTTAAATCGATTTTAAAAGTTCCTATTATGGAACTGAATCTGTGTACCCTATTCCCAAAATTCACATGTGAAAGCCATCATGTTACCCTAGTGTGATGATGTCAGGGGCGGGGGCCTTTGAAGGTGATTGGGTTTAGACAAGGTCATGAATGTGGAATTCCTACAGTGGGATTAGTGTTCTTATGAAAAGAGGAAGAGTGACCAAAGGGTCTCTCTCAGCTGTAGTTAGCACACGGCTAGAAGGCACCCCTCTTTAAGGCAGGAAGAGAGCCCTCACCAGAAACAAAATCTGTGGGCACCTTGATCTTGACTTCTTAGCCTCCAGAAACGTGTCTCTTGTTTAAACCCCCTTGAGTATAGTATTTTGTTATAGGAGCTTGGACAGAGTCAGACAGTTGTACCAATTTCTAGTAACTATCATTCTAGTATAGCATTGTAAGCAACCGAAAAGCAAACTGCCCAAATAGGGGTTGGGAAGCCATGACGGGCAGTGTGCAAACCTTAACTTCCTTTTCCCTTGGGAAAGATCTTATTTTCCAGGCATGGGATATCCCAGCACATCCTGAATTATTTCAACGAAGGCCCCAGGATTTAATTTTATCTATAAACACTAATGGAAGCATTTTCTTTCACTTTGATTTGGGGAATAAAAATAGTGGCAAACTCACTTTATCTTTAAACTTAACTGGGGTAAGAATGGCTTTGAAAACACAAAGAAGGATTGTCACTTTAAATAAGCTCCCTGAACTGGATGATGTTCTTATCAGTTCTTTTTGGCACTCTAACATGGGTAAATGAGAACAATTTTTATTCCAACCCATCCCTGATTTCATAACCAAGAATGTGTCCCAACCGTCTCCGCAGGCATCGAGGTCACATGGAGATGGACACACAGCATAGATTCTGTGGGAAGACCTTCTGTTCCTGCAGAGCTCACCAAGGCCTCAGGCCCCACTGACCAGCTCTCCGAGGCGAGGCTAACTGAGCGATGGGCTGAAACTGGGATTTAAAATAGTTCTCCCCCTCTCCAGATGGATGAGTCTCAAAGTAAGCTTGCTTTGAGCATTGCTTCTACCCCAGCTACAGCCTGGGGCTCAGATGTACAAATACTGCAGCTTCCTGTGCAAGGTGTAGAAGGCATGGTAAAACAAAGCAAGCGCTGTATGTTCCCATTCTGCAACCGTTCATCAATTAAAAATCTTTGCTTCCCGGCCTCAGTGTCTGTGTGGAATCAAATGCAAGTTCATATCAAACTTAGTATATGACGATAGACCTAATTATTTTAAGTTTGGAGATTATGTAGAATTTTGTAACTAAACTCGTTGGAAAACCACTTGAAAGAGCGCAGTGAAAACAGGCCAATTAAACAGGAAATTCCTGTAGCCTTCAAAGGGGGAAAGATGAGAACAGACACTGAGAGGGACTGAAGGGGTAAGTGCAGGAAATACTGCCCAGAACACTGGGTGGGTTTATCTACCCAAAGGATATCAAAGATGAAGAAGAGCAAGGCACAGAGAGTTATTGAAAAGTGAGAAGTTGTTTCAAAGGGGGTTAAGTTATTTTAAAAATGATAAAAGCTGCTCGTGATTTTGTAATTGACAATGCATTTCACAATATATTAAGGATTTATTTTAATTTCTTCTACTGGACAGATTTTATATTTTTCCAAGGCATCCCTAAATCATGATGGTAATGAAAATAACAGGAAGGCTTACATAACACTCTGTAGTTTTAACATTGATGATATTATCTCTTATGATCCTTCAAATAATGCTTTTTATGTTGAAGTGCACATTATGCTATTTGTATAAATGAGGAAACTGAAGAGAAAGGAAATAAAAGCATCTACTCTTGATCATACAGGGGCTATTAATTAAAACTGGACCCAGAACCAAAGTTCCTAACAAATAAATGTACTTTTCCACAATATACAAGGAAGACTCAACAGGGTCCAGCCAGAGATTTTGATCATTAGTTCTGTATTGCCAATGAAATAGATAAAGCTTTTTTAAAGAAATCCCAACAAATGAAAATCTTGAGTTATTCCCTGCTGATTTTCACTCGAGATTTTTTTCCTCACTTTTCCTACATTTGACTCACTTCTATCTTAACATATTTTTAATTAAAGATACGTAATAAAGTGGTCTCATTGCTGCCATTTGGGGGGAAAACTTACAGTACAGTTTTAATTCCTGAAAAAAGACACAGGAAACTCTCTGAACCCTAAGCGTTTGGGTCCCAGTCAAATTGTTTCTTAGAACATAAGCATCAATACACTAATTAGCAGTTCATTAAAGGAAGTGTGTTATTGAAAATTGTAAAACACACATGTGATGGTTAGAAACCTTACTAAACATACTCCTTCTCACAATTTAAATATTACTCAGACCAGTGGTTAAAACTGAGAACTGTTTCCATTTCATAATTCATGCCACTAACTGCCTTCCAATTACCAAATTATCCATGCTATTGGCCATTATTAGACCATATGATTACTGGACAATGGAAAAAAAGTAATTCAGTTTCCAGCACAAAGACCTCCTCCTCTCTCTTCCCAGTTAACACCAACAACTCTTTGGCCACAGGCAATTCTGAGTGCTTTGCATGACTTAATTTTGCTTTTAGCGCTCAGTGCCAGGAATACCTAGAAAATTATCTACTAATTATCCAGCATTATCTATGTCGGTTCATGTCTAAAGAGCAGCTCATCTAATTACAAGCCCGTTTGTTATTCTCCTCTAAAGAGTGATTTAACTTAGAATTTCTCCAAAAGGGTTTGCACTAAAGCTGGTAATTATGTGCTTTGCATACCTGTTCTCTCAGGTATCAACAACAGATGATCTTTCACAGTAGGTAAGCTGTAAGCAATAATTACATCTTGGCATTCACAGTGTTTGCTTCTATTTTTGCTCTGACATTCTCCAGAGAACTGTGAACTCTCTCACCTTTTGGAAGACCTCATGGAATCTTCTATTACACAGCTATAGTAAAAGCTAGTCCTCCCTCAACAGGTGTGTCTTGGACCGGTTAAGAGTCAAAAAGTAGAGTCTGATTTTGCAATAACCATCTAATCCTAGTCAGCATTTTACTGAAGATATGGACACTTGAAAAATGTCAGTGAAGAATAGGTTATACTGATGACTGAATGTATAGACCATTTTATCCCTTTACTATGAGTCCATAATAACAGTTGTTCATCACCCCTCACAGGCTAGATGATTCCAACACTGCAGCTAAAATAAGAAAGCAGTTTAAATTACAAGGAAAAAGATGTCACAATAATTATCTTTAAAATTAAAATATGTATACACCTAGAGAAAATTAGATGTATGGTTTAAGCAGCTTTTTTTTCCTAGAAACATGTGAGAGAAACTTACAGACCCCATTCTCCATCACTCTTAAGTACTTTATTATGCATTTTGTACAAAAAATGAAGATACATTCCAACAAAACGGAATTTCAGCCATGGTAATCAGAAAGTCAACCCTGATACACCATTATCACCTGATCCTCCACCCTATTTAAGTTTAAACGATTGTCCCAAAACTTTTTTGAACAAAAGGATCAGCCAGTCTCAGAATGTGATACTATATTCTGCTGTCATGTATCAGTCTTTCCTATGATTTTAATGAACTTGACACTTGTCGGAATGAAAGCCTTTTTTTTTTGTAGAATGTCTCCCAATTTGGGCTTGTCCACTTTAGTTTGAAACCATATAAACATTCCCTTCTTCATCTGAATTCCCGTACTTATGTACATCTCTCTATATCCGTGGTTTGCTATTGTCACTAATTATTTTGATGCTAAAATTCAGTTTGTGGTCCCTGTGGCCTCTTGCCCACAACTCCTTCTTTGAACACTCCTAGCTTTCTGCTCCACCATGTGCTAGGCTCATCTTGTGTATCTCCTTCTCCAACCCCAGAACCAGCCTTTTGCCCAAGGCCTCTCTTGGTGGAAAATGGCATTTTGAAGCCTAAACATAAGGTCTGTTTCCTTGCTTTCAGATAATCACTACACCCAGGTCTTCTCAGTGCAGAGTTCAAGGATATATGTATGGAGACATGCGCATACCTGCATACACATGAGCATGCACACTTACAAATGCATTTGTACCTACATGTTTCTATATCCATATCTGTATTTTTGGAGATTCATGACATCGCCAACTTCAATCAAATGTCACAGAGGTCATCCTAGTCTTCTCCTTTTTTCTATTTTAACTCCCTTATTGGAGAGTGATAAAACTGGCTGCATTTATTTATTTGATTAATCTCTCTGTCTGAAGTCAGTTCCTTGGCTTTGCCCACCTACTCTCTCATGAATGTGTCTTCTCACCTGCTTGGTCTCTGACACCACATCTAAAGTGACCTCTTTGTATTGACACCTTCCACACATCTCTTAGGATGAACAGCCTAAACCAGGCTGCCCCTTGCACGAATGTGCACAGACTGCTCCTCCCGGACACCTCTCCCAGGCCATGGCAACACCGTTCCATCCCCGACTCCCACCTGTTCTGCCCATATCACGATGTCTCTGGGAGAGAATTATTTAAGGAGAGCAGAGGTCAGGGAAAAAAAGAAGAAAATGAAAAAGATAACCCACCAAAATGTTTAAAAAGTAGAATTCTGGGTGGTTGGGGGTCTTGCCGAAGAAAAAGAAATCATAACGTGGAAATAGTAGGCTGAGTATGGTTAATTCATGGGATAAACCTTCTGCATCTCTACTTTAACTAAGAACTTTGCTTATTTTTAAAGCTTCTTTAAAGACTTTTATTTTTAGAACACATATGTAAGTTCACAGCAGAATTAAGAGGAAAGTCCATATGCCTTCTCACACAACACACAGCCTCCCCCTTATAACATCCTGCACCAGGTGGTGCATGGTTGCAATCGATGAACCTACTTGGATGCCTCATATCCGCTGAAGTCCATAGTTCACATTAGGTCATTCTTGGACTTGTACATTCTATGGGTTTGAGCAAATGTACAATGACAAGAACCCATTGTTACAATATACACACGGAGTATTTTCACTGCCCTAAAATCTTTTGTGATCCATCTATTCATCTGTCTCCCCAGCAAGTTGTATATTAATTTTAAATTAGTGGCATTTCACTGCCTGAGTAGCAGTAGTAGTAATAATAATAATAATAATTTTTAGTACTAGTATTATTGGTGATAGTAAATGAATCACATCTTTTTAGAGGATCTCTCTTCCCAAAGGAAAAGGAGTGTCCACAATCCCTCAAAATTATAAAAGATGTTGCTGTCCAGATGACAATGGATGGTGACAAAACGTGGAAGTATTGCATTTCACAGCAGAGTTATGGTGACACCCTGACCATGAAATTGGGCCCATTGAATCAGACTTGCTGTGCAATTCCCTGTATCTGTAATTGCTCAGAGGGCTGTTGCACATCTCCTGCCTGCCCTGTTCTTAGACCTCCAGATTCGGGGGCAATGGGCTACTGAGTATGATGACATATTTTCCTCATCTTCTCCTACAGAGCAATTTAAGAACACTCTGGATGCCCCCATCTCTGTGTCCTAATGGAGTTCCCCCATCTCTGGAACCACAATCCACACACTGTTTAAATTAAAATTCTGGGTGTTTATTCATTCTCGGGACTCTTTTTCCCTCACTTCCTGATTCTATTCCATCAGCAATTTTGTTTCTCTCTAGAGCATTTTCTTATTCTTTCGACTTCTCTTCATGTCCATGAATCTCACTGTGGTCACTGTTTTCTCACCTGAGTGCCTGCATACCTTCCCCAGCTCGTATTCCAGCTTCCACCTGACCTGCCTACAACTCATTCCATAAGCAGCAAATTGCCAGCGAACACACTAAACACAGGCATGCTGCTCACTCCTTAAAATCATCCAAGGGCTCCTTAACACATATAAGATGAAATAAAAACGTATGACCTTCGTATGGGAGACAGAAAGTGTTGACTACCCAGTATCCAAGAATAACTTCTTGGGTGAAATCAGACATATGTCAAGCTTAGTAAAAAAGGCGAAACAGAGAAAAACGCTTATTTTCAAACTCTCTTACAGATAGGAGTAGACAGCCCCTTGTGAAAGAGTTCTGACTAGTGATATCAAGTTCTGCTAGAGTTTTGGAAACAATTTTACTGCCTTGATACAGGTTTCACTTCATCCTGGTTACACTGTATAATTTTTCTTCTGTCTGGAATACAGTTGTGATGGTTGCAACTGCCACAGCTGTATGGAAACCATGAAGTAAAAGGGCTAAGAGAATACTAGAGATCACATCCCCAAACCTTTACACTTACTAGAGTGACATCAGTAAATATCTACCACCATGTTCAGACACCATACTGCCTGAGAAAACTAACCTGTATGTATTCAATCATAGCAGTCAGCTCTCTGCCTCTCACAGGCAAGAACAAACAATACACCTTCCCCATGAGGAGATCTTCTGGTCCCCACCAAGATCTCCCACCTCATTTTTTACCATGTCCTAGTAGTAACTCACGTCATTCCTTCTTATTTTTGTGTCAGAATCTCTCCTAAGTTAGTCCTTCCACCCACATACACACTCATCACCATGTCATCCTCCTCTTTTATTTTCCCTATAGCACAACTTATTTAATTTTTTTAAGGTTTCCTTTTTTTATTATGTGACATCTAATGCTGGAATGCACTCGATGTCACATATTTATGGGAATAGCAAGCTTGTATGAGTTATTCTCACTGAACACCTGGTGCCTAGAACGATATTGGTGGGTAGTCAATACTGATAAACTGGATGGACTGGACGAATGGCCTCGACGCCCAGGTGAAGTTTGTTTAGTGACCAAGTTTCTGAACATGATATACAAATACAACAAAATGTGTTTTTTGGAATCTTACAATGACATACAGTGCTAAAAAGAAAACTGCATCCTTGGGTTACCAGGCCCAGGTTTCTCCCTGCAGTCTCTCGGAAGGGCAAGAAAAGTCGTCAACAGAAGAGTGCTTGGGTAGGATAAAAAGAAGGGGCCGCATTTGTTTTCTCTCTTATTCTTATTGGGCTTTATTTTGGTGTTTCTCTGTTCATCCTTGTTCCAGGGATTTCTAAAAGGAGTAAGTCTCTTACCAAGCTGTTTTAGGAGATAAGAGTCTCACCTATGCTATATCTCCAGCCATACCTTCTTAAAATTCAATATTTACTTTACTTCATTATTGTTCTAATTGGTGCTAATATCACATTAAAATTAATTAAATTGTTTTATTTTAGTTGTTTATGCTTTGTTCTTGCAAAGTTGTATATGGTCCTTACATTTATTATTAAGTTTTGCTTACTTTTTGGTTTTTCTCTGCATTTTTTAAAAATTTATTTAATTATTTTTCAAGTACAGTTTTCTCTCTATTTATCCCATCCTATCCCACCCCCATGCTTCCCCCCTCCCTCCCATTTCATGGATACTTTTCTTTGATTAGATTAAATTAGATTTCCATCTTTTTCTAAAAAAATCTTTTTTTAAAGATTTTATTTATTTATCCTTAGAGAGGAAGGGAAGGAGAGAAGGAGAGAAATATCAATGTATGGTTGCCTCTCATGAGCCCCCCACTGGGAACTGGCCTGCATCCCAGGCATGTGCCCTGACTAGGAATCGAACCTCAATCGTGTGGTTTGCAGGCCCATGCTCAATCCACTGAGCTACACCAGCCAGGGCTTCTAAAAAATTCTTTAAAGTTCAAATGTTTATTTTATTTCTGTATTAAATTTATCCTCAAAAACTTACATGCTCAAAATTGTCATTTTACTCCAATGTTTACCTAATTTTTCTGTTTTCTCTTTATCTCCCCAGTTATTTATAATCAGTTTAATAATTTCCAAATATATAAATATTATTTTTGCTTTTGAAGTGAAGGAACAAGTATAATACTGATCTTTTACTATACATTAATTCTTCTTGTGTTATCTAAATCATAATCTGTTTTGAAACTATACCATGATGTGTATTATTTATTGAATATAAAAATTTATTTATTTTAGTTAGAGCTTATTCACCTTGTTACTTAAATCTTCTATATGTTTTTTTTTGCTCCTAGTATTAATATTCATTTTTTAAGTATAGGCTAAGATCCATTTTTCACCCATCTCTGCAAGTTCAATTTAAATTTCAAAGTTATGCTTTTAATGGCATCTGTGTTAAAGTGTTTTGCTTTCTGATCACTTCTTGTTTGCCAGTATATAAGGTCATTTCAAGCACTATGTTCTTATTATTTTTAAGCCAGATGATTAAGAGAAATAAGAAAGCAGTTAAAGAAAGATAATAAGGAAGAATCAGAAGAAGACTCAAATTAATTTTGCTGTCTACTTAAAATTTTTCTTACATTACAACAAGAGAAAAGAATTTCTAGAACTTAAAAACAAACAAACAAAAAACAAAAATGATAACACTTTCCAAACAGGAGAATTCACACACAAGCACATACACACAACGGTCATGGAACGAAAGAAAAGTTAACAACAGATCACCTAAAATTTAAATATAGAAAGCATTCATACAAAAATAGGTATAAAATATCACGGAGCAGAAATTTGAAATCTCATGGTAGTCTCTCTTTGGTCTTACTAGACCAAAGAGATGAAGATTGCAAAGTGGGAGCTCATCTGTCATGGAAAGAAGTTGGAAATAAAGAAATGTGTATCAGAAGTTGAGACTAACTTACAGTGTGCTAGAGATAAAAAAACATGTAACTGAAAATATAATATTAGAAATAGAAAATATCAATACGAGGATTAAGAAAATTGAACAGAATTAAGGATGTTATCAAAAGAACAAAAATGTGTAGAATTAGGCAAAGAGAATCCAACAGTTGTATAATTGGAGTAATGGATAGCCCCCACTCTCCCAGGAAATACAAAATGATAAAACATAATACTTACACTATAACACACATGTGCAACACCATTTTTCTGAAATCAAATAAAACATAATTCTACTTATTAAGGGTTTCATCTTAGATCTAAAATTTTTGACATAAAAGTTTAATTTTTAAGCATACTTTAATAAAACTGTTTAAACTTTAAAACATATGCAGAAACATACGTGACCCTCCAAATGTAAAGACCAAGTCACTGACAAGAAAATGAGGCAGGTTACTTTCAAATCCTTGACAACCCATTTGTAACAGAGGAGAATGAAGCATGAGTAAGGGACCAATTGCCAAGAGAAGACAATGCGGTCACCCAGTAGAATATTATGCTGTTATAAACCATAAGAACAAAGTAATAGTACTGAGTGGTGTTCCAAATACATTTCTAGGTTAAAAATTGTAAAATGTCATTATCATGCTACATTTGGTGGTAAAAATGAATTGAAAAAAAATGCACACATCTTATTGCAGAAAGAAACAATGGAAAGAGAAACCTAAAACAAAGAAAAATAATTACAGAGTTGGCTAAGTTGGGATGGATATGAAACCTCTGTAAGTATAATTTAATCTTGTTTTGATAATAGAAATATGTCTATGTTATACATATTAACAGATAAATAAAAATCTTTAATTTTTAAATTTAACAAAAGTAAGTGAACTTAGCCCTGGCTGGTGGTGTAGCTCAGTGATTGAGCGCGGGCCTGAGAACCACACGACCGCCGTTCAATTCCCAGTCAGGGCACATGCCTGGGTTGCAGGCCAGTTCCCAGCAGGGGACTCATAAGAGGCAACCATACATTGATACTTCTTTCCTTCTCTCCTTCCCTTCCCCTCTAAAGGTGAATAAATAAAATCTAAAAAAAAATAAGTGAACTTAATTATATAGTAAATGGTAACATAACCATACAGATAAGAAACAATCCAAGTCATTTTTTATCATGTAATTATGATAGTAAATTCTTAATAAAACAAGGAGAATAAAAATAAATCCTCAATTTTCCTTCATAGTTCTATTTTTAATGGTGATAATAGTATTGCAATTTTGATACTATTTTCTGCAGATTAAAATAGTAGAAATCAGTACAAACCAAGTTAATGATATTATCAACCAACTTTCCTTTTTTACTTTTTGTTATTATTATGATGATGATGATGATGATGATGATTTTACTTTTCAATTACAGTTGGCATTCAATATTATTTTATATTAGTTTCAAGTATAGTGTTTAGGCATTTATTTAGTTTCTTCTCAAAATTTTAGTACCCACGTGACACCATATATAGCTATTATAATACTATTAACTATATTCCTTACGCTGTACTTTATATCCCACAACTACTTTGTAGCTTCAAGTTTGCACTTATCAATCCCTTTTCACCCAGCCCCAACTTCCATCTCCTCGGGCGACCGTCAGTGTGTTCTCTGTGTATCTGATAGTTTTGTTTGCTCCTTCATTTTGTTCTTTCGATTCCACATATAGGTGAGATCTTATGGTATTTTTCTTTCTCTGCCTGACTTATCTCCTTTAGCATAACAATACCCTCTAGGTCTATCCATATTGTCACAAGTGGTAAGATTTCATTCTTTTTTATGGCCTAGCAAAATTTCATTGCATATATGTACCAGCTATTTTTTATCCATTCATGTACTGATGGTCACTTGGTTTGTTTCCATATCTTGACTATTGTAACTAATGTTACAATTGACATAGGAATGCATGTATCTTTGAATTAGTGTTTCCAATTTCTTTGCATAAATAACCAGAAGTGGAATTACTGGGTCATAATGAAGTTCTTTTTTAAATTTTTTGAGGGACCTTTCAATGGAAGAGAAAATAGATAAAATTAAAAGATCAAACAGTGTTTTAAAAATCCACTAATGTTCATTTATTTGATATATGATTCACAATATACCTTTTAAATATATAAATATATAGCTCTTTCACTGAAGAAGCCTAGAAATGATGACATCTTTAGCAATAATCATCTCTAGTGCCCAGAATCTAACTAAATACCATTCACCACAAGCAGGAGCCCATGCTCCTTAGTCAATAAAGGTGATTTCAGATATTTAGCTCAAAAGTAAGTTCAAAGTTCAAGTACAACTACAACTTTTAATGTTACACTCAACTAGGCACTCAGTTGAGTGTAACATTAAAATTTTTAAATCTTTAATCTCACAAAAAACATTAAAAAGAGAAAAATAACCCTCGTTATCCATTACTGCATGGAACTATGACATCCACACCACACTCTGGATTATAGAAACTAATGTAGAAGGTTAATTCCTTCCTCAAAACCTTCAGATATAATTGTAGATAAAGCTAGTTAGTTGATGAGGTAAAGCTGTTCTGTACATAAAATGTCACTTACTAAATGTAAAAGCAATAATATCATTTAAATCACTTTACACCCCCCAAAAATGTTGATTCAGGCAAGCATCACCATGGGATGCTAAATTCCTGAGAGGAATGGTTGTCACAACCTTAGCCAGGTGATGGCATTTAGCATCACTAGTAACACACTGACACAAGGCACCCCCTCATGTGCTGAAACGTCAGGTGTGCAACGTGACACGTGGGACATTCTTGCAGGAAATAATGGTCATGGTGTAGACCTAACCTTCAGTTTATGGGAATGTGAGAGTTAGAGAAACAAATTAATGGTACTCTAAGAAAACAATCAGACAAACCCAGAATGTGAGGCATAGAAATATCACTGCTTGCTTCTCTTATAAAAGTCCACATCCTGAAAAGTGTTTAAAAGGCTTATTAGAGCTTAGGGGGAGAAAGGACTGTTCTGAGATAAAAAGGTCATAGGAAGCACAACAGCATGGTGAATGCCCAGGCTAGAGTCTAGGTTTAACAAAAACCACTTCTGAAATACTTCAAAAGAACGGAGAAAATGTTCACATGCCTTAGTGTAAACTGATCTTAGGAAATCTTTTTTTGTTTTATCTGGTATAGTAGTGGTATTTTCAGCATTGACACATGTATGTGTAGTTTAGAAAAACTGTTGATGGGTTTATATATATGTATCTATATATGTAAAGACATAACTAAGAGAGACAGAGATAGTAAAAAAAAAACAGTAAATGTAAAAAATGTGGCAAATTTTTAATTGTTGAATCTAGGTGATTGCTGCATGAGTCTCCTGCTTTTTCAGTAATTTTAAAACTTTTTATAATAAACATAAAAATTACATGTAAGTACCATTTTTAGTTTAGAATTGAATTTTAAGTCTAATTATGTACAGTTTAAAACTTTCAGTATCACTGAGTCTGCTTGTCTAAAAAAATAAAATCATTTAACAATGAAATACCATTATATCAAAAGTTATTGCTTCTATTTCACAAATTAAAGTTAAGAACATTATTTTTAACATTTAATTATATCAAAATTGCTTCATTTCATTAAATAAATGTCTGTGAATTAAGTTACATAAATGTCATTTTAGTATTCGACCATTCAATAATCTTCACTGTATTAAAGTAAAAAATTATAGGCCCACCTGTCTTTAAGATCTGCCCTTTTTAATTGTAGGTACCTGATGCTCATTGGCTCAGCTATTCATTCATCAAAGTATGTTTTGCCTTTTTACAACCTTTCCCCAATTTCTTCCAAAAGAGTTTGCACCAAATGTTTATTGAACAGCACGGGATGTCTAGAATAAAAATGCGTGTGCATGTGCACACGTATATGTGAGTGCCATGCTTCTGACACAGAGTGAATACATTTTCAAATTTGTGGCAGTAAATGACACGGAAGCTAGCGAGTTGGTCTACCTACAACACTGAGGTCTGTGTTTCTCTTTTTCTCTTTCCTGGGGGTCTCTAGTATGGTCATCTAGTCAGAAACATTTACATTTTGTAGGTGAAGGCTGCTGAGATTCAGTGGAATAGTGGAAGTGACATTAATAACATTAAATGTCATAACTCTTGACAACCTGATGCAAATGAGCACCTTCCTAAGCAAGCGAGAAAAAAAAGTCTCTGAATATTTTTCCTTTAAAGCACAGTTAGTATTCAAAAAACTCTCCAGCCAAAATGGAAACCAGGCACCCAATTTTGGTGACTTTGCTACATTCCTTCAGGCACAAATTAGTCATTTTTTTCTAGCTGTAATCATCTCTGCATATAATAGAGGGCAGTTGTGATATTTAGTACTATGCAAATGTGTCTTTTATTTATGCCTTTCCATTTAGATTTCTCCTTCATTTTTCCTTAATCTTTTATTTTTTCTTCAGTGCTGATGTGATTGACAGGCAGAAGACACTAACCACCAACAGGCCTCCACTGTCTCTTTTCCTTCCCTCAGAAAGATAACAAAGGTGCTTTCAGACCTCAGTGAAGCAAGTCCTAGCATCCTTCCCTGTTGTCACAACAGATTTAGTAGACCCTTCTGATGTGGTTTCCAGCTTTCTCATCTCCCTTGCCTTGTCAGATGGTTGCCATCATTTAGAAAGGTACACGGTATTTTGAAAGGATTAGAGAATAAAACACAACTCAATCCTTTATAAAAGAGAGGCAGAGAGAACGGGGAAGGAGAGAAATGTCAGATGCTACAAAGCAATTGGACAAGAATGACACGCACAAAGAGAACCAGCCAACTGATAGCATTCCTGTTCCTGGGAGGCAAAAGGAGAGAAAAGTGACGTTTGACAAATATTTACTCCCACAGAAGAGGCATCTGGAGTGAAAAACCCATAAGTGGATTATGACTGTTTAAAGGACACCAAATCAGGAAGTCAGTGGACACTCTTATTGTGTAGATCTTTTTTACCAAGGAAGGAGAGAGACAAGTAAGATCACCTTTTACACCAGCTTTGTGATGGAAAAAAAAAAAAAGGCAGATGATCCCCCTGAGAGCAAAGCTGAATGAGCTTGGCCAAGAGCCCAGCATGGAAGACTTTGCTCCATCACTTCTGAATCCACAGAACCCCTGGAATGCAGTGTGACTAAGCCTTCCTTTCAGAGGTGAGAGTCAGAAGCTCTGAGAGGCTTGGTGATTTATCTGCCAGCACACAGACTTAACGTGGAAGGCCAAATCTAGTCTATGTCTATGACGCCCAGCTCCCAGTCCTGTACACCTTTTGCTAACCGACGCTGCTACTCAAGACTTGCAGCCCTTCCAAAAATGCACAGAGCCCATACTCTGCCTCGCTGCCCTGGCTCTCAGCCCACTAGCGCAACAGAAAATGCTTTATTTCTCCTCAGAATCATTCTACTCTGAGTACGTCAGGAAGAAAAAACAGAAAGGAATATCCCCTGATTAAGCATGGGGAAATATCAATAGCAGATATGTTATTATAGGTGCCACTCTTACTCCAAGCCATATGAAAGGCAGCATTTATTAAGTTACCTGAAGAATCCAAAGGACTTCACATCCATCTAAACTTTATACACTTTAACTCCCACACTGCACACTGGTCAAAGTTCTAGTTGACTCTTGGATAAATGGAAACATTTAATTTGCTTGTTCCAGACTCATTAGCTAGGTGTTCTGAATGTCTTATTTTAGAAGAAAAACTCCATGAGAGGAAAGATGCCAAGGCAAGATGAAATTGTTTCCATTTAAAAAGTCACCTGTAAGGGCTGACTTGGAGTGGGAAATCTCAGTATGAGCTCATGGTTAAGTTTATAGATGGACAGATGCAGAAACAATTGGAGGTGTGTGCACACGTGTGTATGGGGCAGTGTACATGGAGAAGGTGTGGAATCACTGACACCCCCATGGTAACCAGTATACAGAGCACCCAGATTATGTTTTCTAAATACAGTTCTCCAATTAAAAAGGAATCGAGACTCCTTGAAAAGACAGCTGATTCTAGGGCTGAGACAAGCAAAATACCAGCCGAGCCTGGAGTAAATAAGCACCCCTCCTCCAAAAATAAGTTGCATATCTGACACTCAGGAGCTAAGCTAATAGTTCGCCAATGGACAGAGAGGAAACAAGTTGGACATCAAAATACATAACCACTGTATTGTGTTATAACCTCCCAAATAATAGTAATATCCAGGAATCTAAACCAATACTGACTGAAGTAATAAGTCAATGAGAGGAAACAAATATTTCTCAGAGGAAATTCTAATTACTAAATATAGAAGAAATGAGAAAAATAAAAAGTCAAAATTGTTGTGGATGAGGTTTACAGGCAGATGTTAAGATTAAAAGGAGGGATTTTAAGGAGGTAAGAAAAATTTTATATTCTTAAAATATCTCACATATTCTCATATATTTACTAATTGTTGTGGCTTTAACTCATCTTCACAAATTATCTGTTTCTCCTTCTGGGAGGTGGAACTTAGTTCTCCTCTTGAGTATTAGTTGACCTTGGTGACTTGCTTAAGCCTGTAGAGTAGGAAAAGGAGAATAGTTACTTTACAGTGGAGAAATCTGGACGACTTCCCCTTGATTAAGGAAAAGGACACATCACCTCTGACACATTCTTCCCCCACATTCGTATTATTCAGCTAATCATGAGAAAACATCAGCATACTAATTTGGTCAGACTGCTGTAACAAATATTATAGACTGAGTCACTTAAACAAGACATCTTGATTGTTTCACAGTTCTGGAGACGACAAGTCTGGGATGGAGGTTTCGGCAAGGCTGGTGTCTCCAGAGGCCTCTCTCTTTGGCCATCTTTCCCCTGTGTCCTCAAATTAGTCTCCCTTAAGTGTATGTGTCCTAACCTCCTCTCCTTATAAGGATCCCAGTCATACTGGATTGGAACCCACTCTAGTGACTATTTTACCTTAATTACTTCCTCAAAGGTCCAATTTCCTCATATAGTTACATTCTGAAGTAGAGAAAGTTAGGGCTTCAACATGTGAGTTTAGAGGGACACAATTCAGATAATAATCAGATAAACCCATACAGAGGAAAATGCTACAAAATACCCAGCCAATACACTTCAAAACTTTCAAAGTCATGAAATAATAGGAAAGACTAGGAATTTGGACAGATTGAAAGAGACTAAGAAGACATGAGGATTTAAATGTGACATGGAGTCCTGGGTTGCATGCTGGAAGCAAAAACCAGTATTGGTGGAAAAATGAAAATCAAAAGCTATGTAAACTCCACAGTTAACTAATAGTATTAAGTCAATTTTAATGAATAAGTGTTTTATAATTGCACTATTTTCATATAAGTTATTTATATTAGAGAAAGCTGAGTGAAGGGAGCAAGGGGAACTATCTGATACCTTTGCAATTCTTATATATATATATATATATATATATATATATATATATATGGGAACTATCTGATACCTTTGCAATTCACATATATATATATATATATATATATATTATNGCTTAAGCCTGTAGAGTAGGAAAAGGAGAATAGTTACTTTACAGTGAAGAAATCTGGACGACTTCCCCTTGATTAAGGAAAAGGACACATCACCTCTGACACATTCTTCCCCCACATTCATATTATTCAGCTAATCATGAGAAAACACCAGCATACTAATTTGGTCAGTAACAAATATTATAGACTGAGTCACTTAAACAAGACGTCTTGATTGTTTCACAGTTCTGGAGACGACAAGTCTGGGATGGAGGTTTCAGCAAGGCTGGTGTCTCCAGAGGCCTCTCTCTTTGGCCATCTTTCCCCTGTGTCCTCAAATTAGTCTTCCTTAAGTGTATGTGTCCTAACCTCCTCTCCTTATAAGGATCCCAGTCATACTGGATTGGAACCCACTCTAGTGACTATTTTACCTTAATTACTTCCTCAAAGGCCCAATTTCCTCATATAGTTACATTCTGAAGTGGCGAAAGTTAGGGCTTCAACATGTGAGTTTGGAGGGACACAATTCAGATAATAATCAGATAAACCCATACAGAGGAAAATGCTACAAAATATCCAGCCATTACACTTCAAAACTTTCAAAGTCATGAAATAATAGGAAAGACTAGGAATTTGAACAGATTGAAAGAAACTAAGAAGACATGAGGATTTAAATGTGACATGGAGGCCTGGGTTGCACGCTGGAAGCAAAAACCAGTATTGATGGAAAAATGAAAATCAAAAGCCATGTAAACTCCACAGTTAACTAATAGTATTAAGTCTATTAACTAATAGATTTTAATGAATAAGTGTTTTCTAATTGTACTATTTTCATATAAGTTATTTATATTAGAGAAAGCTGAGTGAAAGGAGCAAGGGGAACTATCTGATACCTTTGCAATTCTTATATATATATATGTATATATATGTATATATATATGTATATATATAAAATTATTTCCAAAGAGTAAATAAATAAAAGTTATTTCTATCTTCATAAATACCTAACTTTACTGGAGAGAGGAAAAAATTACTTAAAATATAACACAGGAGAAAACAAACTTATATTTTATATTTTTTAAAAAATCTTCTGCATTTAAGAAATTATTTTTCTAATGACTATCAAGTCCTACATTTTTGCTTTCTTAGTTTGAAAGTGAGTTTTTTATTCTTTTAATTCTTCTAGTCATTTATTTAATCACACATTTACCCTACAGTCCTCAAACATTTGTTAAGTACCTGCTACATACTTTGCATAGACTAGTTAGAAGATGCTCTAATCATCCAGGTACACACAGAAAGGTGTACCACCTGGAATACACATGGGTAGGTGAAGGAGACAATATAAAAACAGTCATTGCTGCATCGTAATAAAAAAATGCAGAGAAGAGAGAAGAGGAGATGTCCAGACCAAAAGGAGAAAATGCCATATTCTGCCTGGAGAAAAGTGGGGAAGAATTCCCAACACAAGAGGCCTAAGAACGAGGTCATAAAGGGTGCAGGGAAATGCACCAAACAAGTCAATGTGGAAAAAAAATGTGCATGTGAAAAAAGACAAGAATTTTATTAAATAATTGCCAGGAGCTATAGACAATTTGGTATTATTTGTGGAGAGAAGTTCTGAAGGGAGGGCTGGGGAGAGAGGAGGGTAGATCCAAAGGTAGGTGGTGACAAGAGTGAGACCTGAAAGTGTCTCCAGCCTTGGAAGGCAGGACTCTGTTTTAAGCCTTGGGCAATTTTAAGATGGGGAGTAATGAGACTGTGGCTAGTAACGATTCTTCTGATAAGAGAGTGTGAAGGATGAATGGGAAAGGGTTAGTGTGTCAAACTCATTTTCACTGGGGGCCATATCAGCCTCGAAGTTGCCTTCAAAGGACCGAATGTAATTTTAGGACTGTATCAATGTAACTACTCCTTAATAGTTAAGCCAGAGCTCGGCACTGCCACTGGGTAGAAACAAGGTGGAGGGCCAGATTGGGCCAGTGGGCCTTGTTTGCCACCTCTGGACAGGAGGAACAACTGCCAATAGCAAGTTGATTGCTGCATTTAGATTAAATATGATGATAAAATGAGGAAGAGAGAAGACAAAATGTTGAGAGCTATTTAGCCTGTTAGGAATGAAAAGAGTTATTTACCAATTAAATGTAGGGGCAAAGGAAGGTGAAGAATGATAGGAATAGATCCAGGCTTCTATCTTTTATCCTATGATTGCTGCTGGTGCTGCGCAGAAGTGTGTGCTCATATGTCAGGGGGAAGCACATCTTTCGAGTTCACCCCATGCACAGGGGCACAGGGCCCTGCACCCATTAAACTCAAGGGTCCCACACTTGGTTTAATGCTCTGCCTTATCCATCTTGAAATTCTTAGTTATTTTTAAAAAACAAATAGTCCCACATTTTAATTTTGCACTGGGTCCCAAACACTAGGTAACTACTCATCATCAGATAATAGTCTATATACTTTATACTTATTAACTTTTTCATAGTCAGAATTGTACCTGGTCTATAGTCACTATGATTGACCCATTTTATAAGCAGAAAAATTAAGGCACAGAAACAGTAAATAACTTGTCCAAGGTCACACATTCGGCAAGTGATTTGGCATGCTGGGATTCAGATCCAGGCCTGCACCAAATCATTGCTATATTCCTCTCCATAGCTGTTATTAAATAAAGGGACTCATGAAGGAGAAAAGAAGAGATAGATGGGTATATTTGGTTTTGAAATGGAACATGATGAAGAGGACAAGTTTCAAAGGCATTCTTTATCTCTATTATGGTGTCCTTGATTTCCGTTTGATTCTTTCTTGGAGTTTCTACTACTTTTTGTACATTACCATTTGATTTTGCATGTTGGTTTTTTTTTCATTAAGCTCTTAAGAAGTTAATCATTATTGATTTAAATTTCCTGACTGATAACTTCAAGACCTGTGTCACTTCCGAGTCTGGTACAAATATGTGCTTTGACTTTAAACTACCTTTTCCTGCCTTTTATCATACCTTATAATCGTTTATTGAAAACAGGACGTAGTATCTCCAGTAACAGGATTCAAAGTAGACAGGCTTCAGTGTGATGTTTTCTGTCAGGAGCTGGGCTGCATTCAATGCTTCCATTTCCTCTGGTGCCCTTGTTTTGTTTTGCTTTGCTTTTCTAAGAACCTCCTCTAAAATAGAATCTGATTCCTGTACTTTTCACAGGTGTGACTCGCTGTTATACAAGAACCTTGTAGAGTTGGAGAAGCGTTCTTTAATTTTATAATGAAGTCTCAGCCTCGGAAGTCTTAGTCTATTATAATAAAGTCTGAGCCTGCATTCCTGTGTCTGTTTTTCATGCATGTTCCTTAGTTCTTTTTTGAGCTCTTAGGTGAGATCAAAATGTTCTCAAGGACTAGAGGTCGGTAATCACCCTGCTGACTATGGCAGATGAGGCTCTGATTGTTTTGCTGGCAAAAAACACTCTAACAATATTTCAAATTTGTTATGTTCCACCCTCCATACTTGAAGATATTTCTCAGTTCTTCAGCATGAGAAGCTGATGTGGTTCCTAGAGGCAAAACCCACCACAGTGTGTGTACCACCAAAGACTACGTTCGTAGAAGTTTTGAGCATGTGCTAGTTTACAATCAGCCTCCAAGAATTCATAAAATGACCACTGAAATATCCCTTCCCCTTCATGCCGCCAGCAACTTATCTTCCAGGCGAGCTGATCTTCAATGTGACTCTCTATCTTTCTCTGAAGGCTTGGGAGTAGCAATGGGGAAGCAATTCTTCCATGGATCTAAGAAAACTCACTGATTTTCAGTGGACTTGGCTTTTTCTTATGAAAATGGGAGTGTTCGATCCAAGTTCTTTATATGTCAAAGGTGAAATCAAAGGAGACATGCCTTCAGGTTAATGCATGACAATCTGGAAGTGCTTTGTGGGGTTTCTGGAAGACATCTGGAAATGCTCGGCCTCACTCAGGAGTGAGAAAGCTGGTTCAGGTAATTTAGGCAGTATCAAACATTCGCCTTCTTACTTACTCTTTTGGGATAAGCAAATCCATACCTGAGGAGTCAACATGGACATGAGGTCCTGGTGACCCAGGAACTAAAGAGCTCTGGAGAATGACAGTCTATGCCCAGGATCAAGAGGGACTGGATTTAAACCCAGGAGTAATTACGCAGGAGTAATTACTCCTAAGAAAAAGCTTAAGGAGGGAGAACATGTTAAATACTACAGAGAAATCAAATGATTCAGGCTCAGAAAACTGTCCTTGGATTTGAATAAGCCTTTTACATTCAAGTAGAGGTTTTATTTTATCAAAATACCCAATATGATAAATATGTTATTTTGGCAAGTGTTTGAGGAATAATGACATGAAGTCTCCCAAGCTATAGGAAAGTTGTGTTTAAAGCCTAACTCAACTTGGTAATAAATCATTTTACAATGCAAATATGACCAGGCAGGAAAGGATAATTACGGAGCTGTACACTGGAGACAGAAAGATGCCCTAGTCTATGGTAGGTATTTCGGGAGTACTCATAAATATCAATACACTAACACAAAGCACATGCAAATATATATATGTATATATATATATATATATAGTGTTATGGCTAGAACGTATTCAGCCATGTATTATGAGAAATAGAGACATTTACTGAAGAAGATGCAAGATACAGGAAACATTGCACATAGGACAATGATGCCTTAGTCCCCTTCAAAGTAGGCACCTGGGGACCTCACACAGTTATCCCAATAGCCATCAGCTGCCCTATTGTATTTTCCTGAATCTCATTGATAGTCTGAAATATCTTCCCTTTCGAAGGTAATTTTAGTTTTGGGAAAAGCCAGAAGTCACAGGGTATCAAATCTGGGCTGTGTCAGCTGTGTGATTTGATGTTTCACAAAAAACTCTGCAAGAGACCAGACATAATAAATGAGCAGGTACTTTGTCGTGATGAAATTATCACTCACCAGTTGTCCATAGCCATGGCTTTCTTAATAATCCAAATAGTTTTTTCAGAGGAATGTTCAGTCTTAATGCAAATTTTGATGCAGATGCATTGCCCTAATAGCTCAGTGATTTTGAATGCAATGTCCACATGGTACTCAATGGCATCTACCACCCCAACTGACTAGTACAGTGATGTTGTCATTGTTCATGCATGTGCATTCCAGTCCACTCGCCTTGGCTGCCAGGTTACATGGATGTTGCACAAACTGTTCTTGTTATATTAACAATGCTTAGACTTCTTCCTGGAAGACTTTGTGTATGTGTACATATATACATATATAATATATATACACACATATATACTTTAATACATATGCGTGCATAATACACACATGGCCATATATATACAAATTGTGTTTGCAATATACAGAAATAAAGTTTCAATTTGAATAAGAATGTGGTCTGACATACTATCAGAGAAGACATGCAAAGTCAAAACTGAATAAAAAAGATAGAGAATAAATGAGGACTTTTTCAGTAAATAAAGACTGATTTCCCCTTTGTTCTCAGACATTTGTAGGAGTCATGAGATAAAAATTGCTCCTCTCCTTGCCTCTTCCCTGATATTTCCATTTTAGGAATATTCAAAGGAAGATAAAGGACCTGCAAATTGATTATCTACCACAGTTTGGATCCACTTGTGAACATTTTTCTGTTGTGTTATCTTCCTGGGTTTTTACCAAAAAATTCAAGCTATTATTAAACTGGAAATAGCCAAGAATAAATGCTGAGTTGTCCATTGAATGAAAAAGCAACCTAAATGGCTCTCAAATTTTGAGATATTGATATGCCACACAGATTTAAAAGTCTCTCTGCTTTAAAACAAATGTGAAGATAGTACTATTAGTTATAAAATTATACAATTAATGAACAGAGAACCTAGCATGCATGTTTGAACATACAGGCAATATCTATGCTATCATCTATTTTTCTACTTTCAAACATGCATGTTTAGTGTAACCCTACAAGGGCATTTTATATTTATACATCAGTCAATGGAAAAACTGAGCTGTAGCATATACAGAAGTGGTACAAGTTTATGGTCAAAGCATAATTTCTATTCTTTTTGGGGGTTTAAATAATTCAAATATGACCTTTCGGTGGTAGGACAAATGAGGACCATGCATGATCACATGATGGAATCAGTAAGTCAGTGTAAAATTACTGTTTTCTGCTTATCCCCCAAATATTCATTCACCGCTTCAGTAAGACATTGAGACTTCCACTGTTCCTGCTACAAAGTTTAAAAAGATTAAAAATTATAAATCTTTTGCATTTCCTGTTGCAACCAGTAAGACCTGAAATATTATAAATCTGCCTGTTGTCTCAGGAAATAGTGGCTTGTTCGTAAGCTTTTCATTCAGTTGGGGTTTGCCTGGCCTTTATGGCAGAGTTCAGACTTTGGTAATCTACCTGGAGATATGGCTTGTCCACAGTCACTCAGCAGTTGGGAGGCGTATTTTCCCCAGAGGTCTGAACGATGTAAAGTTTCCTCTTGCCTAAAGAGTGCCTTATTCCAAATAGTGAAGAGAGGGCTGAATCATTTAATTTCAAATAAAATGGAATGTAAACAAATTTATGATTCATAATTTCAGAATGTACTTTTGCCTCCAGTGGTCCAGATTATTTTATTATCAGTATATTTATAATTATGTTCTACTGTCCCCTTTTCCAAGGGGAAGAAAACTAGCTTGAATGTGGCTCCCAGTAAATTATGTGATTATCCCTTCAAGCCATCTGGAAGAAAGATTGTGTGTATCACAGAAGATCACAGTGAAGAGAGCAAAGTGTTACCTAAGCAACTAGGCTTTACAAGATGGAGGATTTAGTGCCAAGATAGCTAGCCTGGGGACATGGCGAGGGAGCTATTAAAATCAGCTCAAGGGTAGCAGGAGGATTCTAAAGAGGGTGCATTGTCCAAAAGGAGGGCTGAAGGCAGGTGGGTTTACATTGTGCCTGGTGGCAGCAATTACTGAATGGCAGCCTAGAGCGAGCCAGGGGCATCCATCAAAGCCACAGCCATTCACTTCCTGAAACAAGTTGTAATGTCTGTTTATCATAGAGTTTAATTCCCCAATGAAGGAAACAAAGGCAAGTATCAAAATAGAGCAAAATTTTTTTGACACTAGGAAGTGAAGCAAGGGACTAACCTTTCCTCAATCCCATCTTTGTTAAAATAAACTCTCGCCTTAGCGGCTTATTCCAGATGTCAGTCAAGCCTACACATTAGCACCAAACAGTGTGCTGTGACTAAATCTACAAAAGAAACAGTAGGGCGTAAATGGAGCAGTGATTCCAGGTGACTTTCCCAGTAAAATCGCAAGAGACACATTTGGTAAAGTTTAATCAATCTGCAGCGTTGGATGGCATTTTGTTTGGTTTGTTTGTTTGAATTAGGAGACGCTATGATATCTGCATGTGTGAGGAAATGAATGCTGATTTTATCCGAAAGCTAATAGCTATTTGGCAAAGAGTACCAGATACACTTCATTTTTTTAATTAAATTTTTCAAGGTAACACTGGTTAATGACATTATATAAACTTCAGGTGTAAAACATTATAATTCAATATCAGTATAATTTCCTTCATTTTTGCTACCAAAAGTCTGTCTTTCCTTCAGTTACCATGTATTTGAGCAACTTGATTCAATTCACTCTTCCGCCCTCCACCTTACCCACTGGTAACCATCATTCTGTTGTCAGTATCTATGAGTGTATCTGTGTTTTGTTAATTTGGGGGGTTTTTGTTGTATATTTAACAGATAAGTGGAATCATAAAAATTTGTCCTTTTCTGTCTGACATTTCACTTGGCGTAATAGCCTCAAAATTTACCCATATTATAAGAGAAGACAATAATTCATCTTTTTATGGCTGAGTAGTATTTTACTGAATGTATATAATACATCTTTTTAATTTATTTTATTTTATTTTTATTTTTATTTAATTCTTGTTTAAGTACAAGAATTTTGTTTCTGTCTTATATTCCCAGCCCTGACCCCCCTCAGTGCTCCCCACAATACATCTTTTTTATCCATTCATCTATTACAGACACTTAGGTTGTTTCTGGATCTTGACTATTGTGAATTATTGATGAAAACATAAAAAAACTAGATGGGAAACAAGAATTAAGAAAAATAACCCGCTGATGAAACAACTTTACTAAATAACGATGAAATCCTAACCCCACCCCATGAATTCTACTTTCCAAGTATAAGCTAATAGCTTCCCCAGTAAGGTCTGTGACTTAGGCACGCAGGATACATCTACTGACTTTATGCAAGCTTTCTTAACCCCACACATCTCCACAAGAGAGAGCCTGGCTCTTAATGATGTGCCCGCAAGATCAAGATTTAGCCTTCAGAAGTGTTTAAACAAGAACTTCTCAGTCTTAAAAGCTTTTTTTCTCTCAATAAAACTAAGGTAAGCAGCAGAGCCAAGAACTCCAGGGCAGTTAGTTGCACTTGACAGAGACCTTGCTACTGAGTGCATCTGATATGATAATATTAACAAAGAAAGCCGAGCTCATAATTTCCATTTTTTAGAAGGTAGAAAAGTTATCAGTCTTTGCCCCAATATTTCTGCTTGGCCATAACTTTGTGTTAGAATCCTGTCATATAAATATAATTAACATCTAGAAAAGGTATTTGAGATGGGTTGTATTTCAAAAGAGAAAAACATCTATCAAAAGATAATGGGCCTTCAAACTCTTTAGCAAATATTTTATTATGTTTAAGTAAATTTTCATTTTGAAGGAGTTTAAATCTTGTGAAATAGATTTTGTTTGGTAGAAAATTTTAATTGGTGTGAAAATAGTCTTTCCTCATGCTATTTTTTTCTAAATAATTGGAGAGTGCCCAAGGACCATCATTAAATATTAAAGGGTGAGGGGAACCATATGGCCACCTCTGAGGGATTTCAAGATCTTGATGGCACTCCATCTGCACCAGTAACAACATAGTCATTACATCAAGGACATGGAGAGATTTAGAAGTGGACTTACGTGGCAGAAAGCTCATGTCTGACCTGGCAAAATGCCATGCACACTATGTGCCCATGGTTTTCTCAGCTGAGTGCCCTTGGGCCTAGCTAAACTTGTTAGACATTGTTACTGCAAGTTGGGAATTCACCCAGTACTGCATGTTTTGTTTCGTTTTTGAAAAGAGATTCTCTGTTTTCAAAATGATATAATCTGATTTGAAAAGTAGACATTAAGAAAGTGTTTGCTCTTGAAAGGCATGGGACAACCTCTTTCAACACCATTCAGTGGTTACACAAAGCCTTCTTTTGGATACTGAGATGGAAAGATGTTCATGGCTTACCTGTATTTTATTATCACTGTTAAACTACATTTCCAACTACCATCCTCTGAATTAAGGGAATTACACTCAGGAATGAACAAAGAAGTCTGTTGTTTATGTCTACTTCTTCTACACATGAACGCTCCTGTTGCTTACTCCCTAACTTGGGATCTCATTAAACCAGGCTGTTGAAATGCACCCAAACTCTCCATCTTAATCACATGAGTCTCATGAGTGGTGGTAATGATAATAATTACACTCACTTCTTAGAAATTTCAACTTTGTGTATGCTTCTCTCCTTAGATATATATTTCTCTAACTATCCACCTATTTTACTTCCAAGTGTGCTACTGAATAATACAGTCTTTCTGACTTTGTAATTAAATGTCATGGCTCAGAAGAGTAGCAACTCACTTAACATCACGGAGCTAGCAAGCAGCACATCACAAATCAAAACCCACAAATATTCAAATCCAAGTGTTGAGTTTTTTTTTATTGCATCATTAGAGATGTAATGAAGCCTGAGTAGAAATAAGCACATTTTAAAATTTTCACTTAGGCTTTTCTAGGGCATGCCATTAAGGTAATTAATAAGAGACTTTGTAGGTGTCAACACCTAAACAATTTATTTTTAGATTTAACATGTAAACAGGTCCTGATAATGATTAAAAGGGAGAATGAGTATCTATATCAACCTGCCTTTCATTACTATAAATTATCTTCTAATTACTGATTCTTTTGTGTTTTTATTATAAATGTAAATTTATAAGTTGTATATATTGGAATTCCTCAAAGTAAAAAAGATATTACATTAGGTAGTAATCTTTAAAAATGCTGGATTTTTCAATCCTTGATAGACAAGTTGTATTAATATTGCCTTGAACTTTAAAAGGGCTACTTAGCTCTTAGAATGGTAACTATGGAAGTGCAGACTTGACAGGGTCCCTGGAAATGAAAGAGTTGACCCCAGCTCCAGCAGTCGGCACAGAGTGAAAGCCAGAACCCAGGTTTCCAACTCCAAGTGCGCAGTTTTCTGCTCTGCTTCATCCCCTGCATCCTGAGAATGACAGTAGCTCCTTTTTTCTATTTTCTCTTGATTAAGGCCTTAAGGTAAATAAGCAATTGAATACATGACATCAAAAAATTTCCCTTAGTTTAAAATATTTTCATGTACTTAAATCAGTTTATCCAGGAATCACATATATATTTTTGTTGGTTTACAAATAATGCCATAATATTACAAATACATAAATAACAAGTGCATTCACTTTGAACATGAAAAAAAATTAATGAATGATTGTAAGGGAAGCCCAACATGTGGCAAATGTGAGTCCACACAGACCTGGGGGAAGCACCATGTGCCATGTGAACACTGTCTCCTCTTTTCATTACAACTGTAATACATTTTTAAAAGCCTGTATTTCTACATCATGTAAAATGTTAAAAGTAAGTCAATCAATGTAGCTTGACTATATTTATTGAACAGAATGTGATTATTTATCCTACTAGAAAAAACAGATACTAAAATGCAACACAAGGTAATATGAGGTGGGTCCAGAAAAAGTCCAGCCATTGTTAATATAATGAGAACGGTTTGTGAGACATCGATGTAGCCTGGCAATCAATGAGAGAGGACTGCAATGCTCATGTGTGAACAATAATGGCTTCACTGTATAAGTCAGTGGGTCTGGTAGACAACTTTGAGTGAGTATGTGTACTGTGTGGCCTTTGCATTCAAAATGAGTGAGTAAAGCAGTGAATCTGCATCAAATTTTGCATTAAGCTTGAGCATTCTTTTATGGAAACTATTCAGACGATTCAGAAGACTGCAGCTTTGGGCAGCTGGTAATCGGCAGCTTCTTCACAACAACATGCCTGCACATGCATCATGTTTTTTGCAGTGTTTTGGTAAAACCTCAAATCCCCTAGATGACTCAGCCCCCCTACAGCCCATATTTGGGACCCTGCAACTTCTGGCTTTTCTCAAAATTAAAATCACCTTTGAAAAGGAAGATATTTCAGATCATTGATGAGATTCAGGAAAATATGACACGGCAGCTGATGGCCATTGGGAGAACTGTATGAGGTCACAAGGTGCCTAGTTTGAAGGAGATGTTGGGGTCATTGTCCTATGTATAACGTTTCTTGTATCTTGTATCTTCTTCAATATATGTCTACATTTTTTATATTACATGGCTGAATATCTACTGGTCAGACCTCATATATCAGCAATGTTTATATAAAATTTGAATGCATGAAAGCATGTTTTTCAGAGGTTCTTTATGGATACAACTAATTTTTGTTTTTGTTTTTTTCTTTTTGATAAAACAAAATAATAATTCTATTAAAGGCAGTGAAGTGATTATAACTCAGCAGAGAGCTGATAATAGCCAATGAATCATGAAATCACAATTTCCCTCTGACTCGAGTAAGCCTTACACACTCTAGCGGTCCCTGCCCTCACGTAGCAGGGCCCCAACGCACAAGACAAGAGTAACTCAGAGTTGGAGGGATGTGTCTACGCAGGGAAAATACCCTCTTCTAGATCCCCATACTATAGACTCCCCTTCATTTCATTTCTCAGCTGTTCCATCAGTGTTGCCTAAGTTGCTGGTGTAAGCAGTATATGGTATTGCATTATAATCTTTTTTTTTTATTTCTATAAGATCTGTAGTGATGTCTCCTCTTTCACTCTTGATTTGTATTCTGTTTTGTTTTGTTTTGTTTTGTTACTCGACTTAATATTTGTCCACTTTCATGATCTTTTTAAAGAATCAACTTTTGGTTTTATTGCTTTTTGATTATTTTATATTCTCTGTTTCATTTATTTCTGATTCCATGTTAATTATTCCTTAGTTATGATAGCTTTGGGTTTAATTTGTTTTTTTATTCTTAAGGTAGAAATTTAGGTTATTTGATATCTTTCTATTTTTAAATACTCACATTTATAGCTATAGACCTCCCTCTGGCCACTGCCATAGCTGTATTCCATAAATTTTAGTGTGTTTGCTTTTCTTATTCCTCTCAAAGGATATTTTTAAAAATTACAATCTTGTATTTTTAGACATTCTTAGAAATACGAATTTCTTTAGGTTTCACTAAGTAGAAACATATTTGCCATTTAATGTGTGAGCAAATTGCTCATCAGTTTGTTACTTGCCATCTAATATTTTACAAAATAATTTCCACACTTAAGGGATTATAATCAAGAGTGTTTCACTAGTCGAACCTTGTCCTGCCAGTTCCTGAGGAACTCTCTGTCTCACAGTGCATGTATATTTATTATTTCTTATTGAATGTGCCTATGATCATGTCTTTGTGTTATCATTTTCAAAACAGTCTCTTCCATTCAGGGAAGTTGTAAGACTTCCGGAAAATCTGGAGCGCACTCCTGAGAGAGAACTGGAGAGTTGGCTTCCTCACAGTGAAGGTTACTGCGTATGTTCTGTTTGTTCTGGTGGAACCGCACCACCTATGCCTTTTCGTTTCGGAGTAAATACAGCCTTGCAAACCATAGAGATACAGGTGATGGTTCTGTTACACATTCATCTTTAAAATATACAAGTTGCCTTCAGGTACTACATGATTTGTTCTATGTTATGCTGAAAACACCATAAAGACTGAGACAAATCCCAGCCTTCCTCTCCAGAAAGGCCCAGCCAGCTCTTTGACAAAGGAAAGTTTGTGCAGTGACACCTTCTGCAGAGATTATGTCAACACTGAAGGGGGACTTTCAGAGAAGGTCCCAAATGTGAACCCATTAGTGAGGAGATAAGGAGAATTTGCAGCACAAAATGCACACATTAGAAAAGAGGAAATGTCTCAAATCAATAACCCAACCTCCTACCTTAGAGGAAACTAGAAAAAGAATAAGCTATACTCAAAGAAACCAAAGAAAATAAATAATAAAGTTCCAGTAAAAATATATGCAATGGGTATTGGAAAAGTGATAGAAGAAAAATCAATGAAGCTGTAGTATGTTCTCTGAAAGGTTGGTATCATGGAGCTACCAAGCTGCCCATTGATTGCTTTCCTCCAAGATGTCCTGTTGTTTCAACAATGTTCTGAGCCATGGAGGTCTCTCTACTCCATTGCAGTCAGTCTCTTCAAGTAGAAAGATAGAGCCTGTACTTCTGAAGGCCTGCCTTTCCCACCAGCAGAACCTCAGCTCCACTGCACCAGAGCTGCTGGGGGGATGGTACTCCTCTGTCCCCTTGTCTCTTCTTTTTTTAAAAATATATTTTATTGATTATACCATTACAGTTGTTCTATTCCCCCCCTTCATTCCCCTCCACCTGCACACTCCCTCCCCCATCATTCTCCCCCCCTTAGTTTATAACCACGTGTCTCAAGTTCTTTAGATTCTATATTTCCCTTGTCTCTTCTGATGCAGGACTTCACTCTATGAGCAAGCCGTTAAAATCTGCATATAGGTTTTTGTTTTTCCAAGAGAAGTGTGCCCAAAAGTGCAATTACTGGGTTCTGTAATAATTCCATGTGTAGTATTTTTCAGAAAATGCCAAGCTGTTTCCAAAAGTGGCTGTGTCATTTTGCATTCCCACCAGCAATGTATGAGTGATTAAATTCATTTTTATACTTTTCTGTGTATTGTGTTGCTACTATTTTTAACAAAATTTACTTATTCTGATAATGATGCAAGACACCCATTCTGTCTTCCCTGGAGTGGCAGATTATCACTATTACTTTTTGTATAGGATTAAACTAAATATCATTTAGTAAGCAACTACATGCTACCATAATGAAAGATTAAAATTGTAAGGCGAATTTATTTATTAAACAAATATTGATCGGGATTCTGCTTTGCACCTGGCATTGCCCTGGTCTGGGGGGCACAGCAGTGAACAGAACAGATGTAAACCTGCCCTTACCGGCATGTTTCCGCCTGGGGAAGACAAGGACCTGGGCAGGAAGTTAGAATACCAGGCGGGTTAGGATAATACAGGGTGATTTTGAGAGGGACACTTTTCTTTTAAGTCACACCTTTCGTGGATTTGAAGGCAGGTGTCATCTAAACTGCAACCGGAAAACTGAGTCATGGTCACTGAAAAAAGACTGGGTTTTGTTTTGTTTTTATTTTTATTTTGATTTTTATTTAATTCTTGTTCAAGTACAGTTTTCTGTTTTATATTCCCAGCCTTGCCCCCCCCAGTGCTCCCCACCTCCCTTCCATTTCCGACCCCCACCTTAGTTATTGTCCATGTGTCCTTTCTACTTGTTCATGTGAGTCCATCCCCTTTTCCCCTATGATTCTCTCCCCTCCCCCCTCTGGACCCTGTCAGCCTGTTCCGTATTTGAGTGTCATTGGTCATATTTTGCTTGCTTGTTTGTTTTGTTGTTTAGATACCATATGATATCACCGCTAACAGGAATCTAAACAACAAGACTGGGTTTTGAATGAGAAGAAAATTCCATTTCTACAGAGAGAAGTGAGGATTCTGAAGTCCTCGAATGAGAGAAGAATTACTAGTAAAGTTTAGCTTACTGACTTTTGTCATTTTAATGTCAAAATTATAACCTCAAAAAAGAAAGCACCCCAAACATAAATATCCAGAATACATCATATAATGTGACATTGTCATAAAACATCTTTTAGAAGGCAGAAATATGTAGAAATTAAAGAGATATTTCTTTCCCATTGAATAATATTTAGATTATTTTATGAATAAAAATAAAGAAGGAGCTTTGTAAATATTAGAAAATAAAATTCATGTTCTGAGTGGTCTTAACCATATAGATTAAAAATGTACATTTTAAACCTAGTATTTAAATATGGGTACATTTTATATATTTTGCATGCATTTATGAAACCTAAGATTCCTCTGGAAATATTATTCTCATTTCATAAGATTTAAAGTTTTAGATTTTCAAGATGACTAGGTATTGATTGAATTCAACATGATCTATCATTTTATATCAAATCTAATATAAAAATTGTGGAGGAAAACTCTGCCTACGTTTTTTCTTATTTTAAACAAAACCAAAACAATAAAATCATTCTTGCGATTCTGAATATGATGACAGCCATGCATTTCTTCAAAAACAAAGCAGGGAATGTGCTTCGAACAAATATACTTCATATTCCAAGTCGTTAGAAACAGCATGTGTCAAAAATTTAGCAAAGAGTTAGACAATAAATGTCAGTGCATTTTTTTTTATTTTTCCTCTATCTTTAAAGTTTGAATCTCAGGTCTAAAACTGTTCTGCAATCAGGTAACTCTAAATGCATTTATATCACTTCCAACTACAACATGAGTTCAGACAAACCATTGACAGACAATGGTGTATGTGATGCCATGTGCCCTGTCTTGCTCTTCCTTAGTACACTCCATGGAAATTATAGGTTCCTGGGTTCTCTGGAATAACCTGGAGCAAACATTTGCAGAAGGGCGTGTGGGATGTTTGCCCCTGGCCCAGCGTAGCTGTTTGATTTGTGCTACATTGTTATGGCGGCCCTCGAAAACTACTACAGACACCCATGGGCAATGCTGAGCTCTCGATTCAGGACAGTCTGTGACTAAACGCATTTGGGCCCTTTTCCTCTAGGGTGGAAATAGTGTCCCTGAGGTCACCGCAGGAATGAAAAAATCTTCTGAATTTTCAGCTAATAGATGTTTTTCTAAGTGCAGGTTCGTAGTTATTAATTAGCTACACATTTACATAGCAATCACATTTTCCAAGTGGACTAGTTATGTCATAGTACAGCGACATTAATAGGTCTGTAAATATTAACTTCTAATCTGGAGTAAGTAGGCCTGCTCGCAGCAATAGCATTTCTGGTTTAAATGAGGATATACGCGATTGCTCTTCAGCTTGAGCTTAAAGGATTCAACCAGTGATCATGGCACATCCGTGTCCTTCAATATGCCCCATATGTCATGATGTCTTTCTGGCGACTCGCCTTTCTTTCTCTACAGTGAAGTGCACTGGCTTGATTTCTAGCAATATCCTTAAGTAGGTCATTAAGAAAAACATTCATAGGAATCAGAGGTCAATTCTGGGCCTTTCCCCTTCCAGTTAAATTAGAAAGAGAAACAGGTCTGAAATTTATCTACTGTGATGTGACATTTGCTTTTAAGATATTCAGTACACTTTTCAAAATTACAGCTACCAACCCAAACATAATATATTATGTTCTGAGTATACTTGATGTTTTAGAATTACATGCTGGCTACTTCATTTTGTTTATTCTATGTTTTGAAGTGAAACAATACATTTGAAAATTGTGTGTTGTTATCGTTGTTGTTTCTCTCAAAACAATCCATATGTTAAGTTAAAATTTCTGGATCCCACACATCTGGGAAGGTTTTATGTAGCTTTGGTTTTTGTGACCTGAGGTATTATGCCACTCTGAAGTTATTGTTGAAATTCTTATTATGAGTACTTCCCTTAAGTTTTTCTTATTTGATAGCAATTAATACACACTTCTGCTTGTCATCAACAGCTGCGTCTCAATCGTCGGGGTTACTATCAGGCAATCCGTGTGCTCATGGAGTCCCCGCTGATAGGCCCATTGGGTTGTCTTACCTCGCATTTCTCTGGCTTTGGAGAGGAATGTTGTTGAGAGGGGTTTGGAAATTGCCCACTATTTATTTATTCAACTAATTCTTCAGCAAACTTACATTCAATTAATAAAGTCCAAGTGCTAAGTTAATAGTTACAAAAGCAATTGGCTTTGGATAGTTTATAGAAATAGAGTAGGAACAAGTTTGCTGGTGAGCCTGGAATTTATATTTTTAACAATGGCTCTGTTGTCCACAGAACTGAACTCGTGTGGCAGTAAACAGTACTTCTTAGTGTGATCCTTAGCCTCAATAATTTACACCACATGCAGGCAAAGAGGCCACAGCAGGCATGCAGTAAGTGATGCAGTCGAAAGTGGTGCATTTAAAGCAAAGCGAGCAGCCCTTGCTAATGTGGCTCAGTTGATTGGAACATAGACCCATAACAGAAAGGTTGCAGGTTCAATTCCCAGTCAGGGAGCATACCTCAATTGTGGGTTTCATACCTAGGCCACGATCTCCAATTCCAAATGCGTACAACCCCCTGTCTGGGCACTTATGGGAGGCAACCAATGATGCTTCTCTTTCACATCCGTGTTTCTCTTTCTCCCTTCTCCTCTCTCTAGAAGCAATAAAAAAAGTGTCCTCAGGTGAGCATAAAAAAATGTCACACTAGTTATCTTTATGAAGCATGTTAAGACAGGAATGGATAAGGAGGACTATAACTTTTAGGGAACGATTCTAATCCAGAAGGGACGAAAATGTGGATACACTAAATAAGGGTTTAACTGTTTATTAATGGTAAGACAACAATAATAGATTATTTATAAAAATTCTTTGGATGTTTATAGTGATTTAAATGATTGTGTAATATTTTATAGCATCTTCATAAGAGTACTAAATAAGTCACCTGTCTATCTACAAATTATCTCTCTATCTATTTTGTAGTCACCTCTGGTTAAAATGTGGGTTAGATGTTGACATGGATAATTTCATACATATAATAAGTGGGTTCAGTTTTATTATTGACATAATGAGGTTTTTATTAGAGAAAGGGCAGCATAGGCTCTCAAGCTAGTCCAAAAATAGCTTTAGAGAGCTGGGTGGAGGAACTGGGGTCGCTTTATTTATGGTTAGGTAGTAGAGCCAGACTGAGGGTTCCTGCCTGTGAGCTTGGCTTGTTTGTACGGTTTGAACTTCTTACTCATACAAGTGGAGAGAGCCCCTGAGTGTTTTCATTGACTGCACCAGAATAAAGATGGAAAGAGAGAAGGGTGAAGGTGGAAGACTGCCAGTAGTCAAACACCTGAAATGGAGACAGACTCTTCATTGCATTCCCTTAATGGTGTTCAAGTGAGTCACAATTGACCTTCCACACATTTTTGAGGGTCTTGTCCCATTTCTTGAGTTCACTAAAAATGTCCCACAATTATTAAACCCCACTTGGAATTCTGTGTTTCTAAACACCTCTACCATTTGGACTAGATGTTTCCAATAGGAAACCAAAGACTTGAAAAGTTGGCCTGTGCAACGTCAGACTCAGTTTCTGGCACAGTCATCAGGAAGCCACAACGGAGAAAATAAGTCTGTGTTGTTAGAGGAACTTTAAGACTGAGAAAGAAACTGAGTAAATTTTTTAAAAATTAATTAAAACAGATCAACTTTAAATACTCTGACATTTGTTTTGTCAAAATAGTTACACATAACTAATTGGAGGAAGATAATGACAACATTCTAAAATGTGATAATGGTGGGTTTAATTCTACTGGGAAGAGGTAGATTACAGGACAGTCAGAGTTTTCACCTTTCCAGAAATAGTGCCATAAGAGAATATGTCCAAATAAAATTGACTCAGGTAAATAATAACAACGACATAAACAGCAGAGCAGACTTGTACTATAAACAAAACCAACACAGCCCAACAACTAATTGAACTTCCAAATAGCAATAGTAATGCATTTTTACAACAAAGTTCACAATTGGAAGGTAGATGGATTGCTAAAAAAATTAAATAAAACTCCCAACTCTTCCTAAAATTCTATGATTTATAATGATATTTGGAGCAGAAATATATAAATTTGAAGGCATACTATAGAAATGGTAGAAAGATATGTTGGAAAGTAATATGTGTTAATTAGAGATGGTTTACATTTTTAATTAAAAACATTTGATCATGAAACTGATATTTTACTTGTGGAAAATTAATAGTATAGGGTGGACTCAAATTTCCAACCTGCGAGCTCCAAAATATCCCTCTGACTATTTTTGGAGAATGTAATGGAAAAGGTTTAGAAGAGTCATAATTAAGACAGACACTAATTGGATTTTAAACTTTAGTGTCCCAGTGGTATAGTAAATGAAAATGATCAAATTAGCCTTTAAGTATTTTCATTTAATTATTTAACCACTAATGGTCTCCACAAAGTTCAGTCTGAGTAAAAGAGTTATGTGATTCCCAAAGCCAAAACATCTACCACTGTTTTTTTAAAGATTTTATTTATTTATTTTTAGAGAGAGAGTAAGGGAGGGAGAAAAAGAGAGAGAAACATCAATGTGTGGTTGCCTCTCACAGGCCCCCTAGTGGGGACCTGGCCCACAACCCCGGCATGTACCCTGACTGGAAATCGAACTGGTGAGCCTTTGGTTCGCAGCCAGCACTCAATCCACTGAGCTACACCAGTCAGGGCCTACCACTGGTTTTTTAATGGTTTTTTAAACTATTAAAAAACTATTAATAGTTTTTTAATAGTTTTTGAAGGTACTGTTTGTCTAACTCCTGGCTCAGAAAGTTCCACTTCTAGATATGGGATATGTTGATCAAATAACACCATGTTTCAAGGTCTGAGCCTAATTCTGAACCATGGAGTAAAGCCAAACAATCCATGAGTGAAGAAGAAGATACGTAGGACAACACTGAGTTTTCCATTTTTAATTAAATATTAAACTATGATTTCCCCAGACACTTTCTCAGTAAACCCACTATAATTTGGGCAAGACTATTGCCAAACAAAAGCAAACAAATTGTATGAAAGAATTGTCTACTACCCCTTTACTTCTAATCCCCAACAGTGGATTTAAGTGCTGATTGGTTTATTAGATCTTTGTGCAAAACACAGAAAATCAATGCAAGAAAAATAAATGCAAAATATAAGTGGCCACAAAAGAGCTTATGTGCGTCTAAAACTATTATAAAGGGGAATTTGAATATGATTTTATCTCAAAAGTAAAATTCTGGTTTGTTCCAAGCTTCTAAAAACATTGTCTTTTTCATAATACTTAATGAAAGAGAAGAAAGTAAAACAGTAAAATTTATTTTAACACAGAAAACTCTTCAAGAGCAAAAACTATGCAATCTGGTTCATTTGAAAAAGGTCAAACAGCCATTTATTTTTTAAGATAAGCATCTCAGTTTGAGATAAATATAGATTTATGTGCATTTTGAAGAACTAGAGCAGAGAAACACTATGTACTCTTTACCTAGTTTCCTCCTACAGCAGTGTCTGCAAAAGTATAGTACATATCACGGCCAGAATATTGACACTAATAGTCAAAATACAGAACACACCAATCATCAGGACAATTACCTGTCTTCTGATAGCCATAACCCTTCCTCCCCAGTCCCTATATCTCCCTTAACCAGTATCAACAACTAACCTGTTCCCTTTGTCTATAATTTTCCTTGTTGAAGAACATGATCAAATGGAATCATACCGTACGTAACCTTTGGGAATTGTCATTTCTTAATGAGCAGAATTCTCTGGAGATTCAGCCAGGCTGTTCTGTGTGTCCCTACAGGTAAAGTACCACCTCTCTTACTGTTTTCAAGATTTCTTTTTTGCCTGTAGTTTTCATGTGTTTCATCATAATATGTCTTGGCATAAATTCTTTTAGGTTTATCATATTTGTAGATCATGTGGCTTCTTAAATCTATAGGTTTGTGTCTCTTCCCAAATGTAGGAAGTTTTAGCATTTTTTCTTCAAGATGTCTCTGATGACACAAGTGTCATATCCTTTGTTACAGTCCTACTGTTTCCTGAGGCACTATTCTAATTTTCCATGCTTTTTTTCATCTGTGTTTGAAGAAATTTTATCTCATGTTGGGATTTCGAACCTGGCCTTTGGGAAGAAAATGCATCCTCTACAATTCAAAGTAAATTATCTGTGCGGTGTGTTTGTTTTCTGGGGAAATGTTCATAAAGCTTACTTCTTTCCAAAAATGGTCCCCACCACTCTCATGCCTACGTCCCAAGGTACTCTCAGAACTGATGATGTCCTCCAAGCCTTATTCTTTAATGCAACTCCCTTTGTTCCTTTCCCTGTCCATCATCCCTTGCCCCTGGAGAATGAAAAACCACAGGACAGGTAAGGTGTGTTGCCACTTCAAGTTGGATGACTAGGATGAGTGTTGCTAATCATGAGCGAGCGAGATCTGCCCTTAAGAACAAAGAATCTTCAACCTTGGAGAGATGACATGTCATGATTGTGGAGGGTGGTATGGAGATGAGATTGAATGGATAACAGACAGCAGATATGAAATACCCTCAGAGAATCCAGACTCACATCTTCTGGTTCACGTCCACAATGAGGCCCAAGCCTTGCTGAAATCCATCTAATTCCCTGAATGTATCACCCTCTTTCTTCCCACCACTGCACAGGTGATTCCATCATCCCTCACTCCCATGTGCATGTGCAGTGAGCATGTGAGAGTCACCAAACAATTCTCCAGGAAAGCCTAATGAGATAACTCTCAAGAGAAATGTAATTGACCAAGAGTGAAAAATTACTAATAGAAAATCCAGATAAAACAATAACCTGATTACTATTGTGTGCATTTTCTATCACCACTTCAGTAAATCAACACAAGCTTGGTGGCTTAAAACAACACAATTTTAATCTGTTACATTTCTGGAGACCAGAAGCCTGAAATCACAGACATTCCTCTCCTGTCCACTTTCTCTCACTTCAGGGAGGGAAGAAGCGAGGGCGCTCTCTGGAGTTTCTGTCGTAGAAGCACTGATTCCATTCTGGGGGCTTCACCATCAGAATCCAATCACCTTTCAAAGGCCCCCACCTCCAAATATCAACTCATCACACTGGGGGATAGCTTTCAATGTAGGAATTTGGGAGAATGCAAACATTCAGTCCATTGCAAATGCCCTCCCCAACCCAGCTTTGCCACCACTGGTCCAGCCCTAGAGATGAGCACTAGTTAAAGAACCAAGTGTGTGGGAAGAGATGGAAAGTGATGCCCATTGTAGCTCTCCTGTTATATTAAATTAGTATGAATAAATAAAAATACACATATATGCACAGATATTTGTTATTATATTATATTATTACATGCATATATGCAGACACAAACACACATGCTACAAATTATTGTATTCTATTATTACATGCATGTATGTTATTACATATCACCATATGTTATATTGGTGTGTGCATGCATGCATTATATGTACATATGTGTATATATATTGTGTGTATATAACACATATTATATTATTATGTGTGTTATATATCATTATATGTTGTATTATTACATGAATGATAATATATATAAATGCATCTTATGTGTGCATACATGTATATGCATATATGTGCGTAATGTGTGTATATATGCATGTGTACAGATGCTGTATATGCATATATAATCATATGCCTATATCTACTATTTGTGTTATATATAAATATGTTTGCATGTACATATGTATGTAGAATGTGTGTATACACATATAGTCTGTCTATTAATAACAGAATAGACAGATACATTGTAGCACATACATACAATGGAACAATAAACACTTCACATTCATGAACTAGCACTAGATGTGTAAACATAGATAAATTGCAAATATTTGATAAAAGAAAACAGAAATTGGGGAATATATGCATGTGATATAATGTTATTAATAAATTTTGACACATAAACATACAACTTATTAAGATGAAACAGCCATGGGCACTATAACAGAAAAATATGGGGAGCAGTTAAACCTGGGAGGTGTTGGGAATGAGAAGGGGCACACAGGGGTGTTTTATTTTTCTTTCCTAACTAAATGTCTGGAGCAAGGATGCCGAGTTCTGTTGGAGCTGGGTGAAAAGCACATGCTGCTCACTGCACTGTTCTCTCTACTGCCCAGTGCATTAGAAACTCTTTACAAGACAAGCAACCCAATTAAAAAGTAGGTAATGGACTTGAACAGACATTTCTCCAAGGAGGACATATACAGGACCCAGAGACACATGAAAAGATGTTCAATATTGCTAGCTATCAGAGAGATGCAAATTAAAACCACAATGAGATACCACTTTACACCAGTCAGAATGGCCATCATAAACAAAGCAACAAATGAGTGTTGGAGAAGTTGTGGGGAAAAGGGGATCCTAGTTCACTGTTGGTGGGATTGCGGACTGGTACAACCACTGTGGAAAACAGTATGGATTTTTCTAAGAAAACTAAAAATGGATCTGCCGTTTGACCCAGCAATTTCACTGCTAGGATTATACCCTAAGAACCCTGAAACACCAATCCAAAAGAATCTATACACCCCAATGTTCATAGCAGCACAATTTACTATATCCAAGAGTTGGAAGCAACCTAGCTGCCCATCAGTAAATGAATTGATCCAAAAACTATGGTACATTTACACAATGGAATTCTATGCAGCAGAAAGAAAGAAGGAGCTCCTACCCTTTGCAACAGCATGGATGGAACTAGAAAGCATTATGCTGAGTGAAATAAGCCAGGCATTGAAAGACAAATACCATATGATCTCACCTTTAACAGGAACCTAAACAATAAAACAAACAAACAAGCAAAATATAACCAAAGACACTGAAATAGAGAACAGGCTGATGGTGACCAGAGGGGAGAGGGTAGGGAATTTCAGGGGGAAAGGGGAAGGGTTTACAGGAACAACTATAAAGGACACATGGACACGGAACTTCCGCCAAGATGGAGGCATAGGTGGAAACACTGTGCCTTCTCCCACAACCAAGTTTGAATAAAACAAAGGTTTGGAGAAACAAAGACACAACCAAAGGACAGAAAATTGAATTATATGGAAGTCCGACTACATCTAACCCTTCAACGGGACGGTAAGAGGGGCGGAGCCAGCAGCGAGCAGGGTCGGGCAGGACAGGGCCCCCGACCCAGGCGCGCAGGCAGACAAGAACCAGCTGGGGTGCGGGGCAGACCGCAGGCGCATATTCGCGCACAGTGAGACAGACCACGCAGGCCCCAGGGGGCGAGGGCTGACGGCGGTGGCACACTCGAGAGCAGTGGGACGAAACGCGTGGGCCAGGTGACGGCAGCAACTGCGGCACCGGTGAGGGCAATGGCGGCAGGCGGCGGACAGGACGCCATAGTCCCTCTTTGACCCCGCCCCCACATACAGCGTCACAACCCAGCGACTTAGTTGCCCTGTTCTAGTGAACATTTTAGGGCTCTGATCCTGCTATGGAACAAGCACGAACAACCCGAAAGATGGCACAAGAAGAACTCAAAGTCCAAGAGCCAATAACTCTCAGCGACCAAGAAATTGCCAGCCTCTCAGAAGCACAATTCAGGACACTATTTATCAGGATGCTCACAGAACTGGTAGATTATAGTCACAAATTAGAGGAACAAAGTCACAAATTAGAGGAATATATGAAGGCTAAACTAATTGAAATGAAGGGAGATGCACAGGAAACCAATAGTGATGGAAAGGAAACTGGGACTCAAATCAATGGAATGGACCAGAAGGAAGAACAAAACATCCCACCAGAAAGGAATGAAGAAATGAGAATTCAAAAAAATGAGGAGAGGCTTAGGAACCTCCAGGACATCTTTAAACGTTCCAACATCCGAATTATAGGGGTACCAGAAGGGGGAAAGAAACAGCCACGAGTGGAAAACGTATTTGAACAAATAATAAAGGAGAACTTCCCCAGTCTGGAAAAGGAAATAGACTTCCAGGAAATCCAGGAAGCTCAGAGAGTCCCAAAGAAGTTGGACCCAAGAAGGAACACACCAAGGCACATCATAATTACATTAGCCAAGACTAAAATGAAGGAGAGAATCCTAGAAGCAGCAAGAGATAAGGGGACAGTCACCTACAAAGGAGTACCCATCAGACTGTCAGCGGATTTCTCAAAAGAGACCTTACAGGCAAGAAGGGGCTGGAAAGAAGTATTCCAAGTCATGAAATCCAAAGACCTACAGCCAAGATTGCTTTATCCAGCAAAACTTTCATTTAGAATGGAAGGACAGATAAAGTGCTTCTCAGATAAGGTCAAGTTCAAGGAGTTCATCATCACCAAGCCCTTATTATATGAAATGCTAAAGGGACTTATCTAAGAAAAAGAAGATGAAAAATATGAACAGTGAAAGGACAGCAAACACACAGCTATTAACAACCACATCTAAAACAAAAGCAAACCAAGAGGACAGCTAGATCAGGAGTGGAACCATAGAAATGAAGAACACATGGAGGGTTAGAAACAGGGGGATGGGAGGGGGAGAAGGGGGGAGAAGGCACAGAAAATAGCATAGATGGTAGATAGAAAATAGATAGGGGGGAGGGCGAGAATAGTGGGGGAAATATAGAATCCAAAGAACTTGAGACACGTGGTTATAAACTAAGGGGGGCAGAATGGTGGGGGAGGGAGGGTGCGGGTGGAAGGGATTGAAGGGGGGGAATAGAACAACTGTAAGGGTATAATCAATAAAATATATAAAAAAATAAAAAATAAAAAAAATAAAAACCAACCAACCAAAAAAAAAAAAGTATAAAGGACACATGGACAAAAACTAAGGGGGTTAGAAGTGAGAGGGAGGTGGAGAGCACTGGGGGTGTGGGTTGAGATGAGAGTAAAAGACAGAAAACTGTACTTGAACAATTAAATAAATTAATTAAAAATAGTGAACATCAACAACAACAAAAAAAGAAAGAAACACTTTACAAGCGAAACCACCATGAAAGCAGCAGTGCAGCAAACACGTGCAGGGCGAGAGGAGCTGGAGGGTGGGGCAGCAAGCCTAGTGATGTCTTCTTTTCTTTGATTTGTGTCTTCTCTGCTGCATTCTGCATTTTTTCTTTTGGTAGATAAAACAAATATATGTTAAATCATCACAATGGTAAAACAAAAGGAGAGAAAGAGGGAGAGTGAGGTGTTGGAAAAAGAGAAGGTACCTAGGGGGCAACATCCAGAGAGAGACTGAGATAGCAGGATAAGAAGAAGGCATGTGGGAGTGGAATGACAGGCTTTTTTCTTGCTTTAGGTTCTTGCTTTTGAACAAAGAGGGCAATTTCTACTTCTCTTCTGGGAAAACACCCAAGAGCAACAGGATCACAGAAGTACATATGCAAACTCCATACTTGATGAATTTAGGAGACATGTGCAAGCCTAAACCACAAGCTGTGAGGAAGGGATGCCAAGTGCAGATCAGGCAAAGGCTGCAGAAGGTGCTGAAGGCAGGACTGGAGACTGCAAAGCTCAGGTGGATGACATCCCGCCATTTGAAGTCAGTTACGCTCAGTAGAGAAAAATCCCACAATCCTGTTAAGCGGGAAAGTGTACATAAGATGGTAGAAGGAGAATCAGTGAATGCATTTTAGTGTGATGTCAGGAAACAGGAAAGATGGAAATAAACACGGAAACGGAGCTTGGTGGTTCTTTCAGCTTGCTACTTTGCATGGATGGGAGAATGAACAGAGAGCAGCTGCATGCTGAAAATCTCTACCACGTTAATGCAGGCTTGGGGGAGGAGAAAGGGTAAAAGAATGCGCTTCTACATGTATGGATCTGTACAACTAGATGAATAACTCAATGTAATGGTCCTGACCCCTCTCAAGATGTTTCTCAGCACACTTTCAGTGAAGGAAAGCTAACCTATTCCCAATTTGAGTTGTATGTAAACAGGAACAATCATCATACTAGACACTATACAGACACTGTGAAGAAAAGGAGTAGAGGCAGGAACCCAAACGGCTGGCAAAGAACTCCCACCAGTGGGATGTCACCATTGGGCAAAGGAAATTTAGATCAAATATCTTGACTTTGTGCATGTACATAGTTCTTAGCCAGCGGGGTATCGGTGCAGCTTTACCACTTGCAAGAACAATTGCTCACATTTCCTCCCAACTCCAAGATCAGTGACATTGCAGGGGTCCTGGTAGTGGTTTACAGCATGGAAACTAACAACTGTTGCAAATCAGGGTATTTGAATTTTGTTTTTTCTTTGAAACACTGACTACTAAACATTTGTCTGCACAGTGGTGTCCATTACATACCTAGTATTGATTTCTCTCTCTCCCCCTCTTTCTCTGTTTCTCCCAGTCTGTTTCCATAACAGGAGACAGTTAATTCAAGGTGACACAAGTGTGTAAGGGGCAAAACCAAAACTTAAACACAGGCTGTTAATCTCCATGATCTGTAATCTTCATCGTTGTAAAATATGGTCAGCCATGAATTTAACATTAAGTCAACGTCAACACTATGAAACAGTCACCTTAATAACAATGAGTACAATCCCAAGATACCATGACTCAGGAAAGATATGGCCTAACAAGGAAGTAAAACAAAGCAAAAGCCAGAGAGCATATGATAGAAATAATCAACCAACCAACTGATCAGGAAACAAATAAAAATAAATGTATTGAGCAATTGAAAGTTAAACAAAAGCTATCTTAGAGAAGAACAACAGCATCGTTGTTGAAAACAGAAGGAAACTGCAAAAAGAAAAAGCAAGCAAAAATACCAGAAATGAGTAAACGTTTCTAAAGGTTGGAGAGAAAGAGATATGTAAGATGGAAAAGGAAAAACTAATGTGTGATCATTGGTAACCCTTCCCAAAAGGAGGAACAAAAATAACAAATAATAGCTACCAAATTATGTAAAGATATTATTTCTGAGAATTTGCCAGAAATAAAAAGCAATTTCAACCTGCAGCTTGAAAAGGCATACTATATCCCATAAAAAGAAGCAGCATTTATGCATATTCTAGCACATTTTCTAAACTTGCAATAAAGAATCAGTTTAATAGTCAAGCCAAACGATCAAGTCACTATTACAGTGGAAAAGTCAGGCTGGTCTTGTGCTCTTCTGTGGCCATATTCAGTGTGAAAAGTCAGAGCAACAAATTTACAGAATTAAAATCGTGAGACACTAGAATTCCATATCCAGCCAGAAAGGCTATATATTTTTCTACAGCCAAAATAAAAACTTTACCTAAGCAAAGATGTCACCAATGCCCTATGGCCAAAATGATAGGTTTTGGCCTATCATGTCCATATCACGTCCATCACGTCCATACACATGAGTCTCTTTCTTTGCCATACTGTCTTAGGACCAGAGCCCTGGATCTCAGATGGGCATACCCCTGGGAGAAAGACTGCATTTCCTCAGACGTGTTTGTGTCTTGGAGTCACCATCCCAGCCCCACCCAGGCAGACTATCAATTTCATTAATTTTACAAGAGAAAGACACATCTATATCATCTTCACTGCTTTTATAGATATTCTCTTCCTTAAGACAAATCTAATTCTGTCGTATATATAAACATTAAAAAAAACCACACCATCAAGCAAAAAGTAAAATAAAAATTACTATTAATATTAAGTCAAATATTCTAAATGAAACTAGTTAACAGGAAATGTTACCTTACTATAATATGCATAATGAATTGGTGAAGTCTCTCAATAAAGGCAAAGAAATAAAGAGGTTTTCATTTTAGGAAATCTTGTAACATGTTCATCTTTTAAAATGATGATAGATTAGACATTCTTTTCATTAACTATTCACTATTTTAAAGAATTCTTAATGAAATAGGAAGATGTATATATAATCAAGTAAAACAGCATAATTCCATTTAGATTGCCATTTGAGGAATATTAAAGTAAAAAGTAGGAGAGTTTTTCCTTGTCACAATTATTAGAATTGCCCTGGAGGTATTAGCCTTTGCACTTGACAAATAAAAGTCATAAAATCGCAGTGAAAAGTTTTGAGTGGAATATTATTTTGTGAATTTTATAAATTGTTTAATATTTACATTAAAGCTGAAAAAGGTCAACTTAAAGAAGATTTCTGATGATTTCCTGTAAATAAAATTAATGTTCTAATATCAACCTAACACATATACTGGAAGAAATACTCTATTTACAAAAGTTACATAAATGTCAATACGACAAGGAACTGACTTAAGGGATGCACCTTACATGAAAAACATTTTAGAACGCAAGCAAAAATTAAATAAAAGATATATCAGTTTGGGGGTAGAAATAAGATAAAAACTAATCTTGAAAAAACATGTGTTTTGAAACTTTCCAATATTTAAGTATAATTTACATAGAGTAAAATTCATATATCTTAAGTGTGTAATTGGATGGATTTTGGCAGTTTTATATACGTATGAATCTATCTCTCCAACCAAAATACGATCGCTGCTGGAGCTCCCTTGGGATAGTTAATTACATCCCTCCCACTACCTGTAGCTACTGTGGGGACACTTGTTTCTGTGTATCAGTTCTGCCTGTCTTTGTGCTACATGTAAGTGAAGTAATATAATACATATTCCTTGTACTACTGGTTTATTTGGCTCAAGATAATGTAAGTAAGATGTTTTCCTGTTGCTATAAGAGTAAATGGTCCTTTTCTCTCTAAAGTTGAGTGGTGCTCTATTTTATGACTAGACCTCAATTTGTTTATCCATTTTCCTGTTGACAGATTTCTGAGTTAATCACTTCTGGCCCTTATGTTCCAACAAAGGCTTGTATCCAGAATATGGGAACACAACCACTAGAATAGATATAATTTAAAAACTGACAGCAACAAATGTTAGTGAAAATGTGGAGAAACTGGAATTTTTATATATGCTGGTAAAGTGTAAAATGGTAAGAGCATTGTGGAAAATGTTTTGGTAGTTATTTATAAAGATAAACATAGACCTCCCCTATGATTAAGTAAGTCTAATCTAGCTAGTTATCTGAGAAAAATGAAAATATATGTCCACAAAATAAATCGTATAAAAATGTTCATAGTGTTCTTACTAAACACAGTCTTATTTTATTGTAATTTTAATTTAATGTGTGAATTAGAATTAATTTTAAATAAAAAGTAATACTAACCATAATTTTGCAGAAATAGGCAGAACACTTAATAACTGGCATTTCAGTCATTGAAAGTTGATAAAAGTTACAAAAATAACATGGTGGCAATCACATGGAAAGACTGATAACTTTTGGGAAGAAAGCCAACAATGTAGAGAGACACCAGTACATATAAGGACTTACCATTTCACAAAGGTGGCATTGAAATTGGGGAAGAAATGATCATGGATTGCTGCTTAACATTTCGTTTTGGGGCAAATGAGCATCCATGTTAAAAGAGGAGAATTAAGTTTAATTTTCTAGCTGACAGATTATATCACAATAAATTCCATGAAGGTCAAAGTTTTAACTCATATGTTCAAAAAATAAAACAAGTGTTCAACCCAATATCCTCTTCCCAACAGATGTGGATACAAAATAGATACATTTCAACAATCTATTGCAAACTATAAAAAGTTGGGGAAAGTCTCAGCCCATTATGAAGTATCTACCAAAAACCTTCTTAATGGTGAAACACTAAAAGTGGATTTTAATGAGTCAGTAATGTTCACTTTTCTGGTCTAAATTCAAAATTGCATACTATCCTTGTCCACTAGGCAAGACAAAAAACTAATAAATAATAAAATCATGAAACATAGAAAGAAAAACAACAATTTGTCATAGAGACAAATGCTGCCTGTATAGAAAACTTAGAAAACCTTTCAAATCTATGCATTAATTATTATAACTAATAAGATATTTAGTTCAAACTATTGAATATAAGATGAATATATAAAATAAAGAACATTTATATTAGTCACTTGTGCACATTTAGAAAGTCTAATTATAAGCAAGATTTCTAATAACAATAAGATTTAACTACCTGAAAATAAATCTAGCAAATGATGATGTAAGAATTTAAGGAAGAACAAGATAATGCTTGATTAAAAGACATTGATAGAGACGTAAATGAATGGATACAAACATAAAATTTATAACTGTCAATTACCAACTGATTATGTATTTTCCATAATTACAACTAAAATTCCAAAACATTTTCACCATTAAAACTGTTCAGCTAATTTTTAAAGAATAAGCATTGCAAATAGCCTGGGCATTTTAAAGAACAAGGTAAGGGGGTTTGTCTTACATTAGCAAGGCATTACAAACCTTTCGGTGCTTCTGCAAAAAAATACAGTAAAATAGAACAGAAAGCCTAGCAAGAGGTTCCCACACTATGAGAAGTTCAGAAATGACAGAAGTAGCGTATAGCTCTTCAGAAAGGAAATTTCAATAAGAAAACTGCTGCAACTGCTTTTAATTACAAAAAAAAGGCTTGCTACTGTATTGCAAAACAATTAACTTCAAAAGATTACATAAGTACATAAATGTAAAAAGCAAATTTTTAAACATTTCAAATACCTTAACAACCCAGTGAGGAAGAGTTGAATAAAATAGAAAGAATAAACTGAAGAAAATGTTTGGTAATTTCTTCTTTATTACTTAACTTTTAGAATTTTGTTCAGCAAAAGTCACAAATAAAATAGCAAAAATTACAATCAAGAGATTTTCCAAGCTGTAAAACCAACACAGGCACAGCACTCAAAATGTAAAAAAAAAAAACTGCCAATCAATAAAACCAAGATAAACACCAAAAAAAACCAGAAGTGGAATGGCAGACAAATAAGTAAATGCATGCTCAGTCCATTTAATAATCAAAGAACACAAATTAAAATCAGCAGGAGATTTTCTTTCCTATTATGCAGACAGGTAAAATTACAGATTTCCAAACTATGTGTGCTGGTCAAGATGGAGACTCACACGAACAGTGAGGAACCTTGATGGGACTGGAATAGACCTAGCACTTTGCAGAGCAGTAGCTCTGTACCTGAAATTCTGCAAATGCACAGGCCAAATACCCCCAACCCCTTGTTTACATGTGTTCACTCTATCATAAGTGTTCACAAGGAGGCATGCACGTGAATGTTCATAAGAGAAAGTTTTGCACAACCAATTCTGAATCAAGGTACATAACTTCAACAGGAAAATCTACAACTAATATATCCAGGTAGAGCTTCACCATTTATTGCAGGGATGTCAAATTCATTTTCACCGGGGACCACGTCAGCTTTGCAGTTGTCTTCAAAGGGCTGAATGTAATTTTAGGACCGTGTAAATGTAACTGCTCCTTAACAGTTAAGCAAGAGCTCGGTGCTGCCGCTGGGTGAAATGTGCTGGGCCGGATAAAATAAGGTGGAGGGCGGGATTCAGCCCCTGTGCCTTGTGTGTGCCACCTGCGATCTATTGCATTGGAACTATCAACACATTAGGGCAACAAAACCAACACAGGAGGATCTTACAGACAGGATACTTGCCCCACATATTTATGGCACTATTTAAATAAAGTAAAAAGAAAATATGTACTGTTCCAAGATAAAAGGTATATGTGATAAGTATCAAAAACACATAGAAATAACAAATGATAGATTCAGGATCACAGTCAACTCTGAACATGGTGGGGGTCCCAGACTTTCACTGGGACCTCAACACTGTGAGTGCTGTTTGACCTAGATGGACGCCTGTCTGGTGGACATGTGTTCCTTGAAGGCTGAGAGCCTGCCCCCCGTTGCCCCACTCCTACTTGCCTTAAGAACTCGTAATCACTGGAAGGTTCTCCTCAGAGACCACCTGCTTTTGGACGGGTGTCCTACTTTCATCTATGTGTTTAAATACTCCTCTGCACCCCACTGCATTTTCATGTTTCTTTATAACAATGTACCCATTATGTCAGCCGTAGGACTGATGCTGGAGTCAATATTAGAAACAGTGTTGACATTATGAAGTACCTTAGATGCCAGTTGCCATCTAAAGAAGTCATACACATTGATTTCCATATTAATGACTGGTTCAAAGTCATGCAGGTATCTGGTTTTGAAAAAATCTATATCAATTTTTATGTGAGGTAATCACATGGCTTTTATTATGGGCCAATAAATATTATAGATGCTTTCTACATTAATTTCCTATGGCTGCTACAGCACATTATCACATGCTGGGTGGCTGAAAATAATAGAACTTTATTCTCTCACAGTTCAAGAGGCCAGAAATGCAACATGAAAGTGGGTCAGGGGTGGTTTCTTCTGAGGCCCTGGAGGAGCACCTAGTTCAAGCCCCTCCACTGGTTTCTGGGATCACCTGCAATCTTTCTTTCCCTGGCTTGCAAACAGCCTCACTCCAGTCTCTTGGTCTCCACACCTGTGTCTCTCCTCTGTGTCTCTCATGGTGTCCTTTTTCTTTTTAAAAGGACACATCATTGGATTTAAGGCCTACTCTAAATCCAAGATATTGTCATCTTAATACCCTGAAGTACTTACTTCTGCAAAGACCCTAATTGTAAATAAGACCAAATTCTGAGGTTCTTGGTAGACACAAATTTGGGGGCACACTACTCAACCCACTGCGATTTTCAGACATTGAATCATTTTTTTTTCTGTAAGAAGTCCCTGAAGGAAATACATATTATTGTTCCCTGTTTACAGGTGGGATTTGAACAGACACTGTCCGGCACAATGTCCATGGCTCTGGCACTTTTCCACCCTCTGAAGAAGCAGGGTAGCTGCCCTGCGCTCCTTCCTGGGCTGTCTCACAGCTGCGTGGAGAGGGCCCACAGATGCTGGCTGACGCTTACCGGTACATCAGCAAGGGCCCCGCTCTTACCACTCCCCACCCAAATGCAGCACATAAATGTGCCACCTGGGCACACACAAGAACCCAGCAGTCACAGTTTTCCAAGTTAAAGGCTGGGCTTTGGAGTGATCTGTGCAGATACACACATGAGCAGCAGGAGAGGTGCTGTGTTGGATCAGGGTGGCAGTGAAGCCAGGGAGGCTGTGAACTGGACCCACCCTTAAATGGTTTGGGAATCACCTGTGGCATAGAAACCAGGAGAGAAAATAGGCATCTACTTTTAGGGGGAAATGTGAAAAATAAATTGGCTATCATCTCCTTGAAAATAGTGTGTTCTTTAGCTTTTGTTTGAACTGGAGCTACACCCTCCCAGACTTGCATCCCCAGATCTGAGAAGACTGGGGGTATTGGAACCAAGGAGGGAGCACTTGCTTACGGGCTCAGCTCAGCCTCCACAGGCACCGTGGGACTCGAGCACCCTGTTCTCCTCAGTTCCTGCACTGTCCAACAGAGAGCCTGGCGCAGGAGAGGGGAGTTTGATACCCAGCCATTTTCTCCACTGAGTCTCAGTCTAGGTGGGGGGGAGGGGTGTGCCTGTGTGAGGTCATCCAATTGGGGAGACGCCCCTGCACCTCATCTTCCAGCCTGGGAGGCCACTGTGCCCCACACCCCTCCCGGGGTTCCCAGTGTGGTGGTCGTGGGGTAATCAGCCTCCTGAGTTCTGGGTTCACAGCTGCAGTCCAACCCTTATAATACCTGGGAGGAGCGATCATCTGCTGTCATGCTTTAATTCTTAATTAAAACAAGACCTAGCACTAAAATAGGATTGGGGAGCGGATTATGCTCCTCTCTGGTGAGACAAGGGGTATGTGGGCTCCCTGAGAGCCGAGGTCAGGCCCTCAGCCCTCACAGAGCAGAGAGGCACTCAGCTGAAATCTTGGAGCTGCATAAATCACTGAGGATTTCCCCAAAAGCAGAGGTCCTGGGACTTCGTGATGTCAACAGCACTCTGGGGCACTTTCAGGTTCATACTCTTTTAACCTTTTAAGTAGACTTGTGAGCTGTGTTCTCATTAGCAGGTTTCTGCTGGGTCTCATCACACTCATTACAGAAAATTAGAATAACTGGTGTTGTATTTAATACAGGCTGCCCACACCTGCAATTAAAGAAAGTAATTTTAAATCATGGTGAAATATTAATATTAAAAGTGTTTCAAGGACAGAAATCTAATTAACACAAGTTAAAGAAAAGCCTTAAAGATTCTAATTTTATGATCTTCTTAAATAAAAATTAACCTGATTAGAGTTCTCTCTTAAAGGTTACATTTATTAAAAAGTTCCAAGCAATTTAACTACAATGGGTTTCGACAAGACAGCTTCCTGTCTGCACAGCCTCTCTATTTTTAATTTTTATGAGGCTCTTCTGGCCAAGTTTTGTAGCGCTTAGGATGAAAACCCAGATGCATAGCACCCTTTAAAAAGAGGAGAAAAAAGGAGGAGGAGGAGGAGAGAGAAGAAAGGAAAGTAATCAATTTGGTATCAAATTTATTCCAAAGCAGAGAAGTGCATATATAATTTTTTTTCTGATGGTGGAGAAAAGACATGCAGAGAGGTCAAAGGTCACGCAAAGAGGAGACAGTATTGTGTAGAAACTGTCACGCATCACCACCTATTTTGACATGCACGGGGCCGTTTGTTGTCTGTCGAACATGCAAATTAAGTGCCTGCTGTCATAGCCGGCCGATATCTGAAAGTGGAAAATGAGACCACCTGTAACCAGTGAATGGAGTGATGGACAAGCATTCAGGGCTCGTCATCTTGGAGGCCATTCACTCCACCTTCGAATTGCATATGACATGTAAAAATCTTTTCTTAATATTCACAACCGGGAAGTTTGGGGAATTATGGAAGCTTCAACTGCTGCATGTAATGGCTTCTCCAAGCAGACAGCTGTGACTGGGAGCCAGCTTGATAATTAGGTGTCCAGGAAGATTTTATGCTATGAATCAGTTAAAAGGGAGAAAAGAAAAAGAAAATAATGGCAAGCAAAACTCGCTGGGATGGAAATTGCATTAACCCTTGTGTGTCTTTTTCTGCTTGTACGCTTTCTAGGATACCGGTATGAATTTTCTAGAGACGGTGTAGTCACACCTCTCCGTTCCAGGCTTTAATTTGTCCCCATGCCCCCATGTGTAGAATGTAATGACCAGGGGATTCAGGAGACTGTCCAGAAAAGGGTCAGTCTGCAGTAAATGCGATTCCACTATCCAAAGGAACACAGGGTTTGTTCGTGTGCACATGAATATTTCTGTCAAAATAAAATTTTTGAGAGGTGTATTCTATCAAAATAATAGACAAGAACACAGAGTGATGGCTGCCTTCATGCAAATCAAAGTGCTTAATATGCAGCTTCAGTAGTTGTGTGGTATTCCCCCATATTCACGCTTGCCTGTGTGGAAGTGGTACCCAAAGTGGCATCTATGCAAAAAGAGACGGGAAATGAAGTTTGATTGAGGACTTCGTACTCCGGGCATTTAGCTTGGAACTGAAAAGTGAAACACACCGAGTGACCTTTAAAATGATTCTGGCTAATTTAAAGTGGAACGGTTGTTTGTCTACCATCAGCATCCCTTTGCTCTTCAAATGCCAGGCCCCCAACTCTAAGCTGAGTGTAATTGGTGACATCCAGACTGGCATCTCCCCAGATAAAGCTCCTCCCTCCTCCAGGGCCCCTCGGTGAGCCCAGGGCTGACAAATTGCACCGATGTCAGCCAGAGGTTGGGGTCTTACAGTAACGTGGGATTCCCTGGTCTGTTGTCCCCCTGGTCTTTCTCTGAGAGTGATAACAGAAGCACTTTTTTTCCAGTTGGTGTGTACAAAATTAGACAGTTCCTTCTTTCAAGGAGGCCATGGGAGCTACAAGTATGGGTTAGTCAAAAAGTTTGTTCAGTTTATTTCGTAGGATGCTATAGGAGCACTTAGTTGTCTTTAACTTCATTTGAAACAATGTTGTTAGGTTGTATTGTGACAGCTGTCTTATGAGCATGCAATTTTTGTGCAGCCATTTTAATATTGAAGATGGAAGAAGAAATGCAATATTTTAGTGTATTATGCTTTATAATTATGCTTTAGTGTATTATGCTCAAAAAACACAACTGAAACACACACACACAAAGATCTGTGTAGTGTGTGAAGAAGGAGTTATAACTAATGGAAACGTCAAAACTGGTTTGTGAGGTTTCTTGGTATCCTTGACATTTTGGCCAAATAATTCTTTGCTGTGGGGCTGTCTCAGGCATCAGAAGATGTTCATCAACACCCCTGGCCTCCACCCGCTGGAAGCCAAGAGCTGGAGGTAGCCGACATACTCACAATATTTAAATGAGTAAAGTTATTTGTGAAAATATAAAATAAGTCTTTTATTTTATGGGAAAAACTTAAAAGGACTTCTCGGCCAACCCAATAGTTTCATTTAGGGTGTAGGTTGGTGTGAAAATAAGTTCCCACATCAGGGTTGGGGTAAGACGATTTCACCTTTCTTCCATGTGTAGATCACAAGATTGTTTTTTAATTGTGTTCTAAAAGAGGGAGTCCACCATTCTTTACCCATCAGCTCCATAAGTGACCTTAAGTTTCATGTACTTTTTGGGAAGTAGCTGTTATTTGTATCACTTCCTATCTTAACGGTGCTAGTGCAGAAAAGTCAAAGTGCTAATAATGGCAAAGTCTCTCTCGTCTTCATTTATTGAGGACCTATTTTATGCCCAGTTGTAGGTACCAGTGATACTTTGATGAACAAGAGTATATATTGCTGCCCCACTGACTCCTATAGTCCAGTGAAGGGAAACACTAAATGGCAAAGGGAATAAATGAGTAAATCTGTAGAATGTTCCAAGGGCAATGGAACAATAAACAAAGCAGAGTAAAAGTTGCAGGATCAGAATATTTATAGGAGGGCAGGGCAAACTATGAAACCATGATGAGTTCATTGTTGCGTCAGTTATTTACTAAATTTGAGAGCATTCTTTATTAGTACAATATTATAAATAATGGAAAATGTCAGAAAAGCCCATTTTCAGGCCTGGTTGGGTATTTCAGTTGGTTAGAGCATTGCCCCCCTGTGCCACGCTTGTGAGTTCTATCCCTGGTCAGGGCACATACAAGAATCAACCAATGAATGAATAGATAAGAAGGACAATGGATCTCTCTCTCTTTCCATTTCTCTCTCTTTCTCTCTCCCTCTACCTAAAATAAGTGGATAAATTTTTTATAAAAAAATTCTGTTTTCAATGGTATATTGGAGCTAGGCTACACCAGTGATGTGGTGATTAAATACAGACATTGTTAAAAATAAATTATCCAGACTTAAAATTTAATAAGTTATATTACTGGCGTAAGTAATAAGAATGCATATCATGCTGCGATCGGTGTGGCTCAGTTGGTTGGGCATCGTCCTGCAGTGGGAAAGGTCAGCGGTTCGATTCCTGGTCAGGGCATATGCCTGGGTTGCAGGTTTGGCCCCTAGTCAGGGCATATACAAGAGGTAATTAATTAAAGTTTTTCTCACATATCAGTGTTTTTCTTTGTCTCTTTCTTATTCTCTCTGAAAATAAATAAAAATCTTTAAAGAAAAGAATGTCAATTACTTTAGTGCCTTTTATTATCACTTGTGTTATTTGAGTCATTAGGTTGATTGCTTCTGTATTACAGAAATGTTGTGCCATGGTGGCTGCTGCTCATTTTTCCTGTCACTGTGTTCTGTGACCTCATGTCCACAGATTGAAACTGACCACAGTGGGAGAATTTACAGCACGGAAATTGGCAGATGCTGCCCTCCAGGGCCCTTCCTTCTCTCAGGTCCTGAGAGCCGCTGTGGCTAGATGTACACAAGTACATCCCTGTTCTGAGCCCGCTCTGTTTTCATACAGCAGGACAAGGTCTGCTGTGATCATTTGGTGTAGGGCATTTGGTGTACTGAGTGAAAAGGACTCGGGACATCAATGGAGGGAAGGGTTACAGCTCATCCGTTTTGAGGCCTTGGCAGTGCTTGCTCTATGGAACTATAGCCTGCTTTTCAAGAAACCTTCTCCTGTCCTCTAGTGACCTTAGGGCCCTGGGTCGAGTCTCCCACCCATGAGAAAGAATTTCTGCTCCAAATTCACCAAATGTCTCCCAACAGAGCATTTGCATTGATAATTTTGACCTGGGATGGCTTCTAAGCAGGAGAAATTTAGAACCTGGAAGTTTATGCTTCTGAGGGAGCAATGGAGTTGTCCGGCTAGCAGGTCACATGACCGATATGTAGGTAGACATTTGGATGAAAATTGCATAGGACACATAAAAATGAGTGAGTTCCTGTAAGGGGCTATGCATTCCCTGAAATGGGTGTTCTCGGTGCCCGAGAACAGATTATTTAAATGCTCCTGAGCAATATGGGACGACACGCAAACTCCTGGGAGCCTGAGAAGCAGCATCCCCACATCTGGTGAGGCTGCCACTGGCCCTGGTGGGACAGCCCAGGCAGTGGCTGGGGCCCCGAGAGTCTGGAAATGAGGCAAAGCAGAAGGTCAGTTGGGACAGCCCGTGGTGTGTTTAAAATGGAAGATTCTGTGTTAGAACACATTATTTGATGACATCCCTCCAAATCTATATTACAGTACAACTCTTTCAGAGAAAATTGAACAGGTACTTATGTTCAATTTTAAAAGTAGTGACTATTTTTACAGAAATAAATAGAGACACTTTCGCAAATAAAGATATAGGATTAATTAATTAATTAGTCATCAATTGGTGGTTAATTAATTAATTAATTCTAGGTTCCATGTAATGATGGAAAAGATGCTGAGAAGAAAGATACAGAATCCCCAGCTAGTATGTACCAGTTATTTCTTACCTACTTTATTTGGTTTAATGTCTTATTTGTATCAGCTTCAATGATAGGAAACAAATAAACTATGTTTTCCACTAAAACTCAGAAGAAAGCATTTTTAATTGTCCTGCTTCTGACAGCCTGTGCCCAAATCACCACAAAACCACCAGCTTCACTAATGCAGAAGGAGTGAATGCGAGAGAAAGAAACCTTGCACTTGGTGCCGCCATAGGAATGCCCACGTCCCGATCTGTGGGCAAGTCCTGGGCAGAAACAGTCTGCCTTCTCTGAGGAATAAGGACCTGGCTCCTTGGGAGGTAGCAACGTGGCTGTCTGTGCTGTGCCTTGAGTTATGCACAGGGTTTATCTGACACCTATTTTCCTGGCTTTTGGGCTTTTTCGGTTCCCAAATAATGGGCCTAGGTGGGAAGATAGGCAGCAATTTGGGAAGGCGTGCTGCAGAGGGAGAGGTCGGGCCATCCCGGAGGACGGTCTATGCGAACCATTGTTAGCCAAGCTGTCAACATTCCAGAGCCCCTTTGGCTCTGAGAGTCTCAGAAGTGAGGTTCGGATTCCCTGAGACACGGGGCAGCCTTGGGGCCGACAGCTTCACTCCTCTGTCTCCAAATGCACGTGGCTTTGAGAGAGAGATTTGCTCTTAAATCATTTGGAGGTTATATTGCTTTCACTTTTTAAGCATTTCCCCTGTGCCACATATTACACTAAGCAGTTGTCAGATATTAATACTCAAAACAGTCCTAAGAGGAGGGCACTATTGTTTTCCTTTTACAGTTGAGTGAACCAAGTTCTGCTGTTGCTTTCTGCTTAGTTTATATTTTGGTGCGCTCTCAAAATTCTGAAAAATGGATAATCGTAACAATAGTGGTCGTGTTGTTTTTTTCCCTGCAAGAAACCGGTTACTTTAACTCTAAAGCTTCACGTGTATCTGGGTTAAAAATTAAAATCTAAGGTAACAACCCAAAAGGATTCCATCTTACTCCTGAAGATTAATTTGCTCATTTGCACTTTAAGTAGGGAACTATTTAGGTAATACCTTTGACTGGTCTTCTTGCTGCATTACTTGAATTAACGAGGGATTGAACACTGACATAGAAATACACATACACCCCCATCCATGCTTAGTTTCTCCATTTGTTCAGACTTCATTCGCCAAACACCTAATGATACTTACATTTACTATTTATATGGTGTCAAACACTGGGCATGAGCCAGGGCCAGTTATAAGTGGAAACTGCCTTCAAGGATCTTAGACTCTAAAGGAAGATGCAGTCCAGTTTACAGGTGCATGAGGAGAATCCACATGAGGGTGTTGGGGGAATAGGAAGAGGGAGAAGTTTGTCAGCTGGAGACTGCAAGTGTCTCAGGGATGTACTCGAGAGGAGCAGATCCCCAGCCCAGCGGAAGGAGAGCGGTCCCTTCCTCTCCAGGGAAGTCAGCTTTCTCAGCAAACAGCGACTCTGGACAAGGTGCTTTGCAAACTTCTGGCAGTTTGATTTGTTGCTTCCCAAGACACAGTCGCTGATAATATCGCCATGCCATCTCAGAGACCGCAGATTGTAAAGAAGAAAGCTCCTCATATCATTCAACTGAACCCCTCAGTATCCTTTTTCTTTCATTTGAACTGGAAATGGACCTGGCATATGTTTACTTTAGTCCATTGAGTTTTTCATATGCTAGAGCAGTCTTTTTAATTAATCTTTAAAATCATCTTGTTAAATGATTCTTATCCCTACCCGCAGTCTTTGCTGGTCGGTACCATCCCAGCACTAGCAACCAGGCAGCTGTAATCTTTATTTCTGGGTTCTTTTTCATTTCGTCCATTGTGGAAAATGCCAAGCAATAATCATAGAAGATAGTTGTGACGTGTAAACACATTTTACATGGAAAGTTTTTCTAACTGCTTAAAAAGTTGAACATTTTAGATTATACATTTCTTGAAAATGTGGCTTCATTTTAAACCTACAACTGAATATGGTTCTTATTTCAAGGTTTTCAAAAGTGTCAAATTGTGGGGGTGAAAAGTAGTTTTTGACACACAAGTCAGGCATTTTCTCTACTTTTTCCCTTTCAGGTCGTTTCAGGTTATTTGTAGGCAAAGAGCTGAGTAAGTGGAGAATCTTATAAATATCTAATTCTAGTTTCTTACAGCCCTTGGAGAAGGTGCACTATTTTCCACTGCAAAGTGTATTTGAATTGGGGACTTCCTGTATCACATTAAAATAAGTAATGTCAGATTATGACATTTTAAAAAAACTGAAAAATTTGCACCTCACCTGAAGGTACAACTATTTTTCCCACTAACTTTACACTGAAACTCTGACAAATCCTGAAGAATGCTTCCATGTTTCCCACCCCCCCTGGAATTATATTGACATGATCTAAAACACAGGGTGAGGGAAAATTAGGTGTATCATTGTGAGTACATGAAACACAGAATTTATTCTTGTATCACTATTGTATAATTTTCCGGAGGAACAACTAAACACCTACTTTCACCCCACCCTGTATTAGTACATGCCATTGTGACCAGACCTCAGAATTATCTCTAATATGGTTTTATTTTAGAAGAAGACATGAGGGTGCTATTCTCGGAAGATGTTGGGGCTGCAGTAGAATTTTATAACAGCCGATATCTTTACATCATGATGGAGAAACAGTGGGTATCCCAGGCAGCTAAGAGGAAACATATTCCTCCACATCTTTGAAGCCATCAGGACAGACAGTTCTTAATCAAGCATCCTTCCAAGGAGGGAGAAAGCACCCTGAGGATCTTTCTACAGGAGGGCTGGCTGGCAGGTACAAAGTCAGCACACGTGGTTGTCTCTACAACATAAAAAGCTCAATACACAACAGAATGAGCAGGCTTCCCGAAAGACGGGAAAGCTATGGGATTATTGCACCAGTATAATAGGAACTGGTGAATTTCACTTTTGAATAGTAAAAAAAAAAAGGAAAGAAAAGATACTTCTCTTGTCTTAAAAAAAATACACCAGAGCCGAAAGGCTTTTGATCAGCCAGGCATGCCTAATAATGGGCAGTCTGGTGATATCAGTGAAAGGCCTACTTTGTGGGCCGGGCTGGAAAAATGTATTTTAATACTCCCACTAATATGCTTAGTTATGCTTCGTTTGTAAAAGTTTTGACAGGATACTTAGCATCTCTAATTTGCAATTTTTATTTTAAGCCTATGTGACTCGATGATAAAAGTCTTAAAAACACTTTATTCTTTCAACAAAGTTGGGTTTTCTTCCCTCATATATTCTTTTGTCTTCTTTGTGGCAGTGACTATTACTTTTTCCTTAATGTCATGCACAGATTTACTATAAAAGAGTTGACTTCACTTCATGGTTCTATACTATATGAAAGCAATTACAGTCAATAATATATAAAAACTAGGAAATGAAAGTTCCCCACTGTCTTCAGAATCCCAGACTTTTTATTACATTTCAGTCTTATTTGAAATTAAAGATATATTTTCCTTTTTCCTTAAAAAAGCCCCCCTTAGCTTTTTTCAAATTTGCACTTTCTTTTAAATTTTTTTAATGTTCTTCCAGGGAAAAGCAGAAGGATTAGCATCACTTCTACCCTCTATCTGCAAGGAACGCCTGCTTTTGGCACATGTGGCAGGCAGGGCTGCAGAGAACATGCGTTTTCCATGGAAAATACCTACCGCTTCACCTGCATATATAAATATGCAAATACAGACACAGCCGTATGTGCTTTCTATAGGGTTACGTTAGCTTTTACAACAGAACCTGGTCTGGAAATGGTGAATTGATGGGGATCACAAGACAGGATCCTTCTCAGCCCTGGAAAAAAGAGCACCTTCAGTCAGCTTACAATACATGGTTTTATTTGATAATAAATTATGCCATTGAAGTTTAAAATATTATATTAGATTTTTTTGTATGAACTTATATTCTACATTTTTGATACTGCAAATTTTAAGCATTTGAATTTTATATTAAAACACCAAATTTTCCTGTTACTTTCTTCTTAGAAGAAAATTTTTTCAAGTTTCTATTTTTTCTAAAGAAGGTCTTGTTTAAAAACTTACCACTATATCATGCTTAATGTAGAGAAAACTCAGAATAGAGCAATGTAAAAGAAAACATACCCTATGATAAGACATCCTTCCAATGCCCCCTTTTTTAGAAACATGCTTTTTGAACTACAGAATTTATTCCATTTTAACCAATAAAACAATATTTGGCATTTATTTTATATAATAAAATAAACAAGTAAATAGCATATTGGTCCAATTTTTACACAGCCCATAGGTAGCACTGAGGACAGGGGCTACCTTTGTTTGTGATCACCCAGCCCACAGTTAAATACCTACTTAAAAATCACTCATGCAAATATTCACAGTGAATCATGGATGTGACGGGGGGCAGGGAGGACAAATACTAAAAATCTCAAGTGTGTTTGTGTATTTCCTCCATCAGTCTTTTTTTCCTTTCACATTTTAGCAGTGGTATTTTAATAGATTGCTTTCAGAAAACTTTTCTAACCTGTTTTAATATAGTCAGTTAAAAATTTTAGGGACAAAGCACATTATGAATATAAATTATTTGTCAACATATGGAGACAGAGGGCATCGCTGACCTGAAAGTCCACACAAAGAGCAGGCATTGTTTCTCATGATGAAGTTCTCAAATTGAAGTTCTATGGTGGCGGCCAGAAGTTGCTTGCGTGCTCTGGGGTTACAGCACTTGGTAAAGCAAGGGACAGCTGCACCAATTGTGCATAATTAGTCAAGGTCAGACACGGCAAATGGAGGACATTCACCATTTGTCAGGAGGACAATGGAGGGAGAACTGAGCATTCTCAACTGGGAATGGTTGTGAGAGGGACTCATTGAATCGGGGTGAAGCGGGCCTGCCCTTTCTTGTGCGCTCTGGAAGGGGGGCAGCCACTCAGAATGATTCAAATGCAAGCACTAGCCAGGCTAACCAATGTCACAAAACACAATCTTGTTTTAACTACCAGAAGCATATGTTCATTGACACAGTGTAATGTTGGTGACACTTGAAGGAAACGCTGAAAGAAGAAATGAGAGAATAAATGTATTTCTTACAAGGCCTTGGGATTTCGTGTTTCCTTACTCCACTCAATGGTATAATCTTTTAAGTTACCAATTGATGCAATGTAATCCTTTAAATAAAGGGATGATTACTTTCAAATGAACAGCAGAGCTTGGAATGAGGAAAAACATGTTGACATAGAATGAAATGCTTTTGTCTTAATGGTTGCTTAGAGAAGTGCTCTATTTTCAACAGGAGAAATTAAACACGGATTTACATGGTCTGCTAAAATAAATGAAGATAAAGAAAAATTTTCAGTGCTGATATATATCCTAGACCCCTAAAAAGTTTTAATCTATCCAATAAGCAAGCATAGAATGTGATTTTGAAAACTAGAAAGTCTGCACCAGTTTTAAAGAAAACAGTATAAGGACAGTAGTGTTTAAATTAAGATCCACAAAGGTTTAAGAAGGTAATTTTTAAAATGCCTGCACCACATCCCGTGGAGATGAAGTCTGCCTGGCTTGTGCTGCTTTAGCGTGGGGGTGGGGTCAGGACTGGGGCGTGCTCCCGCCTGAAGCGGGTACACCCTGGAGTGCACAGCGTTTTCACGGGACATCTTTCTTCCTTCCCTGGGGCTGCCCTGTGGGAATTAGCAAGGAAGGGACAGAGGACAAACTGGCACGGAGGGGACAGTTGGGCCCGTGTACCACACTGATTTCTCATTAGCTCCCTCACCCTGATCACAATTTCCAGGTGACATTCTTTCTTTGGACTCCAGGCCCTCATTAGTGTCTCATTATAATGTCTTTCCACATATCAGATTTATTTCAGTCCATGCATTTTGCAGCACAATTTCCACCTGCCTGGGGAAGAAAAAAGTCGAAGAATTACCTGAAAACTACAAGCGATTCACTCGATGCCTCGCACACACACAAGCACACATACTCAAAATCTGTTAGAAATTACAGGGCGTCTTGCATTTTATAGAAGAAGCCTGAAGACAAAGATGGTGTACCACCTTTCAATCATAGTTCCTTATAATAGGAATGCATTATCTCATTGTGTACAAAGCAACACATTTCTGATTAGCCTTTTATCACACTTCCATTTTCAAAAGAATAAATCAGAATAAGAAGAAACTGCACTATAAAATCCCCCATTACTGGTTGCAAAGCAAGAGAATTACACATTACACATAAATTTCTAAATTTTTATAGAAAGAAACTGCACATTTATCCACATTTATATATGCAATGTACACACACACACACACGAGTTTTTGTCATTCTATTCCATCATTCCAGCCTAAAAACAAACTTCCTCACCTCTACATAAAACAAAGAAAAAATAAAAATGTCATCTCTGATAACAGAATTGTTTCCTCCATATTTTTCACATCTTCAAGATTTCCCCCCATGTACTCTTGAGAAAATGATAGAATCTGCTGTGTAACTTAGGCAATCGCCTAGTACGGTCTTACAAACATCACTCTCTGTAAAGTTAATAAAGATAATGACCTATTAACTTCTTTATTTCTCTATAGTGCAGTTTATCCTTGGGCATAAGGAGCTGACAATTTTATGTAAGCACGGCAAAATTATGTTCTTTTCATGCTCACTGGAAATATATTCAGCAATTAAAAATGAAATACACTGTTAACTGAAGCCGTCATTTGCAATATTCCCTATACTCATGCTTTCTCTGAATTCAGAAGAAATGCCACGGCTTCTTTCTAGCAGAACTGCATTTACTGCACTTCTTTACCATGTTTTTTCAGAAAAATCTTTGTGGGAGAGCCTGCTGCGCTGTGCCACTGACACCATCCCTGTATCCTCTAACTACTGTGCTAAGTAGGTTCCTGGTAGTTCATCATGTTGGGGGAAGTGATACAGAAAGCACACCAGGCTATCCATTGTTACCACTTTATCCAAAAGTGGGATAATAACCACTAATCTGAGAATATGATTCAGCATGTTTATTACAATATCGTTATGTCTGATTAGTTTTATTTTAGTCACTAACACATGTAGTTAACAGTCTCCAAAGACATAAAGACAGTCCTATATTTATTTCTTATCTTTGCATGACTAAAATCGATTGAACCAATGTGAAGATATAATATTGATCATTAAGCATTTACTATTTAAGCCTTAATCTCTGATAAAAGAAGAAAGGTTTTGAAGACAGAAGCATTCAGGCTGAACAAATTTACCCCACAAAAGGCAATCATATATATAAAAAGCATATAGACAATTCTCTTAATTCTCAATAAATAACAAGAAATGATCTTCCTAGGTTAGTTTCCTCTGAATGGAAGTTAAAACAAGTATATTTCTAATGAAAACTGAAATAACTTCATTATCTAAATACAGTCTAATTTTTGGCTTTAACTCAAGTGTAGAAAAACAAATAGTACTTAATATAATGCTCAGGCTTTGTCCCTTTACGTAGGTAACTTCAGAATTGACTATAACACATCATGGAATACCCACAAATGAATTAACTAAATAATTCTGGACAAGAGATATACTTATTTTTCTTTCTGTCTTATATTGCTTTTCAAAATTGAAAAATGGCTGAAAATTGCCCTCCTCCCACTTAGGTACACAGTGTTTTGCATATTAACCCCAGAAGGGTACTTGGGAGAACTGGTTTTTCTGAGATAAAACTTTTTCTGTTTTTTCAAATGAATCCATCTAATTTTCAAACATTAGTTGAAAAACTATATAAGTCTAGGAATCTATAAATTAGTCACATGGTTTTTAAGTTTCCTCTGTCTCATAAAATAATTGTTTTCCACTTTCAAGTATCTTAACACTGTAATTATTACCATTAATCTTTTTTAAAGATCAGACTCGTGTTACTTTCTGGCAGTGAATTTTAACAACTACGCAGTGTACTGGATGGGCATTCCAGTGCCCTAAAATAATTAGTGTCCCTCAGAAAGGGCCAAAACTGTCCCTTGGGAGCATGCTGGGAAAATTCTGTGGACAGAACCCCACAATGAAGGCGACTTGGACCAGCAACAGCCTGATTTAGGATTTTCCACCTTTTGGTTTAAATTTGCTTCCTATCATTGCTGAGTGAAGATAATCGCGCTTAGTTGACTAAGGGCCCATGAAAGTTTATTGTACTTATTTTTGTTTGCTCGACCATCTTTTTATGCAAATCACTAACTACTCATCTTGACCCAGGTTCCTTTGGTTCACGTTCAATATGCTGGGAAGATGTCACTCCGACGCGAAGTGATGAAGTCTGATTGGTTGGACGCTCACATTGCTGCTATAGCTGCTGCCTGGGATGGCGATACAGGAGCATGCACCCCCTCCCCGTGCAGTTTGCCGCTTTGATGTTCTTCTCCGAAGTCCGATAAGTGGATTCAGTTCTTCATTGTTTCATTACATGTTAATGAAAAAAGTTTAACTGCTATGATTAAATTTGTACTGAAAGCAGAGAGTCAAAAAGTTTATTGTCTTCAAAAATCAGAGAACAGGAAAGAAGAATGCTAACTTTATGCAGTTTTGCATGAGGTACCAATTCTGAAGTAAGATTTAATGTTTTACACTAGGCAGCTCCTAAACTATTACCTGAATGATCTTAGCATCTGAACATTGTTGAATAGAATTCAGAAATTCGAGGATACATTTAATGGGGGATTCATACATCTAAACAATGTTATCATTAGTGATTTGACCAAATTATTTCTCTTCACTTAATGCTAGTTTTTATTTCTTTTAATTCCCTGAAGACAATTCTATAATCCCTAGCTTCAATAAGCAATATTAAGTGGGATCTGTTCTGCCAAACATCTGCCAGAAATGTATAAAAGATAAAAAGATAATTTGGAATGCTGACCCTGGGTGTCAAATTTGGAAAGGCCCCTTCTGTGGAGCAGCGGTGCGGAGTGGTCCAACAGCTCCCTCTACTCCCTCCAGGGGGAAGTAGCATCACAACAGCCCTGCACCGCGGACTCTGCACTGGGCTGTGAAAGACGCTCCCGTGTTTCCTACTTCCCAACCGGCTCTGTGCGTACAGACCAGGAAACCTGCGGAAACCCTCCCATAAATGCTGCCCAGGTGAAACCGGGCACAAGTTTCTCTTCATTAGTCGACTTGATGACTGGCCGGAGGTAACAATTAAAGTGAGTTATTTTACGGTGTTATTAATGCATGGAGTATTAAAGGTGACTCCATTTGTCATGCCTTATTAGTAAAAGCATGGGAAAACATTAAAATTGTAATAAACCCAACCTCTCCTCCCCTCCTCCAAATTCTGCCAAACTGATTTGACTTTCCCAAACCAGCTCCTTCTGGTTTGAAAATGACCAGGCTTTAGGAGGGGTTGCCGGTCCAGGCCAGGAAGAAGCAGGGTGTTATTCAAAACATTGATGTTTTGGATGCCTTCCTGAATTAACAATATTTGCTTCTGAGGAATATACCTAACTCAGTTGGTCTTTTAATTCTGGGACTAGTTCTGGGTGTGGGCATAGAAAATACAGTTTGATTTTCACTCCCAGATGTCTGTATTGAGATGCAGTAAGAGCTTTAGCTTTGAAGAGACGCTTCTGCTCACAAAGGAGTTTGCATTGTGTTTATTAAAAGCACAGAAAAGACACACACATGTATATCTTAAGTAAATAAATTATATTTATTATATCTTAGATAACTTTAATGCATTTAATGTTAATTAATTAGTTAAAATGTATTTATCTAAAATTTTTCATCATGTTTACCCAGGATTTAAAAAAGGCTTATGCTAATTTATGACTTGCTACCTAATTTAAATTTTCAAACCTAATTTCCTCAGGAAAAATGTTTAGACATGTGATTGGTACTAGTTAAAAACTATATTTATTATTTGAAATCCTTTGCCCCTGATACATCGTGCTCCTAAGTCACCTCAATGTGATTTAGTTTTCACTTTGAGTGATTTTCCTGGTACAAGTGTGGCATTCACGCATGCACCCATCCACTCGTTCATTTCAGGTTGCTGAGGACTTACTATAGTTTCTCTGGGCCCCACACCACAGGCTGGGGCAAGGGCTTTGAGAAGCGCCCCCACCCCCACCCCCACCCTAGCTGGGCACTGCTGATACCCAGGAGGAAAGAGCTGGCAGGAGTGTCACCACAAGTGAGAGAAATGAGGTGTGGACACTCTCAGAGGCGTCCGGACTGTGGCTTCATTTGCCTTTTACAAGCTTACCATGGCCTTGATACCCATATATATTTTGAATAGCCTATGTCTTCATGTGCATATTTAGAAAGTACAGGCTTTTACCCACAAGACATACAACTATTATTCCAACTTGAAAACCTGCTCTCTTTCAATAGTCTGTTCATTTTCTCTTCCCTATGTACATACAAACTTGCATACTCCATGTGATACAGCCATTTATCAAATTAAAGCAAAAATATATAATCTATGCACTACTAACAAAGAAACAGCCTTGTAAAATATGAATTTGTTAGCACCTCATCCTCCGAATGTACATTGATAGGAAATATAATTAAATCAGCATTTTTTACTACTCACTCAGCATAAATTGTGGCTAGCTCTGCAAGACTGATACAGTGCATTATTTGTGCCCATGAAGACAATAGTCTTCCAGCCAGATTTTTTTAAATGATCTGCAAGGGATCTCCATGCCCCAACCTAGCAAATGAAGGCAGAATGTTGAACAACTTCATCCCAATCATGCCACCCAGAAATTGTCATCATGCCCATTGTCAGCCCACTGTGTATGGGAGATGTCTGTGAACCAAGAGCTGACAAATAGACGGTCTTATAGGTCTCTAATTATTGGACCTCTAGTATTTCATAGCAGCTCAATCCTAGCAACTGTGAGATAAAGGAAAAGTATCCTATTATCTGGTCCTTAAACCATCCAGTCTCTTTATACTGGATGCTGTCAGTCAGCTTGGGTGGTTACAGAAAAATACAGTAGCCTGGAGGACATGAACAAGATTAATATGTTCCTCACACTTTTAGAGGCTGGAAGTCCAAGGGCAAGGCGCCGGCAGATTTCATGTCTGGTGAAGGCCTGCTTCCTGGCTTGGAGACAGTTGCCTTCTTCCTATGTCCTCACATGGCCTTCCCTTGGTGAGTGGTCCAGGAGAGAGAGATCTAACTCTGTTCCTGTTGTAAGGGCATGAATCCCATCTAGAGGCCCTGCCCTCCTGACCTCATCTAAACCTAATCACTTCCTGAAGGCCCCACTTCCAAATGCCATCATACTGGGGTCTAGGGCTTCAACATATAAATTTGGACACAAACATTCAGCCCATAATAGCTACTATAATCTTTCTAGGCTAGTATGACCCCTGCAGTTCATCTCTAGAATCAAATTGGTGCTATCAAAATGGTGCAGTTTAGTTTTGAAAGACTCTTAAAATAAATACTAAAATGAAATGCACCAAAAGAAACTTAAGTGAACCAAACCAGACCAAGCTTAAAAGTCCCCTGTGATATGTCCCCACCCCCAGCCTTGTACAATGTGAAGAGGACAGAGCATGCCCAGTGGCTTACCCATGTGGAGCTTACTGTGACCTTCGGCTTTCCTCCTGTCTTGGTTCTAGTACTGGCACTGGAGACCCCGTGGCATCACGTGGCAAAGCCTCTAATCCCAAACCCCATAGTGACTGTTGAAGAGACTTATGGTGACTCACAGGAGATCCCCACAGGATCCCCTCTCAAATTCTCTGGTTCATTTCTACAGGGACTGCCCCGAATCATTTTCTTAGAAACTCATGGCTGCGCCAGAGGACCTGGAAATTTGATTTAAATCCTAATTTTTTTACTGACTTCCTTTATTCTTCTCGGATTCAGCTTCCTTTTGTATTGCACCTGGGCTAAGGCTAGTCAGAGACATAGTTGTGACAGTGCTAGGGACCATGGCAGGTGTTCCCTGAGGGACGGACATTGCAGCCTCCGTGCAGCATTCCTCCAGGTGAGCGTCCTGTGATGAAGAGCAAGGAGAGCTGGTGCCAACTTAAAGTCTGTGGTGCCCACTGCCTTCTGCCTGAGCTCCCATGACCAGGTGCACTCTGAAGAAGGACATGGACTGACCAAGGGAACGATCCTTCCTGCCACTCTGCCCCAGGTAGATGTTCAGAACGGAGAGCCGGTCCCCATGAGAAGCTGTGGCTCAGATTTCCCCAGAGATGTGAACAGTGACAGGGAGTTGTCCCATCTTCCCATGGGATGTGTAATTTCAAGTTTAGTGGAGAAATTTTCTCATCGCCACTTTATCCCATTAAAATACCCTAAAAGTGAACACTGAAGAAAAGGAGACATGAAGGTGGAGTCTTTGCGTACATGGGAGGACTTTCTCACACTTGAAGGGCACGTGCTGCCGGTGTGAGTGGTAAGTGTGGCTGAGGAGCTTCTGAAGTCCAGGGCCTTTCCACGCGGCTGGTGGAGTCTGCAGGGTCCATTGCGACCCCTGAGAAGAGGCACTTGACCTGGGCTTCTGGGCTTCCAACCCAGAGAAGCTGCTCACCATGGGCACTTCTTTCAATGTGCATGGATTCCAAAAGTTCTTGGTTGGCTCAGGAATTAATTAACTGTNGAAATTTGATTTAAATCCTAATTTTTTTACTGACTTCCTTTATTCTTCTCAGATTCAGCTTCCTTTTGTATTGCACCTGGGCTAAGGCTAGTCAGAGACATAGTTGTGACAGTGCTAGGGACCATGGCAGGTGTTCCCTGAGGGACGGACATTCCAGCCTCCGTGCAGCATTCCTCCAGGTGAGCGTCCTGTGATGAAGAGCAAGGAGAGCTGGTGCCAACTTAAAGTCTGTGGTGCCCACTGCCTTCTGCCTGAGCTCCCATGACCAGGTGCACTCTGAAGAAGGACATGGACTGACCAAGGGAACGATCCTTCCTGCCACTCTGCCCCAGGTAGATGTTCAGAACGGAGAGCCGGTCCCCATGAGAAGCTGTGGCTCAGATTTCCCCAGAGATGTGAACAGTGACAGGGAGTTGTCCCATCTTCCCATGGGATGTGTAATTTCAAGTTTAGTGGAGAAATTTTCTCATCGCCACTTTATCCCATTAAAATACCCTAAAAGTGAACACTGAAGAAAAGGAGACATGAAGGTGGAGTCTTTGCGTACATGGGAGGACTTTCTCACACTTGAAGGGCACGTGCTGCCGGTGTGAGTGGTAAGTGTGGCTGAGGAGCTTCTGAAGTCCAGGGCCTTTCCACGCGGCTGGTGAAGTCTGCAGGGTCCATTGCGACCCCTGAGAAGAGGCACTTGACCTGGGCTTCTGGGCTTCCAACCCAGAGAAGCTGCTCACCATGGGCACTTCTTTCAATGTGCATGGATTCCAAAAGTTCTTGGTTGGCTCAGGAATTAATTAACTGTCATAATAGTAAAAGGGCACCATAGAATATAAAGTACTTATTGTGAAAACATAGATTCTCACCACTTCATGCCCTTCTTCAAATAATGCCCTGATCTCTTTGTAACCTGCAGCAGTGGGTGCCAGTTTGCGGGCATAGTGAGGAGAGCATTTGTAGGTCCCTGACCTGCAGTGGCTGGAAATGGCTCTCCGGGGAGTGTAGGGATGGCCAGAACTTGTGTCATTTTTCTCTTCTGGCTGAATTACAGCATTGTTTTCCTTTTAGCCTATCAGTTTTATGAAAAGCTCTAACTCATTACCAAAGCACTCATTCTCAACACATAAATGAACGAAACTTGTTTGTCTAAGACTGAAGCTAAAACTTCTGTCACTGTTCACGCAGAGGACAACGTGGGACTAGCTTGAGGAATAGAGGGGGAGGAAAAGGAGCAGCGAAGGTGAGACATTCAATGAAGTGACTCTGGATAGATAAACTGTGTGGAGTCCAAACACGCACTGGGCAGATGAGCAAGACTGGAAATGCAGGCCCTGAAGGCAGGCTATTCTCACCCCACCGAGAGCATGAGCAGGGCACTGGAGAAAGTAAAGGAGCCCAGAACCTGGACCCCAGGCTGCATGCTGTCTCCAGAAGAAATAAAAAATAAAAAGTGGGAGGAGACGAGGAGAAAAAGAAAGAGGAGACAGAAAAAACATATTTGGAATCAAAATACCATGTGCCTGCATGAAGAAAAGCTTGCACGTAGTAACAAAATGAGTACTGTGTGATTCAGTCTATATGAAATCAAGGAATGGGCAAAACAAATCTACAATATGTTAGTAAAAGTCACGATTGTGATACCAGAAGGGGAAGACTGATTATAAAATGCACCAGGGAACTTTCCGGGTGATGAAAGTGTCATACGTTTTATTTTGGTGCCAATTACTTAAATTATGTAATTGTCAAAATTCACTGACCCAAACACCTAAGATCTGTGTATTTTACTGTGCACAATTTATGCCTCAACAAAAATAATTCAAACAATGCTTTCTTTATCTAATTTATGACTAGACTAATACTGGGTCATTTCAATATTTTTTAAATCAAATAGCCTAAGACAGCAGCCAGTTTTCAATCCCAGGTTTCTCGAGCATCCTCTCGTGCCCATGACACAATGGAGCTAGGAGTAAATAAACAGCAGCAGAAGCCACACACTGGAGCACTCATTCAACGTATGAATCGCAAGGTTATTTTTGTAGCTGTGTCCTGCCTTCCAGTGCGGAGGATGATTTATGGTTTTCAGCCGAGCTTCATCATCATTGTTCTCACCTTTGTTTCCATCATAGTTAATTAAAGGGAAGGTCATTGTCACCTTATGTTTTAAACCTTCTTAACATAATATATCACCCCTGGTACACTTTAATAAGGGGATTTGTGAAGGAATGGTGTAATAGGAAAAAAGTTTACGGCATAATCCATCCTGTTCACAATTACACTTTAGTGATTGCACATAATGAAAGTTAATAAGTAGACAAAATGAAGGTCTGTCTTGGGAGTCATTCGAGCGTTGATTAATTGGCCGGGTGATGTAATGGAACAGGAAGATACCTAGCTTTTCTAAACGCCAGGCAACTGTGGCCAAAACAAACGTTATTTAAAGGACAATGTCTCCTTTTTTCCTCACAAGTTGTCACCCCCAAATATAACAATATAAGATTAATTAAACAACTGTTTATGAAATGCCCTCCGTGTGCCAGGCACAATGTGAAACCCGGGATGTAAAGGGTGAAGCAAGACACCATCCCTGTCCCCAAGGGGAACGCAGACCAGCGTTGGTTGAGATTCAAAGGAAGGACAAATTATTTATTCTAATGGTTACTCCCGGGGATAGGAGAATTAGTTAAGATTCATAAGAATGACTGAAATAATATTAAGTACGCCAAGCACATCTGCCAAGAAAATGTTACACCCTTGCTCCAAAGCCATTTATTTTATTTAACAAACATTTATAAAATACTTACTGAAAGACAGGCATTGTTCTGAGTGTTCTCCAAATATTGAGTCATTTAAAACCCACAACACCCCTAGCAAGGAAGGTATCATTATTTTTCCTGTTGCATAAATTGAAGAAACTGAGGCACAAGGTGATGAAGTAATTTACCTACAGGTGTGTAGTTCTGCAGAATCTGAGCTCATATACATGAGGCTAGGCTAACTTTAAAATTAGGCTGCTTTGAATGTTTCAGAAAAATCATGATTTTTTGCAGATTTTTTTTTAATTAAAAGGAAGTCTGCACAAAGATTTTATAGGATTCTATATCTTTAAGAGTAAGTTCTCTTCTTGTTAAATAGGACAACTCACCTATTGACCCAGTAAAAGTAAACTGCTGACCCAGTTATAATTTAGGAGAATGTGAAGCAAGATGAGAAAAATGTGTTTTAAAACATATCCTCCTGTGCACTTGCAAAAGGCAAGTGGGTATGTCACATCCAGGATAAAGAATATCTGAACTGAAACTTCACGCAGCAAGAAAAATGTCACATCCTCGTGACACATCCAAGTCACTTCCTTGCCGGAAGATCATTTCATGGTCTGTGAGGAAGCAAATGGGAAAACGGCACAATGGGCCTCTGAGGCAAGACAACATTTTGGCGTTTGTACTGAGAGGTGCCTGCACTACTGACCAGCCACATGGCCTTGAGTTAGAGACAATAATTTTGAGCCTTTTAAAAAAATCTGTAAATATATGAAACATTCATCTCGTGAAAACTTAAATAACTCGCAAAACTACAGAGTCAGTTGTCACAGAGTAGGTGTTCGATTTATAATGTTTATTATATCTGTTTCTTAAATTCTCTGATTGTTATTTATGTTACTGTTGTAGCAGAGTGGTGATCCTAAATCCCTTCACCAAAGGAAAAAGTCTACAATGAAGAAATTAAGAAATAGGGAAGTGTGACACAGCTTCAAAATCTTTGTAACAATAATTTTGGCATATTGACTCCCTTTGTCCACAAAAAAGCTGAGGAAGACTTCCATCTCTGAGTCTGTGTTCACTCACCCGTCTGCTCTGCTCCTGGTGCCGTAGCCGCACGGCGCCAGCACGCAATAGTGGTCCAGTTGCTGGGTTTTTGAATGCCTTTTAAAATAGCATTAGAAACTTCATTCTTTTTATTTCTTCTAAAACTTTGGTGATGGAATTCCCCCTGTGTTCCTGGCTAAAAGGACATCATCTCCATCTTAGAAATTTTTATCTTTTTTCTTGCTTTTGGCTTACACTGAGGAATAGAGAGATTATCTTAGATGGATTGACTTTCAACTTGACTCTACTTTTTTTCCCCCTATGGCAGACTCTCTTACGCAACTCTTCTTGTTCAATAAGTATGACCCAGAGATTGGTATGACTGACTATGGTCCTGATCCCTGAAGATTCTAGGATGTCAGATGAGAACATGTGTGCTGACTTCCTGACTGAAATCCATACCTTTATAGCAAGTTATGAAAAAATGCTGAGTCCTGGCCCCAGGATTGCAGGTGATGGAAACAAGTTCATGTGGGTGGGGAACCCTTATGCTTCTCTGGCCAACTTAATGTTTTGTCCATGGTTGTCTTCAGCTCTGTCAGCATAATTAGGGCAGTTGAGATTTCACATTTGGTAGACCTTCCTCATGGACAGTTTCTATTAATCTTTTCTTTCTTGTAATTGGGCCATATTTTCTTGTTGCATTGCATGTCTCAATTTGGAGAAGTGGACATTTTAAATATTATAATGTAGCCAGTCTAGAAGTCCTTCTCTAGGGTTTATTCTTGCTGCCAGTTGTGGGTCTCTTCAGTAGCTTCTCTAGTGTTTTGGCTATGAAATGAAGGCAAGGCAAATTTCATTTTGTCATTTTCTAAATGTCAATCATATGTTTCAAAATGGAAACAATGATCAGCTATGACTCCAAGCAAGAGTAAATAAAGTTCCACTTGCATGCGTATTACCACTCACCAGGGGATCTTTCCCCCATTTAAGTCTAAAGCAAGGTGGGTTTTGGTGAGCTGCTGCTAGAATCCACCTGAAGAGGCTAGACATACCCAGCTCTGCCCCCATGCAGCGGCAAACGTGCAGGAGACAGTGAGTAGCACAGAGGGCCTCAGAATGGAAGCATTGCTTTTAAACACACATCGGTGAGGCCCTGCCCCCTTTCTGTCTTGCAGAGAGTAAACAATTCACCAGAAGGAAGTTCCTCAAGTCTCCCAGACTGCTTAATGACCATGTGCACATTGCTCTGTCTCTCTCCTCCAGCTACTCACAGGTGACATCCCCTGAGCTTCTGAACAGGCCCCTGGACACATCATCTCACTGTGCACAAAGTAGAAGTGTGTGGGGTCTCTGTTACCCAAACCACGTGGCACAAAACCTCGGGCATGATTTGACAATAATCCAAACCTCTCATGTATTATTTATGATTATACTCAGTGTCATTTTCAAACAACTTTGTGACTTTTTCCATATATTGCCTTATAAATTATTCAGTAAAAATGTATGTTTGGGGATTACCAAACTGCTTTAAGCAATGACTTATGGAATGTTCTTTCGTTTTCTATCTTTCATTTATTCTAATTCACCAAACTTTTCTCCAGCTTTGATCTTCGACTTAAAATTTCAATTGGGACATGCTTTGTCAAGTTCACACTAATCAAAACAACTGCCAGCGTAATTTATTTATCAGGAAGAGGGTCTGCTTGGCATTCTGTCTGAATGACACCCACTGGACTACAAGGTACTATTTTCTGGGGTTTCCAACAGACCTAGGCATTGTATACTGAGTTCTTAAAATGTTCTTCATTCATATAAACACGTTTCAGAGGATTGTCACACAAACAGTTCTTGTTTCTCCCATTATTTTCAGTGACCAAAATTAGTCTCTGAAACTGTATGCTTGGTTGAAACAAATGGTAGCTCACCTCTTGACTGAATAAGCAACTATCTATTATAATGGGTCATCATAGGTTAAAGTTCTATCTAATTTAAGGATTTCATGATATCTCATGGTTTAAGTCAATATCCCCTATGGCAACCCAATTCCTATTTGATGTGTAAAGTATACTTTACTATTCACATATTTGGTTATTTGGATTTTCACTATTTTATAAATGTAATAGTTTCAGGTTGGATATTCGATGGTTTGTGCTCCATTGGGGAGATTGTGAAATATTATGGCAGCCACCAAGAGTAAATTCAAACTACTATCAAGTTTATTTGATGCCTATACATATTTGTATAATCAGTTAACTAATAGTTAACTCAGTCAATACCAACTAGTTTACATTAGAAACAAGTTGCCATTGAAAGTAATTGTCCAAGAATATATGTATATTGAACTTTCATGATAAGGTAATATGTTTATTAATGAATAAAAACTATAGCTTCTCATACATTATCAATTCTATTGAAAGCATATGGATTTTGGCTATTCTACAAAATATTTGAATATACAGTTTTGCACCTAAATTTCTAATGTAAATGAGCCAGATGGAATATCCAGGAACACAAAAAGTTAATCATCTACTGTATTTGTTTTTATTGCTTCTATAACAAATTACCACAAATTTAGTGGCTTAAGACAACACAAATTTAGCATCTAATAGTTCTGCATTTGAAAGTCTAACATGGTTATAGAAATTAGGAGAGGAAGTGGAGGGGTCTCTCCTGCTCACATTCCTGTCTTGGAAAGCGATGTGGACATGGTACTACTGGAGGAAATGAAGGGACAAATTTGGAAATAAGGTCAGGAGTTAGTTTGGTTATAAAACCTGACATCTCTCTGGCAAGTATGACCATGAAGCTGCACCAGTGTTTAATCTCATGTGTATATAAACTTTCAAATGACCATAGAGCCACTGGAAGTCATGGGGCTGAGAATCAGACCATTGGAGACATTTGGGAGACAGGGGGAAGAAGAGGCACTGGATGTCTAGAAAAGAGATATGCATTCCAACCCCAAGATGGAGACAGTGAAAATGTTGATAAAACTTTCAGGGGTCACTGAATATCTTAAAGCCTGGACAGGATAAAAAAAAAAAACCTATGTGTTTGTTATTTTCTGTCATCCTCAATGGACCATTGTGCACCCAGATAGGTAAATACTATTCCTGGTGTGTCTATGAGGATAATTCTGAATGAGGTTAATATTTGACTCAGTAAACTGAGTAAAGGAGATTGCCCTTCCAAATGTGAGGGAGTCTCATCCAATTCAGTAAAGACCTAAATGAAATGGAAGACTGAATAAAAACAATTCTTCCTCTTAGCCTGACTGTCTTCCAGCTGTGTCATCAGTCTTCTTCTGCCTTCACATTTGAACTTGAATCGGTACTATGCCACTGGCAGTCCTAGGTCTAAACTTCTTAGCCTCCATAGTCAAGGGAGTCAATTTCTTATTATAAATGTACATATATACTATTGGTTCTATTTACTGAAGAATCTTGACTAAGATACCCTGTTTAAGGTTATAAACAACTAAATTCATGTCATATCTGTGTTAGATGAGAAAAATTCAACTTTGTACTCATAGTGCCATAACACAAGCTACTAAATAGTTATAGCATGTAGAAACTGTGTCTGGAGCAGGAAATCTTTCTGTATGGATGGTATACCTGATGTGTTTGGAGTTCTTACTGAGTAGGGCTCTAAGCTGCCATCACCAGTACAGATGGAAAGGTATCATTGATCATGTCCACTCACTTCCACACTTAACTTATGCTTGTTGTTGGCTCAACATTGTAATTAAAAATTGACAGAAAAACAAAGAACAAAACAGTCATCTGGCTCTTATGTTCACTGGCTAGCGTTGAAATGTCTCTAATATATGTGATCAGCATGCTCATTCCTTTCTTGTTTCTCACAACTTTCTGTTTGTCACTACTCCCTGTGTTTCACAAGTCCTTCTGTATCATGAATTCATGTGCCTCAAAACAGACTCTGAAGAATCTATGCCACGTTCCAGCCATGTTCCACCCTCCCTCCTCCCCCTGCCCCTAGATGCACCCGGCATCCTCTTCAGAAAAACTTGTTATATCCGAGCACCTAGGCAGAATGCAACCCCTCCATCTACTTCACCTCCTCTCTGTTCCTGTTTCCTGTGCTAGCCAAGAATTCCAGCTTGATACCCTAATTCTTGACCACTGCAGCATAAAACCCTCACCAATAAAATGTTTTGAAGTTGAAAAAGTCATTGCAAAAGACTAATTTCAATTTTTCTTAGCTACAATAAATCCTTCTCAGAGAAACAAATTTTACCACTGAAAAGAGAAAAATAGTAAGGTGCTTACCCAATCCATTTTTAAATGAGGAATCAATAAAACCTACTAGCTTATTGTTTCTGGGTTACCTTTAGAGTGGTTCTGAGGGAAGGGTCTATGTACATTAATGCATGCAAATAATTCAGCATTTAACAACAGCATGAAAATTTTCTCAAAGGAAGAAACGTACACACATGCTTTCTCATATGCTCCCTAATTTATCACTGTAGTCTCCTAAAGTCTAAGGTATTACATTCTAGGGTCCTATTAAATAAATCAAAACAGCATATTATCTGAAATTAGGAACCAGACAGGACAGCAGCTAAAATTAATTCATTATAGTAATCTCCTCCGAAGAAACTCCCCGAGGGAAAACATTATATGCCCATTTCTGTGGGCAGGGATTTAAATGTATCTCTCTTGTTAGCTATACATGCCTAAAACCCTATGCATTAAAATAAAAATGTACCTCTCCTCTCAGAAGGGAAACCTAGAAGTCTGCAGTACTCTCCAAATGAGTCCAATTAAATTTAATCAAGTGACACATCTACATTTTAGAATCATATTGAATATTTGAGAGAGAAAACAGGTCTAAAGATAGATGTGCCCATGTACATTTCCAAACATTTCAACCCTTACCTTGCCAATGCAAAGAAAACCCAAGCTGAGAGCTATCAACACTGACACATGTGTATGGAAATCCAATCATCCTAACCCCTTCATCTTGAAGCTACACGTGCAAAAATAATAACTGTGTTCAACAGAAGTGCTGTTAAACACTGGTTCCCAAATTCCATTTCATTTCACTGCCAGTGGGTGTGGGATGGGGGGCACTAAGTGGCATTGGGTTAGTTGAAGATAATGTGATAGGGGGCTCGAAGCCCTCCTTGGATTTCAAGCAGGTCAACTTGTCAAAGCTTTATGTGGAAGCCAATTACATTAATTTTCCACAGCAGCCAAATACATATTTCATTTCCATCTCCCACAAGAGATGGGGTCCGGGGATCCTGTTTCGAAAGGCTCTTATCACTAAGTAACATTCATACCCCCAAAGGAACCCTTGGCAGCCGGTGGCCCATTGATGTGATTGAGCAAGGCCCAGGCTGCCCGACGCTGCCGTGGAGCCGCTTACAGCTGCCCGCGCTCGGGGACAATGGGCGTCCACGTCGGCCACATTGTCAATAAATTTCAATTACACTAATTGCCAAGAGTTCAATGAGTGCACTTTGAAAGGGGGAGAAAGGAATATAAAAAGGGAGCTTATGCCTTGTAGGGCTAAAGAAAAGGAAGTAATAAATAGTCTGTGTTTTCTAATGGGGGCATTCAAGTATTTTTCAACATGGCTTAACCAGATTTTACAAGCTGTTTCAGCTTCAGGGATCCTGTTTTACATTTCTTTGTTACTGTCTCCAAACAACATATACAGAAACTCAATTATGTGGCATTATATTTCAGGGGAGATTTAATTTCTAAGTTTTTTTTACATCAATTTGCTCTGCTTGGATGGGCAATGTGCTGAGTAAATTTGGGGAGGCTGTTTTGGAAACAAGTGGGACCACTTCAAATACTCAAATACTAATCCCCACGGTGGCACAGAACCTAGGGTGGAGTGTCCCTTATACATGCATACCCTCAAATAGTTTAAGAAATTTGAAAAGAAAGCCCTGTGAAGCTGCAATGGTCACAGATCAAGGTAGCTGTGTGCTGTGCCCTGCCTTTGTTAGAAGGTGGGATCTTGACCAGTTTTTCACCATTACATAAACCATCATCGTTATTCACTCATTTTAGTAGTCACAAGAAAGAAGAGAGAAAAGGCAAGAATGGATTCTTGACATTTAAGAGTTTGAGCAGCTCCCCAACACCTGTTTGGTACCACAGCCCCACTGGTATTGTCGCTCCAGAAAGAATAGATGTGGAACTATCAGCCAGGGGATGCAAACACTGGGGACATCCATATGGACCGTCATCTTGCTGAAACCTTTGTTGACCGGGGCACAATGAGAAACTGCCTAGTGCTTTCTCCTACAGCTCTGTTTAAAGGAAATCATTCAGGCTTCCTTCCACTGGAGGTGTCCTTTATTATGGCTCGTTGCTGCAGGGAGAGCACGGGCATGGAGCCAGCTTCAGTCTGAACCACAGCCTTTAACCTATGCAGACCATTTCTGCATCTGTGACATGCAGAGGATAGCACACCCCTTATTTAGAGGACAGTGCACCAGGCACTAACCCATTTCATCCTCAGATTGGATCCTCAGGGTCTTCTTTGCTCATCTTCTGACACAAAATCTGAACACCAGAGAAGTGTGATATTAGTCAAATGATGCTTCAGTAATACTTTTAAGTCATTGCATTGCTTCTTCCAAAGATATTTTCCTTTAAAGTGGTATCTCTGTTCATTGAATGGAAAGCGTTGTGCCCTGAAAAGGGGTTTAAACATCAAGGAGCAGAGGGAGAAATTGTCATCGCTCGGTCTTTGGAAACATGGTGCTAATTACACCCGGGGAGGATTAATAAAACCAAGTCACGGTGGTGACAGCACTTCTGAACACATCCAAGGGAGGAGGTCACTGGGCTTCCCTTGGTGCAGGATTGTGCCCTGGTGACAAAATGGGCAATAGTGCGGTACAGGATTCTGCCACTGCCTCATGTGAATGAGCTGTCTCCACCAAGGATGAGTACGGGGCTATTTCTAATATGGCTCCCTGACTTGTCAGGCTCCATCCCCTGCGCCTTTAGTTGATTGGTTGGTTGGTTACATGACCCACCCTCCCAATCTTCCCAGATCCTTTGTGGCAGAAGTTTCACTTCTGTGGTGAAATGAGGAAGATAAACAATGGAACGGAAAAGTGAGACAGGGGAGTTTAGGGCCACTGGACCCTATTCCTCAGAGTACATGGGACAAAGCTCAGAGTAGACACATTTGCACATGTGTGTATCTCAAGAGATTCTTAATTCTCTTGTAAATGCTTATTAAATGTATACAAATACAATTTGAAAAAATGAAGTGCTTTGAAAAAGGTACAAATGAGATGCATCTTATTCCTCAAAAGCTTACTTACCTCAGCCCTGGCGTTTCTTCTGCCCAATAAGAATGGGCAACACATTTTCCTGTGCCAGTGGCCTCTGTTATTGACCATCCCAGAAGGCCACAGTTCTAGGGTTCTCTCATGAGCTTAAGCACTGTGAAATTAAAACATCTTGTCATTTACAGATTTGGGATTAGCTCCTATGCATCTATTTGTATAGTGTACCTTAAGAACGAATTTATGTTACAGACACTGGCCCACAGTGTCCATATCATTATGGGTGAAATGAGACATTCACACGGACTACGGTAGAGGAAAGGGGACAGCATGGCTTTTCTCTCAAGGGGAGCAAAAGCCTCAGCCCTTGCTCCAAGGGGCTTTTACTGTCTTACCGGGCACATTACATGAAGGTCCTCATTAACTATGCACAGCTTGGCTTTAGGTGGTTACCTTATACAGAAACAAAGGAGAGGATGCTGGTAATCACACCACAGAAGAGGGATGTTTGCAAATGAAAAGGGTAAAAGTGCTTGAACTGGTTACACTAGTCCTTGGAAGGTTCAGCATGGATTTTAAGGAAGTTACTTTGCAGTAAAGGTTTGACACCAGGGGCTGGGCCCATGCCATGCAGAATGGTCTCCTACAAATACAGACAAGTTCATTTGAGAGAATAGGGAGAAAATAATTAATTCAAGTGTGTATTTTAGCCAAGAATAAAAGGAAACTCAGGTTGACTAATAAAATGTGAGCGCAAACTTCCAGATGAGTGGAAGAGATTGTTCAGGAAGTAATCAGTAAGCTATGAGAGAAAATGACTTTTGCAATTGGAGAACATAAGCTCAAAGTTATATAGAAACAAGAAGAATGTGTTGTAGCTTTAAAGAGATATTTTACACTTCAGGGATTAGGTGAGACCAATCCTGCTGAACGCAAAGCAAATTAACTCACTCAATTTATGAAAACTGAAAATATGAACTAACATGAAAAAGAGGAGAGAGAAAAGTCACAGCAGGAAAGGGTTATTTTGATTTGAAATGTAACATATTTACGTTTAAAGGGGTTAAACAGTTTCCTCATTGACACTTAGGAGAGTTATTTATTTTTACAAGCTGAGTTTCCTTAAGGTTTTTAACTTGAATTTTCTTCTACCACAGGGCTGGGCTGTCTCGTATGGTATTTATTTAGTGCAGCATACATTGGTGTCATCAGCTATTAAGTATTATGACACCCTGATCAATACCTTTAGAAAAATCCATGAGCTAGAATGAAAAAGTATCATCACAGACCTCGACGAGTATGCAATATTAATTCACTCGAAAGACTGCACGCTTTACTCAAAAGGCAGAATCAACCCTCAGGGAGCGTTTACCCACAGGCATTAAGCAGTGGCAGTTAAGAATATTGCTGCCTTGGCCTTCAGGAAGGTTAAGTGCACCGTGAGGCCTGTTATCTTGTGTCATTGCAAGACAGAGAGCAAGTATGAATTATTATTTCCTCATCTCGACCTTGCTCTTTTTAGAGACGACTATCCCTCTACTTTTCCCTGAGTTATCAAGGATATTATTATCATTGTTTTATTATAACAATGAGGATGATAATGATGGCAGTCTCACGGGGTGATGTTTACTGAGATCTTCCTGGATGCCAGGCATTGCACTAAGTATTTTTACATGAACAACTGCATTCAATGCTTAAAATGCCCCAAGAAGTAGGTATTGCTGCTGATTCCATTTTACAGAGATGAAGTATGAATTTAGAAGAAACACATAACATTCTTTTAATAACAAAACTAGTAAGCAGTGCAGCAGATTTTGAACCCAGACCCCAAACTGGTTGTTAACACCTCAGTGTGGAGCTTCTTCTATTCCTTACAAATGCATTGTCCATAGACAATGGAGAGGCAGTCCTATTGCTTGCACAGGTTGGAGCAATACAAGCTTGGCGTGAGCATCTTTCCCCTGAGACTCATTATTAATTCCAGCAAAGCTGGTGGACTGACACCAAGATGGATTTTTAATGTAACATCCCAGGATGGATGAGGGAACCAGATTCTGCCAGCTGAGTTCGGGCTTGCCATCCTCAAACACACCTGTGCATGTTGAGGACACCTGCTTTGCCTGGCATGTGGATCTCAGGCTCCTCTGAGAAATTCAGGAAAGTTTCCATGGCTGAACCGAGTTACTTGCTCCCTGGGGAAGCTTGAGGGTCATCTGAGTTGCCCAAACAGCTTTGTCTGCCTCTTAATTTTGTTTTGGGTTTTCTATTGGAGAATCCCAAATGTGTGACTAGAAGCAGGAGCTGGGACCTCTTGCTGATGGTGACTAAAAACAAACAAACAAACAAACAAAAACACCTGAATGAAAGCAGTGGGCAACTCACCTAAGCTCTCTTGGGATAGGGTTCACCCTCCAGATCCCAGTCTTCCCTGTGTGATGTCCCTTTACCCTGCCTCAAACCCCCAACAGAGGGCTGCATCTCTGAGTGCTGAGATTAATGACTTTATACATCGCAAATTTGATTACTTCCATCTTAGAAAGCTTAAGTGTCAGTCTTATCTGTGATCTAATCTCTTGACCCATTTTGGCAACTTTTTTAAATTAAACTCCTGAAGATGTCTGGCCAGAATCCTCTGCTGGTTTCAGTCTCTCGACACACAGCATAACTTGTCGGCAGCAGCTTCTGCACAACTCCTCAACGATGCCATACTTTCCAAAGTGGGGACTAATCATCCTTTATATTTACAACCTTCACAATGGGGGGGTCTTTAAAAACTTAAGCCATGTGAAATTCTATGCTTTTGCCTTTGTAGGTTCACATTGTTTTTCCGAAACTGCCAGTTTAATGCTTAAGGTGTTTTCGAACTCTGTGAAGCAGGGTCTCCAGCACACAGGCTAAGTAACCTCCAGAACGTGATGTATTGAACCTGGCAGCAGCCGCTCATTCATCTTTGAAGTAGAGCAGGAGCATCAGTAATTCCGAAAGGCATTGCATTAAAATGGAAAGACCCTGATGGCAATTGAAGGTGGTTTTTTGTTTCTTGTCATCATCCATTTGTATCTGCCAATAGCCTCTAGTTAAATCAATGCCCCTGATAAATATTGCTTGACTGAGGAAATAGAGCAAATCATCATTTCTTCGTAATGGATATTTATCTCTTTTTTGGATAACATTTATTTTTCAGATGTCCACACACACAACCTGTCCAATTTTATAAGCAATTAACACAGTTCATTTAATGGGCGACTTAAAATTAAGGCTATTGAATGTACAAAAGTTTGCTTTCTTGACTGTTAATTTGTTTTTATTGAATTAGAGTTAATTATAACTGATTCACAGCACAGGAAACAGACTCTGGGTGCCCGGAATTTGTTAGTGTCACCTCTCACTCCGCTGACTTTCTCTGGGCAGCCACGCCTACTCTGTGCCAGGCAGGGATCGCCGAGTGCTTGCAGTTTTGTACTGATATTAACAGAAAATGGTAAAAATAGACATTTTGTAGTTTCCATAGTGTTTTTTTCTTTTACGATTTTAAAGACAAATCAACTGCTTCATTTGTGAAAAGAAATAGCTTTTCCAAAAGAGAAATCTGCTGGGAAAAGAGAAGTTGACATAAAAAAATATTTTGACTTCTAAATAGAGACCTGAATTCTGGAGTGTGGATGCCTTCTCAACGAGTCTAGAGTCCCTAGAACCAGTGCCACACCAGTGTAAGCCTGCCCCTGAAAGGACAGGCATTCGCCCTCCGACCAAGGCCCGTGTTGAGGAAGCAGCTGTCTTATCCATGTAGCTAGTCTGCGCCAAGTGTATTAGCTCACAAGTGGGGGCAGTTACAGGCAGATACACCAGACCGTAGTTGTGCTCCCATGAAACTCACAATTCCAAATGCTGGCTCTGCTCATGAGATCTTGATGTGGTTCATTGGAACAAGTTGCTGCGCTGATTCTGATACGCATCCTCTTTAAAAATGGTTATATAACCTGCTTCCCACAGTCCATGCCCTGTTTGGGCAATGGCCGAAAGAGATGATTCCTCTCTTCTCTCGGGGGTACAACTGAGGACTCCATTTACTTGGCAGCTGTTGGGAAGGGTGGTCTCAGTTCCAAGAGGAGCCCGCTCTTCCTTGACACACGGCCTTATCACGATGTGGCAGCTTGCTTCTTCACAGGCGGCAAGGGAAGACTGGCTCTTCAATTTGGTGAGATGGAGTAGTCAGGGAGTAGGTGGCATCCTACTATTTCTCAAATCATATTGATGAGGAAAAAACAGTAATAGGTTCTGCTCACACTCAAGGAAAGAGAATTACAACAGATACTGATTTACTGGATGTGTCCACCACAGGGTATATCCCTTGAATAAATGCCAGATGCCCTTATCCTCCTTAGTATGAGTTATTTTCTAGATGGTTGTATTATCCTATTTCACTTATGCAGAAACCTTACCACGCCCCACTTCCCAATAAGCCCACCAGTCATGCCCAAGTGTTCCCTAACAGCATCACTAATACAGCTCAGGGGGGCACTCCACTGCACCAAACAAAATGTGGTTAATAATGATATTAGTACACAAAATGAAGATATGCAGTTTTGCTAAAAAATTTAATAAGATGAGAGATAATTGCTATTCTAAATGTCATCCCTTTTTAAACGTTTGCTTACAAACGTACAGAAAGGAACAAACTATTTATGTTAAAATCTTTCATCTTTGTATATTCCAAAGGTCATTACAAGATATTGTGATAAGGCAATTTTGCATTCCCACCTTAGAAGGCATGCACCCTGAGCAAGGCCTTTCTTCTTTGTGCTAAGAGTTCTCTTTACGTGTATTAAGAATTCACATGCATTTGCTGTCATTTAATGAATTCAGAAGTGAATTAATTCTGTCTTTTGATTTTGTTGTGGCAAAGTCACTGAAGTTCGTTCATTTATATCATGTTCTTTCTAGTTGTCAGGAAAGATGTGTAGGCACCAAAATGACAGATCTGATCCCTGCCCTTGTAGATTTTATGTGGATCTGTGAATCACGTTTCTCATCGAACCTGGGGCTTATCACCACGTACCCTGCCCTGCAGAGGCCTACAAGGAGCTCCTCAGCTGGCAGAATCTATGGTGTGGTGTTCAGAGTCTCTGTGGGGACAGTGCTCTTATTACTTGCTCGCACTGGACAAATGGGCACCCAGATGTTCTTGCTTTCATGTCTTCTGAGTTTTCTGATCTCAACTCTCCGTCTTTTGGTCTTGGATTCTTTTTTTATACTCCTTAACACTTCACTTAATCTTACTTGCTGTAAGATTAAGTGAAGGCACATCTCTTGTGCAATTACAGATGCCCAGGGATTTGGCAGCTTCTTGTTTGCCATTTTCCTGTGTGTCTCCTGGCTTTTCTTTTTCACCTTCAGTTTCTCAAGCATCATGGGTCCCTGCTCATGCCTCTGAGTCTTCATGCCCAGCCTTGCCCCGGCTCCCAGCCCCACATCCATGCTGTCCCATACTCAACTTCTGCCATGGAGTCTGGCCCTCAACACATAAGGAGCCATTGTCATCATGTTTGTCCAGGAAGTTCTCAACATATACTCAGTAATTGCTGGTTTATAATCACTAATTGCTTTCAAAAATTCTTAAGGATTGTAAAAGATCAATTTCAATGCCAATGCCAATGAGAAATTAACTTAAAGAGAAATTGTACCTTATTCTAACTTTCTTTTCAGTAATCCACATAGACATTTGTAAATATCAGGTATCCATAAGTGGTATGAATTGCTACTTTATGAGACCAATGTGAAGCCACAATGGTAACAATGTGAAAATTCATAGAACTCAGGTGACACAGGAAAGTTGGATAATTAACCTCACCTTGCTTTAGTTTTGGGATCTGTGTAAAGTTTCTGGATAATTTTTATCAGCAGTTCTCAACTGGGGCTATTTTTCTACCCTCCTCCTTGCTGCTGGGGACATATGGCAAAGTCTGGAGACAGTTTTGATTGTCACAGTCGGGCAGAAAGGATGCAGCTGGCATCTGGTGACGAGAAACCAGAAATGCTGTTCAAGATCCGGCCATGCAGGGGACAGCATCCCACAGCCGAGACTCACCTGGTCCAAAATGCCAGCCATGCTGAGGTGGAGAAACCATGTCTTACATAAAACAGAAATAGAGGGACTATTAGAAAGAGATCTGAGAGTTACTTTGAAATATTTGGAAGAATAAAATTATTTGGAAAAATAAGTATTTGGAAATATTAATAGTACAATAAAGTGTCTTGTTCAGAATAATGTGCGAAATTTGTGCCTAGTGCTAAATGCATCAGGCAAGTATTTTCAGATATGTAAAACAAAGTCCCTTTCTTTGATATTTCTAGCATCTATCACACTCAGCCGACACAGGAAGACGCAGGTGGCGTGGGTGGCACACAAACCCAAGCTTATGTACTAAGGTAGGGAGGGGCGAGGAGAGAAAAAGGCAGCGCCATCCAGCCACACACTGACTTCCCCCAAGTGCCTAAGGAAACTGGTAATGACAACTACCTCTTAAGCGACAATAGCTTAGGAAAAGCCATTTTCATGATTTATTCCTCATGCTGATTGTTAGTGACTTACAGTAAACCACGATTCTAAAACCTACACTGTATCAGTGCTTAAATATCATAAAAGAAAAAGACAGAGTTATTTAAAAGTCACTGAAGGTTGCTGGCTGTTGGGGCTCAGTGGATTCAGCGCTGGACTGTGAACCAAAGGGCTGCTGATTCACTTCGCAGTGAGGGGCACATGAGAGGCAACCACATGTTGACGTTTCTCTCCCTCTCTTTCTACCTCCCTTTCCCTCTCAAAATAACGAAATAAAATATTTTTTAAAAAGTAACTGAAGGAACTAAACAAGCATCTAAGAATGACATCATTCTCTTTCCAGGGTATGAAAGGCGTAATGACATTTAGAGAATAAAAAAAACAAAAAAACAACTGCTCACACGACACTTGTCAACAGCAGCAATGCATAAACACAGACACTTAAATTGTCTACATGTTAACACACAGTTACTAAATAAATACTCCCTTTGCTGCCTGCCACCAAGAGTGACCTTTTCTCCATCAAAAGGCAAAACAACAGCTATTTATGGTTCATGTAAAGAGTCTGCTGTGTTGCGCCCTTTATTTCCCCAAGTCCCTGGCTCATTTTTCACTCGGACCATCAGAGGCTCTCCGGTCCCCCGCCCAGTGGCCTGGCCAGCAGTGGTGCAGATGTTATCAGGCCCCTGACTCAGTTGCTTTGGCAGTGATCTGCAGGCAGGCACGAGTGTCAGTTTAAAAGAAATTGCACCCAGAATGCAACCCCCCTGGTGGCAACTTGTACCAAGATATGATCCTGGCCACTGAGTGGTCTGAGTCACACACAGCCTCCTGGACAGTGAAGGGACCAGTGCACCTGCCTGAATTGCAGTCACACCATGCAAACTTCGCTCATAAAGGACACAGTTCAGTCTCACTGTGTCATTAGCTTGGCTCGAAAAGAGCAAGTAAACAGAATCAAAACCTACTTTTTAAAAAATTCATGTATTTATTTGTTTATGCTGTTTAACTAAAATATTAGCTAATAAAAAGTTGTATTGATTTTAGTCATTCCAGAATTTATTTTGAATATAAGAAGACTGTGAGAGTAGTATAAGGAAGTGATGGCAGTAAACTAGAATGAAGCCAAAAGTGATTAGTGTCTATTACCTACGAAAAGGAGGATGGGAGATGAAATGGTGTCCCCCGTCACAGGAAGCTCACAATAACGATGCTTTTTGGCATGGGTTACATGGGAACTTTACACCAACCACAGAGCCCAGGCCTCCTCTGCCTCTGAAGGAAGAGGAGATTTCTTAAAGGTATCCACTCAAGAGGCCAATCCCTTCACGGTGTAGGGTTCAGGGCCCCGTGAGAGGCAGAATGTGCTACAGAATGAGCTAATGAGAGTGAGGCTCCCAGCTTCCCCAGGAAGGGAATCAGAGGCAGTTTCAAACAAGGTGGGGTGTTTGACTGGGTCTCCAGAGAAAGCTGTTGGAGTGTGAGGAGCGGGGTTCAACCGTTCCAAGATAAACAATAGTATATCCAGAGTCACGGAGGTAAAAAGCACCTGGCATCCGGGACAGCCTAGAATCTGGCATGGTCAAACATGAATGCACAGGCAAGTAAGGCAGGAGATGCCCAGGACCCACCCACTGTCAACCCCTGGGCCATGTCCTGATATTGCTGTGGCTGAACAGCTGCGGCCCTTGCCCTCAACCTCTCTGGTTTTCTTCATTTGTAGGTTAGGAATGTGAGATCTGAGGGTTCCTTAGGGCTTCCCAGGAGGTACAGAATATGTTATATGGTTTCTTTTAAACCCCACAGCAAATTAGGAAAAGAACAAGTCTTAGCACAGACCCAGAAATGTCTAATATGGTATTATTGTTAATATTTTGCCTGTTGGCTCTTAATGCTCAATTATACATTGCATTAAACTCACAGTCACTTGCAATGTCCAAGCTAATACAAGCAGCATCATTTTGGCTGACACAGTGATTAGTGTGACTGGGGCAAGTGCATCTTTACCAAAATCCCTTTGCCATGTGCTCATTAATAAAACAATATTAAGTGATTGAATACAATGGGATTCACCTTTGAACTCATTCTTAAAATGGTATTAAAGTAGTTATGGGAGGACAGACAGGCAAAATTGACAGTTAATTTTCATTTTATCACATTGAAAGAAATAATTCACAGGCTAAATAATTTCATCCCTACATGTAAATGCTTTTCCAGAGGTATGGCTGAAAAGTATGTATTTCTCATAAATAGCTGGTCAGTACATGAAACTGCCATAAGTATACATAGCCGTGCCATTCGCATAATTATTATGAATTATGTTATATTATCTCCTGTGTTATTTAGTACAAACTAGGTAGTGACAAAACTTTCCTCAGAATAAAGAACCATAACCAATGAGTCTTCCTTAATAGTATACTTCTTTAATTAAATTATGAAGGCCAAAATGCTGAACCTTATCACTATTTCTTCATAATAGAAATGTTATAATTTTTCATCTCTCAGTACCAATGAAACCAAATTTACCAAGACAGGTTTAATATGAATTGGATGAAACTCTAGACCTAAATTCTCATTTGCATGAGATGGAAGGATAGAAAAAAGAAAATTATGAAGAAATAAGCCTACAGAAATTAAGTGTGGTAGATTATATCAATATATAAATCATTGGACCCGAGTGTTTAAATGTCATTAAGAAAAAAACAAAAGTTGGAGAATGTTTGTGTGAAAAGGAACGGAAGAGAGATGGCAACCAGCCATGCAGTTCTATCTCAACACAAACCGAACAAAAAAGTCTCTCCACTAACACAGCAAATGGGGACGTGGACTATTTTCAATATGGTTGGAATAATAGATTGATATTAGGCACTATTAATGGCCTATTGTTAATTATTTTCGATGGAATAATGCCAATTTAGTTATGCAGTATAATTGTTCTTAAGGGAAGCAAACTAAAGTTCATAGCAATAAATTGTCATTATGTTTTGAACTTATTTACATTTGTTTCACTGGTTCAGTGAATACATGTGTGTGAATATATGTACAGCTATGTCTGTGTGTGTGTGTCTGTTTCTGGAAAGAAATACAATCAAAAACAATATTAACTATCATGGACTATAGGAGAGCCCGAAGGACTGGAATAATAGCAAGTCTAAAAGTAATTTTAAATGATTAAAGAATAGGACACAAATTGTGACTGATTCTAATTATTTGAAGAGTCAAAAATAGACCAATTAAATGCTAGCCTAGCTAATACTATATGAATTTCTTGTGCCTCTGAGTCTCTCCTTCCTGTAACATAGATGGTACATAGACGTGAAGCCCATATTTAGAGTGTGTGGGCCATATTTTACTGGCTGTAACGTCTCTATCTGTCGGACACCCTCCCTTACTGCAGATTTTGCCAGACCTGAACCACAGCAACAGAACCCAGGACAAACCCACCACCAATCAGAAACCAAGAAGAGCCATGGAGTTTGGTAGAAGCCAGAAGATCCAAACTGAGGAAGGACTATAGAGATGAGTCCTAATGTCAGCTTAGCCTGAGAACTAACGCAGGAAGAAGCACACACATAGCACATGAGGACAAACAGAGTTGGGATAATATCAGTAAGGTCACGGTCAGGGAAAGAGAAGTCTCTTTTTTTTAAAGTTGTTTAATATAAGAATTTGAGGTTGGCACAACCATTGGAAGTGATGGAGGGAAAAGTTTTGGGAGATTTATCCTGGAACTTACAGAAGACAGTATTTAGGATCTCACCGTGAAGCCCCAAAGAGGGTAGTCCTCGAGAGAATGATGGGAGATGCTCAGGAGGTCTAAAAGAGTCTCCGAGAAGTTCCCAGCCACTCTCTGATGCTGATGCTCAAGGAAGCCCTGGAAAACCGCTGTGAATTGTGCACTTGTTCACATACCCAGCCACCAGCACTAATAGAGAATGAAGGCATACCCTTCTCCCCCGCTTCTAGACCTCAGAGAAGTGTTTCACTGGAAGAGAACGCTGAGAAGTATCGTGTCTGCATGCAGAGGAGCCCCTAAGAGAGACAGCAGTGGTGCTATGTCAAAAACAGATGATCAAGTATGATCTGCCATTTTGTCAGGTCAGCATCCCTACATCCAGTCGATGTTTAACTTTCAAATAAAAACAATAATATCATGTAATGATTACATGCATGATTGAAAACATACTCTCCTTCTTTCCAAAAGGGAGGCATATGTCCCAAACACTAATTAATCTGTCTCCAAAATTGTTCATTCTTGTTTTTTAAATCATGCTTTTCTTTGAAAATTTTACCTATTTATTCACTTATTGATTAAGTGATTATATTTCCTGAGTGGTATCCCCCCATCCCTTGCCTTCAAAGGTATAAACCTGTGTTTAGGGGTGTGTTGGAGATGCAAACATTTGCTCGATTCCCCTTTTATTCTACAGGATTCACTATGTCCTGTGTGTATCACCTACACACCTGGAGCTCAACCCTTTCATTTCTCTCTGGAATAAACCCTTGGGAAGAGCAGTGTGAGATCAACTGATGGGTTGACCCGGGTGGTCATCGCATTCCCTGAAGACTTCAAAGAGTCTCCTCTTCACCCCTCGGCATCAGGCCTGTGGACACCTCATCATCCTGAGGCTGCGGCTCACAGATGTGTTGATGGCTCGTGTGCACTGATTTCTGATTCCCTTTGTTCTGAAAGGGCTTGCAGATTCTTATTTCTTTTCTGTAGTTCTGAGTTTCCTGAAGGAGAGGAAATAAACCACATGATCAATCCGGGACAGCTAAGCACTCTCAGCAATTTGAGAGAGACCTCCACCGTGAGGCAGAACAAAGTGAGACAAAAACTGAAATGGAAGGAGACCTAAGTGATGTTTTTTGTAATTGTGGATATTCCCCTGTATGACTAATAAAACCAGGCAAGGACCAGTTCTTACAAGGTGAAATCTGAACAATAAATTCATTTTTCATGCTCTTTTACATTAAAACCCACTGGTCTTTTTTATACTTTGAAAGGATGGATCTTTTACCCATTTATGATATTGTAACATCCTTCACTGGGCATTTGGAAAACATTTCTCCAATGAGTTTTGCAGAGCTTCCAAATCTTGACACATTTCATTTCAAAATGTCAAAAATTTGCCATTATTAATAATGCTACCAATCTCATCAGAAAAGTCTTTACGTATTGAGAAGCTGTCAGGCTCATGCTTAAAAACTCAAATTTTATCCTTGGTAACAAATACTGTCCATTGTTTTCCTTGAAGTGTCAAGTTCACTTGATTTCTTTTTGGGAAAATGTCTACAAAATGTTTACCTAAGTCCATATAATTATAGTCCGTCTGTCAGTTGTTGTTTCAATTAAATATGGTGTTCCATGAAGGACATGGCTAATTCAGCTTTTAGCCCAATCACAGAAAAGCCATTGCCAAGCCTCAGTATGCAGTAGCAAGGCTGTGTGGGGACCTCCCGTGCCATCCCACAGGGCCTGGAAAGCAGGAGCCTCACAGGCAGACTGGAGACCAAGGGTTCCCCAAGAAATGTGGCTCCCCTACCTTCAAGGGTGGTGTGTGTGGGGCGGGGGCAGGGGCAGGCAAAAGCCTGCAGCCCCACATCACTCTGCATTTTCTCTTTAGCAATTTCTGTTTAAGTGCTGCCAGCATACATTTTTACTGTATGTATTAAGATATTTTAAATATGATTTTAGACAGTATTAAAATACTTATAAAGACTTGATATTTTTAAGATTTATCAGATCTTCCTATTCAGGACTATTCTATTCTTGGGATTGTATGTTTGCCCTGTCAGGAATTTGAAGTGTTCAAAGAAATACTCTAATATAGTAAGCTGAAAATAAATTTTTAAATATTTAGGATAATTTATTCAAATACATAATCAACAGTACTGATTATTTCAAAGAAAGTTTTACCAGTCCATTCCATATAATAGTAATTGAAAAAATAAAAATAGTAGATTAAACATCTTAAGGAGATTTATAAATTAAACTTAAAATTTCAAGTTATTGGGTTTTGATATCAACACATTGTACATTACCCTGAAACCCAAAAAACTGCAACTGGGGGCAGGTGAGGGGGTAGAGAGATTGAGGGAAAAGGGAAAAGGACTCATGGACATGGACAACAGTGTGGTGAATGTGGGGTGGGGAATATAAGGGGACTAAATGGTAATGGAAAAAACACAATAAAAAGATTTAAGAAAATCAAATAACTGCAACTATTTCTTTCTGATCTCTTTTAGGACCTGAATACACACCCATACCCTAGTCAATTTAGAATCACAAGCATTTGAAAAAAAATAGAATAATTTTGTAGAGCTTTTAAATAAAAGTTTAACAATCAAATTAAAACAGAAAATACCATGACAATAAAAATGTATTGAAACAATAAAAATGATGTAATGTTTAGAAGTTAAAATATAATAAGTAAAATATACAATTTGATAAATGAGTTAAGAATCAATGTTTTTATAAGAAAGATATGATTAATAAACTAGAAGATAGAATTCCAAAAGCAGCAAGAGATAAGGGGACAGTCACCTACAAAGGAGTTCCCCTCAGACTGTCAGTGGATTTCTCAAAAGAGATCTTACAGGCAAGAAGGGGCTGGAAGGAAGTATTCCAAGTCATGAAATCCCAAGACCTACATCCAAGATTGCTCTATCCAGCAAAGCTTTCATTAGGAATGGAAGGGCAGATAAAGTGCTTCTCAGATAAGGTCAAACTCAAGGAGTTCATCATCACCAAGCCCTTATGTATGAAATATTAAAGAGACTTACCTAAGAAAAAGAAGATTAAAAATATGAACAGTGAAAGGACAGCAAACTCACAGTTATTAACAATCACACCTAAAACAAAAGCAAACTAAGCAGACAGTTAGATCAGGAGCAAAACCATAGAAATGGAGATCACATGGAGGGTTAGCAACAGGGGAGTGGGAGGAGGAGAAGGAGAAGGTACAGAGAATAAGTAGCATAGATGACAGTAGGTAGAAAATAGATGGGGGGAGGGCCAAGAATAGTATGGGAAATGTAGAATCTAAAGAACTTGTGGCACATGGACATGAACTAAAGGGGGGATGGTGGGGGAGGGGTGTTCAGGGTAAAGGGAAATGAAGGGGGAAATGGGACAACTGTAATGGCATAATCAATTAAATATATTTTTTTTAAAAAAGACACTACCAGGACGGAATAAAGAGATTAAAAGATGGAAAATAGGAATGGGCAACTAGGAGAATAAGAGAATGGTATGAATAGGTGCAATTCAGACTAAAATGAAGAAATTGGAAAGAATAGAGAAAAGGCAACATTCAAAAAAGTAATTGTGGCCCTGGCTAATATAACTCAGTGGACTGAGTGTGGGCTGTGAACCAAAGGGTCGCCAGTTTGATTCTCAATCAGGGCACATGCCTGGGTTGTAGGCCAGGTCCCCAGTGGGGGCCACTTGAGAGGCAACCGCACATTGGTGTTTCTCTAACTCTCTTTCTTACTCCCTTTCCCTCTCTCTAAAAATAAATAAATAAAATCTTTTTAAAAAAGTAATTGTGAAGCATTTTGCTGAATGGATGATGGACAGTAAGCTAAGTCTGTCACAAGCAAAATGGATTACATTAAACTCACACCTAGACATGTCTTCATGAGACCGTAGAGCTCCATAAACAAGGAAATTCTGAAAGCACCCAAATAAAGAAGAGAATTTATATATACAGGAATTATTTGGAATTACAGTCTCAGAGCAACTGTGTCATCCAGAAAAAGCAATCCAATTATACAAACATACATTGATAAAGGCAATATACAGCAAAAATTAAAGTAAAATAATTAAAGAAAAAATAAAACTCAAACCTATCTGTTAAAAATTTTAAATAAATAATGTTTTTTTAAATTTATTAAGAAAATCAGGAAGGCAAAAGTAAAACAATATTAGATTTTAAAATAGTGACATAAATAATAGAAATGATATGTAAAATTATGAGACACTACAAGCTATTTTATACTGACAAGTTGGAACATTTAGACAACTATACAATTTCTATAAAAATAAAACTTAAGAAAATTAAGTTAAGGAAGCATAGAAAAACTTGATAGATCTGAAACTATTAAATGCATCCAGTTGCTAGCAAATTTCCACTGTCTTTTCTTCCCTCACAAAAGAAGGGTACAGAGTGCTTTCCAAATGAATTTAGTAAAATATCAAAAAATATATTGTCTCTGTATTATATACACTTTCAGAGAACAGAGTATAAAGGAGATCTTCATAACTTCTTCATAAAGTTAATATAACCTAGACTATACTTGGAAAATACTAAAAAGAAAAATTCTGGAACAATCTCACTTGCCACATAGGTGCAGGAATATACTAAATAAAATACTCACAAAGCAAGTGCCTAATGTACAAAAAACAACATTAACACCAAATAGCACCGTAAACTTAAAAAGACTTAATGAAATTTATTGAAGGAAGATTATGATAAAAGCATCTCAACTCAGAAGAACTATTTGGTAAATTTCAATCAACCTTCAATCTTCATAAAGAATTATATGATGTTTTAAATTTGAAATAGAAAGCATTTTTCTTAATGTTATAAAATATTTCTTTCACAAAATTACAATATAAACTCATAATTTAATAAAATGTCAAAAGCATTTTTTGGTTGCAGGAAAAGGACAACAATGTCAGTTACCACTGATTGTATTCTATTCACTTCTGGAAATTCTAATCAAGTAGAAAGTCTACATAAATGACTATGTACATATGTACACACATTCACACATATATACACACATATTGCATTTAATAAAATATAATTTCATTAATATTGTGAAACAGTAATAATTGTGAAACTGTAATAGAATAAAGCAAATTCTCATTCACAGGAGAAATAAAAACAATTGAACTATTTAAGAAAATGACCAAGGAATTATGTTAGCAAAAGACATAAAAATAGGCCCAAATAAAATGAGAACCTCACTATGCTCATTTGTGGTAAGAAAAGCTGTTGATTTTCACTTAATTGGTCTATAAATTCAATACATTTCTAATTTTTTAATTTTATGTAGTTCAATGAAATTAGAAATTGATAAAATGATCATTATAGAGCTTTGGAAAAGTAAAACAATAAAGCGAAGAGAAGCATTTCCACCTAATCAGAATTCAAGATGTAAACTATAGCAATTAAAGACTACATATGTGCATATGGGGACAGTGAGTATGTGACAAAGAGAGATAGTTGTCCACACAAGAAGGAACTTGAGTCTCAAATAAACACATAGAAACACATTCAATGTAAAAACGATACAGTAACTTTGGAGAACAGTTTGGTTTGCTTCCAGTTAAATACGCTTGTTTTATACTATATAGCTATCCCACTCATAGCTATATACCCTACAGAAATAAAAGATATGTCCAGCAAACACACATGTGTTGATATTCCTAACAGCTTCATTGGCATTGGCCAACAACTAGAAACAACTAGCATGTTCATCAAGACAGGAGAGGCTCAACAAACCAGGGCTGTCCGTACAACTGGGCGCTACTCAGTACATGGCAAGGAATGAAGTACTGATACCACAACATGGATGGTTACCAAAAACTCCTTCTCAGTGAAAGAAGTAGGAAAAAGGTACATATCGTATGATCCGAACTGCATACCTTTCTATAAAATGCAAGCTCATCTGTAGGGTTAGAAAGCGGATCAGTGGCTGAGTACGGTAGAGGTTGACCAAGGGGAGTGGGAGGGAAGGAGTTAGGATGAAAGTTCGGGAATGACCAAGAAATTCAACATATTGACTGTGATGATGATTTCATAGGTAAGCGTTTGTATGTCTAAATGTTTGAAACCGAGAACTCCAGGTAGGTGCTGCCAACTGTACGTCAGAAGCACCTCAATAAAGATGATTTGTTAAAAACTCCTGTTAGAGCCATCACGTCAATGACTTTATTATCCATTTCAGCTTCCACATTTAAACACAGACACACACAGTTTGATTTCCTCCCCCACGCAAATCTACAGGAGGCTGCTGAATCCGTGTTTTCTGCGCAATTGCATTCTTCCTCGCCTGCTGGCCGAGTGGAACCTGTCACTGAGCAGGGTCTCCTGAGGCACAAGGACACTGTGGACAGCTCGCAGCAGAGGTAGAGGTGGGAGCAGAATTTGGGGCACCCGCAGATGGGCAAGTGTCAGAGTGGTGCACCGGTTCCTGCCACTTGTGTGTGAGCGCGTTCCTCTGGGTAGCAGAAGGAAAGGTGCTGGCCACAGTGCAGCTGTTTCGACCCGGGAAGAAATCCAGGGCAGCATTCCTCTGAGCCGGTGTGTGGTGACGGAGCAAGGCTGCTTTGGGGAACTGCGAAGAAGACAGAACGGGCTTCTGTGGAGGGTATTTTTTCCAGGCCTTTGAGTTCCTTTCAAAACTCCAATCACCTTTGTATTTGTATAAATGTTTCTGCCTTGGCAACCATTTTCTTGGTGGCAGTGGGTCGTCTGCTGTCGGACCCCATCTGTTTAACCTGTGAACTCCGCCATCTCCCCAGTCCAGATTCCTTCAACAATCACTTTGGGGTGCCCTGAGCTTTCTTGCTTCTAAATAGCGGCTCCTGTGCTCTGGGCATGGCATTGCTTCACAACACCACAGGGAGGTCCAAGGAACTGTATTCCTAGCCAACAGCGCAGGTACCGGGATTAACTGAAAAGGGAGTACTTACATGTGCCAGTGTGTTTCTACCTCCCCTGCACCCCAAGGAGGTAGATAAGGGTGTACGAGTTATGGCAGGCTATTCACGAAGGGTATGTTCACGGTCTGAGCTCCAGCGTCCTCCCTCATCTTCGAAATCGTGGGCCTCTGTGCCCTGGAATTGCTGCACACTCAAAGGAGGCCTCATGGGCACATGAAAACATTCTGCACGGCACCCAGGGAACTTGGGACTCTCAAGGTCTGCTCAATAATCAGCTTTACCATCTGACTGCAAGATCAGAAGGTATTCACTTAGCAGTAATTAAGAGGCAAGGCTGATTTTTATCAGTTGCAGTTCATCAAGAAGATTTGATCCACACACAGGCGGCTGCCCAACACGACGTCGTTACAAATGTTGTCTTCTACTGCCACCCACTGGCCGAATCTGGGCAACCGCGCGCGGAGCGGCTGTGTGAAGACCATGTCTCAACCAGATTCACTCCCCCTGGGTTCATCCCCCACGGGTGACTGAGAAATTCATGCAGCTCACAGAGGCGAAAATGATATCTCTAAAGAGACGTAATAGTTCTTAAAGTCCCTGGCAAGAAACCAAGTTACATTTGCAATACTTGAACAGGCAAGGAAAAATAAATGAAATTTGTGTTTATGTATATATTATTATCAGACACATTTCAGGAGATAGATTTTAATTAAACCCTGAGTGGTGATGAGCTAACCAGTTTTTTGCATCAAGCAGAGTAAGTATAAATCAATGTGTTACAAGAAAATAGTGAACCACGAGAATATTGGAGAATTAGATTTTTCTTCAATTATAGTGAGGGAATTTTCATTTTATCATGTTAGTTCCACTTTCCCCATTGAAATATAGGCATATCATGCCACTCAAAGGAGAATTTAAAAAGAAAAGATACACTAGGAAAAGCCTTCCAAAATATTCTGAAACGCCCAATAAAACCAAAGAAATTGCTCTTTAATAGGCCATGAAAAATGTTGCAATTATTACCCAGTGAACCACATAAATTCTTTCAAGTTACATTTTAACTGTAGAGTTTCATTTCCATCCCCTTGCAATACAGAAGGGAAACAAACCAAGCCTAATGTTTAGTTTAAATTGAAGGGAAAAAATGTTGCCCTGATTCAGCTGCCTCATATAACTGCATTGGTGAAGGAATCTAACTTAAACATATCCTGTGTGTGCCTTGTCCCAAAATGGGAGTTTGGAAAACCCTAAACCTTGTTGCCGTATTTCGTATTTAAAGCTGCATCTCTGATGAGTTAAATGTCTTATCCAGTCAGATTATACAGCTGGTTAACCACAGAGAGAAAGAGACGGTTTCTCTTGATTCTCAGTCGAGTGGTCTTTTCCCCTTCACTACACTCCTCTCAACTGAACATTAATATTTATGTGGTCATATTCATGAGCATATTATAATATGTACTAAGAAAAACATATACTTTATAAGAATTTTTGGAGAAAATTGATCCTCCATTGAAAGCAAAAACAAACTACTTCAAGTTGCAAAATTTAGTTGTAGATTATCCTGGTCTTTTTCATCTCAATAGACATGATATTTTTCTGAAATCGATGAGAGTGCCATTGACTTTTCGTCTGTGTCTGCTAGATTTCAAAGTCCTCGCACTTTGTGGTTTAGCACTTTGCAACAAAAAGAACTACAGGTATCCACAGGAAAACCAGAATAATGTACATGAAGATGAATCATTATTTGATTCTTATCCTCGTGATGATAGCAATATCTGTTCATTAAAATTTTACTCCGTAGGCAAAATATTAAAAGTATAAAATAAAATAAAAGCTATCTATAATTCTGTTCCTGAGCATATTCAAGCAAACTATAATTGCAGTTTGGGGACACTTCCCTGAGTCAGTTTCTCTGCGTGCATGCATCTTTCTGTAGCTAATCTCTACCTCCCTCTCTCCCTTTGTTCCTCCCTCCACTGCTTTTTCATAATAAGTGAGGTAAATTCATGGTGACTTTTCCTGAAATCTTCATATAGGACCATCAAAAATGAACAGACACATTTTCAAACAAATAAGCTGTGAGCAAAAGCAGAGTGTCAATTTGAAGTTTCTGGGATTCTCAAGGGCTCTTCACCTGGGACCAATAATCCCGAGAGCAAGAGAGATCTTCATCTAGGAAAGGTGTGTGTACCTGCCTGTATGTGTTGGGGTGAGCTCAGGCAATGCGAGTCAATATTTACTGCAGTAGGCTTTTGCGTTTTACATTTTTAAAAATTTTTACTCTTTATTTATTTAAATTTTTGACTTATAACAATGTCTTTTTTTATTTTTTAATGTATTTAATTATTTTTCAAGTATAGTTTTCTGTCTATTACTCCCATCCCATCCCACCCTTCCCATTTCCACCCTTCTCAGTTGTTGTGTTTTACTTTTTAGTTTGCACAATGTTTTACACAAATACTGAATTTGTTCATCTTTGATCTATTCTTTTCTGAAAAGATTTAAGTTGACTTTTTATTATGATGTCCTTTTTGAGGTTCAGAAATTTAGTATTTCCTTGACAAATCTATCAAAATAGGTTCATAGATTATTTTTCCCTAGCTTTTAGGTTTAGGAATTTCCTCCTTACACTAGTATCCATTTATATTTATTCATCATTCATCTATTCATCTTTGTGGTTCCTTAGTAGTTTCATTAAATATATATTCTAGCTGAAATTTATTTTGGAACACTATAAACATAATCTCAATTTATTTTTTCTAAGCAGTTAACCTGTTTTCCAATGCAATTTTAAACACATATAAAATCAATGTAAAATTATTTAATTGGTAAAAAAGTATTTTTGATTTTGTTCCACTAATTATTTAGGCTCTGTCTACTGCCATTTCTCATGTCAGTTACATACTGTCTAATAACTAGTATAATGCCAGGAGTTATTGATCCTTATTTTCTAAATATTGTTTTCTGAATATTTTATAGCTACCTTGTATAGTAATTGAATGAGCACTGATAAAAAAAGGGGGGCTTGATTAGAATTAAAGTTTAATTTTGGGGATTAAACTTTAATTTTTAAATAAAAAATTGTATCTGTATACAAATGTGTACAATATTTTGAGGCATATTTTTAATATTTTAAAGCATGCCATATCTATTTATTTAAACCATACTTAGTCTTCAGATAAGGTTTGAAATATTCTTTATATAGACCTAAATCATTTTTTACTAAATATGTTTGTAGATATTTTCTACTTTTGTAGCTATTATGAATGGGATTTTGGCAACTGTTATATTTGTGTGATTGTATCTTGTACTAAAGAATGCTCTTAATTTCATGGGCTTATGTTCTATAATAGAGCACCTGATTGAGTTTGACATTATTTCAAATTACATTTAGGATTTATTTTATTTTTTATTTTTTTTAGTTTTCTGGTGGAAATCTCAGAGTACCTACAAGTAGTGACATGTTATTTTCATCTTTATGAAAAATCATATTCCATTTGTTTTTCTTGTTTTGTATGGTTATCTAAAAATTAGAAATATGATAAATCATAGAGAGGACAGTTGATATTCTTTCTTATTTTTACTTTAATGGTAATAACTCTCACTGAATTCTTAAGTGAGATGTTGGTCCTTTGCATAAACAGACATGATTGTAACGTTAAGGAACTTTCCACTTCCAGCTCTCTGAGTGATTTTTACTTGTCTGTTTGTTTCTTTTAACCATGAGGGAATATTGAGCATGATCAAATGTCATTTTGAGCTCCATTGAAATTGTAATATATGAGTATGTCCGTCACAGGAGGGGTTATTTGAATATTCACTGATCTTAGCTGACTGGTACTGCATCGGCCAAGCCAGTCTTCTTTTCTCCTTCATATGTGTGTGTTTTAATCTGCAATTTTTACCTGTTAAGTGCTTTCATTTAAGTGCTTTCATTTGTATGAAGTGATATTATTTATGTTCTACTTTACTTTCTTTCTGTAACTGAGATGATGAAACCCATACTATGACTCCTTTAGGTGGGTCTTATAATTCGGTACATTCTCCAGTAGAAATTCATTGCATATTGTGTATTTTATTTAATGAATTCTTATTTAATGATTAAACTGAAAAAGACTTTAAATTTGCCTCTGAATAAGTCATTAACTAATATTAAATAGCAAGTTATCAACTAATATGAGTAGCTATTGTCAATTAATATTATCCACATCTTATTAGAATTGTTTTGTGAATGTCTTTTTTTTCTGGTTTAGATGTAATTAATAGATGCTATACAAATTTTAGAAAATGAATAATTCAGGTCATTCCAAGATCTGGTTTATAAGAGTTCCAGAAATAATACTCTCACTTTGATTTGCTGGGGGTCCATGACAACTTTCACGACGTCACCACCACAGGAGGATTACTCTGCACGTTGACTGCACTCAGCTGGGTTGCGTTCTGCCCCACGTGACAGTGTCTGGAGTTAGAGTTACCGGAAAAACGTGTGGCACTGTCTGCATTCTCCACCATGTTATAATATCATATCCGGTCTTTAGAAAAACTTTTCACATGAGAACCAGGGAATATACATATGTATTCATAACAGCACAAATATAATAATAACAACTAGAAACAACTTACTTGTGAATTAAGGAGAATGGATGATAGTATGTTCTCACAATTGGAAAGTAAACATGCAGGTGAATAAATTACAAGGACATTCAAACATGTACATGAAACTTAGTGATGTAATTTGAGTAAAAAGTAAGTCCCAGAAAATATCTAGTTTGTATTGCTATTAGGTCCAAAGATGAGGCATGGAGTGATATGTAATATTGCTTTTTTTTAAAGTAAGGGATAGAGGTTAACTTGGGTAGAGTAGTTGGAGATAAATTAGAAACAACTCAGGAGCTACCGATTATTGGTGATGTTCTAGTTACTGAGGGGAGCAGTTGGCTCAGTATAACATTAAATCATCTGGTTACTTGGTTGAAATCAAAGAGAACTATGACTCATAGACCGAGAACTACAAAAGGAGCCCCTGCCAGGCTCCGTCTCACATACGCTCCAACAAACTTTTTAAGGCAGCTCTTCTTGCCGGCACCCGCCACACTCAACGTTCTCTCGTTTTCCACAGCCACATCTCTGCGGCCCTTCCCTTGGACACCCAGCAGCTCGCTCGGTCATTCTGACGCAGACACAAACCCAGAAGTGCAAGGGCATTGGCACCTCCTGGAGCCTCCCTGAATTAAAGCAGACTGGGAGCCAGGGGGCTAACAATCCGCTTCCCGTCACCTGGTCCTAGAGCGGAGGTTGCCGCTGAGCTGGCTCACAGAGGTGGTTGGGCCACTAACACACCTTTCCTTTACCTTAACTTGCGTAGCTTCCCTGCTCCTTGCTTGTTGATTCCCCAGCACACACACTCTTCTTGTACACTCAGACGTTGGGAGTAAATAGGCTAATAGTTAAAATTTAAAACCATTGTAATTCCAATCATGTATGCTAAGGGACAGAATTTGTTCTGCACCTTCCTTGTTTTATAGTATATTTTGCATATGTTTAACAAAATAAACTGCATATAAAGTACATAACCGGATGAGCTTTGGTATATGAATTTACAAACAAAGCCATAATCACAACTGAAAGTACGAACTCCCATATTTTGTGTCTCTTTGTCCCAAATCACACCCTTCTTTCACCTGACTCTTCTGTTTTTCTCTAGGAGTGTTTGTGTACTGTTAATATTATTTCTTTATTAAATCACATAATTTTTCATTGCAGCCATTTGGCCCTAAAGTTCTCTTGTTGGGAGCATTTATATTGCAAATTCAATTTCTTTAAAAGATTCCTGAATACAGTTTATTTATTTCTTCTTAATTAGCCTGGTAGTTTATCTCTTACACTTGATCTTAGCCAAAAGGCCGAGAAGCGATAGTTTATCTCTTTAAACTAATGTGTCCATTTAATCTAAGTTGGCAAACTTTTAAGCATAAAGATATCTGCAATTTTTTATTATCATTCTAATACATATAGAGTCTATAACAGCCTTCTCATCTTTACTCCTGATATTGGTACTTTGTGGCTTTTCTCTTTTTTTCCCTGAGCAGTCTAACTAGACAGTTATCGAAGAACCGGGGTCTTGTCTCATCGACTGTTTCCAGTCCTTTTCTTTTAATTTAGTTGTTTTCCATTTAATTACATTTAGCTTTCATGTTTGTTATTTTCTTTCTTTTGCTTACTTTGGCTTCAACATGCTCTTTTACTTTCTTCTGGTTTTCTAGAATGACTAGAAAGAGTGACTACTGTCACATGTTCTTAAGTGGCTGATGAAAAAGTCTCCTGCCATCCGCTTGGCTGAGGCTGATAATTCAAGGAGTTAAAGTTTTTAGAAGAGTAAATAATTCAAAGAAAGAGCTACATTAGTATTTTTCTTACTGTTGTTATTATTTTGTTTTTAGACTTTGGGAATCCACTTGTTTTCATGGTTGGAATAATGCAAATCAGTTCACACTCTTGCTTTGTTCCACCTCTCTGACTCTGCAATCTCAAATGAGCCTCCAGGTTTCTCATGAATTTAACAACTCTCCTGATGTCTTTCCTGCCTTTTCTATAGTAGATTTCCTGCCTTGTATATAATAGCAACTAAACATATACATCAGCAATTATTTCTTTATTCTTGAAATTGTACATAATAACACACACCACCAGTGCTAACAGGGTAACAACATATACGTTAGACCGTAAAATTCTCTTTTTCTGGGCATTTGATAAGGGCTTTTTATTCACGGTTCAACTCTGTTTTCAGATGGAGGAATTATTGTATATGACCTTTACTTTTTAACTGTATTTATTCGAATATCTTCCATAAGGAAACCAGTTTCTCATCCATGAATCTACATTACCTATCACCCAACTCCAAAACTACTTCTTTTCACTCTTTTCAATACTTTGGGATCTAAAGTGCACACACTTTTTCAATGTCCTACAAAGTAGATTTGTAGGACCACACCTACGAAGTTATTTTAATTTCATCAGGGAATTTTTGTCTCTTTTCAGTGTCCCGTCTCATCCAGGCCTCTACTCTGGTCTTCTGTTTTGTTTTTTGCTGAGCCAATATTTACATGTATATTCTCATTCTTCATAGTTCCTGTTGTTTTTATTTTTTAAAAAATGTTCCCTTTGAACATTTTAAATTAGTAGTTTATATTTATTGTACATATAATACAAAGAAGTAAAAGAACAGATATTTTTAGCCCCATCTAAGATAAAGAAGGTTAATAACTGGTACATTTATTTGCAGCATCTAGTGTTTTTCCCTCAAATGACCACAGCAATATATATGATCCTATATGCTCTTCCAGATCCTTTCTGATCTCCATCAGGGATGGCTTCTAATTTACTATCTCCTTAGACTTGGCAGGTATTTGTGACCGTTTTCATTAATAGAATGTGGCAGAAGTCATCCAACCTGACTTCCAAGGTTAGATCATGAGTCAACATGACTTCCAGGTACCTCTCTCTCTAGTTCTCACTCTTTTGCTCTTTCTCTCCACTCTGTCTTTGAAACCCAGCCACATGGGGGAAAAGTGAAAAGTCAGATCCCAGTGTACAGCCAGAAATCAGCATGACCTCCAGTGAGCAAACAAATGAGACTCAGATGATCCTAGATCCAGCCTTCGAGATTCACCAGCTGGACTCCAACGAGGGTAGAACAGAGATAAGCCATCTACCTTGGCCTTGTCTAAATGTCTCTGTGAATCTGTGAGTGCCATAAAAGTTTATTTTATGTAACTCTTTTGGGGTGGTTTGAAAAGGAGAAAAAGAGACAACCATTTAGGTTAGTCTTTTGTTTTCCTAAGTCATACTGGTCACATCACTCTGCAGTTTAATTTTTTTCCTGACCAAAATAACAAGAATACACTTCTGACTTTGAAGACTCCAGGGGGCACCATTCTTACAGTCTCTCTATATAATTGTCATGTGATCAGTGACCCAAATAGGCATAACCTGATAATTTGATTGGGCATTTTTATCTTCTTATTCCCATGCTCATAAAATGAGTGCACATATTTATTAGATAGACAGGTAGATAGATGATAGATGATAGATAGATAGATAGATTGATAGATAGATGAAAAGGTGTTTTGTGCCATTGTTCATTTTATAAAAATAGGGTCAAATTTTATACACAGTTGCTTTAGTTTTCATTACACTTTCCTTGCTTGGGAATATTATATCTTCCATATACAAATTCATACTAAACTTGTAAAGGCTCAAAAGAAATTTGTGCTGCTGCTAAAGGCATTATTAAGAGCAAATTTATTATTTATACACAACTGTGATATTTCCAATTGTAGAGATTTCTCAAATAGCAAATACAAACCCATAACAAGCACAATAAATATATAATTGATAAAATGTGTGCCTTTGAGGTCAAAGACGTGTTATCTAAGAAATGAACTCCATATGATAAGGATTGACCCAACCAAGGGGCAAGTGTCAGCCATGTGCAGAGAAGTCCCTCTGGAATGAGTTCACAGATCCCATAAGGAAAGGGGACCATCAACTCCCACCTTGAACAGAGAGTAGAACAGCAGACCCAGAATAACTCCAGCCTCATCAACTCTAGACAAGACATGCTCATCTTCTGCATGCAGTGGCAAATTCATTATTACCATGAGTATGACTATTACTTGACATTAGACCATATGCAAGTCATAAATTTGATACATGAATATCAAATATAATAATATTTATGTACCTTTTTCCTTTTCTTTCATGTACGTTTTTACGTTACTTTCATTCTCCTTTGTGATGGGGTAGAGGAGAATTGGTGTCTTAATTGCAACGTACTTGCCAACAGGAGCCTGAAGCTACAAAACTACCTCATGCCTGTGCATCCGGTAAAGCTTCTAGATGGTTTGCATTGTTTTGCGGGAACAAAATCAGTTGAGGTGATTAATATGCTATTAAAACCTACATTTTCTCTGATCCCAAATAATTTTATAAAGCAGCCTAAAAAGCTTCCTATCCTGAAGCTGAACAAACCAAACCATATGTAGTTACAGGAGCGTCTGTGCCCCTGTGTGTTCTGAAAGAGTCAAACTGTCTTGTGTCTGAGAGCAAGAAAGAGAAGTGCAGATATTGAAAACAGCAACGTCAGCTGTGCCAAATTCTTCTTCGTTGTACTGTTCACAATCTGACATCATATTAAGTTCTAAATTTCCATTCCTTCTTTCCCCCATCAGAATATATGATCTATAAGGGTAATCCAAACAGGCTCCCTCACCGTATCATTATATGCCCACTATCCAGGACCTTCGACAGTCAGCAAATATTTCTTAAGTAAATAAATGAGTGAACAAGGTAAAGGGTACCTCTGTCAAGTGATGAAATGAGCTCTGGTATCGCTGACACCTGAACTCATTCCTTGTAGCAGGTCGCGGAACAAATGACAGCAATACCATTTCCCTCCGGGTTACAACTGAGAGAAAGACTCGTACATTTAGTGGACCAACTCCTGCTTTTCATTTGTTAGAGGAACTCAAATGGCATCAAAGACAAATTCTTATATTTTGAAAAGTTCAAACACATTAATATCCTATAAACTAAGAAAAGTTCTTCTGTGAAGCAAAATATCAAGTTAATGAAAGCCAAGCTATCGGAAGCCTGGGAGAGAAGCTTCGGCAGGCTGTGACATGTGGCGGACTCTGGCCAGCAGAGTCTGCCTGTTGTGGTTGACAATAAGAATAAATGCACAGGTGACAGCAATCCTGTGAAGAAAAGGGGGACGGAAAGGCTAATCACTCAAGGGGAGAGTCTATGAATGCCTCGCCACTCCCTCAAGAGGAGAGTGCCTCAACCTTTGTCTAGACAGGCTTTTATTGTTTGCCTGGGGTCTTACATCAGAGAAAGATTTATTATCTATTACATAGAATATTATTTGCCTACATTTTAGGCACAATCAAGGAAATGAAAATAACATGCAGAGAGGGGTGGCAATGAGCTGATTAGCTCTGTCCTTGAGAAAATTCATACAGGCTTTGGAAATTACCTTGGAGAGAGACAATACACATTCATTGTTTTAGACCAGGGTGATGGAGTTTTAGCAAGAACAAGCCATAATGGTCCATATGCATTTTCTGGGCCTGATTCCCACAGGAAAACTCGGTTTGAAGGTCTGGCTCCTGCCCACCACCTCACTTCTGTAGGTTTTCCATACGGAGCTGTCACATTTGCCAGACTAAAACAAACCGGTCCCCTATGGTGACAGACACCTAGCTTTGTTGCTTTGACAAGGAAAGATGCCTCCTATCTCACAGCAACTCTGCTTTCTGCACCTGCATGTGTGGTGTTCCTGATCCCACCCAAAAACCCCAAAGCAATACTTTTAATGTCATATAAATAGTTAACTTCAACAAAGCTAGGACTTTAAACCATCACCTTTTGAAAGCATTTTACTGAGAAATGAAGCATCCCAGAGGATGTCTTCAAGTGTCTGATTGAAATTCTAGGCAATAAGGAGAACAGGAGAAAAATGATTTTGTAAGCTATTGAACAGGCAAGAGGCCATTGATGAACTGATAACTTGAAGCATGGATGTATGCATAAGGCAAATACTTTCATTCAAATACCCTGCAGTCTTTTATGTACAAACTTTTGGAAAACTATTTGGAAGAAGTTTGGGGGCATATAACAGTGTGATCTCTTGGGGGCTCAGAGAAAGCCTGATGGAAACTCTCCTTAAAAAAGGAAAGGTCTGGGCCCTAGCTGGTGTAGCTAAGTGGATTGAGAGTGGGCCTGAGAACCAGAGGATGACGGTTCAATTCCCAGTCAGAGCACATGCCTGGGTTGCAGGCCAGTTCCCAGCAAGGGGACACATGAGATGCAACCATACATTGATATTTCTCTCCCCCTCTCCTTCTCTCATTCTCTTCCCCTCTAAAGATAGATAGATAGATAGATAGATAGATAGATAGATAGATAGATAGATAAATGAAGGTTCTGGTCATTTCTCTGGTGGTAGATTCTTCAAACCTTTGAAGAATTATTTTCTAAATTTGTTTCTTTGTAGATGTGTTCAATTGAAATGTGAACTGTATTAAAGGCACAATTAACAAATACAGTAAACTTATTCAGTTTGAGGACAAAGATATCTTATTTCATTACTTCAACTCCAAAGTCTTGGAAAATTCAAATTTTTTTCTTAAATTAGCCTCCCCTTTTCTGGTCAAGACCTTATAATATTTATTACTAAAATATGACTTTAATAATTTATTTGCTAACATCAGAAAGAAAATCTGAAATGGTTTAGGTGATGAGGAATACCCAGAGCTCTTATTAAAGCATCCTCAGAATCATAAATTTTTATCTATTCTAATTATCATTGTTATTTTCATTTATTTATTAAAATTTAAACAGAAGAAAATTTTTATTTTTTGTACAATTTAGCTTTTTTTTTTGCTTTTTCAGGAAGACTGGATCATGACAAAAACAAGACAATTTATATCATATTTTCTCACATAAGTACTCAAAATAACACTGCTCAAGTGAATTAAGAATAGAAACATCCTGCATTTTCCTATGGTTTCTATGCATTTATATATATTTATATATAATATATATTAAATTGACTGTAGTTAATTGCAAAATCTGAGGTTATTTCAAGATTTTGTTTTATTATTTTTACATAGCACTAACTAAGGGTAAAGTTTCCCTGTAGATATGGTTAAGGAAAGGTACCAGACCCAGTGGACCCAGTGATAAACCTAATGCTGAACATTGCATAGGTTACAGATTGTGAAGAAATATTCAGAGAAGAATGTTATTCTAAGTCACAGGTTTCATTCCATACACAGGGAAGTTTGGCAGCCTTAATGAATCAGATGCACTCCCTAAGCACCTCTGCTTTAGACCAGGTGTTTCAGAACCTATATCTGAAATTCACATCTTGATTTGGGATTTCCTTTTGCATTTGCAACATATAATGGAAAGGCTACCAACACACCATACCATTGTGAAAACAGGCAGACCAGTGACAGGTGAAAGACGATAGTGATTGTTTCCTCCCCACTAGGGCTTTTGACATTCCTGGTTCTCTTCAGTTTAAAATCCATGTTAGGTGGACGTGGGCAACACTGTGGTGATTGGGGGGGATGGGTAGAAGGGGACTAAACAGTAATGGAAAAATACAAAAGAAAACAATAAAATCCATGCTAAGGACTCCAGGCACAAACAATCTTTTTCCTTTGCACCACCAGAGATAAGCATTAGTTCTGAGATACACAAATAAGCAGTTATTAACGTACCTATGTGAGAAATAGGTTACAATACTGGTGATTAAAATGTGTCAAAGAACAAAAGAGAGATAATATGTGTGGGCTTTTTTTGTACATGACTGGAAATACAGATGAGTCAAAAGGCTAGAAAGAAGCAGAAACTGGACAATATTCCTCATAAAAAAAGAAAAGAGACGTGAAGAAATGACTTGCTTTTAAGGCTGCACTCAGCAGGGAAAACAAAAATTACACATTGAGGTCAGTCTTGGGGAGCCTCTGAGATTGTCTCAGGCTTCTTTCCACCTCTAACTCAGCATTATACTCAATTAATCTGTCCCTATCCAGAAGTAGAGAGGGATCTTAAAGAGTTTTATTCTCTCTTGCTGTGCGGAACTTTCTCCTTGGAGAGTGCGGCACACAGATTGCAAGATTAAACCTTCTTTTTCGGCTCTGAAACCCAAGCTAATATAGCAAGACCTGGCAATGTCTTACAGAGGAAAATAGTATAGCAAAACCAGGGAACATAAGTTATAGTATAGTGACTGAAACAAGCATTCGCAGCTAATCCTCAGGGCTGGGTGAGGTTTTTCTTGCCTAAGAGAACTTACCCAAAACAGTGAGGTCTGGTGAATTGCATGCTAGTATAGTCTAGGAAAATAATAAGAATCTTAAAGTTGGTGAAAATATTGGTCATTTCAAACTTAGCCATTCTTAGAAATTATTATCAGAACTTCCCATTATCCTGGACAACTTAATTTTCTCTTTATTTTGACCACTATGGCTAAGTGTCTCTGTTACAAGACATGTGAGTCTTGGTATCAACCTTTCAAAGTGTGACACCAAAAGAGAAGTTTTTGCTTGGTTTTTTGTAACCATTATCTGTATTGAAATTTTCCAAAAATTACAACCTTTAAATTACGAACTATGGGGTTGCCACCCCATGGCAGACGCTGGTGATTCTCCGTATTGGTAGCAGCAGGAAAGAGATGCATTGCAACAGCCTCTCGCCTGATTCATTCAGCCTTAATGAAAGGAAAACAAGTGATTTCTGTTGTTTCATGCTCCACTTATAAAGAAGACATTTGTTTCGCAAATGTCGCTGACTCTTACCTGTCCATTTCCTTTGTTTATTTGTCATGGATTTTCTCTAACAGTCAGTATTAGAATTATTGAAAATTAAAATAATACACTGCCCCCCCCCCAAATTTAGGTCTCCAAATCCACTGTACCTGACACAGGGCTAATAATTTAACCCCCTTTTTCACTGCTCTCTGATAGTGAGATTTCTGTGTAAAGAGAGCTGACAACTATGACCAAGCCCCTCTGAAGGTTAGGTGGAGACTGAAACAGGCACACACGGAGCAATGTGAATATCACCAAGGTAGCATTTTAGCATCTATAGTAAGATCTGCAACATCAGACTATGAGCTTTCACCAAAAATTCAAAAACTGAAAAAAGCTCAAATTAGCCATGTTAGTCATGTTAGCCAAATTGCTAACATGTTTCTCCAAATGTAAAGGAAAATATAAACATGATAAATAAAAGGATATTTATGCTTGAAATCCACATTTATCATGTAAAATAATCACATAAGAAACTTGTACTTGTAGTTAGCATGAAGAAAAATCTCACAAAACTTAAGTAGAATATTATTAACTAAAAAGTTATTGGGCTTGAAAGCAAAAGTGTCAGTGTTTAAATCTCTTTTTAAAAAAATAAATTAAATAAAAATTCAGACCACACCATTGTGATCATATTATTAGCAGTAATTGAAGCAAATAAGTTGATAACACTAAAAAATTGCATTTAGAGACATCTGGATATTCCAATAGCTAAAAGTCTGTCTGAGAACTTCAATCAATGCCTTCAAACATAAATTAATAAGATTAAATATTAACAGGGTTCTAACAAAAAGAACACAGGAATTTCATAAGTTTAAATAGTTGAACTATTTATAAAAAGGTGAGAAAAAATGGATATCTGACCCTAATACATACTGGACTTCTGTATTTATCTTTACAAGCTTACTACCCCTTGATAAATACCCATAAGATTAATACCCAAGACTAAAGGGGTATTGAGATTATGCCCCTTTAACTACTTTATTTATTTATATAGCCAAACCTAAGAAGGGTCAGACAGAGTTATTCTTAGGATGTTTTGAAATTAGTATTTTAATTATGTTTAACTGGATGAGGACCTATTTCTTTTTTATAAGCCATTTTCTTGACATGCCCAAGTTTATTATATTTTTGTTTCTGGTTTTTAATGTATTTACATCATTTTCTTTTTTTGTTTAATGATCCCAAATGTCATCTCAAACAAGTAACTTGAAGAGTGTTTATCTTTTCTTACAGGTGTGCAACTAGAGTTTATTCTTACCGATTTTCAACAATCAACTAAAGTGGCTTTAAAATTTTTTTCTGCTCTCCATCACGGAGACCAATCTCTGAGCTTACATTGTGCACCACTGTGGGTGATTCAGACATGGCTCTCCTAGTGTTGACGGGAGAGGAAAAGGTTCTCTTTGGACAAAATACAAAGCAACCACACTAAAAATGTCTCTATGCTCCCTCAGTGGGAGCAGGGGATAGAGGTGAGGTTTGTCTTCATGGTTCTCCCACTACCCAGCAGAGTGCAGAGTGCATGGTAAGATTATTCTCCTCATTTTTAAGTTAGTGAAACATTTGAAAAGAAAGCCATATATATTACATTTCTAATATGTAAATGAAAATATTTCAAATGCACAACAATAAAAACATGCTTGATAATAGTAATAATCATTGAAGTCAGAAGGCCATCCAATGGTCCCTTGAAAGAGTTGATGTAAAATATTTTGCACTATAGAATTGCAAACCTAGTGAATCGGGACAAAATAAAGACACGTTTAACAAAGAAAATATCCAAGTGAGCAAAATAGAACCAGAGATATAGAAATAAAGAACAAACTGACAGTAACCAAAGGGGTGGGGGGAAGAAGATAATGGGAGAAAAAGGGAGAAGCGTCATCAAGGAACATGTATAAAGGACCCACAGACCAAGATACCGGGGCGAGGGGGATTGTGGGAGGTGGGTAGGGCAAGGGAGAGTAGTGGGGGGAATGAAGACAACTGCAATTGAACAACAATTTAAAATGAAATAAAATAAAACAATTAAAAAAGAATGTATTCAAGTCATACAACTTGTGTAAAGGAATTATTAAATACTAGATTTTGGAAAAATGAACAAAGAAGAGGAAGAATAAAAAGATAACATAAAAACTAGGACTTTTAAAAATAAATCTAATGACTATATTGGGAAAAAACCCACTATGATAACATTATCTCTCAACCTTTTTTAAAGGTGAGAGTAATAAAATACTACATACCAATGTCACAAAAAATAGAGATGTTCAAACTTTTATCTTCATCTGTGTCTTTTATCGATTATTAAGAAAGGAGTTACTGTATTTTTATATTATATTGATAATCTTTAGAAATAGCCACACAAGTATGCTAAAAATTTCAGGTTAACTAAAATGTAAGTAATTTATAGTTTGAAGCTTATGTTTGGAAAAAATAAAGATAGATAAATAGATATAGCAATAGATCCAACACATATGAAAAAGCAGGAAAAAAAGAAGCAAAAAACTTCAGTAGAGTACAGATAAGATGATAGGAAAATATATCAGTGTAACTAAAAATGTCTGCATTCTTCCCACTTTTTCACAGTTCTCTTTATTATTTTCACTCAGACGGTCTACACCTGTTCACCCTTCATTAAAGAGCAGCCCTTCACCAATGAATAGGTACATGGATGTAAAAAGATTCCTGTTCATGCTCCTGACTAGACACCCCTGAGCTGTGTTTCCCTCTCTCCACACAACCCCAGAAGAATTGAGTTACTTCTCCCTTACTCCAACTTGACCCATCATCACCCTACATCCTTCCTTTCAAAGGTGTGCTCCTGAGGAGCCAACCAAAGACAAGTAGTAATAACAACATAGTGCATGAACTACATTTCCCTTTAAAACATAGGAACTTTCCAGCCCTGGCTGGTGTGGTTCAGTGGATTGAATGCCATACTGCAAAGGAAAGGGTCGCTGGTTCAAGTCCCAGTCAAGGCACATGCCTGGGTTGTGGGCCAATAGGGAGAGAGGCAACCACACATTGATGTTTCCCTTTCTTTCTCCCTTCCTTCTCTCTCTAAAAATAAAATAAATAAAATCCTTTTAAAAAAAGATATGGGGACTTCCGAATGAGAGCCAAAACAATTAAAATAGATTAATTTTTAAGAATCATCCCAAAACCCTGAACATTTTAGAGAGAGAGAGAGAAGGGGGAGTGAGATAAGAGGGAAGGAGAGAGAGAGAGACACATCAATGTGTTGTTTTATTTATTTATGCATTCATTGATTGATTCTTGTATGTATCCTGACCTTTTCATCAAACTGGCAACCTTGGTATATGGGGGTGGTGCTCTAACCAACTGAGCTACCTGGCCAGGGCCCTCTGCTCTTATGTCATGCAAACACCAAACAAAGAGAAGTTGGTGTATCCATATTAAGACGTGACAAAATAGACTAATCAGCAAAGATGCCATGGTTGATGAAGAATATTATTAAATCATGATACAATATTCATTAAAAAATATAGCATTCCTGGATCTATATTCACTTAACAGAAATGATAAAAGTCAGACAGTAATAGAATTTCAAGACAACATAAATAAATGTACAACTGTTGTGTGGATTTTAATAGAACTTTCTCACAAAATTATAGGTCAAATAGACTAAAATGTATACATACAAATTCTGAATGGCACACTTAACATACTAGAATATAAAGAACCCTGCACTAAATATTCAAATAATAAATTTATTTTTAAAGCACACATAGACAATTTACAAAAATTAAGTACACTACAGCCTGCTATCTACATTACAGCTATTATATTCTCTATCTTTGACCCTTTGAAAAAATACAGAACACTGAAAAGATAACATAAACACCCTATATTTTGTTAGTATTTAAAAACTTTTTTCTAAACTAACAATGTGTCAAAGATAAGCAAATAAAGGAATATTGAAAGGTATAAAAAATGTGATTTCCACTACAACTCAGTTGATTTAAATATTATTATTTCATTTCATAGCTAAGGAAGTTGAAAATTAGAGACATGCTTTAGGTGTTTTGCCCAAGGACGTGCGATGCTAAGTAAATGCCTAAACCAGGAATAAACTCAGATATTCTGATTTTAGAAACTGTTCTTTTTAATGCTATTTTTGTAAGTCTCCACATAAAATAACTAGAATAGCTAATATGCTAAACAAGACTTTATTTTATCTAGTGAAGGTAATTCTTGTCAATTGGGTGCATCTGCCTAAAATATATCCCAGCGTTTGCTGGGTTCATCCTTGCAAATACATGCAGGATTCAAATAATCTAACCATTATCATCTTTCGGTTACTGAAAGAGTCTTTCAGTATTTACAGTGGAAAAGAGTAAGTAATAAAACTGAATTTTGTGCTAATTTTGTGTTTACTCTTGTGAAAAATAGCAATCATAATCACAAATAAACCATATTGCTGATGAGATATTTGATTACTTATGAATATGACTGATTCTGTGTAAATGTGGTTAAATTTAGATTTCAAAGACATTTTGTAATATCCAATACTTCCCTCTGCATTTACTGCTATGGGGAATGTATGCTTTCTTTTGACTTTAAAATCGCCTCCAGGCTAAGGTAACCCACCTTCTGTCTGCTGAAATCTCTCTCCTGACAGACAGTAAGACACCACTACCCATTCTTCACTCCCATTTTCTTTGCATGTCAACGAACATTTCAGAATGGGCAAGTCCAAAACTAAACTCCCCAGTTTCCACCCCTGCTCCCCCTCCCCCTGGTCCTTACCTCCTTTATGGTCCCTGCTCAGTAGATGGCAATTCAGACTTTCAGGCTGCTCAGGCCAGAAAGCTTGATGGTATCCTCCACTCAACTCTTTTCCTGGCATCACACCACCACATGAGGAGTTCTTGTTGCCTCAACCACCTGCAGAATCTGACCCCACTCACTACTACCCCAGAGCTCTCCCCTCTCTGTGAGACCTTGTTGCCTGCGTCTGGCCCTCTGAAATAGCTTCCCATGTGGCCTTTCTGTCTTTTATGCCTGACCCTCATTGGGTAACACTTTCCACTATGGATGTTGAAATCCTTAAAATGGTCCTCAGTATGCTACCAAACTGCCCTCAGAGCAGCCCACCATTCTGACATCTCTTCTGCTTTCTCCTTATGACTGTGACCTCATTTCGCTTGTGTCTACCCCAGACCTTGAGCATGGTCCTCCTTTTCTGGAATTCTCTACCCTTGTTATCTTCATGGCTGACTCTTTCACATTCTTGAAGACGATCTCAAATATCTCCTTCCCAAAACTCCCTACCCTGACTATAGGAACCTACAACCTGCTCACCCCTCCCCAGGCCCTCATGAGCACCCTGAACAAGCCATTTATTCATTTTCTTCCCTTCACTTGTGCTCTAAGGTGAAGTGAAATCTCTCTAGTCATCTTGCCTGTTGTTAACTTTCTGTTCTCCGTTTCAGAATGAGAGAAGGCATTATTTGGACTTAAAATCAACACATCTGCAAATTCATAATCCCAGCCTAACCTCTAACAGTTACACCAAGTTTTAGCTAGAACCCAATTACTCTCCACATATTAACTGCAATCTTCAGAATCAATATAATTGATGATGTCTTAGTGTCCTGAGTTTATAACAGCATGACTTACTCCTGTGAAAAACACACGTGGTGAAACTAATTGCAGGTACCTCTTTGATTCAGTACAATGATTAATGGATCAGTTACCATTTTAATTTTATGAATAAACTATTTCACAGCAGTATTATTTTTAAACTAAGTGAATAGAAACAAATATTTTTAAATCTAATTTTACAGCAAAACTGTAATAGAACATAGCCTACAAACATATTAATTTATATATCCTTTGTTTAAGCAAAATAATATAGGCTTTTATATCTAGACAGGCTTTTCCACCAAGCAATTACTAAATATAGTAACTTAATTACTGAAGCCTTTTGGAAGGAATGGTGTATCAGTAGATACAATGTGGGATGTGGCACATACAGATTGAATCACAATGGGAGGTAAGGAAGGAGTAGACCGAGACAGCTATATATCTTCCATGCTTCTCCTTAAATGTCTATTTTTCATTTCAGAGTTTCTCATTCCCTTAGGTGCAGTATGAACTTAAAAGCAACCTAGATTCTTCATAGGACTTTTAGAGTATATGATAGATCAATAATTTGTTGGTTTGTTTATGAAATATGCCAACTTACTAGGACAGAGTCATTTTTAAGAGGAAGCCAAGATCAATATATATGTGCATAGATTTATGGGTGTTTTTGTTACAATCAGAATAAGTCTGTTTAAGGAACTGGAAACGGCAAGCTGGCTGTTTTCCTGTGATCTATTGGCTCCCGGGTGCCACTTTAGTTCCAGAGACTAAAAATATCACATCTGAGAATTTTATTTTGATAAACTCTCCTTGAATGTAATTAATTTTAACAGCCAGGACTTAAAATTGCAGACAAATAACAACCCAGCTGTAGTTTAACATCATAATCTCTAGGATTCACTCTGTCTTGGAAATGTCAAATGTTTGTTCATTACAGTGAATTTTAGAATTACAGCGATCTGAATTTTCATACTACATTTTCATCTCCAGGGAATTAAGGAAAGGAAATGGAAAATTATGGCTTTAAACATGCCTTATGACTTAAATATCAAAGCATGAATGTGTAATCATACCACCCAGAACTTACACCTTTTTTGTATAGTTGGTCAGATGGTCTTAGCCATGCAACTCTGAGAAATCAGGCTCGGACAACAACAGAAAACATAGGTAGATGTCTTCATCCTGTTTAATAATTTCAGTGTCACTTTCATTACACGGAACTGCTGAACTGAACTAGCTGGCTTCCCCCACACTCTAGTATTGGTCTAACCACATTGATTGGCATCACATAATCAAGCGTGTTGAAGAAATTGGACAAGGGGCATGTTGGTGTGGCAGCTGTGTTTTTAATGACCTCCCGTGTATGAAAGGCAAATGTGGGGATGTGTGGGTTGATACCTCCAAGCTACAGCAAGAAGAACTTGGTGTTGATCACCAAGTTATTGGCTGTTGTTAAGCATTTTCGTTACAAACTCCTGACTTGGCATCTGAGATTCTCTCAAGTGTCCCCATCCTCGACATCCATGTCTTATTGCCCAACAGTAAGGGAAAGACACCTTTATTTTACTTTTCAAGTGTTAATCATGAATCAAAGGAGAAAGGTTATAAGGGAGGGAATTTCAGGGGAAATAGGGGAGGGATTTGGAGGAACATATATAAAGGATACATGGACAACAACTGAGAAGGGTGGAAATGAGAGGGAGGGGGGAGTATGGGGGGTGGGATGGGATGGGAGTAATAGAATACTGTACTTAAAGAGTAATTAAATAATTTTTTAAAAAAGATTGCTGATTTTAATGCCTAAAAACTATCATGACTAATTAGTATTGTGAACACATGTGGGGAATATGAAATCAAGGTCATTTTAGCCATAACAATACTAAATAAGCAATCAATCACTTTTTCTTTTAATTCCAACTGATTTTACAAAAGGCTTATTTTACCAATTAGCAGAGCCCTTGGCTGTTGGTGAGCAGATTTGTCCCCATTTGGATATGTCGGCTGTTAACCTGAGCCACCACTGTGCCTTCTGGGGCAGAGTGTGAGCTTCAGAATGATGAATTCTCACACCTGCACGTGTTCCTGCTAAAGCAGGTTGTGCTCAGACAGCAAACCACTCATTCAGTTTCTGTTAAGCTAAGGTGTAAACATACAACCTTAGTGAGGACATTTACCTTCACGTGCACATAAAAACCAACCTACTACAGTCTTTCTCTTAACAGGGTCTACCTCTGCCATCCTCTACAGTCCTAATACTCCCAACCTAATCACAGTAACAACACCCTCCTCACTCTACCAGGAAGGTTATGGAGGCTTGAGTTTGGTAGAAGAAGAAGAGGGAAAGAGGAACGAATGGAGTGAAAGGAAAATGGGGAGAAAAGGAATATGGAAAAAAAAAGGAAAGTGTGTTTTGCAAATGATTCTTCAGTATCTGATCACATTGTTCACAAATACTGAAAAGCACAATTCTGATAACCCCATTAAATAAGGCAGGGTGTGATTGTATGTCATTACCCTGTGGATTCCTCCTGGTTGGTGACAGGAAGGAAATGTTCACTAACATTTATTTTCCTCAGGCTGAAGCTCAGTGGCTGTCGGTCTCGGGAGAAAAGTCAGAGTGTGGAGTTTCTCTTCCGGATCAAGCCTCAGGTGTGGGCATAAGGATTGAGGTGAATTCTGAACAGAGTGGAAGAAGAGTCGGTCATGTCTGTCACGTGCCCCTATTCTCACAGGGGCTTGGGGTGAGCACCGCATCTGGCGATGGAGGCCTCCAACCAAGCCCCTGCAGTCCCCTTCAGGAAGGAAGTCTCCCAGAGGATGCTGATTTCTCAGCATGGTAGTTGCAGCTTCCTCCAGGTCCTTTGGGGATGGTAACCGTACACAAGTCACAGGCCAGGACAAACAGCGGCTGGAAACAGACCTGTACAGCAAGACATCTCTGTCAAGGACCGCTGCCTCTTCCTTAAAGGGCCTATAAAAAGAGCATAGTAACATGATGCTGAAGACTCAGGGAAATCCCGAGATGGGCAGTTATTAAACGGATTTCAGCAGAAGATTGTCGTGAAGCAGTCTGCAGCGGCACAGTATGGAGGCTGAATTAGTAGGGAGAAACAGCAGCAACAACAGTCATAACACCCTCAGCTCAATCAAAGCTTGGCACTCGCTAGGCTCCTGTAAGCAGTCACTTTTTCTGAATTATTTCATTCCATCCCCCAAATGAGGTAAACTCTACAGTTCTACACTTTAACTGATAACACAACCTCTCCCAGGTCACACGGACTTGACAGAGCTTATTTCTGAGCCTGAGCCCAGTGGTCCTTGAGCCAAACCTTAACTTGACTTTTTTCCTATTTTGTATTATTTTAGTTAACTGAACACTCTCCTCACAGAAAGTTGACAACAGAATGTGATGGTGCAGCATGGAGTGAACCTCTGCAATTCCTCCTACTCCAGATAATTGCTGAGGTCGGTGGCTACATGGTAGTGGGGAAAAATTTAAAAATTATAAATAAAGACATAAGTAAATGTAAGACATTGTGCCTGCCCTCAAATCATGCACAGGTTCAAAGGATGAGCGAGCAATATGGATGCTCCACGGGGAGGTGGGGTAGACATTTGTTAGATGATTGTGACAATGAGCATATTCATTGGCCAGGGCTTTGGCAGCAAAATGACTAGGGGGCCCCATAGACTAGGGGGCCTAGATAACAGAAAAGCATTCTCTCACAGTTGTGGAGGCCAGAACTCCAAGGCCAAGGTGTCAGCACGATGGGTTCCTTCTGAGACAGTGAGGAAAAACATGCGCCAGATCTCTCCTGGATCCCGGTGGTTTGCTGACAATCCTCAGCATCCCTTGGCCTGTAGAAGCACCACCCCGATCTCCGCTTTCATGTTCCATGGTGTTCGCCCTGTATACATTTGTTTCCCCTAAAATGTCCCCTTTATATCAAGGACACCACTCATATTGGATTAGAGCCCATTTTGTTGATGTTATTTAAATCGGTTATCTCTGTAAAGTCCCCATCTCCTAAGAAAGTCAAAATTTGAGAAGTGCTGGGAGTTAGGACTTTAAATTACAAATTCGTGGAAACACAATTCAGTCCATAACAGTGAGAGTAGTTATGATCATACCGTATGTATGGAACAGAACAGTAAAATCACTATTACTTTGTATTTAAAACATGTGAAAGTTATCTAGAAAAAACCTTCGGTGAGTAGTTCAAACTTGAAATGGTTATATTCTATTAAATTAAGATCATTCCCCTCTTATTAGCTGTTATAAAAATCACCAAAATAACTTTTTACATGATCAAAAACTAAGAGCACTTAAATCTGTCTTTGCCATTCAGAGCGTACCTACAGTATTTTAAGAGTTGTTTTGTGTGGTCTTTTCATTCATGGGGTAGTGAATATATTTTCAATGTGATACTATTAATGTACACAATAAATAAAGGCATATCTAAAATGTATTTCCCTTTAGTGGGAAATTGAAAGAATAAAGTTTATTCCTATGGCAAAATAATTTTGCACAGGCTTTCACTGTATTGTTCTCAGTGAAATCGTATTTATGTTGGATACATTGAAATCATCATTTTAATGTAGCACATTTGTGATTTTTAAAAAGTGCTATTTTTTAGGCCAGAAGAACAAAGAAATGTTAAACTTTTAAAAAAATGGATAGATTTTTCCCCCAAAGAGAAACTCTGGTAAACCTACCACTGGGTGTCACTTGGAGCAACTGTTCACAAATTGTTCTGGGATTGTGTTGGTCCCTGAGGTCCCTCTAGGTGACCCCCCAGGCTAATCTCATGTAGTATTGATGCTTATAATATGAAAATGTCTATATTTTAGTTTCCAGAATGGATGGTTTATGAATAATGTATAATATTTAATAAAACCAGACATTGCCTCATTAATGTCTCATCAAAAGTAGACTGGATAGCTCCCTTAAATCTGGCATTTTTGGGTCATGTACTGGATAAAACTGGAGGGATATACATCCTTTTACCCTGCTGAACACAGTTTTAATCCAGCAAATCTGAGAATTAATTTCAGGAAGGCTTTAAACACTAATAAGATTGAACTCAAAATTTAAAATGTCATGTGTTTATTAATTCATTCACTTTGCAATGTATATTTCCATTTGCTTGTTACATAAAATGTTTATGAGAAAAACAAAGCCTAGAGATACGAAAGAACTTGGGCAAAAGGCATGCTCCTTAAACTGGATGAAGAACACAGAGCTGTTGCTTTATTCAGATTTGTTAAATTTCACTAAATAAATACCACAACATTTAGTTGGGGACAATGATCATTTGGTATGAAAAAAGGATACTGGAAGGAAAACCCCATTTACTGTGATACTGAAGTATCAGTCTATACTCATATCTCAAATTACCTAAGAAGTGAAGGACTCTCATTAGTCATTCTGTATATTAACTGATGGATTATTTGTATTCTCAACAATTAAAAAAGAAATTATGAATTTACAACTTTTCTAAGTGACTGTAGTAAATCCCAGTTTTGTCTAATGATGTAGAATTCACATTGATCTTAAAATTTTCTGACTCTTTTTAGTATTTAGAGAGAGGGAAAGGGAGGGAGAAAGAGAGGAAGAGAAATATTAATGCATAATAGAAGTATCTATCAGTTGCCTCTCACATGCCCCCAGCTGGGTACCTGCCCTGACACCTAGGCATGTGCCCTGACCAGAAATCAAACCAAGAACCTTTTGGTTTGCAGGACAGCGCCCAACCAATTGAGCTACAGGAGTCAGGGCTGTCACTGACTTTTTAAAACCATAATCATGTGGTGTTTTCACAAGCCAGCATACATGTCTTTATAGACCTGAATACGTCTTACATTTTTTGTATATGCACTATATGCTTTTGGTCATTTCCCACTCTGCTCTTCTCTCTTCCTGCTGCACTTATTGTAGAATGTGACAGGATCAGTGTGGGCAGAGAAGATGGGGCTGGGCACAACTGGCGTGAAGAGGAGTGGGTGGAGGCTTGTCCTTGAAATGTGGACTGGTGCAGGAGGGAGGCTGATGAAACACTGCTTAAGAAACACTTCTCAAAATGTGAACAGCAGATTGTCTGAGTGAGAATTATAGTGACTGAAGTCTTGGCAACCTGAAGAGTAATCGTCCAGAGGCTGCCAGGATCCCCTCACAATCTTTGCAATCTACCACCATTTGTCATTTCTCCTGAGACGACAATTTGTTGAATTCAGCTGAATCAAAGAAGAGACCATTATACCTTCTTCCTCCCCACCAGAAAGATCTTCAATATGACCTGCAACTGTCTTTCATGGTCTGACCGGCTCACCAGTCTCTGCAATTTCACCCACCTCTGTTCCTCGACTCTCAACTCAGACTTCACCTTGAGATCACCCAGCATGTCCTGGCCCTTAGATACACCCCTGCTTTGCACATGCCACATAGTCTGTTCCCTCCACTAAGGCTAGTGTGGCCTTCCTTCCACTCTAGGATAAGAGACCTCAGCGCACCAGCTGCAGGGTCTCTCCATGGCAGTCCAGGCGAACCCTTCCAACCTGGCACTAGCCACAATTCTCCATAATTGCCATGGGGTTTGTCCCATTAGCTGGGAATTTACTTGAGGCCAGAAGGTTAATTATCAGCTTTACCTGAGCTTTTATTACCCACAATGCTGTACAGTATATGCTCTCAGAGAGATTGATGACTGAATGAATAAATGAAGCTGAAGGGAGAAGGAAAGGAGGCAGTTAAACCAGATTAGTCACATGTGGGGAAGGTCTGGATGCTTTCCTAGGGAGTTTATTCATTCAGAAAATGTTTGTTTTGTGTTCATGATGTTGCAAAGAAGAAAAAGGCACATTAATTACTTTCAAGAAATGTACAAGTTGTAGATGAAATTATAAACTTTAGCCTCAATCACAGAATTCTTGAAACTTAAACTTACTTAATTTCAAAAATCAGGATAATGACAATTTCATTAAGAAAAGAAAGAAGGAGCTCCTACCCTTCACAACAGCATGGATGGAACTGGAGAGCATTATGCTAAATGAAATAAGCCAGGTGGTGAAAGACAAATACCACATGATCTCACCTATAGGTAGAACCTAATTAACAAAACAAACAGGTGAACAAAATAGAACCAGAGACACTGAAATAAAGAACAAACTGACAGTAACCAGAGAGGGGGAAAGGGACAATGGGGGAAAGAAAGGGAAGGGTGCTCAAGGAACATGTATAAAGGACCCATGGACAAAGCCAAAAGGAAGAAGGATTGAAGGTGAGAGATGGGGATGGGTAGGGTGAGGAAAAGTGGTGATGGAAAAATGGAGACAACTGTACTTGAACAATAATAAAAAATAACCCTAAAAATGTGGTGGAGGAAAAAATGTGCGATATGTTAGGTGCAATATCTGTGAGGAAGAGAGTGAGAACGTCTTCAATTGGTTCTGCTAGTTCTGCCCAGCGATAACTAACAAGGTGGTAGTAAAATAGAAAGGAAAATATATTGGCCATGAGAGATGTGAACATTTTCAGGGAAAATTCCTAACTGAACACTGTATTACACGTTACAAGGGCTCCATTTTTCCAAATGCATTTTTGGTTTTATAATAAAAATCAGGAAGGACTCTTGTATACCTACCAGAAGACACTGACTCCCCTAATTAAGGTGTATCTATACCAGAGTTATTTTGGGCTCACTTCTGATTTGCTGATTCTCTTATTTCCTTCTTTGATTTCCCTCTGAATCCTTCTCTCCCACTGCATATTTCCACCAAATTCTATTTGTGAGTCAATTTGTCCCCAAGAATAGAGCAGCCCTTGCAAAAATGTTTTTAGTACACAAAAATGGAGAGTATAAGCAAGTAAATCAAACGTGTTCCAATTAGCGATTTTTTTAGGACAGAGATGTGGAGTTTTCATTTATTGTGGGGGAAAAAGCACAAAAATAAAAATTAAAAGTTCAGTGTTCTTTTTAAATAAAGAAAAGTGCAGCTGCACTTAGAAAGTTATTTTTCAGTCCGCTAACAGCATCTACTGAGGAAGATATTTATAGCAGGTCTAGAACTGAGGGTTCAGGAGTGCTTTCTCTATACATTGAGCAGAGCATAAGTGCACATCATCAAAGCGACAGAGACTTCACTATTAACCTGGAAGGCGTGAATCTAAAGGGAGAGGCAGCTCGACCCTGCTCTGTGGTCTGGTACCTTCCAAATCCCCATCAGTAAGGGGGACCTTTAGGTATCATGAGCTAGGAGATTCCCACTGTCACCTTCCATCATAGGGACTTTCCCATCATTGACCATTTACCCTTTCATCACTACCCAAAGCTTTAGAAAGCTGAAGTGATGAATCTCATTTCCATTCATCATAATATTCCATCAAGATGATTCCAACAACCTCTTCTATTGGTAACCTATCTAGAAACCCACCCATCCTCCATAATCAGCCTGTGCAAAGGATATTCAGCTCTGGATTGAAGCTCTTCTATTGCATTCTTAAATTGTCCCTATTGGTGGATTGGAAGATTAGGGCAGCATGCCCGTAAATCTCAAAAGACACAAAGAGGCATTTTGTTCATTGACTGAATCCAATCTTTTTTAAGTTGAAAAAGAGCCTAAAACAGGCTTCTAGTGCCATTTTATGTAGAATGAATGAGTCAAGGTTTGGAAATAAGTCATGGCCACTGTGTTATGAATGGCACACTAGGACAAAATGTAACTACTCCCAGATTGTCACCTACTACAAATCTTGCAGATGAATAAGCACTTTAGTGGTTTCATGCAGATGTTTGCATGATACAAAGCCAAAGTCTCCTGGTTTTCCAATGACAGTCCAAACACAGAATTCACAGATTTCTGTTCTTCCTACACATGTCGTCCTACACATACCAAGCTTGCTTTTTTTAAAATTTAATTTATTTATCTTTAGAGGGGAAGGGAAGGAAAGAGGGAGAGAAATATCAATGTATGGTTGCCTCTCATTCATCCCCTACTGGGAACTGGCCTGCAACCCAGGCACGTGCCCTGACTGGGAATCGAACCTCAATCCTCTGGTTCACAGGCCCGTGCTCAATCCACTGAGCTACACCAGCCAGGACCATACCAAGCTTTCTTTATCTTTGCTGAATGTCTCCTACATTTCTTGGGATAATTTTGGGTTCTATTATTCTGCTTTTCATTGAAATTCTCCTTTTAAACCTATACCTTTCTTCATTCATTTTTTTCTGGCTATAGGCTGTGTTTGAGTGATGACATCTATTCTTGTGGGGTCACCAGTGACTTCTTTTCAAGTGAAATTAGTTTATCCACCTCCAACACAGAATTCTGGCACCAAGACAGAGCTCAAAGCCCAAGGGCCTGACTGCCTATAGTACACTTCCATTTAAATGTCTCCCAGACTCCTTCAAATCAGTGCCCCAAGCTGACTTAAGCTTCTCCTGTCTGCCATCTCCCCAAAACGTGTACTCTGTTCAAACCTAGCATCTAGGTGTTCGTGATTTCTGTATGTCTTTGCTTCTGGTATTCCCCAGATAAATCTGCTTTGTAAATTTTCTTAACTCAAAACCCACTTGAAATCTGTCTCCTCTTTTCATTTCCATTGGTCAGAATGACTTATCAACAAGATTCCTCCACCCCTTTACTGCTATCCTACTTAGAAACCCTCACATTTAAATTCATCTTTTAAAATTTTACCAGAAATTATCTTTATTGTAAAAATGTGTTTAATTTATATTATCATCATAAAATTTGTCAATATTTTGATGCAGACACTGGCCCGCAGTGTCTGAGTCATTATGGGTGAAATGAGACATTCGCATGGGACTACCAAGTCCGGTGGAGGAAAAGGGACAGCACGGCTTTTCTCTCAATGGGAGCAAAAGCCACAGCCCTGGGTGTAACTGGCCTTTATTGGGTTTCTCAGAACATTACAGGATGGTCCTCATTTACTATGCCCAGGTTGCTTCAGGTGGTTACCTATTACAGAAAACAAAGAAGCCAATGCCGCTAATCACATTTCTAAAGAGGGATATTTGCCAATGAAAAAGCAAAAGTGTTTGAACTGCTTACAATCATCCTTGGAAGGTTTAGCATGGTTTTTAGAAAGTTACTTTGCAGTAAATGTTTGCCACTGGGGGCTGGGCCCATGCCATGCAGGATGGTCTCTTACAATATTTTACATTGCAATTAAGATAATATTCAAACCTACTGGTAGGACTCAAGTTTCCCCAAACTTATACCCTTACATCTGTGTCTGCTTTCATAGGCATTCAGAGCGCCAAAACTTCAAACACATGTACATGCATGTGTACATGCATGTGTAGATAGATAGACAGACAGACAGAAAGGCTCGAGTGACTGGAGGCCAGGACAGATCTGCCTCTGCAGAGGTACAGGTATCAAGAGTGCCTAGATTTCTATCTGTTGCCATGCCTTTTACTCATGATTGTAAGAAACGTCCCTCAGACTTGGGCACTTGCTGTTTCAAAGGCTTGCTCTACGTTTTCATAAGACTGGCCATTATGTCTTCGAACATACGTGATTTTCCAGTCTCGCTCTCATCACTTCCGGATCCCTACTGCTTGTGTGTTACAGCTGGACATCACCCCCAGGAGCACTAAGGGTCTGTTGTTGTTGTTTGTTTGTTTGTTTTAGTTTGTTTAATCTGTGCTCTTAAATCTGGATAATTCTACTTATCTAACTTTAGTTTTACTATTTTCTTCTGGTGTCTTCATGCTGCCGTAAGACTTACCTAGTGATTCTTTTTACTTTCAAATACTCTGTTATTCAGTTTATGCATTTTTCTTTTATTCTGTGTCATAGCTTCTGTTTCTTTGCTGACATTGTGTGCCATTTTATATATCTGATCATATATTCATTTGGATATTTTAAAAAATATTTTATGTATTTATTTTTAGAGAGGAGAAGGGAGGGAGAAAGAGTGGGAGAGAAACATAGATGTGTGAGAGAAACATTGATCAGTTGCTTCTTGCACACCCATAACTGGGAACATGACCCACAACCCAGGCCTGTGTGCCCTGAGAATCAATCCAGCAAACCTTCAGTTCACAGGCCTGCACTCAATCCACCTAGTCACACCAGCCAGGGTTACGTCTTTGATAAGAGTTACATTAGCTACATTGAAATTTTTGCTAATCTGAACATCTGTGTCATCTTGAAGTTATATATTCTGTGGGTATAAATCGTATTTAGTTTTTGCATGTCCACTTTTTAATTTTATCATAGACATTGTGACATTGTAACATTATATTGTAGAAACTATGGATTATGTTATACTCTTCTAAATAACATTAATTTTTTTGTTGTTAGCGGACAACTAACTAGGCAGAAGGCAACTTTAAATCTCTGCCTCTTCTGCATAGGTAGTAACTATGGTCTCTGTTCGGGTTTTTAAACTCAGCTGAGCTACTTGGATTGTACCTCACACATGCACAGTTCAGGAGTTCGATAGATCTGCTATACCTTTTATGCAATGATCTAGAGCACACCCTTTGCAGTTCTTTCTATTTGGGGATATCTCTCCTTGTTTTCCTCTGGCTATCTTAGCCCTGAACTCTGCTGTTTTAGTTTTCAAGCTAGTAGTATTGCCAGTTTCCATCAAATTTCTTGCTTCTCTATAAGGTGACACTAACTAGGGCTGATCCTTGCAGGAATGGCTATAAAAAATAAAAATTTAAAATGGTGGCAACCTCACTGACTACCAATCGCTTCTTTCAGGTGCCGAGTCCACTCCGGTTTCTTCTTGATTTGGACTGCTCTCCAGTGGCTTCAGAGAGCAGTTGTAAGTATCGCCCAGAGCTTATCATTGTTATGTGCGGAAGGGTTGTTTCACATGAAATAATCTGCCACTTCTGAAAGTGAGATTTCTTTCATTTTACACCTCTTGAGTATCACTTTAGAAGTAAAACATCAAATGGTATGTTGCACACCACAACATTTACTTTGTGGAGCAAAGAGTTCATCAGTTTTGTGTATATGACTGTCCAGTTTTCTATATTTTATTTCCAGTCACATTCCGCCTCAGCTCCATTCCTTTATGACCGTCACTAGGGTTTATCTGCTTCCTTCCTTAGCTTCTCTGTTGTTTCAGAGAGTTACAATGGGATGGCATCAAAAATTAAAAGACACACGTTTCCATTGCCCCTGGTGCAGTACAGAGCTTTTGAAAAATTGTATGCTTCCCCCCAAAAATCTCATTGTTGAAAATGGGTTCAAAAATAAAATGATCATTTTTTCCCAAACATTTTAGTACCATCTTTTTCACCAATTTGTAGGGGAGGATTTTGCTGAGACTGGGTATGTTGCCTACCCAGTATGGGTGACTCATGGAGAGGAGCCGTGGTGGCTACTCACACACTGTAGTTTGGATGCGCTTGGTTCGTGTTTCCCAGGTGGAAAGGAGCAAGAAGAAAGGGAGGAGGGGAGATCACAGGATGTGCCAAGGACCATAAAGACTCACTCTGAGACCAATTAGGACTCCTGTTCTGCCTCTTCAGCAATCTGTGTCCAGGAGTGGAGAGCTCTTATTTTCACTGATTCTGCTTCCTCAGGGTTGTCTATTATATCAAAGACTGAGGAAAATCAGACTTTACAAGTCACTTTTTTCTAGGACCAGGCAAAAGAGACCAGAGCTCATTACTTCTTCATGTTACATAGGGAGAGACATTTAAGGTTATTTTGTCTGAATTATGTTAACCAAGACAAAAGCTTTTCTACTCATAATACATTTTGTAACAAAAATTTATATACTGTCTCGGCAGACAGTATTATTATGGTGGTCTTGTGTCTCTTTCTTCCCTGCATACTTAAATCAGCAACAGAGGAAATTGTTACCCACAGTGAAATCTTTTTCACAGGAAGTCCTCTTTATAGCAATCGCTTCTCTTGGCTAAAGTCAGTTATGAAGAGTCTCGGAAATTTTGTTGAATCCTTTCCCCTAAGAGGAAAAACATCAAATTCTCTTGCTTCAATTATTTTCTTTTTCTTTCAGCATGTGAACAGTTAAGCATCAGAAAGCTTTAGAAAGTCAATTAAAAAGGGGATAGTGTAGCTTAATCACAGGGCTTTTCCTATCTATTTTTGCCAGTAGTTACTTTAAAACTGCTAACTTGAAATCACAGTCCTGTGCTATCTTCAGAAGTTCACTCAATCAAAAGCCAAGTGCTGAGTAATCAAAGATCTTAAATAACTGGGAGTTCTAACCCTAACCACAAGAGGATTAAAAATCCAGTAGCCAGAACTCAGTCCTTCGATCCAGCCAGCACCAGTGCATAATGAGAAATCCCTAAAGCCCCAGATCACAGCCCTGTCCTTGCCCACCTTAGAAGTAAGTGGAAAACCTTTTTAATTCCTTAAGAGATTCTATCTGCCTGATGAAAATAGATATTGGCTTCTGTGTAGCATGATTAGAAGAATGGGAGAGGATTAGCAAAGATGCAAGGGAAAAGGCTCAGTCTTGCTCATTTACATGGTATTACTGCTGACAGGAGATGGTAACAGAAGGGAGGGGCCCAAAGGCAAACTGCCCCGGAACTAAAAGCATCATTTGTTTACTCACATTGGACACAGATTAGAATCCATTCATTTTGCCATATCTAATTTTTTAAATCTATTAAGCACTTTGATGCTTATTTATTTTATTTTCTGTAGCAGAGAGCCAAGTTGTTTGGAGAGATGTTTATTTCTATTCAAAATAACTCCTCAACTGATTGTAACTACAATGTAAGTGGCTGTAACAATATTCTCTTCCAACATGTTGGGATGAATGAAAATTATTCCTCTTTATTTGGACTATAAATACTAAAAAGCCACCCATTCTTTACTACTAGGTCTTTGCTTACTCGTGGTGCTATCATGTGTACATACAGTACACTATAGTACACACACAATGTTAAATGAATGGTAAATACATAAACTATATGTAATGTAGCATAGCAATATTTGATAATAGATACTTTATTGAAATGCTTGCCTATTTTGAATACTATGTCTTTAAAAAGCTGTAAGTTTTATATAATATAAGTATAAAATGTATTTTTATCAATGCACTTAGCATTGAAATTGAAGTTAAAATCTCCCAGAGATAACACACCTTCAGGAAGACTTTAGATTGTCTTCTTTAGAACTGAAATTTTATATTTTGCCACTTCCAGTGCTCCCTTAATTTGCTCCCGTTGAAAAAGTGAAAAAACACCATTGTGTTAATCACATGAATAACTGTGAAACACAAAATTCCTTTAAAGAACTAATATCTTCTACGTAAGATAATGCTTAATTGGTGGACATCAGCACGAAACTTCGGGGCTTATACATTTCTACTCAAACAGTGTCTGAATTTAGACACTCTAAATTCAGAGTGTCTCTTTATAATATATCATCTTATATAAAGGTATTTAATATCACATCTTAAAAATAACTTTTTAACTCAAGATCACAAATAATGGTCTTTTACTTATTTATTCTCCCTTATTTTCTGCTGTAGATTTTGTAGTTTTACATTTTATGTATACATCTCTGACTTATTTTGAATTAATTTGTGTTTGTTTTTGTTTTGATTTTTGCCCTTACTATCTACATTAGTTTGTTAGGGCTACTACAGCAAAGAGCACAGACTGAGTGCCTCACACAGCAGAAATGCGTTCTTTCACAGCTCTGGAGGTAGGACTTCCAAGATCAAGATGTCAGCATAGTTGGTTTCTTCCGAGGCCTCTCTCTTTGGCTTGCAGATGTTAGTCTCCTCTCTGTGTTCTCAGAAGGTCTGCTTCTCCTCTGGGAGGGCTGTGTCCTAGGCTCCTCTTATATTGGCCTCAGTCATGGGATTTAGGGCCCACCCATACAACCTCATCTCACCCTCAATGTACATTTAAAGCTCCTATCTCCAAATGCAGTCACATTTTGTGGGACTGGGAGTTAGGACTGCGACATATGAACTTTGGGGAGGACACAGGTTAGCCCATTACAACAGTCAATAGTTTCAGTATCATTTGTTGATAGTCAACTATCTTTATTGACTCAACTATACATCTTTCCTAAAAAATCAGTTGTCCATATATATGTGGAATTCTTCTGAATTCTCTATTCTGTTCCCTTGAACTATTGGTTTATATTTATACCAGTACAACATTGTCTTCATTACTGTAACTCTACATTAGGCTTTGGATTTAGGTGGTATGGGACTTACTTTTTCTCTTTCAAAGTTGCTTTGAACTTGTAAATGAATGTTAGAGTCCACATCTCAATTTATACAAAATTGTATGTTGGATTATTGATTGGAATCACATTGAATCTATAGATTATTGTAGGGAGAATTGAAATTTTAATAAAACTCAAATTACTATAATAATATTAAAATATCATAGTTCTTCCAAATCCATGAGCAAGACATTATCTACTTAGATCTTCTGAATTTATCACACTCTAGTTTTATAGTTTTCACATACAAAACTTGTAAATATTTTATAATTGTATTCCTAAGCAGTTCATATTTTGATAATACCATAAAATTCTTTTTTTAAATTCTGATGGTTTGTGACTAGAATATAGAAACACAACTTAAGTTTTCTATGTAATGACTTTGATAAATTCACTGATTGCACTGTATCAATTTTCACAGATTACATCAGATTTCCTCACTGACAATCATGTCACCTTATTTGTCATGGTCAGTCTTCTGTGCTCAATGGAAAATAATGTGTATTCCATGGTTGTTGGCTGGAGTGTTCTAAAAATGCAAATTTAGGCAAGTTGGTTGACAGTAAATTCCAAATCATCTATGTACTTACTGATTTTCTGTCTGTTTTATCAATTGCTAGATAAAAGATATTGAAGGCTCTAAAAACAATTATGTATTTTTTTTCCTGGTCAATATTTTTCAAATTGTTGCTTCCTGTTTCATGGGATGGTCAGGCTGTACTTAGGAATAGAATATAATGTGAGTCTGGTTGAGGTCAAAAGACATGAAAATATCACAATGTCACTGAGGAGAGACCACATACACAAGGGTGACAAATGCTACAGTGCTTACTTATGCAAGAGGGGAGAGAGAGTATTCAAGGTCTAACCCCTGCAACAGGTGGGGTCTCCATGGCAACCTAGGATGTCAATACGTCTGCACACGCCACACTTCATGCTACAGTGGAAGGACCTGACCCTTTGCTAAGTGGCATCTGAAATACAAAGAACTGGGGGCATGTCTGAGGTCAACTGATGTGGTTAAGTATTTCCCAAGACTGTTTACGTGTGCCTAACGCAGGGGGAGCAGGTGCGGTGGCTGTGATCTGAGATCTTTGCATGCAAAGCAGTTTCTGAACTTACCAGAACATCATGTACCCAGCATAAATTCCTCCTGGAGAACCCTGAGGAGGAGTTAAGCTACGTTGTCCTCACATTTCATATTTTACAGTGCTCTGTCATCAAGTGAATAAACATTTAGAATTTTTACGGGTGTGTCTTTATGTAAAGTCCTTAACATGCAGGCTTCAAATATTTGAATCTTGCTTTTTTTAAACCAATATCACAATCTATGCCATTTAATAGGATATTAGACTCTTTATATTTAATGTGATTAATGATGTGGTTATGTTTAACTCTAGTACTTACTCTTTGCTTTCTACTTGCTCCATATTTTTGTTATACTTTTTTGTACTTCCCTGTTATTTTTCCTGGCTCATGATGTATGATTTATGAGGCCACTTATCTTTTCTCAATTAATAGCACAAATACTCTCTTTTGTTATTTTAGTGGTTACCTTAGAGTTCATCACATACATCTTAAACGTAGGACAGTTGGTCTTCAAGTAATACTGTATGAGTCTGCTGAATGCAACAATTTCTCTCCTATTGGTCCTCATGTTTTTGTTGTCCCACATTTAATTTTACATGTGTTAGAAATACTCCCAACGTTATCATTTTTATTTAAACAACCAATTAAGTTAAAAAAATTCATAGATTCACTCATTTTGTTATTATTGCCAGTGCTCTTCATGCCTTTGCATAACTTTGCATTTCACCAATACCATGTCATTTTCTTACTGAAGGAATTATTTTGACATTTCTCATAGTGAACATTTACAGGCATTAAAGACTTCCATCACTTGTATGCCTGAAAATGTTTGTCTTCTCATTTTTATGTGTTATATCTTTATTTTTTTCAACTCTTTAAAGTGGGAGCCTCACTGTGTTCTCACTGGCTTGCATCTGATGAGGAATCTGCTCTCATTTCTCTTTGAGCCGGTGTGTAACATTTTCCCCCTCTGGCTGCTTATAAGATTTTTCCCCTTTGTCACTGGTTTGGAGCAATTGATGATGACGTTCCTTGGTATAGATTTTCTCATGTCTCTTGTACGTAACATTCACTGCCATTCTTTAATCTGTTGGTTTATAGTTTGCATCAAATTTGAAAAAAAACATTAGCCATTGTAATTTAAATATTTTGTTCTATCTTCCATTCCCCTTTTACTTCTGAAGATGCAAATTACACTTATACCAAGCCACCTGGTGTTGTTTCATACATCACTGATTCTGTTCATTTTTTACAATTCTTTTTTCTCTGTGTGCTTAAGTTTTTATTGCTCTCCCTTGGAGTTGTCTTCTTTATTATCTAATCATTTTTATTGTTACTCTATTACAGTTCTGCCAGTTTCCCCCTTTGTGCTCCTCCGCCCACCCCATGCCCGGTCCCACAGTTGCTTCCCACACTGTTGTCCATGTCTGTAGGGCAATCACACATGTTCTTTGTCTAGTCCCTTCCCCTACTTATCTTTCATTCTGAGATGGTAAATCTGCTATTTACGCCACTTGAGGTATCTTTGTCTCATACAAGGTAATTTGGTTCTTCAGAAGCTTGATTTAAGTCCTTTTTATAACTTCATTAAATAAAACTATAGTAATGTTTTAAATTTATCATCATGGAGACAATACAATAAATTTCTATTGGCCCACACAAGCTTTTCATTTTATTATGTTATATATTATAGTGTAGTTTTTGCAATTAATGAATAAATAGTGATGTATTATTCATCAGAATCCATGCTTCATTTAGGTTTTCTTGGTTTTACCTAATCTCTTTTTTTTCCTTTGCGGGATTTTATTTAGGATCCCGCATTATATTTGAACATTAAATTCTCATGTCTCCATAGATTCCTCTTAACTGTGACAGTCTTTTGGACATTCTTTTTTATGTTTTTGACAGTTTTGATAAATACAGGTCAAGTGTTTTATATAGTGCAACCTAAATAGAATTTATCTGACTTTTTCTCATGCTTATACTTGAGTTATGGATTTTAAGAGAAAAATCACAGTACGGAAGTGTCATTATTATCACATCTTACCAAGGTTTCACCCTGTATTTATAATAGCATATATTAATGGGTTTCATCCATTATTATCGTATCTTATCATTGTTTCATATACTTTGACCATTTTTTGTTGTTTAAGAGAAGGTGAATTCAATCTCCCCTACCCTGCCTTGAGTGGAAGCATAAGCCTCAGTTTGAATACATTTTGATCTAAAGTTGGATGTTATATAAAAATTCCCTTTAATTGTAACTTTAAAATACTGGGGGAGAAATTTTATCTCTTTTCTGTTTCAGCTGCTTGTCATTTGGAGCAGTGATGTTCAGAGAAGATTGGCTGGATACACCCAGTGTTTGCAGGTGGGGATGGCCTAGCAGCGTCCCAATGCTTCTCCTTAACAGGCTGTCTCCTGAAATGGCCAATTCTGTACTCTCTCACTTGACGGTGAGCAAACTACTTTTACTACACACATAGTTGAAAGAAAGCTGAGTAATTGCATAGAAGCAATCCCACAGCACAGCTTCGGCACCTACTCTCTGGTGGCTCTGGCAGAGAGAAAGAAGCCTCCAGAGGAAACAGACTCAACGAGAAGGAAGCAGAGAGAGGTCGTGCCTGAACCCAGGTGACTGGGTCTGTCACAGCCACATTTTAAGGGAGGAAGTCCAGCATCATTTTTCTTTAACTTTTTCTTCTTTCTATTACTAGGTCCATAAAAACTATATATTGTGACATGACCAAATGCTATTTTTCTTCTTCATGAATCTCATCTCTAAGTTTGATCAATTATCAGAGCTGTCTGCCTGGCACCAATTGCTGCTGCATTGAAGTCGATTACATTATGTTGTGGGCTGAACTGTGTCCCATCAGAATTCATACTTTGAAGTCACAGCTTCCAATGTGACTTCATGTGACTGTATGTAGAGATGGGGCCTGCAGGAGGCAATTAAGACTCAATGACTCCATGAGGAAGGGGCCGTCAAGATGGGATTAGCACCCTCATTAGAAGAAACACGAGAGACCTTGGTTGCTGTCTCTCTTGGTTGTTTGAAGACACAGTGAGAGGTGACTATCTGAAAGGATACAATCTCTCACTAGAACCAGCCATGCTGGCACCATGATCCTGAACTTTTAGCCTCCAACTGTAATAAAATAAATTTCTGTTTGTATGCATCCTGGTCTATGACATTTAGCTATGGCAGCCAAGTTGACTAATGCAACTTATTTTTACAATCCTATAAATTGTGCTTCCACTACATAAGAATAAGACAAATTCTTCAAGTGGCCATGTATTCATTTAAAGGATACAGAACCACCCTATACCAGGTTAATAAAAGGAGAGCCAGGAATGGTGAATTTGAACACACACACAGGGCATAGTTCTTGTGTGGTGTTCTCCAGGCAGATTGTTTCAGAAGGAGAGGGGGTGAAAACGGAGACACCATCTCTAGACTTGCCTCCAAAGGGATGTTTGATGGCGCCACGTGCTGTGGGGGCTCAGGACCTGAGGGCAGCAGGCTGGATGAAGCAGCCAGTTTTTAGTCCTATCTCCAGGAGCTCAAATGATTTTAGAGAATAAAGGGTAAACACGTGAATGGGAGAAGCTGGCTTCCTCCTTTCTATAGTGAACTTTGTCTCTTTGGACAACTGTGACCTTGAAGCCACAAAATCCTTATCATTTATCATTTCCTTTCTCTTACACTTTCTATTCCTGGGAGTGCGACCTTGTCTTCAACCATATCTGATATTATATCTCTCCTCCTTTCCTCCTGCCACTCTCTGTCCTCTGATAGTGCCTATAGTTGTCTCTGCTTCACCTTGCTGCTACCCAAGACACATCAAGCTCCCAAGTGAAGCTTAACGTTCCTCAGAAATTCAGAGCCACGGTGTTTTCCTCTCCAGATTGCAAATTCTCCAACATGATCACAGACAAATACTACTTCTAAAATGTCATTAAATATTGTTTCATTTACTGGACAGAAAATTTCCCTGACCACACAGAAAGCCTATTATTAACCAACCAACCAAACAAACAAACAAACAAAAAGATCCAAGCAAACATTTTTGGTTCCTAAGGAAAGAAAATGCAAAAGTGAACAGTGCCACTCCCTAATTTGAGACTGGTGGCAAGTTGGGGGACACAAAGCCCAAATTTCTTCTTTGAAAAACAAGTAGCAAGAGAGCCAAGGACAGTACAATGCCTGTGTGTGTAGGTTGGGGTAGGGATGGAGGAGTTCTTAGAAGGAATTCCACCTCAAGCAAAGTACACATTAATATCTAAATAAATAACTCCAATGAGGGAGGAAGTAAATTGGGAAGCTTTATTATAGAGAAGGCATGACTTTTAAGTTCCTATGTTCTATTAATTTTATTATGTCTTCATATAATTTTAATCAACATGATAGTGTCTTTGTTATGCTCCAACTAAGGTACAGGCATGAACAAAATATCCCTATCTTAAGGTCATTAATTTTATGTGTGCAAGTAGACAGACAGAAGCAAATTTTCATAAGTACTAAACCAACAGTATAGCCTCACTGACGGTCTAACCACCAAGCAGCAGAGAGGAGGACAGGTCAGGAAAGCCTTCACAATGAAGAGATTCAGTCAGAGTTTTCAAAGGTGCCCAGGTGGAGAAGGTGAAGGTCTTCCATGCAGAGGGAACGGCAGGTGCAAGACCACAGTTATCTGTCCCACAGAAAAGGCTTGGGATCAGCCCCCAGGTTCTGTTGGAGAAGTGAAGGAAAATGAGTCCAAATGAGCTCGTAGACTTCATGACTACAAAGTTTGATTCTATTTGGTGTTTCACTGGAATTCCACAAATTATTTGCTTATTACATAATGGGACCATTTTTTAAGATTTTGTTTTTAGTTTTAGAGCAGGTTTGGGTTCACAGAAAAATTAAGAGTGAGATACAGATAATCCCTATATACCGAAGGTGGCAAACACAAGGCCCTCAGGCCAAATTTGGCCCTCCACCTAGTTTTATCTGGCCCAGCACCTTGTTTCCACCCAGTGGCAGTGCTGAGCTCTCCCTTAATTGTTAAAGAATAGTTACATTGATACAGTCCTAAAATTACATTCGGCCCTTTGAAGGCACCCTCGAGGCTGATGTGGCCCCGGGTGAAAATGAGTTTGACACCCCTGCATATGCCTTCTGTTGCTCCCACACATAGCACAGCCTTCCCCATTACCTCCATCCCTGACCAGCGTGGTACCTTTGTTACAGGTGTTGGACCTGCACTGACACATGACGCAAAGCCCAAGGTCTACGTTTCTCTTTATTCTTGGTTCTGTATACTTTTGGGTTTGCAACAATAACATGGCAGCATCAAAGCAGGTATTTCCACTGCCTGCTTTCACTGCTTTAACAGTCCTCTGCTCTGCTCATCTCTCCCTCACTCCTGGCAACCACTGATTTTTTTTTACTATCTTTACACTTTTGTCCTTTTTAGACTATCACATAGTTGGAAGGATCTAGAATATAGTCCTTTCAGATTGGCTTCTTCAGTAATAGGTACTTAAGTTTCCTCCATGATTTTCTGTGGCTTGATAGTTCATTTTGTTCAATGCAGATTAATATTCCTTTGTCTGGTTATACCAAAATGTATTTATTATCTATTTGCCTACCAAAGGACATCTTGGTTGCTTTCAAGTTGTGGCAACTTGTAAACAAAAATAGGTGTTATAAAACACCTATGTGCAGGTTTATTTGTAGACATAATTTTCAAATTATTTGGAAAATACCAAATACCAAAAAGGATTATTGGTGAATCAATTTATAAAAATGTTGGTTTTTGTAAGAATTAACAAAACTCTTTTCCAAAGTGGCTGTACCATTCTGCGTTCCCACCAGTAATGAATGAGAGTTCCTGTTGTTCTACATTCTTGTTAGCACTTGGTGTTGTCACTGTTCCAGATTTTGGCCACTTTGTTGTTGTGTTAATGTTTATTCCCCTGATGACATGTGATGTGGAGCATCTCTTCATGTGCTCATTTGTCATCTGTATATCTTCTTTGGTAAGGTGTTACTGAATTTTAAGTTCTTTGTTTATTTTGAATCACAGTCCTTTAACAGATATGCTTTTTTGCAAATATTTTTTCACTCTATGGCTTGTCTTTTCATTCTCTTGATTTTGTCTTTTGCAGAGCAAATGTTTTTATTCTTAATGAAGTCCAGGTTATTATTTCTTTTATAGATTATGATTTTGATGTTATATCTAAAAGCCAATAACATACTCAAAGTCATCTAGATTTTTCTTATGGCATCTTTTGTAGTTCTGCATTATACATCTAAGTCTATAATTTATTTTGAGTTAGTTTCATGAGTCTGTAGGTCTGTGTCTGGATTAATTTCTTGGCTTAATTAATGGCTGGATTAATTTCTTGTGGCTATCCAGTTGTGCTGGCACCGTTTGTTGAAAACACTATTTTTTGTTTCACCAATGGGGCCTTTGTATATGTAAATGCTACAAGTTGCCACTTGAAACTGTGTGGCTGATCAGAATCTAGACATTTTTTCTCCCTCCAGGAAGGTTCAAGACAATACATGGTAGAATCAATATACCTAAGACAGCATTATAAAGTTACAGATGCGGGTAATAGAGAGGCCCTGAATTGTTTTAAGCAAGTTATAAAAAAAAATGATAATGTTTTCCAGGTTAACAAATAGGGTCAAGCTGAGGCTGCTAAGAAAACCAGGTGGAAATGGTAAGTGGCAATGGGAAAAGAAAAAGGAGGGGTTATGAGACAGCTCAGAGGCCATATTGATTCAAATAATTGAATTTCCAGCTTAGCATGGAAATGCTGTTAATTAATAAGAACTCATGGAGGATCAGGTTGGATTTTGTAAGGTAGGGTATGAGACACTGGATGACAAAGGTGGGGATGTCCAGTGGGAATTATAGCTATTTATACCAGCCAAGGAGGAGGTGTGGATAGAAAAATGTTTAGCCTGTGGACCTGAAATGGCATCCAATTAAAAGGAAAAAGAGCATAAAAATAAAGCCTGAAATTGGAGGAAACCACCCACAATTTAGACAGTTTCCTGAAAAGGCAGGAAGAATCTTTTCTCTAGTTAATGGCTCATTGAATTCCATGCCTCCTCACCAATGTTGTTCATCACAGGAGGTAGATATTGTATTTACACTAGTGAAAAGCCGTGATGGCGCCGTGTTCCCATGTCTTCGCCATCCTCAGCACAGAGTACTCATACCTCAAAGTGGGCATCAGTAAATAAGCCAAAGAAGAAAATACTGAACCTCCTCACCCATAACAGGAAGGAGGCAAGGTGCCACAGCCCCACCCGGTGTGCACAATAGGTACTTGGTAAGATCACCTTGACATCTTCACCTTCTGGTTTGAGGTTTAGGTGCCATAGAAAGCAGGGCTAGTGTTACCTATTCAAAACTGAAGTACTGCTTTTCTTCTAGGGCGCAGTGGCCAGATACCAGGGCTGTTAGTTTACCCTGTCTGCTTGTTGGTACCCATGTCCTTGTGGACTTCTAGTCCCCACAAGACATTCATGACCCCCAGGCCCCCCAGTCACAGGTTTCCAATGGGTATACCTTGACATACAAATTCTTTCTTTTTTAGCAAACTTTGTGCTTACTATTTTTTTGGATCCAGGGAAAAAATGGTTTGCTACCAAAAAAAGTATAATTCATACTTTTTTGCCCAATTTTTGAGAGAAAAATAAGGATGCACATTATACATGGGTAGTACTAATTCCATATCTATATAAATGTTTTTAATTATTTTATTTATGTTTGTGCATTAAAAGTGCAAATCTAGAAAGCAATAACAATAACCATATGTTCCAAAATAAATGCTAAATTTTATTTATAATACAGAAAACAATATCTAAATATAAATAAATTAGAAAATTAAATTTAAAAATTAAAATAGTTTTCCCTGAAAGTTCAGGCCAATAACATGGGTGCACATTATACATAGCAAAATACATCCTGATATTTACCTATAAGTCTATCTCTACTTGACACGTTAGTTCAATTTTCCCATTAGATTACACATATGGGTGAAATCATATGGTATTTGTCTTTCTCTGACTGGCTTATTTTACTTAGCATAATGTGCACCAGGTCCATCTGTACTGTCTCAAAGGGTAAAGTTTTCTTCTTGTTTATGGTCAAGTATTGTGTAAATACTTTAATATTAGACCTGAAACTATAAAAATCCTAGAAGAAAATGGGCAGTAAAACCTTAGACATTGCTCATAGAGGTATTTTATCTGATATATTCTCAAGCAAGGGAAACAGAAAAAATAAACAAATGGGACTACATCAAACTAAAAATGTTTCACACAGCAAAGAAAACCATAAACAAAATAAAAGGACAACCCACAGAATAGGAGAATATATTCACTGACCCATCTGATAAGGGGTTAATACCCAGAATTTATAAAGAATTTACAGAACTCAACACCAAAAATATAAGCAATGCAACTAAAAAATGAGCAAAGGACCTGAATAGACACCCCTCCAAAGAGGACATACAGATGGCCAATAGACATATAGAAAGATGCTCAACGTCACTAATCATAAAGAAATGCAAATTAAAACCACAATGAGATAGCACCTCACACCTGCCAGAACGGCCATCATCAATGGCGGCCAACAAACAAGTGCTGGTGAGGACAGGAGAAAGGGGAACTCTTTGGTGGGCGTGCAGACTGTTGCAGCCACTGTGGAAAGCAGTATGGAGATATCTCAAAAAATGAAAAATAGATCTACCTTTTGCTCTAGCATTCTCACTTCTGGGAATATATACAAAGGAATACAAAACACTAATTCAAAAGCAACCCTATGTTCATTGCAGTTTTATTTATAATCACCAAGATGTGGAAGCAGCCCAAGTGTCCATCAGTACATGAGTGGATACGACAAGTATGGCACATTTGCACAAGACACTTAACTGAAAAAAAAACAAACAAACCATGTTTGGAAAAAAGCTTTTCATAAAGAAAAACCTAATTTTATTTGGTTGTTTAAAAGCAGCAAAACAAATAATCAGATTCTTTCAAAAGAAAAATAGCCAAAGTGCTGTGACCTATAATGGTTCTAAATAATGTTAACTTAAAATTGCTGAAAATATAGAAATGAATATGCTATAGAAATATATGCAAATATGATAAATTAGTGAAATCAGTTCTTTGCATTTTCCATATTTGATAACTGTTATATCCCTCATGTTGTCATATGTAGATGCAGATAGTGGAAACCAAAGGCTTCCCTTTATGAACTGAGGAAATTGCTGTGATGAAAATTGAGTCAATCACAAAATGGCCTGAGTTCACAATTTACTTCCACTGGAGATTCAGAGAGGAGTGCAGTGTGAATTTCATCATTTTGTTTATCATGTTGTTCTCTCCCCCCTTCTAAGCAGTATAAAAACCGGTTTAAAAACAGACCTCATTTCTATAGCTGAAGATCTATCTTTTTCTAGGAGCGACAGCAGGACAGCACCTCAAACCCAAAGTTTGAAAACCATTTTCCTTACCTTTGGCCCCAGAAGGAGAGCGGCTGACAGCCTGGCCTTCCGGCCACTTCCACCGTTTCACCCTGCTGATACACAGCCTCACTGTGAGTATGAACCCCATCCCTCCTTCCACCCTGCCTTCCCCGTATGTGAACACTCTTCACCGGGTACCTCAGAAAGCACGTTTTAAGTGATGCCATATGAGTAACCCACATTTTAAGACTTGCTTTCTGTAACCAGTACTATCATACAATTTATTATCAAAACAGGACATTTTTTGCAAGTAATTAGGGATAATGTTAATAATGTTTCCATGACAACGGGCACAGATCTAAATTTTGGATCACAAAATCTATGACATGATGGGAATTTCTTTACACATATGGTTGTTAAACAGCAAGTTCTTGAGCACATGCACAGTCATGCTGGGTTGTATTCCCATATAAAACATAACAGAGAGTAAATACTTAATATCAATTCATTATTGTGATAACCCTGCACCCCAAGAATCACATACAGGTGAGATGGTGATGATGCGTTCCGTTCAGCTGCCCGGGGCAGCAAACAGTGCTTGCAGGAATGGGTTAGCAGCAAATAGCAAGAGGATCATACAAATTTAATTCCTCACTTGATTCTAGGGTAATTTCCCCATCAGCAGCAGAAGGTGTAAAAGAAAAACCTCTCGCTCAACAGTTCACGCTCCTCTTGTCTTAGTATTGATATTAATGCCAACAAAATTAGTAATTTGACAATTAGTTTCCCACTTACCTGAGAAGACATTAAAGAGAGAAAGAAAGTATTTTAACCAGATTATAATATGGCTCTGACAAGTCAGGATCCTGTCATGTTATAGGCTTCCAACTTTAACATTTTCATGTCTGCTTGGCAGGTTATTAAAATAAATGAGGGTGCATTGGGCTGCTGCTGAGCTTTTCTCTAATGGGAGTTGAGGAATTTGCAAGCCACCAATGTAAATTGACCGATCTCAGAGACTGAAAGGTTTTAGCTAAAGTGGACAATTAGGATCATTTCTGCACAGCTGAGTGAAATATTCCTTGTTATTTTAATAATTCAGGCTCAGGGTAATTTTTGGAGGCTGAGTTTGTCAAGATAATGTGCCCGTGCTTGTCTGCTTGTCATTTTTAACTCAATCCCACATGTTACAGGTGCAGTCTAGCTTACAAAACAGGAAAACCGTTCACTGGAGTATTTGCATATGGAATACAGATACACTGCATGAGGGAAGGCAGAGCTGGAGATTGACAGGAAGCTGCCATGTTATTGCTGAATGATGGTGAGTCTGGTTGGCTGATAAATGCTATTTTGCTTTGTTGATACGATTCTAAATGTTATTGGGCAATATACATATGCAACTGTGGACCACATACAGCACCATTAACTCATATAACCTATACAGTTTCAGTTAAGAAATGTGTGAAGGCTGCATAACCCCTCTACAGTGGATGCAAAAGTTTGCTTTCAGTTCTTTGATGGCATAGTATCTTTAACTTTTGGCAGCAAGACACATGTAGAGAATTAGACATATGTTAATGATAGAGAAATCCTGATGCTAGAGAGTTCATCAATGCACAACTACAAGTAGATGATTGTTTGCTCAGTTGATGTGGTCCCAGTATGTTAAAACATCACTCATGACTATTGTGATTTGTATAAAACTAGAAGAGACCCCTTTGGTCTACAGGTTTAGTATGAGATGGGAACAGTCACATTAATTTCCAATTGAGAAATATTAAAACTTGATCTTGATTGAAGATCTACCTTCTGCCAGCCCTAGTCAGAGGTCCTAGGCTCAGGAATTCTTTAGCTATTTTTTGGGTAATGGATCACCTTAGTCATGGGTGTTCATACTGCAAATTTCCCAGGCCCTCTGAAAAAAAAACAAGCAAACAAACAACAACAACAACAAAAACTTCACTGAGCAGACCAGTTTCAATCTTGTTTATTTTCTAGACTCCCATGCAATAATTTATTTGAAGATAAAATTTACAAAAAATAACAACAAGGATATTAAAGCCAGTGCTTTTGGGAAAAATAATTTGCAATTTCAGTTAACTTAAAAATTAAAACACAGCCCCTATTGTTAGCTAAATATCCTTTAACGTGATTTATTTTTACCATAGTAATGTGTCACTACATCTATCTAAGGGAATTTATCAATTAAAGTGTAGGAAAAGACAGAAATAGGACCGAACACAATGTAATAAAAGTAGGGAGATCTAAAACAAATGGGTCATGCCAAATAATTGTGTTGCACAAAGAATCCAAACACTCCCATCTATTTCAGTGTTGCTACAACATCAATAGTCTTCCCCCTGAACTTGAATGGAAGACAGTTTTGTGCATCAGAGAACCCATAAATTATTTTTCCTCTCCATCAAATACCCTTTTAACCTGCACAATTTTTAAACCCTCAGGCTGCATTTTTATTGTGTCACCCAGGATGAAAAGCTTGTATGTTGGAATGCTGAGCCATACAGCTCAGAAACAAAGGAAAGCGCTTCATATGAGACATACTTACTGGTCAGCTCAGGGGCTGGAGCTGGAAGAGAAACCACACCACATTTCCAAACAATTTTTTAAAGTGATCTCTAATGTGGTTTTTCTAACCAAGTGAGTGAAATGTTGGAGAGGCCATTCTTCTTCGGAATTCTGGGCCAACAATGGAAGAATTACACATACAGCACCATAAACTAAGAAGCAGGCCAACAAATATGACCCTCACATTGCTCTATCTACCCCCCACCTCCCAGGAGAGGAGATGCCCAGGTTCCTAGCCTCCAGTCTCTGTCTCACACCCTACAACCCAGTACCACATAGTTTCTCACTTTACTATAAGATATGCCGATTTCTGTGTGAATGAGCTAATAGCAATAACTTAATAAACGTGCTTAACAAAATAAAGCCTACTTCTCATTTAGAACCTGGGCATAATAGCAGGTCCCCTGAGTAATCTCGCTTGGGCTGTGGCTCTACATTCAGGATTCCTCCTGTTGCCAGTTTTGTCATCTCAGACTGTGCCTTTTCTCATATGTGACTAGAGGACAGAGAGTGAGCTGAGAATCTCACAAACTGTTAAAGGCAGGCTCACAGTAGCACAAACTACCACCGCTCATTGGCACAGTGGCTGTTTTATGGCCCCAGACTGACTGAAAGTGTGTCTGGGAAATAAAGCATGCCTGTGGGTCCAGGAGGTTAGTGAACACCTAGTCTAGCTAGTCTCTATCACGCGTGGGCCAACAAAGTGGAAAACAATGATGTTTCAGAAATGAACACAAGTCACAGAGGTAAAGGGTAGACTAGACAAGAACATCGATGTATGCACTAAAGGGCATATGATAAGGTATGGAAACTTCTGCCACCTCACCTATAAGTACCTTCAACAGATGGTCCAATAAATATCTCCATGGACAGTTTAGAGGTAGATAATTTAAAAAATAGCACCCAAGAAAGAGCTGTGGAATTTTAAGAGTTCATTTGATTAATCTTTTCAGTTATTTCTGCACTAGGCAAACCACCACATTTCTCCCTGTGCTGACTTTATTGTTACATATTTTTCCACTTCATTGTTCTCTGTTTAAACAGGGCATGTCAGCTGCCTTCTATATATCACGTCCTTGCTTCACACACAGCTCCTAGTGTTTGGGTAAGACTATTAGTACAATAGATGCCCAGGACTGGTGTATTAGGTTAGAGTATTACGTTGTAGTAAATCATCAATAGTGAAAAAAACACTAGTTATAATCAGTTAGCAAGAGGTTTGCACAAGTGCCTCCATAAGCTTAATAATTAAAATTTGCAACTGAACTTTAAAATTGTCCAACTCCGCACAGAAGATGGAGTCTATGGAACTTAGCATGATTTGCAGACTTCCCGGAATGTAATAAAATTACCACACTTATAGTTAATCAATGTTGTGATTATTTATGTTATGATTCTTTACTTAAACAAATCCCCATTGAGAGAGTCTTCTCTTTTTAATTTGATTGAGAGAAGAGAATATCACTTTTGATTTGAAAATCCATAACACATTGGAGGCATCAGCTGTCAATGCCAACCTATGTAGGAAGGTGATCTGGCATTTCAATGAGAAGAAGGGAATTGAAGGATCAGTTCAGAATCAGGAATCACTCTACAGTCTAACTGAGTCACCTCACATTGGTCTCATTTTGTCGGTGGTGTCCAAAAATACACCAGCTATGACTGAGAAATACAGTGTCTTATGCAAATGAATCTTTCTGTATGTGCAAATATGCTCAAGTCAAGACTGGGATTACTTTCTCCTGGGTACCACTGCTTCCTTCCAGTGGCCCTCACTGAAGTATGGGCCACTAACCAGCACGTGAGTCATGAAATCACAATGATGCATTTCCTCCTCTTACCACTTACTGCTGAAATATATTTTATATTTACAAGTAAAAGTCTTGTAACCTTACAAAAACTGTAAAGCTAATTCTGTAATATCCTTTAAATGTTCTTAGCTTAAAATTCTAGTGTAATCTACAATAGCACCTTTAGGTATATTAGACTACTTGTCCCCAGAGAATTTTACAAACTGAACTTCACATTTTTAGACTTATTCACCATTCATTTCATTTTTTCTTTTTCTTTTCACACAATACTGACATAATGGTAGGAAAAAATATCATGAACAATAAGAGTGCTTAGGGATGGAGGTCCATCTTAATCAGTTTTCTCTTTTTGTTTGGGTTTCTGGTCTTCACTTTGTGTTGATTTAAGGCAGGAAACTTGATATTCAAAGCAAACACTTATCAGAACACAATTTATTCAGAGTGGCTTCCAAATGCAAGTTCAGAATATTTTACTGAATGAGCACTCAAGCTAAAATATGGGGAGCTCAAATTTTTTCTCTACTGTTTGCTAACTCAATCCTTGCCATTTAATATAAATTTCAACTAAAATGATCTCTGCCATGTTTTAGTTACATATACAGATACTCATGTATTATATATCTTACTTAAAACTTATCCTTTTGGCTTGTAAAAATGATTCCCACCCATCTAGCATGCACAGTGAACCTGGCAGCATTAGCCAGCAGCCTTTCAGCCACTTTCTATATTGGAGCTGCTCAAATGCACTCCCTATAAACGCTCATGTGATTGTTAACCCTCTGAAACCAAAGCAGATTCACAAGGGAAAATGGTGGTGCCTGATTCCTGAATTAAATTAGACTAGATTTGATAAGAGTACAGCTTTTGGATGTACTGAACAGGTATTTTCTTCTCATAGCCTTAACTGTCTCAAAAATAAGAGTCGTTCTAATTTACTCATTATTCTGTGCACAAAATACTGTGTGGTGAGTCACAGGAGTTCCAAGGTACCATCTCTGTGCTCAGTCCGTTTACAAGAAACTATATTTACAGAGAAAGGGATTTCCACTGTGTAACAAGAGCAGAGGCGCTTCAGTAAGAAGATGGCATTTGACCCGTGTTATGCAGCCTATGCAGGATTCAGGCAGAAAGAGTTGGAAGCAGAGTGGAGAAGGGATGTTGTCAGCCATGCCTGGGGAATCACATGCAGTAATCCTTGCTCTAAATTAATACACAGGAGTACGGGGTACTATTTCTGAAAAATCTTAGGTTAAGGATTAACCATGGAGACCATGATAAGAGTTTTAGAATTAACTGGTAGCCAATAAGATGCTGCTACATGTTTTTGAACAAGAAAAGCATAATTGTGGACATGTTTTAGAAATGTCATTGCTTAATGCCCTGACCTTTTCCACCCAGCCCCCAACCCCCTCGCCTCTGACAGCTGTCAGTCTGTTCTCTGTATCTATGAGTCTGTTTCTATTTTGTTTGTTAGTTTATTTTGTTCATTAGACTCCACGTATGAGTGAAATCATATGGCATTTTTCTTTCTCTGACTGTCTTATGTAACTTAACATAATACTCTCTAGGTTTATCCATGTTGTTGCAAAAGATAAGATTTACTTCTTTTTTGTGGCTTCATATTATTCCATCAGATAAATGTATCACAGCTTTTTTATCAATTTATCTACTGATGGACACCTGGGCTGCTTTCAAACCTTGGCTATTGTAAATAATGCTTCAATTTACATAAAGTTTAAGCCAAAAAAAAAAACCCCTCATAGACAGACAATAGTATAGTGATTAGCAGAGGAAAGGAAGGTGAGGAGACATTGGAGAAGGTAAAGGTGAATAACTAGTTCTGGAAGGAGACTTGACTTGGGGTGGTGAGCACAAGACACGATATACAGATGATATAGAAGTGTGCATCTAAAATTTATATAATTTTATTAACCAGTGTCACCCCAATAAATTCAATAAAAAAGATATGTCATTGCTCAAAAAACCCCTGGGCTCTAAAATAAAGAGAAGGGAGAATATATGCAACTTGGAAAATAGTCCTATTATCAATGCCATCATTATCATTGTCCTCAGAATTAATGCAGTTGGGTTTTCCAGCAGTTTGATGAAATGACATGTGACAGTGAATCAACCAGGGAAACATACCCATCAGGTCATGGACATGTGGCACTGGGGCACAGAGGAGAGGTCACAAGCAGGAGGCAGGCATTGGGCAGGAATTGGCTCCTCCCCCAGTAACCTACACTATCCCTTGTTCTTCCACGTGCAAGGAATCATTGTCTAATTTCACCCACTTTGGCAGATATTTTCATGTAATAAGGTACATAAAGAGAGGAACAAATATAAAAGAAAAGAAGTAGAGATGATTTGCTCCTACTGCCCACTGACTGAACCCCAGGACTGTGAAGTCTGTACCTGTGATACCTGGGATACACTTCTTTGTACGTGCTGCAGACACACTGTGCTCTGTGTATGACAGACGTTACCCATACTCTCTAAAAATCAAGCATACTTCTTTCTCTTTCTGCAGAGAAAAGAATCAAGACATTGTGGCTGTTTCCTAAAAGTACAACAATGTTTCTCTTTCTGCCTTCATTATTGCTCCTCTTCCCAAAACCCCCATCTCTCAAGAATAAATTAGAATGCAATGCAACATTGTAGGTCACCTTTTCTACTGTGTAGGTAGTTACCATGAAAAGAGGGGCCATTGTTTGCCTCAGAGAATTTCCTGGTGTATTTCCTGGTCTTCCAGTGCACAATACGTTGTCATGCTTTTATAGCATGAGGTACGTTGTCACAATGGTTTTGAATTTTATTAGCCAAGCCCTTGAGGACTATGATTGTAATAAGTAATTAGGCAACAGAATAATTTTCCAATAATGGGACAAGAGAAAAAGAGGCACCTTCTTATTATTTGTAAAATACTGACAAGATTGTCTGTATCCTTTGCCATCAGGGGAAAGTTCAGCTAATACATCAAAACCTCAGAGATGCGAATGCCTCAGAAATGTCACCTTCTTCATGAGAATCCTGTCTTGTCAACTGGTCAGAAGTTTTCAGTGTTTAAACAACCTTGCTGCTAATCTGACATTGATATAAAACTTGCCATTTACATGAAAATGCCAGCCTCACCCAGGACCTGACGTGGCTTCTCTGTGATGGGAGCAGCCTGCCTGTACCTTGTAGATATGGAAAGGGTGCATGTGGTGTGTTTTATGTAAAGTAGCTATAAAGCCCAAAGGAAATTGGTGGAGAGGTTAAGATGATAATATGAGATTAAATAACCAAAATTATGTTAATAATGTCAATCAGCGGGTTAGCACTAGGGGTCTTTGAGCAATGAAAACATAGCTGTCCAACTGCTAATGATCGTAACATGTGACTCTATTGGCCCTTTGAATCTATGAGCCGTGGAGGCATCTATTCAGAAGCTGGGAGCTGCAACCGTCTAAACTAGATGTAGATGAGGGGCCTGAGTCTTTCCTTTGTAAGTATTCCTCATACAACCTGTAGGCTCCCAGGCTGAGATTATTATTAAATTGGGAGATAAGGTAAAAAGGAGTGAATAGGGAAGAGTAAAAGGAGAATGGAAACTCTCCGAGCAACCTGCAAATCCAGGGTCACAGAATGTGCGTGGGTGTCACAGAGTCAGGAGTGAACACTGGCTGTGAGAACAAACTTAACTGAACAAGGACCTAAGGCCAAATTGCTCAAAATAGGCCTGGTTTTAGCACACAAGGTTATTCTCACGGTCCTCTTTATCATGTATATGTTTCTGTGACATTTTAGCTTTTATACTAGGGGTAGTCTTTCAGCTTTTTAAAAATCATTGTTGGCCCTTCCTCAGCTCATTCAGAAGCATTCCTGTGAACCTCCAGAACAATTAGACTGAGGGCAGAAATGCAAAAATGCTATATAAGTTAATGCTGATTTATTTTTCTTTTCTTTCAAACATGGCTTTGGAGAACCCAAAGACATGGATAAAATAAATAAATAGAGGGTATATCTAGTGAAATATGATACATAACAGGATCTTCTACTATAATGGTGAATGCAGTTCCATTTGGTCCTTTTGGGTTTCTTTCTTTATAAATTTTTTGTTCACAGCCATTGTCCATGTTTCCACTGGATATTTTAAATATTGAATTATAGGATTGTTACACATTAGAGATGCTCATTTTCATCTGTTGTATGCATTGCTATGGTCTTTCCCTAGTCTATAACAAAAATGCAGCTTGACAGTGCTCAATTTAAGAAATTTTGGTCATACAAAGGGTTTTTTTCTTATTTTAATATAGTGAAACATAGTTTTTTTTCTCACTTTTCTTTCTTTAAGCTTTATAGAATAAACCCTGCCAAACATGGAGCACACATCTTCTATGAACTTGAAGGTTTTTTTTTACTCATTTGGGCATTTAATATACCGATAATTTAATTAATTATAATTTTCCATATTGGTAGCCAATCATCCCATTGATTTTTCAGAGCCATAGACGGCATACATTTACCATACATTCTATACATTCTACTCTGTTCCATCAGTTCATTCATGCATCTCAATTCCTACAGGACACCAAACACCACAGTTTTAAATCATTCTTGCTGTTCGATAATGTGAGATTCTCCCTTTATGATGTTTCAAAATTATCTTGGTTACTGTTAGACTTCTAATGAAGTCTAGGATAGTTTTCCAGTTTTATAAAACATATGAGAAATGCATTATAAATGTCACTGTATGTATTGAATAAATTGGAGAAAAATTATATGCCAGTCCCATCCACTAATTGAGATCTTTGTTTGTCTTCTTTTATGTCTTTCAGTAAACTTTTAGTTTCTAAAATGTTAAATTTATTTGTATGTGTTGCTGTGTTTATGTGTTGCTGTGTCTACTGGTATTTCTTAAATTACATTTTATAATTGGTTACTGCTTATATTTAAGAGCATAACTGATTTTTCCTATATTGATCTATTATTCAACAACTTGTTGAACTCTCTAATTAATTCTTATAGTTACCTCTAGATTCTACTGCATTTTCCACAAAGACAATCATATTATCTGAGAACATATATATATATCACCTTTACTTGTTTTACTTTATTTTAAATTATAAAATAATATGTTAATAAAATTCACTATTAACAGATGAAAGAGAAAACATATTTCCATGCAAGCAAAAATATGTAGATAAATAAATAAATGAACTTCATCAAAAAGCTCCACAGATTTTACATCTTGGCAGTAGCTATTGAGAGTTGGCAGCTTAGAGCTGAAGGATTTTAGAGCTGAAAAATACAGTGGCCATGCCTGCAAACAAATTTACCATTTGGACAAATATGTAGACAAAGACTTTAAGTATAGGCATGCAATTTTACCCAGAGGATCAGCTAACTAGTCATGGAAACACACTGATGATTAATCATAAATGAAGGCAACTTGCCATCCTTCCCACAAACTCCCCAGTAAGTCCATTCTTTGATGGATGGACCAGAATCAGCAGCCACAGCCCTGGTATACTGACATAATATGTGTGTGCCCCTGTTCTGCCCAAAATGTCCTTAACTGTCTTTACCTAGCCTATTTTTATGTAAAAACATTACTTATTACTTCCCACTTAAGAAGGCACAATGAATGGTTTGGAAATATACAATCTGAAAATACTGGTGATGACATCAATCTTTGTGTGAAGCTTTCGTCATGACCGGTGAACAGATTCAACTACAGAGAACGTGGCCTCAGAGCCCAGGGTTGGCTCTGTACCTGACTGCGGAGGCAGCCTGGAGGACCCACAGAACAGGTCGTGGGGCTGTCCTGGGTCTTGGCTGAGAGCACTGCTGTGTTACTTCACTTTCTCCTTAGGCATTTTGAGAAAATTGACTTATTGACTAATATTTTATCGTTTTGAGATTTTCCTGGTTTCATTAAAACGCTATCTAATTTCTATTACATTATTTGATATTTTACAAAAAAAATCTCCTAGATCAAAAACATAATAGAAAATACCCTCAGCCTGAGACAGAGCAGCTTGTTGGTTTTTCTCTCATCTCAATTCTCTAATTTTTGTCTTTAATACATCCATTCTGGTTCATGGTTTGGCACCAGAACACATGACACAAAAATCTTAGTCCCGTCCTTCCTCACAGCCAGGAGTGGCCATATGTATCAGTTTTGGACAAAGACGTGTAACCCAAAGTTGTGCTTCTGGCACAGCCTCCATCACCTTTCAGCTTCCTCTTGGACGAAACTCAGACAGAGTTCAGGCAGTCATTGTAAAGTGGGGAGGTTTTGCTAATGATGACAGAACAGAGAGAGAGAGAGAGAGCATATCTTTCTCCCCAAAGATCATGAATATTTGGAACGTTTGCAAACCACCATTCTTTCTTTTGTTAAAGAATTAAACTTGTATCTTACTTAAATCACCATTACATTTTGTTTTCTGTCACTCACAGCCACACTTAATGCTAACTGCTATAGATTTCTAACATAATGCAAGCCAAAGTCACTTCTAATGGAAAAACATTGAAAGCATTTCTTTTTAAAAATGAGAAAAAAATGCTTGAAGCTGAATGTAACTTTGAGGAGGTATGAGGCCTGTCCACTGTTTTGTCCCATGTATGTGGATGCTTTTTCTACTTAGATGGATGTACTTATACCTCTGGTATCATTTCCTTTGATCTCTCTCCATTGTGATATCAATAGTATGATGATATAATCAATATAATTTTTGAACTCCCAGTACCCCAATATAAATTATTCATGGGCCTTCATCACCTTCAGAAAAAAATTACTACCCCCTTTAATGACATAAAAGATCAGCCTCATGCATTGTACTCTAATTAACTTTATCTTGTCAATTGAGCTGGAAGGCACTTATATATAATAAGGAATCCTCTTTCTTCTCCACAGCTTTGTACAAACTATCTGCATGAAATAATCTATCCCAGTTTACCTTTTTCTAAAGATAAGGGCTTAAAAAATTTTAATAATAATTGAACCAAGCTTGAGTGAACATGCAATTTCATTGAAGAGTTAGCCAAAGCCTTCTCCACCTTCCTGGAAATTTCCACTACAGGAGCCATCAACTTCTCTCCCAAGTTTCTGCAAGTAGGCAGAATGTTACTGCTCTGTCTGTGTCAATAAAAAATGGTAGCAGAACTCCTCCATCCTCATCTTCTCTACTGGGTAGTGAGTTTAATACGTCTACTGAAGATCTGGGTTCTGATGTTAACTGGGATGGTCACTGGGAAGGGTGACTGGGAGGACACCCAGTCATCATCAGTTTTTCCATCTCTGTAACCAGAATTGCTTGTGTGTCCCATTACCCCGTGTCATTTGACTGCCACGTCTCCCATAGAACTTTGTTGCTTTCATCCTGACGAGCAGGTTGCTTCCAAAAAGCAATTGTTTGCAAGATGCAATGAATGGCATGTTCTCCATCTCATGAACATGTTTATCTCCTCCAAGGCAGTGATGCTTCTGGAGGGAATGGGCATGTTGTGTGTATTACACAGTGTGCAGTGTCTGGCTCTCAGTAGGTAATCAATCAAAATTTATTGACTGAATACATAAATAGCTCCTTTCTGTGAATCCATTTTGGATTACCTTTTTATATAATATGACTTTTTGTTCATTTGCATTATTTCATCATTGTCTCATGCACGTCAGTGACCCAATGGAAATTTACATACTTGAAGACATTGTCCAGTGTGCTTGGTGCATAGGTAGGTAGACAGTGAATATTCAACACATACCATATTGTTGACAAAATGGTAATTATGATAGTTCTTTGTATAACTAGTAAAGATTTTGTGTAAGCTAGGATCCATTATAACTGAATCTCAGTTTAGACTGGAACTGGAATCATTTGATAATGAGAGGGAGAGAAAGAGGACGTGAGAAAAAGAGGGTGGGAGAGAGAAAAAATTAGAAAGGAGAGAGAGGAGGGGAAATAATTCAGCTACTGCTAATTTTAATTTCAGTTTACAAGTGGCAGAATGTTCTTCCCATGAATCTTTTCAAAGATAAATCAGGCACCTGCCATGAGCAATGCAGTATTCTAGGTATTATTCCCTGATAATATAGGGCTAGTGGATAATCTTTCTCCTAACAATTTCAAGTGATCTTATAGTATGGATATCATAAATACTCAAATTCTAGTATCCTTCTCAATCTCATTGGCACATTCTAAAGCATCCAAGCATAAGACCGAATTTCCCTTTCCCTTTCCCTTTGTTAAGGAATAACTTTCAAACATCTAGATGAATTATAGACAAGGACTGAGATGAAGGTTGGATGGTGGTCTACTGAAAAAAAATAAATTGAAAATGGTTTTGTGTGTCCTGTGAGGATGAAAATGATAAGGAAAAATCCTGATTGGACCATTGTAGGACTAGACAAAGAAAAGACATTTGCTCAGATATACAGAGATTTCTTTATTTGTTTTCTCTTCTTTTCAAACCCACTGCGTATATTAAGGTTTGCCTCGGAGACCCTTAACCTGTCAAGATTATAAATGATTATTGAGTTTGCCTATCAAATATCCAGTGCTGATTGGCTCGTCTGAATAGCTACACAGATTTGGGGTTGTGGTAAAAATCACCTATAAACTGATGCCTCCCAAATCGCTCTCCCCGGAGGACCGAGGCTCTCACATCTCATCACTATCTGTTCTGATCTGGGCAGCATACACTTGACGGGGAAGGTGCATTCTCTCGACAAGGAGGCTGGTGCAGGCAGCATATTTATGGGTTGCTCCTCTGCATTCTCTAACATCCTGTGTAATTTGATGCATCACATCAGGTTAACTCATGCTTAAGGCCATCCAGGACATCAAATGACAGTTTGGGTGGCACCAGAATGGGGTGTCAGAAATGCAGCTTTCTCTTCTTTTAGGGTCTTAGCTTGCTAATAAATCAAACAAGTCAGGAAAGTGACTCATGTTGCTTATGAGCTTTCAACCATCTTTTCTTGTTTGTCACAATACAAAATTATTTTTTCTCCTTGAAAGCTATCCATTTCTTAATATTTTCATGATTAATGATGTACCAACATTAATTATGTAGTATTTTTGCTCATGTCCATAGGTGTATCTGTATCTATGCATGCATCTGTACCTGTATTTGTAGCTATATCTCTATCTGTATCAATATCTATATGTATCTATATCATCACACATACCTACCAACTCAGATGTGCTAAGGTACTGAATTGCAAGAGTTACTCCTCAGTGCCCATATTCAGGAGATTTTTATCTTAAATTTGAAAGAAAATTGCCTGTCAGAATACCAAATAAAGAAAAAAAGACATAGAATACTTGTTCACATTATGGTAGCCTAAAATTAAAAATTTGGCCAATTATTTATTCTTCTCCATTGCTTCAAAAAGGAATGCCTTCCTCCAATTAATGTGGTTTGCAATCAGCAGCTGTTTTCACTTTCTTCTTTCTTGCATTCTTCTGCAGATTCTCTTCACATTGTTTTTCGGTTTGTTTAAATACCGTGCACAAGTCCAATTCAGTACAAATAGGGCAGCCTTACTAGCATTTGCATTGCATGAAACTACAAGCAGGTGAGAGTTGAACAATTAATACCTCTTTTTTCTCAGTGGTGGTGCAAGCAGTGCCAATTTAATGCTGTTTAAGCTTATTATCTAATTGCATGCTTGTGCTGGCTTCAGAAACGGCATGACACGAAGGCAGACTTGTGCTGTGTTCCCTCCACAGTAGAATATTCAATTATTTGTTCTGACTCATGTAATTCCCTGTATTCCAAGCTTGTTAATGTCATTACAGAGCTGAAATAAAGTGATTACTCTTAATGAGTATTTATCTGATAGGTAAGGCGATGCCTGTACTCTCTAGCTGACAGTGGACGATTATGGATTTTGCCCCCTAGTCCTCTCACTGCCCCTCACTCCAAAGGCGCCGTCCACCAGCTCTTGACTTCCCTGTCAGGGAGGCAACATCGCATGGTGGTATTCTGTGAAATACTGTCAGATGATGGGGAAAAAATAAAAATCTTCTTTAAAAAAGGAAAAAGAAGGATTGCCACGTCCCCCGGCAGAGTTCCAGCTAATGACCACTGTTTCCACTGGCTGGCAGTGATGACAGCTTGGGCTAAGTGATAATGGCATGCCTGCTGTTGAGTTTGCCCACTTATGTTATTTCTCTTGACATGGTTCTGGGGAAGGCCTAATTTTTCTGACATTTGACCATGCAAATTTGAGTCCTGATACATTATTCTGCATTTACATCCTCCCAGTGTTGCTGTTTAAAATGTGCTACAAGCTCCAGGAGCTCAGCTAATAAAGGCCACCGAATGAAAGAAAGTTAAATATGAATGCAAGAGGGGACCTAATGAAGGGCTGCCTTGTACATCTCAAAGATGACCTTCTGGAGATGAACGAGTGGAAAATCCTTTTTTAAGCAAATGGTAAAGAATGTAATATCCATTTTTTTCTAGGATATTTTTAAAGATTTTCAAATATATACCAATGAGAGAGAAAAAAAGACCCTATTATAATTTACATGGAAGATTTTCTACTCAGCTTATCAGTTCGTATAGCATTAGCCAATTTCAAGGTGTTGGCTTTTCAAACTCTGAAGTGCATGATTCTGTAGGGAGCATTCTTGATTGCTGAATCCAGGGATGCACAGGCCCTAAACTCACTAAATACTTCACATCACCAAATGCCTGAGAGATGTGGGAAAATCTTTCCATATCACAGATTTCTGTGGGTTCTGGGTACTATATTACTCTTGTCTCCAGGCCAAATACTAAAAATGAGAAAAACATTTAAAAATAGTCAACAACAATACTAACTATACTTAATTGACTTAAGAACTACTAAAAATAAACACCTAATCCTGTGATAGAAAATGCTTATTCACAGATTTTATCATGTGCATCAGCATTTACATAGGTATTTCATAAAAATGCTTTTCAAATATATCACGTTAGCAAGAATTAGAAAGTCATTACTCATTTCTTATCCATTTTTATGTTTGTATTTAGTGATTATTCAGTTCACAAAATTGATATTTCTTAATACATTTTGAAGTAATTTATCACACCTAGAATCTCGAGGTTCAGTAGATTTCAGGTTTCTCCCACTGTCTGAAAGTAGAGCTTTCCTATGAACATTTTCCTAAATCAAAATGGCATAAAGAAAAGACACAATCACGTAAGACACATCTTGCTAACAATATGCAAAAGAAGTTCAAAGCTCTAGTGGTTTGAGGCTGAGATGCTGAGTGTGGTTTCCAGGGAAGCACTTTGGTGGGGCCACTCTCCAACTGTGAGCTGCCCCTATAGTGCCTCCTGAGAAACAAACCTGAATGCTACTTTCACCCTTTTTTATAAAAGCAAAAATTGTCTTCAGGTATTTTTTCAGTTATTGAAAACAGGTAGTAATATAGATCTTTCATAAAAGCAGAGTGCTATAAAGCACAGTTTTGTAAAATTAAGAATAGCAGTAAAGTAAAATGTTTAATAAAGAGCCATACTGTAATTAGGCCTTAGGTTTGCTAAATATCAAAAATATTCCAGAAAACCCTCTTTCTAATTACTAAATAGCCAACATTTTTCTCCTTTTCTCCCTTTCTTTTTCTTCCTTTTACACTTCTGTCTGCCACTCCCTTTTCTCCTTCTTTTTTTTTCCTTCTTTTCTCCCATTTGGAGCATGTATTCTATCTATCTATCCATCTATCTATCTATCATCTATCTAACAAGTTGAATACTGAAAATTTTACAAAAATAAGTAAGACAGTCTCTGAACATAAGCTTAAAGCAAAAAGGAGTGATTAGGTGAATATAATAAGATCTAAAAGAAATACTTTGCTAAAAAAATTTCTCCTATCAAGAAGTTAAGTTACCTACTGGAAGTCAGAGTTAAGAAAATGTAACTGTCAATTTGATTTTCCTCGAGGTTTCAGAAGTAACTCTACTCTGCTTTCTAGTTCTGCGTGTAAGTTGTTATTGTTGATGAAGCAACGGAGTTCCTAATCCTTATTTCCTCCTGCTTTATTTTGCAGGAAAGCACAAGAACCGAGACTAGTGAAATACAAACACCTCACCATTGTTACTAGTGAAATACAAACACCTCACCATTATACAAACACCTCACCACAGGAGTAGCTGTGGACTCCATTTTTCTCTTTCACTTGGAAGGTGTTCAAATAGCGAGCGTGCCATTTCACTACCAGAGAACTCCCATACATCATGCCAATAATAGTCACGGGGCCAAAGACAGTATGTAGGTTCTGAAACATGGAATTAACTGTGTGCCAAAGGTAGAACCCTGATTCAATGAAGATGAATAGAAGTACTTCTAAAGTTTCTTTCAAAAACTTTTGAAGTTATGAATAAATGACAGAGTCCATGAATATGTTTAGTATACATTTTTTCCAAAAAATTATGAAACAGAATTTAGAATTTTATTTTAAATATGCTCCTTGTATTTGATTTAATATTTTAAATTAATAGTAAATAAATAAATGGCAATTTAATAATAATACTTTTCAGCAAAATAAGTAAAAAGAAGTTTTAAAAAATCTGATTTTCCCTTCTGGTGAAGGTGCAAGAGATGGCCTCGCTTACACAGCAGTTAGTAGGTAGTCTTTTAAGAGTTCAGTTATGGAGACATATATCAAAATCTCCCTGCTGTCTCTAATTGTTCATCACTCTTAGTTCTCTCAAACTAAATGGGCTACATTTGTGCTCAGTAAAGCAAGCCCTTGCTCTGTGAAAAGTCTAGAGGATTATACTAGGAAGCAAGTAGTACTGTTAGCCAGTAATTCCCACACATGGACCACAGAGGTTGCTGCAAACATCTATTCAACTTCTCCAGTGAGTTAATGTATTAGTCATCCATTACTACATAATAAAAATAGCCCAACCATAGTAGCAATATCCCAACATATTTTTTATCTCATAGTACCTGTGGATCAGGATCTTGGGTAGAGATCCCCCATGTCCCCCAAGTCAGGATTTTAAGAGGCTTTAGTCCAGATGTGGGCCAAGTCTAAGATCTTATCAAAGGCTAACTGGAGAAGGACCTACTTCTGAGCTCTTTCAGGGGGTGTGTGTGATTTGGTTTCTTGTTTATAGCACTGAGGGCTTCAGGCTGTTTGCTGTCTAGAAGCCAACCTGAGCTTTTGCAGGCTTCCCTAACTTCCGTGTCAAGTGGGCTTCCCCACAGGAGCTTGCTTCTCCAAGCCAGCAATAGAGAGATGATGCAGACCCTGGCTCATGGGTTCTGCCACACTGTGGATGAGAAATGACAAGTTCACACGGACGACCGAGTCCTGTGGAGGAAAACGAGTGGCATGGTTTATCTCTCAAGAAGAGAAAAAGCCTTGGAGTACCTCAGCCACTCTCTCAAGGGGAGAGTGCCCTGACCCCTGCCTTGATAGGCTTTTATTGCATTTCTGGGCACATTATATGATAGTCCTCATTTACTATGCAGCAATTCGCTTTAGGTGATTACCTTTTACAGAAAACAAAGGAGAGGATGCCATTAATCACATCACTGAAGAAGGATATTTGCAAATGCAAAGGAAAAAGTGGTTGGACTGGTTACACTCATCCTTAGAATGTTTAGCATGGATGTTAGGAAGTTATTTTAAAGATATGCAGTAAATGTTTTCTGCCTCAATTCAGGGTGAGGGAGTGTTAGCAAAAAGCAAGTCTCAAAGAGGCTTAGGTACAATGCAGGCCTGATTCCCCACGGGAGAACCTCTCCGTGGGTGTGGGTCCTGGCTGGGCCCACACCATGCATAATGGTCTCTTATAGAGAGACAGTGAAACTCAAACAAGGTGCCACTAAAATACTATGTGACATAATTTTATGATCATGTACATAATCATACACATCTTCTCACCTTTATCATATTGTGTTACTTACAAGTAATTCCCACTAAATTACTCTGCCCACACTAAGGAGAAGTCAATTACACAAAGGCAAGAATACCAGGAGATAGAAATCAAAGGGATCCTTTTAGATTCCGTACCACCTGTATTGACTTATTTATTGAATGTCAGCGAATGGCACTTAGATGGCAGGCAGGCAATATTCTGGGCAAGGAGGACATGACAATGAATAGAACAGTGATGAGGCTTACCTTGTAAATCAAAGAAAAGACAAGAATAAGTAGGAAACTGATTTTATATTGATAACTACGGTGAAAGTGAAGTATAAGAAGGTCGAGGAGGAAGGCCTCTCTGAGATGGTGATATTCGAACCATGTCTTGCAAGATCTACGAAGGACATAACCTTGTAAGAACTGGTAGGTAGAACTTTCCAGCAGGAAAAACAGAAAACACAAAGACCCTGTGGCAAGAACAAAAACATGCTATTGTGACTACAGCCTGGTGAGAAGAGTTTTACACAAGGATATGAAAGAGAAAGTCTGGGGTGTGTAGGACCTTGAAGGAATAATGGTGAGGTGTTTGTATTTCACTCTAAAGGCAATGGGAAGCCACTGGGAAGATTGACCTTTAGTGGGCACAGAGACACTTAGTTCCTCACAGAAGGCTGGAAGATGGAGTAATGACTAGATTCAGGTCAGCTGGTATATATGGTGTTGGAATACAGGACAAGTAAATCCGGTTGCACTTAACGTTCTCAACTACAAAAAAAAACCCCATCATCTGCTGAGAATAGGATGTTTTAAAAAGACAAGATTGTGAGAAATCATTGTTTAGAAAAGCAGAAGAGTAAACATAATAAAGTATAATGTAAATTAGGAGAGATTTAAGGATTAGTTTGAAAATTTTGGTCTTAAATTTCAGGTAACACCAGGAAGCACAGTTAAGGGTTGCTGTTTTTTTTAAATCTCTAGCCACATACACCTGCTTCTGAACATGGGATGTAGACTAATAGTTGGGGTTTTTAGGCTTAGATTTTCTACAGGTGAATATGACCAAAAAAAGCAAGAAAATTAAAGATGTCTTTAAGAAGATAGTTGGAAACTTTAAAAGGTGAAGAAAAATCAAGGATATGATGATGGATGTGAAGATATGAAAGAAAGGCTAGGCCAATAAAAGTTTTCAATTATAGGGAAATTATTTGGCATAGAAACTTGCATTGAAATATATCTAATTCAGAGTGGAATATTTGAATCAAAATTTCAGAGACGGTGCTGTTACTAGGAATGACAAAGTCATGAATACAACATTTAGAGGGTATTGCCGAAGTGAGTTGCATTACTAAAGATTACAGAATGCAGAGGCCCCAGTTTTATAAGAACCATTTATGCAAATGTTGAAATTATCAAGAAATATGTCAGAAGCAAAGGTCAAGAGAAACACAGTTATTTAGGGATTGTATTCTTTAGTGAAATAAAGGAAGGTTGATAACCGACAGCTAGTGACAGAGTGCATGTATGAAATGAGCTACTTTTCTAATGGCATTCATTATTACAGGAATTGTATGTTTCTAGTAAAAAACTAGAAAACACAAACAAGCCAACGTTGAACACATTAAGAAGTCTCATCATCCAGAAATCATCACCAACACTTCAGTACTTTTTCTTGTGAATAATTGTTTAGTCATTTTGCTATGTACACACATACACAGGTATTTTAATCAAAATGAGACCTTACAGTGACTGCTATTGTTAATGCTCATTTTACTTTTTAGAAATAATCTTTTAGATGTTAAATCCAGATTATATTTAAATTTGTCTAATTGAGTTTAAAAGTACTCTTTCAATCTAATTTGTCAAAATCTAGGGAGAGTTTCACCTTTGTTACTTTCCATTTGTCTTTTTGTTTAAATATAGCAGAGCTGTTGAAAAAACACAACAGTGATTAGTAAAGAGGTTCAGCCTCGTATCCTGTAAATAGCCATTATTTTCATTGACTCTGCTTCCTTTTGGGGTCAATTAATGTTTTTACTCCCTGTATTATCATAAACTGAAAATTATATCTAAACATTGAAAATTAAATATTGTTTTTGAGGGCAGTACATAGGTAATGTTAAATTTTGGATGTTGAATCATATCAATAGACCCATAATATTGACGTTAACCAACAAATTAGCATGTTGATAGCCCAATCCCTTCATTGCACAGTCTCACTTGGGGGAAGGGCATCACACAAATGCCCAGTGAATTGGTCTACTCAGGATGCCATAACTAAATACTATGGGTGGCTTAAATAACAGAAATTTATTATCTCACAGTTCTGAAGCCTAGCAGTCCAAGATCAAGGTGCTGGCTGATTTGGGTTCTGGTCAGAGGTCTCTTTCTGGCCAGCAGATGGCTGCCTGACACTGTGCCCACTCGCCCTTTGTTTGGCTCACATGCACACACACACAGAGACAGAGAGACAAGAGAAAGAGTACAAGGGAGTACATCCTGGTATCTCTTTATAGACACTAATCCTATCAGAATTATTAATGAATCACCTTGATTCTAATGAAACCCAGATTTAAGTTTGTTTTAGGCAATTTGATTTTAGTTTTAGCCTCATTGCCAGAATATAGTCTGCCCTCCAAAGGTATGGTCTCTCTGGCGTTCAACAAGCATTCAACTTCAGGCCTAGACTTCAAAATCCCCTTGGCCTTATGAACGCTCTCTCGAAGCTGACACTTCAGCCCACTACCTACTAGTAGCCAAATCGGAAGTCTCTGATCACCCAGAGACTGACCAAGAACCAAAAGGAATGGTTTTATATAGCTCTTTAGATTTCCTTTCCACAATTTACCTGTCTTCATAGCCTTCTCAGCTGGCGAAAATCTCTCAACTAGCATCTCATCCCCCTGTGCTCAGGATGACAGCCACTCGGAGCTTCGACTGCACTCTCTAAACTTTATCTGAGATAATATCCTCAAAAATAAAGCCAGGGTATGTGGTATATATCTCACGGGCCTCCTCTCTCTCAAGGGTCATGGGCCCCAGTTGGTGGCTGTCCCAAATCTGCAAACAATTTTCATTTAGATTTTGTTTAGGTTTTATAATGGTCTAATATGAGCTACTCTACCATGGGCAGGACCAGAAACCTCTTTGAGCTTTGTAAAAATGTTCAGATTTATAGAAGTATTACGAGAACATGCAGCCTATAAAATCTCTAATGTGTAATTTATTAAAAATGTCTGCAAACTAGAACATTACATATATAATTATTTTTATTATATTATTAGTTAACAGGTTATGAAATGATATATGTGTATTGATTTTCAATTATTGGATATATCTGGTAAAATCTCCAAATATAATTATATTTTATTAATTTATTTCTACATCTCTTGAATTTTATGTATATGATATGCATAATACATAAAAGATTATGTATTTTATATAAATTATATATAATTATATAATGTTCATCTTTCTCTTATTCAAAAATTTTGACTTTGAAATATGATTTAGTTGTTATTAATACTGACACAATACTTTCTTCTGTCAACATTTTTAAAACTTAATCCAGTTCTTTTCTTCCTCTTTTTGGAGGTAGAGGTATATTTGTTTCTGCTAATATAGCTAAATTTGTGAGATCAAAAATGACAATCTATGTAATATTATAAGAATGTATCACTTGAATGTTTCTTATATTTGCCTAGTTTAATTTCTGAAATGTATTTTATATTCATTGTTTATTTCTGTTTTTAATATTTTACCTTTTTTCTTTTACATAATCTGGCATGTTTAAGGTTCTTTTCATTTCCTATTTTCATTCCCTATACATTAATTGAAGAATCAAATTATTATTTTCTTTTTTTATTTAATTCTTGTTCAAGTACAGTTTTCTGTTCTTCTTCAATAATAAATACTACACTTCTTTAAAGGTAATTATTCAACTTGTATTTTTCATAAAGTATAAAAATAATAACTATGACCTCACACTGAGATGCCTTGTCTTGTCTGCTTACTTTTTATTCTGAGATGAACCCTTTGGAATATTTGTACTTCACCATTCTCCAGTGTCACATATTGGTTTTCTGACAATTTAGAATTTAGAATTCTGGGAATTTCTCCCATGATTTTAAGAAGTTTTATTACCACTCAAATTGCAAATCCCAGTGGCATTTTCATTATGAAGGGTAATATTTTGTAAAGTGTGAAAATGTTCACACTGCTGTTTCTTTCACACCCAATTCTGCTATATCTTAATCCTTCTCCTGATTCGGTTATTTTGATTAGAGTACTTTCTGAAAGAATTTATTCAGATAGAGAATGTGAACATAATACTGTATGAATCTTTGCATATTTTAAAATAACAAAACTATTTCAGTTGTCAACAGAGGGCCAGGGCCGCATGATTGCATCACCTGATAAAGCATCACTGAAAATACATTTATTTACTCAGAAAAACTGCATGCAACTCAAACACTTATAGAATTCACTGTAACACATAAAAATGTTTGACACTGTATGGATCTTCTTCACCTGGAAAAGAAAGAAAGAAGGAGCTCCTACCCTTCACAACAGCATGGATGGAATTGGAGAGCATTATGCTAAATGAAATAAGCCAGACAGTGAAAGGCAAATATATATGACCTCACCTGTATGTGGAACCTAATCAACAACACGAAGAAGCAAGCAAAATAGAACCAGAGACATGGAAATAAGGAACAAACTGACAGTAACCAGAGGGCAGGGGTAAGGAGGATAATGAGGGAGAGAAAGGGAAGGGTTATGAAGGAACAGGTATAAAGAGCCCACGGACATGGACGATGCGGTGGAGGAGAGGAGTGAATGTGGGAGGTGGGAGTGGGTAGGGAGGGGGAGAGTGATGAGGGAGAAATGGGGACAATTGTAATTGAACAACAATAAAAAATGAAAAAACTGAAGTCAATTATGCCTTAAATATTTTATTTTAAATATTATAATTATTAGATCATTAAATCTATAATATTATAAGCAAAAAATAGTAATAAAAGTGCTGAGGTTTTATCTTCTACATTGGAATATTAGAATCACTTTAGGATATATATGTGTTTATTTCTTCATCAATATTTCATTCTAATTAGAATGTCTCCTTAATCAGAAGACAAAATTGTTTTGTTAACTCAGGCATTTTATATTATTTTTTATTATTATTATGTTTTCTGTACTTGTTGTTTTTTTACCCATTTCTCTCCCTGGGACTTTTAGTATAGTTTAAGTTTTAATCACTTACCCTACCAGCATTTTAAATTTATATTCATCATTCCAATTTTGCTCATTTCCATTGATATTTTCCATTCAATATTACAAAAACTTAATTCAGTTATTTTTAGAAAACTGTGTAGTTGTCTCACAGATTTCAAAGCAGCCTTGGCTAATGCTGGTACAGAGATAGCATCCACATATGGCAACCCAGGTGGGGATCAGAGTATAAATGACAGGTGGAACAGATAAAAAATATGGCAAAGTATCAGGCCAAGACTTAGCTGTAATCAAAAAGCAAGGCAATCTTAGGACAACTTTCAAATCTCTTTGTAAGTGACATTTTCTCAAACAGGCTATCATAACCCTCCAGCCTCCTTCAAGGACACTGTTAAGCAATTTCACAACACAGTGTATATTGTTCTATAGCACTTGCCATAACTGTTCTGGAAAGACTGTGTGTTTGTAGAATCTCTCACCAGTGGACGGCACACTTGGTGAAGTCATGGTTAGTGTGTGCTGTCTGACGCTATCTCCTGCCCCATGCATGATAGACAAAACAAATATTTGCAGAATGAAGAAATTGGTTAATGAAAGAATGGATAACTGAATGGTTGGATGACTAAACCCAATACAGGAAACTTAATTACATTTAAGGGAAGCTTTCTGTTTGGCTAGGCATTGAAGTAGGGCTTGAAGTTCTCTTCTGATACAGAACTTCTTTTGCTGTTAACTAGGGCCCTGATGAAGTCCTCCCATGTCAGAGGTTTCTAATGATAACACCTTGGTTGGGGGAGATACTTCAGCAAAGGTAGGTCTGAGTGTTCACAGTTCTTCCTTCAGGGAAAATCCCAGGTGTGTTTGCTGTGGGGGGTGGGATGTTATTGGTCAGTAAGTACTCTTAGGACATTCTCATTCTCTCAGGCCCATGATATGAAAAAATTGTTAAGATTGAATATTCAGTCTGGTAAGAAATTACATTCTGTGTAGTTAGAACAAACTGCCTGCAATATGGGGCTGCTCAGGAAAGTACCCACACATCCTTGCAGGAGAAAGGCCAAGTATCAATCAGTCATTCCACCAAAGTGTGAATAAATACAGGTCAGATGACTGGCCTTTGCCTGCAAAGGCTCCACAAAGTGCAATAGAGCCATTAAGTAATAGGTTATAACCACACCAAGTTTAAGTAACATCATTTGGCTTTCTTTGATATTAATTTACTCAAAAATGGAGGTGGAGATGCTGATAGTGTGGCATTCCAGCAGATATGTGCATTAACAGTTGTGTATAAAAAGCAGAATAAATGTAAACTTAGAAAGATAGGACCATTCTGGGCATGTTAGGGGGACCACATGAAGTCCAGGATGGTGGAAGATATGTAGTTTGTAATACAACATTTTACTGTTGGTTGTCTTCTCTATACTTTGCTAAGTGCCTGGACTTAAGAGACATACAGGGCCCCTTAGAGGATATTTATTATTCTGTAGGGATGTTTTTCTTTTTTATTGAAGCTTGAAAGAGAAAAGTTAGGGTGAACAGAAACTAGTAACTCAGTAGTACTCAATGCAGGAAACACAATTCTCTCCTAGAATAGATCAAGATTCCTAAAACATGACAGATATAAATTAATAATGGCAGACAGATAGAGTGCCTGAGCTAGTTCTAAACATTACAAGGAGTAAAGTTTATTTTAATGGCTATTGTTCCATATTCAACTTTTGCTTAGTCCAAGACTGGCCGTGAAGTTGCTTGCACTGTCAAAGCACTGTTTGCATAAGACTGAGATCCATACAAGCTCAAGACATATCAAGAAGACAGAATTTCTAATAACTCCATAAAGAAACTTTCATAAGGGTATAACATCCATCATGTTGTCACCAATTTTATGGTTAACACCGAATTTGAAAAGATCTTCAATAAAATTTGAAATCTAAAATGTGCTTCTCAAAACAAATTCCAATACGTCAACATTCTTCAGGATTTCATCAGTGGTTATTACAACTGTGTCTGCAATAGGGAAATCTGTTTAAGAATGTGTCACCATGGTGAATTTTTAGAAGTTCTAAACACTACTTACAGCAGAAACCTGGTTTGTTGGAAGATTTTAGGCACATCTTTATGGTAAATAAAGAAGCTATTGGGAAAATAAAGTAAATACATAATTATAAAATAAACTACTTATATGAATAATGGTATGAATTTTTTTATAAATTATATCAAATAATAATAGTGAAAGATATCATGCCCAGGTGGTTAGCAGCTACTGTAAGTTAAAGCATTTTAATAAGGAAATGAGCAGTAAAATTTTCACCTAAAAAATTAGAAAAAAATATATCTAAGTCAATTCAGAACTTTTAAATGAGGAAGTAGTAAACTAACCACTGATAAATACATAATTTTAAGAAAAAAATTACTGGATTGAACTAAAAACACTTAACAATTGGATTATCTTTGATATTTCATAATTCCAGAATAATGAAAATGACAGATGTCACGGCTGTTACCTCACTGTGCACAGCAAAGCCTCAACACACACCCTTTCTCCAATGCTGTGCATACTACGTACTGTCGGTCCTGGTTCTGGAGGTCCTGGCAGGTGTTGCAGATCCACCACTTTTGTGCGTCAGGTCACTGTCCCTGAAATGCATCCGTGACTCAGGACAGAGTGATCCACAGATCATATACTCAAGGGATTCCATCAGAAATGACCAAAGATGGCGAATTTGCATACTGTCATCAGAATGTAAATTGGGGCACAGAATCTGAATTCAATTTGAAGAGCACTGTTCTGCTGTGACCTGCTAAAATAATGGCGGTAGAGGAAACCTGTTGACAAATAGCTCTTAAAAAATCCCAGAGGCAGTGATTTAAACACTGCTAGGTGCGGCAATCAGGGATGCACTTAGCTTTGGACAGCACATCATGTTGGATTCACTGATCTTATACTTGAATAGGACACGACGCCAACTGATCAACAGGCGCTATAGTCACTATACCTGTGGCGAAAGAGTCGGGAGCTGATGAGTTTCACTTTTTTGCAAGTTTGTTAATAGACCACATTTCAGCATCACAGCTAGGGCAATGTAAGTAGACCAGAGCAATTTTGACATAGTTCACATTAGGAAGATTCAACTGAGGATTGACTTTAGAACAACTGAAAGATCTAAGGGAAAAATGTTCCAGAAAAGGTAGGAAAGACTGGACTTATTGAGGGTAAATATGTGCTCACACCTGGAAAGTGCTCAATCACAGGTCACAGGTTGGTTTGTCAGTGCCCCAGCTGTGAATGGGCCAGATTCATAAAATACATCCTCAAACAGCTTACAAAATCTTAGGTATTTTTAATAGTTGCATTTAGATATAATTTGCATATCACACAAATTATGCATTTAAAGTGGGCAACTTAATGGTTTTAGTGTATTAACAAAATTACGCAAGCATTACTCAATTCTGACTTACTTCACTTAACATTATATTTTTAAGCATCATCAATATCGTAGCATGCATTAGTACTTTACTCTTTCTATACCCAAATAAAAGTGCCTTCATTGAAATCTGTCTCCTAAATTCAATATCTGGGCCCTCTCAAAGGCAGTCTATATTATCTCTTTTCTTATTTTCATTTATGTATAGATTAAATTTTATTATTTCTTTGCATGTCATGTAATTGATGTAATCATTGCATGTAATTTTTGTAAACATTGAAACTGGGATTATTATTTAATGGATTGTAGCAATTCTGTATAAGGATTCCTCCCAGGGCTTGCTTTGTTGCTGTTGTTTGCTTCCTCCTTGGTTATTGGTCTAGTGGTTAGTTAGCCTAATTCAGCAGCATTTTTCTCCCAGTCTGCAGCTTTTTTCATGTTGCTCTTCAGAGCATACATGTTTGGACTTATGTGAAGTCTTCCTTCTCACCAAGGATGACTGTGGTTTGTAACTGAGCTCTCTTGAGTGGCTCTTTCCCTTGTCTCATTAAGCTTCTGCTTTCTCTGCCTCTGCACTAATCTGCTCACCTCCCCTAATTGCTAGGTGTCCAACAGCTGTTTTCAACAATGCCCTGTGACATAAATTGTTCCACAGCTCAGACCACTGACACCTGAGGTCTACTAAAAGTCAGGGTGTCACCTATTCCTGGTGCTCTCTCAGATCCTCAGAGGAATTTTCTTGGCTCTTTTCTTGTTATCTCTACTAAACTTCTAGCTGGTCTACTGCTTTTTTTTTTATGTTACTACTGGAGTTTTACTATCCCATAACCAAGATCTACATTGTTTTCAGCAAAACTCTTATGCATGCAGTATCCTACAATTAGTTCCAAAAAAATATCACTCCACTTGAAGAGGACCTACAGAGTTCTCTTTTCTTACTACAGTCTTACCCCCTGCACAAAAATTTTGCATCACTTCACTAGGACTGAGGACAGTGATGGTCTACCTCTTCCAGAATAAACTCCCTGACAGATGAGCTTAGTACTGACTGGGCATAAATAATGCTGACTGGGTATAGTAGAGTTTCACAAATACATGTTTCTGCATTTTGCTATATGCCATTAGAACAATTCCCAGGTACTTTTCTCCCTTAATTTTTATCAGTTAGAGAGATGTTTCACTGGTGAGAAGGTTCACTGAGTTTTTCTCACTGCCATTCTGTAAGTCCCCAATTATACACATCTTTTTAAAAGAAAAATATAAATTAAAAAGACTCACATGAAAATAGCTTTGTATAATTCCTGCATTTATAAAAACTAGAGGTGGGAAAACTATATGAAAATCCTGTTTGTTCACTTTGTGATAGAGAACTATAATAAAATACACTTAGGTATTTCTCTTCACACCTAAAAGCAGTAGTCACATATAGCTTTCATCCTGAGATAGGCTGTAATGTTTCTGATACCATCACAAAGCCAACTAGGTCATGATATTGATGGGAAGCTTCACCACCCCAAGAATTAAATAATTCCATGTTTTCTCCCACCAGTTACTAACTAGACATTCCCTTCCAAGTCAACCTCAAAAACCATGATAATTGCTTTAAAGAAGTAAAATTGCTTTTTCTGTGAGGAAAATCCTGGAGTCCCATGACGCTTTGGACATTTCATCTTGGTTTAGCTGTTGTCCAGGTGCCCTTAGAAACATCTAAGCTTCAGCAAGTCTCAGTGGCCGTCTAGAAATTAGGGGACACCAAGTGCCTACACAGCCTTTCCTAACAATTCCACCCGTCCTGGGCCTACCTTTACCAGTAAGTTGTCTCCTGTACCAGCCCCAATTTGTGATATTAGATTGTTAACAGGCGGGTGTACAATCATGAGTCCCTAACTGCCACTAGACTGAATCGCAGGCCCTCCATCACTGTACATCTTGCAACACTATTGAAACCCGCTGTTAGGACTCTGTGTACATTTAATTATCTTATCCTATGTAAAGTGATTATCATACTCAAGAGTCCTGAACCTCCCTGTGTATCTCTCACAGATCCTCATTTTCTGAAAAAAACACCAGACTCTGAAGCAGGCAAAGCACATCCAGCTCTGCATACTGACAGCTGCAGCTGGGAGCTGTTTCCTTCCCCTATTGTCCTTGAAGATCTAGTGATTCATGAGCTGTGTTGTAATTTCCCAAAACCCTACTGTGATTATCAGTTTCTTGGGCATCTGATTGTTGCACGAGGGAACCTAATGGTAGAATGAGGCAATAGGAAGAATGGACTTTAACTAAGAGATGCAAGAATTAGTGTATCTCAGTGCCTCTGAGATGTGCTCTGCACCTACATCATCGTTCTTGGCATTTCAACGCCTCTTAGCATTAATACAAATTTTTCATATTTTTGAAAGTTTTATTCTATGCTGCAGAAAGGAAGAAGGAACTACTACCCTTTGCAACATCATGGATGGAACTGGAAAGCATTATGCTGAGCGAAATAAGCCAGGTGGTGAAAGACAAATACCATACGATATCACCATTAACAGGGATCTAAACAAAACAAACAAGGAAGCAAAATATGACCAATGACACTCAAATATGGAATAGGCTGACAGGGTCCAGAGGGGAGAGGGGAGAGAATCATAGGGGAAAAGGGGATGGTCTCACATGAATAAGTATAAAGGACACATGGACAATAACTAAGGGTGGGGGGCGGAAAGGGGAGGGAGGCGGGGAGCATGGGGCGGGGGGCAGGCAGGGTTGGGAATATAAGAGAGAAAGCTGTACTTGAAAAAGAATTAAATAAAAAATTATTTTAAAAAAGTGAAAGTTTTATTTTAAATTGTTCTAACTTGAATAGACTATACATTATGAGACAGCTGGCATTTCTTCTGTTAGACAAATATCCCCTGGGAACAAATATAGTCTCCTCTTTTAAAAATAAATACATTAAATAAATACACCCTTAACTTTACTAAAGCATGCTATAATTTTTTAAATATTTTATTTCTTTTTTTATTTTTAGAGAGAGGAGAAGGGAAGGAAAAAGAGAGGGAGAGAAACATCAATGTGTGATTGCCTCTCATATGGCCCCCACTGGGGACTTGGCCTGCAACCCAGGCATGTGCCCTGACTGGGAATCGAACCACGACCCTTTGGTTCACAGCCCACACTCAATCCACTGAGCTACACCAGCCTGGGCAGCATGCTATAATTTTTAAACAATTGGATTACCCAGTATATGCACATTAATGGGGCATCTTTATGTCTTAGCAAAGTCTTCATACTACAGATAATAATGTTTGAATGGCAGTTACCAAATGTTTCACAGTGATATATATATATATATATATATATATATATATATATATATATATATCACTGGTAATATATATATTTACCACTGATATATATTTACCACTGGTAAGTAGTTATTTTATTTTTTAGTACTCCCACAGGCCATCTAATTAACTCACTGTGGTGGTCACAGACTCCATGCATAATTAACATTATTAAAATAAGGTTGGTCAGCCAGTGCTAAGTGGTGGTCGGCACAAAATTAAGGCAGCCCATCTGGTGAAACAAGTGAACTGCTCTAACCGAGGAGTGCGATTCTCCTATGCCCCGGATGAGTCCTCCTCAGACACCTTCTCTTTTTCTACATCACATTTGGTTTGCCAAGCGACTTTGACTATAGCGTGTGCAAAAATTAAACTGCCCTCATGGATTTTTAGAAACATTTTTAGGACATCTTTAAGATGAAACAAAGTAAATAAATATAAATAAATAGATACCTCAGTATCTATCTATCTACCTAACAAAATAAATATAAAACAAAATTAATGTATAATAAAGAAACATGAATATCCATATTTAGTTTGTAAATGTATTTCTTAAACAAAATTAGACATATGTGCATGTTTGGGATAATGGTGATGTTTGATGGGAGAGTTATCTTTGAGGGTCTTTTTAGGATTAGAATTTGTAGGTAACATTTGTTCTAAGGTTTCGATTTGGAGTTAGAGATTGGAGGATAGGTGTTTGGCCACAGTGATAGGGTGGAGATTAGGTGGTGGTGTTCGATTAGATGTTAATTTGGAAAGCAATGCCACTTGAAAATGAACCAATTGGCTGAAAAGCTGGGCCTTCTTTAAAGCTGTACTCTTTCCTCCCCTCTTTCCTCAAAATGTTCCTCTCCTGTGAAATTCCTGCAGAGTGCCAGGTGGAGTCCTCAGACCAGGAATTTAGTTCAGTTTAGTGGCTCGCATGTCTGTTCCTTCTGCTATTAAAAAATCTAGCTTTTCCACTGACTCCTGGGTGGCCACCATCATTCAGTGCCTGTGGAAGAGGTCCAGCTTGTTGCATTTCTCTCGGTGGTTTCTCCGTTACCTGTGACAACAAACACAGGTACTTAGTGCTGTTGCATATGGTGTGTTCTTTGATGCTTTCTTAAACACACTGAGTGAGGTATAATTGTTCTCCATTAACGGACATAGAAATTCAGGCTTAGCAAACCCAAGGTTATAGAACATATAGAGGGCACAGAGTTGGCATTTTGCATATATGTGTGTGTGTGTGTGAATGAGACAGTCACAGGAGGAAGGAATTATAAATCACGCCAGGTCTTCTGAGACCAATATCTATCATTGTTCAGTTGTCCCTGCAGCCTAACCATTTCCACACCATCTTGCTAGCTACTGCTCAGTGAGAACTGGAGCAGATTGGCCCCTATTATCTCAAATGCCACCCTTTATAATGCACACATTTATAAATGTATATAGGAAATGCACAGTGTTAAAGATAATAGGTTAGAAACTTTAAACCAGTGTATGAATGGAGAGTGGGAAAGTAAGATTTAACTTTAAAAGGAAATTTTAAATCTTGCCATATTATTATCTGCTTTAGGACTCTTTAAAAATATGTCGGCAGGAGCCCTGAGAAGTATATCCACATTACCGTAAATTCCACTTAGATCGTGATGGGGATTAGTGTGAATCAAAAACCAAGCCCTCATCCCGTGTGGAGTGGCAAACACTCGCTGCAGCCTCATTCCCACTAATCTGGGGCTGCTGAGTGATCTTTGATCACACCAAGTATTACAGATGGAAAAGTACTCTTTTCAAATCCCCAACGTGTTTCCAACTGTCAATAAAATCCTTTTTAAGTGTCAGAAGCAATTGCTCTGGTTTGCACTTATACCGCTAACCAGAGCCGCACATTTCAGTGCTTCTAAAGCAAAACAGCAACCAAATGGCATAACTGTGGGGCAGGATTCTGACAGGCACAGTCGCCATCAGCTTTAGCGGCATTAGGGATTCTTTTCTAAAAAATGCCATTTATGTTAATGGCACTTATGTTAATACTTTAAAGATTAAGTATCTCCCTCAGAAATACCCTGATGTGGGAGGCAAAACATCCCCCATTCCCACCCCCAATTTAAGCAAACAAGTCACACAGGTTACATGTCTAGCCAGATGTTTCAATTCACACAGAAAATGAAGCATTCCTAGTTTCTAGAACATGTGATCAAAATTTTAACATTTGGAAGCATATGACAAAGGAAGTCTTAGATTCAAAAGATGATCTCAATGAAATTGGATTTTCCCCATAAATTATACCCGATGATGGTTTGCAGTAATTGATATAATAAAAAAAAAACTGGTAGAAAGAAACACAATTCCCCAAACTAGATAAAATAAGCAATTACCCTGCTATCAGAAAGCTCCATCAGTGGGAAAGTTGTCTGTGTCAGAACGGAGCCTAGGAATCCTGTTGCACTTAAGCATCAGAGGCCTTGGGCTTATTATCTTTCCAGGATGTGCATGTATAATAAGCTTCTCCAACAAATGAAAGGGGGATGTTTCTGGCAGAACGAAAAATGGTGATAAACTGTGTCCAGATGATTAATTCACAGAAACTCTCCATCACACAGGGACGACATATGCCCATCTCTCTGTTGTCCCCGTGGAGATTTTCCCACTAAATGTATGTGCATATTTTTCATGGCCACTGGTATTTGAATTGCAGCCTGCTCCCATGCAGAACATGAAACACTTCAAACTGCATAATGTTGACTAAATTATCGAGTCTCCAGTGGCCTGAGGTAGCAATAGCCATAATAATGAATGTGCTTAAGTGGTTTGTGTGGATCGCCCCAATCCCACCAACTTTAATGCCCCGACTTATCACGTAGGGTTCTTTCTCCTTTTTTCCCCTACTAGAGATGATCGCACGTCTATTACTGGCCATTTTGTGGTGGGGAAATGGGGTGGTCTGTCACCGTACATGAATGTGAAGGAAGAGGAAAAGTAGAGATGGCCACTGTGTCATCATGGTTCCGTAGAATGATCGATAGAATGAAACAGTCCTTTGGCGTGTTTTTCTCTGTCGTTATTCCATCTCCTTTAACAATAGGTAAAACAATTACTTACGTCCATTAGAGTTTGGAGCTCAGGTTACTTTAAATGCTATGATCCACATGTGTATCTAAAATGAGTGCATCCACATGACTTCTCATCATGAGAGGTATTTTGCATTAATCAGTTTTGAAAAAAATTAAAAATTATCAAAACAGTGACCACGCATTTACTAGTTTGGTAATTAACAGGGCATATTCAAAAACCTGATGTTATTCCAGTATGGTTGTATGGTTTTACCTGTTAAAGCACACCTTGCAGCATAGAATTAAGAAAAAGTAGTTCAATGTTGTGAGGGCAATAGTTTTTATACCGTTCTCCACAACTTCGTGTAACTACCGTGAGCCTCACATCAGTGCAATGACGGTTTTATAGTCACCCTAATTCCTTTACTAGGTTAACACCCCCACCACCAGGACCTGAGCACAGATGACCTGCCCTTAAGGAGAAGGTAGGTCAGCTGGACAGGAAAGGTGTTGTGCTAACCTCTCTCTCTCTGGGACTTATATTCTTTGTTTCATTTATTTGTTTGTTTGTTTGTTTGTTTATTGTCAAATGCTCTTTGGGGAGCCACAGTCTCCTCATCCTACTGTGTGGTCTGAGGGTGGCAAACCCAGCTAACACCTGCAGGGAGAAAATGGGCCCAGTTCTCACCATTCACATCCCTCTGTTGCCTGGACGCAATGACTCTGTCAGGTGGTCACGATGAGAGCTTCGGGTCATGGTTCTTCAACCCAGAAACTGTGTTTGGGAAGGGGGTGCCCACCCCTCTCTTCAAACCCTCTGCCAAGTACCCATGGTTGTCAGTCTCAGATATGAGAAAGTTTTTAAGGTAGACTCTGAGAAATGAGTAAAAGGACACGTGCCATTTTAAATGTAGAAGTATGACAGATTGTTTAAGTTGTTTTTAATTGATACTTCATACAAATGTCAAAGTGACTGCTTTTCTATATTCACCAAGAAATGTGTTTTTGAACTTTTAAATCCCAATGTGTTCATGTGAAAAAATATACTTCGTTAATTTAATTTTTATTTTAATAAAAATTTGACTTATTTCACATACTAAAAAACACTTATTTTTTCCTTAAAATGCTGCATTCTTAATGGTATTGGTCTTTATACTACTGATTTATAGGAGCTTTTTTCTATATTAGCCTTTGGATATTAGTTATTAATATTTTCCTTCATTTGTCATTTAGTTTTTGACTTTGTTTATAGTGTTTTTAACTATGCATATTTTATTCATTATAGTAAAATCTATCAGTTTTGTATATTATGGCTTCTGAGTTTTGTTTCACACTTAGAAACATCTTTCTTATTTTGAAATAATGTTTTATGATCTGCTTATATCTTCTTCTAACACTATTATTGCTTTAGATTATTTTTCAAATAAGTACATGTCTTACATATTTGTACTTTATTTTTGGTAACTATATGGTGTAAGGGTCCCACTTTACTTCCTTTGATGTTATTCGGACAACATGACATTCACTGCAAATCTATACCCTCTAAGTAACATATTACGCCATTTTTATCAATTATAGAAAAACCCACTTTATAGATGAAAAAACTGAGGCACAATGTTTTGAAGTGTTTTGCTGGTGGTTTCATCAGAGTCATATTGGACCCCAGGCAGTCTGTTAATATTTCTTCCTGTACACTGTCCCTCTTCCCTTGCACTGTCCTTACTCTTACTTGTTTCTGCCTTACTAACTGAACAGACTTCTAAACTTTTGTATGTATCTTCTGTTGAGGACTGATAGATCTGTACTAATGTCTTTCATAATCAATCCTCACATACACAAATTTTAAGTTATGATTTTAACTGCGCATTATACAAAATATAAATATCTCCAATTTTCTAAATTATTTTATAGAATAAGTAATTAACAAAGAATGACTGATTTGTCAAATTTAATGCTTGTTGCTTCCAATACTACTTTCATGGTTAATTAACCATGAAAGCCTTTCTCATATTGACACTATTTTAAATATAATTTTTCTTCCACATAGTTTTTGTTGTATTCCTTGGAGATATATTTTTGTTCAGTTTTGTTCCTGGTCCCAATTTTTATTTTATTTTGTTTGTGAATCTATAACATATGAATGAAAGAGATTCAAAGTCACTTTGTGTTAAGGAATAATTCTTCACATCTTGTTTTAATTTGAAACTCAGGCTTGCAAGCATCTAAGAGTGAGCAGAGGTTACAGATTATTATAGACTAAATGCTTGGGTCTTCCCCAAATCTGTATTTTGGATCCCTAGCCCTCAATGTAATGTCATTAGGAAGTTGGCATTTACCCCTTTGAGAGGTAAATAGGTTTAGATGATGCCATAAGTGTGGGGGTTCTATTATGAGATTATACAAAAAGAAGATCGCAAGAAGAGTGTCCTTTTAGGAAGAGGAAGACAGATCTCCCGTTATATAAGCCCAAAGAACAGATAATGTGAGGACAAAGCAAATGGTGGCCGTTGGCAAGTGCTCTCACTAAGCACCCAATATACCAGCACCTTGATCTTAGTTTTCCCAGCTTCCAGGACTCTAAGAAAAGAAATCGCTTGTTTAAGTCATAGTCTATGGTATTTTGCTACAGCAGCCAGAGCTAAGACACATACATTTGTCATGTTTTAAAGCATGGTACTAATTATGTTTTTGCAAATTCTGCATATCTACTGAAGTCATTAGAAAAAATTTGAAATATGGTATACACTTATTTTTATGTGTTTATTCATTGGTTGGTTGGTTGGCCTGGGAAGATTAAAAAAATTATTTCCATAGGAAACAAAAGTAACATTGGATGTCCTGGTACTTAATGTTAAAAACCCCAAATCATGAGTTTTGACATAACTTTATGGCCTGAAAGATTATTAAAGAAAATCAAAGTTATGTGTGTGTGTGTGTGTGTGTGTGTGTGTGTGTGTGTGTGTATCTCTGCAGTTGAAGGAACAAAAACCCAAACTTTAGCAGGGTGCACACTCAAAGATATATTCTCATTTTTAGAGAACATTAAGTACTGTTGAGGCTCTCTGTGTCAGCTAGACTGCCGCATGTTTCAAATGCAAAACTATAAATCATTATTTGAGATATTGAAAAATATAATCTTTACCCACAGCAACAAAAATGCAGATATAATTTTAAAAAGAACAAATTTAATTCTGATGACTAAAATTGATACTTGAGGTAACATAGTTTTAGATTTTCTAAAATGTAAAAAAAAGTCAACCAACACACCGAAATTTTTAAATCGTATGAATTTGAGGATAGATCTAGAGACTGTAGAATTGTCTGGAATATTCAGACCAAAGGAAAATAATTTGAACCGAAATTTAAGAACTTTGCCTCAGAAAGCTCTCCATGTCTGGCCCCAAGTTTTCATAATACAAAGCCAATGGTAAACTAGAAATTTAACTCACAGGAATTATTTCTCTTGAGATTTAATTAGCATTTTAAATGCAAATAATCCAGACAAAGAAATAAAAGTCAAAGATTGATGTGAAAATCCACTTCAAATTTTACAGATGGAGGTTAGCTTAAATGAAATGGGAAAATATGCAACATGCAAACACTAAGTGAAAGAAAACTTGAGTGCCCATTTTAATGTCAATAAAGAGACTTCAAAATAAGAAAATTTTATAGAAAAAAAAGCATTTTATAATTATAAAGAAATATATTGATAAAGCTAGCATAGCAGCCCTGATCCCTGTGGGTCAGTTAGTTGGGCATCACCCCACAACGCAAAGGGTCACCAGTTTGATTCTCAGTTAAAGCCCATGACTGGGTTATGGGTTTGGCTTCTGGCTGGGGCACATACAAGAGGCAACCAATCAATGTTTCTCTCTCACATCAAAGTTTTTCTCCTTTTCTTTTCCCTTCCGCTCTCTCTAAAAGTAAATACATAAAATCTGAATCTCAAAAGAGATAGCATAGCAATCCTAATGCATATGGATCTAACTTAGTGCTTCAAAATAATCAATAAAAATAGAACTGAAAGAAGTGGAAAACTTTACAAATATAGTTGTGGACTTCAATACTCCTTCATTAATCAAAAAACATATCAGGTAGATTGTGGGGGCAACTTTGCCAGCAAGTCCCCCCATCCACCACAGATGAAAGTAACATTACCAAGACATGATCTGCTTGGGGAGGAGAGGTGGCCAGTTTCTCAGAGAAGAAAGGCCAGTGAGAAGTCCCTTCCTCAATGGCTTTTATTGGGTTGTAATACACAGGAATACAGGCAGCAAGGATCAAACAGTAGATAACATTTCAAAGAAATCTGAGGGCTTAGTCTGAGTCAGTGTCTGGCAGGAAAGGGGGTTGCAGAAACTTTGGGAGACATACTCATTTCCTGCTCAGACTCTTAACATATGAATGAAAGCACTCTTAACAAAGCAGGCTTCACAGGACTTTTAGGAGTTCTATCTTATACCCATTCACCCCAATCCCACTCTAGCTGGCAAGAGGCTGTACCACCTTCCCTATCACAGGTTTTCAGGCTTAAGTGAATTAGAGCCAGGAAGCGCTTCTCCCAGAGGACACAGGGACTCGGGCTATGTCAAAATAGCTGGGGGGGGGGGGGGGGGCAGGGTCCATCACTCCCTCTTTGTTGCAGCCCCCAAAGTCCTTCCATGATGGTCTCCCAAGTGATTATGTCTGGCTTAGATTGCCCCTCCTCTGAGGAGTCGTGCCTGTCTCTGACTAACCAACCAAGCTTTGGGGGCAGGGGAGTACACAGAGGCAGCGTTTGCTACCAGAGACAAGCTTTGTCTCCTTAGTGGCTCATGTTCCAGGGGTTGCTCACTCAGTCTTAGCCATGGGGGGCAGTTATAACTCCTGAAACCAGGCAGAGTGGTTCCCAACATAGACAGAATTTTTAAGGATCCAGAAGACACATAAAACACTACCAACCAACTTTACCTAGTTGATGTTTATAGAATCCTGAGAACACCCACAATTGCAAAAGACCCATTCTGTTAAAGTACATGTGGAACACTTATAAGATAGACAGTATCACATACATTTACACAGTGGAATACTATACAACAGAAAGAAAGAAGGAGCTCCTACCCTTCTCAACAGCATGGGTGGAATTGGAGAGCATTATACTAAGTGAAATAAGTCAGGTGGTTAAAGACAAATACCATATGATCTCACCTATAAATAGAACCTAATCAACAAAACAAATAAGCAAGCAAAATACAACTAGAGGCATTTAAATAAAAAACAAACTGACATTAATCATAAAGGAGGGGGAAGAAGGATTAACAGGGGATAATAGGGGACGGACCATCAAGAAACATGTATAAAGGACACATGGACAAAGCCAAAGGGAGTGGGTTCAAGGGTGGAAGGCAGGGATGGGTGGGGCAGGGCACTTGTTGGGGTAAAAATGTACACAACTGTACTTGAACAACAATAAAAGTAATTAAAAAAGAGTTTTACATAAATCTCAACAAATTTAAATTGAAATTAAAGTAACATCATAATGAAATTAAATTTGAAATAAATTACACAACAATATATGTAAAATCTCCAAACACTTCAGAATTAAATAAACAAAACTTATCTATAGGCAATCAGAAATAAAAGAAAAAATACTTTGAATTTAATGACAATGTAAAAAAAGTCTTATATCAAAATGTATGTGGCATATAGCTAAAGCAGTGTTGACAGAAAAATTTATAGCATTAAAATTCTTATTTTAAACATAAGGAGAATGTTATATCAATAATGTGCACATATGCCATATAAAATAGGAAAGGAATAGCAAATTAAATTCAAAACACACTCAACTAATGGAAAAATAAACACAAGAATTAACAAAATTAATAACAGGAAAACAATACAGAAAATCAATGAAACTAAATGCTTCTTTTGGGAGAGAATGAAAAAAGAGATTTAAGTTCTGCAAGAACTAGCATGGTGAAAAATTATTTTCTGTGGATCAGGAGAAAAACACTAAGTAGTATTATTACCACTGGTATTTAGCTAGATCTTAATAAAAAGGGAAGCAAAGGGAGCTACACCTTGAGCTAAATAAACTGGGGAGCATAAACCTGCTTCCGTAGCCGGGAAGCTACAGCTTTGAACACCAGGAAACTGCCGCATTGCTTGGCCAAAGCGATTAACAATCCTCCCTTTTCCCCTCCAGTACTGGATTGTCAGGAGTCAGAGGGGGAGATGCTGGACCATAAAGGCGTGTCAGTCCAACCAAGGGGTGTAAACCTACCAAAAGCCCTCAAAAGCTTGGGAAGATGACTGGCTCTTTTGAAAAGTCACATGGTCCATCCCAAACTCAAATTAATATAATCCCAGTAGAAAAAAGAAGCTCTGTACCTTGCTTGTGAGCTGCACTTGCACTGTGCACTCGCACCTCTCTCCATGGCCATGTGGCCCCAGCAGCCACGTGGTCCCTGGCCATGCAGGCTCTGTACACAGATTCCAGGAGGGAGCCCGATACTGCAGCACAGCAATGGACTGCAGCTGCAAGTGCAGGTTAAGCCAGCTGCATGCTGGACTGGACTGGACCTTAACATAGAGCAGAAACTTTGGCCACTGGCTTTTGTGTTGGCCCTAGTGATGAAAAGATTGGACCTTTTCCATGGTGAGACCGATGGAGATGGGTCATTAAGAAATCAGGAGGAAAACCCCCTTTGTTTTACAACATCAGTAAAATTTACCCCATCCTTCTACAAGGGTGTCAGGAAATACTTTTCCTTGTGATACCACAAGAACTCATTTTTCACTGGCAACAATCTGATTTGTGATAATCCAATGAGTTATGAGGATGGGGTTTTTATGAATTCTGTATGGTCAAAAGATCTCTATTTTTTTATGTTTGCTTAAGTGTTTTACTTTAAAACCAATTAAATTTTCTAAATATTGGCTGGTCCTACCTGTGTTAGATTGCCAAATTAAACCAAACCAAATAAATGATGAAGTATCTGAATTCCTCCTAAAGTTAGGAATGATTTAAAATGAGAGCACTTAATGAGGCAGGTGACAACAGGTATGTAGAAAACAATTGTTAATATATCCTAAATATTCAGAATGGTGCTGAGCTTTGAAGATGTACACCTTCCCTCTTCTGTGTGTTGCTCTAACAAATAATCAGGAATACAACAGCTACTCAAAGTTGTGAGCACTATAATCTTTATGTTGGACACCTGGTATTGAAATCATCTAATAAAATGAAATCACCATGTTGCAATTTCAAGGGAGTATAATAGAAATAAAGTACATGTCATCTGAATCAAGATGTACAGAAATACACGTAGAAAAGACTCAGAAGAAATCCCACAAAATGTTCAATTCGTGAACCACATAGGATGTTCGAAGCTGTTTCAATTTCACCTCCAACCATTTTCATAACCTTTGTTTTGATTTGCTTCTTGATTTACATGATAAGGATATTTTTAATTCAATTCCGCTTAACTTATACTAAAGCCAATGAGGAGACCAAGTGAAAAAAACAGTCACCTGTTCATCAACTATTTGTTTATTGCTTAGTGATTGTTGGGCATATATATAGATTCATTAACCAGAGACTCCTTTTTCCCAAATGGAATCCACATCAAATGAGTAAATTGAATTAAAAGGGAGAGTTAAACATTTTATTTGTGTGCCCCGTCTTCTCTAATGCACAATCCTGTGGTATATTGTGTATAAGCAACATTTTAGGAAATGCTGAGGGGCCTGTGCACATGGGCAAACCCTGTCCTCTGTGTGTTTATTAAAGTATTTTGGGGAGTGTGAAAACAGGCTGACCAGCTTCCGGTGGATAGCTTTCCACATCTCACCCTCTGCCACATTTGTGAATGGAGATAATCTTTGAAACCCCTGGCCTAAATATTCCTATATTAAAGCTAAAGTTTTAGATTGTTAGCCCTTTTAGTTAAACAGACCTCATGGTCTGACCTCTGGCCTGGAAATTCTGGAGTCAGTAGTACCCAACAGTGAGATGTTCTACCATTCAGCACATCATCCTCCTTCACTTGGAGGAAATTGGAGCACTTGTCAAGTATTTTTTAATTATAATAGTTCTATCAAAGAGGTGACTTTGCCCTGGCTGGCTAGCTCAGTGGATTGAGCGCGGGCCTGCAAACCAAAGAATCGCAGTTCGATTCCCAGTCAGGGCACATGCCTAGGTTGCAGGCCAGTTCCCAGCAGGGGATGCATGAGAGGCAACCATACATTGATATTTCTCTCCCTCTCTCCTTCCCTTCCCCTCTAAAGATAAATAAATAAAAATCTTTAAAAAAAGAGGTGACTTTTTTAATTCTTGATTTCTCAATCCCTCTTTCTTAAAAACTACTTTGGAGAAACAGATACAGTTATCTTCATATTGTCCCACTAAAATACCCCGAATCTGAACTGCAAATTATAATCACCAGTATTCAGATGGTAAACAAAAGAATGGACATTGCTAAATCTTTTTTTTTTAATTGAAGCTTTAATATAAGATAAAACTACAGTGGTTTACTTATTGCCTACAGTTAAGCATAACAATAAAATGACAATACAAAGATGAAAAAAATTCTCAGCTGGGTCGAATCCATATGAGATTCTCATTACTGCTAGATCAAGCTGTCCTCCAAAGAGAGCCAGCTTAGATCAGCTTACCGTAGTTTATGTACTTTATAAACTGAGCAAGACAAATAGTGTGTTAAGGCTTTATGGACTTCTTATGACAGCTAATTTCATATCGCCTGACATAGTATCTGAGCAAACGTACAGATGTTCATTCATTTTCACCCCACTATAGATACTGTAAATTGAGTACCTCTGGAAGTCCAGTCATAATAGCTGACAAACATCCCTGCTGCCCACAAGAATGAAAGTTGTAAGTCACTGGGCTTTGACATGGAAAGTTAGCAGAGAACTCAGGGACTCATGCATCTTGTTAATGACTTTATGGCAGAACTCTTGTGTGGGTTTACTATGACAATCTAACAGGGGACTCATAGAACACCTAATGAATTAGCCATAACTTTAATTTAAATGACATAAGACTTGACAAATGAGGGACTTCTGACTGCTTTGAGTTTATAACCCTCTCCAAGAAACCATCCATAGTGACCCAAGCCTTGTCTTCATTTTCTCCTTTACCAAAATTTGTTCCTAATTTTATAAGGATCAAAACCTGTTACTGAACACAGTAGCATGGAATCTTTTGAGAAGGAGCCACACCTGCTCTAACCCTAGCGTTCTTTTCCCAGCCCATTATTATGAATAGATCATTTTTCAAATGTTTTTTCTCCGTAAAAGGTACCGATATTTATTTGATTCTTATTCACAGTATAATATGGTGAGACTTTACCTGTGCCTTGAGTCAGATTAACACATAAAATCTCAAATAAAATAAATGTTAAATTGTGTTGTTTTTTAAAGGAATTTTGCATTATTCCATAACCTGTAATATACGAAAACTTCCATGTAGCTATTTTGATTATAATGCCCCATCTTTCATTATATGACGTTTGGTCTTCTTGAAGTACATTTTGAACATCTTTGAAAATGAAAACTTTTTATTCTTATTTGATCTTTATTCTAATGCGATCACCAGAAGTGATCACGTTAGATATCTATATTCACATGGATTTTTGTTTACATGGAGCGTAAAACTTAAAGTACTTAGATCACATTTAAGGGTAAAGTGACAAATCAATCTTCTTCTAGACTTTCATGGAGAACTCTTATCAAGGTCTTTTGCAAAATTTCCCATTTTACTGGAATGATTTCTATCTCTGGAAAGATCATGAAACAAAATTTTATATTGGAGCCGATTTTTGTTTAAATCCATATATAATGACTTGCCCTATAGTTTGGTCAATTAACGGTGTTCTTATTTTATTACAAAACACAGTGAAGATATTAATAATAGAAAAATAATTTCCTTCAAATTATCTCTTCTGTAAGTTTTCATATTTAACATTTCTATGAAAACTACAACCTGAAAGCTGTCAGTCTCTCTAGTAATTGTTCACACCAAGTAGGAAAAAAACAGTGTACTAAAAAGAGCATTAGCTTACCAAGAATCTCAAGCTTTATTTCCTACTGGTCGGGAATGTGGAGCAATAAATAATGGGTCTTAATACTGAATAAAAATGTTCTGGACTGAATTACTTCAGATACAATTCCACGTTAACTCTGTTATTTTGAATCTGGAACTACAATATTTCATATGTCATATGTTTAACTAGAAGTGACTTCAGCCAGTAAGCTTCAGAAAAGCATCACTAGGTTCATAATGCACTTCAGATGCCTTTTGAAACTATCAATTGTTCAACATTTGGGAAGGATTCTGCTCTTTTTTTTAAATTCTGGCTATGCCCCAGAGGGAAGCTTAAATGTGAAAAACAGTTATTGATGTAAAAGTGATTTTCAAAATAATAAATAGTAAAGGGAAGAAGCCAGTATTAGCAAAATTTAGGTTGTAAATAGTACTAGATAAGTCCATAGTTGTGAGCACAATGTAAATAAGGTAAATTTCTTGTCATCTGGATGCTTCTTTTTCATGGAAAGACAGTAGAAATTTAAATAGATACTGTAATGACAGGTAATCTTGACTGCTACAAGGCAAATACAGCCAAGTAAGATAATATACAGAGATGAAGGTAAGAGAGTCATTAGAAAATATATGTGCAATATATAGAAAAAAGTAGAAAATTATTTTTAAGAATAAGCAATCACCTGAAGCACAAAAATTTAAGAGATCTCTTTAAATTTCAAAGGTCAGGGGTTAGTTTAACCCCCAACTTTGTGTCAATATAACAAATAACCAAAAAGTATTTTACCTGTCTCAAAGTGTCTCCACTCCTCGGTTTGGCTAAATTTACTGAAGCATCCTCCTTGTGGGTGTAACTATGGAAACAGGGTTCATGCACCTATATTAACTTTCACATGCCCTACAGTTCATTTGCTTCATCTATACTCACTTCCTTATATTCCTGAGGGAGTATTTCTGCAGAGAAATCAGGGGTGGTGGTGTTATATTTGCATGGTGAGAGTCACTGGAAATGTTGAAGTAAGACTTTTAGTGAAGAAGAGACTTTGGAAGACAGAATTCTGGCAAGTGTTTACAGATGATGATAATGGTGGTGGCGGTGGTGGTGATGGTGATGTTGATGGTGCCAATAATGATAGTGGTGATGTTTTTGGTGATAATGATGCTTATGGTGAAGATGAAAGTGATGGTGATGGTGATAATGATGGTGATGGTAATGGTGTTGGTAATGTGAGAGTGGTAGTGTTGGTGATGATGATGGTGATGATGAGTGGTAGTGATATGGTGATGATGATGACACCAACCATAATAGTTATAAATGACAGTGAAATAATCTGATAGAGAAATGGGGTATTATGGAACATCAAATGTGGAAGTAGAATTAGTCTTGGAGTCAAAGGTCTGAGCTCCGGCAAATTCTCTTCTTTACTTAGCACGTGACTCTGGCATGCTCCTTCAAATTAACTTGATATATATGGTTAAATAGATGACATGAGGNATAATGATGCTTATGGTGAAGATGAAAGTGATGGTGATGGTGATAATGATGGTGATGGTAATGGTGTTGGTAATGTGAGAGTGGTAGTGTTGGTGATGATGAGGGTGATGACGACATCAACCATAATGGTTATAAATGACAGTGAAATAATCTGATAGAGAAATGGGGTATTATGGAACATCAAATGTGGAAGTAGAATTAGTCTTGGAGTCAAAGGTCTGAGCTCCGGCAAATTCTCTTCTTTACTTAGCACGTGACTCTGGCATGCTCCTTCAAATTAACTTGATATATATGGTTAAATAGATGACATGAGGACCCTCTTTGAACCTTCCACAGGGTAGAGACGAATTCTGTAATTCATGTCAGTAGTTTTGGCTGGACCCAAATTTTATTCCAGGCAACAAGGTATATAACACCAGTAGATCATGATTGACTGTAAATATAAAACCTAGCAAAGGTATCTAGACCTGTGGGATGGTAGTAGGTGAGGGCAGTAAAATATGGAATAGAAAGTATCCTAAGATCCAAATCCTTTTCAAAGGTTCTTGAATAGTTCTTAGATGGCAATCACATAAGATAAGCTATTAACTTGTCTCATAATTTTTGTGCTTAGGAAAAGGAATATCCCACAACATTACTAGGAGTTGTTTCTTTAATATATAAAATGCATGTATCACTGAATGATGTCTACATTTTTAGTCGAGTTTTGAAGCACCTTTTGGAAATGTTAACATAAAATTTATTTATATTTAACCAATAATTGAGTCCATTTAAATATTAGATTACTTTTAATTTTGTTTATTTATTTATTTTTAGTGTTTTTATTGTTGTTCAAGTACAGTTGTCTCCATTTCCCCTACCACCACCATTCTCCCCACCAGCCATCCCCACCTCCCACCCTTGATACTACCCACCTTTAGTTTCATCCATGTGTCCTTTATCGATGTTCCAGAAACTATAGTAGACAAGAGAATCCTCTTAATCAAAATTAAAAGGTTATAATATTTTCTATCACCATACTTATTAGTAATCCTTTTATTTTAAAATTATGATTCTATTATATTCTCCCCTAAGCCTTATGTTTAAATTTATTTACTTTTTTACTCTGCTTTTTCCATTCACTTATTGGCAGTTGTAAATTAGCTGTCTGACATGTAAACTATATCTCTTGAGTTTTCACACGTTAAAAGTATGGATATGTTTTTTTTATGTATTTGAATAATCATCTGGCTTCATGTATCATTTTGAAGTACATGCTACTTATTTCCTGAGAAATTCCTTGTTACAGTTATACCGTATTCTTCAACTGAAGGCTACTGTGAAGAAGCATGAAATCAAACTGACAACCCCCCTATAGGTGCTATGGGAGGCATGGCTCTTTTCCTTATTGTTCAAACAATTTTTTTCTTATGTTTCTAGTCTACCAACTTTCCAAGGCCCTCTGTTAGTGATGATTAGTTAAGATTGCATCGTCTTTCCAACTCATGAGGACACATCTTATTTTATTGTTTGAAAGTGTTCTTAAATTATATCTTAAAAGTTTCTATTTGTTTTCTTTTTGGTTCTCTCTTCATCAAGACTATCAATGACACATGTGATGTATTTACTTTGTCTTTCCTGCACATTATTTTCTCTCTAGGCCTTTAAAACTCTCCAGAAGAGGGCCTTAACAAGGGTTTTCCTGGGCCATTCTCAAGAATAATCTCAAGTTTCCCCCACTTTTATAACCTCCATTTCGTCATCACTTATGAGCCATGGGTTTTCTAGAAACACTCATTTTATTTTGAAAATTTCTGTCATTGGAAAAAGAAGTTCTCAGTTTTACAAAGAATGAAGGCAGCTCACAAAACACCCCTGTTTTGAGGATATAGAAATCTGTTTCCTGTATTTTCAAATATTCTTGGATTCAGAGAAACTCAAGCCAGAAAAGGTCAGTGATTGCCTGATTGTCATGGTTCCCTACATTTTGCACTCTGTGTGTGTCTCCAGACATGGGGTGTCCACTTCTGTCTGCAAGACTTCATCTCCTGAAGGGGATCTGGAGTGTCTCAGAGATAAGGTGGGAACATTGCAGGTGGCAGTGGGTCATAATGGGGAAAGATGTGGCCTGCCTTATATGGGATTGCGTACCTTGGCTGTGTGCTGGCTGGGGTACCAAGTAAAGATGGCTTATCAGCTTGACAGTCTACACCCCAACTGTGAGACACACATACACATACATGTATTATATGTACAGAGATCTTAGCAAACCACAATCAAACAAAAATATATGCAGTATGATAGTGGCTCACTAATTTTTCTTTTCATTGTTTTGCTGTTTTATTGCTACTCTAGTGCTCGTCTTTTCATGTGGACATGAAGCCTCACTCTGTCAGTGCTAATGAGAGATGTTTAACGGGAAAACCACGTATTCTACCGGTGTCTGCCACAATAACCCTTTCCAGTAATTGATGTCCTCCAGTGGGTCACATCTCATTACACTGGGTGACTTCATAAGCTGATCTGACAGGTTATTTGACCACACGATTCATCAACTTCAAAAACGTTTTTGGTTGGTGGGCAGATCAGCAATGTGAGCCACTTTAAAGTAGATGAGTAGAGAGAATAATTTGCATGATTCAATAAATAGTTAAATACTCTGATACCTTTGGCATGACAAAAATGTACCTTGTAGTTCACATTCTATCTGAGCCCATGGCATAAAACTGGATACCTTACCTGTTGGCCAGGAAGCAGGACACATCATTGACAGAAATATTCCACTTCTTATGGAATTGGGGGGGGGGTAAAGCCAAATGTTCTTTCCCTAAATTGTAGCTAAATATAGTGGCAGGGTTGCATTATATAGAGGAGTACCAGGTAAGAAATATTCACATGCCTTCTAGAAACCCCAGGGACCCTCTCTGCCAAAAGAAACTGTGACCAGATTACTGCCTGTAGAGTAACTTTGTAGCAGATAATATTCACGCTAATACTTACATTGAGAAATTAGATTATTGGAACTTATGATCAGTGCATTGAATTTTGGGATTTTTCTCTTTTTGCAATTTGAATCACTATAGATGGCTATAATAATCAATGAGGTATTTTCTAGTTAGGGTATGTTTTTAAATTAAATCTCTAATAAATAAATATACTCACAATTCTACCTGGTCTAAGAGTAAGATAGAGCTATAACTTCAGGTGATTTTCATGATTTAGTAGTGATGCCTTTTTAAGTAACACATTCCAAATATCGTTTGTCCTTCCACTAGTAACACCTACCAAGTGGAGTCCTGATGAGTGGGTGATTGAAATTAGGGTTTAACTCCTGTGAAAAGTCAGGTAATACAGAAAACTCTCAAACTCAAATACACTGGTTGGAGCAGAAAAAAAGAAGAACACGTCTGCAACCCCAGAGATGCCATTTTTCAGTCTGTGGATATCGTTCGGAAAACCAGTGAATCTTGTCACAGCTTGTTCATCCAGAACACAAATCCCAAATAGGTACATTAAATGCAGGCGGACACGACTTCAAACCGTACCCCGAGTACCACAGCTCACCAGGTAAGTACCGGAGTCCAGCTGGCGAACCATGACCCAGAGACCTGATCCCTGCTGCGCGAGACTTCAGTGCCTGCACCACCTCTGGCTTCCAACACTTCTCGAAAACATGTCCTTCCACTTTGACGTAAAGAGCCCCAGTTCTTTGGGGTTTTTTTCCACCCACACTCCTGATGTCTTCACCTGTGTTCTCTCACCATGGGAACCTTCAGAGTTCACCTGGACTGTCTACATAAGCCCCTGCTTTCCACCATTTGAAACAACCGCAGAAGCCAAGCCACACCCAGCATTTCTTCTCATCACTTAGATTCAGCCACCACTTCCGCTCCCTTAACAAAACGTCCACTCATTCACTGCAGCCTCCCATCCTGCCATTCTCAGTTTTTCTCTCCCACAACACCTGTTGTTGCACCTCATGAAGCTTGAGTTACTTCTCATGTAAATGTACATTTTTGAATCGTCGCTGTTGTCTCTTTTCTAGAAAACAACATTTTTCTCATATAAGCAGTCTGCAGATAACGAAACCAACTTCCTTGCCCTACTGGCATTTCATTGAACCTACCCACCAAATGCCATCCCTTGATTGGTCTATGCTCCTGTATTTTTGGGGGGGTGTCAACACCAAGACTGACAAAAGAATCCCGCAACTCTACAAATCAGTCGCTCTAAAATTCTTCACTTCTAATCTAAATTAGACATTTCACATTTCCTGTTAGCATTTGAATTTTTCCCTAGACATTTCTGACTCCCAAAACTAATTTGAAACTTTTTTTCTACCTTAAAACTCCACAGCTAACTACCTTCCGCATCTGTTGAAGAGAGTCAACTTCTCAGACAGAAAACACAAATTATAGTGCTCCAAATTAAAGATTAGAATTTAAATATCTATACCCATATTACATGAGAAAATAAAACTAAAAAAAAGGTAAAGTTTGCTAAATGCAAACATAAATATCTCTAAACGTTATGCAAAATAAAGTGTTGTCCAAACTGTTAGGCCCATAAATGTTAAGCCCACAGAGGTGGACTTCAGGGAAAACACTGACATCATAACCTACTTCTGATCAGCAGCTGGAACTGGGCAGAGGATGAGCAAAGGCACAGAGTCACTGTCCTTGAAAAAAAGACAATAGGACATAAAGATGGCCAATAGACATGTGAAAAGGTGCCCAATGTCACTAACCATAAACAAATGCAAATTAAAACCACAATGAGATATCATCTCACACCCATCAAAATGGCTATTACCAATAAATCAAGGTGAGGAGGTATTGGTGAGGAGGTAGAGAAATGGGAACCCTTTTGCACTGTTGGTGGGAANTCTAAATGTTATGCAAAATAAAGTGTTGTCCAAACTGTTAGGCCCATAAATGTTAAGCCCACAGAGGTGGGCTTCAGGGAAAACACTGACATCATAACCTACTTCTGATCAGCAGCTGGAACTGGGCAGAGGTTGAGCAAAGGCACAGAGTCACTGTCCTTGAAAAAAAGACAATAGAACATAAAGATGGCCAATAGACATGTGAAAAGGTGCCCAATGTCACTAACCATAAACAAATGCAAATTAAAACCACAATGAGATATCATCTCACACCCATCAAAATGGCTATTACCAATAAATCAAGGAAAAAATATTGGTGAGGAGGTAGAGAAATGGGAACCCTTTTGCACTGTTGGTGGGAATGCAGACTTGTGCAGCCACTGTGGGGAGAAGTATGGAGCCTTGGGGGGTGTGACTCAGTGGATTGAGCACTGCCCTGTGAACCAAAGGGTTGATGGTGCAATTCCCAGTCAGGGCACATGCCTGGTTTGTGAGCCAGGTCCCCAACAGGGGGAATGTGAGCAGCAACCAAAATTGATGCTTCTCTACCTCTCTTCCTCTCTTCCCATCTGTCTAGAAATAAAGAAGATCTTTTTTTTAAAAAAGTATGAAGACACCTCAAAAAATAAAAAATAGATCTGCCCTTAGACCCACTTATCTCACTTCTAGGAATATATCCAAAGGAACCCAAAACACTAATTGAAAAGAACATAAGCAGCTCTGTGTTCATTGCAGTATTATTTACAATTGCAAAGATATGGAAACAAATGAAGTGTCCATAGGTAGATGAGTAAATAAAACAACTATGAGACATAGGAATTACACAATGGAATATTACTCAGCCACAGACAAAAAGAAAACTCTACTCTTCACAAAAGCATAGGTAGACCTGGAGAATGATATGCTAAGTGAAATAAGGCAATCAGAAAAAGACAAATACCATATGATCTCACTCATATGTGGAATCTAATGAACAAACTGAACGAATAAGGAAAATGGAGACAGACTCATAGATGGAGAGCAGGGTGACAGCTAGTGGCAGGGGTAAGGAGGTGGAGAGAATGAACAACAAGAAAAAGGACTCATGGACATGGACAACAGTGTGGTGATTGCTTGGGAGTTGGGTGTATAAGGGGACTAAATGACAATGAAAAAATAAAATAAAGGTTAATTTTTTTAAAAAGCTAATTGAAAGAGTGACAAGAAGACAGAGGAGTGCACACAGCTATTGGCTTGACCAAAGCTGATGAGAGATGGAAGCTGTGTGACCCTGTAAAAACTGCCTCATTGTAATATGCAGGTGTGTCTCCAATTTCCCAGGTAGCTTATAAGGTGGAGCAATGAGTGGAGATTCCAGACCAGGGGAAGCAGCAACTTTATGAAAAATTTGTTCTCAGTTAAAACTTCTACTGACCCAAGTAAGGCCTGTCTCTCTTTCTCTTAGTAATAACATTCTTGGAAAACACCTGAGGCACTAAATATCATTCTTAAAAATCATAAAAACCTAAAAAGATTAAAATTAAGTATAGGTTTTACAGTACTATAAGAAAAATAAAACAATTTCAGTAGAAATTCACAACAAAAGGCACAGGTGATTATTTATAATGCTGTCCAATTTGTGAGGCAAGACACTTTGGACAAACTTACAAAAAAATGAGAAAACATGTTAAAAAATGAAAACCATGTGAAGAGTGAAAATTATATAAAGTGCAATCAAAGGAGATTCAACCTCCAATATGGAGATTATAAACTAAGTTGTAGATGCTCCTGCTGTGTGATTTACATCTAGCAAAAGAAATAATTCGATGCACTCAAGGGCATAATTTAATTAATAATTCATGGAAGTGACTGGAAGGTCAGACAAAGGAACATATGATCTTCCCAAGTCATGTACCTGAGATTTCCTGTTAAACTGGAACCTACTATGGAAAGAAAACTATTTTTAGTGAAGTAAATGTAATATTTTACCAAATTTGTCAAAGACAAATATCCATACACACAATAACAACAGTCAAGAAAGAGAATAAACTCTTTTCACAAAGCAATGTAAAATCATATGTAAAATGTTAGCAAAGAAAATTAAGTAGTGCTTTAAACAATATTAAGCATAACCAATAAGGTTCATAAATCTGTACAGTAGTCCATAATATGAGATTTCTTTAGTCAACCACATGTTGACTATGTAGAAATCATTGCAATTGATGCTAAGGGGGTATTTAGTGTGATTTTACCACCAATTTTTAATTTTAAAAAATCTCCTTAAAGTGAACATATAAGTACTTCATAAAACATTAAAATGTATGAATGGATACATAGAAAATTTGAGATATGTGGGTTTTTTTATCATGCAATATTTTCTACATACCCTTTGGCTTATCTTGCTCAGCAACAGCCAGAGCCTGGAGAAGAAGGGCATGGAAACTATGATGTGGTCAAGGGCAGGGAATATTAAGTCAGAGCAAGTCCTTTCAACAAATCCAAGTTCATACTAGTGCATCTCCAGAAAAATCAGAAACAAGAAACACAAAGACATAGGAAAGTGACCCAAATCATTCCTAGGCCTGACTCCTCATCAGCATGGGTGCTGTGATGGGAGACCCCATTGCTCTGAGGGTCTCAGAGCAGAAAGGAGTCACTCCGCACTTCCTGCTGGGATCTCTGGAGGAAGCAGCCCCAGGAAGGCTCTGACATCCATTTAGGCCAATTGAAGTGAAGGACAAATAGTGACAAGATGAGAGTGACAAAGAGAGTGCGGCAGTCCCCTTCCATCACATGCACCATGGAGCAGGCTTGAAAGTCCCCACATTCTTCGGAAGTGGTAGGCAGGGTAATGACCGTGACAGGAATGCTGACAACACCGACGTATACCGGAAAATATGTGTGTAGGGATGCCTCGTGCCAGGGACTGTTATAAGTACTTTGCATGTAATAATTTATTTGCAATACAACCCTTAAAAATTGGTATGCTTTATACCCATTTGATAGACTTGCGTTCATGCACTGTGACAACATGAACTTCTATTAATTCCTCATAAGCCAACGCTATCTCAAGATGGATTTGATGCATATTTTTATCCCCTAACTTCTCTGATTATTTCTTCAGTCAGTTTCTCAAAATAGGTAACATTTTGTCTTCCTTTGTCAGGCCTCATCGTGGATATTGGCCAATCCACGAATGGGCTTTCCTCAGTCAATGTTTGCTCCAATCAGTTAAGAGCTGGAGACGTGACCCCAGAGTGAAATTTGAGTCTAGGTCTTCTCCATCAACAGAGGCAGCGAGCAGACTAGGCACAGTGAGCAGCATGTTTTATGTTGCAGACGAGAAGGCTAAGACTCGGAGGTGCAGTGTGACAGGTAGAGGCTATATTCAGTGGATAGCCTAGTTGTAGGATCTCACGAACTATCAAGTAGTTGCCTGAACTAGATGTTCAAAAGAGATGACTGTTTCCCACTCTGATACTTTGTCATCATTTAAATTTTTTCAGGAATACCGATTTATTGATAAGATAAATTGAATGTCTTTTTTTAATAAATGTGAAATAGCAAGTCTGCAATCTCTATACCATGCTGAAGGAGCTTCTTAGTGTTATAATACAGTATCTTTGTACCCATTGGGGCTTTCCTCCCCTGAAAAGGGCTTCCATGTGCTCCTATTGAATATGATTCAGAAACAGTCTAAATTTGTCTCAGATGTCTGTTGAAAGACATGAATGTTAGTAATATGAAGGTATCAGCCATTTGAAATAAAAGTCAGGTTAGGAATAATTTACCAAGTTTAGGAGGATGTTCTTTTCTGGGCCACTTTAGCTACTTCTAGGGGGCAGGTCATTGAAATTTATGAATCTATTGCAAACAGTATTAGATAAATTTGTCTGTTTTCTAGATAGCTGTCAACCAGTCAATTCATATTCAGTAATTTACCTAAATGAGCGAATAACCATCTAATAAAACCCCCTTATCCAGGCCCAAGTGGTGTTTTTCCATAGTAATATCTACGGGGATCTCCTTGTCAAGAGTACTGTGAAGACAGTGCAAACTTTAAACAGCCAGGCTCTGGGGTACTATATTCTCATTTTGACTATTTTAGTTTCCTGTGGCTGTCTTGTATATAAACAAACAAAAATATTTAAAGGTGCTATTTAACCGTTTATTCTCATTCTCTTAACTAAGAGTACATAAAGATTTGTACTCTCTCTATGCCATAAAGATTTGTGTTCTTCATGTCATTTGTGATAACATGAAGAAATAGACACATGATCTCTTCCAACATTTACTCATGAGTCCTGTAAATGAAATCATAAATGAATTAAATCAATTACTTGGAATTAACACCAATTTCTTTTTTAAAAAAATGGGGGTCTTTTTTTTAAAGGTTTTATTTATTTATCTTAGAGGGGAAGTGAAGGAGAGAGAGAGAAATATCAATGTATGGTTGCCTCTCATGCGCCCCCTGCTGGGAACTGGCCTGCAACCCAGGCATGTGCCCTGACTGGGAATCGAACCACGATCCTGTGGTTCACAGGCCGGTGCTCAATTCACTGAGCTACACCAGCCAGGGCTAACACCAATTTCTTAAAACACCCATTCTCTGTGTGAGAGTAAAGTTTACAAAAGTTTAGCCAGAATATATGACAAACACTTCATTATGTTTTTCTTTGAAAATCCAGGCAACTTCTGTTGAGAAAAGGTTGTTAAATATAAAATCACTTTTAAAAAAAAAAGAGTTCCTGGAAACAACCAACACATACTACATCTTTAATTTGTATAGGTGCAAATGGAAACAAACTATTTTTCCTTCGGAAGAAACTCTAGGTACTCCTAACATTCATACATGGTGCTACATGATGTACCTTTTTTCTTTTTTAATTGGCTTTATTGGGGTAACATTAATTAATAAAATTATATAGGTTTCTGGTGTACAATTCTACCATATAGCATCTGTACATTGTATTGTGTGTTCACTACCCCGAATCAAGTCTCCTTTCGTCACCATTTACACCCCCTCTACACTCTTCTAGTTCCCTGCCACCCCTTTTCCCCTGGCAGTCACCACGCTGTTGTCTGTGTCTATGAGATTTTTGTTTTGCTTAATCCCCTTCAGCTTTTACACCCAGCCCTGCAAACACCCCTTCCCTCTGACCGCTGTCAGTCTGTTTTCTATCTATGAGTCTGTTTCTACTTTGTTTGTTAGTTTATTTTGTTCATTAGATTCTATATATAAGTGAAATCATGTGGTATCTGTCTTTCCTTGATTGCCTTAGTTAACTTAGCATAATACTCTCAAGTTCCACCAACACTGTCGCAACAGGTAAAATTTCAGGTTTTTTCCTTCTTATTCTTTATGGCTGAGTAGTATTCCGTTGTGTAAATGCACCACAGCTTTTTATCTGCTCATATACTATCGGGCACTTGGGCTGCTTCCTAATCTTGGCTACTGTAAGCACTGCTGCAGTGAATATAGGGGTTCACATATTCTGCCAAATTAACATTTATGATTTCTTCAAATATAGTCTCAGAATTGGAATTGCTGGGTCATAAAGAAGTTCCATTTTTAATTTTTTGAAATAACTCCACTCTGCTTCCCACAGTGGCTGTACCAATCTGCATCCCTCCAACAGTTCACTACGGTTTCCTTTTCTCCACATTCTCAGCAACACTTTTTTATTGATGTATTGAGGGTAGCCATTCAGACAGAGTGATGAGTATCTCATTTGTGTTGCATTTCTCTGATGACTAGTGACATTGATCATCTTTTCATATGTCTATGGGCCATGGCCATCAGTATGTCCTCTTTGGAGGAGTCTATTTAGGAACTTTGCCCACTTTTTAACTGGATTGTTTGTCTTCCTGGTGTTGAGTTATATAAATTATTTACAAATTTTCAATATTAACCCTTTATCAAATATGTTCTCTTTATAAATATTAACAAATATTATATATTTACAAATATCAACAAATTGTAAATATAATTATAAATATTATATTTACAAATATTATATTTACAAATATTAACCCTTTATCAAACATATGGCAATTATGTTCTCCTATTCAGTGGGTTGTCTTTTCATTTTGTCATTTCCTTGGTTATGCCAAACTTTCTAGTTTGATGCAGTTATAGTTATTTACTTTTTCTTTTGTTTCCCTTGCCTGATAAAATGTATCAGAAAAAGTATTGCTATGAGAAATATCTGAGATTTTACTAACTATGTTTTCTTCAAGGATGTTTATAATTTTGAGTCTTAAATTTGTCTTTATTACACTTTGAGTTTATTCTTATCTAATGTGTGAGAAAGTGGTCTAGTTTTATTTTTTGCACATATCTGTCCATTTTTACCAACATTATATAATGAATAGACTGTCTTTACCCCATTGTATGTTTTTTCCACTTTTGTCAAACATTAATTGACCATAAAGGATTTGGTTTGTTTCTAGGGTCTCTATTCTGTTCTATAGATCTATACATCTGTTTTAATGAAATGTGTATTTAAGAGCTTTGCCAGTACCATGCTATTTCTATTACTTCGGCTTTGTAGTATGGCTTTATATCAGGCATGATTTCTCTAACTTTGTACTTCTTTCTCAAGATCATTGTTACTATTCTGGGTGCTCTGTGGTTCCATATACATTTTTGAATATTTGTTCTAGTTCTGTGAAACATTCCATTGGTATCTTGATAGGAATTTTGTTGAATCCATAGATTGCTTTGAGTAGTATGAGCATTTTAATGACGATAATTTTTCCTATCCATGAATGTGGTATATGCATGTGGTATATGCTTCTACTTATTTGTATTTTTAATTACTTTTATCAGGTTTCTTATAATTTCTAAGTACAGATCTTTTATATCCTGAGTTCAGTTTATTCCTGGGTATTTTTTTAAAGATTTTATTTATTTATTTATCATTAGAGGGGAGGGAGAGGGAGAGACACATCAATGTATGGTTGCCTTTCGTGCATCCCCTGCTGGGAGTTGGCCTGCAGGGAACCAGCCTGCAACCCAGGCATGTGCCCTGACTGGGAGTCGAACCGCGATCGTCTGGTTCGCAGGCCCGCGCTCAATCCACTGAGCTACACCAGCCAGGGCCTATTCCTGGGTATTTTTTAATGAAATTATAAATGGGATTATTTTCTCAATTTCCCTTTTTGATAGTTTATTACTGGTATATATGAATGCAACTGATTTCTGGATATTTATTTTGTATCCAGATACTTTACCAAATTCATTTCTCATTTCTAGTAGTTTTTGGTGGAATCTTTAGGGTTCTCTATGTACATTATCATGTTAGCCACAAATAATGGCAGTTTTACTTTTTTCTTTCCAATTTGAATGCCTTTTATTTCATCACCTTATCTAATTGCTGTGGCTAGGGCTTCCAGTACTATGTTGAAGAGAGTGGTAAAAGCAGACATCATTTAAAATTGAAGGAGAAATAAAGAGCTTCCTGGACAGGAAAAAAACAAAACAGTTTGTTACCACAAAACCAGCAATACAAGAAGTGTTAACAGATTGTTAAAAAGACAAAGACTGCTGTGTGAAAGAAGAGAATCTCAGCACTCCACTTGACAAGGACGGGAGAGGCTCTTGGGCCTAACAACGGGCATAACACGCATAACAACACGCATACGGTTAAGACATTGCCACCAACATTGTGGTTGAAGAAACATTTTTTAAAAATGAAGAAGAAAAAACAAGCAAAACAGAGAAATATAGTTAAAAGAATAAAATGGGAATAAATACATACCTATCAATACCCATTTTAATTGCAAATGGCTTAAATGATCCAATCAAAGATGTAGGGTAGCTAAATGGATAAGAAAACAAGACCTGGATACACAGTCTACAAGAAATCCACCTCAGAACAAAAGATGCACACAGACTAAAACTAAATGGGTAAAAATGTAAATTTCATGCAAATGGACATTAAACACCTGGGGTAACAATATTTATATCTAACAAAACAGAATTTTCATAAAAAGGCTATATAGTAAAAGACAGGGGAGGATAATACATAATGATAAAGGGAGCAATCCAACAAGAGGAAATAGCCCTTGTAAACATTTATGCACCCAACATAGAATTATTTGAATATATAAAGCAAATCTTGATGGACATAAAGGGACAGACCTACAGTAATACAGTCATAGCAGAAGATTTTAATACCTCATTGTCATCAACAGACAGATCTTCAGGACAGAAAATCAACAAGAAAACAGCAGTCTTAAGTGACATACTAGACCCAATCGATTTAATTGACGTATTCCTGGCATCTCACCCCAAAGCAGCAGAATAGGCATTCTTTTCAAGTGCACGTAAAATATATTCTAGGATAAACCACATGTTAGGACATAAAACAAGTCTCAATACATTTAAGAAGACTGAAATCATGTCAAGCTTCTTCTCTGACCATGCTGGTATGAAACCAGAAATCAATCACAAGGAAAAAACACTGAAAAATACACAAAGATGTAGAGGCTAAATAACACGGTTTTGAACAAAGAATGAGCCAACAATATGATGAAGGAAGAAACCAAAATATAGCTTGAAACAAATGAAAATAAGAACACAGCAACTAAGGTCGATGGGACACAGCAAAAGCAGTTCTAAGAGGGAAATTAATAGCACTAAAGGCCTACCTAAAGAAACAAAAAAATCATATAAACAATCTAACTTCATACTTAAAGAAACTATAAATAAAACAATAAACAAAGCCCAAAGTGAGTAGAAAAAGTAGATAATAAAGATCAGAGCAGAAATAAATGAAATACAGTCTGAAAAGATAATGCAAAAGATCAATGAAACCAGAGTTGGGGCTTTTTTGGGGGGGAAAGGTTGATAAACCTTTAATCAGACTCTTCAAGAAAAAAGGGAGAGGACCCAAATAAATAAAATCATAAATAAAATAAGAGAGATAACAACTTACACCAAAGAAATACACAGGATTGTAAGGAAATACTATGAACAACTATATACCAACAAACTGGATAATTTGAATGAAATGGGTGAAATCCAAGAAACATACAGTCTTCCAAAACTGAATAAGAAAGAATCAGCAACTCTAAATAGACAAACTACAACTAGTAAAATTGAAGCAGTTATCAAAAATGCCCTGCAAACAAAAGTCCTGAACCAGATGGCTTCACAGGTGAATTTTACCAAACATTCAAAGAAGAAATAACATCTATCCTCCTCAAACTATTGCAAAAAATTTAAGAGAAGGATACACCCCCAACCTCACTTTATGATGCAAGCATTATTCAAATTCCAAAAACAGGTAAGACACTACTGAGAAAGAAAATTATAGGCCCATATTCCTGATGAATATAGATGCTAAAATCCTCAGCAAAATATTACAAAAAGATCATACACCATGATCAAGTGGGGTCTATTCCTGGGGCGTGGGGTTGGTACAATATCTGCAAATCAATAAATGTGGTACACTGCATAAACAAAATGAAGGATTAAAATCATATGATCATTATCAATAAATGCTGGAAAATACATTTGATAAAACCCAGCTCCCATGTAGGATAAAAGCACTTCCAGCACACTGGGAATAGAGGAAACACACCTCCATGTCATAAAGACTGTATATGACAAACCTGCAGCCAATATTATACTCCATGGGTGAAAACTAAAAGCTGCTCCTTTAAGATTGAGAACAAGACAGGCAGGTACCCTTGCTCTTGATTGATTTAAAATCCAACAAAGGCATTCCAAAGTTTAGCTTGGATTGCCCTCTGCTGGTCAAAAAAGTTAATAGTACATATAACAATACATACATACAGGTTAGACTTGTTATTCTGATTTAGTTAATTGGACCACAATGATTCTCAATCGCCCTTAAGTTGTAATCATATAATCAAAAACAGATGTTTTATATATGCTTCTCTGAATAGTGATTGTTTAGTGAATAAATTGCTTGTGAAAATGTTCTCATATAGGTGATAGATAAGTAGGCAGATAAGAAGATGATGGATGGATGAATGGATAGATAGATGGTCTGATATAAAGATAAAATTTTAGAGTCTAAGTTGTACGTGGCAGCTAAGATATAATGTTATAGGTTGATTTTGTGTCCCTAAAATTCCTGTGTTGAAGTCCTAACGCCAGTAACTCAAAATGGATTGCATTGGAAGATAGGGTCCTTCAGGTACAATTAATCAAGAGGAGGTCATCCTGGAATAGAGTGGGTCTCTAATCCAATAACACTGGTGTCATTATAAAGAGGAGAAATGTGAACACACACACATGCAAACCAACATCCACACAGGAAGAATACTATGTAAAGATGGAGAAACAAAGAGAAGCTCCTACAGCCCAACAGATGCCAAGAATGGCCAGCAAACCCCAGACACCAGACTAAAGGCCCAGAGCAGATTCTCTCTCACAGCCTCAAAAATAACTAACCCTGCCCTGATCTCAGACTTCCAGGTGCCAGATCTATGATAGAGAAAACACTCCTTTTGTTTGGGCCATCTGGTCTGTGGCACATTGACAAGGCAGTGCTGGGAACTAAGACAAATGGAAAGTTTGAAATGCGAAACTCATGGCACATCACGGCTGGGAAGGTATGAAGAACATTGTAGCAACCTCCACCTGCTGGCGACTAGGGTGGACCCGGGGCCTTGCAGTTGCTCCCTGATGGGACACTCCCACAGGCCTCTGCAGTCTCAGCATCAGTGCCACTAGCACAGGAAAGATCAATGGTCAAGAACAAGGCAGGTGGTAGGCGGGGGCAGAGCTTCATTAAAACTCAAGTCTGTCAGCTCTCTGATTTCAGACTGCCTCTTCTGCTGGAAGAGAACAGTATCTGGTATCTGTGAAATACATGTGTGTCCATGCACATGTGCATCTACACATATACATGCATAGAATATGTGTGCACTCTTATGCATGCACCCTCTCCTGCATGCACACACGCGCACATGCCTGCGCATGCTCACACACATCTGTACATCCTCACACTAACACATGCTCATGTACTCATTCACACTCTAACATGTGCTCATGTGTATGCACATATACATGCTGCACATTAATGCACACATATAGCTATATATACAGCCCAAAGGCTAGAAAAAACATATTTTACATTTAATTCTTAGAAAAACAATCGCCGACTGCTGGTAGTAGCCACTCCTACTTCTTACCTTACTTCCTCTCTCAGTGTGCTGTCACGTCCGACCAGGGAACTCATCTCACAGAACGTGAAGCTGCGGACGTAAAAATTGTACGAGTTACGAGGTTGCTTCTTTATTTTTACACAAATGTGTTAGTGTATAAACTGATTGTATAATTTTGTAGTGCTGTTGTAACAACTTATCACAAGCTGAGTGACTCACAGTAACACAGATTCGTTATCTCGGAGTTCGGGAGGTCAGGAGGTTGATCCTGACCCCAATCGGCTGGCATAAAGAGTTCTCAAAGTCGGGTCTTTCTGGGGGTTACGGGGAGAATCTGTTTTCTTGCCTCTTTTCATCTCAGAGAGGCCACCCCCGTGTTCCTTGTCCCATGGCCACCCTGAGAGCCAGCATGGGTGGGTCGAGTCTTTCTCACACTACATCACTCTGCGCGCCTCTTCTGCCCCTTTCACCCACTGATAATGACACTGCAATGATATGGCCCACCAGGGTAATCCAGGGTAACGTCCCTAATTTAAAGTCAGCAGACTAGCAACCTTAACTCTGTTGTCACCATACTGGCCCTTCTCCACTATCCTGCCACATCCACGCGTCTGGGGACTGGCCCGTGGACATGCTTAGGGCTTTTATTCTGCCCACTACACCGACCCATGTACTTCTCCCCTCTCACCACTCTCCCTGGAACGGAAGCTGTGCCTCACGTGCCTGACCTGTGCCTGACCTGTGCCTTGGGTTTCAAGACATCGGCGGGGAGTGTGCCACAGAAGAAGGAACAGCAGCACGGATGGCTGTTTCCCGAGTTGTTTGAAATATAAAGGAAATATAATGAAATGGAAAAATAATTCCGGTAAAGTCTCTCCCACCTATTACAGCCTTGATAATGCTGTTTTAATCGCGTGGTCAGATGACTGGACCCTGGACTAAAAGAGTCCAGATAGGTTTGGTTTTTTAACTGTGCTTTTTTAAGATTTACTGCTGTTACTTCAGTACAATGTGTTAATAAATGTAAAAAGCCTACTTAAATCCCAGCAAGAAAAGTGTAGAATTTTTGAGAAAATCTTTAGACACCTGCATTTAAGCAACTGAGTGTGCCTTCTGCTGAATGTGCCACTAGGGGGCACTGTGGAGCTAACAAGGAATTCACAGTCCTGAAATACATCCAGCCACACCAGTAAACATGTGGGACAAGCAGGGGAATTCATTAGGACTTTACTCAGGTCATTGTGAGGGCAGGAAAGTGTTTTATTTAGGCCAGTTTATCAATTTTTAAAGCAGTATTTGTGGGTAATTTTTACTTGTAATAATTTTGTCCTTGTTGAGTTTTCAAAATCATTTCTGAGTCATTTTCTCTTATTCTCTAATTAGTTATTTTCATTGAAAAATGTTTTATCTTCATTTTGACATGGTCACAGCCACACATATGTAGCTGGTTCCCCCCCCCGTGCAGAATCTCTGGTGCTTGGGCAAATGGCTCTGGGTAGGGCTCAGACCTCCACCCATGGAAGCTGCTGCCATGGGTGACTTTGCACCATGGGTGACTTTGCATCTGAGCTGTGAAACTGATACAGGGTGCAGCCAAGGGGGGGGCCCAGAAAAGATTTGGAATGGTGTCCAGAACTCAAAGTGTATAGGAATATTGGAGGAAATATTATTAAGATGTCCTCGCCACCCCCCCACCCCCAGGTGTCAGTTGGGGGAAGGGACAAATGGAGCAGGGCCATTGAGAGCTGTTTTGCATAGCAACAGTTTTGCAGCTAACCTCTGGAATGGTATTTAACATATCTATAACCTTTAACTGGTTTCATAGACATGTTAAATAGCTGTGGCCAAGTTTTGGGCCAGGGAGAAGTGAGTGGCTGCTACCCAGGATGTAATTGGGGGCTGCTTCTCAGAGAGAGTGCCTGCGAGAGAGCCATGTGGCTTTAGCAGAGTGAGGACCCCCTCTTGGCCAGGTGAGGGGGAGAACCACGCTGTTTTGGAAAGATGTAGACCCCTGTAGCCATTAGGAGGGAGAGCCATGCAGTTTCAGCAGAGTGCAGACCCCCTTTTGGCCAGGTGAAAGGGAAGACCACGCAGCTTTGCCAGAATGGAGATCCCTGCGGCCAGGTGAAGAAGAAAGACTCGCTTTTGGTGGAGTGCGGCTTTGGTAGAAGAGGCCCACGCAGCTTTGGCGTGCTCCCTTTGGCTGAGTGGCCTGGAACCTAGGAGAGTCTTTGACTGGAACTTGGTACAAAGAACTCTTGCCAGTGGAAGGTGCCGCATGACTTTGGATTAATTGGAGATCCTGCCTGGACAGGCAGGCGACACAGCTCACGTGCCAGTGACCTGAAAAACGGACGTGTGCTCTTTTCCTGATTTACGGTACCGGGAGTTGGGACAGTGGGAGAAGGGAGCGCTGTGTGTGTGTGTGTGTGTGTGTGTGTGTGTGTGTGTGTGTATGTAGGTGTATACCCTTAAAGACTTTAATATTTTAAGGAAGGCATTAGGCCTGAATAGCATTAAATAAACATTTTGTTTCCTTTTCACAAATCTCTGGCATTGAGAGATGTCTTTCCAATTGGCGGCGGACAGAAGAGCCCAATAGATATTAGTATGCTGTCCTTGAGAGGGGCCCCTGTTTTCTGAAGCAGTTTTTGGCATCCCTGGGTGGGCCAAGTATTGTCCGCCACCCCCCCCCCTTGTTCGGTAACAAAACCCTGTGGGTCCTGTCTTCCTTTGCTTCCTGAGGAGGGCCCTCTGCCTTCAGGGTACTTTTGTGTTGGCTGACACTTGGAGGCACTTGATGAGACTGCCTGAGCACAGAGGGTGGGCCTCCCCACTGTGTGCCCCGTCCTTTCACTGAGGACAGATGTACAGAGGTGTTGCACCTTCTCAGTAAACATGGCTGTATGCTTGTCACAGCTGGACCAAGGGGGTGTTCCTAGTGCTTTTTCTCCTGGGAGCAAGTCTGTGTGGGAGACACAGTGTGTAACAGGGTGCAGCCAAGAGGGAGGGGCCCACAAAAGGATTTGAAACGAGGTCCAGAGTTCAGGGTGTCCAGGAAATGTCCTCACCCCTCCCCACCAGGGGAAAGGGACAAATGGAGCAGGGCCATTGAGAGCTGTTTTGCCTAGCAACAGTTTCGCAGCTAACCTCTGGAATGGTCATTTAACGTATCTATAACCTTTAACTGGTTTCATAGATATGTTAAATAGCTGTGGCCATGCTTTGAGCCAGGGGGAAGGGAGTGACTTCTACCCAGGATGTAACTGGGAGGCAGGTCTCCTGAGTTACAGCACCTGCGTGAGAGCTTGAAATTGATTGGCTCCACGCCATGGGGCCACACCTGCCCAGACTCACTATGGCAGCCCAGTAAACTTGTAATAATAGGGGAGTCCTGGCAGGTGTAACCAATTGTGGGAGAAGTCGGAAATGGGCTGCAAAGGAGGACTGGCGAGGGGATTTAAACGCAGATGCGGCAGCCATTGAGGAAAGAGCTTTGAGGTTTGGGGCAGAGTGAGGACCCCTGCAGCCATTAGGAGAGAGCCATGCGGTTTGGGCAGTTAGGACCCCCCTTGCCCAGGTGAAAGAGAGAGCCATGTGGTTTTGGGCAGAGTGAAGACCCCCTCTTGGTGAGGTGAAAGGGAAAACCACACAGCTTTGCCAGAATGGAGACCTCTGCAGCCAGGTGAAGAAGAAAGCCACACGCTTTTGGTCAGAGTGCTGACCCCTGCAGCTTTGGTAGAAGAGGCCCACATGGCTTTGGGATGCTCCCTTTGGCTGTGTGGCCTGGAAAGCAGGAGAGACGTTGACTGGAAATATTGGTACAAAGACCTCTTGCCAGTGGAAGGTGCCGCATGACTTTAGATTGGAGATCCTGCCTGGACGACAACACAGCTGACAGTACTGAGTTTCAGTACCACAGCTGACAGTAACTCGGACATGTGCTTCTTTTTCTGAGATACGGTACCCCGAGTTAGGGCAGGGGGAGAAGGAAGTGCTGTGGGTGTCTGTAGTTATACTGAAGGACTTTGATATATTAATGGGGATATTGGGTCACTTCTTTAAGTCTGTATAGCTTTAGATAAACCTGTCCTTTCCTTTTCACAAGTCTCTGGCATTGAGAGACGTCTTTCCAATTGGCAGCGAACAGATGAGCCCAGTAGGTATTACTATACCGTCCTTGGGAGGGTGCCTGTTCTCTGTAGCAGTTTTTGGCATCCCTCGGTGGGCCAAATATTACCCCCACCCCTTGGAACTCTGTTCTGTAACAATTGGAGTCTTCGCCTAAACTAACTGACGTGCACGCCAACACCACAATACAGTGTCTGGCAAAGAACGGGCTGACTGGCCGGGGCGACATCCCTCCTGAGCAAGGGTGAAGTGGCCCTGGACAGGGACTGTGCACATGCCTCCTCCTTTTTCTGGGGGCCTCGGCCATGCTTTCTGCACCAAATTAACTCCTAGTCGTTTTTAAGACCTCAGCTAGGTTTAACTTTTTCTCAGAGAAGACTGCCTGGAAATCTCTGACTTAATAAAATGTTCTTAGTATTTTCTACCACCATGCCACATTACCACCTTTTGCAGCAGTTACACAGCTGTGATTTGGCATTTTTGTGTGTTTTTATGTTTAACTCCTGGCTTCCTACCCAAAATGTAAACTCTGTTAAGAGCTGGGACCTGCCTGGTTTTGCTCATGGCGTCAGACTTTCTAGAAATTTAAGAAATATTTAATGAGTAAATGAATGATTTTTTAAATAATAACATTATGCAAGAGAAAATGGAAATTGATTGGAAGAAGTACAAAACCTCATTAGTCATTAAGAAAATATATAAATTAAAACAATACTGAAATTTATAGCATAACTAACAACATACCTCTTTTTTTAAATGTCAGACACAATACTAAGTTTTAGTGAGGATGCAATGAAACTACAGTACATGTAAGAGTATAAATCCACGGACTTGTCCACCAATATGCACAAAATAAGCGTATAAATATCAAACTGGAAACTATACCTATGTGCATCAAAAGATGTGCACAAAACACTTGTAATAGCACTTTTTAGCAGGCAAAAAAGTAAAAATAAGGCCCATATCCATCAGTGATAGAATGGGTAAATAAAGGCCTGCAGTGGAATATTGCACTGCTGTGAAAACACCTCCTGCTGCACAGTGAAACAGATGACACTTAAAATAAATACGTTGGACAGAGGAAGCCGGGCACAAAAGAGAGCCCCGTTTGATTACATTTATAGAGAGTCAAACATGGAGCACAGTAATGTCTAGTCTGCGAAGTCAGAAGCGAAGCGTGGCTGCCCTTAGGGATGAGGGTGTAGTGGCTAGGCAGTGGCAGGCTGGGGACAGTGGCAGTGTCCTCTTTCTTGATGTTGCAACTATTTACATGGGCATTTTCCCTTGGTGCAAAGTCACCAATCTGCTCACTTGTGACTAGTGCAGTTTTCTGCGAATGTTTTGCACTTAATAAACACATTTCCATTTTAATTAAATTAGCTGAAATTCAGAAGAAACACATTCACATTAAGTAGTTCGTATGACTAAAGTTTTCATAAACTGCCATCACTGAATTAAGGGCGAGTTCCCAGCTCGACGCATAGCAAGGCAAAATACTAATCTCAAACTTCGCAGCGGAGAAATCAGAGCAATTTATTTTCAGGGCACCAAGCAAGGAGAACCAGAAGGTATTACTTAAACCCTAAACTCCCCAGTGGTTTTCAATCAAGGGTTTTTAAAGGCAAAGTTTGAGGATTAGGCGTTAGGGGTCATAGGTGATGCTGACTGCTTAGCTCTTGTGTGAGCTTCAGCGGTTTTCCTTCGTCTGATTAATCTCGTTCCTGACGTCATCTTGTCTGGAGCCTCCTCACTGTGGTTGGGTGATCTGACTGGGCTAAGAAACCAAGATTCTGCAAAACATCACATGACTGTAGATCAGTGATGTTATCTTTAAAGCAAAAGGCAGACACTAAATAAACATCTTGTGACCACCGTTATTGTTTAAACTGTCTTTAGTTTGTGCTTAACGAGCTCCATGTTTCTATCATCTCAAGCAAAGTGCATTTTTAGACTTTTCTCCTGGAACTTGCTTCACCAGCAGGCCTGGAGGGCGTGACTGACAGTTTCCATTGGGGGCGAATGTGCTTGGCCCTGATCCATCCCACACCATCACACAGGTGATGTAGCTGCAAGTATATAATCACCCCGACACAGTTAGAAGTGCCACTAGCCAATGCAAGCTTTGAAATTACAGGCTTGCTTCTGTTGAAAAGCTAAGTCATGCTTTGGCTTGCTGCTCCTTCGAGGTGAATTAAGTTCGCAAAGGGGTGGGTAAGCCTGAGTCCCTAGTGTAAAGGGTAAGGCTTCTTTGAAGCCACACACATGGGGACTACCTGGACAAAGGAGACCTCTGCTGAAGGGGCTGTGATGGCAAGCTAAGGACTACCTGGCGAGGAAAAGTCAATGTTACGCTTTTGTTTAATAAAAATAAATACATATGCAAGATTGGTTTCCATTCTCTCCTCGCCCTGGGGATGGGGGAGTGCAAACTGAACTTTCTCACCCAGCTATCAAACCCCAGGTCTTCCATATGGCGATTCGCTATCTCTCAAGGTTCCCATTGCTGGTCCTCCTGGTGGCCCAGGAGACTTCACCATGGCCAAGGTCCCTCTAGATTTTCAACCTTTTCATCTCATGGCACACATACACTAATTACTAAAATTCTGCAACATGCCAAAAACACGTTATATTTTTTTGCTGGTCTGACAAGAAATGGGTACACTTTTGATTCATTCACACAAAATGTCTGTTGTTGTGTTGGCTATTGTCATTTTTTTATTTGACACTCTAAAGGGAAAAAAGGGTCAGGGCTGCGTGATTAAAATACTCTTCTGGCACACCGGGTGGCCATCGCGGCTCTAGAGTCCACATGCTCTCCTTCCTGGAACCGGCACCGGGCACCTGTGTGTGCACCTGCAGGCAGCCCCCCCGCGGTGTCACCCCCTCTCCCTCCTGTTCGTTCAGTGGGACCACCTCCAGTAACATGGAATAAAGAGGATTGTATGAGCGGGTCTTTAATGGGATTATTAAAAGTCTCGCCATATCCCGTTTACTCTGATATTTTTCACTCGTTGGCAAGAATCCAAAAGGATTACTAACTTAGGGTGCCAGGCAGCCTGGAGTCTGGTTGAAATGTAGGAAGTCTCGGTCACCCACTGCATAACATCCTTGCACTGGCTGTGCCATACGATATAATTTAGCTCATGCCAGGTTCCAGTTGTTTTGTTACAACTCACCACACTTCCCATACTCGGTGGTATTAAGCAAAAAAAAACATGTCACTATGCCCATGGGATGGACGAGGTGCAGGGATCTGGCTTTTCTCTGCTCCCTCATGTCTGGGGTCAGCCGGGAAGATACAAATAGCCTGGGTCTCTCTGCAGCATCCTCTGTTACCCAGCTGGCACAGGGGCCTGCCAGAGTGGCGTGCTGGGCTTCTCTGCCCATCCTGAGAATTCTTCAAAGGAGCCATGTGTGTTCTGTTAAATAGCTCATCCCAGAATCACATAGAATCACTTCTGCCAAATGCTCTTGGTGGAGGAGTACAGAAGTCCACCCAAGTTCAAGGGGAGGAGACAGAGACCCAGCTTTTGTATGGAAAAATGATCTAAGGATGGTAACCATCCTTTAGAGCTATTCTTATGTCATTTTAACCCTTTACCAACAGGCCTGCCCTGGGAGATGGTGACATGCAGTCTCTTCTGTTTAACTTGGAGCCCCCAGGGCACCTGCTTTACCCTCCAGTTGCACCACAGACTTGGGGCAAGACCCTCTCCACCTCTGTCAGGGGTTTACTCTCACCAGCTTCTACCACGAGGATTCTCAAAGAAGAACAGGGCACTTGACCAAGTTGCATCCATTGTTTATTCTTTTACTCAACTTCTATTCTTTGTCATATTAAAACAGAAAGTTAATTGTCCAAAGCCCCAGAGCCCACAGTTCTTGTTCTGTTCCTCAAGTTCTGGGGAAGATGGATGAGCTTGGATGACAGCACCAGCCCGTGACGCATGTTTATTAGCTCAGAGCCAGGACCCAATCCCCAGTACCTGAGCCAGTCCCTCACAAGCTGGCCTCTGTTAAAATAACTGCTACTGGTCTCCCAGGAGAGTTCAAAGTCCCCAGTGGTGATGGCCCTGTCTTATTCATCTCTGCACATTTGTCATGCAACCCTAGGACAAGCCAGATGAGTTGCCCTAAATGACTTGTCCATGTGAAAGGCAGTCGTGCAGTGTGGTCCCACATGAGAGAGAGAGAGGAACAGGGATAATTTAGTTTCCTATCAGCACAGGGACTGTGCTTTCAGGAAGCCAGGCAGAAGCAACACCCTAAGATTTCCCGTGAGCTACTCCCAGGTTGCCCGGGGCTCCAAGTTCACCAAACATCCCATTTCTGCCCCACCCCAAATTTGGGACTAGTCATTCTCCATGTTCCCCTTGTCCTTACCAGCTCCAGTCCCCCTTTCAATGTTACTCAGAGCCTGGCCTCTGAGCAGAAGAGTGTGCAAGATAGAGAAGCTTCCAGATGCAGTGAGATCTCTGAAGATACAACAAAGTAGGGCTTTTGAACTCCTGCAAGGTTTAGGCAAAGGCAAGAGCATGGTCAGGCACGTATTTGTGGGCCAGTCAAGACCAGAAACACCCTGTGCAGAGCAAGTGCTGGCCTCATTTCAAAGGTGGGGAATACGATGCCAAGGAGACTACAGAGCCCATCCAACGCACAGAGTACCTACGACAACAGCAGCATTGGCAGCTGAAGTCTGGCGAGCAGGAGCGCAGTAAGGCAGTCAAGGTCAAAGCGGACAGCAGATACCAGCCGCTGTGTGACCACACACAAGTCACTACAATTCCACGACTCAGCTGCCTTAGGAGCAGAACCTTATGGAACGGTGGTGGGGACAAGTAGCCATTGTGAACAAGGCCCTGAGTGCATGGTTTATCAAAGTCATCCCTGAAGTTAATGGTAACATTGGAGGGGCTGAACCGGAGTCACCCTCCAGTCACTTCAACACTCTCTGGGGCAGGAATTAATAACACACAGTCTGCTGGACTCAAAGCTCATGCCTTTCCTGAGCAAGGAACCACCACTTAGGGAGGATGTAGTTACTGCAAGGGCGCACCAAAGCCCACTAACCTCGCTCACATTGGAGCACGTCCGTCATGCTCCGCAGTGCAGGAACTACTCATTAGTCCACAATCACAGCTCTGCATCTTCAAATGATATTAAGGTAGGCATGGCATGCAAAGTTGGAGGAAACTGGGGAAACATTTACAAATACATAGTATAAATGCCTACAGTTTTTAAGACTTCCCTGACATGAAAGAAAAATAAACTTCTATCATCTGTCAAATTCATTCTCACAGACCATCCATCTCAGTGCTCCATCCCCACTTGTATGCCTTCTGCACTCAGAGGGTCAACTGCCACACACGGCCATGCGTGCGAGACTCTGAGGACTCACTCGTGCACAGGCATCCGTTTGTAACTTTGTTTTTTCTTAGCTGACTTTCTTGCCGTGAGAAGAACCTTGGACGATGTGTGTGTACTTGTCGAGGGCTTGGATGGGAGGACCGAGTCAGAAACTGTTGTTGCCAGGAGTCACTGATGTTTGCAGACAGTGTCTGCCCTCCACAACCTCAGTCACAGTTTGCCATGTTTTCTGTATGCATTAACTGACTCATAATTTTTCTCTTTTTTCCCCTTGCCTTTTGCAAGTGTGTAGGTTAAGGGGCTAAAGACAGGAATGCCCCGCTGTTAGGAGCCAGAGAGACTAATTCTGGAGGCTGGTCTCCCTGGCAACTAGCCATAGCCTTGACCTGTTTACTAAAGGTCACATGTAGTTCACATGCAGGCAAAACAATTTTATTTAAATCTTTAACTGTATATTTGCAAATGATCTGTTACTCTTCTTTTTTTTTAACAAAAGCTGTCTATTTGGAAAAGGAACTTTAAAATTCCTTGAGAAGAAGCGGCCCACAACCTCCTTCTGCAGCTTGTTTTTCTACAGCAGAAGATGAAGAACGAGTGGGAAGAGCGGGTTCTGTCTTCTGTGAGGGTCGGGGCTGGTGGTCCACAAAGTCCGTGGCTGTCTTCCTGCATCTTTCTCTATGCAATGGCATGTCCACCCCGTGCTTTCCCTCCCTAGGTCCTGTCTCAAAGCTCTTCCTTGCAGATGTCCTGATCAGAGAGGGCTTGTGGCCTTTGGTTTCCTTCCAGCTGGGCGGTGGATGGAAAGGTAAGTTCTCATCACCGTGAGCACTGGGTTTGCCCTCCACGGTCTGTGGTGCCAGTGGGGTTCCTCTTTTCACAACTCCTCCGCCTTGAAGTGCCAGGCCCCTCATCCTGGAACCTGACCCCCAACAGAGATTCACGTTGTACTTTCCCTCATCAGCACCTTAGTTGATTTCAAACAGAAATCAACAGAGCATGTGAAATATGCAAATCAGGTGGTCTGCCATGGGCGTTTTGAATGAGAGTTGAATTCTTATCAAAGTAGCATATCCTCTTTTACTTCTCATTAAGTAAACTGTTTTTGTTTTTTGTGAGGGTTGGAGAAAAGAGTGAGAGATGGTGGTGAGCTAAGCATGATGACTGACAGGCATCAGCACCAGGAGCCAGCACCTGCCAAATGGCAGGGCCAGGTGTGGGATCAGTGCCAACCTAAATGGCAGGGCCCAGTGTGGGTGGTTCGACGCTATACCCAGAAGGTAGGCAAGCCTTCGGGACTGGGCAGCAACAGGCACTGACTGTCTGGCTGGCAGCGAACAGTACCTTTCCTCAGATACCCCAGCCACTTTCTAAGGCGCCCACACAGGGCACTTGGTAGTGTTTTTTGGGTGATCAGGCCCAGGATAGTGGGCCTCCTTGCAGAGCTTCTTCCTAAATTAGGTGAAGCTCTGGCCCATCAGTTCTCCTGGACGGAGTTCCTGACCTGGGAGCCCTCCCACCCCCCACCCCCCACCCCACCCCCGCATCTAGCTGTCTCACCTCTCAGAGGGGTGGCCAATGCCTCTGCAACACCGAGGAAGAGTCAGTGTACCTGAGGTGACCGCCAAGAGACGGGCTTTCTGCTAGGTGGTGACTGGTCCAGGTGGATTTCTGCCTGAGAAGGTCACTGTTATTGGACAGGGACATGACAGGCCTTGGTCCTGCTCTCATTTCACAAGGAACCAGGAAGGAGGCAGGTCCATCAGCAGCTTGTTATCCCCACCCATGTTTCAGGAAACCCCCATCCAGACAAGCTAGGGAGCTGGTCACCCTAACTTGAAAGTAAACACCAAGATCCACCCAAACCTAATGCAGAAGGGTGGTGTGTCATAAGCAACCCTACAGAAGACCTATTGGCCAAGTACTCAGGAAAACAACACTCTCCCAGGCCCGGCACCAGAGGGCAGCAGAGGATCATCACCCAGACCAAGGCCTGAGGAACCCCAGCAGCAGGCCCCTGCCTTTCAGGCCAGTGGGTGGGAAGGTGTGTCTGCACCTACAATGAAGGAGAAGGAGGCCACTGTCTGTCCCTCTGTTTGTGGGGTGTCTGCAATGTCTGATCTCCTGATATTTTCACAGTGAATTCTTCATTGAAAGTATTTCTTTCGTTACATTTGAAGATTGAAGTCTCTTTGTACTTGAACGGAAATGACAATTTTGGGATTTGGAATAAATAAATAAATAAATAAAAACATTATGTGTTCTCATCTGGTATATGGAGAATAAGGTAGGCTCTTAAATGTCTCCGGTATTTGTTAACATGTGAAGAGGTCTGAGGTTATTTAACCAGGCCACTCCACTCTCTGGGGTGGAGATGTCTCATGAAGCTGGAGGTGACCCCCAGGGCAGAGCCCGTAGCCACCTGCTGGCTCCAGATGGCCTTGGTACCCTCTCGCCCACTCATGTAGGCTCCTCCTGCTGTCAGTGACCTGCAGAGAAGTGGGTGCCTGCAACAACTTTACGTGACAGGAGGATCAGACGGGAGAGAAGCGGAGGGTCTCGCCCCCACGGTGTGGGTCGGGGTGGCAGCAGGGAGAATGGGCACCCTGTGGAGATCCTGCACCCCTGCTGCGCTCAGCCACCTCTGTGAGGGTGCCCCTTCGTGCAGCACGCACCTGCAGGGCCTCACCCCAGAGACCTGCACCCAGGGAGGCACTCCTCCTCACGTGAGCCTGTTCTCTGCAGAAGGGGCTCAGACGATTTCACTGGTTCCCATAGTAGCTCTGGTACATGGTTAGCACTTGATGTATTGGGGGGATGATTGCTCCACAGAAGGGTTCTTAAGAACAAGTCCCCAAGAAGGGTTTAGTCTTTGCTTTGCTGTGCTAGGCACTTCATATTATATCAGAGTCTCTTAAGGTCCTGGAGCTGTCATAACAAATGGCTATAATCTGCACGGCTTCAAACTATAGGGATGTGTCCTCTCACAATTCTGGACACTGGAAATCCAAAGTCAAGGCGCTCCCTCACGAGGCTCCAGGGGAAGCTCAGTGCCCCCTCCTTCTGCTTCCGATGTTGCCCAGTGCCGTGGAGTTCTTTGGCTAGTGGTTGCATCTCCCAATCTCTGCCTCCACCTTCCTGCAGCCTTCTTCTCCTTCCCATGTCTCTCTGAGTCCGTCTGCTGCAAGGTCACTCTCACTGGATTTAGTTTCCCCCTTTCCCTAAAAGTCAGTATCATCCCATCCCAATTTTTACCTTAATCACATCTGCGAAGACACTATTTCTAACTAAGACAATGTTCCGAGATCCTTGGTGGCTGTGAATTTGCTGCGTATACTATTCAACTCGCCACACTCACAAAACTTACGGCATCTGTGGACTTGGTGTAGGCAGATGCTGTGTTAAGTGCTTTACTTGCACTTTTACATTTTATTCTCAACACTAGACAATGAAGTAGGGTTATCATGATCACTCCCATTTTGCAGGTAGAAAAACTGAGACAAGTATGTCACTTGTCCAAAATCTCAAAGCTAACAGATGGCAGATACGGGACTAGAATCTGAACCAACTTGAAACAGTTGGCCCTTTCAAGCACCAGGTGACTCTTCCCAGATACTGACCATGCCCAACGCTTAGCTTGGTGCTCCTGGAAAACGCTCTAAGTTACCCTGAGCAAATAATCAAAACTAATTGTGCAATGTCAGAATATCCCGTGCACAGATATGGGGAAAGAGCAAAACTGGCTGTTGACGTCCACGTGTCCATCCCCTGCTGTAAAGTTCTTGGCCCACCGCACACCAGAGGGAGTTCTCACTAGTCTGACTCCTCACAGTGCCAAAGATGAGATCTTCATAACCTTCACTACTAGAATTTGGAGGAGGACAAGGGAGAACAAAACAAATGATAGAAAAATGCTGGTCTTCACAAATTTCCTAACCAGGATGTTCCCTGTGCATTTAGGGTGATGAACGTGGCCTCACTTAACACCACCAATTCACAGGCACGGAATGAGGGCCTTCTCTGGTGTAAGACCTAAAATTAAGGCCCAGTGTTATTTGCTGCCTTGACATCTGGTAAAATTGTGAGGACCTGGAATGACCAAACCACACTTCCCCTACCCCTCTCTGCTCCCATGGGTAGAGTGCCTTAGCCAACAATGCCCTGTACCAAGGGGGCAGGCACAGTGACTCTTCATCCCTGAGTAGTGGCTTCATTTCCCCCCAGCCATGCAGGGATTTACACAAGCCACTCACATCTCCCCTTGGGGAACGTGGGCCACCTCTACCGCTTGTTACTACAATTGTCTCCCCACAGCCCCTGGTGGTTCCCTCTGATTTGCAGCACAACCTCTCTGTGTTCCTGAACAGCATGCTGCCGTTGTCTTCCACATTTGGAGCGTGAGTACTTGTGGCCAATAAACTGCCACTAACATAATCTGTGCAGTATTGGGTGTAGGGTGTTGACCACCCCCCGGGGCAACCAATGGGGTAAAAACGGGGGGCTATTAGAAACCCCCAGTCCCTGGAGAGGCAGTCCCGGGGGTAATTACCTACAACACTATGTGAAAGCATGAGACAGGCGTCATGTATGCCATGCTGAAGGAAGGCAGAGAAAACAAGATGCCTTTCCTGGAGCAAAGCTTAGAGAAAAGATGGCAATTGAGATGGACACGGAAGCAAAAAGAGGTGGCTCCTGGCGAGACACGAGGCTAGAGGGTGGGCTGTACGGCCATTTGAGTCACGGGATAACTTGTGCAGGGATGTGGCAACTAGAAAGCAGTTCAGGACACTGCCGCCTCACTCCTTAGCCCTTGGGTCCCAATTCTAGCACTGTCGTTCAGTGGACATGGTGTGTGGCATGCCCTCTGAGCACAAGGGACAGCTTCAGTGGCAGTATGATGTGCAAAGCGACCCCTGGAGTCTAATGGAGGAATATTGTCACCCTGTCCTGCCGGTTGCCAGTTCTAGGGCGTCCCGGCCTTATTGGTAATCAAGAAATGGCACAGGCCAGCCCTGGCTGGTGTAGCTCAGTGGATTGAGTGTGTGCCTGCGAACCAGACAATTGTGGTTCGATTCCCAGTCAAGGCACATGCCTGGGTTGCAGGCCAGTCCCCAGCAGGGGACTCATGAGAGGCAACCGTACATTGATAATTCTCTCCTTCTCTCCTTCCTTTCCCCTCTAAAGATAAATAAATAAAATCGTAAAAAAGAAAGAAATGGCACAGGCCAGAGACTTACTTGAAATGATTGGCTCCAGACAATTTTAAATTGATGGTGTTATTTATAGGCTTCCCAATATCTCCTCGGGGGGCTTTATTGTGGGCGCTGTGAATTCTTTAGCATGTCAACTCATTCTGACAACACTGTAGACACACTTTTAAAAATCCATATGAAATATAAACTACTCTGACTAGAGCGAGGTGACTGAAATCTGGCAAAATTTTTAAAACAAATGGAAACATGAGCAAAGGAAAGCAACTTTGTGAAGGATTCAGTGCAGTGAACAAGATAAATCTCAAGTGTACAAGCTAAAGGGCATCCTGTTAATATCACAAAGGAGTCAGAGGTCAATGGAATAATGTAACTGTCACCTCACAAAAGGCAGGAGTTGATGCATGAATGAGTCAGGATATGAACCCTTGATTCATATTCAACGCGTGACATTCGCCCATGTTTCTGTGCCAATAACTTTAATTTAGTAAGCCTATGTGTCAAGGGCCACTCAGATATGTTGCAGCTGTGGCCTCCCACTCACTCATCCCCTGGAAAGTTCAGTTTTTCTGGCTCATCCCTCCCTCCAGTATCTGCAGGAACACCCTGCACTCCTGTTCACAGTGTGTGTGTACCCTTCCCGACGCATCACTTGGGTACCTGCTTAGGTCACCCGAGTTGTAACGTCCCAAATGTAGTCCTCAAAGCTCTGTGAACATGACCATGAAGGTCATCAGTGTTCTTGGGGACATTTCCTTGCAGTGAAGGAAAATGGTAAATATAGGAAAACTACATGAAAGATATGTACAGATTACCTGAATTTAAAGCTAAACATCAAAATTACTCAAATAATTCATTGAAATAAGGCATCGCAAGGGCAATTTTCTCATTATATTAACTGTTACCAAAGAGTAAACAATAGAAGGGAAACAATATGTTTTTTTTACTCCAGTTAAGAAAGAATATTGAAAAGGAACTGATGTTGGTCCTACCAGTAATCAGGAACTTGAGCAGCAATGAAGACGTCTTTTTAAAAATAACAAACTGACAGTGACCAGAGGGGATGGGGGAGGTGGATGACAGGAGGAAGAAGCAAGAAAAGGAGCACGTACAGAACATGATGCATAGACAACAGGGTGTGGACTGACTGTGGAAGTGGAGGGCAGAAACAGGCAGGGGAGAGAAATGGGGGAAAATGTGCAATACCTGTAAAGGAATAACAATTTCAAAAAGAATTATACATAAAAATGCATGGACAGGGAATTATAAGGTTGATCATCTAAAAGTTTCTGAAATCTAAAAGGAAGATATGTCCAGAGCAGTTACTTGTAAACTTCAACACACTTTTCATTCTGTAAAACCCGTAAAGAGTTGTTTGTACACTCATGTTCCTTAATGTGTAACCAGTGTGGTTTTTGCAAACTTTTAAACAGAGTATGTAAGTCCTAATTTCAAACTCTCCTCATTGTGTACTGAAAAAGCCCGACTCCAGATGTAATAAAACCTGTCATTTAAAATAATAATAAGAAGAATTTCTCTGTTCACAGTAGGCGGACAGAGCCAGAAACCTGGCCAGTGTTAGAAACAGTGTGCTGCAGAACATTCCAGAAGATGTGTATCCCCTTCGGAAAAATCTCCCAACTGTCCCAGGGTGTTGTGCTTTGTTTTCTTTTGATTTTCCCCTATAATCAAATGCTTAGGAAATGTATACAATCTGCTCACTAACTCCAGAAACCTGAAGGGATGATTCAGAAAATTGGCGGACTGGTATTTTCTTTAGTGGAGAAAAACCCTATGGGGGAAAAAAAAAACCAAAACAGGTGGCAGTCAAGGTAGGCCACAGAGGAACCAGCCAAAAAGTTCCAAAGAAAAAACTTAGAGGGACTGAGTCTGCCTGGCAACTCCGGAGTCTTACGGGCCGTGATGCTAGCCAGAGATCCTCAGACGAACTCCACCTCCCCTGGGTTCTCACATCTTCCTGTCCACATGTTTCGAGCAGCAGTCAAAGAACTAAGGAACAGGAAGAAGATTGCACTCCCACAATTTCACGGTGACATTTAGATGAAGTGGCCTTGACAGAGCAATCGTTTGCTCTCTAGCAGTTTCAGACAATCCTCTTTCTTCTGCACCTACCATTACACGTTGACTCTTTTCCAGTATTTAAATATCAAATGAGTAAAAGGGGGGAGGAAGATGGCACGTCTAGAACACCAATAAACAACGGGGCTCTGGGCTCAAACCTTTAGGTGCTTTCTAAATGCTCAAAGAACACTGGCCTCATGGTCACTGGCTTCTACACTGCCTAAAAGACCAGGCACGCATGTCACCACTTTACGTGTGCAGTCTACCCCACTCCTTAAAAAACTATGAAACTAATGTTTCTTGAGAGCTTAGCATTTGATTAATTTTATTTATACAACTTCTCCGTGAGGTAAGTGTTACTATGTCCATTTTAATTTAAGAAAACCAAGAACCAGCAAGGTGAGGCATTTCTCAGCTAGCAAGTGGCAGAGAGAGCTTTGAAGCAGGTTTTGAGCTGACTGATGGCTGCCTAGGCTGAAAGGCAGAACATCAAACAGGTAAAAAGAGATTTGCTAATAAATAGGATGTGATTATGCTTCCTGTTAATGGAACCATCAAACCATAAAGTATACCCAATTTCTTCTGCTTCTTTTGTCTTCTGTATGTCCTTGGAAGGACAGAGTAATCTGTGCCTGATTCTCATTCAGTTATTATCAACTTGAGTGGATAGATGACTTCCAAGTGTTTCCCATGGCTTTCCACCTTTGAAACCCACAGAGTCAAACTTAGAGCATCTTGAAAATATTAGCAGTGGAAACCAATATGTATTAAGATAAAGATGATGCTTATTTAACTCTTCAGGACGAAATTTCACATTCGGCACGAGCCCCATCTAGCCCAGCAAGCACACCGACTATCCCGGCGACAGCGTGTGGGACCTCGGTGCCAAGCACTCCATTAGGCAAAAGCAGGTGCTGCCCGAGTGCGCCGCTTGATAAGAACAGCGGTGGAGGATTCGCCAAATTAGATCTCTCCCACGTAAGGGAGTCTTTTCCTGCTGAGTTGAAAAGTATCTAAAAAGAACAATAAAAGCACATATCCAAATCTCGAGGGAAATAAAAACCAAATAGCCTTCCTGATTGCTATAAAACATGAGGCCTGGCTAACCCTTCTTCATGAGAAATAGATGAGATTACACGGCCCCTTGGGTGTGTGTCCCCGCCAATAGCTAACACGGTGTCCTGGTCCTCATCACACAACAGACAGGGAAAGAATTCTTTGAGATGTTCGGAATAGAGGTTGCAGAATTTATATAGTAAAATTTTTTAATTTCTAACTAAGCATGAAATCAGAATGCCTTTTATCCTTCTAGCTACCTTAACTGTCTGTTTGTAGCACGGGCAGGTGTGGTAATTGATGGACTTCCACTTTGATGAGAAAAAGGCTCACTAAGCGATTTTTTTAAAAACACATTTCTGGCTCTTAGCCTCAAGGCTGGCAACAGAGGTGGGGCCCTCAAATGTGGTTTCTGAGATCTCTTCTTTCTTCAACATTCATTTCTTCTTCGTTATAATTTTTCATCCACTTCTTCTTTGCTCCTCAGTATGTGTCTCCCGGGCCCACCCCCTAAAACAGCCAACTCTGAGTTTTCCCTCTTGGCTTGGCCACCATCACCCAGTCAGCCTTTGCCCATTACACCTACTTTCTGACCTTTTGATTACTTTGCCCATACTCGTTTGGATAGTCTCAGATTTCCATCCCCTTAAAGTGTTACGATGTTGCTCATGCTATGATTATGTTGTTAAGAATGCTTTCAGAGACCACATCCACTGTTGTCAGACTGATAATGCCTACAGATGCATATATTTCCAATGATCTCTGTGGTCGCTCCAGGGAAATAATAAGAAACTATTTTTCCACTGACGCCATATGTCTACTGTAGAAGACCTTCATGACTGCCATCATTTTCCCAGGAATTGTCTCTTTCTCCTGCGTTCTCCTGTGACATAAGCTTTCACTAGAATATTGCACTGCCTGTGAGGTGGTTTGTAGGTTGGAGTAAGTATGATTTAGTGCAGTTGAAAGTATACTGTACATCCCATGAGACTTATAAATCTGTTACAAATAATTTCTTTCAGTTTTCTTGTCAGAGAAGGATTAGTTTATCCCCAAAGAGCATGACTAGTCTAGGCCTATTGTTTCAGAGCTAGAGATGCAATATACAGCCCTGCAAAAGCAGTTATTCATTTGTTTTGGAAATGCAATTACTGACTGCGGATGATTTCAGTGAAGCCATGCTTAGCACACATATTTTGTTCCATGTTGTTAGTGACCTAGGTCTCATTGTGGCGCTTCCTACTGCTACATTTATTGTGTGCCGTCGGTGAGAGCTTAAGCTTTTATTCTCTAAGGAAATATTCTAAGTCGTATATATGCACCTGGTTTCAGTTGGGAAAAATATCATCCTCCAAATGCATCTTTGTGGCTGGAATTTTTTAGCCACCGCACCACAAAAGGAAAAGTTTACATGCTCTTGTCTCTAGGCATCCACAACAGAACCAGAGAGGGTCTAGGATGCAAACAGAACCAGAGAGTGGTCCAGGCCCCGGTGCTGAGCAGCATGCTGTCACAAGACTTGGACCCATGATGCTAGTCTGCAGCAAAACACAGGTTTCCCACTTCTCCCACAAAGCGTAATGAGAAATCACACAATAAAATGCAGCAAGCAGGCCTGTATTTCCATCTGCACTTAGAGCTGCTCAGCTCCTTCTGTCCGCACCCCTTAGTTCTGTCTCCAGAACGTGTAAACATGACAGCCTACTCCAGACTCACTCTTGGTTAAAAACTCATCTTTTTCTTGACTGAAGATTTTTCCCATGCCTCTACTTTTAAGCGTACATCATAAGCACATCAGTATCTCTCAAGACAACTTATAAAAAAGTATTAGTAAAGTGCCAGGTACCCAACTTTTCGGGACAGCAGCTGGAAGGAAGGTCAAGAAGGAATTGACCACACCCGGTGTTCTGGGTCCTTCTCCTCACAGCCTCACCTGCAGGTAAAAAGAGTTGTTTCCCCCTCAGAGACAGCACCGTGGGCCCACAGCCTCCAGAGTAGCCAACCCCCACGTTCACTTTGGTGCAGCACGGGACACAGCCACACAGACCGGCCTCCCAGTTGTGGAGAAGTGAAGCAGTCATCGCAGGCAGGAGCAGTGCTAAGGGTGAGATCTGCTGAAGGCACTTGCTGGAAGCCAGGGTTGTCTTCCCCTTTCATTTTATGCATGCTAACTTTTTCAATAAATGCTTATCCAAACTATTTGCACATCACCTTGCTGGTTACAAAGAATCAGTGGTAAAGTGGAAGCCTCTCCATCAGTCCCTACCCTGGCCAGACCACGGGTCCCTTGGATGGGCTGTTTCAACATGTCTATGTGGTCACGTGTTTTTATAAAATTGTCTAAGGTAATAATTTCACTGAACTTGGAGTCAATTTTATCCTGAATACCCCTTGCCTTCCTTCTCCTCATGGCTGAGGATATTAAATCTCCATACACATTTAAGGTTAGTGGAGCTGCCTTAGGGATACATGTAGCCAGTATATTTAATGGGTTTGCAGTAATGGCTTTATATAACTAAGTTACTAGTGGCTGTCCCCATCAGCTCATAGGACACATGCAAAGACCAGGTCAGAGGTAATAGAACTAGGTCCTATAGGTGTTGGCGCCCATGCCTGTGGTAATGGAGGGGAAAAGAGTTTTGAAACACATAGCCCTAGGAGGTGGTTTATGGGAAGGTCTCCCAGGCCCCAGATGTGTACAACTGGAAGGTTTCCTCATCAAAATTAGTGTCCTCCTTGTCAGGAACAACTCAGTAAAACACCATTGAAAATTAGAAATATATCCATAACGTTTTTTTTCCTCTTTGATGGAAATTCCATGAAATAAAATGTATGAATATCCTTGGGTTTGGGACATAAACCCACATCAACTACAAAAGGTGAAAGGCCGCCATGTGAATGTTTTGTGTATTTCCATGTGCAATAATAAAAATCAATTTCAAACAAGCAAGTTGAGGCAGAGACTAAATTATCTTTCTAGTTTTTCTATGGAAATTATACCAGAAAATCACCACTACTTATAAAGACAAAGTCTATGCACCCCAAAATTATAGGAAAATAATATATGTGTAGCAGTTCATTCATGTATTAATTTATGTGTGTGTTTCCATTTAAAATATAATTTTCTGTGTTTTATCTTTGTATTAAACACGAATATTCTTATTTTACCACATGTTGTGTTGTCACAACAAAATTCAGATCACACACAAGCTGCATGAGAAACCCCAGATGCCTCAGCCCCCTGCTTCTGTACCAACTCCGTCACAATGCTCTGTACGGACCTCCCAGTTCACACACCCTGAGTCCTGGATGCTGCGGTTTCAATGTGTCCTCACCCGTTCCCCCCGTAGACTCCAGCTCCTTGTTGCTTCCATTCTTTGATCTGATTTCCAGGCCCTTCCCTGCTCTGGAATAGAAAAGGGCACCTGCTTGTGCTCAAGTGTCCTGGTTAGCATTTCTGAGCCTCTTATACGAGCAGCCTCTTTAGCGTTTGTTCAAGTTTCGTCCTGATTTGGCAAGACTCAGTTACACCCTCATCTCTGCTCACTCTCTGCACCCGGATGGCATCTTTGACTTTGAGTTTGGCAAGCTCCTTGGGTCATGCTAATGTCTGAAGCCAGGCTGGCCTGCATCCTTCCACATTGTCAACACTCTGCCCTCTCCTGCAGCTCCAGCACAAGCTGGTCCTGCCATCCTGATAACTGTGGGGCCACCTCTAAGCAACGTCATGGAAAGTGTTAGTTGGAGCTCCTGAAGATGACAATCAAAACTTTTACTCAGGTGGTAGGGCAGGTGAGGTAAGTGCTTTTGTGCTAAACAATGACTGTGTGATACTAAGATTCTCTTTTTAACATTATGACCTGGTGGCATATTTAAGCAGAGGAGTCATACAGCCCCACTGATTCCTAAGTGTTAGTGGCTGTGTTTTTAAAAAATCCCTGATAATTGCTGAGGGGATGAATTCACTTCTGTCAGTTTTTCATACTACTTCACAAACTTGGCCTATACTTCTGGGATCAGATCCCCAAACCTTAGTTATTACTCTTCTATGTACTCAGTTCTGTTCCAATCTTACATCTCCTTCCAGGCCATTCCCACTTTCCCATGAGATCCACTCTTCCAGGCTCCTCAATTTCCTGTCTCTGTAACTGTAGTCCCTTGTAGCTCTGTGATACAGACCTAAATTAGTCCACCTGCCACAGCTAGAGTTTAATCCCCCCACAGCCGAGGAGAACCACCCTTCCCTCCCAGGGATTCCCAGTTCACATCAGCATGATAAACACAATCCCTATCAAGGCCTTGGACCTCCCCATCCTCTAATATTACTACATTTATGTCACCACATTTGCATGTGTGCATGTCACATCTGGGGTTTGCACTCCCACGGCCGTCTAGAGCAAACAAACTTTATGCATATCTGTATGAATTGTTTTTTCCTACTGAAAGGTCCAGTGGCTGGGCCTGCACAAAGCAAGAGGACTGTTCTGGAATCAAGCATGATCCCAGTGAAGATCTAGTCCTAGAATGGGAAGAGAATGGGAAGAGAGGGACCCCTATTCGCCAATTATTAAACAGTAACTCGTAAGAAAGACTATGGAGACTCATGAGTCCAGGGCTTCAGATGCATGCAAAGACATCTGGTGCTCTGTTGCAGAACTAACTGTATCGGGTTAGAAGATACTAAGAAGATACTTTTTCTTCACTAGGGAAGGGAAGCCAGGCTCAACCAATAGATTTTGCTTGTGTTGCTTTCTGCCTTTCACCATAGAATATGATGACTTACCAAAAATACTTTACAAAAAGTAGATATAATGAAGAAGAGCAAGATTTGGAGCACCGTTTTAGATTTATGGCAACAAACACAGTGGTTCTAATGCCAATTCTTCATATCACTAGTGAAATAAATTAGATATTTTAGACATTAGAAATTTTCCTCAATTGTTTTCTGGTGAGGAAAACCCACAGAGTGGCCCTATAGTCAGTATTCATGAAGCCAATATTAGATTTTTTAAACTTGGAAATATTATAGGAAAACATCCTATTGGATAGGAACGTACTTCCTCTCACAGTAATTTGCTTACCAAGAGATACCCATGTTTCAACTTTAGTTAGGCAGTGGCAGATTCCAGACTAACATGGGCCCCCCAAGCAGGTAATAAGCCAAGTGACAAATGAGTCCTTGGCAGGTTTTACAGAGTGGACGTGGCTCCAAACTCAAGCTGGACACAGACATATGAAGGTAATTCAAAAGAAGAGGAACACAGATTTTCTTCTAATAGCACTTAGTTTCAATGATACTTATATTTACACTTATTTTTTGGAAAATGTATTCCGCCTTCAATGGGCTATACTATACAAGGTAAATAGACGCCTTTTGAAATGCAGATATGTAATTTTATTGTGCTTTCTCAATTAGAAACTTGGAAGCTTAAATTAAAAGCTTTAGTCTATAATATTATGATGATAAGTTTAAACGGTGACAAGTAATAACTAGAGTTAGCGGGTGATTGCATTGCAAGTTTTTAAAATGCTGAATCACTGTATTATACACCTGAAACTAATATAACCAATATAAGATTGTATACCAACTCTACATAAATAACGCCTTTAAAAAAGCTTTAGTTTGATTCAACAGTCCCCTCTTCCCTCTGCTCCATGACCATATACTGATTGCCGAGTGCAATGAGCACCACAATAGCTCAGAAGTTAGTTGTACGGCCACGCCATCTAATCCGCAGCCATGGTGTAATCTCTCTCTCTCTGCCCGCCCCCACCACCACCTTGCAGATGTACCCACCCACCTCACTGGTGGCAATTATGTTTGCCATATATTGGCCGTTCACAATTTCTTCTCTTTATTTTGTAGTTACTGTTCTTTGGACATTCTGTATCTAAAGCTCTCACCGGTCCTCCCTCAAATATACACAAATACACTTACATAAATATGTACCCACCTAGAAATATACACACTCATGTAATGTACACACACAAGAACATGCGTACTCTGAAACACATGCACACAGGGCCTTGTGCCTGTGAAACCCCATGTGGTGCCTCTAGATGAAAATCTGAAATCTGGCCGCAGACTTAAAGTCTGACTGGATCCCGTAACGGCCCATCTTGGGGTACAAGACAAAGGTCTGTGTTTATTTGGTTACGCAGTGAAGAGATCTTGCCTGTCCCTTGAGGTTTTACTTTCTAACTCTCCCATCTGCCCCCCTTCATCCTGTATCAGCGCATGCTTATCTGCGCTGCTTCCCTGATTTACCGCCTCGTAATTTCTGCATCAGTCCAGGTGAAGGTGAGCTGCAATGACAGGGGTGAGGCAACAGTGGCTCCTCACTAAAAGATTGACTATCTTCCGTGAAAGGAAGACCAATACCTATTCTACAGGTTTGGTGGGATTTTTACAGAGAAAAACCCTGGTTCTAGTTCTCATTTTATTTGGAGGCCTCACTTCTACTTTGTACTCACCCTTCTTTGTCAATGTTGAGAAAAAGTAAAATCCTAGAACATCTTAATTGTAGCACAAAGAGAAACAAGCAATAGCCAGGTATGTTTTGGTTTGCTGACCTTTTCTTCTAGATCAGCTTTCAAGGAGGGAAAAGGAGACCCTAAGGTGAGCTGGGCACGGGAGAAGAAGCCACATTAGCAAGAAATGAGAGAGGATGGTGACTGAACGTCCACGTTAGGATCACCTGGGAAGGGAGCTAGACAGTTAGACACCGGCTAGTGGACTGGACACTAGAGACAAGGGAGAGTGGGACAGCAAGCTGACTTTGTTGTTTGTGTCAAGATGTCATTATCGAAGAGCACTGTATACATTTGGCACAGTGGTGAGTTGACATCCTCATTCAGGGCATCCAGCACACGCCTCTCCTTACCCAGCAGAGGAAGCTGAGCCCCACCCAAATGGCACCTGTGGTCAAGGAGAAGCTTGTGTCCTTGAAATTCCTCAGGACAGGTGTGGCTGGAGAGGTGGACTTCCATGGTGGTTTTCAGAAATCTGGGTCTTCCCATCTTGTGTCAGCACATCCCCCGGATTTTAAGCACCTTCGCAGGAAACTGCAGCCCCCCAGCTGGAGGGGAAGGGCAAAGGGAGGATGGTAAGGGCTGTGCTCAGGGTCCTGCCTGGAAGTGGCGCCATTTCTTCATTGACCAAACTGCAGTCGCATGGCCACTGCGAGCCCCCAAGAAGCCAGGGAATCCAACCGAGCTCTGTGCCCTGGCGCACACCCTGCCCTAGAGGGAAGCTCCTTCTCTGCCCTTCTTATTTTGAACAGATATGACCCTAAGAAGAGAAGATGGGAAATAGAGATGTGCATAGAAATTCATACAATGTAAGAAAGGAAAAGTAAAGACTATGAACTATTTCAATGAAGGCATCTGGCGAAAGCTGTGTGACAAAGAAAGTTGTTATATTCAAGTTAGATTCAAATCAATAGACCTTACTTTATTATGTAAAATTGCATTTATATGAACAATTTTCCTGACCTATGAAAGCTATGCTTCACGATCATATTTAATAAATATTTGTTTGGCACCAAAAATACATTACAACTGTTTGCAAGTCAGTGCTCATGAATATGGGTAGAAGAAACACATATAAACATTATAGGTTGGAATTATTCCTTATTGGAATACTTATATTTATCTTCTCCAGTATGTTGACTGATAGGTTCAGTATTCTGCAATTTAAAATGATAAATGGATTTTGCCCCTTTCTTAACGATGCTTAAAATGATGCAGAAACAATGCAAGAGCAATGGAAAGAATTAAACATGTTAGCCCAGTCTTAAAATATTCTGGCAGCTCATTCTTTGTTAGTAATTACGGTGCTGCCTCTGTCCACACGGATGACTTGGGTGGCTCCCGGCCACCGAGCCATGTGGTTTGAGTTGTTTCCCACCAGGGGTGATGGATTTGAACTGGTCCAGCCACAATCTCCCACCCAGTCCCTCTTGTGACCAAAGGCATGTGTTTGTGAGAAAGCTGGATGTTTTCAAGAGTAAAACTGGTGACAAAGGAATAGAGTGAAAAAAGAAAAACATTTAGCACAGCCGTGAGTCCCCAGTCACAGGCCTTGTCTGCCTCGAGTTCTAACCAACGGAGCTAACAGGCTAACTTGCCTGTAACCTCAGAATAGAGGACACATTAGGGACCTCGGCAGCATGACAGATGTATCCAGAAGGCTTATTGCTGCTACCCAGAGGCGCCATAAAACAGAGTTCTCAGGGAGATACGGATCACAGCCGACCTAAGCAGGAAAAGTCAGACTTCTTTACAGAATCACCTTGAAACTTAAATTAAGTTTATCTTAACTGTTCTTTTCTGAAGCTTATTCTGCTTTTGGATTTTCTCAGAGTGTCGCAGGACTACAGATCAAGGATCAAAACCTTTATTTAAATATATCTGATCCCCAACATTTCCATAAAAATGAGAATTGTGTCCTCCTCTTGAACCAAAGAAGTAACTCAATGGAAATGCCCAACTGAGTTGGAATTTGTATAAAGTCTACCTTTTTAAAAAACCATTTGAAGCAAAATTTAAAATATAACTTCATGTTTTCTAAACATTTCTGAAGAATTCAACATGTCAGGGTTAAGGGAAAGGATGGCAGCCCACAATACAGAGGCCTAGGGAGACTGGAAGATTTTGAAAATAACATTTGATAGAAAACGCAAGGAAGAAACCTCTCCTCCCCTTCCTCGCAGTGGAATGTTTTTGAATAGTAAATTCTTTTATGAATATGCATTCCCAGTAAGAGCGATGGAAAAATGCCGAGCGAGGACCTGCCAAGGCATGAGACTCACAACAACAAACTGGAGGATCAGAGATTTATCACACCTAAAAGATAAGGAAATAAAACAGTGGGTTCCAAAGGAGGGCGTACTCTCGCATAAATTAAGGTTTCTGACATTTAAGGGGCCACTTCAATGATGTCCCTTAACACAATTTGAACTAATTTAAAATAGAACTCCATTATCAAAAACAACAACAATAAAAGATGGGTTTTATTGATAAAGCCACCTGTGATTTAAAACGGCTTCTGGAAGCTATGCAGACATCTCACCTAGTTCATTTTTAGTGTAAATATTTAGCTCCTGCTTCGGGCTACATAGGCCCACAGGAGCCGAACTTAACTAGATTAGTCGAAATCACAGTTATCATTGATGTCATCTGAGTCTGTGGGTCAGTGGCTGCACAAATGCAAATGTAATGTTCCTTGGAGCTGGAGACCTCAACCCAGAGAAAGAAGTGTTTAAGGAGGTCCCCCTAATATGCACAATGTTTTTCTTCCTATGTTAGTCTCCTGCAGGCAAAAAAGGCTTATCTTGTTTGGTCTATGGCTAAAATGGGTTTTACATTTTAAATGTTTTTAAAAATAATAAGAGAAGAATAATATTGTGGGACACAGGCCAATTTTATGAAATCCCATTTTCAGAGTCTGTAAATAAAGTGTTATTAAAAAACGTTCACACCCACTTATTCATGTGGCCACGACTTTGGCAATACTTGCAAAAACTGAGTAACTGCAACAGAGCCCATATTGCCTATGAAGCAGAAAATGCTCACTGTCTGTCCTTTTACAGAAAAAACATTTGCTGGCCCCTGGCCTGGTGGTGGAGAGAAAGGAGTGAAAGGTGAACCGCTTACACTTCCTTAAGGAGTGTCTGGTCTCCGCTGGAAGGGGAGGCCTGCTAGGAAACCAGGGAAGAGGCCTAGTTGAAATGGGAAAGAGAACCAGGTGGTATAACAGCCTGTCATGCAGTTGTGTTTCCAAGAACACCACAGCACATACCCTGCCACGCATCAAGGAGGGGGCTTCTTTCCTTGTTTTCTCAGCATTTGATACTGGTTCCAATAACGATGTCTAACTTGACAGAATGTGCTGTTGACTCCTGCACCTGAAAAAAGGTTGAATCTACATAACATAGCAGGACATGGACGACATAGAATGTTCCCCATTATGACTTGGGAACATTGCAGGGTGCCCCGTTAGAGTCAGAAAATGCCCCAAACAGTGCTTGTTGGCAGCATTTAATGGAAACAGACAGCTTTCCTTCACGTAAGGGCAAATAGCCAAAATTAGGAAATGATAAGGTTATAAGTACTAAATACTAAATAAGTATTAAATATCACCAAAACATTATTGCAGAGGCGTATTCAGAATATAAGACAATACATTGAATGAATTTGCTGACAGATGTGATTGATATGTCTGCTCCTTCTTGCTGCAGAGTCTCACCTGCACCCCAGGTGAAGGCTGCCTGGGAAATAGCATGCTGGGAGGTAGCACTGTTTCTCCATCAGACCTCAACTAGAATTTGCATTTTGTTCTGCTTGACCACTTGGCATAAGGAAAAGAGGCTGCCCCACCTTCCTGCTTCCTGGCTCCAAAGCTAGTTATTTCCGAGCACTGTCAATAATAACCAGGCTAGAGGGGAAGCAGTGGACCTTTAAGTTCCCTCCTACTGACACCTACATCCACAAACAAATCAAAATCAGTGGCCGATAAGACTGTGGCAAAAGAAAATATTTGCACTGGATAGATTTGGTGCTAACATCATTTTCTTTGGTGAAAATAACACAACCATATGATCCAGGTGTGCATGACAGCCTCATCTTAAACTTGAGTGGATGCTAAGAAGGCCGCTCACTTCCACATAAGAATGTGGAAGGAAAGATGTTTCTCAGAGGACATGAGAGCAGAGGCTTTCATTGCCTAATGGGCTAGAATGGTTAAAAAGACTTAACAATGGAAGGGAGATTGAGTCATGAGATTCCCATGTGCTTTCATGCATGGTGGGGAGGACAAGAATGCTCCCCGGGGTTCATGGGAAGCTAGGGTCCTGAGATCAAAGCAAGGAGTCCAGTGTGAACCAGGTGGGAGAGATGAGCAAGCACTAGGGTTGGTAACCACCTGCTCTCCGCCCCTGGGTACCAGCAAGGAGCCCTTGACCAATTGCAGCCTCCTTGTGCTCCAGAACATCTACCAGCACAGAGCGGGTTGGGAATGGACTGCTGTCAATGTCACTCTGCACCAGTCGTAAGAAACTTGGAGCTAGATAGTCCATTTATGTCCCTGCTTGATTTGAAACATGTGCTAACAAGGAATGGAACCAGCTTGTGTGTCACAGAAATGCAAGCCAAAAGATGACAGTTTTTATGACCCTGACACTTCCTTCTATCACAGCAATTAGCATTCGGTGGGGACCAGGCACTCTAGGCTTGTCACTTCCAATAGCATGTTGTTACTTAATAATAAAGTCCCAAACTTAGCATGAAGTCACAATCTCATATTGTATTGTCAGTTACAGACACTGAAGACCCCGGAGACTTTGCTCTGCAGGAGTCGGAATTATTGTTTGGCATTTTCTTCTCAATAGGAGATTGGTTTTCAGGATTTGTCATGGAATGGGAGCTCTGGGCTTATTTGTTTCCTGTCGTCACTCTGACACTCCCTCCCCTGGTGAGAGCAGCCAACTCCACCAGCTGGTTGCCCTGGGCTCCACTCTTCTTAATGCCAACAGACCAACCGTCTCCTAGTGCCCATTATGGGGGCTCAGAGCCCTTGGGTTTCCCACTGTGTGGCTGTCTCCATGAAAATGCCCCACAAAAATGCAGGCTTTTCATTGGGCACCAGGCCTGGATCTTAGGTCCAGCCAGGGGAAGGTTCAGGAGGCTGGGAGAGGCAGAGAATCAGAGACTGCTAATCCAAAAAACAGCTCCTCTTTCCTAGGGAGTTATCCTGAGGCCACGAAGGACATCCATATTACTAGCCCTCTCCCCCTGGAAAAATGTAGGGACACCAGTGTCTACTTCTGCAACCAGGCACTGTGTCAAGAGAAATGGAGGCTTGACACGGGTTGAAAGATGCATCTCAAGCAAGCTGGCTTCAAAGCATTTGAATTCTTACTAGGTTAGACTGTAAGGCTTTCTCCCTTACTATTCCTGCCTTAGCCTTACTCAGATATTTTTTTTTTACTGCACACAAGTGAGAACAAATACAAATGCCGTCAAATTCTCCAAATTCCAATACTACATCTTGTCTGAGTCTTGGTAATACATCAATGCGAGGAGAGTTCAACAATTAGAACTAATTAACATCTGTGGTTTTATTAGAGTCATATTAATTTCTTCAGCTCAATAAATAACCAGAGAGTGCCAAAGCACAGATAATGGTGAAGTCATTAAATCCGTTCCTCCTAACCTACGAGAGCACGGGGAGGAAGAGGCTGAGCAGGCAGATGTCAGCTCTCTCCTGCTGCAGCGAGGCAGCAAGAAAGTAAGATAATTAAGGATCATGAATGTGACACCTTGTGTGTTTTCCGTCAAATTACTAAAACTGAATCCTTTGTAATTTCCACATTTAGACCTAATTATTTAGTTGAGTAAATTTTTTGCAATAATGTAGAACTGACTTTGCTGTAAAAAATATAACATCTCTACATAAATATATGTGAATTTATATTCAAGAAAGAATTGTGCCTGAGGTTCAGTCTCTTTTAAGCATAATACAAAATAAAGAGAATAACAATGCAATTATTAATCAGGTAGTTAGCATGTGATTGACCTTTCTGTGTAAATCAACTAGTCAGTTGTGACTAGACCCTGAGAAAAGGATATAAACCAAGGCTAGATTTAAAGAGATAATCCTCTTGCAGCTGAGGATTTTGGCGATGTGGTTGACCACCATAACATTGTTTCCTAAGATTTTCTTTCTGATTCTGAGTCCCAAGATATTTGGCTCTTGGACCATGTCAGCAGATTTCCGATGCTGAGACTGACACACACGCACAAATCAAACAGGATTAAAAGATTAAAAGAAGCAAAATACAGGACTAGTGGGCCAGATTCCACCAATTCATTTTGATGTCAATGGCACTTTATGGTTCCATGAATACAAATGTAAAATTGGCCCTCTGAGTCATTCTCTAAGAAACTAAAACCACAGATCTGACATAAGCCTCAAGGACTCAAGAAGTATTGTAATGCCAGAGAAATTCATTATTCATTATTCTTTTTTTCTTAGTGTGGGTTTTTTTAGTTCTTTGTTTTATTGTTGTTCAATCACAGGTGTCCCCATTATCCTCCCATTACTCTCAAATTCACTATTCTTACTGGTAGGTATGTTTTATTGGACTTCATTGTATCTTCCTTTAATAATTTCACCCTGCAATTTTTAACATCAAATTTTATTATTGATTGCATTTTATTTAGTAAAAAATAAACTTAACCCAGGTCAACAACCCATAGTTTAAAGATAAAACCATATTAATTACTTATTAATTTAATATAGGGATTCTAAGTGTGACTTTGAAAGTATTGTGTGATATTAATATCATTATTTAAATTCAAATTTCTGTGGAGTTAATAGATAGGTCACTACTTAAAGTAGCATTTTCATGTAAGTGATACACATAGACAAGTTAATTTATTGTTTCCTAATAAATAGGACATATAATAGAAAAGGCTCCTTTATAAGACTCTTAATGTATATGAAAGCAACTTTCACTTCCTTTCAAGAATGAGACTATATTTCCTGTCACCCAAGCAACCAAAAATAGACAAAATGTATAAAATACACATTGTCAAGACTGGAAAATGAAGCAAGGATCCCTGAGAGATGAGAAGTCAATGATATTGCTCTAGCTTTCTGCCTTGAGAGAGTCTGGGCCCAGGAAGTAGCTTCTTAATTACCAACATTCTGAGATAGGAAATTATGTGTGGAGTCCATGACTTGACTCCAACCAACAGAATGCGGCCAAGGTGATGGGATGTCCTTCAGTGATTATATTCACTATGTAAGAAGCCCTCTTAGCAGACTGAAGTGAGACTTCCCTGGCTTAGAAGAAGAAGCCACCATGTCCTGAAGACCTATTAGGGTCTGGGAGTCCAGGGGCTGTCGGGGGCCTTTGTGCTCAGAGAAGCTTGTGGCCAACAGCCAACGAGAATGTGGAAGCTTCTGATCTACAGCTACAAGGAACCGAATTTTGGCAATAACTACAGGAACTGAAAGAGGACCTTGAGATGCTAGAACTATATATAGACATCCCAAAGGAGTGAACAAAAAGGTAGCATGTGACCCTTAGCTCAGTGTTCACCTGGAGAATATAAAAAGATGAATGTAAATATGGTGAGAAAGGGATCACTTTGGAGAAAGATGGAGTGATGTGGTATTTCCCCTCCACAGACTTTCTCTGCCTTCCTCAGGCTGAGTTTTCACCCATGCCCAAGGCCCTCCAGAAAATACAAATATGAAGTCCTTAAGAGTATCTTGCCTGATAGGAGAGAAAGTTGTACATAAATTATGATACGTTCAGGTGGAAATGCAAAACTACCACAAATAAACAAACTGTGATGGGTGCTGAAAAAACGTGATCCACCTTTCCGGAGGGAAGATCCAGCAGGCTCGACAGAAGAGACACCTACCAGGAATGTATCCATAAGCCAAGCAGAAAGAAATCGGAGACTGAAGGCAGTTCTGAAATAGGGATAAAAAGAAAAAAGTCACTGGGGTGGCTGTACGAGCACAGTTCAGTCAATAATATCCGTGGGTGGAAGGACAGGAGTGGAGAATGAATGGAGATGGAGGCAAAAGTTCATGGCCTTGCCCCCCAGGCTGAACTGTGAGTTAGCTGTGCAGTCAGAGAAGCAGCCTCCCAAATCGCTGCATGGAAGTGTACCTTAGCAAAGACTGTCTTCATGACCATGGCTCTGCAGCACTAGGGAAGGTGTTAGAAGAGAGAGAGGCAAGACACAGTAAAAGCATACAAATGGGGAGCTGACTCCTATCTCAGTGTTCTGCATTCCTGGTGGCTGTAGACATGGAGGTTGTTATCAACGGCCGCAGGTGGAGACAAAGGAAATGAAACTCCAAAGAGAAGTCACAACTATAGCCACAGATCTGTGAGTGACCCCCACAGGACAGATGATTAAAACCACACCCTACCTCACTCATACATTCACAGTGATATGACATCAGCTCACAACTCAGGACACGACAGATAAAGGTTTCCAGGCTCCTTTTCCAAAAAGTGAGGAGAGGAGAGTCTGAGGCGCAGAGAGCAGTGTGTACTGATGTGATGTGGCAGCTTGGCTCTGGCTCAAATGAGAACACTTGAATTCAGGGAATTGTATGTTTTGACAGGGGTTGTCTGGTAAAGGCGATGTATATGCTGAGAGTTTTAAGCTCTATTGTAAGTTATTTTAAAAAAAGATCCCTGTGTTTAGGGGCTTCAACAATACTATCTGTCATAATGTGGCTAAGACATCCTGATTTATAACCCTGTTCTCTGGGATGAATATTGTCACTGATTATCTTTTTCCCATTAAATATGCTAAAATAATCATGGGTGTGTCATCAGAATTCAGGGGTTCAGATGACAATTAGATGGCCTTTGAGGTAATGCTAAAACATATGTTTTATTTATGAGGAAACTGTTGTCGTTGTTTAGTGTTGCAAACCACGACAACCTGTGCAAAGAAATCTACTGAGATTAACATGTAGCTGTTTAATTTCACATGTGTTTGTAAGCCAGCTTGCAAGAATGATTTTCTGCTCACTGAGGAAAGTGCATGGCCACTGCTGCCATATACGTGCACTTTTTGGTTTGGGTCTATGGTCCCTGACAATGGAGGAAACAACAAAGGAAGTGGAGTGAACCCAATGGTAAAGGACAATGAAGTTGGGTGATGTTGTTAGATGGAAAGCTGATGCTAATTCATTCTGGAAGAGGCTGCACTGCCCTGATACAATGAGAAATTTTATGACATTTGTGTACAGAGGCAAATGTTATAGCTTGTGATAAAACATGCAAATAAAGCTATGCTTTCTCACCTACATTTCTATTGTCGTGAATAAATATACTTAGCATAACAATATTTCTTGAATTTCATTACAGTAGAAAAGAAGAGATTGCAAAGCTCATGAATGCTTCTGGAGACCAATTTCCAAAGCTGATACCAAGAACCATTGCATTTTTATCCTTCTGAAGTCCTGGCTTGAATCAAAGATTCATACTACTGAAGGCCACCATGCATCCCATGCTTAAATGTTTCTGCTAGAAGTACAGTTAGATGGAATGCACCTCTGGGCACTGAATCAGCTTCATCACCCCTTGTGAGGAAGCTCTAGTGTGGATCGTCTAGTCCAAGGAGCCTGGAAAGGGTGGTGAGAGTAGAGAAGACAACCTAACACAACCCTGGAGAAAGAGACACCCTGAATGTGGCTTCTGCTGTGATATGGTGGTGGCCAGTGCCTTGGTGATGAGAGACGTGTGAAACAAAGGAATATGCCGAGCTGAATTGCAAGTTGAAGACATCCCTTTGCAAAGATCCATGATTTTATCAAGGTTGCTGGTTCCTCAGGAGAGAAGGCTGCAACTTTCATGGGATGCATGGTGGCCTTCAATAATATGAATTTTTGACTTAAGCCAGGACTTTAGAAAAATAAAAATGCAATGGCTTTTGGTAGCAATTTTGGAAATTAGTGTCCGGAAGCATTTGAGAATTCTGTAATCTTTTCTCCTGTGATGCATCTCAAGAAATATTTTTATGCTAAATAGATTTAACTGTAACAACCAAAATATAGGTGATAAAAATATGTATCTTTAATGACACTCAAATACGGAACAGGCTGACAGGATCCAGAGAGGAGAGGGGAGAGAATCACAGGGGAAAAGGGGAAGGATTCACATGAATAAGTATAAGGGACACATGGACAATAATTAAGGTGGGGAGCAGAAATGGGAGGGAGGTGGGGAGCACTGGGAGGGGCAGGGCAGGGAATATAAAACAGAAAACTGTACTTGAATAAGAATTAAATAAAAAAATAAACAAAATTAAAAAAACATGTATCTGTATCTTTGCATATTTTATTAACAAGCTATAGCATTTGACTCTGTATGTGCTTCTTGATTGGTTCAAAAATTTTTCTCAATTTGTGGAGGGAAGTGTGCTCTCCTGCAGACGGATGTCATAGCAGCTGGTATTAAGAGGCTGATTTTATAGATTGGTGGGGTCTTTTAACAGGATGTGACATCCCCCTTAATCAAGCAGCCCAGGAGCCAAGGTGTCTGTTGTATGCCATGCCCTGATTCTGCTCATCTGCTCCAGTGGGTTGCTTTACATGGGAACTTCTTGCGAGCCAATGTGTAGTGATGGTATATGAACTTCCATTCCTGAGGCAACTATCACTCTGCTGTGCTAGTACCAGGAGTAATTATTTCCAGTGTAGTTTTATGGATCTTGCTGTATAAGACATTTAGTTATTCTTGGAACTAGGCCACTGGGGATATAGAAATACTTTAGCAATAGGCTTTGCCTATGGCAAGAACCCAGAAGACCAATGGCCAAATCTGTCATTTCAAATACATTTCCAACCATTAACCTTGAGTGTTGAAATCAACTGTGATCATACAGATGATATTTTTGATGTATTTATGATTTCCACAAGCTATTTTTTAGTGGAAATGTCCCTGTTTTTCTCATGCTTCTCAGCATGTTTTATCTACAACCTTAGAATACCGTCTCAGAAATGTAGGTTCCAAACCTACATGGTGCTACCCAGAGGTGGAATTTGGGACCAGTAAGTATCTCTAGGCACTGATACAGGCTCTGTCAGAGGGCATTTATTACCAAGGTGGAAAGATCTCCAGCAAAAATTGTGTCCTTTCCTGTACCCTTATGCCATGCTCTCTGTTGGATAAGAGTAAACAGACTCTTCCTCAACAGTTGAGCTTTTCCAGTTTTGTTAACAGATAAGAAGGAAACTCAGAATTCCAGAGTGTCAGAGAACATGAAGAGAAGATGCATGCCCACTTATTGGACGGATAGAAGAATGTTCTAGAAATTCAAGCTCAAGACTGTTGGTTTCTCACATTGTATTTTTCTTGTCTCTTCTTTTTCTGTCCCTAGAGCAGGGTTTCTCAAAATCAGGACTACTGACTTTTGGACTAAGTAATTCTTTGCTATGGGATATGCCCTGTGCATTCAGGATACTTTGTAGCATTCCTAACTTCTTCCTATAAAATGCCAAAAGCACTCTTCCCAATTGTGAAAACAAAGAACTATCTCCGGATATTGCCAAATATCTACTTGAAATGGATGAGAACCAATGCTCATCAGAGAATACCCATATAATGAAACATAGGGCAATGATGATACTATCACTCAGTAGGTATTCTGCTAAATTCTTTAAATGCATCACATTATCTTTTAAAAATCATCATAACAACTCATACTATTTGGTGCTGTTGGTGTTCCTGACTCACACATGAAGAAGCTGAAGCACAGGGAAGTTAAGTAGCTCCCTTAGATAAATCAATGGCGATATCTGACTTGGAATTGCTGTACTATATTTACCATGTCATGCTACCATGTTTTACAGACACATGTACATACACTGAAAAATAGACTAGTTTCAACTGTCAAGTACATGATGCTTTACAGATGTCATAAAATAAAAATTTTAAAATAAAATCTATTAGAAGATGTGGCTTATATATTATATTTAAATATGCGCTTAGAATTCAATTTACTTAGTAAGTAAAGAATATATACCCTTGTTAAGTCAGAAGCCCTGTTACTCTGCATGCTGCTCTGTGGGGACCCTGACACTTCCCACCTCTGCTCTAAAGCAGCTAATTGAGCATCATTTGGAGAATCACCACCCCTCAGTCCCAAATGCATGTGTCTGCTTCCTGCCCACTAGGTGCCCAGTGTTTTCCTCATGAATGGCATATTTTCTAGTCCTTGTGTACTGTGGAACTCCATGATAATATTTCTTGTGCAGGTCTAGGAAAAAACCATTTCTGTGTGGCAGAGGCCTGCCAGGTGGGAGATAAGCTGTGCACTGAAGTCATTTTTACTTCTGAGAAAGGATAGGGCATAATGCTTAGAGGGAGAAGTCTCATGCAAGCAAAAACATCTGGTAAGCATCGACTGCAATCAAGAGCCAGTCCAGCAGTAAAAGGAGCCCAGGGACAGAGGGTGAGTTTCTCTAGGACCAGGCTATAATCACTCCCCAGAGTCAGGCATTTTGATTTTAGCACCAGCCATGGTTGTAAGCTCTGATCTCACACAGCTTCAATGCCAGGAACAAGCAATGACTACCTCCAAATCCTAGCCTCTTTAATACATCTTTGCAAGTACAATTAGAGAGCAGAATTTACAGAGTTTTGCAGAAAGCAGAGAGGCCACTTCCGGGTGGCATGACTTCAGAACAGAAGGCAGGTCTGCATGCTTTTGATTTCCAATATCCCAGTTCCACAATTAGGGATTTATAGCTTTGGCTCAAATCTATTGTTTTCCTCTGAGAAATAGCCATGCAATTAATGGATTAATCCTATTAGTTATATTACTTAGTGTTCTCCAGAGGGACAGAACCAATAAGGAGGTATATTGAGATATAGATATAGGTATGGACATGGATATAGATACAGATGAAAAAGAGATTTATTTTAACAATAATAGTGCATAAGGACATGCAAAATAATATATGCTGTATATATAGTATATGTAATACTACTTATGAGATATAAACTATTATATCAGATATAATATAACACATATATTTGTGTGCATAATATATGTTATATAATAGTTTATATCTCATATACTAGTTCATATGTGTGCATGTTATGAAGAATTTCAAACATACACAAAAGCAGGCAGAATAGTTTGGTCAGATTCAATGTACCATCATCTGGCCTCAACAACTATGGCACCACAGCCATCCTATATTCACTCACCAGCCCTGTGTTAATTTTAAACAAGTAATTCAGAGTGTATCCCTAAAAGATGAATTGTTTTAAATATGACCAACCTAAACCAAACATTACCAATCACATCTAAAATATATACATGCATATGTATACACATAGACCTATACATATCTATAATACAGAGTATATAGTATGCATACTATTATACACTATATAAATGCACACATACCTGACAACACTGCATTATGGTGTGAATATGGAACAACTAGACCTCTCAGCACCACTGACAGGGTACAGACAGGTAATAACTACCTCATGAATCTGTTTAGCATTTACCTGCTAAACTTGAACATACGCATGGTCTGTGATGCAGCAGCTCTACCCCTAGGATACTCACCAGGAATGCACACACACGCACACCAAGTGTGTGCAAGAATTATCCTTGATAGCTTCAAACTGTAAAGGTGCAAATATCAAGCAACAGTAAAATGGATTAATTGTAGTTTAATCATAGAATTAAATACTGTAGAATAATTAAAATGAACAAGCCAATGATTCATATAACAACCCGAATGGATTTCACATTTAAAAGTTTGTATAAAAGAAGACAGTACCATATGATTCACTGTGTATGAATCCAAGGAGAGACCAGACAGAAAATGCAGAGTTGGGAATGAGAGAGGTTTCCAGTGCGTCATGGGTGATGGTTATAAGGGTAAAACCATGTGAACCTGTACACTTGCTATACACATATGATGGTACACTGTAATAAAAATATCTAAAATGTCATTGTCACATTGATATGCAAATGACAAATAACTCTTAAATGACACTATATGCTTAACCAGAATCACTCAGTCACCCAGATTTGCAATTATGTAATTCAATGTGCTGCCTTGTAGATGAATTCAAGGATTTTTTATAATCATTACTGAAGTAATATTTGTGTAATTGTTCTTAGAAGTTAAAATTGTGGTACAAATGTTAAGACATTGAAATCATATTGATTGATTGAAGGTTCCTATAAAGGTATTTCCTATAGTTTCTTAAAAAGGAACAACCTTCAACTTAGAAAAAGAATGAAATTAAATGGCTTTAGTGGAAAAGTTTTAAGAAATCTCCTGGGTTTTATGATGTCCACCTGGGTGAGTTAGCACATTGGTCTGAAGGTAAAATATTTCCACAGGTGGGTGTTCCTATCTTCAGGTCCGTGAGACAGCAGCCATAATGGGTATCTAATGACTTTGTTCTGAACATTAAATGAGACATAGATGGGGAAACACCTGGAATTCTGCCTGGCACAGAAATGGCAAACAATGCAATTTTAAAACAAACATGAAGTTTAGCTCATTCATGGCAGATGGTTTATAGAGAAGCTGAGCCAGGATATGTATACTGAGCATTGGCATGCTGCGTGACAGGCGCACAGAGGGAGGCTGACAGGCCCCTGATGCATGGCCTCTTCGTTTCAAACTTCTATCAGTCACGTCACTGTGCAATTCAGAAAGTCACCTTGGAGAAAGAATTAGGTGGGTGTGTGTGTTCTCACTGCAGTCAGGGGTAAGCTGCAAGAAGCTAGACCAAGCTGGGAGACTGGTATATATGGTGGCTCTCTCTCCCTACAATGGCTTGAGTCCATATTGGTGAGAAATTGAACACAGATGACCAGAAAGAACTTGGATGCCCACAGGGCATTTGTGGGGGTCAAAGCAGAACATGAGGATATCCTGGGAGGCCCTGTAGTTCAACAAACTGGGGCCTTCATGGGAAGGCTCCAGTCCTCCTGTAGCTCTGAATTCCAATGTCACCAAACAGACTTCTTTAGCTCAACTCTAGCTCAAAATTACCTTCTCAACTCTAAGGTAATTTTTATTTTATTTTATTTTTAGATTTTATTTATCTTTAGAGGGGAAGGGAAGGAGAGAAGGAGAGAAATATCAATGTATGTTTGCCTCTCGTGTGTCCCCCACTGGGAACTGGCCCACAACCCAGGCATATGCCCTCACCGGGAATCGAACCGCGATCTTCTAGTGCGCTCAATCCACTGAGCTACACCAGCCAGGGCCCAGGGGCTACTTTTGAATTCTAGAGAATCTGTGCTAGTCCAGAGCACATGTCCTTGGCCATGCACTTGAGTCTTTCTCACAGTACAGAGAAGTCCACCCCACATCAAGCCAGTACCACCAGGGACCTATTTGCTGTCCTTATTGCCCCAACAAGGGTGATATGTCCTTAGGAATGTCAGAATCAACTGGATTTCTCCATATAAACAAATATTCTTGTGTATATTGAAAACTCATTCATAACCTTTTTTTTCTTTCCAGTAAAAATGTAATAGAAAAATGTGTGGCTTTAATACCATGTCCAAATAACAGACATGTGGACTCCTTATTTCCCCAAATAGCTGCTTGGATATCCTAACAACTCACATTTTAGACAGGAAGCTGATCAGCAGTGAAAATAGAACCCAAGCTAAAAATAATTAACTAGATTTTAGACATTTTATACTGTAAAATACACTTTCGATTTGGGGTGGGGTTTTTTTTGCATTTTTATTGTTGTTCAAGTACAGTTGTCTCCATTTTCCTGCCCCCACGTCTCCCCACCCCACCCACTCCCACCTCCTAGAAACTTTCTTAGGTCGTAAACTTCAGAGAACATGTCTGAGAGTTTTTATGAATATATAGAATAGCCTCGTTTTGCTTTATTTTATTTTTATAGCATTATCATAAAAAGAACAAAGCCTCTATTTTTGTGACTTGTGTGTAAAACCATGTACAGCAAGCCTGGTGCATCAACTCCTCACACAGCTAGACTGAGTTTTCCAGCCCATCTTGGTTGGATGTGGCCCTGTCGCTGTGGTTGAGTCCTTGACCACGCGTGTTAGAGGCTCTCTCTGCTACATGGCAGATTTATGAAAATCTTCCTCATGGCCTTTGCGCACGGTTTCTGTTTGTGATGACCTTGTAAGACCTTGACATCTGAAGGTAGCCAACCCTCAAGAGAGCAGAAACCTAAGTCCTGATTTCATTGTATCAAGAATGTTGCCATCAACCTGGTATCCTTGTGCAGGAAGGGAGGGAGAAATAAACTCGATTCTTTAAGCCAGGGAGATAGATGTTAATACTTTATGAATTTATCTTTATCAATAATGTGGAACTAAAATGCATATTATTTAGAAATAAAGTATAGTTTTAGTATGAAAATCTCCAGACAGAGCAGCATGGAGGAGTGGACATTCCCAATTTGGCATCAGGCAGGTGTGCATTTGAACGTAGAGATGACAACGAGCCAGGTATGGTTCGTAACAAGGTGGTTTACACCCTGAACTTCAGTGCAGCTGTGATGATACTGACGGAGATACGTCATGAGATTTCAGTGTGATAACCCATAGGAGGCACCTTTCATAGGGCCTTGTATCTAGTGAGCTACAAACCCATCTTTCTTTTTTTTCTCTATTTATCTTTTACATGCAGTGCCAGAGAAAGTTCATTTCCTGAAATCAAAACCAGTGATATCATCAGTGTAGCTTTCAAACTTTAACACTTGGTCAGTATTTTAGGAATACGTCAGAGTATCAAAACTCATATGTGTCTCCTCCCTGAAGACGGTTTTTTCTGCCCTATTTCCCTACATAAATACTACTCATTTTTCGAATGTCATTTTGGCCACCATAGCCCTTGGACCATGAGAGCCAAGTTAGCAATGCACCATCTGCTCTGATAGCAGGATGTTCTTCCTCTTGGTTTCACTCACTGCTCTGCATCATACTCACCCATCGTCATCTGGTATTGTAATCACCCATTAGCTTTTGTGGATCGACCCATTGAGTCTTATCCTCAAAAAAGAACCCCGTCTGCTAACGTCATTCCTTTGTCCAGAGCCTGCTATCTAGAAAAAGTATAAAATGGGTTGAGTGGAGGAGTAAGTGAAAAAAGCAGCATTAGCATACCTACACTACCATTTCATATTCATGCCAAGTAATCTTCTAATGTGTAGCTCTTTGCCACAGCCTTCCAACACTGTCTAAGGCAGGATTCTGAGCCGTTGCAGCTACCGCACTAAGAGTGTGTTAAAACATTTTAGGTGTGCTTTTTTTCTATATTAATCCATGCTGAAAAATTTCTATGAAGTTAAAGTTATTAAAAATCCAAGCAAAATCATCTATTTAGGATTCTTGTTTTTATTTTGTTCAAACTATAGTTGTGTGTATATATATATATATATATAAACTGCAGACACTATGGCCAATTTTTTATGTTTGAGTACATAACTTCCTGTATAAGGTTTCCTAGGTGTAATTTCAGAACAAATTTTTCAAAAACTCACTTTTAAAGTGTTCTTCAAATTCAAAGATTTAAGGAGCTCTCCTAGTAATTGGTACCATCCCCAAGCATGAAAGCATGGTGCAGAAGTGGTTTTGTTTTTCAAAACGTTACACAAAAAGCCTAGCCCCTGCTATTTGATGCACAGGTGGCTCAACCCCATAAGGCCACACTGGGCGCTTTAAGACAATGGCTTTCTCTGTTCAGTGCCATGTTGCTAAAGGAACATCAATGCAACCCTGGCAAGTCTAGAGCCCTTCCATCCAGGGATGTCCCACTGTTGGGTGGTGAAACATGCAGATCACTATATGAGGAGTATATTTCTCAGCTGTCATGACGTAAAGCAGGGAAAGGGGACATGTTAATGATTAGACATGCTTAAAGCTATCTCTCCTCTTTGCAGAGCACACACATCAACACTTCCTTTTTTCCAAATGGTCCAAAAGAACACTTCTTACTATTGAGAAGAGCTAATTAAATCAAATGACTCAGTCCCTAAGCATTGGAGAGCCTTCAGTGGCAGACCCTTTGCAGCTGGTGTCGCCTTGAGGCAGTAGTGGGGGGCCAAGAAGATGCCACCAGCTGAGGCTAAAAATACCTCTGGCATTCCTGCATCGGCACTCTCCAAGGGTTGCACAGCAAACTTCTAAATACCCTGTGCATAGAAGCATCCAGATGTCCCAACAGCTGACCGTAATTGGACCTCTGAAATGCATACTCAGCAAGCAGCTTGAATCTAAGGAGGGTGGGGAGGTGCCAAGCTGGTCTGCTTACCTGTCGACTGCCATCATGAATCTCTGTCATCTCTGGCCTCTCATTTATTTGTGTACACATTTGAAAATATTTAGCAAATGGCTTCTACATGCTAATGACTCTTACAGTTGTGGAATATAGCGAGAGTTGGGAGGCGATGCTGCATGGGTCTCTCATATTTCCACACACCTTGTGAGCAGAGGCACCAGCTCCATTTGTTCCAGACTAACTTGTCAGGCATCTTTGTACAGATAACAGCCTTAGAAAATAGAAAATTAGTCTCCCTCTGAGCAGAGGGCAGGGCCACTCACTGCCTAGTGTAATAAATATAAGGTCTTCCTTCAATGCAAGGTAGCAGGTGAAAGACATTCTTTGATACCTAAACATTTTATCCAAGTGAAAGTTATTAGCCTTACAAATTAATTCCTGCTTATAAGTTTCTTGAGGATGGGATTGTTAATTTATTTTATGTCATTCCACATGTGTTGATGGGATGCAACATGTAAAGAACTCATGCTGGAACACGGACCACAGCCCATGGTTTTACAGAATATTTCTAAATCAATGTGTTACAAATTATGCAGGTTACAGAAATTTTTGTGTAACATAATCAATATATTACTAGATCTTTTAAATGGGTGATCAGTCACAAGAGCTACATTGTGACCTGTTTTGTTTTTCTAGATTTTATGCTATTGTTTCTACTGTATTCTCTAACTTACATGGACAATATTTATAGACAAAAATAAACTTTTTCTCACAATGAAAGTCATGACTTTATAATAGAAAAACAGACTTTCTATCCATAAAAAGCTGACAGTGGACCCCCCAAATACTTTAAAAGTTAGAAAATTGATACATTATGTCTCAAATTCTGTTTCCACTCTTCTGAAGTGAGTTGTCCATGGGTTCCTCTGTGAACTGTGAATGTATAATGTGTGGATCCTGTGTGGTTTCCCAGGAGTAGGAGCAGAATTTCTCCACTGCTTTTGGGTTCAGTATCTCTTCAGTTTGATGATGAAGGGTGAAAGTTGAGAAAGGAAAGGCATTGTCATAAGGAGCACACAAAAAGAGACACAGTCCCACTGGAGTCAGAAGTTTTCTGCAGCTTGCACAGAACACATCCTCAGCAAATGCACAAACTGAGTCGTGGAGATGTGGGAGGTATTGTGTGTCCCAGGCCTCATAAGAAGAAGAGATGATGCAAAGACCATGTTTTCTGTGTCTGCTGCTTCACCACATGGCCAGTCTCCCATGCTAACTCTCTTCCTCCCCCACCACCCATCAGCTCCCTTTTCATTCCCCATCCTGTCCACAGTTCCTCTGCTTCATGGCTGAACACTGAGCTGGGAATAGTGAGAGAAGTCGGCAATGACTTCAAATTAATTGTCAGATTGGGTACTTGACAAGCAATTGGTTTCTATAGGTGGTTTGAACTCAATTTTAGACTTACATATAGGCTTCATTTTATGGGTAATATGTGATTCCAAGTGCTATGAGTTCTGGACAACTGATTACAATGCCGGGTACATAATGATTAGGGTTATTCCCTAAATTACACCACTAGAAATAAAAGCTCCAGTTCTTATTGAGTTGGCACACAATTGCAATAATGTGTTCTCTCTCGCTTCTCTTTAAAAGCCAGTCTGTGCTTTGTAATGACCTTAAAAAGCAATGATATCAGATATACACATAAGCAATGACATTTTTAAGAAAATTAATGACATTTCCTTTTGGGAAAAAGATCAAACTGAAAGCATCTTTAATGATAGAATAGAATCTCTAAAGCAAGATCACAGCGTGAGTCAAACCTAAGGTCATCAATAATGATTCTTTTTCTTCGTGCTGTATGAGCGATAGCTCCCCAGTGTCTGTCTGGACACCCTCCCACAGCAGATCTGGGCACCCAAAAGGCATAGCAGAGATGTTTGATGATGCCCTGACTTCTGGCATTTCACCAACCCCCAGTCTGGCCAACTGCTTGGCCTCCAACCTTAGCCTCACTCTTCTGACTGAACGCCCATCCCATATCAGGACGCCCTGAGCCCATGGCTGACTTTTTCATCATCAGCTTCTGAAATTCTGGGATGGCCTCTTTGAATTCTCTTTTTCTGGCCTCACCCATATCCACAATGTCTCCACAATGCTTCTTTCCTTGACTGGGAGTCCTTCTCAGGAAGAGATTTCCTTTTTCTCTGAAACTTTCGGTCCCTATCCTTCTTGAGACATTGCCCAAGTGGCTGCCCAATGGAAAGGGCCTGAGGCTGTTCCATTGACCTTCCAGCCATGGCGGGTGCTCTTGAACAGGACTATGGCTTTAATCCATATGACCTATTTGTGCTATGCTCCCACCTAACGGACCTCTCTGTATACTGCAGGTCAACCTTTTCCACAGTCTGAAAAGCTAATTATTTTGCCTGTCAAATTAAAAATCAACGCTTAAGTGACTCTGTTGGAGTCACTTGTCTGTCATGCATTTTCTCCAGCAGGTATCACCCGATCTAACAGCACAAAGAATGACATATTGGCTGTCAGTTCGGTAACCAATGGTCTGGCCCAGTCAGGCTTTCCCATCTCTGGCTCTAGACTGTAATCCCAGCAAGGTTACAACTATCCCTGGGCTCCTTCACACAGACCAGACAGGCGCTCTCAAGGCAGTCCTATAGAGGTGTGGCTCATGGAGAAGGTACAGCAGCCAGGACAGTAGTGGTGGTGGCAGAGATGGCTGGGACACGGCTGGATGAGCTGGTACATAACCACAGAGGCAGAGCTTCAGAGGCTGTCTGGAGCATTAGATTCCCATGGGCACAAAGGTGAAGAGACCACAGAGGAGAAGCAAATGAGGAGCTTCTGAGAGAAATGCTGGGACCAGCCTCAGAAGTAGCAGCAGGAGGTAGACGTTTCCTGACTGAAGCCATAGAAAGTATTCGTGAGCCAAAGGTATCTTAAGGGCACGCAGGAATTGCATTACTCAGGTACAGAAAGAGATGCAGATACAGAAATGACTGTCATGAAGAAAAAGTTTATCTTGCTCAAAGTTCCCTAAAGACACTCAAGGCCACAGAGGGAAGTACCAGGGCCATTAGGAGGCAGAACAAGTGTCAGGAAGGCACTGGCAAGGGTGTTCATTGTGGTTTCTGTGGAGAGAAATGAGCGAGGCAGGGTGAGCAGGCTTAGGACTAGCTACTTTGAAACTTCCAGGAGGCTCTGGGGCCTAGGGGCTGTCCTTCCTTGCCTGTTACCTGGCCCTGGGGCAATGACAGCAGACGGATAGTAGGCTGGAGTGAGATCCCATATAGGTGGGAGTTGGGCTTATACTTTCTGAATCGGCTGTTTTGCACCTGAAAGGCTTGCTCCTTGGGCGAATGGTTTGCTATGTCTTCCTAGAAATGACTGAATAGTTAGGTGGCCAACTCTGAGAGAAGCCATTCTTCCAGGGCCACTAAGGCCGTAGGATGCTAAAGCTCCCAAATTCAAGAAATAATAGACAAAGGCCACAATAGGCAGTGGTCATCATCCCTGACTAGTGCCCAGCTGCAGGCCGCACATCCCCAGGTTCCTGTGGCCCAGAGGTAGGTGCAGCATGAAATTACAGAGTGTGCTTCTGGGTGGCAGAGCCTGGGCTGCCAGTCCTGAGGCCACCCGAGAGGGAAGTTCAGAGGCAGGACACAAATGGCCCCCTGGAAGTAGGGGATGTCTGTGTCTTTCCAGACATTCAGACCTAAGAGAGGGGTAAGGGGACTCACCAAAACAACAGAAATTATACCCCAAAATAAGTTACCATGAGTAAAGAAATCAGTCGGCAATGTCTCTCAATGATGTCCCTTGCCTAATAGTAGTTCAGTTATAAGGGGAGAGGGTGATAGGGAAAAAGAAAGTAAGACAGTATTTTCATCTCTTTCAAGTGTGCAACCCAACTGTGGAGGTAAGACACAAATCGGTATAAGAAAAACAGGAGTAACTGGTAGAATTCTGCATGGATCTCTTTGCTTCTCTTTTCTCCTTGGCAGAAACATACCTAGAAAGCACGGCCAGCCATTTTACTCAATAATATTTATTTCTTATTTCAAACCCTAAGGCACGTGTACATGGTGGACTTGGCAACAGTTTTATTAAGAGCCAGATTCAAGGTGGCCCCAGCCCTTCTCCCAGACTCAGATTCCCTGGGTTCTCCTCCATTTTAGCTTCTCAAAGGATGGACAGAAAAAGTGTTATTTAATAATGTGCATTTTTTTTAATGAGCATTGGATCACTTCGCTTTATATACAACCACACACTGTGTGATAAATTATATATATGTATATATATACATGTGTGTATATTTGTGTGCATATATATATTACATATATGGCATTATTATAGAATCTCTGAGGAATGGTCCTTGAAGTGGAATTGCTAACAAAGGATGCGTATGTCTTAACTTTTGATGATTAATGACAAGGACTCCTCCCGAAGGCTGTGGAGACCTTCTACTCCTGGCGACCACCTATGACAGTTTCACCACTTCTTCCTGTTTCTGGATACTTTCAACATTAAAGCTTTCAAAAGTTCACCATGTGGGAAATGGCAGCTGCTTGTTGCTCTTGTGTCTTCCCAAATACTAAGAAAGAAGACACTTCTTTATCTCTGAGCTGGCTCTGTCCATTTTATTTCTTTATAACTTGCTGTCTCAGCCTTTTGCCGATTTTTTCACTGAGCTTTGATGATTTTCTTTTTGGTTTGCAAGGTCTTCTTAAATTGTATGGATATTGTGGCAAATGGTTTGGTCTAGGCTAGTGCATGAAATTTGCAATCTTTGTTTTAGTCTTCTCTGTTACCACATCTTTGTTTAATTTGTTTTTAAGAAAAACCATTTTTACTCCAAGGTTATCAAATACAAACAGTATTTTATAATTTTGCTTCTTTGTTTTCAGATTTTGAACCATCTGGAATTTGTTTCTCTGTATGGTGTGAAGTGGGCATCTAAATTGGCTTATTTCATTCATATTTCTCTCCCACTGTGGGTATTTGGTAGTCTACCCATTCCACTTTGACCTAGATTGCACCTAATTTTACATTAGATATTGAGATACATGTGCTCCTCCTTGTGCCCCTTCTCTTCCCTCCTCTCTGCTATCTCCCTTCCTAAGCCTTCCCAGAGTGCCTGCCTCTGCCCTCCATGTCTTTGTTCCAATCAACAGAGATGAATCCCCACCATTTTCTGCAATGCAAACATCACAGAACCCCATACCCAGCAGCCGCNCCACCATGGGTATTTGGTAGTCTACCCATTCCACTTTTACCTAGATTGCACCTAATTTTACATTAGATATTGAGATACATGTGCTCCTCCTTGTGCCCCTTCTCTTCCCTCCTCTCTGCTATCTCCCTTCCTAAGCCTTCTCAGAGTGCCTGCCTCTGCCCTCCATGTCTTTGTTCCAATCAACAGAGATGAATCCCCACCATTTTCTGCAATGCAAACATCACAGAACCCCATACCCAGCAGCCGCAGCCACAGCCAGTGGAAACATTTCTCTGGCAGGTGGAGACCCAGCGTACATGCGTGTCTCAAGTCTCCTGTCCAAGGTCATGACCAAGGCCTGGGAGAAAGGAGAGAGTGGGATAGAGGATAGGCAAGAGGGGGCCTTCCCTTTGAGAACACAGTTCTCTGTCTCACACCATATCTGAAATAAAGCACACCTCTTCCTCTTCAAGAATGAGTTTTTGTAGAAGGCATGATTTACAGAAACATAATCTTCCCTTTAATCATGTGGGTGCCCACATATGTTGAGCAAATAAATCTATGGCTTTATTACCCCTACAATGTGAGTTACCCCATAAGGCATCCTCATTACCCCCGGACCCTAGTCAGCCTCCTTATTTCCCTGGTGGCAGAAACATCAGTGAGCCCCACCCCCAATAACTACTTGAGTTCCCAGCCTCCTGACTAACACGTTCATACCAGGAATCTATTTCTCACTATCAACATGATTTATTATTTTGGCTCTGCATAATCATATTTAAAATATACTTTTTTTCCTCAGGAACAATTTGATCCTCTGTATTTTACTGTTTATACTCTGACTCCTGAAAGACCAAGAGCCAAAACAGTACTTTTAACATTATATTCCCAGGTCTCAAAATGTAGATTGTTTCAATGAGTTCCCAGAGAGAAATAATGCTATTTGATTCCCAAACACAGTTTTAAATATTTTTCATCGACTTAGTGAAGAAATGACAAGTGTGTTAGAGCATGAGCAACTCCAATTGCATGAGGTCCGTCAGGAATGTGCCCAAGTTGCCAGCACCTTAGGTCCATCCGCAGTGACACCACCTTTTCCTGCTATTGAAAATGTAACATGTTTGGTCACAAAGAATAATGCACTTGGCATAGAGTGGTATTGCTTTGTGAGATATTTTGATTTGCAAGGGTTGAGTCAAAGGCTCAGTTTAGTCACTTGTCACAAATTCAATACTGACTTACAATGCTAAATTGCTGAGCTGCCTCTTTTTTCTTAGCTCAAAGCCCTCTGCTCTCTGATGCTCCTGGAATACGTTATCAACTGTGTCTTTATTACCACAACGCCCATGTGGTTTGTGGAACCTTTTTAGCCTTTCCTTAGTGGATGATCTAGAGAGCTCCATGGGGGCCCAAATCAGAGGACGAGAGGAAAAATGACACTGGAGGGATGCATTCTCTTAATGAAAACAGTCAAAGCTCCGTTGATGTAGAATCTTTAGGGGCCTAAATAGTTCTCCCATTGAATTCAACAGTTAGGTAGTGACTGTGTTATCAAGATCCTAAACAATGCTTGCAACTATTACCTCCAATGGCTCTGAACTGTAATATACTCAACCACACAGAAAAAAGTTTAAGTCCAGAAATGATGGTGATGTCATTCTTAAGTTATGTAAACATAAAGATAATACTAGTAAGATCATGGAGGTCTATAATCCAACTAAAATACTGGTTCTTATAAAACTGTAAGCACAGTGCCGTTGGCAATTGGATGTATGGTTTATGGAACATAGCTGCCTGGAGTGTGCGCCAGCTTTTAGCCAAAGCAGGATAGTGATCTGGCCTGGTGTGTTCTTCTTCTAGGACATCCAGATATCTCAGAAGGCACTTCCCTGGCCAGGCCTATTTAGGAATCAAACCTGGACGGATGAGATGGGCAGAAAGGAGGAAAAAGAGGAAGACTAGGACACTAGGACTGACCTGGGTGGGTCTATGTATCCACTCTTGGACCAAGTGTTATTGTTGAGTAGTGCAAATCCCACGGCATTTCCCAGAATGGGAACACTGGACGAAAATAAATATTTGAAATACACAACATAAAAAAGGCCTAAAAAGTGTCTTCTGGATCCTATGGCTTATCAAACTCTTTCTCGATTTTTCATTGGATTCCCACACTGTGTAATGTAGGGTTTTTAGCATCCTCCTTTGAGAAGTAGGGTGGCTGAGCTTTAGTTAATCTAATTTAGATCCTTAGACTACACATTTTAGAAAGTTTTAGTTTATTAAACAAGATGGGAAATGAAAACATGTTTTGTAAGTGAATGATGAGGGGTATAGGAGTCTCATTTAATGCACCAGCCACTGGAGTAGGGGTTACAAGATTCTTAAGGTATGGGCCTTGTAGCCTGAGTACACAGCTTGTCATTTAGGGAGTGACAGTTTCCCTGTGACTCCACAGGACATTCCTGCTGGGGCCCAACTTGTGCAGGGTGAGCCGTATCATCTTGCACAACATGGCACAAATTTTGTGGTAGAATTTTAACACATTGTTTACCAGAAAACAATTGAGAAGCATTCTAGCAGAGCTAATTTATGAAAACCTAAGTATCAGTAGATGGACAGCATCATCTGTGATGCCCAATGTCCACCACATGGCAGGTGGACAGAGGAACTAACCACATAAGCAAGAATGGGAATGTGGTGGATTCAAGTCAGGCAGCCCAAAAGTATGCAAGGAAGTCACAGGTGTGCAGTTACCAGGAGAGGACTTTCCCAGACACGGCACTTTTCAAATGAATTTGCAATATTTGATTGGAACAACCATCTTCAAGATTCTTCCCCAGCTGTAGGAAGGAGGGAAGGCTAACTCTAGACTTATAATGCCAAATCTATGGAGAAGCCCACAGAAACCACTGTGTCTCAGCTTAAAGTAGACACTCAAACTACAGTCTAGGTGAAGAGAGACTCTTTCAGTGACCCGCTGTAGGAGTTTAACATTTTGTTGTTGTTCTTCTACAAAGTATTGCAAGGATAACTCATTGGAAAACACATCAGCAATACCTATCGCTAGATTCCACTGCAAGCTCTTTGGAGGCTCTGTGTTTCTTTGTGTAAAACCCTTGACCCACAAGTGACTGGCGATGGTTGATAGATGCCCTGGGGTCTTACACATCCTTGTAAACATTCTATAGCTGACTAGCAGTCCAGTCCCAGAGCTGAAAAATAAGAAACTTGATTGTTTAATGTACTGCCGGTTAAAAATTCTGAGGTATTTCTATATGTATGCCTGGTGCAGCTCCAAACCTAGGCAGAACAGATCAAGATACCATGACTCAGGGACCATCAGAAATGTTCGGTGGTGCACTAGTCTGCTCAGGCTGCCATAACAAAAGAGCATGACCTGAGTGGCTTACATAACAGACACTTATTTCTCATTACTGAAGGCTGGAAGTCTAAGATCAAGGTTTTGGCAGATTTGGTTTCTCCTGAGGCCTCTCTTCTCAGCTTGCAGATGGATGCCTTCTTGCTGTGTCCTCATGTGGCCTTTTCTCTGTGCACATAGATTTCTGTTGCTTTTCATTCTTCTTCTTAAGGATACCAATAATATTGGGCGAGGGCCCCACCCATATGATCTCATTGAACAATAATCACCTCTTTGAGAAAACCTGTCTCTAAATACAGTCCCACTGGGGGTTAAGTCTTCAATGCATACATTTAAGGAGGGCATGATTTGGTTCATAACAAGGGACAAGGCCTCCGGTAGCTATCCTTTTTTTTTCTGGAGCTGTACTCATAGAAAAACACTCCTTGGGGAACATTAGCATGATGTTTTCCCTGGGAACTGGCATTAGGATTGACCAGGGCTTAAATCGAAGGGGAACACATCTCCTTGATTTAGTGGCCAAAACCTGAAACGTTGCCTGGAGAAGGAATTCCTTCAGTGCACTTGCCTGAGGCTGACACAGGAGAGGCCCTTCTCATCAGTGCAGTCAAGCCCACTTCCTCTCCTCGAAAGGGTAAGTTTGACGTGTTTAAAACAAGTGTGTCGATTTCACCACTTCTCAAGCACATTTCTATCAGTTATTTGTCTGAATTTAATATTCGGTAAATCTAGCAAATGATGACAATTTATATCAATAAATGTGATACTTACAGAGCATTTTAGTGTATTTACAGTTCCTTCCTGCCAAAATTAAAGTGATAGTGACTTTCTTTACAACTGCACACTTTCAATTTGTATGGGGCTGGAAGCTGCTGTGGAAGAGGGGATGGGAATAGACTGGGGTGTGTACAAGGACAAGAATCTCTCAAAGGGCCTGGAACCCAGCACACATAAGCAATCATTGGAACAACTGTAGAAGCTGAGCCCGGAAACATATAGATGCTGGGTGATGTTATGTTGCTTGCTAGACTGAATGCATCTCTTACATCAGCCTCCAATAAACATACCATCAGCTGCGCGGCACAACTACAAGCAAAACAACCAGGTAAGGAATTATGCCAACCCCCAAGAAGTCTCCCTTTTAGAAAGCCCTGGGTAACCAAGATAACTGACCTTCTGAGTGACCTTGACTGTCCCTTATCGCACCCTCATTCTTGCTTTTATGTTTAAATTTATCAATAAAGAGTGAATCCGGGAACCCTAAGTTCCCACCCTTGACTCCATAAGTGCCGAGCCCAGGTCCTTGTTCTCTCTCCCTCTCCGCCACCAACCTTTCTGGGTGACCTCAGGTGGTCCATGTACTATCCAAGAACTGTGAGTAATAATTCTCACTTCTTAAAGTCCCCTGATGTTTTTTTGCTGAAGTCATAAGAATAAACAACAGGGCCAGCCCAGCCAACATTGCTCTGATTGGGAAGATGTCTGTGGGGATTTGCTAAAAGTAATTCAGAACTGGGTGAGTGCCCCAGGAGTTCAAAGCCAAGAGCATCACTATTAATGGGCTAAGATCAACACAACACCCCATCCAAATTTATACGTTGAAGTTATAGCTCCCAATGTGATGGTGTTTAGAAAGAGGGCCTTGGGGGACTATGAGGGTTAGATGGCCATGCGGATCAGGCCACCAAAGGGCTTGTCCTCCCTCTGTCCCCATTCACACACCGGAGAACGGACATACGAACACACAGAGGGAAGGCAGACACCTGTAAGCCAGGAACTGGGCTCTCACAGAACCCAACCCTGCTGGCACCCTGGTCTTGGACTTCCAGCTTCCAAAATTATGAGACATAAGTTTCTGTTAAAGCTGTCAGTCTGTGTATTTTGATATGACAGCTTCAGCAGACAAAGGCACCCACTTATAGTATGGAGTATTTCCCTTTTTGTTGTTCTTTTTTCCCCTGGGTCTACAAACAGAAAAACACATTATTTATAGCTACAATTATTTTGTTATCACACATTTAGGCACGTCGCCCACAACACCTCCAAGGGAGTGAAGGGGACATATCAGTGGTGACATTCTTGACAGAGATGAGATCACCACCAGCTTCTAATTGACAGTATGTTTTACAAACAGTAAATGTGAAAGAAATGGACTCGGCAAGCAACAAAAAAATGTCCAGTTTGACTTTTGCTATAACAGTTGGCCTAAGGATTTTAGTCTTCTGTGAAATGAAAAATGTATAAATTAGGAAGAGTTCACGGACTTCTGAAAGACCTTTGTCACCCCAAACTGATGCAAAGAAATAATCCAGAATTCTTGCTGATCCCAGAATTCTTGGGCCTGTTTTTGCTACATCTGGGGCACATTCTAAACAGCTTTTCAAAATAAAAATTCTTCATTCTTCTCCCAAGACCTAGGTGGCCTCGTTCAAATGAAAACTATTAACTGAACGTGAAAGACTTCTAAACAATGCAGTGGCTGAAATTATTGATGATGTGTTTCTGAAATGTCTTTGAATCTCTCCTCTAACTAGAATGTATGTCTAACCTTTGTTTTCTGTGTTTAAGAACCATTACAGATTCCTTTGGACTTGAAGGCTTATTCAGTTTACAGGATTGTCCTTCACTTTGCAATTTTTTAAATCACAACTATTTTGGCAAACAAATAGTGTTAGATTATTTCACCTCCACTAATATTTTCATAGAATTTTTAAATTTGGTGCAAACCTGCATCACTTCCTGAAATGATGTCAAAGTAACATAGTTTACTTGATGCAAACAAGTGTGGCATTAAAAAGAGAAAATGTTTTCACATGCATTTCTTAGCCAAAAAAGTTTGAGAAACACTAAGTCAAGGTCTCTCCACCCTTTTTTGTGCATCTCTGGAGAATAAGGAGTTTAATGTTATTCCAGTGTCCTCTGGGCCAGGGGTTGGGGCATTAACTGTGATGAGAGGTTGCAGGTAAACTCTTCCTGACCTTGGACTTCAATATGAATAACAGAAGTGTAAGGCACTCAACTACATGTCATAACTCACTTGGAAGGTGACATAATGCTACATCTGCAATAATGGATGAAAAAGCCAAGGTTCTCTGATTTAGGGATAAAAAATAAATGTATTGGGGAGAAGGAAAGATGAGCATTTTTACTTTAAAAAAGAAAAACTTGAACAGTGAATTTTATGCTTGAATATTGCCCTGAAGATTAATGATGCAGAAAAACTTAACAATTGATAATTCAAATGATTCAGAAGATACAAAGCTAAGAAAAATGCTAGCTGGCGTATTGAGGTGACTGTCAATAATAGTACTGGTACTAATTAGAAGAATCTCTCATTAAATATTTTTATATAACAGTAGTGTTAGTCAAAGTAAATTTTCACATTTGAAAGGCCAGAAAACAAAAAGGCCTTTATACTTCAATGGAGTGTCCATGGGAACTTCTGGAAAACTCTTCTATTTTGTTACATTTTACTTGGTAATGAATATGCAAATATATAATTATTTCATTATCTACTTAAACGGCTTTTATAGTGTTTTTTTAATTAGAGGGTTTGTTTTCAGATATTTTTCTTTGTCTATCTTATTGCTGTTAATGTGATTATAAAGCCAATATGTTTCTAATACTCATGTTTTGTCATGGCAGCACAATAACTGAAAATGCATTTTTGTGAGTGATTTTTCTGGCCTCACACTATGTCACAGACACCACAATAAACTCTGAATTCATAACCTAAACAAACCAACATCCTTCTCAATATGCGAACACTGATGCTAGAGAGAAACATAAGGCGCAGAAATGTTCCCAAGTCATTCGTTCAGTTGTGGTTGTCATTGTGTGTTGAACTGAAGCTTTTACCAATGGATGCAGATATTGCTGAGGAGAGGAAACGGGGTTCTCCTGTTCGTGCCCCAGGTATGACAGGTACTGGGCCCTGGACACCTGTTTTGAGTAATGGAATCAATGAGGTGAACTACACATGCCAGTGGTCCCTGGAAGAGCGTTCCGTCACTTCCTCACGTCCTTCAGAGGCGCTTCTGCACTGTCTATGTGTGCAGACAGAACTGTGCCCGGACGTAGCACTGAAACGAACAAACAAACAAGAGTCATTCTACTTCGGAAAGACATGCACAGAGTATCTACCACTACTACTCAAATTCAGGTGTCATTTTAATTGAAAACCGCCTTGCTGTTCAAACGCTTCCCTGGATATAGGCTTAAAGAATAAAATGTACAAAATAGGTCATAAAACTGAAGCCAAATCCTAAATCCTAAATCCTAAAAAACAATTCTCAGGTGAAAAACAAAATAAATCAGTACCAGAATTTAAAAATGTCTTGGATGTATATTTTTCTCTTCAAATTTAATGGACTTTTATTCTGAGAGAGAGAATGTACCGCACTAAGTCAGAAGTACTACGGATATGTGTTATCATGGGGGGCTGCTCTCCTAGAGACATGCACTGCCTATTCAGATGTAGGCACTTGCTTTTAGCTTTTAAAATGATCCCAAAAGTCATCTGCAATATCTCGCTACTTTAAGACTCAAACACTGATATACTAATAGCCCTGATGGATCCATTTTATTTGATTAATCAAGCTGCTTGATACGGTTCCAATTGTTTGGATTCACAAGGGGGATTGGATTGCATGCTGCGCAATTTTTCATGCTGATTCCTGTAATTACTAAACTTTAGTACGGTTTTTGGTCAAAAATCACAACTGTATTTATTTAACAAATGCTTCTTTCACCACAAAGCCCTGGAGGTATGCTTTTAGAGGTGGGAAAGCTTTTCTTCTTTGGCATTACCTAATCTGATAAAGTACAGCCAGATGATTCAAAGTGAAAATCCAGATGCAGAAAAGTACTTAAAAGTTTCCGAGCTCTTTGTAAAATTCCCACTGGCTATCCTATCATGCTGTGTAAGTCAGCCATATACAGTTTAACACAAATGGGTGATGATATTAATAGAGTTCATCCAGGTAGCTCCAATGTCCAAGAGTGGAAGTTTTATTAGCTGGGGGAAAAAACAGAGGACATTTAAGAGCAGAATTTGCTTAAAAGCAGATCTTGAAACACAGATTTGTGTGAACAATACATTATTGAGACAAGGTGTTTGGGAGCCAGGTGAAAGGAAGTGCCCAAGTGCTAATTAAACCCTAAATTAGCTCTTTGGGAGGAACATACAACGAGAGGACATTGGTAAATAAAGGAGACTCAGAGATATCCACAATCAAGTGGAGTTTCCTGACTTCTTCAGGGGTTCTGGATTGATGACCTTGAGTACCAGAAGTGACCTCAAAAATGTGGGGTTCCATAGGAAACAGAGAGGTCTCTTCTTCGGGAGAAAACCAAAGGTATTTTTATCCTTGCTCAGGGTGTACAGAGGAATATTCTTCAGCAGAAATGACTCAGCCATGAAGCTGAGAGGCAGAGACATTCTGTATGAACTACTGTGCCCTGGAAACACAAGTATTTGGACACAACTGTATGAGAGAGAACAATGAGTCCTCTTAGGTCAGCTGCGTAAAGAAGACGACCTCCATGGATGAAACAGTTTCTCACTATGTATAATCTGTACCCTCATGCAGCCTACATAGTTAACAGTTGATTATGTGTGGGATCCATCATTTTCTCTTATTCAGACTTTTTTCTATAACTTTGCAATACCATCACTGGCCTGATATATCTGGAAGAGGAGAAGGATGCAATGGAGTTAGAGTCATCTGCCAATGCAAAAAAAAAAAGCAAAAAACAGTTAAACAGGCAAAAAAGACTTTATTCAAAGATTTTGCAAGAGAACTGAAACAAACTGAGTCTCAACTCAACTCTGAAGAAGTATAAGGTGATAAGGGTTTATTTGATCAGTTGAAGTGAATCAGTGGAAAAGTACTAATGGATGTCAGGAGAGAGGCTGAACAATGAGGTTTGTCCAGCACACTGAGTTCTTCCTGCATCTGAAAATATTCCTGTCTGTGATTAAGCTATTGTGGTAGCTAATTCTTCAAAGTTAGGCTCTGCCTTCCCAGATAGGGGCACTCTTTTCCTTGATGATCACATTTTAAACGTATGGCTCCCAGGTTTTTGAGAAAGACATTGTTGGGTTGAAAAAAATGGCAAGAGGCCTTTAAAAAAAAGAAGAGAATTTTACATACACCAAAGGTGCAGAAAAATGTACAATTTTGGGTTTTTTAAAGAAAATGCTCTTTTTAAAAATTTTATTTAATTATTGTTCAAGTACAGAAAAGCAATATCGGGTCCAAGAAAGAAAGAAATCTGTCTAAAGTTTAATCAAGCTGAGCAGATATAAAGGCCATTTTGGAAAAGTCTATGTACTAGATATTTGAGAAATTATTTTAAAGTAGTGAAAAATACATGTAAAGTACTATTTAAACTACATTTTAAAAAAGAAAGAATACAAAACCACCAAGAACAATAAATAAAATAGGATTCAGGGCACAACGAATTGGCCCCCCCCAAAAGAATTCTCATGAAAAAATCTGACAAGCTTCACATGTTCACCTGCAAACTGTGGATGAGCTCCTTAGATCATCAGGATGCATAAGAACTTACTGCTGGTCCCCCTTATTGAATTTCTCACTGTCAATGTTATAAGGTGGTCTCTTCAGTTAAGATCAATAGCTAGCTGGAAATTAAATGAGGGCGTATCTGCTGAAGCAGGTTAGGTTTTATGTAGGTCAAGTAGCTAGGCCAGGTACCTGTGGTTTGCCATGTACCCACTCGGATTATCTCTAAGAGCTTATGCAGATTGTTAGGTGCAGTATGGCCACTCTTCAGTAAGGATGTCTTCAAAGGTGGTCACCGTGATTTACCAAGCAGTTCCAGGAACTCTCCCATAATCTCTAGCAGAATAGACTTGAGATTCACCAAACCAGGCTAAAGGAAAAAAGACAAAAATAATAGACTCTGTTAAGAATGTACTCCATGAAGTGTTGCTCCAAGCTCGCTTGGGGTCTGATGATCTGCACATACATCCCTTTTTCTCCGGTAGAAGACTTGGAGAGCAGTGACCTCTCCACCAGGGACTGTTTTCCAAATAGTACCTAGCCTGAAGATAGCCTAGCAGAGAAATCCATCATCCAGTTAGAGACATAAATTTAGAGATTAGAGCAACCTCTGAACACATATAATGAAAAATGAATAAAGACAAGTTAAGGAAAATGAGACTAGGTGTGCTATTTCAATCAATACAGGTCAGATTGCCCAGGGAGAGGCATGAGAAAAAGCCAAGGGACTGAAAGATCATTAAGACCTGAGAGTTGGGGTGGATAACTCTTCAAAGAGGATTGAGAAGGTGACAGCCGAGAAGCAGCATGAACCTAGAGAAATACACATTTAAAAAGTAAAGACATGAAGGCTGAAGGACGTTTCTATGTAAATAGTGTGAATTGTATGATGCTACCAGCAAAGATAGAATAGACCCATTCAGTTTGCTCACTGGTTGTGCACTTTATCCTGATTGAGAAGACTTTCAGATTGTGGAGTATAAGACAGACTACTGTGCCTATGGGTACATGGAATCAAAGGTGAGGAAGCAGGAACGATAAATATAGTTATGTATTTGTAGAAATACAACTGTGAAAAACAGATGAATTTTCAGACAATATCTTTTAAAAAAAAACAAGACCAAAAGGAGGTTTGGCGTGTTTATATGTTAAGTTAGTTGTTTATAATAGAGATGTGAGTGTGTTTCCATGGAGAAAAAAGCAATGGTGAAGAGCCATTTGAAGAAATGAGAGAGAAACAACCTGATGGGCGGGAAGAGAGCAAGAATCTGTAGAACAGCCTCAGAGTGAGAGGAGAGAAGGCAGTGGGAAGAGCACAGAGAGAAATCAGTTGTGGGATGGGGACAGCCAGCAACTGTAGTGACTCCAGCAACTCCGGGTTTTGGTCCTGGGTGCTTTTGCCTTCTCCACAAAGATGGAAGATCATATCTGGTAATGTTGGTAATGTTTATTAGACCAATAGGAGAAGACACTGATGGAGGATATACATTGAAGAAGTCAATGATTAGTTTTGAGGGTGTAACAGACTAGATACAGAAAGATACATTGGCTGACCCAAAGGGCACAGTTGCATGCAATTTCTCTAGCAACACTACACGCTACTTTGGTGTTAGTGTATAGACAAAACAGAAGGCCAAAATTTTAGCTGTGAAGTTGTTTTCATCCTAGCCATAAGGAATGGACCCCAAAGAAGAAAGCTGATTTTCTACTATCAGGGAGCTGGTTGAACGTTTGTATCATGAGCTCTTAGCTGGAGCATGAGAGACGGACACCAGAGAGTAGAAAAATGGAATTCTGGAATTAGCAGAGAGACAGTTGTCACCTGTCCCCCTTCTCTTTCAGTGGACATGCTCTAGTATCAAGGAGAACATTTCTAGTCCCTTCTGGCCAGCTTTCCCTCACTCACTCTTTCCCAAAAAGAGAGTTAGCTGCCTGGAAGGTAAAGGTCACTGGGATGAAGCTGGACTTAGAATCCCATGGCTTGCTGCACCCTCTCCAGTGTTTGGCTATCCTCAAGGAAGTCTTTCCCCTCTCTGCTTCCTCCTCTAGGCAGTCAACAGGGCAATGGAAGGCTTTCTGCCACACTGGGAATCCCTCCATGTTAAGCCAGCGTAGCACTCTGACTAAAGAGGTTGGATTCAGAGTAGAACACTCAGACCTCAGATATAGACACCCTTCTCCAGTGCAATGCTATCATTGAAAAGCTGCTGCTTTAATCTGCTTTTGCAAGAATCAGTGCTTCATGTGCTACTCCATTGGCCCACAATTCTGAAAAGCAGCAGGATGAGGGATGATGTTGGTGCCAAGGCCTGCTAGCACTTCCAAAACTGGCAGGAGCTCTTCTCAGAAGTACCAATAAGTAAGTGCTTGTCTAAATAACCAGCAGATGGGAATCTTGGAAGGAGACCTTTAGACTTCTTTCTACCACACCCAAAGTGCTCTCTTTCTTAAAGCAGACATTGACATAACAATTCTAAATGGTATGGACCTAACATCAGTTTGCAAAAATGTGAGATAAAAATTGATGGTACAAGTAAGAGAAACAGACAAGCAGACTATAATAGTTGCAGACCTCAACCACCCTCTATCAGTAACTGTGAAATCAGGCAGGCATAAGAAGATAGTTGACCTGAGCAGCCCTATCAATCATCTTCATCTAATAGGCTTTTCAGTCCATTCACTAACAGCAGAACAAATCAGTCTCCTTAACCTCACATGGAACATTCAGCAAGACGGATCACATTTTTCACCATAAAATATATCTTAACAGATTTTAAAAATCATAATCCTGCAAAGTATGTTGTTGACAACTATAGTGTTGCATGAGAAATCAGTAAGAGAAAAATAGCTACAAAATTTTCTAATAGGTTTAGTTGGAAACTAAACACCCTTCTAAAATAATATATATGTGAAAGACAAAGTTCCAAGATAAATTTTGAAAATATTTTGAACTAAATAACAATAAAAATAAAACAACAAAAATTGTAGGACATAGCAAAATCAGTGCTTAGAATATGTTTATAGCCTCAAATGCATGTATTAGAAAAAGAAAAGGTGAAAAGTCAAGATGATAAGCTTCCACCTAGACAAGAAAGATCACTTTACACCTAAAGTAAGCAGAAAAAATTAATAATAAAACTAGAACCCTTGCTGGTGTGGTTGAGTGTTGGCCTGCAAATCAAAGGGCCTCTGGTTTGATTCCCAATATAGGGTTCATAACTGATTTGTGGGCCAGGTCCCCAGTAGGGGAAGTGCAAGAGGCAACCACACACTGTTTCTATCTCTTTCTCACTCCCTTCCACTCTCTAAAAACAAATAAATAAAATATTTTTTTAAATTGAGCAGAAATTAATAAAAGTGAAATTAGATAAACAAGGGAAAAATATCAATAAAACTGAAGTATGGTGCTTCAAAAAATCAATAAAATTGATAAATTGCAGATTTAAAATATAGAAGACACACATTACTAATATCAGAAGTGAAAGAAATTTTATTATTACTAATCCTGTGAATATTAAATGGGTAGTTAAAGTATGATGAGGACTCTATGCCCAGAAATTTGATACCTTAGCTAAAATAAACAAATATCAAAGACAAAATATCAAAAACCAAAAAAGTGATAAATAATTTGAATAAAACTCAAAAAATAAATTATTAAAAATAAGTTAAAAATTAATAATATTTAAAAAGCACCCAAATAGTTATATAGGAATATTCTACCAAATGTTTAATAAAGAAATGATACTACTTTTCTACCATCTCTTCTCAAAAATAGAATATGAAAGACTTCTTAACTCATTCTTTAAGGCTAGCATTATCCTAATGATAAGACCAAATAAAGACATGATAAGGATGGAGAACTACACACAATATAGCACATGAATATAGACATAAAATATTTAACAAATAGCAAAAATATACTACAACACTATATGCAAAAAAGTTATACTCACAATCAAATGATATTTATTCTAATTGTGCAAATCGGGTTCAACATTTTTAAACCAATCAATGTAATTCACCATATCAACAGACTAAAATCATAAGATCTTATCAGTCACAAAAATAAGTCATTCGACAAAATTTAATACCCATTCATGATAAAAAAAAAACTTTCAGAAAAATCAGAATAGAATGGCACTTTTTGAATTTGATAAAGAATTTCTACAACATCCCATAGCTAACATCACACTTTTTGAGAAACTAAATGCCTTCTCCATAAGATTATGTATGAGGGAAAAATGTCCTCTCTTCTGTTCAACATCACCTTAGAAAGTCTTAGTCAATTCAGTAAGATAAGAAAAAGAAATAAAAGGGATAAACATTGGAGAGAAAGATGTAAAACTGCCTTTATTTGGATATTTCATGATTTTATGCATAGAAAATCTCAAATAATTGACCAAAATAAAAAATCCTGGAACTAGTAAGTAAATATAGCAAGATTCAGTGTTCCATGTTAAGAAAAAAGTAGTTGCTTTCAAAAACACAATTTTAATTTAGAATATATGTATAATTTCTAATAACATCAAACATATAAGAATTAGATACAAATCTAACAAAATATACAGAATATATATAGAGAGAACATCAGTTTTTCTATATATATATATATATAGAAATATATATTTCATATCCCCACATAGAAAACTGATGAAAATCTTAAGAACTCCGTAAATGACATTATATTTTATATTTATATTTATAAATTAGAATGTAATATTACTAAAATGTTTATTCTCCTCAACTTCACCTACAAATTTGACAAAATTCCAATCCCCCAGCAAGCTGTTTTGTATGAAATAACATAGTAATTTCCAAATTTTCATGGAAAGGCAAAAGAAAGACCTAGTCTACCAAAGAAACACTGAAAAGAAAAAAGAAACAGAATACTGAAAAAAATACCAAAATGAAATTGGAGAATTCAGATTACCTGATTTGAAATCTTTTTGTAAAGCCCAGTGCATAAGATAGTGTAAAAATTGTGAAATAACAGATAATAAGACCAGGTAACAGAATAGAGAGCCTACAAAAAGTCCCATACAAATATAGTGAATTGATTTAGGTAAAAAAAAAAATCAAAAGCAATATAATAAAGGACAGTCTTTTTAACAAACATGCTGGAATATGTGGACATCTAGTTTTTAAATGAGTTTAGACAGAAATTTTACCCTTTACTACCCCCAAAATAACTCAAAATGTATCTTTGCCCTAAATTTATAATGCAAGACTATAACATGTCTAGAAGAAAACATAGGAGAAAAATCCATGGTGCTTTGGGCTTGGTGATGAGCTTTCAGTAGCAACGCCAAAAGCATGATCCATGAAAGGAGAACATTGACAAGTTAGAGTTTATTAAATTTGAAAATTGATACTCTGTCAGAGATACTATTAAGATGATAAAAGCCAAAGACATGAACTGGGAGAAAGTATTCACAAAATGCATATCAAATAAATGACTTACATGCACAGTATACAAAGAATGCTTGAGATTCAACAATAAGAAAACAAACAACCCAACTTAAAAATGAGCAGAAGATCTGAGCAGACACCTCACCTCACCAAAAATGATAACACATGACACAAAAGCAAATGAAAAAATGTTCACCATCATTTGTGATTAGGTAATTCCAAATTAAAATCAATTCGATACCTCTGTACCCATTAGAATGGTCAAAATCCAATATTTTTAAAACTGTCAATAATGATTGCTGCTAAGGGTGTACATTAACAGGAATTCTCATTTATTGCTGATAAGGATCCAAAATGGCACAACCACTGTGAAAAGCAGTATGGCAATTTCTTACCAACTAAACATAAACCATGAAAGCCAGCAATTATATTCATAGGTATTTACCCAACTGATCTGCAAACTTATATTCACACAGATACTCACATGATAATGCCTAGAGTGGCTTTATTCATGATTACCCCCAAATGGAAGCAACCACTCTGTCCGTTAATAGATGAATGGATAAACAAACTGTACTACATCCTTACAATGGTTGCCAGGGGATCCCTTGATAGAATGCATATTTTTTGGCAGGAAGTGCATATTATGACAGAACAATCTAACTCTATTGCAAATATATGAAACAATCTCACTAAACTGAATTAGGGAGAATATTCTGTCCTAAGCAACTTTAGGTGTTAGTTGGATGGGTAAAAATAAAGGCCAAAGCACCACAGTTGATAAAGTTATTTCACATGGGAGTACATGTTGACAAATATGCTATTGTTCTACATGTGTACTGAAATTGAATGATTAGGTAAATAGATGGCAGGTAATGAAAGAAATTTTCTCATTATTGAAGTGGAAAGTTATATGTAAGCAAGGGAAGGATACTAGAATGATCCATAAGGTAATGCAATAGAATCTTAAATATTTTTATAAATTAATATTTACTGTAATATAGAAACAAATGGTTATGTAGGAAAACAGTTATAGCTATTTATATACACAGTGCTGAAAATACATGAATAGTTTTTATTATTATATCAGCTGAGGGGGTTGAGAAGTAATAATACCCCAGTAGCAACAATTCTGGCTTCTAGATTTTTGGTTCCTAAATTCACTCTCTGACCGTGCCACGCCCCCCTCCCCCCAAAAAATTAGGGCTTCTTGGGAAATGGCTGATTCTGGGCTATGACTGGAGATATGAAATGTGCTTGGAGCATTTCATAGTACCAGAAAATAAGAATTTGCTCAAAACAAACAAAAATGATATGTCAAAGGAATACAGAGCCAACTGAAAGTGTTCCCTGTGGCCAAAACTTGAACAATCTAAGCAACAAATTAAATACAGTAGGATTGGACTATGATCCAAAGTATAAAATAAGTATCTGTGAGTCCACACTTATAAAAATAAATATAATTTAAATGGAGAAGAGCAGATGAATCTCCCATGCCGAAAACCTTCAATTAACTTTTGTAGATACTTGCTATAGACCGAATGTTTGTAATTCATGTTAAAACCTAGCTTTCAGTGGGATGCTATCAGGAACTGGGGCCTTGGGGCTGTGATTAAGTCATGAGATTGCAGCACTGCTGAGTGAGATTAGTGCTCTGCAAATGCACCTAGAGACCTCCCTTCCCCTTTCTGCCATGTGAAGTTACAGCAAGAAGATGGCGGCCATCTATGAACCAGAAGGCAGGATTTCACCAGGGAGTACATGGGAGTATGTACTCATTGGCACTGAGTCTGCCAATGCCTTGACCTAGGACTTTCCAGCCTTCAGAACTCTAGGAAGTAAATTTCTGTTGTTTATAAGCCATGCAGTCTGTGGTATTTTGTTGCAGCAGTCTGAACAGGCTAAGAGGATAATCCACTCTTAACACATAACACCCTACTCTGTAAGTGTGTGTTTCAGGTAGTGAGTTCAAAAAAGTACAGTAACTTTACAGTGAAAAAACCTGAAAAACATTTTCTCAGCATGAAAATCAAAGTCAACATAAATGGTGATAAGTCATATTGATAGTATGTTTCTTAATATGATTGAATGAAAATAGCACTTTATCTTCAGAACCTTGCTTCCCAAATTCTATTATCTTAGGCTGATCATGAGAAAAATGTCAGACAAATCCCACTTATTGGACATTCTAAAAATACCTGTCTGAAACTCCTCAAAATAGCTAAGGTCATCAAAAACATGAAAAGTTTGTGAAACTGTCACAGCAAAGAGAAAGTCAAGAAGACCTGAGTATTAAATACAATGTGGTATCTAAAATGGTATCCTAAAATATCACACAGACATTGGGCAAAATTTAAGGCAATCTGAATGTGCATGCACATTAGTTAAAAATAATGCATCAATATTAGCTTATTAAATTTAACAAAAGTATGATAGTGACATAAGCCGGTCCTTTTTAAAATTTTTTTATTTATTTATATTCAGAGGGGAAGGGAAGGAGAGAGGGGGAGAAACATCAATGTACGGTTGCCTCTGGTGTGTCCCCTGCTGGGAACTGGCCTGCAACCCAGGCATGTGCCGTGACTGGGAATCGAACTGTGATCAATCCACTGAGCTACACCAGCCGGGGCTAAGCTGGTTCTTAATGAGAAGGGAAACTGGGTGTCAGGCATATGGGAACTCTTGGTAGTGTCTTAACATTTTTTCTGTGAATCTAAAACTAGTATAAAATAAAATATGTGTTTAAAAAAATAAAGAGAATACCTCTAAAAGACTGGATAATTACCCCAAAGAGACTGGGGTAAGATAAAAAAATGTCTTTAGACAGGACATAAATATTATTATTTTGAATATTTAATCCTCTGAGTAGAAAGAGACTCATAGAAAATGTGGGTTGAATCATTAAAAATAAAGTTTTATATGTGTATGACTGAATCAGAGTATTTAGCTTTTAACCAAACTAAAGTTAAATTTATAAAATATTTTTCTTCCAAAATGAAGTAACAGGTGCAAATACATATTTTATATTTCTTTGTAGGTTTATCCCAACCCTTTAAACACAGAGTTTTCTATATTGAAGCAAATATATAATAATTAAATAATAAATATAAACTCATAATAACCTTTACCCTCTGTGTTATTTCTGTTGAATTATAATCAATGGACCTGTTTGTTAAGGGTTTTCTACATAATCTCATCATCACCATTGTCACTGTCATTATCATCATCATCATCATTACCATCATCAGAGCGAACACTTCTGTAAAATTTACATGTGTCAGGCACTGTTCTCAGTGTTTTATTACTGAGTCCATTAATCCCATCAAACACAATCCCTTCAGACACATGAGACATATTTATTCCACAGGGAAACCGAGACAGAGATGGACCCAGTAACTTTCCAGGTAGAACAATTAGTGACGGAGCCAGGATGGGCCTTCGGCTCTTGGGTTCAGAGCACATACTTATAGGCCCTATGGCATTCCCCCTTTTATGAACAACCTGACCCAAATGATCAGATGCTCATCTTTAGAAAAGCAAAGTATCTGCTGCTAGCTGGCTGCATTATGGGCCAATTTGGGAAAGGCACTTTTTACGTCTGTGCTGCAGAAAATAACTGGGATTTCTTTAACTGAATCGATTGCTAGAGCACGGAAGGACTTTCGTTACACACGGTCAGTGTCAGAGCGTAATCTCATCTATTTAGCACTGAGTACTGGGCATGGAAATGGTAGAAAAGCGTGCTGGGTCTGCTCCTCCCAATGACTCCCTCACCCGAAAAACATGTGTTTGGCAGCTGGGGGAATGTGTCAGTTCAAAGGAAATAATAAAAGTCAGAGAAAAAAGAAGGAAAATATGCATTCTTCATTTATTTACTTATAACATATGTTAAATAGTTGTAATGTGTTTGTTTTCATGTTTCGTTACTAGGAACTTATATGTTATCTCCAAAGAATAGAAGACAGCCAAGTCACAACATGTCTTGCCTCTTTCTAAATAAGTCATTTATGAGCAGCCGATGTAATGCTGACTCTTATGATATTAGCAGCAAATCCTGGCTACTTAAAAACTGGGAAAATAGCTTCCAGACACTTAATAACTAGCAGACTGATTCTATTTGAAATGACTTTGTAAGCAGTACCTGTTACTCAGCTGGTCGGGGCTTTGCAGTGCGGACAGACCATCCTTCTGCATTGTTGATTAGACACTCTGAGGAAGGTTTGTCTCTTCACTCAATTTCTGACAGGCTTTCTGCCTGTTTAAAAAAAAAAAAAAACACCCGCTACATCACCCAAGGAGATGGTAAAAAAAATGGACTTACACTCTTCCTAGATTTAGAACAGTAGAATGGAAAGGTTTGGGTCTTTGAAGTAAAGATGGGAACAGTGGCTTTAACACTTGCTGAGTGACTGGAGACTAATCATTTCACCTTCATGAGTCTCAAAAATGGCATCCAAAAATTTGGGATTATAAGCCACAATCCAGGAGTGAATGAAGAGTGAAAATAAACATGTGTTGAAGTAATCAGCTATGATAGTGACATTGAATTTTTCTACATTGCTCTTTACACCATACCTCACATGATTACAATGGAATTAGATCTAGTTGAATTGTAACAGTAGGATGACCTCACAGCACTACTTAGAACCAGCATTAGAGGAAAAAGACTTGCACTCACAAAGAAGTGAGTGCATTGGCCATTTTGAAATCTTTATTTGTACCCTAGTAGATGCACAGCTTCATTCCTGTGGTTGGAACTTGCAAAGCAGCAAGTAGATGGGTGGACATAGAGTGGGAATAGTCTGTTGGAATAGTCAGTAGAAAATGTTTCCAGGATAACCCACAGACAGACTAAAGGGTGTCTCAAATGAATATCATTCTATGTCATCTGGATGACAGTGTCAGGAGCATTCTCTTTCCTACTACACTCTCAGGATAGTTCATTCCTTGCTTGCCTTCGCACATATAATCTCACAGCTGCCCTATGAGATGCAGCCATGGTTTCTACCCGGCAGATGGCTAAACTGGAGAAATACAAAATGAATCACCTGTCTAAGTTCATACATCATGAGGATGACAGCCCTGTCTTCCCAGAGCAAGAGTCAACTCCTAACCAAGGTGGCCTCTGCCGCCAGTATCCCCCAGGCTCTGAGCACCATAAGGACAGTGAAAATGGCTTATTCAGATTTTCTTTGTTGTAGACCAGCAGCCCAGGCTGCCAAATCATAAATATTTGTTAGATGAATGCTGTCTAGGTTATAACTATTTAACCCAGGCAATGTCATGACGAAATGGGTGCTTGGGGAGCATTAGTCTGATAGAGTGCAGGTTGGTTGGACCAAAATGTGGGAGTGGAGATGAAAACTAGAAGGGTGTCTTAGGAGACTATTACAGTAGACAAGTGTTATGACATACGAGGCAGCCAGAGAGCTTAGTTCTCTTTTTTCCTTTTCTTATAACACAGCTTGAGAAAGCCACAGCCTACTGTTTGTGGACAGTTTGTTCAACTGTCTTTCGTTTTCCACACCTTGCTGTATTTCTCTGTGAAGTTGGAGACCCTTGTACCTCAGTAGCAGGCCTCACAGTGGTGGGCTTTTATTCCAGCTGTTCTGCAAAACGTCATAGGAAGGCACCACCATTGACTAAAGAAGACCACATTCATGCTACCTATCCTATGACTTAAAAATATAGCCAAGTTAGTTACGAGGTTAGTTCTTACATAGTTATATATGTGTTTTATTACGGCTTTGCACATCTCATTATTTACATTGCCTTCCAAAATCTAAATAAGATCTTCACTATAATAGATCTTAGTACTTGAGGCTTTAAATACACATATCCATTAATTTATTTAACATATATTTGTCATGTGCCTACTATTACATGCTTGGCATTATCTTTGATTACAGAAGCAAAACAAGGTAACTGGTCTTCTGAAACCTATATCTTAGAGGGGTAAACACACCAGAAAAGAGCAATCCTCTCATGACTCTCCTGGTATTAATTCATCCATTTTATCATTTTACTTAAAAATAAATCAGACTCCTCAACATGGCCTTAAATTTCCATCAATATCTCTCTCCTGTCTCCCTCTGAAGCCCTCTTTTTCTCTTGAATTTAATTCAAGAGAAGTCATCCTGAAAGATGTAATCTAAGTGTTTTCTATTCTCTTCTAGAATTGTCTATGCTTCTGCAGCTTCTAGAGCTCCTTTTCATTGTTCACCACCTGCTCGTTTTTTTTAACTCTCAGGCTAGATGGCAAATCCACCTCCAGGAAATCTTTCCTAAAGTCCCCAAACCCATTCCAAGTGGATAGTTCCTTTTTTGCTGCCATAACATTTATGACAGTGTTTTATCATAACCTTCTCTGAGGATGGAGATTTTACTGGTTATATTTGTGAATTCATTGATTTAAAATAATGATATGTGCTCTGTATATATCTGCCAAAGGAAAGATGGATGAAAGGAAGGTGGAAAAAAGAAGGAAGGAAGGAATGAACGAATAAAAGAAAGAAGGAAGAGAAAGGGATGGGGAAAGATAAAGGGAGTAAGTCAGGTCTTATGTCCATCTTTTGCCATCATTTTGCACTATGATTGAATTTTTCTCTTCCCTGCAGGTCAGTTCTGTCCTTATTTCAATGACAACCGGATACAAGGTGGTGTGTCACCTATACAAGGTGATGATAATAGAAAGAGGGAAATATGGAAGAAATTATAATGGAAGAATCGATAGCTGGTGACAAGTCCAACAATGAAGTAAAAGGAAAAGAGTTTTCTTTGTCTTGCAAATAAAAAGGCTACTTTTTAAAAATATTTAAGCCATATATTTTCACAGTTTTTATTCTCCACTGAGTGAGAGTTAGTTACTTTAGTTATCTCATTTAAATCAATATATTCATAAGAACATAAAATATGCATTAATATAGATCCAAACATAAAAGTCTTAACATAAGTACATAGAAGATATCATTGCACTAAATGTATTTATAAATGTATAGACTATGTAATAATCCTACAAACCTTTAAGCCAGCAGATATTGAATATGGATCATATCTTGTCCTCATGGCTAGCTCCTTGTCTGTAACTCTCTCTTCTTCCCTCATCTGAGAACACTTGAGACCGATCTTCATATTTTCCCTAGCTTAAAGCCTGTATTTTCCTCTAAAGTACTTACAACATCTTGAGCAATCTCTGAAATTGTGATAAGATTAAAAATGAAACCAGAGGAAACAAATATGCAAGGAAAATATTACTCAGCATTTAGCCGAGTAATCTGTTCTATGAGAACCAGTACAGGGTTCATGAAATGGGTATGATGGTTGTCAGAAGGGATAAGGTAAGATAAGAGCCCCAGGAGATCTTAAACCTTAGTGGGTGTCAAGCTTGCTGAAAACATACATGAGGAAAAGCTATCAGTCACTCCAGAAGCAACCTTCAGAGAAACTGTAAGCATGAGAAAAGGAGACATTTAAAAGGGAGAAAAACTGTATACCTGAGAGCCTTCAAAGATCACCCTGAAGTGAATTTTCTTTTAGATTTGGATGTTGGTTATTGCCAAGATTGAGGGTTTGTTGTAGCCAGAACAATTCTAGGATCCAATCAGGATTTTAATTTTGAAAAATCCTGTTCAAAATTTAGCCCCCCAGAACACTCCAGGGGGCCTCCTGAGAAAAGAAAATCAATTTTTTCCAAAAATTCTCCTCTTTATGAGGTCATAATTCTTTCTAACTTCCACCACTTGTACCTATGCTACCCCCACCCACCCCCATTGAGTTGACATAGATTCCCCAGACCTACATTGATTTGAAATTTATGCCTTAACTAGAAAAATTCCACAGAGCTTCAGAAACTCCCTTCTTCTACCATTTCCTCTGAGCTAGTTGCATTTTCTTCCACTATTTTTAATAATGTGTATTATTAGTGTGAGCTTGAGTTCACAATACTTCCAAATACATTATCTCATCTGGCATAAGAAATTGACATAGATGTTAGGCATAAGTAACCATTTGGGGAGGTCTGATTTACAAGTTCACCCTTAATCCAACAATAAGCAGTGATGAAACAGCTACTGTAGGCCAGACACTACATTGAGTATGGAATGACCTGGGGAAAGTGGAAGATGAAAAAAGCAACATCATGATAACATGAGCTGAAAGAAATTTCAAATTGGAGGAAAAAACGCACATCTATGAATAATCAAGTCTTAAGAAAAATACTAGTGTTTTCTGAAAGTCTATCCTTGACTATCTTCTGTCACATTTCTATACATTCTGTCCAGGTAAACTGGCTTATCTTTTCCACTCATGTTTTAAGCTTCAAGTTTACAATAATGGCACTGACGTTTTACAGCTTAAACCTCTCTTGAGGGCTGTGACTACTATCGGAAAACCTCCTTCCTGAATGTCCCTTTAGCACTTCAAACTCAGGCTGTCAAGTTGTAGATTAATTATTTTTTTCCAAACTCATCCCTTATTCTACGCTCTCTTTCTACCACCAGGTGCTGGTCCTCGTTTAATTGCCAGAAGCTATTGATTCCTACCATTTCTTTTTTTATTAATCATCAGATCCTTTTGGTTTAATTTTTAAGTGTTTCTTATTATTTTTGTTTCTGTTAAACCAGTACTTTATGTATACTTAAGAGAATATAGCGTTTATTATACCAATTAATCATTATTCATGTGTATGTCTCTTGCTCATGTAACATTGTGAGCTCATAAGCTCATGAGACCTCAGCTTTATGATCGGGCTGTGGTCAGCATGTGGAAGATAATTGGTAAATATGTCTTAATAAAAGAATTGATGAGTGTGCAAATTATGTGGTCATTTTTCCTTTTTGCGATAGGCAGAATTCAGAGACATCCCCTCAGATTTCACTCCTTGACATTTTCACGTCTTTTCTTGGTTATTAAAACACCAATCTAAGTACTGCTGTAGAGAGATTTTTTAATGCAATTAAGTTTCCAAATAAGTTGACCTCAAAGTGAAGGAGATTACTTTTGTTTGGATGGGCATAATCAGGTGAACACTGAAAAGGAACTGAGCTCTTCCTGGTAGGAGAGATTTCAAGAAATGCGAGGTATTTAATGAGAGAAAGTTCTTCTCGTTTGGGCTGTAAGATGGAGGGGGCCACACGGTGAGGAACAGGAATAGCTTCGAGAAACTGAGAATGGGTTTGAACTGACTGGCAAAAAGGAAATAGAACCCTCAGTCCTACAACCATATTGAACACAATTCTACTAACAATCTGAGCATGCTTGGAAGTGAATTCTTCCATGGAGATTCCAGAAAGGAACATGATGTAGCTAATTCCTCAACTTCAGTCACATAAAACCCTGAGGAGAGAATCAGCCACTCCAGGCCCAGAATTCTGACCTAGATAACTGTGAGTTGATAAATGGTGGTTTTTTTAGGATATTAAGTTTCTGGTAATGTGTTATGCAGAAAAAAGTTAACATGCTTTCTTTTAATTGTATCATACTTGATAAGGATCATGTATGTCCTTGAAAATGTCAAGGCGTGTCATAGAACTAAAGGCAGTTTGTAGATACCTAATTCTCCACTTCCTCAGGAAGGACACCCTAAATGACTGTGAGAAATGCTTTCAGTTACCAAAAATTCATGTTATTAAGAACAGTTAAAAATGTTAACATATATGTGGTCAAAAGTTATGACATCCTACCCAATTCTACTAAAAACAGTATGTAGTGTTCCATTAGAAGCTTTAAACTGGATATTTGGGAATTTGGGTTTTGGCCACCCATACAGTACCATAAAGTAATAATATTGCATTCTGACTGCAAGGTTATTCACAGTTGTTCAGTCAACATCGGCCTTGAAAGTCTGTCATTCTCAGCCAATTTTTTTCATAATAGAAATTACGAAGATTTTGTCAAACACCAGCACTTACATCAAGTGTTACAGGCCAGAGAGAAGTAAAGTGTCCTTTAGCCTTTTATTCTAGAAACCACCTACAGTTCATGATTCCATTTTAAGTTTATTTCAACCTCTGCCATCTTAAAGTACTTTAGTATGACTGTTTGTTTAACCAATAGTTTCCATAAATTACTGGCAAATATTAAAAAGAAAACCACAACAATAAAGGATACCCAGGAACAAAGTTGGACGGTGTCAGGAAAATATTTCAGTAAATAGCAACTAATTAGAGGTTGATTTTTAATTTTTCGCCACTCAGAGTCTATAGATGACTTTAAGGACTAAGTTGTAACTGCTTTTTGGAGTGTGCCTTTTATGCTAATGAGGGAAACTATGTCTAGGCACTGAGCTTAGATCACTTGCATGGGAAATCATTCCCTCCTTCCCATATTGAATGACACGTTTTTTTGATTCGCATAGGTGCTCTATCAAAAGAGATTCCCTGGTTTGTAATGCCACTAGAATAAAACCACTGGGTCTTCCTAGAATGCTTTCTTGTGGATGCTTTGCATATAAAGCCATGGATCAAGGCAGGTCTTTCAACTGTCTGAGAACAATTCAGATGCACTCGCTACCGATATCTCTACCTAAATCTAAAGTTATACCTATATGTACATGTATTCCCATGCCCACACCTGTGCTATATGTAGACCTAAACCTTTGCCTTTAACTATATCTATCTCAAAGGGTTGTTTTAGGATGAAATGAGAGGCAATCCTAGGTGTATGACACCAGACACCTACTAGTATCTCCAAAAACATTGCTCCTGAAAAGGTCCCCTGGTCAAATTGCACACATGCATTTCATCCTCTGGGGAATGGATATTGTTGGACTTTGTGGAGAATGGGCCACCAAAGTGGAACTTGCAGTGATTGCTTTCTGGTTACAAACTATCGAAGTTCTTAAAAAACGAACATGTTATTATTTGGCTTTATTTTAGTTAACTGAACATATGACCCTGAGATGAGGTGTTCTTGTTTACTCCCATCTCGGCACTGGGTGGTATGGTCCCACCTTTGTCAGGAAGAATGGCCCATTCCTTCCCCTGGCCCATGGCTCACTTCCAGTGACCTGGATGAAGAACAAACATTGCCATGGAAAGGGAGCATAGCTAGGAGCCTGATGTTCAGAAAGGACCATTTCTACCATGGCAGCCAGGAGATAGCTAGAAGCTGCAAAGCTAGAGGTTATTCCAGCAATTACATTCTGCAGAACCTCAGTTATTTCATTGCTTACAACGATCATTCTTGATCATATTGTCTCTTTGGAACTAAGAAAAGGTGAAGTCAAAAATTTTCAGAAAAAAAGAAAGCTGCACGTAAAATCTATGAGATTAATGAAGTGCAAGTGAAATTTAATAACTTCTGCTTTGCACCAAAAGAAGTAGGCATTCCTTCTGAACCAATCTAATATTATATTGACAAAAGCAATCACAGGTATTTTCTTTAAAAGATCTCTTATTTCTTTGTTCATATCCCCAGTGATCCCAGTTTTACCTTCATTCCAGATTCTTCACATAAAGGAGTTCATTAAAATGTGCTCAACTCTATTTCTTTGTATTGTTTCATGCATTAGTTCAAATGAGGTTTGAATAAACAGCACATTTCTAATACTAAGGATTAAAAGTTTCCATCTTCTTAAATTTCCTTGGCTTAGACTCATTCTGCACAACTGCTTGGTTCAGGACTTAGTTATGCTCCCCCAGTACCAATAAACCTGGGTAAAAATATCCATCTAATTGGAACCTTCTTTAGGATTTTTTTCTTTTAGGTCAATTATTTTTATTAAATCATTTTTATTGTTATTCTATCACAGCTGTCCCAACTTTTCCTTTTGCCCCCTTCTACTTCATACCATCCTCTAGTCCCACAGTCAATTTCCACAATCTTGCCCATGTCCACAGGTCATTCATACATGTTCTTTGTCTAGTCCATGCCCCTTCTTTCCATCATTATGGAGACTTACCCTATAGTCACTTTCAGTCTGTTCCATGTTTCCATGCCTGTGGTTCTACTTTGCTTGTTAGTTTATTTTGTTCATTAGATTCCTCGTATAGATGAATACTATGGTATTTGTCTTTCACCAATTGGCTTATTTCACCTAGCATAACATTCTCCAGTTCCATCCATGGTGTTTCAAAAGGTAGGAGTTCCTTTTTTCTTTCTGTTGCATAGTATTCCATTGTGTAATATACCATATTTTTTGATCCACTCATTTACTGATAGGCACTTAGACTGTTTCTGGCACTTGGGTATTGTAAATAGTGCTGCTATAAACATAAGAGTGCATACGTTCTTTGGGGGGACAAAGAAAGAACCCTCAATTAAAATGAGGTATCCCCAGAAAAAAAGCTAAATGAAATTGAGGCAAGGAAGTTTTCTCAGTGCTTTAAGAGTGTATGATTTTCATACCAACAAGAGAATATGCTGTCCAATGTACCACAGCATGATTCCCATCCCTGGACCCCTGGGCCCAGTCTCCCCTCTGCTCACAGCTCTATAAACAGAGTCTAGAAAATGTAATGCAAATGTATGTATCCAACATACATGCATGGTGTTTAATACATGTATGGAGGATGTATGACGTGGTGTTCCTCACAACAGGACTCATCATGCTCACCCTGGCATCAGTTGCTTGCCCATGGAACCTAGGCCCTGAAGATGAGGCCACCATCTTGTTAATGTCTATCTGAAGGAATGGTTTTGCCATTTGTATTTTTTAATGCTCTTCTGTGGGGCTTAAATATTAACAGCCCAAGAATATGTGAACTATCATCTGTACCATTAAAGCTAGAATGCAAACAAAAAGAAATGCACATCAAAGGAGTCGTGTAAAAAAGTGGTGAGCGGATTAATGAATGGATAGTTGAATGAAGGAATGGGTAATTCAGCCAAGGTAACTGCCTGATTTTGGACCAAGCTACATCTTGGAATTCTAAGTAGATGAGCTATTTGTTCTCTCTCATCATTTTCCCTTCTCATAAAGGAGTAAACATAGATTAAAAATTCTGATGTAGCTTACAAGCTTATTCCTCAGAGGTAAAATATGGGATGATTGTTGTGTTTATCATCAGCTACTAAATTATACATGTTTAATAAAAGAGTGTTATCATGACTACTTCATACTTTTCAAAATGTTTTACAACTGTTAGTTCACTTTATAAAGAGAGAGAAAGAAGAATTTCATGTCTTCTTAAAATAATCTTCAAGTTTTCACCTATTACACTTCCTTTTTCTTATACTTTTTGTCTGATTCAGAAAAATTTGCTATTCATTCTTTGTCAATGCAATTTTTAAAATCGCAAATTAAAATATAAACTTCCTTTGTTAATTGTCCATAGACATTTTCATCAGGTTTTCAGAACCCATACCATCCTAATTCAGATGCTGGGTGTGGAACAAGCATTACTTCAGCATCCGAAGTTCTGCCATAGGAAACAAATCAAAGCAAAAAGGAAAAAGCCATAATGAAACCAAAGTTTCACTAAAGCCTGATAGTGAGTTCATTATTGCCAACCAGCTCTTACTGCAAGGGCAGCAAATATGAATGGAAAACAACACGGAGAAGATGCTGTGTTGCTGGATGATCTCTGGGAAGAGTTAGACTTTGGGTACACAGCTCACAGTAATAGGCTAGATACTTAACTTGGGTGCATATCCTTTCCTACAGGCTAGACACTCTGCTGAGTAAAATAGTGTGTGTGTGTGTGTGCGTGTGCACGCGCATCCACATGTGTGCTAGAGAGAGCCTTGAACACTTTGCCAGCACAGATAGTAAATGGAGAGAATTTCAGAGCCATAAAAATCTGGAATCAACTTGTCCAATTCAGTCCCCTTTCGCTCATGTAAAATTCACTCTACATTGCCCCACATATGGTCTCCAGCCTTGGCTTGAATATACATCATGACAAGTGGCTCACCATCTCATGGAGATGGTTTATGGACATACAGTCCTAATAGTGAAGTCATGATTTGATTCCCATTGAAGGGCATCAAGTTACGGGAGAATGTGTCTCATGTTCCATTCTGTTCATATTCAAATCCTATCTACTGAGGTGACCTATATCAAGGGCTCTTCACTGTGCGTGGCTTCCCGTTCATCCCCATGTCCTTCACTGTAATCATTCTCTGTGGGCACATAGAAGTCAGAAGTCGCATTGCTCTGAATGTGAGCAACCAGCCCTGCCCGGCACAGATGCTGTTCCCACTGCTCCCAGAAATCAAAACGTCAGCACTTGCACAACATCTGCAAATGCACATTCAGCTTTTACTGGGCGTTAATCTGGAGAGGATGTAAAACTTGATTGTTGGCAAGCTTATAAACAACTACCCATAAATTTTAGGAGCTCCTAAGTTTACATTGCCCAGGTACATTTCATTCTGTTTTCTTGGTTCCAGTTCCCTTGTTTTGAATAATTCCGAAGCTCAGTCCTGCCATCTGCTATATTAACTATCCCTCCCAGATTAGTGTCATGTGAAAATCTTGCATGCATGTTTCTATGTGTGTGTGTGCCTTCATCCAAACCACTCAATAGGGCACAATTGTATGTGCGTTAGGATTTTCTCCTTTGATCAAAACCAATTAATTAGTAGCTGTTTCTGAGTAGATTGTTAAGGCAGTTCTGACCTATTAAATTATGATTTCATCAAGTGCAAAAGAATATCAAAAGGACAGCCACGTGCAGGGCTAAAGTAGGAAGCCCAAATTCTAAGACGTTTTCTTATGCACTGCTGGAATGACTCCTTAGGTTTAAGAATCTCTCTTTATTAGTCTTTATGGAACCCATAACTGGCAGGGCAAATTTACTAAATGCAAAGAGAAGACATGCCGCTTTTTGAGAAACCAATTGAGCCAAACCTTATTACTGCTGTTCCTCCTGGAGTACTCATTGGTCTGTTCAAAATGACTTTGTCAATGCTGTCCCTAATCAGTATTGAACTGACAGGCCCATTGTCTCTGGGATTCTTCCTTTTTCCAGTTTTGAAATTGAAAAGATATTTGCTTCCTCCACTTTTCTGATTCTTCTCCCACAATTCAGTATTTTCTCATGAAAAAATAATTCCTCTACCATATCTTTATACACTCTGTACACTGAGTTATGACTTTCATGGGGCTGAAGTCTTGTACTTTCCTAGAGCATCCAACCACTTTCTTTCCTACTCTCCCTCCCGGAGAACACAGCCTTTTGGGCCAACAGTGTGCCGTCCAGCCTGAATGCTGCCTTCCCATTGAAGAGGATGAAAATCAAAAAGTGATCAAGATGATCTGCCCTCTCTTATTCCTTTGTTAATATTATAAATCCCCTCACGAGTAGGCCCATTTTTATTTTCTCTACTTGCTCTGCAGACATCAAGGGATTTCACCTGATGGTTAACAATAAAGTAGAGGGTTTCTCAAATAAAAAGTAGGAAGAATTTTCTAGAAAGGTATCTCCCTCATTTTAATTTTTTAAATAATAAAAGTAAAGGAATAAGCACACAAGCATTAAATGGTGTGGGCTTTTCATAACTTGCATGAAACAATGGGTATATAAATTATTCAAAATTAAAATCTATAAAAAACTGTCAAAAATTAAATGTAAAACTTGTGTGTTAAATATTCTGTTTGTTTTCATAGATCACATTATCCAAAACTGATCAAAATAACCAAATAATTTTAATTATAATAATCTTATTAGTTGAAATATAAATAATTACTTAAAAGTCCATTGCAATGTTGTAAAAGAAAATATGAAAATACATAAGAAAAAGACCATGTGCGCTCTGGCCAAGTAGCTCAGTTGGTTAGAGCATTGTCCCAATATGCTAAAGTTATGGGTTTGATCCCCAGTCAGGGCACATACAAGAATCAACCAATGAATGCATAACTAAGTATAACAACAAATTGACATTTCTCTATATCTTGTTTCCAAAACAATAAATAAATTTAAAAAACAGCATTATGCTAAGTGAAATAAACCATGTGGTGAAAGACAAATACCATATGATCTCACCTTTAACAGGAACCTAATCAACAAAACAAACGAACAAGCAAAATATAACCAAAGATGCTGAAATTGAGAACAGGCTGACAGTGACCAGAGGGGAGACAGGAGGAAATTTCAGGGGGAAAAAGGGAAGGGTTTGCAGGAACAAATATAAAGGACACATGGACAAAAACAGGTGGGGGTAGAAATGGCAGGGAGGTGAGGAGGGCTGTGGGGTGGGCCGAGATGGGAGTAAAAGGCCGAAAACTGTACTTGAAAAATAATTAAAATTTAAGAAAATTAAAAAAATAACATGTGTATATTCCTTTTTTATGTGAACATGCATTTCTCAGAAGAACCTGAGCTGAAGTAATTTCCTATGCCAGCTATTTTTCCAAAGTTCTGACTTGTTTGGGATACTCTCTGATAATTGGTTCCTATTCTTCTGGCAAGCCACCTGTAAGCTATGGCAGAAGCTAAGAAGAAGTGAAATGGGTGGAGCTGATTATGCTTTTCCACATTACTTCATTACACTGCAATGCAAGCTCTGAGCTCCTGAATCCACACATTTTTTAATAGGGTGTGTGGTTGATTTGTTAGTGCCATTTAGGTCAAGCAATCTGAGGGTTTTTTTAATTTAAAATTTGAGATAGAGTCTTTAAAAAAAATCTTGAATTTGGACTATTTATCAGTGTTTTAAAATAACAGTATCAGCCAATCTAAAGTTGGCCATATCATGAGAGACCTCTTTCATTAAGGGATTTATCAGTGTCCACAGGTAAATACTAATTTTGCTTCTATTGTATCAGTGTAATCTAGGTATAACCCAAGGTATTCATTTTATTTTGCTTCAAAATTTATAATTTAATTACAAAAAAAGAAATTGGTTTTTGTTTTAATGCTTTGGTGCTCTTCAAAACTTATTCTATGTTTCTCATTGAATTGTGAGTAAAGTCTGAAGGGAGGTAGCCCACGGGGCACTACGCTCTGATTATGTGACAGACAATGGGGTAGACGGTCCCCACCAGACCGCACTAGCAATGCAGTCCACAACCAACAGAGGATGGGCCAGATCAGTGGGTTTCAACAGCATTTAAGCAGCCTCCAGGTGATTCCATTCCATGCTGAAATTTGAGAACCACTGATTTTGGTCACACTCCTAAGTGCAAAGTGGCCTGAACCATTTTTCTGGAAGCAGCTTAATAAAAGACCAACAAAGTCAACATGCATATGAAATATGTTAAGAAAAAGAGGAATAATGGAATCTGATTTTTACATATGCCAAGGATGAAGATTGACTCCAACACTTTCAATATTCACTTAACTCCAGAAGAAAAATTTGTTTTAAATCATAGTTTTGGATTAAAAAGAAATAAGCAGGATTGTGGGAGGGTGACAACGTCACCAGAAGTTCATGGTTTTTGGGGTGGCCATCCATTACAAAGAGCTTCAGACGTTTCTCAAGGATATGTGCATTGTCATAAAAAATCTGCTATTCTCTTATCGTAGCGTCTGTTAACCACTTGTTGTAGTGAACATTACATTCCAAGTGATTGGAATAAATCGGAAAACCAGTGCAATCAGTAAGGGATAAGAAACAGGCTTGTAGTTCCCCTAGCACAGCAGGGAGATGAGTTAGTACATGAGAGATGTGCCTTCTTCCCAGCATGCTTGCCTTTTACACATCCATACTCAGACTGGAAGTCAGACCCATGAAGACATTCCCTAAGGTAACACCACAAATAAAGACGGAAATAGTCTATTTATAAAATCAGCAATTTTACTAAGCTGAAGTATATACCAAATTGCACATGGCCACTTTTCATCCACACTGTTCTGTAGGCAATGTGGGTTTTGTAAGTTGGAGAGTTTATCTACGTATGCTTTGGGACATCATCTTCCTCCCACTTTCAAATGTTTATTAGGGACAATTTGTAATATAAGGTTCAAGATTACTCAAGTGAATTTAGAAATCTCCTTTCAAATACTTGAATGTTCAAGAAATAGACTTTCAGGAAGTAAGTGAAGTCAGTGAGAGAAAAGACACACACTCCCAGAAACCTGACAGCCTATCTATAATGCTTTGACCATAATAACCCAGGTGACAACTAGTGCCCAGGTCCTTGAACTCTTAAGCTAGTTCACTGTCCTGTTTTTATGTTCTCCTCTTTCAGAAATTGGCCTTGGGCATGTAGAAGAAAGCAATATTAATATTATTACTGTGATTCCATCAACAATACTAACAAATGTCTCCAGTGTTCCCACTGGCTCTGGGCTGTTCTACAAACTCTCCCACAGGGTCCTATACTTTTCTTTTATAACACTGTATGACAATGATAATAATAATTAAGTACTTCTATTCTTATATGTCTCTTTTCTTCTGATTGAATGGTCTGGGAATCAAAGATAATGTATTTTATACTTTATTATCCACACTAAGAGTATGTCTGGCTTATTGTAGGTACTCTACGTATTTCTCTCAAATAATGAATGAATAAGTCAAAATGAAGCATGTAATATTATAGTATATATTACATTGCATTTCTTCACATCAATTTTCATGGCTGGATCTTTTGCTGAGCTGAATCAGAGCTTTTCCTCACTCCTATATCAAGTGTTAACATTTGGTTCGTAGGGGATGGCAAACTGTTCAATTAATAAGTAAATAACTATTATGATCTAGTAATGAGTAAATATGGTTTTTATTCTCACTTTAACTACCAACCAGGGATTTTTAAGTGAAAGATTGTATCTTTTGGTTTTCTCATCCATAATAGACATCATTATATTTGTTTCCCTGGGACATTGTAAAGTCATATAAAAATGGTGATGTAACACAATGACCCTTAAAACCAAAGGTGATGCGTAATTCTGTGATAACACTTGTTATCACCCCATGTTTCTTTTCTCTTTTTTTATTTTACTCTGTATCTTTTCTCTGTAATAAACCGTGACTGTTAATGTAACAGCTTTTGAGTTCTGTGAGTCCTTCTAGTGACTCATGGTGCTTGACGGACCCCCGACTCAGAGAAGAATTTGCAGATGCAGAAATCCATTTAAGAGAAGCAAACAGGGAGAGAGAAGGAGTCATAAAACCCTGGGGTAGCTGGAAAGAACAATGGGTTCCCACTGTGGGGAAGTTAAGCCTTTCTTTTTTCAAAATTAAATGATGGATAACACTCTTACAGAGGATGATCAGAACTGAAGTAATCATGTATTCTGCCCTTATTTTTCATTTGTCTAGTTTCTCAGTTATCAATTTGAAGTGTTATTGCACATTGCGATATTAAAAGTATTTGATCGAAAATTTGACAGACAGTGCCTATTTTCACCAACACCCTCTTCACCGTCCAGATGCACTAATGAAAGTCAACACATTGAGCACCATTGAGCACCTGCCAGCTGAGCACCACCTTTTGGTCTGTTCCAGGTAAAGAGCCAGTGGCTGAGCCGGTGTAGCCCCTTCTACATCAAAGGCAGATTCTCGGAAAGCATGACCCGTATGCACAAGCCCCAGTAAACAGAGGCAGTTTTCCTGGAAAAAGAATTGTTTACAAATACATTCCAGAAAAATATGGGCTTGGCTGGCTTATATTTTATTATTTTTTTGGAGAATGCTTTCCAAATGTCATCAAGTCTCTCAGACAACCCCTTGGCAGGGCCAAACCAAATATGGGACTTGCTGTGCACCCTGCTGTAGGAAGTCAGACTCTGCTTCTCCTTTCTCTCCTTAAATTGCAGAAATAATTTTTTCCAAAAATAAATTATGTAAGTGTGATCATTATTTCTATGTTTGGGGACCAGCACCCTATAGGACTTCTCAGTAAACAATTACTGAACTTCCTACATTTAGCACTGAACTTTGGAGTTAAAAGAGACCCAGTAAGTGTCATCCAGCCCATGACTCTGAAGAAACCAGAAAAAAAAAGCACACTGAGTGTTTTGCTCAAGATCACACTGTCTGTTATGATGACGGGAGAATGCGAACTAGGGATGGCAGACAGGGTAGCTGTTCACTCACTGTGTGCCATGTTCTTCTGGAGCACACAGTGGTGTGGCATTTCACAGGATTCCCCAGAAACTGGGTGTGGCTTTGGAACCGACAGAGCTTAAGTCAGTGGAAAAGAGGTACAGAACCCAATAACATGTTAGGTCCTAGTCCACAAGATTCCACACCCAAGACTCTCCAGGCTCCTTCTTCATCCACTGGCTGACTGGGGACAAGCAGTCCCCTGGGGAGCATGAGTCATTCCAAGGTAGGAGGATCAGGTGTTCTGGGATCCTTGCTAGGGAGGAACAATGCACTTATCAGAGAACTATTTCTGATTTTACGTGAGAGAGTAAGAACAAGATTCTACGCATTGGATCCATGATGCCTTTAACATTATCTTCACTACTGTGTCAGGTCTGTGGAGTATGTGTGTGTGTGTGTGTGTTTGTGTGTGTTTGTGTTGGTGTGTGTTTATGTCTTAATACCATTCTCTCAAAACCAACTGAAACCATATGAATTCTAAAGACAACTGTAACCAACGGAATATAATAAATGAGCTATACAGGAAAAACAAAACACAATGGAGCAAATACTGACTATAAATGTCAATTATACTCCAGTATTTATTGTGACAGTTTGCAGGGGTTAGCATTACTGTAGTTGTTACTTGGAGGGTGGTATTAAGAATTATTGTTCCCATACCTTATGGTCTACCAAAAAGCCAGCTGTGTATCATATACAAATACATATATAGTTTTTCATCCAACAATCCACGTTTCCAACAGTTGTGAGAAGCGGATCTGATGTTCTCGGAAGCAGGAAATGTAACTAACTACGGTTCGCTTTCCAAGGAGCATCTGTATTAAACACAGAGTCCTAACTGTTGCCAGAACTGAAAGAGCTTATCAGGGGTGTTTACAGGCACAGGTGTGTTTTGGGGGAACAGACATGCCTGCAGAGATGAGCAGCTCCTCTGGTTTTACAGTGCTTCTTCATAAAAGTTGTTTCTAAGGTGCCTAAGACCATTTCCTTCAGTAAAACTAATTTATTACTATTAAATTTAAAAAGAAACAAAAATATCCTACAACAGATTATGTTAACACCTGAATCGCTCGTAGAGATACCTTGCATTCCCAACAGCAGCCACGGATCCTGCTGTTCACGCGGGCCTGTCCTGGACAATGCCCCCTGTGTGTGTGAGAAGAACGTGTATTCCGCTGGGTTTGGGGGAGTGTTCTGCAAGCCTCTGCTGGGTCCCATCCCTTTACAAGGCTGTTAAAGGCTTCTCGTACTGCGCTGCTCTTCTGACTGCTTATTTTCTATCGTTGAAGTCAGTTATTGAACTCTCCAGCTCTTGTTAAATTTTCTGTTTCTCCTTCAATTCTGCAAGATTTTGATCCATGTGCTTTTTTCTTTAAAATATTTTATTTATTTATTTTCAGAGAGAGGGGAAGGGAGGGAGAGAAACATCAACGTAAGACAGAAGCATCTATCAGTTGCCTCTCGTACCTACCCCAGCCAGGGACCAAACCCACAATGCAGGTATGTGCCCTGACCAGGAACCAAGCCAGTGATCTTTCCCTTGGCAAAATGACACCCAACCAACTGAGCCACACCAGTCAGGGCAGATCCATGTTCTTTTATAATTTGCTCAATATTAGGTTCATAGGTTTAAAATTATCATACTGTTATATCTTCCTAATGGATTGACCCTTTTGTCATTTTGAAGTACTCCTTTTTTGTATCTAACAAAAATTTTACAGTGTTTTGCCTAATATTGAAATGAATACCATGTATATGTTTGCATGGTATATATGTTTCCATCATATTACTGTCACCTTATTTATGCTTTTGAATCTAAAATGTGTCTTCTGTACAGAGCATACATTTCTATCATGTTGGGTTCAGTTTTGTTTTCACTCATTCTTCCAATCTCTGGCCTTTTATATTTCTATCTAATGAGTTTGTTCCAATCTTGTATTACATCAGATTTCTGACTCTGTGGTGCTGATTTATATAACTGCAGATACAAGTATGTCTCAGTTACACATATGACAAAAATTTCCTCATTAACTATGAATTGCACCTGTTTCCACATATTCTTACCTGTGTCTTTTATGAGCTAAATTTTTAATTTTGATAAAATTTAATTTATCCATTGAATTTAATTTACGTTCAGTGTTTTTTCCCTCTTCAAGAAATCTTTGTCTAACCTAAAGTTGAGAATATATTCCCCTATCATTATATCCAGAGATATTTTTCTGGCTTCTTGGATCTCGAAGTTGATGTTTTCCAACAAGTTTTGGAATTTTTTGCCATTATCTTTCAAAAGGTTTTTCAGCCAGAATCTCTACCTCCTTTATTTTGGGAGGTGGTCACATTAAAGCTCAGTCAGTTGCCCTGACGTCATCTTGCAGCTCACGGAGGTTCTGGCCAGTTTTCACTTCTGCCTTTCTTCTCCATTTGTCAGGTTGGACAGCATCTACTGGCCTCTTGAGTTCACCGGTTCTTTTTTCCTCCATCTCTAATCCACCGTTAAGCCCATCCATTGAATTTTTGTTTCAGGTATTGTAATTTTCAGTTCTCATTTTTCCATTTAATAGTTTATCATAGCTTTCATGTCATTATAGAGATTCCCTATCAGTTTACTCATTATATTTTCCTTCAAGTTCTTGAATGTACTTATAGTACTACTTCAAAAGCCTTGTCTAATAATTTTGTTTATTTATCTTAGAGTCTGTTTCTCTTGACTGTTTTTCCCCTTGTTAGTGGATCATATTTTCCTGCTTCTTTGAATATCTAGTAAATTTTATTGTATGCTAAACATTGTAAATGATACAATGTATTTTGGTGTCATCCTTTAAAAGATGTTAAATGTTGTTATAGGGGGCATACAAATTACTGGTGGACACTGTCAGGCTTTTTTTAAATTAAGATGTTTCTATGTTACTTTTCAGTGTATTCCTAGAATTTTTCCTTTACCACAAAGAATGATCTTTATTCATAAAACATGCAATATTCTAGAATCTCATATGAATATCCAGGGTGTTGAGTGAGGTTTCCCCACTGTGGTCGTATCAGAACTCCAACATCTACGGATCCTACCAGATCTATGTACCCCTGCTCAGCATTCATTCCTGTAGTAGGCAGTCTCTACAAGGCCACAGGAGCCTCTGGTGTGTGCAGAGTCCAGCCCTGTGTAAGGATCCAAAGTGAGTCCCATGGGTGCTCCTGGGGCCCTTCCTCTGTACAGCTAGCTGCTTCTGTCTCGGGGCCCTGCTTCATCATTGCCAGCTGCTTTGCAGCCCCAAACTTCCATCTCTGACCTTTCAATTCAACAGCCCCACAATTCAATGTGGTCTCCGCTCCCTGTGACACCACAGGGGGGATGTCACTTCTATCTTCAGGTTGGCTCCTGTGTTTAGGCTCTCCCTAGGATCAGTGTCCTGTGTTGCTCAATGTGTGAAAGGATATATGCTGCCCAATAGTTAAAAACAGTTGACCCATATATTTTGTTCGGTGTTATGGTCAGTGTCCATGAGAGGGAGAATCTGTGATTTACTGTCATGACCAAAAACAGAAGTCACTACCTCTGCAGCATCCTTCCGCTGGTCTTCCTGCCTCCTCTCCCATCTTCATGTCCTGGCTGAAAAGTTACAATCATGCTGCTCCAGTACTCAAAACCTTTGCATGATTTCCTACCTGACCTGTCCCCTGACCCGCATGCTAATTTGCTCTCTAACCCCATCTCCTTTCTAGTATTCTTCTAACTGCATTCTCAATTCCTGCTAAAGTCCTATGTTTTTCATCTCATGAAAATATAAGCTTTGATGCTCTTTAAAATATTTTATTGTTTATGTTTTTACAGTTGTCTCTTTTTCCCCTTTCTCCCCCTCCATCCAGCCCACCCAGCACTTTCAAAATCAGTCCCCTCATCATTTTTCATGTCCGCTGATCATTTATACATGTTCTTTGACTAATCCCTTCACCTTCTTTCAATCAGTACCTACTTCCCCCATCCCCTCTGACAATTGTCAGTGTTTTCCATGATTCTATGCCTCCAGTTCTATTTTGCTCATTAGCTTATTTTGTTCTTTAGATTCCTCTCATAAGTGAGGTCATAAGGTATTCGTCTTTCACTGACTGGCTTGTTTCACTTTGCATAAGAGTCTCCAGTTCCATCCATGCTGTTGCAAATGGTAGGAATTCTTTCTTCTGTAGTGTTCTATAGTATAAATGTAAAGCTTTGCTTCTTTTTTACTTTATTTTTTACTATATTTTTATTGCCATTTAGTCTTCTTATACCCCTCCTCTCAGCAATCACCACATTGTTGTCCATGTCCATGAGTTATTTTTTCCTTTGTGTTCAATCCCTCCAACCCCTTCACTTCACCTGTCCCCATTAACTCTCATCCTGCTCTCTATCTATGAGTCTGTCTCTGTTTTCCTTGTTAGTTCAGTTTGTTCATTAGTTTCCACACATAAGTGAAGTCATATGGTATTTTTCTTTCTCAGATGGGATTATTTCCATTGGCATAATGTTCTCCAGCTCCATCCATGCTGTCACATAGAGTAAAATTTTCTTCCTTTTTATGGACAAGTAGGTTTCCACTATGTAAATGTCCCATGGTTGTTTTATCCACCCATCTACTGATAGATATTTCTGCTGTTTCTATATCTTGACAATTGTAAATAATTCTGCAACCAACACAGGGGTGCTTATGTTCCTTCAAAGTAGTGTTTTGGGTTCCTTCAGATAAATTCCAATATGTGAAGTTAACAAAACACACTGGCAAGCAACATCCAGCCAGAAACATTGAAACTGACAACAAACTGACAGTAACCAGAGGGAAGGGGGGAAGGAAATAATGTGGGAAAAGGGGGAGGGGCATAAATGAACATGTATGAGGGACCCATGGATGGAGGCATGGGGGTTGGGACTGAGAGTGGGAGGTGGAGGTGGGGGGGGGTGGGAGAAAGTGGTGGGGGGGGAATGGAGACAACTATATTTGAACATCAATTAAAAAACTTTTAAAAGGGCAGATCCATTTTTAATTTTCTGAGGTATCTCCATACTGCTTTCCACAGTGGCTGCACCAGTCTGCATTCCCACCAACAGTGCACTAGGTTCCCTTTTTTCCAGGTCTTCACCAGCACTTGTTGTTTATTGGTATATTGATGATAACCACTCTGACAGGTGTGAGGCGATATCTCATTGAGGTTTTATTTTATTTCTTTTATTTTTTCACATTTTTATTGTTGTTCAAGTACAGTTAGTTGCCTCATTTTCCCCGCACCTCAGCCATCACCACTTCCACCCTTGACCCTACTCCGCTTTGGTTTTGTCCANCTTTCCACAGTGGCTGCACCAGTCTGCATTCCCACCAACCGTGCACTAGGTTCCCTTTTTTCAACGTCCTCACCAGCACTTGTTGTTTATTGGTATATTGATGATAACCACTCTGACAGGTGTGAGGCGATATCTCATTGAGGTTTTATTTTATTTCTTTTATTTTTTCACATTTTTATTGTTGTTCAAGTACAGTTAGTTGCCTCATTTTCCCCGCACCTCAGCCATCACCACTTCCACCCTTGACCCTACTCCGCTTTGGTTTTGTCCATGTGTCCTTTATACATGTTCCTGAAAACTCTTCCCCTGCTCCCCTCCATTATCCCACCCCACCTCCTCTCTTGTTACTGTCAGCTTGTTCTTAATTTCAATGTCTCTGGTTGTATTTTTCATGTTTGTTTGTTTTAATTTGCATTTCTCTGATGATTAGTGACATTGAGCACCTTTTCATATGTCTATGGGCCATCCGTATGTCCTCTTTGGTGACATGTCTATTCAGGTCCTTTGCCCATTTTTTAATTGTGTGTGTGTGTGTGTGTGTGTGTGCGTGTGTGTGTGTGTGTTGAGTTTTGTAAATTCTTTACACATTTTGGATATTAACCCCTTATCATATGTATCGGCAAATATGTTCTTCCATCCTGTGGGTTGTCTTTTTATTTTGTTGATGTTTTCCTTTCCTGTGCGAAAACGTTTCAGTTTAGATTGTAGATTCTTGACCATGGGTCTCCTCCTTTTTGTCTGGAACTTGTTTTCCCATTGTCTAGGCAACTCTCCTCATCACATTGTTTAGTACTTTACTTCAAGATTCATCTTTTTTTTCTGAGACTTATCTTGCAACTGTTGCCAAAACTGAATTCTTTCATCCACTTATATAACCTTTCCAATATACTTTTGTTTTACTTTTCTCCAGGAAATTCATCAATAAATAAACATTGTCTCTTTCACATATTTACATTGTCTATAACGTGCTTTCCCCGTTTTGTTCATTTAAGCTTCACAAGAATATGAACATTTTGTGTTTTGTTCACTTTCTTAACCACTTAACCTAGAAGAGTAGTTGGCATTTAGTAGATTTAGTATTTTTTGAAAGAATAAAAGATGAACAGACTTTATGTTATACCAGAATAAATACTGAGCATTTTAAGCATTTTTATATGTTCATTGATTTATTACCATTCTAAATGTGTCAGGAACACTTATGCTTTGTGAATTATAACAAACTATAGCATTTAAGTTATGTTCTCCCCCCACCCCATTCTCTTGCCTACTTGCTGAATTATGCTCTTTTTTGTCTCCTAAAAATAGTATAATGATATCTAGAATAAATTACAGAAGCCATCTTGTCCAGATATCTTCTTTCAGCAAAGACAGTCATGTGTGACACATAAAAGCAGTAACGCAGACTTCATTCAGGACCATCATGACAGATACAGGGGTTGCTGCAATGGGGTTTTGAAAAAAGCAGGAGAGCCTGGGCTCAAGCCCAAATACAACAAAGAAAGAAAGAACTCACAGACAAGGAACAGGATGGGGGCATCTCTGGATCAAAAATTACTCAAAGGATGCCCTGCCTGGTGTAGCTCAGTGGATTGAGTGCGGGCCTGCGAACCTAAGGATCACAGTTTGATTCCCAATCAGGGCACATGCCTGGGTTGCAGGCCAGTTCTTGGTAGGGGGCACACAAGAGGCAACCATACATTGATATTTCTCTCCCACTCTCCTTCCCTTCCCCTCTAAAGATAAATAAATAAAAATCTCTTAAAAATATCTAAAAAAATTTCTCAAAGGAAACATCAAAGGGAATTCTGGCTAAACAGAGCCACTAGGATTCCTGCTGAAGGCAGACCAATGTGAGAAGACATCTTCTGGGGAATGATGGAATATAAGGGATTTTGTCAGATATGGAGGGTAGGGAATTCTGGCTAAAGAGATTTAGCAGAATGCTTCCTAAACCTGGGCTCTTGGAGACACTTCCAAAGATGAGACCTAACTGGAAAACAGTTCAACAGTGTCTTGACTAGTCTGGTTAAGCAGAAGCTTATCCTAGTCTGTTTAGGATGCTATAGCAAAGTGTCATAAACTTAGTGGCTTACAAAAATAGAAATTTATTTCACATAGCTCTGGAGGTTGAGAATTCTAAGATCAAGAGGCCAGAATGGTCTTGTCTGGTCAGGGGTCCTCTTCTGGGATGCTGACTTCTGGTGTTGTCCTCAAGTGGTAAACAGCAAACAGAGGGAACCAGTTTTCCCCTGATTCTATAAGGGCACCAATCCTTTTCATAAGGGCTCCACCCTCATGACCTCATATGACCCTATTAACTCTCAAAGGCCCCACCTTGTAATACTATCACATTGGTGGACAGAGTTTCCATATAATATGTATTTGGGGGTGGGGGAGACACAAACATAAAGTCCATGACAAGAAACTTTATAACCCTTTAAATACTGAGAAGCTTATAAAATTACTTTTGTTTTTCCATTTCAAATAGAATATACAGCATTGGAATTATTTTTTAATTTAACATCCAGTGAAATTGAGGTAATATTTGACTTCATTTCACTGTGATATAATGATACTCAAAAACATCTGGACCTTTATAGGTTTTATACTGTTTTACTAAATTATGTCAAACTGCTCTGCTTTTGATTTTCTTCTCTGTCTTCCAAGTTATTGAAACTTTCCCCTTTAGATCCACTTAAGCAATATAACCATGATTATGGGAATCTTCCTAAACTATTACATGCTTCCCTGGTTTAAAAATGAGATAGAAAATTGTTCTTGTTTATGACTTCTGGACATCTCCGCCCTCTGGGTGGTTTTGCTTTTTTTTTTTTCCTGCTCAGCTCTGAGCTATAAGCCTTATGGCTCCAAGCTGCCTCCTCCACCTTCTGGTTTATTTGCTACTGGCTGGTTTGGTCCTACCAGGCACTGAGATGGGGAAGGGAGGGACTGAATGGTGGAGGGAAGGGGTAAGCCAGCTTTGTCTTCTTCTGCCAGCCTCCAGTGACAGGGGTGATGTGATAATCCTACATCCCCAGAGCGGGGCCACTGGGCTCAGCTTCAGCTCCCAACACCCACTGGCTTGGGTGCAGTGGCTTCCTGCTGATGCTAATCTCCGGGTTCTCACCCTTTTCTCTGTGACCCATCCTAGCTTCTCCTGTATCTGTGCTATGGTTTGCCTGTCATAAATTCTTTCCTGTTATATATATTTTCCAAGTTATACCCTGAGTCAATGACCCAAGGTCATTCTTGGAAGGAACAGATTCTTTTCTGAGTCATACATGGCCAGGACCCTTCTGTGACTCTTCTCTTGCCCCAAAGTTATGCTTTGGCCAATATTCTGATTGCTATCTTGTGCCTCCCCCTTATAGAGTCTCAAAAGATACCTTTGCTTAGCTTGAGGAATGGGGGTCTCATTATAGTGTCTTGGGCATCTGGAGAAATTTGCAATTTTTATGATGTGAATTTTGGCTTAACTCAAATACATCAGATATATAAGAAAGTTGTATCAAATTTAATAGAGAAATCCATTCTATTTTTACATGGAGTTTTTCTTTTAGGTTAATTTATACTTAAGGCCTCTCTTTTCTGACTCCTCACCCTCCCAAATAGAGACACCGTGAATTATGTAATTAGCAAACATAAGAGAGGAAAAAGGACCTATCCTATTTGCCCTTTTTTGTCTTGCTTGGAAATTGGTCTGAAAGAACCATTCATTCTGATTTCCTAAGTGAGAAGTTTTCAAGGACAGGGCGAGGCTGACGCTGGCAGTCCCATCAGTAACTGGCTGTGTTTAACTCCAGGCTGCTGAACAGGGGACCCGTGTGTGCAGGGAGGGACGCTGTTCTGTGCAAACAGCCTGACTAACGTAAAAGCAGCTATTTTATTCCCCGTCCTTCAACCCCTTGCTCTACCTCCTAATCAATGCCAAATGTGAAGATAGGCAAGACACCTATCAACTCTTTCAAAATCCTAATACCAGTAGACAGAGCAAGATTTCAATTTACATTCTCACTGGCTGGTATTTAATTGTCTCAGGCCAGAATTCCAACATCCTGTATTGGTAGTATCAAACAAAAGAGACTTAAATGCTCTAATAATTTCCAAGAGAAAAGAAAATGACCATTTGGGGGATCATATACCTTTCAAACATCTCATAATAATTTATTTTATAAGAAAACCACCTGCAGGAGAAAGGTGCATTATCATTTTATTCAAATGGGTGTTGTTCCCATAACACCAGTGGGTTATGAGTCTTTATCCAGTTCAGGCTTTGAGAGAAAAGACATGGTGGTCCCCTGCATCCACTCTCAGTTCCTAAAATCTCTGTGGTTGGTATCAGAGTGAAAGTATTCCTCCAAGTGTCCAGAAATTTTAACTTTTCTTTCATATGTTTTTATCTTCAAGAAGGAGCAGCTGGATGGGCACTGCACGAACTGTCATAGCACCTGCTGGAGCCTCTGGAAGCCCATTAGGGGAGAGGCAGGCTGGGAAAAGGCCAATGTTTGGATGCTGGTTACTGGATAAGGGCAACCTACAGCCTTGAATATTATTCTCACTCATTAGTTATCTATCCCAAATACTTCATACATGGAAGAAAAATACATAGTAAAACGCACAGTGAGTTACAGAACATTCTGACCCACCTGTGCCTGAGACAGATTGGTGCCAGTCCTCATCCTGTGAAATGGGAGACTCTTTGGCCAGTGCCCAGCCATTGTATCTAGACAATGGTACCTAGATTCTGACGTTTTAGATGACCTCAGAAATCCACATACAAGTCTCAAAGATAAACCTAATGTTAACAATTATATTGACATTGTAAAAAATTTATCTTGACATTCTTTGATTTTCTGAAAAGTGAAATTATTAAACTGCAGTGGGCTTTAAAATGCACCCCACCAAAGATACCCACCTCTTAATCCTTGAAACCTGTAAATGTTAGCTTAAATGGCAAAATAAGAGGCGGGGGATCTTTGAAGATGTAATTAAGACTCTTTGAGGGGTGGAAGGTTATTTAGGATTATCTGGGTGGGCACTGAATGCAATTACATGTGTCTTTAAGAAGGGGTCTACAACTCACACAGAAGAGCAGAAAGCAGTATGACCCTGGAGGCAGATAAAAGAACAATGTGGCCACTAGCTTGGGAACGCAACAGCCTCCAGAAGCTGGAAGAGGCAAGGGACCAATTCCCCCCATGCCTCCAAAGGCAGTGTGGCCCTTGCTTTTGGCCCAGTGAAACTGATTTCACACTACTTTCTGGCCTCCAGAATGGTGAGGGAATAAATTTCAGGTTCTTTTAAGCCACTAAATTTATGGCAATGTATTACAACAACAATAGGAAACTAATACATAAACTATTGACCTTTACTTGCACTCTAATTGGACATTTAGTTCCCAACTAAATGACCCCAGTTGTTGTCAATATGTCAGGTACACACACAGGCCACTCTCACTGCATACAGTGGACTGTCTAAAATAATAAATTCAGCCTATGACAAGTACTAAAAACAAAACAAATTTAATTGACTTTGAAATGTATTAAATTGATTAAAGTGAAGATAGAAAAAAATTATGTAATTTCACAACTACTTTTTTCACATTTTTTATCATTTTTCAAGTATAGTTGTGTACTTATTATTTTTAAAAAAACCCAATACTTACAGTCCATAATATATTTTTCATGTGTGTTTGAGAGTAAGTATATATATACAAAAATACATAAACATGTATGTGAGCTTTTATCTAAAATGTTAAGAAATTATAGTTTTAAATGCTGCAATATTCTTTTTACTGGAAATTTCTAATCAATTGCTTCCATTTTCTTTTTTCATTGTTGTTCAAGTACGGCTGTCTCCATTTTCACCCCACCACATCCCCCCAACCCCCATCCAGCCTCCCACCCATGAACCTACCCCCTTTGGCTTTGTCCCTGGGTCCTTTATACATGTTCCTTGATGACCCTCCCCCCCATCATCCCTCCCCTCCTTCCCCTCTGGTTACTGTCAGTTTGTTCTTTATCTCAGTGTCTCTGGTTATATTTCGCTTGCTTGTTTGTTTTGTTGATTAGGTTCCACTCATAGGTGAGATCATATGGTATTTGTCTTTAACTGCTTGGCTTATTTCACTTAGCGTAATGCTCTCCAATTGCTTCAATTTTCTTCACCTTCCAACATCCTCACTCAAAACCATGCAAAAATTAGAGATGAAAAGTTTTGTTTGTTCATGTAGTTTCTATTTTATTATATTGTGGCATTCTTTTCTATCCATACCTTCCAGAAACTTCTCTCAGGTTTAATTAAATACAGTGGAGGACTTTTTCCAAGGATTGCACAAGGCATTGCTTCTCTTGTTTTATTAATTTATTAAACTTAGAAATATATGAGCTAAATAATGAAGCATCAAAATATATGAAGTAAAACCAGTAGAAAAATAGTAAGTTACAAAGCTGAAATGTATAGAAACTAAAATCAATGAGAAATTGCAACAGCTGATAATGTCATTTTGTATTTGGAAAAAAACAAACAAGAGAATCAACTGAGAACTGCTATAATCAATAAAATATTCAGGTGAATATTTTAAAATCAATAAAATAAAATATTTATAAAATATTGAGGTGAATCCATACAAAATCAATTTGTAAAATAGTTTTGTATATCAGGTACAACCAATTAGAAAATAAAATTTTTAAATATTAAATCACAGTATCAACTGAAATATAAATTACATTGAATTAATTTTAGCAATAAATTTATAAAGCTTTCCTCAGAAACTACTATGGAAAGGGAGAATTTGAATTTGCTTAGAAACTTTGGCGCTGGTAACATTTTTAAGCTATAATTTGCTCTGATCCACATGGTTGTCAAACAGAAAACAGACAACTGTTTGCTTTCTCAAATAGCCTCGGGATATTCAGTGAAACAAAATGTCACTCATTCGTGCAAATCTCTGTCTGATGGGCTAAATCTTCCTTGTAACAGAGGGAACAGAAGGATTTCTAGCCTTTAAAATGGAAACAAATAATTTCTCCTTGATTTTTCTCCCCTGGAAAATGTGAGCTTGATTATGGTTTGTGCTGTACATCGTGTTTACGTCTCCACTGATTCCAACCTGAGTCCCTGATTACCTGTTTAACATTCAACATAATCCTGTCATTCAGATGTTTGGATGTTTAAAAGTGGCCGCTTCTAGGCTTTAGCTGCATGTAATTTGGCACCCTGTTTCCCATAAATGCCATGTCCCTGTTTTATGGGATTTTAAACAGGTTTAGGGACGGGTTTTGGATGGAGGTCAGCCTACTGACTGAGAGCAAAGTGGCCGAAGCCAAGAGAAAGTCCAGGAATGATTCATGGTGCATCCACACCGCGTGGGGCTGGCAAGTCGAGGGAGACGGCTCTGTGCTAGCAGACTGGAACTAAATTCTCTGAAATTCCTGAGCTGCCAGAAATTGTCATGGCGGAGTTTGATGAAGAAGCCATCCTCAATTGGATGTGTCTCTCCACTAGAGTAGCGTTTTTTTCGGACCCCGAAAGGCCTCCTTAGACACATTTTTCTGACTACTCTTTTCTGTTTCCTTGACAAAGAAAAGCATTGACCCCAAGGGTCCTGAGTGAGGACTTCAAACTAAGCAAGATTCCAAGTGGGTAGTTACACTGGGTTCAGATGGAGATTCATTCCATCTGCCAGGTTGGGACCGCTGCCCCACGTTGTCAAGGAACTATAGCACCTCTGCCAAGATTCCTGCACTCCCTGTCCTGCCCCTTCTCTGTCCTGTGACCCTCTTATTTCCAAGCGAAATACCTACTATTCCAACATACACTACAACAATCACCCTCAATCCCACTCCATTAACATCAGATTTGTCCGTGCCATTAAGGAGCAAAAGTAACTTCTGCCATACAAATGCCATTTAAATCTAATGGGAATCGATTTCATGCCTTCAATACTAAGGGGAAGTAGCCAGATTAACCTTGAATCACAGAAATTCTAGAACCTTCTTTACTTGTCACATACTAAATCTCTAGTTTCACCTCTTTTTTAAATTATTTTTAGCAGAGCATGAACACCAGATACCATCCTGACATACTTCTCTCAGGATAATTCTAAATCAATTGATTATCCCTGAATTGGCACCAATTCATAGAAATTATGAGGTCTTCAGTAACTAAAACATGTTAAGCATTTTTGACACATGAATGAAAAAAAGTAGGCATATAAAACCTTGGTTTGGATTTACTTTATAATTTGAAGAAAATCATTACCCATGTTTGGAAAGGGTGGCTGAGAGTAAAAAGGCACCTGCGTGTCCTGTTTCTCCGGACCCTCTCAGCACTTGTGAGATAATGTTATGTCGGTGTCCCACTCTAAAGGTGAGACACTGCAGTGTAACTCTGTTGAGTACATTTTCCTAGCACCCCACAGAGGGAGGAGAAGTTGGTATATAACTGTAGGCTTATCCGACTCCTGAACCTCAATCTCTTCCACTACACTGTCCGCATATACATACACGTGCATATATACATAAACATGCATAGAGACAGAGACAGAGAGAGACAGGGATACTTTAAAATGGAGCCAGAGCTATCATCCCAGAGGCCCTGCCTTGTACATCTTATGCCTCAAACCTTTGCAGTGTTTAAACAGGACAACATAGCCTTCAGACAGGGCCTCATGCAAACTTGTGCCTCACAGAACTGTTTGTAAGGATGAGAAAGCAGATGTTATAACCATCAGACTGATAATTATAGGACTGAAAATTAAAGACATTGTTTAGAACTAGCATCACTCTGTTAGATTATCTGCACCAATAGAAATGCCGTCCTTTACTGACGTAGTTTTTCCCCTTCCCTTTCTCACAAATACCTCTTGCCTTTGTCTCCTGATCAGAACTTTATTTGAGCTTCTGCCTGAATCAGTGATCCCCGAATAGCTGTTCTTTTTTGATGGCCGATAAATGCTTGTTGCCTCTCACTTTGGCCTTTTACCATTCGGTTATCAACACTAGAAGGATGTTTAAACTCCCTTGGTAGTCACCAAACCATGTTATCATCCACCTACACATTTACTGAACAAAGACCTAAACACTTTCCAGGTGCTTGTAACACAGGAGACATGCTGCTAAGCATTAGAGAAGATCTGGTCGCACATCTGTTTATAGAACTCATAGTCAGCGAGCATTGATTATGCACCTCAGGTGTGCCCAGGGCTGGAACAGATGCTGAGAATACAGAACTCTTGCCTTTAAGCAGCTCATACTCTATAGGTATAAGGAGCAGTCAGTGGGAGGCATGAAAAACTCAATAAAATTATGTCAGGTAAAGCCAAAATGTTACTCAAACTAGCAAGCAAAGCAGGCTTGGTAAGATGACTGCAGGTGGAAATGAGGGGTCAGAGGTGGGCGGGCAGGTGAGAAGGTAGTCTGTAAACACAACAAAACTGGTTTCTGTCCATATGGACCAAAACTGTAACTAAAGGAATCAATAAGCGAAGTAATCATGATCCATGAGGCAGAATCAGAGGAGGATGGGAGTCAGGATGATGGCGGAAGGGCTGTCCCTAAAAGGGTGTTCTGTGGGCCTGTGCTGAGTGGGTGCTGGCACCTGAGGGCTGAGGGTTGAGAAGGAAAGAACTGAGCTAGTGGGGCAGGCACAGCCCAACAGAGACAGTGCCGCACACAGGTCTGAGGGGACAAGAGCTTGGCTCCTCCAAGGACCTGAGAGAAGCCCGTGTGATTAGTGAGTAGAGAGTGCGTGGAGAGTGGAGCAGGAAGGGCTAATGAAGGGTCTGAACCCTCCAAACATAGAAAGTAGCACCACGCCTTTGTTCTTAGTTCTTCTGAATGGCTCAGTGGCTGTACGGCTTTCACCTTCCCTCTCCCAGGTTTTCGCTGGCCACTCGTTCCAGCCACAGTTCTCAGACTGTTTGTCTAATACCCTCCCAATGAGGCATCCAGAACTAATGCCAAAACACTAATGAGGCCAGAAGAACCACAGGGAAAGGTCCTCACTCCCTTCACCCTGGATGCTTGAGGTACGTCAGTTCAACTCAGTGTCCCTGCATGTGGCATCCATACAACAAAGAGGACTCACCATGATCCTTATCAGCTAAGCCCTTCCCCCCACCACACACACACATATCTCTGTAGGCCAGGGCTCCGTGACTCTGCTCTGGAGCAGTGGACTTTATCATAACCCCCACAATTGGATGCTCTGCCTGACAGCTGACACTGTGACCACAGTCCTGGCACTGCTTGTTGGTGATGAGAACAGAAGGGAAATTCAGCTCTGAGAACTGAGCCCGCCGTTTGAGCTGCACCCCAGGTGAACAGTCACCGCTGAACCCACAGAGGCAGTGTCCTCTCTCAGGAGCTTTGCAAAAAGGGGCGCCAGGCAGGATGCTGAACGTGGCCGTGGCCAGGTCGGGCAGGAAGTGTGAGATCCTTCTGGCCACTCCTCCAGGGAAGTGGGACCCCACGGGTGTGTTCCACTGTCTTAGTGCGAATGTGGAGAGTTCTGGTTATGGGCCAGAAATGTCTGGCCTTTATTCTCCAGAAACTAGAAAGGCATGTAACAAAGGATTAAAGAAGAATTCGGAAAAGTTAACCAGTGGAAAGGTTGAGGATGAACTGAAGATAATTCAATTTTCTTTTTTTTTTAAAGCCAAGAAAGAAGTCAATTTTGAGTAACCTTTGATTTAGGTCATGGGTAAAATAAGAATCATAATTATGATACGTGTTAGGTGTAAAATGCATCACTAGTTTTGTATGACAGCACATTTGTGTTTTTCTAAAAGAAACATTCAGTTCAAGGAGTGAGGGAAAGAGTTTTGCACCAATATTATTCTTACTCGACATGAATGGCAACGAACGAGGTGAGGTGGCTTTTGTAACACGCAGAATGAGCAAGACACAGCCTGACAGTAAAATTATGGGAGGATGGTATTTTGTAACAAATGTCATTTTGCTAACCGTTCACTATATAATATACTCACGTGCTTCAAAACCTGTCCTCTCACCTCTGGGCCCAGATGGTCGATCCTTATCAGCCCCTCTCCGCAGCAGTTTTTCATTCTTCGGCATCTTTCCAGTACTTCTTTGTAGCAAGCAGTCTGGCTGCTGCCTTCTCTCCCGTATTCATTTTCTAGGGCTCCCAAAACAAAGTTCCACAGATTGGGCAGCATAAGTATCGAAATTAATTTTCTCATGGTTCCGGAGGCTGAAAGTTCAAGATCAAAGTGCCAGCTGGGTTGGTTTGGGCTCAGGTCTCTCTCCTTGACCGACAGACAGTCGTTTCTTCCCTTGTCCTTACACGGTCTTCCCTTTGTCTGTGTCTGTGTCCTAATCTCTTCTTGTAAGGACAAGGGTCATGTTGAATTATAGCCACATCCATATAAACTTATTTTACTCTAATCACCTATTTAAGAACCTTGTCTCCAAATACTGTCATATTCTGAGGTCCCAGATTTTAGGATTTCAAAATACAAATTTTACAGGGATAGAATTCAGCCCAGAACACCTGCTCTCAGTTTCTCAAATTCTAGTAGATGAAATAACTAAGCAGGACAGGATGGAGGCAAACCCAGACCAAAGAAGGCACCACAACATCTATGCTGGGAAGTGGTTCCCTGGGGACAACAGTGACACAGGGTCAGCAGGTGGCCACACCGTCCTTATACCTGCCTAGTGCTTCCAGTTTGAACTGGGCCATCATTACTGTGACCTTTTTAGCATTATCGTTGTAGGTTACCTGGGAACTGAGCTCCGGTCTGCTTTAATAACCTTGTCTTACAAAGTCCTAAGTTGAAAGAACATGTGTAGGAAGAGTTGGGAGACACGCTTGATACAGATACATCCGGCAGATGTTTCTAAAACCAGCTTTTCTGTCTTGGGTAGCGAGGTGAGTAGCAGCTTTGCAGGAGCTTGGACATACGGGTTGGTCGTTCCTCATTGGTCACTTCATGGAGGACACTGACTTTCAGTGCTTCTGGCGCGCTCATTACGTATGTTCATATTGTTTTGCAATTATAAGCAGATTTTCAGCACATTAAAAGAAATTTAGAAAATAGAAAGGTTTTAAGAGTGTATAGCCCCACCAATTTTAGATACAAAGGATAATCTTAAAATATCACTCCCTATTTTAAAGTATTATTTGAACAAATCAGTGCAGCTAAGATCTCAACTTAAATGGGAAAATATTAGAATCGTGGAATGGCAGAATCTTAGAATGGCAAAGGTGTTATCAAAATACTATGTGTTCGGAACTGTCAGGCCTGGAGGAGAAAAGCAATCGCAGGAAAAAGCAGAGGCCAACCCCCAAAGGTGCCACACACCTCCCCGCCGGGTGGATTGGAGACCTTGAGAGGGCTGGTCAGAGGGGCCCCACCTGCTGTTTCAAAACTCTATGGCATGTTCTCACGAAACTATAGGCTTCTTCCTGTCCCTTCTGGAGGGGGACACTGGGTGACATTGAACCAAAGGGTCTCAGAAATGAACCTGTTTTGGGAACTTTACATCAGTTAAATATTTTCTAAATGATCGATAAAACTACTCTGTTTTGCTAGAGGAGGAGTGAAAAAGATAACACAGGCATAAATATTGCTCGGTGCCTGGGAAAGGACTCGGGATAGTGCCCGGCAGCAGCGTGCCTCTCAAGGATGGGGGCAGGGGAGCTCCAGGAGGTGCTGGCTGGGCTTGTCAGCTGCAAGATCACATGCTTAACTTCAATGTTCCCTAGACAAGAATCCAAGAATAGAAAATACGCAGGCTGCGAACAAGTGCAATTTGTCAAACTGTTGCTTACATTAATACTGGATCCAAACGAGCTATTGAGTAGAATGCTTATTTATTTTGCAAACATTCTACATTTATTATATAAACAAAAAAGCAAAATTTATATAGATAGGCCTACCTTACAAAAGCAAAGAAACATCGCATTAATTTTGATACTTTTTGTTTGCTTTTTCATTAAGTCACAAAGAAATAAAGTAAATCACATGTCTGAACCCCCCTGCCTTCTGCTCTGGTCACATCATCTCTTAAACCTGGGGTACATTCTGTTTTACGAGAACAAACTGTTTCTTCTAATGTTTCCAAACTCAGGATTTTCATTTGAATTGGCTTCTTAAAATGCATCCCCAAGGAAAGATGTTGTAAAAGTATACACTGTTTTATTACATTTTCAATCATCAATTTGTCTGACCTACTTTTTTATGGAACTGATAATATAAATTTACACTATGATCCTTTCAGTGAAAACACATCTTGCTACTACTGGCCAATCATCACCTTTCATACAAAATAGAAGTTGTGCATGTGAGTCCCAGATATTTAAAATCTTAAAGGCCTAGATTATTATTCTAGCCATGCCATTTATATAAACCAAAATGCTATGAAATTCCTCTAACACCCATAAAATTACCACATATATAAAAGAACTATCTGTTAAAACTTATAAAAATCGTTTCAGAGACAGAAAAAAATTGAGTAAATTAAGAATATCATTTATTATTCAGTACAAAATCAATATGTTAAGAGCATTGCTTCCCTTCTGATAACTATGTAGAATAAAGGTGATTTTCATATAAATTACAATCATCTTTAGAAGTACATATAGACTATTTAATAAGTGATTTAAAAAACAACTTAATATTTTATTAAGATATAATTGAATTATAACATTGTATAAGATTAAGGAGTACACTGTGCCGATTTAATACATTTATCTGTTATAATATGATGGCCACCATGGCTTAGCTAACAGCTCTACCATGTCACACAAGTGTCATTTCTTTTTTTGTGGTGAGAACATTTAAGACGTAGTCTCCTCACAAAATTGCAATACAGGATACACTATTTTTGGCTGTAATAATTATGCTTCATAGCCGATCCTCAGAACTTATCTACCAGTTGCAAGTGTGTGGCCTTTAGCAACATCTCCCCACTGTCCCTCACCCTCTTCCCCCTGGAAACCACCATTAGACTCTCTGTTCCTAAAAACCTGGCTCTTTAGCTCCCACATATAAGTGAGAGCATTCAGCGTTTGCCTTTTCTCTGCCTGGCTCATCTCAGTCAGCACAACGCCCTCAAAGTCAGTCCATATTGTTGTAGTAATAATAATAATCAACTAGAAAAAGGTAATATGTTAAAACTATGTCTTGGCCTGTAAAATTTGATTCTAAATATATGTAATTATGTAGATTAACAAATACAACAATTATCGTGCTGCAAATCATATGATTGACAAAGTCAGTAATTAAATAACATTGGGAAAGAGACTGCATTGCCTTTGACGCAGAAGGGAAAATATCACTAATATAACATGTAATTATTTGTAAAATGAAATAATTTACATGAAAATCTATAAACTATACTTCAAATATCATAACTAAATTCAAGGAAAGTTTATTCTCAATTTCTCCCCTAGATTTTTAATAGAAATTAGGTATTTATTAAATCTATAAAAATTGTCCTATATAAAAGAATACTTGAATAAAGAGAGTGTTACTGAACAGAGTTCCAAGGGGGGGCAATATTTGGCCCACCGAGGGATGCCAAAAAACTGTTAACAGAAAACAGGGGCCCTTCCCTTGGACTGTATACTAATACCTACTGGGCTCATCTGTCCACTGCCAATTGGAAAGACATTTCTCAATGCCAGAGATCTGTGAAAAGGAAATAAAATGTTTATTTAACGCTATTTAGACCTAATGCCTTCATTAAAACATCAAAGTCCTTTAGGGTGTACACCTACATACACACACACACAGTGCTCCCTTCTCCCACTGTCCCAACTCCAGGTACCGTAAATCAAGACAAGAACACATCCATTTTTTCCAGGCCGCTGGTATTGTCAGCTGTGTTGATGTCCAGGCAGGATCTCCAATTAACCCAAAGTCATGTGGCACCTTCCACTGGCAAGAGTTCTTTGTACCAAGTTCCAGTCAGTCTCTCCTGCTTCCCAGGCCACGCAGCCAAAGGGAGCACCCCATAGCCATGTGGGCCTCTTCTACCAAAGCTGCAGGGGTCTGCACTCCACCAAAAGCCCCTGTCTTTCTTCTTCACCTGGCCACAGGGATCTCCATTCTGGCAAAGCTGCATGGTTTTCCCTTACACCTGGGAAAGAGGGGGTCCTCACTCTGCCCCAAACCGCATGGCTCTCTCTAATGGCTGCCGCGTCTGGGTTTTAAATTCCTGCACCAATCTTCCTCTGTACCCCTATTTCCGACTCCTCCCACAATCAGCCACACCTGCCGGTATTTCTGTATTATTACAAGTTTACTGGGCTGCCATCGTTAGTCTGGGCAGGTATGGCCCCATGTCCTAGAGCCAATCCTCTCCAAGCTCCCAAGCAGGTGCTGTAACTTGGGGGACCTGCCCCCCAGTTATATCTTGGGGGAAAGTGACTTCATCCCCCTAGCTCCAAGCCTGGCCACAGCCATTTAACGTATCCAAGTGACCCACCAAAGGCTATAGATATGTTAAATGACCATGCCAGGGATTAGCTGCAGGGCTGTGGCTGTACAAAACAGCCCTGCATGTTCCTGCTCCATGTGTCCCTTCCCCCAACTCACACCTGTGGGGGGAAGGGATGAGGACATCTTATATGTCTCGCCAATATTCCTATACACTTTGAGTTCTGGACACCATTCCAAATCTTTTTTGGGGGGCCCCCACTTGGCTGCACCCTTTATGAAAAGGAATGTAATGCACTTTGGGCATTGAAACAGTTTCTGAAGAACCTTGATCAAACTCTCTTAGTCTAGGAATGACCCAAAATGACCTCTAGAACTGCTAGGTTTGTCTAGTCATCTGGTGTGCAATTCACAGCCCAGCAATCTTGGGCAACTGATGAAACTTTTTAGTATCACACCAACTACTCCCCTAATGTGAGGCAATGAAGAAAATATGTCCTCACGTAGCAGTTTTATTTCCCATGTGCGTGTGTATGTATGTGTGTGTGTTCAATAACATAAGCAAAAGGAAAGGTAATTGATTTTCCTTTTACAGTTTTTATTGTACCTGAAAAAGGATCTACCTAGCAGCTTAACTTTTTTAATTACTGTGAAAGTGATGTTAAAGCATGATTCATCCTGGACCAGGGGAAACAGAAATAGAATCGGCTCAGTCAAGTTGAGTGTGCCTGGTTTTCAACTCCAGATATAATTCTCAAAGTCAAGAGACTGAAAAACACAAGGCTTAGCTGAGAAGAGAAATGTCTACTATTCAGATTGACTTAAAAATTAACATAAGAAACGATTGAATTGCAGAGTTTTATATAACAACAAATCCCATTCTGTAAATTAATCTAATTCTCTCCTGGCCACAAGTGACTGGAGAAGGATTCAATCTTTTATCCTCACCTCTTGTTCCTCTCACTTGTGGTAAGTTAAATTGTGTCTCCCGCAAAATGTATACTGAAATCCTAAACCCTGGTGTAATGGGGTGCAGTCAGGAGGGGGCCCCTAAAAAGGGTTGAGGATGGGGTCCAGAGCTCAGGGTGTCCAGGAAATATTAAGATGTTCCTCACGGCCCCCCAGGTGTCAGTTGGGGAAGGAACAAATGGAGCAGGGCCATTGAGAGTTCTTTTGCATAGCGATGGTTTTGCAGCTAACCTCTGGAATGGTATTTAACATATCTATAACCTTTGACTGGTTTCATAGATATGTTAAATAGATGTGGCCAAGTTTTGAGCCAGGGAGAAGGGAGTGGCTTCTACCCAGAATGTAACTGCGGGGCAGGTACCCCGCCCGAGTTATAGTGCCTGCATGAGTCCATGCCATGGGGCCACACCTGCCCAGACTCACGATGGCAGCTAAGTAAACTTGGAATATACAGGAATGCTGGCAGGTGTAGCCGATTGTAAGAGGAGTAGGAAATGGGGCTGCAAAGGAGGACTGGTGCGGGGATTTAAACCCAGACACGGCAACTACTGGGGAGAGAGCCATGCAGTTTGGGGCAGAGTAAGGATCCCCTCTGGGCAAGGTGAGGGAGAGCCACTCGGTTTTGGCAGAGTATGGACCCCTATGGTAGAAGAGGCCCACAGGGCTTTGGGGTGCTCCATTTGGCCGCATGGCCTGGGAAGCAGGAGAGACTTTGCCTGGAAAAATGGATGCGAAGAACTCTTGCCAGTGGACCATGAGAAGGTGCCACATGACTCTGGATTAATTGGAGATCCTGCCTGGACGGCGACACAGCTGACAGTGCTAGCGCAGATGTGTGCTGTTTTTCCTGAGATACGGTACCTGGAGTTAGGACAGAGGGGGAAGGAAGCGCTGTGGGCGTCTGTGGTTATCCTAAAGGACTTTGATATTTTTATGGGGGCATTGGGTCACTACTTTAAGTCTGTATAGCATTAAATAAGCATTTTGTTTCCTTTTCACAAGTCTCTGGTATTGAGAGATGCCTTTCCTCTGGTGGCGGACAGACGAGCCCAGTAGGTATTAGTATACCATCCTTGGGAGGGGCCCCTGTTGTTCTGTAGCAGTTTTTGGCATCCCTCGGTGGGCCAAATATTGCCCCCCCAGGACCTCTATTCTGTAACACTGGTACCTCCAACTATGACTTTATTTGGAAATGGGATCTTTGCAGATTTACTCAAGTTGAGATGCGGTCATGCTGGATCAGGGTGAGGCCTCAACCAAGGACAGGTGTCCTTACAAGAGGATGAGAAAATATACCTACAGGGAAGCAGGTTCTGTGATAGGGAAGCAGAGATTGAAGAGATGCTTGTACAAGCCAACATATGCCGTGATTACCTGCAACCACCTAAAGCTAGTAAGAGGCAGGGAAGGATTCTCCCCCAGAAAACTCAGAGGGAGCAAAACCCTCTTAATACCTTGATTTTGGGCTGCTGGCCCCCAGAACAATGAGAAAATTCCTGGGTTTTGTCCACCCAGCTTGCAGTATTTTGTTATGGCAGTCCTAGCAAATAAGTACCCCGTTTCTTGAGCCAGTTCATTCAGTGGTTTATTTCTCAGCTCAGATGTAGGCACTCTCTGTGTTTGCAAGTATCTAACATCCCAAAGTAAAAGGGGTTTTCACTTACCTACCCAAAACTCTGGCCTTGATTTGAACACTGAGTATGAGGGGTCCATGGTCCTGTGCCAGGCTGTGGTGATGCCAGGGCCCCTTGTTTGGGCTGTTTACTGTGGCTATTTCACGGCTGCACTTATGCTGGTAGGCCCTACACTTCTGGGGCAACCCTTTAAACTCACTCCCCAGGAATAGCACTGCTGATGGAGTCAGCTGTCTTTCCCATCCTACAGAGGACGAGGAGGCCCTGTTCATATTTCCCAGGAACTGAGCACAATCCGGCCCATTTTCCCCATGAATGCCTCTGCACTGACCATATTTTTCTAACATAACCAAATTGCACCATCTGATCACTATGCCTTCATCAATAGATATCTTCATTCTTAACGTGCAGCTATTAGGTGAATGTATTTGTTTATGACTTCTCCTTCATTTTGGAAAAATAGAGGAACATAAGAANGAGATCCTGCCTGGACGGCGACACAGCTGACAGTGCTAGGGCAGACATGTGCTGTTTTTCCTGAGATACGGTACCTGGAGTTAGGACAGAGGGGGAAGGAAGCGCTGACTTCTCCTTCATTTTGGAAAAATAGAGGAACATAAGAAAGATCAATAGCTTTTAGAAATCATAGACCCCTTCCTTTTGCCTCTTATTCATACTTCTCATTTAAAATATATGCCCTTCTTTTATCTCTGACTGGTGTCAGTTGAAGTCATAGGGATTGAACCCACTGTGCACTCTAAAACTTTGAAAAATTGAAGCATACATCTAACTTTCACATTTTCCAGTGAACTCCTGCTACACAAGCCCCTCCCACACAAAAGCTTGTGGACAGAGGCATGGAGATTAGAAGGGGGCAGTACTTCCTGAAAGTCACCTGAGAAGTTAGCACCCAGGTACATAGTAGACTCTGTTTGCATAGTTATTTGCCCCCAAACTAATGGAGTAACATAACAGATGATACCAGCTGCAGCTGTGAACCTGGGGACCTGATTGGGCTAAACATGCAATGGTTCACTCATGCCTTAGTGGGGTCAGCCAGGGGCTGAGCTCAGCTGGGAAGCTGGATCTCTCTCCATACATAGTCTGAGGTCTTCTCTCTCCAACTGGGCCTGTCTTCATGGTCTTTCTGTGTGGTCCTTTCTCATGGTCTCTTTGCAGTTTTGCCTCCTATGGTCGCTCCTCGTGGTTCCTCCTTGTAATCACTCCTTGTGGTTTCTCCTGATCGTGTCTCCTAACGGTGTCTCAAAATGGTCTCTAGCAGGGTAGCTGGTCTACTTATATGACAGGTCAGGGCTCAACAAAACCTAGAGAAGCTGTTAGGGCTTCTTATGGTTTAGGCACCAAGTTGGCACAGGTCACTTGTGCCTTGTATTATAGCAAATAAATAAATAAACAAAAAATAGGGTCTTCCTGATTCAGTGTGAGAGAAGACCACCCAAGGAAGGGGTGGTTCATCTGGGGTCTTCCTTGCAGAGCAGCTGTTGCTACTGGCTCCAAAGGAACTGTAAGTCATTAGACCTCGTGGCTCCAGTGACATGGCTGTGTGTGGCTGAGCTAGTGTGTGGCTCCCACACTGACTGTTCACAGCCATCTCCTCATCACTAGGGGTCCCACTCATTCAGAGTTATGAACACCAGCAAGCAACACACAACTAACACTGTCCATAGGATATATATCTCCTGCTGCCTCCCCAAGAATGCCATAATATAAATTAATGCAATACTGAAAGTTATTAAATTGCCAATACACCAACTACACGATATTTTTTTTGAACCTCACAAATATCTTTTAAGCAAAAGATGTTAAGACAATAGTTTATACTGAGGACTGACTTTATCCAGCTTTTGCTATGTGAAGATGTGAGTCATTTGCATTTAATATGTAATTTAATTAAAAGAGGATAAGGTCTATTTTGCATTAGGGAAATCCAAGAACAGCAACCATAAAAATAAGAAGCCTAACTTCAGGATTTCTCTGTGGTCGGTCTCTCCAATAACTTCCCCACCCTCAGTAAGTAATTACCTAGAATTAACTGTAGTTAATGTTTTTCATAAATGAAGCACAGCCCTGAAAGAGCTATATTTACAAGTAAACTACAGTAAGTGAATAATTGATTAAAGGAACAGGTTAGTGAATATTTCTTAGACTAATTTGTTGAAAGAAAATAATAGGATTTTTAAAAGTTTCCTTAAAATGTTAAAATCTAGTTTCTGTTTTTGTAGTGGAGAGAAAAGGAAGCTTACAAGTTAACTACATGGAAGTCACCTAACCTAATCACAAGTATAGAACTGCACAAGTTTAGACAACCGATCTTAATGGTGTTTAAAAACATTTGGTATAGTATGCATTTGGGAGGGTACCAAATGGTTCAAGTCTCACAAAGACAGCAGAAATAAGTAATATTGTTTTATCCTTCTTATTATTTATTATACATTCTTTTAATTTTTATATATTCTTTTAAATTTTATATGTATTATACCTAATGATTATTATTTTAAGAAATCATTATATTTACTCTTAACCCTTTGAAAAATGCAGAGAAGCACAAGAAAAAATAACAATAGCCTGCAATGTTACTCAGTGGTTAGTTTAATTGTATGATATTTTTCTATTCTACAAAATGTATATAATGCTATTTTAAGATTGTGTTAAAAATTAGCCCTGGTTGGTGTAGCTCAGTGGATTGAGTGTGAGCCTGTGAACCAAAGGGCCCGAGTCAGGTCATATGCCTGGGTTGCGAGCCACATCCCCAGTAGGGAGGGTGTGAGAGTTAACTGTACAATGAGTTTATCTCCCTTTCTCCCTCCCTTTCCTTCTCTCTAAAAATAAATAAACATAATCCTTAAAGATATTTTTTAAAAAATTAATGTGAACACTTTCCTACAATTAAATCTTTTTTCTAAAAATTATTTTAACGGCTCTGTAGCAACACACCATGCAGACATCATGATTTATTTATCCAGTTCTTTATTGTTGGATAGTTGATTTGTTTTTCAGTTTTATAAAGCTATACCAAAATGTTTGGGACACAAGAATGTAGAATTTATTCTCTTCTGTTGATTTTTGTACTTACTGACCTCACTCCTAAAAGACTAAACCTTTGCATGTGGTGTGTCCACCTATAAACTGGGCATTCTTAAACATTTCCAGTTTTAACTTTTTACAATTTGATATATGGAAAAGATTCCACATGTATATTTTAATTTGATCAACACTGACGGAGCACACATTTCACCTCTTGGTGGCATGGTGCAAAAATCACCATCCTTTATCACCTACCTTGTATTTTGCAGAATGACGTCACATCACTGCAAGGAATCTATGACCTTTGAGCTGGCACCCCAAATGCCTCCCCATGGGCTATCTCATCCCTCTACACACTGGCAGGTCCCAGTGCTATGTTATGTGACAGGACCAGGGTCATGGTCATGCATCCCCAGTCATGACTGCCTTTCCAAGGGCAAGTCACTTGGAAGTCTGCCCTCACAACAGTTCATTGTTGCTGTATTAGTATAGATACCCAAATATAACTTGATATTTTTAAATTACATCACATTTTATGTAGTCTTCATAATCCTAACAATCTTAATAACTACTCCATTACTGCAGTAAATGAAACCATTCATTGAACCACCTTTTCTAAAATGTACAGGTTTATTTTCATTCAGAAATAAAGGATATGAGCCTGCCAAGACTGCATTCTCTAATGCAGTTCAGGCAACATTAAGATGCTCTACGTGCTCAGTGCAGATCCAGTTAGACAACCAGTCACTACATATCTGAGCTGCACCGTTTTAACCTCTCCCATTGCTCAGTCTAGAAGTTGAATGCTATCTCTCAGTTTTGATCGATAGATGCTACCTGGGGCAAAGCTATGAGAACTGTTATTAAATTTTCAATAAAATTGTGCTGTAAAAATGTTTTGAAAGTCTCAGTTATTACACTGGCTCCTATTCTCCTGGTATGAATTGTAAAATTTTGAAAACCTTGCATTTTCCTGTCACATTAACACCCCCACAAACACACAAACATGCCGGACACACCCCTCTGAGGTGACAAGGTGACTGGTGTGGGAAGCTTGGGCCCTGCCACCGGTTCCCTTCTTGTCCTCCTCTGACTATGACCTAGTGACATTCACACATACCTCGTGATTGTGTGCTCCACCCTGACCTCTCCGAAGGCACTTGCCCACTGGTCCTCACTTTCTCTGCACCCCCTGCTGCTGGGCACCCCCCATGTGGCCCCCTGCATGGACCACCATGCCCGTGTGTGCGATGAGTCTGCACTTCCACACACTTCTCTGTGGTGTTATCCCGTCTGTGCCTGACTAGTCTTCCAAAATATACATTTTAAGTGACATAATTACTTCTCACAATACAATGTAAAATTTCCACATAAGAACGTTCTTCGAAGTTTAGGAGTGAGAAAGCTCTTTGTGTCACTCAGAATGCCGTAAGTTGCCTCCTTTCTCATAGTTGAAATTCTTTACATATTTTTATTTTCTTTACTGACTTACTAAGATGTCAGTAAGCTCCTATGCCCTGGCTATAAAATTCACTCCCAGAAATTATGCTGATTTTTGTAGTTGTGTTATATATGCTATTTTTTGGTGTGTCTTATTTTTTAGCTGTAAACATAGTTTACTCTTTTCACAAATATTTGTTATAAGCAGTCTCTAATATTCTATGGAATGAGGTGTGACATAAATAATTATATATAAACTAACCAACATAAGATTTTTCCTCTAACATTCGCTATTTAGAATATTTAAAATTGCTTGCTGTCATTGGTAATGGTGCTGAGGTGAGTTGATATATTGCATCTGAGCAAACAGTTTCATTTTATAAATTCTTAAGAGATTTTTGAAACAGCTCAAAGTCTTTAGATACCTTTAGAGCTTTTCCCATGTGTTGCCATACTGATTTCCAAAGGTCACGGGTTCATTATGACACCTGCAATAAACAGCTGTCCTTGTTTCATTTTATATCAGCAAGTTTCTATTTTAAATTATATCAAATACTGTAAAGTTTTTATTGTATAAGTGACATTTTGGTGATTTCTCTCAACTCCTAATTTTCTGTATTATCAATAATATTCTTGAACAAAAATTAAATAAAAATTTTTTTAAAATAATAATATTCCTTTATCGAGATTAGATGACATGAATGTTTCCAAACACTACTGGCCCTCTCATTTTATTTTACTTCTTGAGCTTCATCTGCTTTTCTTAAAGTTGGGACAGCTTCCATGACTCCCAACAGCTGTTCCTTATCCTATTTTACTTTTTATTATTTTTATAATACTATTTTAATAGTTAACTTTTAAAATTCATGAATCCTTTAATATATGCCTAATTATGTTTTAAGATAATCTCATGCACAATAGACTATTTTCCATGTTTTCCTATAATTAGCTACTTTAATAAATTCATCACTTTAGTTTTTAGCTGACTCATTCTGCTAAAATCTGAAAATAATTATAGCTCTAGTCTCCTCATTCCAGTGTTATTAGAAATAAAAAAACATGCTTCATGGTCACTAAAAAACTGAATTTGGCTTGTAGAGGCATGTTATATAATCACACAGCCACTAGGAACCTAATTAATTACCAAGGAATTACATTTACAGATTATTAAAAATTAGAGCTTATATCACAAAACTAACTATAGGTGAAGAAAGAACACTTACTTGGTGATCCGTAACTACTCTTTGTTTGCTTACACTGCTTTCAAGAAGAATAAAAGATGGGAGAAAATTTTCATGTACACTAAATCAGTAAAGTGGGGCTTATTTAAAAGATAGTCTGGATGGTGTTAACCCATGGTAAATGGCACCAGTTCAGCACCAAAAGAAATCCTCAATTTTTGTGCTGTGAAAAAAAGAAACTTGATTTAGTGCAAATTAATTGTGATTCAGCACGGCTGTAAGAACAGCTTGGCTATGGAATGGCTCAATAGTGTTACAAAGCAATTATGAAGCAGCACAGCCGTGGAACAGCATTGGCTGTGAGGACGCCCTAAGGAGAGGTGGCTCTGGAGAGAGACAGCCTTGGAGCGAGGAGGCACTGGGGTGATGCACCTCTGCAGCTCTGCAGCTCTGCTCTGCTCCACCTGCTATAGTCTAAGCCACTCCACTTTACCCTGTGTGGGTGTGCTTCACTTTGCTCCAGTGAGACCTGTTCAGTGTTTCAGCTCTAGCTGGGAAAACACAGTCCTCAATAGAAAGGGAAGTGCACTCCCAGAGCCAGAGGGGAGCTGACTTATATTTATAGAAGTCCCTGTCCTACTCTCTGAATCATTTGTTCTCATGCAGTTGAGGATTCAAAATCCTTGCAGTTGCATTACCCTGTCCAAATAGAGCCACTCTGATTGGTCCATGAAGATGCTGATGGAAATATAGCTGCATAGCTCCAATCGAACTGGGAAAGTCTCAGTCCTATTGTTGAACTGTAATTCCAGGAACTCCTTCATAAGGGCTGGCTATGATGGCAGGAACACAGTGCAGAGAGGCAGACAGTTCAGTTCAACCTTCTCCTTGAGGTGTGTTTTGCTTAAGAGGCCCCTGTGAAATGGCTGCTAGGCTCTGTTCTTAAAATTTGAGCCCAGTTAGCCACCAAGAGCACTGCTTAGTAGGCGTCTTCTTTCTCAGGGTCCACAATGTAAACTTTGAAACAAATAAGCTAAGAAAGAGGAATCAAAATGTTTTCCATTTTGTGAATACCAGTTTTCCTTTGTTTGTGTGATATCCACCAGCTCTATACCTGCACCACTGGAGGGATGGCAGCGTGGATGGTGAGATTGGTGCTGGTGATGGGTCAGGGGGACTGGTGATGCTCAGTGTAGGGAGCAGAAGGACCTGCGTTAACCATGCTGCTCTACAGCCTAAGTAACATCAGAATTTTCAGCTTCATCTATGCTTGTCATCCTAATCAAATGTCAAAGATTTCATGGGAATATAAGAAAAAATCCTTAAAGCCTTTGTATTTTCTTACTGTCAAGATAGAAATTAATCCTAGTTAATCATAAATAGTAATATTCAATAAGTATATGCTAATTAAATTTTATTTTTTAGTTTTAAATTATTTTATTAAATTTATTGGGGTGTCATTGGTTAATAAAATTAGATCGATTTCAGGTGTACAATTCTTATTGTTTTATTTTTTACTGTTGTTCAATTACAGTCATGCCTGTTCCCCCCCATTATTCTCCCCTGCTCTAGCCACCCTCTACCGCCCACAGTCAATCCTCCCTCCCTCTTGTCTTTGCCCGTGGGTCCTTTATACATGTTCCTTGACTTAACCCTTCTTCTTCTTTCCCTTATTATCCCCCTTGCCCCTCCCCTCTGGTCACTGTCAGTTTGTTTGTTATCTCCATGTCTCTGGTTCTATGGTGCTCATTTGTTTGTTTTGTTGATTAGGTTCTGCTTACTGGTGAGATCACATGGTATTTGTCTTCCATCAGCTGCCCTATTTCACTTAGCACAATGCTGTCCAGTTCCATCTATTCTGTCACTAAGGGTAGGAGCGCCTTCTTTCTTTCTGCTGCATAGTATTCCTTTGTGTAAATGTACCCCAGTTTTCTGATCCACTCCTGTACTGATGGGAATTTAGACTGTTTCCAGCACTTTGCTATTGTAAATAACCTTACTATGACCATTGGATTGCATAAGTTCTTTGGAATTGGTATTTCAGGATTCTTAATGTATAATCCCAGCAGTGGAATTTCATGGTCAAAAGGCAGTTACATTTTTATTTTTTTGAGGAAATTCCACACTGTTTTCCACAGTGGTTGCACCAGTCTGCATTCCCACCAGTGGTGCAGTAGGGTTCCCTTTTCTCCGCTACCACGCCAGCACTTGCTGTCCATTGATAGGAAGAACCCTGCAATTCTTAGTTACAGCTTCATTTTTTTTTGAATAATCAAGTCCTTTGGATTCTACCCATGAAACTTTCAGATTCTGCTCATCCCACGGCACTGCCACAGAGCTCTCAAAGCTTCCAATACCACACTTACTATGCCTTCAGCTGTTGGTGGACCTTCCACCCAATCCTGATCACTGCTTCCAGAATTACCTTCGAAAACTGCAACTCAGTTTATGTCAGACTCCTGCTTAAGAACCTCTTCTGCCTTTATTTTAGGATAAATTCCTAATTCTTAATCACCATGTAAAACATAAGTTTGTCACAATAAGAATTTTAAGTCTCATTCTCCCCACCCAATGTAATCCATGTTTTAGCTAAGACCAAAAAATGAGTTTAGCAAATAGAAGATAAGCACTGAAATTGCAACATAATGTGAGGTGATGCTTTTTCATTCAATTTGATATCTGAAATTTAGTTTTAGCCTCTAAAATATATTCTCCTTCTGGAAAAAAGGAAAAAATGATTTCCTTTAAAATTATAGATGTGGAGAGAAAAAAAGAATTTTTGGAACATTTCTTCAGCCACGTTTTAGAAAGAATAACTATTATGCAGGTTCCCGTGATCATCATAAATTGTATTAACATCAGTCTTGTTTCTCCCTTAAGCTAATTGGTGCCCTTGTGGAAATAACACTAGAAGCATATAAGCCAAAATAAATTATAACTTTATTTGTGTTTACTAAACTCTGTTCAAAAATTAACAAAGCAATCCTGATGGAGTATATCATAAACCTGATGAAATTAGTGGTTTTTTTTTTAATCTGAAGCAGTAACACCCATCCTACGCTTTACCCTGGCCTTTGGTGTCGATGTCACACTTTTTTTCTTGCTTTTTAGTTTCTCTAACTTTAACTAAAAGTATTTGTTTCAAGAATACTCAATAGTTTCTTTCAATCAATAGTTCCATAGCATGCTTTTCCCATGCTGTCCAGCCTCAGTTTTAACACTCTTCTTTGTATCTCTGGTTTATCATCCACACAAGAATTTAATAGAGAACAGGGCTTGTTTACTCATCTATGTATCTTTTGGCACATCAAGACATATCAATGCATCCCAAAGCAGGTATTAGGTAAATCTTCTTTTATTGATATGTAATAATTTTAAAGAACCGTTAATACAAAAATGTTTTCTGTTCCATTACTTTTGTTGTGTTTTGATTTATTAGTATTAGTAGCTTTTCAAAAATAATATTGAGATTCAAATGCATTGCCTTCATTTGTAAAAATGGAATTTAAGGATGAATTTGAAAGAATATGGTTTAAATACTTTTGATTTAAACATTATAACTGGGTAGCTGTCCCTTGGTACCCTCAGGAAATTTGTTCTAGGACCCCATCCTTGCCTTGCAGGTATCAAAATCTGTGGATGTTCACGTCCCTAATGTAAAATGGCACAAATGACCCATATTCTTCCATATATTTTAAGTAATCTCCAAGCTACTTCTAATATGCAATACATTGTAAAAGGTATATAAACTAACTACATAGTACACATCAATGACCACATAGCGTTTTAAAAATATTTTTAATCTGTCGTTGGTTGCATCTCTGGATATGGACTGTGGATACAAAAAGCTGAATATATTAGAAAAATAAGCTTTGCATGCTAGCAAGTACTTTATGATGCTCTTTAGAAAAGAAAGCTGTCAACATACAAAGCATTACTAACTTTGTTTTCTTTCTGGGTGCATGTGACTGAAAAGTACTGTGACTCCTTTACACCTCTGCAAGCCTAGACAATATCCCAGTGCTGACCCCCTCTGGTACTGCAGATGAATAGTGTTCCGAATCCATGAAGATACCAGGCATTTCATGAAACAGTGGTCCCTTCTGCTTCCCTTAGCTAAGTGGCCGCACGTGCAATGGACTAGGTCAGCAGGGCTCTTCGCCCTGGAGTGGCAGAAGCATAAGGAAAGGATGCTTAATTCCTTATAAAATACAGTGGGAAGTGAAGATGGAACCAGTGATGGATAGCAATCATAAATTTCATGCTCAGATATATGAAAAGTTTTGTTTATTGCCTTTTATTTGTGTTAAAAAACACCAGCTCAGTTTTGGGTTCAGAAGACTGTCACTGTTTGGATGTCCTGAATACATTCACATTGCTCCCAAAATATACATGTGTAAGATCAGAAGGAAAGTAAAAAGTTCAGAAGACTGATGAGTAAGGCAAAGGAGAGATGAGTTTCACCTGAGTCGCCGTGATGGGCCAGGCCATGCTATCTTTGCCTCACCTATAGTCAGGAGCAGCTCATCAGAAAGATTTATTCTACCATACCGGGCATTCACTTTACCCCATGAATGTCAACTGCCACTTGAAGGTAAAGAATTTGATAGAAATTCTTAGGATAACTCTTCTCTATCTGTATTCCCTTTAAGTTTTACCTATAATGTTTATGAACAATCTCATCAAATAAAAACATACAGACTGAAAGTGAAACTCCATCTGACTTTATGACATTGTGTTATACGTGTAATAAAAAGCCCTAGTGGGTTGTTGTTAGTCTAGATGCTCAAAGTCATGTTCAATTGCTTTAGTTAATTCCCCTGATAGAAAAAGAAATAATTCACACATGCTTCCCAACTACCTTCTATCCTGATCCAAATGAGTTTTCTTAATTCAAAAGAACTTGACCCGTCTTCTTATTTTCTTTGTGAACATTAGGTAGTGAGTCACCAATCCATTTTGTTTAACAATAGTATGCATTCTTACAAAGTAGATACTTGTTTAGCATCATCAAAAAATTAATATGAGTAAATGTTTCAGCCAAATTCAATATTCAAAAATAAAATGTACAAGTAGGGAATTAAACATGGGTATATGACTTGCTTGGTTATAAGTATATATGTAACAACAATAACGAAATAGCCCCTGGTTTAAACCAAATGCCAAATAAATTAAATTTCAAACAGTTTAATTCTACTCCTATCGTTTTGAGTATCTCCTTGAGAAGTGGATATCTTTCTTCTTTGGATATTGGGAATGGAAAGACCTAATACATGGAACATTCTGGAAAAGTGATAATGCCACTTGCTGATTGTTTTGACTGTGTGCACTTTAGATGACAAACTGGCCAAAGTTGGAGAAGAGAAAAAGATGGCAGCTGCTAAAAAAGGTGGGGTGGCCCAGTGACAGGTGGGTGCCATAACCTACATCTCCTGAGTCAGTTGTTTCACTGTCAGAAACGTTGGATCCAGTAACTTAAATCAACTATTGTAGGAACATTTACACCCCAGAAACTGACCAGCATTATACATGAGGGCTCATGCAAGCCTGGAAGGCCATTTTAGCAGCACACTGCTGGCTGTAACAATTCTTTCAGAATCTGGGAGCCTTGAAGGAAGGACGGACAGTGCCAGTTTTCTTTTTCACTCTTGGATTAAGGGAAAAGCTGACATGATAGGAGTAAGGAGAGGGCATTAGTTGCTAACATTTGTCCCAAACACTGTGCATCTAGAGTTCTGAGGAGCAGGTAGGAGGTCATCATTCTAAAATAATCAGAGTGAAAATTTCTTTCATAAGCCTTCACATCTGATCAGTTTCTCAATCTGTTAGTTAGCTGCACCACTATCAAGCAAGTCCTTCAACTTGAAGTTCTAGGCACAATTTAATTCAGTTTCTCCACAGACAACAACTCTGATAGATAGCCATATGTCATAGGCAGAACAGTACTCCCCAAAGATAGCACATCTTAATTCCAAGAAAACTATGAATATTGACCCTACATGCCCAAACTGACTATGCTGATGTGGTTAGAGTTAAAGACTTTACTGAAGAATTATGCTGAAATATCCCAATGAACACAATCTAAACACTTGAATCATGAAAAGCAAAGAACTTTGCTCAGGTAAGTCCAGGGAAAGAGCTGTGTTGAAGGAAGCAGTGTCAGAAAATCACTACTTTGTTGGTGTTGAGGATGGAGGAAAGGGACCATGAGGAAAGATTTAGGGCCCATTTTTACAAGGTAGAAAAAGCAAAGTAACTAATTCTCCTCTAGGGCCCAGAGAAAGGAATAAAACACCTTGATTTTAGTCCAGTGAAACATATCAAACTTACAGAACTATATTATATTAAAATTGTGCTGTTTGAACCCTAACTGGTGTGTCTCAGTGGACTGAGGGCCCCACTGTGAACCAAAAGATCCTGGATTGGATTCCCAGGCAGGGCGCATGCCTAGATTGTTGGCCAGGTCCCCAGTAGGAGGTGTGTGAGAGTCAACCACACATTGATGCTTCTTTCCCTCTCTTTCTCCTTCTCTTCCCCTCTGTCTAAAAACAAATAAATAAAATCTTTAAAAAATTAAAATAAAATAAAATTGTGCTGTTTTAAGTCACTAAAACTATTGTAATTTATTATGGTAGCAATAGAAAATGAATGCACTATAGTTTACTTTGGGGGGGTTAAAAATTACTTATTTCTTCAAAAAATGTTGCTGCTATGATATTGTTTCTAAGACCTGCACATAGAAAAGTCTCTTGCTGCTACCCTAGCAGACTGAGTACAAAGGAACTGATGAAAACCCACCTAGAGGTAGTTCTTAGTGTGCAGACCAGTTGAAAGACAATGCTTAGCACCAGAAAGAGGTTTTGAGGTGACTTGATCATAAAGCTCACAAAAGGAAGACATTTGTGTAATTCTGGGTCTCACATGTGCCTCTCTAACCAAACTCCTGTACCGTGGAGGGCAAGTGGCCTATCTGCCGTATCTCCAGACATTCAGTTCTTGGAGAAATACAGAAATTTTGCCAAAGTTCTTAGAGCAGGTCTCTGGATGTCTGACTGGGTTCAAATTCCAGCTTGGCAGCTTCATGACTGTGTGACTTTGAGTAAGTCAAAACACGTATTGTGCCTCAATTTCCTCATCAACAAAATGGATCCATCTCCAAAATGCTAAGGAAGGTTGGGAGGATTAAATAAGTTAATATAGTGGTCCTTATTCAACTATATTGTATTTGATAAAACCTACCACTGTCACATGTTCGAAAATAAGTGTCATGCGCTTGATGTTGGTAGCAAATACACAGTTTGGAGGGGGGTTTTAAAAATAAGAATATGACATTAATTTTCTTACCTCACTTAAAGCTATGGGAACTTTAAACCCAGTAAGTGAATGATCTCTGAATTATCTTCATATATTCTCACTCAGACCTCAGCTGAGTTCACAAAACAAATGCTTGGGAAATGGATGTCTAAGGAGCTATTACAAAATTCCACTTTGGGGATGGAAAATTGGATAATCTAGGGTTCTCAGCTTGAACTTCAAACATTCTTGAGAAAAATGGCCAGTCTATAAAAGAATATAATTATAAATTCCCATACTTCAATGGAAATATGCCTACTGGGAAAGTTCAATGAGGACCATTTTGTTTCCTACAATGACTGTAAGTTTACAAATGTATTCTATATTTGTCTATCACCCAGAGATTCTTGTAACCCAAGATAGCAAACCAGCAGGATGCATCTGCTTTTGAGACAGCCGTGACCCCTTCACCCTTCCCTGGGACACTGCCAAGCAGGGTTCCCGAAGTAGCGTATATGATAGAGGGGGCTGGCTCTGAATCCCAGCATGGATGTGCACTGCTTCTGTGCATTCCAAGTGTTAACTACCTTACACACACTCATACCTGTATGTTTGATAGATGTAGTTGTAGCTATACACATCTTCCTGTATGGAGGTAAATTTAAAAATGTTTTAACTTATGATAGTTCAAATAGTTGGTGAAGACTAGCTAAGAATTTTGAGATATGGTTCATGTCTATTTTAGAACCTGCTAAAAATGTATTTATTTCTTAGATAGCAACATTTTACTTGACTATATCAGTGTCTAATATGCTCTGTAGTTGATTTGTATCTGGCTACATGCCCATGTAAAGTATGAGCAACTTAACAGATGCATAGGAATGTTTGGGGTATATTGTAGTAGATTCACTATCATTCTGGAACATAACTCAGTGACCCAGTATTCAGGGCTTTATTCTATCACTGAATTTAGAATTGAGGGAAACAGGTGCACCATAATTATCACAGATTCCTTCACCTCTTAAAGTACATAGAAAAATACATAGCTCACATGCATTGCATTTTTGCCAAAACTTAAATGAACTTGTAGTTTCATGGTACAATTCTAGATACAAAGGGATGATTATGTACAGACTTATCTGCCAATCAATCCTTGACCATCCATCTATGGCGGTCAAGCTAAAGAGCAAGGCTGAAGGGTGTGTGTCTATACAATTGTGTGTATAACACATTGTATTCACATGCAGGTATATTTGTGTTTGCATACACATAAATCTACATGTGCGCATGTGTTAGTAGACAAGTATTTCTGTCTTTTGCTGCCTGTCTTACCATCCACCAACTTCTTCTGCCTGGGAATCATAAGATAAAATTGAAAAGAGCTACTCAAAGACTTTGGGTTATTCACAACCACATAGGCAGTTGTTCAACCCCAGGAAGATGACAGGGCTCTGCACCAGTGGAACCAGGTCACCTCCGCATCCAGGTCACCAGGGGCCACCTTGCTGTGTGACATAGATCATGGCAGAGATGGCAAGGAAGGCAACTAACACTACAGAGCAGCTGCCACCTTCCATGCACGTTGTTCAGTCCTCCCAAAACCCACAGTTAGAAGTGGAGCTCTAGTACTCTGAGCCTGGATTTACTGTCTGTGAACTAGCAGTCACAATCATTCTCCTGCTAGAATAGACAGAGGATGATGAACTTGAAGTAATAAATGCAAAAGACCTTCTTAGTATAGTGATGGATCTCATGATGCTTCTTGTTATTAGTCAATAGTTGCCTACTCTGTCTGAACTCCTCTCCTGTCTGCAGTGGCATTTTTGATATCCTAAGAGTGAGCAGAGCAGGAATCTTTCAGGGTTTCAACAAGAAGGAATCCCCAGGGCACCCTAAGGGATCAGAGGTGACTAGAATCAGGGGACAGGGCTGAAGCTCAGGAGCTAGGCAGTGTCTGGATAGATGCAGAAATCACCAAGAATGAGGTTGGGCTGGTCTTCTGCCATTGGAAAGCAGGACTGGGTGCACCAGACAAGCTTACAGAAACCAAGTCCAGGGAACTTTTTCTCTCCCAAATTAGTGACACTTGATCCTCACTTTTGATTTCAATGCCCCCTTTCTATACTATCTGTTCTCATGTATCCAGAATGAAGCAAGAATTTTCATTCAGAGGATGGGAATTCAAGTTTGAGCTGACTCAGTACTGACAACTCTGCTGTTTGGTCAGAAGACCAGGCAGCCCTTCAGATCATCCTGCCCTTCAGCTCTCATGCCCTGTCTGAAATCCTGGACTTTTCTGTCTCCTGGAGAGTCTAGATTCATATGTGGTGGCCCCTCCATCCATTCTTCACTGGCCCTTGCCCTTTGGGACATGCTATAGGACATTTATAACAAAAATGTCTCAGAGGTGCCTAACAATATGCTTCTTTGCTTATTTATCTCTTGCTCTGACTAAAATCAATGATTTATTTTTGCTTTTCAAAAATGTATTATAAGCCAGATTTTAGAGAAAATTATTTAATGGGAATATTCTAATGTTGCCATTTAGATTCTGTGCTCCCGTGTTTATCCTGCTTTTATACACAAAGACATTTTAAGTCTCCAAAACTGAGCATGTGAAGTCATAAGTGAGGGATGACAGATGTAATAGCTGACCTTGAGGGCTGACTTCTTCGCATATCTGCGTACCACCCTCTCTGGACCCAATGTCAACTTTACTTCTCTACTGTGTCCTTGCCCCTGCCATAAGGAGATGAGCTTCTTGAAGCTGAAGAGCCCATGTGGATGACACAGTGTTTTCATTCAAATGCTACAGAAAATTCAGGTTGTTCAACAAACAGATTTTACTTTGGTTTTATTCTCAGAGTTCCTACTTGGCCTCTATCAGAACCATCTGCCCTTATCTTTATCATTTTGGTCTATGGACAGCTTGTGCCCCAGACAGGAACATTCAGGTGAGGACCTGAGGAAGCAGATGTTTCTCAGTCAAGTGGTTGTAGATAATGATTCAAGACAGGTTGGAATTTGACAACATTGATGGTTTTTTTTTTCAAGAGATTGGGCCAAAAGAAGTATTTCCGAAGAAACCCAAAACAGAATTGGAAAGAACATGAGCATCCCTATCTTCTCTGCAGCATTAGTTACAATCACCAAGATATGGAAGCAGCCCATGCATCCATCAGTAAGTGAGTGGATAAAATAACTATGGGACATTTACACGATGAAATACTACTTAGCTGTAAAAAAAAGAGAAGAAAGTCTTACCCTTTGTGACAGTATAGATAAACCTGGAGAACATTATGCTAAGTGAAATAAACAAGTCAGAGAAAGGCAAACACCAGATGGTCTCACTCATATATGCAATTTAATGAACAAACTGAACTAAGAAGCCAAATAGAGACAGACGCACAGATGGAGAGCAAGATGACATCAAAGTGGCAGGAAGGGATAAGGGTGGAGGGAATGAGCAAAGAGGAAAAAGGACTCATGGACATGGACAACAGTGTGGTGATTGCTGGAGGGGGTGGTATAAAGAAACTAAATTGTAATTTAGTTTGGAAAAATACAAATTAAAAATATGAAAAAAAAGAAGTACTTTTAGCAAAGAGCTTTTCTCTCATGCTTAAGGCTGCAAATAGCATTCCCAGAAGTAGCACTTAGGTGAGTTTTAAAAGTCATATTGAGCCAGCTACTCTCAAGTTTTAGGATAAGAAGTCAGCTTCACAGGACAATTGATCTCCAGGAGTGAACTAGGTACTGCCTGTATTGCTCAGGTATCTGCAGTCATTACCAGCTCCCAATCCAAATTTTTGTTTAAAAAAAATTACCCTGAGTTAAAAATGAACTGCCTACATTTTAATGATTTCTTTTCTCATTCCCGACTAAGGGATAACTAGGTTATTTTCCTACATTTTTTTGCATAGGAACAATAACAATGAAAGTTCATCTGTTTGGGTTTCAGGTGAGGAAAAGAGCTGAGAACTACTAACCTGGTTATATATTGTTGGTATAATTGTGTCTGGCTTTATTTTTTTTAATTCACTCTTTTTCATTTACTGAAAAGCTTTATCTTTTCAATCACCCTGGTTTGTGTCTGCAAATCTTCATGGCCTGAGAACATAAAGAGAGTTGATTCAAACATTTTGGAAAACTTTGCAAAGAGGCTATCATTCTACCGGGTTCCTTTGTCAGGTGCCTGAATCTGATCCCACTCCGTGAAAAGAGCATGAGGGAGACTATACATGCCTCTGACCCAGTTCCTTTTCAGCCCTGCCTGGGAGTAATTATTGAAAAAGCAATCCTGACCATACTGAAATCCATAATTGCTTTGGAGAGTATTTTTCTTCTAAAGTTTCTCATAAGTCCTTTGTAGGAGAACCTCCTTCACCCACCAAGGAAATGTCCAACCTCCATGAGGTTAAATGATTTCCCCAAAGACTATTAAATCTTAACCCAGTTACAAAAGAATCATACTTTACTGAATTTGCTACAGAAATGTTTTCAAGTTTAAAATCTATGTATCTATCTACAAGAGGTTTTATGTTCATCAGAACGAAAGGAGACTTTTTAAATTCCAGAATATTGGGAAATATTCATACTCCTAATTCGGAGCTTAAATATACAATTTAGATATGCCTGGGAGCTGAAAATGTTATTAAACCAGATCAACACATTTTGGGACTTGACTCACCAACATGAGAAAAGCATAAAAGTCTATCTCTTAGATTTATATCTGTCCATATTTGAGCAGCGGCCCTCAATGTCTTTTTCAGGGTCAGGGGGTATATTTCACATTCAGGAGGTTGGTTGAGTATATGTGACATCTTTTGGACACCTTTTTTTTATCCGAGTACAAAACGGCCACTTAAGAGCTCGATAGCACAAATCACCCGTCCTTGGAAAGAAATGACAGATGACTGTAGCGGATAACAAACATCTATAGGTGGCTTTGAGAGACCTCTTTAGAGACTTGGAAGAAAAGGAAAAATTCCGGTACGTTGTAGGTGCTCAGCCTAGTTCCTTCATACTGGGGCCGCCTTTGCTGAAAGCAAGGATTATGTGCCATTCCTGAGAACTGGTTCAAACAGCAAGTCTGTCTCCATGTACCGCAATCCCACAAAGCATTGCCCCACCCAAAACGTCAGTTCTGCACCTGTTGAAGAACATGGAATCCATTCTATTAGCTGCTTCTCTCAACCTCCCTATTTGCAATTATTACCATTTCCACGAATCACTTTACTTAAAGGGCTAAGTCACATTTTTATCATTTCTTCCATTAATCATCTAGTTGCTACCCAAAAAGACAGTTTATGTTTTTCTAAAAGATGTTTTATGTGCCCTCCAGCTCTTCCAAGCCCACCAGCTTTGCCCATGTCTGAAAGCCCAACTAATCATATTTAATGCTGCTCATTCCAAACTTAACATAATTTTTAAGGTACTGGCACATTTTTTACACCGAGTATGAATTATGTCTGTTCTGTCCATTATATTCCTCCTGTTCTTTCAAGAAGGTTGAGTGCCATGTCTATACATTCCTGCTAGTTGAGTGATCCCTGAGAGATGGTGATTATTAGACCTGTTTTGCAAATCACAGCTGTGATCCATGTTGATATGTGATCTTCAACCAACTACTTAAGTTCCCCAGAATATAAAAAAATTCATGTGACATTTGTCATTCTTCACAATCCAAAAAGGATCCCTTTCTAACATCACAGCTCCTGTTCCCAATAGCTCAGTCTTGGGGCTCTCTCACCTCACCTGAAACCTTCATCTTGGCATCTGGTCAGCTTCTCTTCCTGTGTAGCTTGTGCCCACCATCCTCTTCCTCCAGGCTCTCTCATTGCTTAGAGCCACACACTCCAACATAAAGCTAAGTAAGACATTTTATTTTTGCACCACATCAATGTAATCTAGTGTGTTTTTCACCAACAGAAAATCTCACTTCAGTCTAGCCCTATATCAAGTAATATTCATACTGAAAAGTGTTGGCCTAAAGAATCTCAGCGATGTCTATCTTTGCCTGCTGGCACACAGTCTCTCTAGTGTCCTACTTTACATTCTGATCCTAGGGTACCACAATACCATTTAATATCTCTCAGTGTCCTTCACCCACTGCCAAACTAATAAAATAAATATTTCCTAGATATATTACACTGCCACAAAATACCACAGATTGGGCAAGTTAAGAAACAGAAATTGATTTTCTCACAGTTTTGTAGGATGGAAGTCCAAGATCAAGGTGTCACCTGGGTTGGTTTCTTCTATGGCCTCTCTCCTTGTCTTGCAGAAGACAGCCTTCTGCATCCTTACATGGTCATCTCTTAGTCTGTGTGTTGTCTGTGCTCAATCTCTTCTTATAATGACACCAGTCATATTGGATAAGAGCTCACCATATGGCCTCATTTAACCTAATCATTTTTAAAAACCCTATCTCCAAAGACAGTCACATTCTGATACATGAGGGATTTGTATTAATAATGCAACATGAATTGGTGGACAATCAGGTTCAGCCCGTAAATCTAGACTGTCGTGGAAGACCCACCGTGATATTAGCAGAAATATTTCTCCTATTCTTCTGGCTTGTTGTTTAATCTCTGGATCAAAATTTAACCCCTGATCACCTTAGGACAACTTATTGTTTGTTAATTTTCACACTTTCTGTTTGTATCCCAGAAAGAAATGTGTCATGATCCTCCTCAAGTCATCAAATTCTCTTCCAAGGTCCCTCCTCCATTGCACCACTGTCATCCTTGTACTAAATGTAATGCACTCTTCATCCACATCCTTAAAGATGTCATGAGCAGTACATTGTACTAAGTTGCAATAATTTATCTGAAATAATGTAGTACCACTATGAGGTAAGCTATATGAGACCCTATATTATTAGCACAGGGATTGAGACAAAGTATATCCTCAATTTAAATGTTTTCATTTGTCATATAGAATGCATACTAGCATCTCAGTATACAATCACATAATAAAATTTTGTTGAACTAAATTAGGACAGATAGGAATGTGTAGTGACAAACAATTTGGTGGCTTGTGTTAGCATTCACTGTCCCTGAGATTACCTTAAGAGCCCATATTCAACTGAAAGTGTCATTGTACATAGACATCTAATGAACGAGCAAGGCTATGCTGATCCTATGCCTCAGGCACCACGAGCTGTCTCACCAGAGACCTAGGGACTTGAGGCAGCGAACATGGTTTCATTAGACCTCTTCAGTTACCTCTGGTTTCCCAAAGAAATGAAATGCATCCCATCTAATCACTGAAAAGTCAAAATCGCTCTTCTGAATTTCTTTGTGAGTTTTTAGTGAATCTGATGATTTTTGTTTGTCAGGGTGAATTTATAATCTCCTCTTTAATAATAAAAGCCCAGGTGAGAGGGGGCTAAGCAAGCAAGTGGCACAGAAGCATTTCTTAAGCAAAATACACCAGAAAGCCCCTTGCACCTCTGTCTTGTTGGCCTGTGGAACGTCTTGGCTTCGTGGTCTTCTGGAGTAATGGAGACGTTTGCAGGCCACTGCCGTCTTTCCTCCAACAGCAGCCCTCCAAATGCAGGGCGGTGGTTCAGTCTGGCTTCCCCTGAGTGCCCCTTCCCTCTGTTTGGAAGTTTAAGACAAAAGTTTCTCCAGTACCTCCTGGCCTGGCTGGGGGCTGATCCTGTCTGGACGACTGGGTACTCGTTCGTATTCATTTTTGCCTTTTCCCTTATTACGTGGATCAGGAACAGTAACTGAAAATTGGCTATTCTTATTTTTCCCTTGCTAATCCTTTATCAATGTCATGATAAACAGATGAAGGCTTTACCCAGTGCAGATGATTAAGCTTTCTTCTCTCAAATAACAAACATTATTTTGTTGCTACTTCTGCCATATATCAACCTTAACCTTTTTACCTCCTTTAGCAAAATGATAGAAAGGAATTTGGGGCAAGAAATATATTTTTATTATATATATTTTTTTACTTTTTAAGATTGAATTTTGCTGGTTTCTTACTCAGATTTTAATAATTAACCCCATTTTAAGTCCAGGCATTCACAATACTCCTTTTGGGCAGCAACCACAGGATGGTGGGTGAGCTCCAGGCTGGGGTCAAGTGTGGCCCAACAAACATGAACTCAATAATTACAAGCAATTATTAAGAGAAAGATAGAGCATTTTCCTGGTAAGAAATACATCCTCAGAGTAATACTTCACTAAAGGATAGAAAAATGGCTACATAGCTATCCCAAAACTTCACAGTTTCTACAATATCTGGGGCTAGTTGTGTGGGGTGTGGTTAGGGATCCAGAAAGCAGGTCTCTGAGGGAAGCCCAAATAGGAAACATTTCTGAAAGATTTAGTGTATATACTTTGTGTCCTCATCTTACACACCCAGGATTTTTTCTCTAGACCAAACTTCTCCTGCAACTTGAACTACCCTCAGAATGAGGAATAATGGGTTTTCGTAGGGACCAATATCTCCAACCTGACACTAAATCAGATATCCAATAAAGGAGTGTCAATTTTCTCTAATTTCCAAGGTAGAATAATAATAGTGGGATCAGATCATATTAAAGCCATTTGTTTACATTTGTTCTAAGTCATTCAATAAAATCTCCATTTTTTTCCTTTCAAAACCCAGTGCCAAAGCCAAGTCCTATTTGCTTGATAGATTGACTGATAATTAATCATAATGATCTTAAGGTAGTTTCCTGACACCAGGATAACCTATGGAGGGTGGAGAGTGGTCTGGAAATTCAGAGCCACCATAATTTCTTGGCCCATGTTCAGCAGGTTTATTCTGATCAGCTGCTGTGTAGCCCTTGACAAGACAGAACAGAGCTGACCTTGCACTCTGCACTCCTTCCCCACAGGGAACACAGGCTCTGGGCAGCTGTGGTCAGGCCTGCGGGCATGTGCTTCTTCCCCCAGGAGGTAGCATGTGACTGGTGATCCCTGTACCCTCCGTCCAATGCTTCATTGGACTCAGTAGGATGTTGAGCAGAAGCACCTGGTTTCTAGAAGCGAAGGATAGCTGCTGGCAAGCAAGTCTGCGGCTCTCCAGAGAAGCAGACAATGATCATAACAGAGCGCTTAATGCTCAGGGGCAGAGCCATGACATTATTCCAATGAACTCCACAACCTCAGCAAAGTCGACCCAGCCAGTCCTGTGTTAGTGGTTTGACTGAGGATGGAAAGAACACTAGCTCTCAGCCCTCCCCCAACACAGTCATTACTGCGCGGGCAAAGGCTTCCCCTTACCCAGGCACTGTGCCAAGGTCTTTGAGCGCATTATCTGGCTTACTCCCCACAGCAACTCTACTAAGGCAGATGCTATTAACCTAGGTTACAAATGAGGAAACCGAAGCTTCTAACTAATGGTTACACGGCTTATTAAATGTCTGCCAATCAAAGGGAGAACTGGGTTTAAACCCACATTTCTGCTTCTCTCTGACAGCTGCTTAGGTTAGGACTCGGTCACTGAACGCTTTCTCTTATATGCCCCCATTTTTCTTTCTTAAAGTTTCAATTCAGACTCCATCCCCTCGATAGCATTTGTTTCATTTATGAGGAGGCCTTAGAGTTTATCCCTTCCCTTATCACACCTGCCTTAATGAAGCAATGAGCTCTGCTACGGTTCGAATTTGTCCCTAAGTTCGCTGTTCTAGAGAATCCAAAGGTGTAGACGACAGGCACCATGCAGTTGTGAGGACTGCCAGCAGCTAGCACAGTAGACAACATATGTTTGACAAGGGAGGAAAAAAGAGAGAAAAGAAGAACAGAGGGAGGGAGGGAGGGAGAAAGGAAGGAAGGGAGGAAAAGAGAGGGAGGGAGAAAGGAAAAAGGAGAGATGCAAACATTCTGTATGGTTTAACCACAGCCATAGGTGTGTGTGTGTGTGTGTGTGTGTGTGTGTGTGTGTAATATGTGTGTGTTGATTACTTCTACTGTATGAATTGAAAAATACAAAGACACTTCAATGTGCCCCGAATTTTTTCATTGCAGTATAATTTTGGGGACAGGTATGACCATGTGACCTACAGTAAAAAAAATAAAGCATTACATATCTGCCTGCAGGGAGTGAGACATCANAAGGAAAAGGAGAGATGCAAACATTCTATATGGTTTAACCACAGCCATACGTGTGTGTGTGTGTGTGTGTGTGTGTGTGTGTAATATGTGTGTGTTGATTACTTCTACTGTATGAATTGAAAAATACAAAGACACTTCAATGTGCCCCGAATTTTTTCATTGCAGTACAATTTTGGGGACAGGTATGACCATGTGACCTACAGTAAAAAAAATAAAGCATTACATATCTGCCTGCAGGGAGTGAGACATCAGAAATAAACGGCTTTTTTTTTCTTTTGCAAAAGCAGGATTCACTTTGCTTTTTTAAATTGTTGTTCTATTACAGTTGTTCCAATTTTCCCCTGTTGCTCTCCCCTGGCCCACCCACCACCCCTCCCCCCACTCCCACCCTCTTGTCCATGTCCATGGGTCATTTATACCTGTTCCATGACTAGTCCCTCCCCCTTCTTTTCCCATTTATCCCCTTCTCCCTCCCCTCTGCTCAATGTCAGTCTGTTGTTTGTTTCCCTGCCTCTGGTTCTATTTTGCTCATTTGTTTGTTTTGTTTATTAGGTTGCTCTTACAGGTGAGATCAGTATGGTATATCAGGAGTTTCTTCAATTTTAACTCAAGATTTATTGAATGACAGCCCGAGACAAACATTATTAATGACCATATTTTTTTACCTTGAAGAAAATAAAAATATTTAAGTGAAGAAAAATTGGTCCATTTTCTGACCTTGTAAAGCTATGGAATAGTCACCCCTAACACAGAACTGGGCCAATAGATACCCAATAAATTCGTGTTGAAAGCACGCACGAGCAGCCGTGACTAGGAGGTACGTAGGGACACAGGGAAGACTGGAAAAGAGCAGGCAGTCCTAAACCACGTTGTGAGGAGGCCAGGGGCAAAGCAGCCAAATGGTTTCTGGATGTGGCAGAAAAGACTTGCAAATGAGTAACACGCTGCCAGGCTGTGTGTTAGAGGAGAGTTAATGAGGGGAGAGAGTAAGCTGCAAACCACACTAACAACGGGTTCAGGCTGTGCACTGCACATAAAATTGTTATTTTTAGAGCTGGAAAAACCCTTACAGATGATTTAGATGTGAACTTTCTAATTTCAGAATTAAAATGAATGGAAGCCTGGACAGATCAAGTCTATCCAAGGTCACCCGGCTAAGAAGGCAGAATTAGTACTAAATATTCTCCCCACCACCACCACCAAGAGACCCAGGTCTCTCACATCTCCTGATTCTGGAAGGAAAATTCTTCCTTCCATCCATCTTAAGAAGCAACTGAGACAGTCTTATTATAACTTCTATGCATACTGCTAAATGGAACCCAAGAAAAGTAAAATCAAGACATGAGCAAACATAGAAAATGCTCTCCTTTTTGACGTGTCCCATCTATTCCTATTTGTGATTAAGGGGTGCTCAGAAAAATAAACATGTATTTTCAGTAGGAAAAAACTGAGTTTATTAAAATGAATTTTGAGTACCAGACACGGATTCTCAGCAGTCAGCAATTTTGTTGGTTGAATTGGCCACATTTCAAGCTATGCATATTTTGAAGGGAAAAAAAAGAGCCCTTAAATGCATTCATGAAATAATTTATACTTTTTCCCACTAACATACAGCTGACTCCACAGTACCAGACTCCTGGTTTAACAAAATACCCCTTGCTGGGGAAGTGGGGGTGATACAAAAGGAGACTCTGGTTCTCCCTCCCCTGCAGCTCATGTCCTGGAAATGGGCCATGGGAAGATCTTCTGACAGGCTCAGAGTTTGGGGGTTTATACATTATGCCTGCAGACGAACCTAATGAGTTTTGGTTTAGAATAAAAATTTATTTTAAAGAAAACCAACAAACAAGGTAGGCCATCTTTATATAAACACAGGAAAGGCAGGTGGACCCGGCTGCAGTCCCCAAGTCAGATTCTCTGCGGTAAACTCTTTGGTGCCCAGAACAGACAAAAGGTCAGCAGCTTTATAAAAACTAAATCATCGATATCACTTCATCAGTTGTAAAATATAGCACAGGAATGCAAGCTGTTAATGATAATAGGGGAAACTATATGGGAGTAAAGGGGGTACAAGGGAACCCTCTGTACTTCTTGTGTGATTTTTCTAGAAACTTCAAACTGCTCTAAAAAGAGCCTATTAATTAAAAATCCAAAAGAGTAAATAACCTGTGCTGAGTAAATATTATGTAAATGTATTACTCATCTACCTACTTCAAATTTGCTGACCTTTGCAGATCTTCATTTTGAACCTTTTTCCCCCTCCCTCAAAACTCAGCCATTTTATCCTAGATATTTCTGGAATTTTTCTTGCCCTGTATTCGACATGGACAAAAGCTTTCAGATGCAAACCCAGACCAGCAGCTCCACCGAAGACCACAAAGCACAGTTCTCTCTTCTCCTTCTCCTCTCCTCTCCCCCTTCACATGTACACACATGCATATATACACACAAGCATATATACCTCCACACATGCNTAAAAATCCAAAAGAGTAAATAACTTGTGCTGAGTAAATATTATGTAAATGTATTACTCATCTACCTACTTCAAATTTGCTGACCTTTGCAGATCTTCATTTTGAACTTTTTTCCCCCTCCCTCAAAACTCAGCCATTTTATCCTAGATATTTCTGGAATTTTTCTTGCCCTGTATTCGACATGGACAAAAGCTTTCAGATGCAAACCCAGACCAGCAGCTCCACCGAAGACCACAAAGCACAGTTCTCTCTTCTCCTTCTCCTCTCCTCTCCCCCTTCACATGTACACACATGCATATATACACACAAGCATATATACCTCCACACATGCACAGCCATGGTACCATATGGTACCATGTTGGCCATATCTAAGTCAATTACAGGGAAATTTCAATGTCTGATACAGGTGGAGGTCTGGGCCAATACAGGTGGAGGTCTAGGAGATGTACCACAAAACTAGTGAAATTTGTGTATGTGATAATTTATCAAATCAAACAGCTAACATGGAATGTGGACAAGGACATTAGCTGAGTATATTTTTAGCCTATTTAACTGTAGTATAAGAATTTCAAAATGCTAATGACACCTATCCTTTTTTAAATGAAATGGAGATTTCATTTAAGTTTCTAGATTCCATATTTCAATTTGACTATAAAGTCTCTGTAGATCCTGTTCTTTCTCTCCAAGGAGGATTTTTTTCCTCTGGCTAGCATGTCATTCATTGATTTTGTAACTGGTGCACAGAGAAGGTAACATCTCTGAAGCCCCATCCCAGGGTGGGTCTTCCCAGATCTGTCCCTTAGAGACACTCTGCTGCTTGTAGGACTCAGTCCTCGGACCCCACACCAAAGTGGAGTATCTGTTCTGTGGCAGAGAAGGTGTGAAGAGAAAGTGTGAGACAGTGATTCTGAAAGTTGAGCATATATATCATGGGTATCAGAGAGAAATAGCCAGAACACTAGCTAGGAGGATAAACAATAATCTTAAAGAATAGAGATAAAAATTCACGTGATGGATAGAGATGACAGCCAATGTCCTGTGGGAACAAAGTCAGAAAGTCAGGCTGAAGTGGACTTGAAAGTGGAGAAGGCCATTGCGCTATTTGAGGAGCAGCTCCTAGTGTTTTCAAAACGCAGGGGAAAGCTTGCAAGCAACCCACAGGGCTGGGGGAGAAAATGTGAAGCACATCCCCCACCCTCTGTCCCACAACTGTCTTGTGTATTTCATGTTACTTGCAAGTATAATCATTTGTTTATTGTTGACTGTTCTCCACAGGGCTCAGTGTGGCCAAAGATCCGTTGCCTACAGGAACGGCTTGCTCCAACAATAGGCCAGGGAGAAAGAAAAGTGTCCTTGAGAATAGTGGCATTTCGGAGAGAAAGGAATTCCACCAGAGGCAAGGAAACCCCCTTCAGCTGCAGACAGAGCTCAGCATCCCCTGAGTCTGTCTGTGAAAGCCTGGGCTGCACAATGCTCCACATTATAGTCCTGTTTTCAGACACATTTTTCTGGGAGCATAAACTTTGCTGGCTAGGATTGTGTAAACCCAAAGAGTTTGGGTTTTTTTTTTGTTTTTTGTTTTTTACTTTTCCTTGGAAGGCATTTGTCTCCCAGTATCTCAGAACTTAACAGTCAGCTTTTCATTGTAGCAGCGTGACCTTCGCGTGTTCTCGCGCCCCAACCTTAAGTGTGTATGTGTGCTGTGAATGCTTTCCCTTCTTTTCCCAATTTCTCCTCTTTCCACGCACCATCGGGCTAAGTGGACGTTCTTGTCTCATTTCCCTTCTTATCTTCTCCAGCCATGTAGTAATTTTACTTCTAGATTGCCACCTGGCCTGATTTCATTGTTGCTGTTTCAATTTTAGCAAACAGTTCGGATTTATGGGAAGAAGCATGGGAAAGGTGAGACAATTGGCTATTTACCTGCTCAGAGCTCCAATACTTGGTGTCTGCTTTTTCAAGGATTTGCTAGCGGACAAAACCATCAATCCTTCACCTGCAAGCAAGTGCCCTGAGGAAACAATGCCACCAGGGAGAAACCAGAAGCTAGGAGGCATTGTTAAACAAAAGCATTCTCTCAACCAGGCGATCTGTGGGAAGAGATGTAGATACCTAAATGATATGCTCCCCTCTGCAGTTCTGTTACGTTATCGCACTGTGAGGGGGTGCCGTGGAAATGTGCAGTATTTCACATCAGAGTTGCCAGCCATAAAGTCTTAAGCCATAAAGTTTAATCGTGTGTCCTCTTCATGCACTCCTGTTTTCTCTAGCCGCCCTCACCCCGGTGCCTTCAGCCTGGTGCCCTCACAGCCCCACCCTGCTCTTTGGGCCTCTTCCGACAACATGTAGAAACAATGTTGTTTTTCCTCTGGGTGCCCCTTAATATTGGACCAGGTGCTCCACAATGAAGGTCATCAAACTCTAAGAACCATTCATCACCTCACGCCTTTTATCCAGAGCAAGTGGGTGAAAGTGTCTTTTGTTGGTGCAATATTCTGACTGCATCCTGGCATGTCATGCCTGGGTGACCACAGCCCTGTGACCCGCCCCTCAGCTTCCTCCCCTCCTTCCACTTTTCTCCCTCTTGCTCTTTCTAAAGATTCTATCTGATTCCACGGATTGCAAAGGAAGGGCAAAATGGGAGCATGCCAAAAGGGAACCTGGTTTAGAGAGGTAACACAGAAGAAATCAAATCACGTTCACATGCACTTATCATTTGTACTTTAGGAAATCTGGGAGACGAATTAAATCACAAGCCCAAACCAACTTTAAATTCCAGTGTTCAGCTGTGTATTATTTTCTTTTTGTTAGGTACAAACTATGTCTTACCACACCAGGCAAATGTGCTTCCCAAATATACACCTGCAACACTGTGTGTGCAATCACCATGACAAGGTGCCAGGTTTGACAGCTTGCTTGCAGAAATCCCTTCTAGTTGACATGTGCATGGGCCTTCAGGTTGTGGGGGGAAAAACACCCTGTCCCAAAGAGCGATATGGAAGGACTCATTAAAAGGTGTGTTCTGTGGTTGCCAGGCACTTGACTAATTTACACTTTCACTTACACGCTTGGAACTTTCCGCATGTAATCACATAATGTGTTCATTTGATTCACTTTCACGTTTGCCTTAGATCCCTAACTGGAGGACATGAAACACTGAAAGCAAAAGCCTTAGCAATTTTAGCCTTTACCATCTTAAATCTAGCATATCATTTCCGAAATGAAACCTTAATGACTACTGGTCCTTCGCAGTGGCCCTCAATAAAGCTGTTCTCGGTGCTAAAGGAGGCTAGGCTCCCTCCCAGGGGATCAGAGGACCCTGGTGGGGTTAAAGGTGTGGCAGTTCTGTCACAAAGAAACCCTACCTGCTAGGTTCCACCTTGCCTTTCTGAACCTTATTGAATCACAGATTCCTTCCATTAAGAAACACCTGTTAGCATTTCCAAGAAAAGGTATGGGGGGGGGTGCGGGGGGAGGCTGGAAAATGTCCTTGTGTAGAGTAAAACTTGGCTGCTGATCACATTAATTACAACCTGAAAATATTTCTGTTTTTTTTCCATCTGAGATAAGCTTAAATNAACCATTCATCACCTCATGCCTTTTATCCAGAGCAAGTGGGTGAAAGTGTCTTTTGTTGGTGCAATATTCTGACTGCATCCTGGCATGTCATGCCTGGGTGACCACAGCCCTGTGACCCACCCCTCAGCTTCCTCCCCTCCTTCCACTTTTCTCCCTCTTGCTCTTTCTAAAGATTCTATGTGATTCCACGGATTGCAAAGGAAGGGCAAAATGGGAGCATGCCAAAAGGGAACCTGGTTTAAAGAGGTAACACAGAAGAAATCAAATCACGTTCACATGCACTTATCATTTGTACTTTAGGAAATCTGGGAGATTAATTAAATCACAAGCCCAAACCAACTTTAAATTCCAGCGTTCAGCTGTGTATTATTTTGTTTTTGTTAGGTACAAACTATGTCTTACCACACCAGGCAAATGTGCTTCCCAAATATACATCTGCATCACTGTGTGTGCAATCACCATGACAAGGTGCCAGGTTTGACAGCTTGCTTGCAGAAATCCCTTCTAGTTGACATGTGCATGGGCCTTCAGGTTGTGAGGGGAAAAACACCTTGTCCCAAAGAGCGATATGGAAGGACTCATTAAAAGGTGTGTTCTGTGGGTGCCAGGCACTTGACTAATTTACACTTTCACTTACACGCTTGGAACTTTCCGCATGTAATCACATAATGTGTTCATTTGATTCACTTTCACGTTTGCCTTAGGTCCCTAACTGGAAGACATGAAACACTGAAAGCAAAAGCCTTAGCAATTTTAGCCTTTACCATCTTAAATCCAGCATATCATTTCCGAAATGAAACCTTAATGACTACTGGTCCTTCGCAGTGGCCCTCAATAAAGCTGTTCTTGGTGCTAAAGGAGGCTAGGCTCCCTCCCAGGGGATCAGAGGACCCTGGTGGGGTTAAAGGTGTGGCAGTTCTGTCACAAAGAAACCCTACCTGCTAGGTTCCACCTTGCCTTTCTGAACCTTATTGAATCACAGATTCCTTCCATTAAGAAACACCTGTTAGCATTTCCAAGAAAAGGTATGGGGGGGGGTGCGGGGGGAGGCTGGAAAATGTCCTTGTGTAGAGTAAAACTTGGCTGCTGATCACATTAATTACAACCTGAAAATATTTCTGTTTTTTTTCCATCTGAGATAAGCTTAAATGGGGATAGAATACACAAGGGAACTTGAAATTCTTATTGCTGCTACCCTTGCCACACCTGCCACTCAAGCCTTGTCACCTCAGGGGCTTGTTAGGAAGGCTAGCCTTGCTCACGGTGTTGCCACCAATGGGTTGGCTTTGCAACATCACATTTGCTGGAACTTGTTTCCCTAAATATGGGTAAATGCACACAGTGAAAATCCAGGAGCCTGACTGAAGCCAAATCTCAGAGAGGGGAGTCCCTGATGTCCAAAGGCCCCAAGGTTGCTGGGCAGGTTTGTGGACAAGATGGAGATGCTGGAGGGGCCTTTGCAAGTGAGGGGCCTGGGGCTCGAAAACGGGCATCTCTGCCCACGTGGCCAGCAAACATGTGGACGCCACCGCCGAACAGGGCAGGCAATACCGAGACTACGTCCATCCCTCCTGTCTAAGTTTCAGCATGGATTCAAAGGTTGGCTTTGAACAAGATGCCTTAACAGTTTCACCTTGGAGCAGCTAGATATTTTAGAAAATTCTGTTCATAAGCCAGAGTCAGCAGCACCCCCAGCGGAGATGGGAGGCATTTCCTCCCTCTGCTGGCATGGTGTGTGTGTTGGTGTAGGTTCCTGTGGGGAGCACCAGACCTGCACAGACAGGATAGCATAGCCTCAGTCCTGCCACCTTTGGGGCCAGGATAAGCGGGATTGTCCCAAAGCCTTACCGAGCCTCCTTCCTTAGTGTTCCACTGCCTTCTTTGGGGTTAAAGAGTCCACTCTGCATAACACATTAATCTTTTGACTGAAGGGAGATTGATTCTCAACATGATGTATGGCACAGAAGCCTAAGAAAGAAGCATTCAGAGGGACTGTGGCAATGTGTTTTGTGTTTACCACAGTTACTCAGTGACGAGGGCAGTCACTGGAACACTTGAAATACTACTGGGGTCAGGAATAAGTTATGTGAAGAGTGAACTATTAACCAAGGTGGGGAGTTCTGGGTAACACAGACTTCCCTGGTGTCATCATGCTCTCCAGCAGAAGGAGGCAGCCCCGGTTCAGCTAAAAGCTGTTTCACAAGACCTATTGCTGCTCATCAGGTAACAGGGAGTGGCAATTAGCCTGGCCACATATGCAGGATCTTACCTCCTCAGTGCCTCTTCTACATGTCTGCACGCTTGATAGAGATGCTGTATGGAAAATAATCATGTGCAAATGGAACTGGACACTTAACTACACAAGCTGAGCTCACACACTCTTGCCCTACGTCCAAGGAAGAGTGATAGTAATACACACACTAATGCCAATCAAAGTAACAATCATGTAGACCAGCTATCTGATTACAGCCACAAAGAGTGAGAAACACCACAATTAACAAAATGGGAGGGATTCACACACAAACACTAACAGAAATAAAGGAAAAATTATATGCTGCTATTCCCTCTATTAATTTGAGTTCAAATTGTGAATATTAATTCCTAGTTATATCACTTCAGAATATTATGTTTTCTTTGTTTCCTGAAATATCTGTTCTCCCCTCATCCTTGTCTCTTTCTTATTGGCAACAAAGAGATGTTCTGGAAGTGAATAGCCTCCTAACCTGGAAGTGGTCTATAGAATAGTGAGTTATTTTCTCTGTCTCTGAAAGAAATGCATTTGGCTGAGAAGAGCAATGTGTATTTCTCCACCCACCCCCCACCCCCACATCAAAAAGAAGTCCAGGCAGGCAGTGGAGGGCATGGGATTGGCTTCACAGGGTTTAGAGGTTCCCACCATCTGACTGCAGCTGTTCTGGAACATGGCGCACAGCATTGCCTCAGTGTCCAAGACTGCCACTGGAGCTCCAGGCATTGCATCCACTCTCCAGTGAGCAAGAAGAAAGGAGCCTATCTGTCCTTCAAGATTTTACCCCAGAGGCAAACAAGACCCTTCTGCTGACATTCTATAGCAAGAACCACTCTCCTGACCTTGCCAAGTGACCATGAAAACTGGGACATATCATCTTTATTCAAGGTAACCATATGCCCAAATGAGATAAAAATAATGGGGGCAAGATTACTCAGGAAGAAGGGGAAAGAGTCAATAGGAGATAACTTGCTGGTTCAGTCATATCCACTCTTGCTGCGATCTGAGATTATTCAAGTGGTCCAAGTGTTGGCATTCACTGTGTGGTACAAATTCATGTTTCTGGGCCACATGAAGCCAGGACTCCATTTTCCCTTCCTATTTTTCTGACACCTGAACCATCCCTAAGAACACCATACCCTGGCACACTGAAGTCTGCCCTTCTACACCCGGGGCTTTTTCAAGTACATTTTGAAAAGCAGCTGAAACTTTTGTCCAAATGAGAGTTGCCATTCCAAGTCTGTATCTCAGACGTGCCTAGCCATCTATTCGGAATTCCACTTTGGGATAGGCGTCTTGAACAACTCACGAGGAATGCCAGAATCAAAATCCCAAGCCTTCACATCTCAGGGCATCCGCAGGAGGAGGCAGACTCTGAATACTGCCGTGTTGTTCGGTGAACACAATGACCAACCATATGGCCAGCAGGGCTCTGCTGGCCACCCCAAAACGTTCTCTGCCATTCGTCCTTTCAACTTTGAGCTCTGTGACAGGTGTGTGTTCAAGATTTTGCATCTTAGAGGTGACATTTTTTCCATGAGAACCTAGAAATAAGGAGAATTATTACCTCACCCTACTTTTAGAGATAAAGAATTAGAGGCTCAGAGAAGGGGAGTGCCATGCCCTGGTTCAGACAGGCGGTGAGGGAGCTGAACATGCAGTGAGGTGACCACGGAGTCCCAGTCCTCCCCACCATGGTAGACACAGTCAAGTCCAGTGCCTCTTCAGGCCAGGTGGGGCCTCACACCATATCCTTAAAACTTGGTTAAGCTAAAATTTAACTTTAGACAAGATGCTACATACTTTCTGCAAAATATCCTATATGTATGTCCACACCAATTTATCATGGCTTCAGCCCAAATTTAGTGGCTTCGAACCACTTTTCATTAGTGTTGTTTCAAAGCCAATTTATGCATTTGTTAATATGATTTTTATATGGCTAGCTTCTTGCCAACTTTCTCCCTAGAGAAGGAATTTTATGCAGAAAATTTTAGTATTCACACGTGTCTTTTATTTTAAGTAGTATTAGTCGACACCTGCTGACTTCCTACTTTATGGCCCCTGGTACTCTGGTCTGGGAGCTGCCCCCAGAACCAGCACGGCCCTCTCTGCTGTGATTGATCTTCTGGGGCTAAAAATTATCATAATTAACTGCTTTCTAAAAGAGCAACTGAGGCCTGGACTGAAGATAGCTAATGGTAAGAGGCCAACATTGTAAGCTGGGCCATTTCCTGCCCCCTTGGCTCTTCCTTCTGCCCTGACCTAATTTTCTTGCCATCTTTCGTTCCATCACTGATAAGGTCTCATCTATATTGACATGTCTCTCTATGGTTATGAAAATTCACAGTATGTCTAGAGAAATTTCAATTATAAATAGCATCATGTTAAATTACCTAATGGTTTGTGGTATTATATTATGTGTAACCTATATTATCTAATGGAATTTGCAAGATCAACAGTGTAAAATGAGCAAGGAAAAAATTGTTCTCAGCTACAGATTAGGTTATTTGTTCAAAACAACTATGTGATTGCTATAAGTTTCTATAGCTAGCAATTCAAATTTTCAAACTCAAACCAAGTCTTATCTCTTCCCCACTTTTCTCTCCTACAAAACACAGCCCTTTAGTTCATGAACTTGACCTTCATAACTACCTTCTCACTTCACCAGCATGTCAGTCACTCAGAAGGGCCTAAAGGAGAAATGGAAATATTTTTCTAAATGTTGTTGATAGTGAAACTGATTTTTGCCTGAGTAAAACTAAAAAGTCCTTGAAGTTTTAATAATTGGATGAGTCAATTCCAATTAAAAGTGTAAGCCAATTAAATAAAGAATAAAAAAAATTTCTAAACAAAATTCCCTACAGAGATTCCCGCCAGACTTATATGTATTGTGAGTCAGACACTGGGGTTTGGAAGTCCAGATGCTGGGTCGATAATTCCTCAAAATTCTGACTTTGTTCCCTTCTCTAGTCTTAGGACGGTTGTATCAGTGAATAAGTGGTACTCACATGATGGGATATTGCACAGCAATTCAAATGAACAAACTGGATACCCAGTGTGAATACAGATTACAACAAGAATAAAATGTTGAAAGGTTGAGGGAAAAATAGTGGACCTCAAAAGTTATGAGATAAAACAAATGACTGGTCCAAGATCTTCGTTTTGTCACTTAAGACACCCCAGGGGTTAACGGGCTTATCCAAGATGAAAACACAGTGCCCTCAGACCTCTGCAGCCAGCTGACAGTGTAGAGCCATTCCAGATGGATCACTCTGGCCAGTGACACCCCACAGAACAGACATGGCAAATCAAAAGACCCATAAGCACCCCAGAAAAAGGAGAGAAATATTTGCACTGTTATAATTATGGTCCATGTTTTAGATGAATCTAGTAAATTCTATGCCTATCACAGATGGACGGGTGGCCAGCACTAAGCGGGTGTTGAAAGAGGGGGTGGAGCAGGGGGCACCGTGCTACAGTGCCTAGGTAAGACTGCCTGGCCGCTGGCATGAAAAGCGCACTCAGCAGACTGAGAGGTCCTTAACTGGACCTCTCAGTGGCTCAGCACTGCATCTGATGACACTTGGGCCCTCATGCCATCCAAAGTCTTACATCCATGTCCCCAGGTGGAAAACCTCACTGTGATTCCATGAGCAAGAACATGCGGGTGGTCCTCTGGAGGCTCAGAACATGCAAGCTTCATGAAGGGTCTGTGCAGGTTGAAAGGAGTTTTCTAGGCAGCCAGTATATAGTTTCTGCTACTTCCAACAAGACGTTCTTACAAATGATCCCTGTGGTGCCTGTGATCTCCAAGAAAACCTGGACATGCAAACAGGCCTTCAACTCCAGCCTCCCTTAATCCTGAGCTTAATGCGTGGATACATGTGTAAACTCACTTTCCTTTCTTTCACTTTACTTCCTTTTCCAAAAAATTCTCCATAAAATCTATTTACGTACATCAAGAATTCTCTTAATGGATGTATTACTTTTGAGCCAAATTTTACATTTGTTACTTTGTATGGTTAGTACTTTACATGCTTTTCTACATTAAAAACTTGCCAAGAAATGATGCTGGAATTTAATTCTCAAAGGGTGCAGAGAACTTGGACCTGATTTTAAAGCAGCCAAGTGCCAACATGAACCAAGAGCCCATTTTCCTGGAGGGCGCGCACAGAGCTCTGATCCCCACAGATCGGCCAGTCCAGCTTCCTACAGACTCCTCACATGGGATCTCGCCCAGTTCTCTGTACCTCAGAGAGATTCCCCTGCTAATTTAGTCTCTTAATACACACAAACACACACGCACACACACACAAGATTTCTGCTTCCAGAGAAAATGGCTCTGTTACATAACTTCCATCTACTTGTGGGTAAATTAAAGTCTAAAGGATCCTGGCAAATCTCTCTTACTGAACTTCCTTTGAAAACCTGCTCAGGTACTCTCCTAAAAACAAATAATTCTTAAAATAAATGAATGACAATAATACCATTCAGTAATAATATTTAAGAATCATAAATAAATTATTCTTCAAATAATTCTTAATTCAGTGGAAAATTCTGGGTATGAGAGTAGAGCACAGACTTCTTAGTGTGTCCCGATAGAAGGTTGGGAACTGGGCTGTTTATCCACTGGGAGGGGCCAGTCATTGGTTGGGGGCAGGTGTTCACCCAGCATTTCCATCTCCCATGTGCACGGAGCTAGCAGCCCAAGGACAGAGCGAGACCTGGGGCCAAGAGAAGCAGTGCCTGGCGGTTGGTGTGCATTGTGGTGATGGAGAGAAGAAGGCATGGGTGGAGCAGCAAGGTCACCTGCTGGCAGGTGTCGTTATGAAACCTCTCAAGTTTTGCACCTAGTGCTGACTGTTTTTAAGGGGGGTGGGGCAATGAACCCATTCTCTCCCTTAGAGGGGCAATGGTCCTACATTTCTAAATGGTACTGAGTACATGCACATTTTTTCCATTCTGAATGAGTTTTACCATAAATTTACCACTAACTTAACCAGTTACATTTCTCTTGTGTATACGAAGTCTTCATTAATATCTTTTGTCAAATTTTCTATAACATTCTCCTTTTATATGAATTTATAAGAAACTCTAGTAATTAAGAGTCAGTAGTTAGGCTTTCATAAGATGCTTTTGGGAGGTAAGTTTGTAATTTGTCTTTTGAATGATTTATTGTTCTGCTCTGGCCTCGACCCCTATCACCACCCCCAACAGCAAGTTTTCCTTAACCAGCCGGGCCCTGAGGCTGCCCTGCAGTCTCCTCAGTTTCCTCTCCGTGGGCCGCACCTCTGTGCTGATTTCCTGTTTTGTTGTTTACAGAATCAGTCCGTCCTCCTAAAACCTTGAATAGAGAAAATGGAACTCAACGCAGGTGATTTGAAATACATGTTCTGTTCCCTCAGCAGGGAGGGTAGGAAAAAGTTATGTTTTCATCACAAGGGAAGTGAAAAGGAAGACAGAACCAGAGGTCTGACAACGCCCCTGAAACACTGAGGCCGCCTGTAGCGGGTGGTCTGGGCTCTTAGCGAGAGAGGCACCTGAGCCCCATTAGGACCAGCCCACAGGGCACAGTGGCCCAGGACAGACAGCTGCCCTCCAAAGAGCAGGATGTGTACCTTTGCAGGTGTCTTCTGCCCGTAGAATTTTATCTCTTTATCTTCTATCTCTTCCTTTCTATTACCACTAAGATTCAAACACCCCTGCTGTTGGATGATGTAAGAAATGTGCAAACCTATAAAAAAACGTTATAAGAGTTTATCTGAGCCAAACTGAGAACTGTCCCGCAGCAAGATGTCAGATGCTTCAGAGAATGACAGCAGCTTCCTTTACGAATTTGAGAGTCAGGAGGGACCATAAGGGAGACCACACGCAGGTGCGAGGCTGCACGGCTAGGACTGGATCACAGCGCTAACTAGACCTTGGCCTCTCTGGACAGTGATTAAGTTTATCTCAAATGCGTGCCCAGACACAATGGACAGGGCTTGCTTAAGGCAAAGATAAACTTTTACTTGAGAAGTCATGTGTCTTGGGCACATGATCTGCCTAGTTAGGAAATTATGATCAGATAACCTTGTGTGGGCTAGTTAACATAGAACTCCTTGTTCATCCACACACTAAATCATGATAATGTGAAATTAGAAAATCTGAGCTCAGGTGCTGTATTTGCCACTTTCATGCACAGCAATTTAATACTCTGTGATTTGGGGTGTAAGGTTTTGCTCTGTGAGAAATGGGAAATAATAGCCCCCTATCAGGGTTGATGTGTGACTGTGACACACTGGACACAGGCGAGTCTCCAGTGCTCGTCATTGGAGAATCCAGGCCTTGGGAAGTGGTGGTGCGTGGAGAGAATTGTCACCAAGAGCACGGGTGGAAGAAATGATATTGACAGAGAGGAGTGATTGTTCATCCAAGACATGAGAGGAGCTTAGAACCAATGATTCCATGGCAGCACTTTGATGGCTCTGTCACTAACAGGTGGATGTGCCGTGAGTTTTTCTGTCCAGACGCATCCCCTACAATTCATTGTGTTCACCAGTGAAGCAAGAAGGCCAGCCCAGTAAATGTGTATATGAAAACGACTCACCGGACTTTATTAGCCCTGTATTCTGAACACTTGCACGGAAGCTCTGTGCCTGAAAAGGAAAGTTTAAAGGCACCTCTCTGGGTTATTTCCCAAATCAGAGCAGACACAACCAGTTTCCAAAGGCAGTTTGTTGTCAAGGATCAGCTTTCAAATCGCCCAGCCATCTTCACGCCTCACTTGGAAGCATTAATGAGTGTCTTGTATTTATGATGCTTTGAAGTTGTTAAATGGAAATAGATCATTAGATTAACATATACTGTACAAATAGTCTATTATTCCCCAGATTCCCCGCTGAGTAAAAGAAGCATCTACAAATCTAATTTGAAAGATTGGTTTGAAGTGAAGCTTTGGCAAACTTCCCAGAGTCCTTTGGTTTTCTGGGTCCCTGACTCTGCCTTTGTCTCCTGGGGTCATCTCAGTGGTGTGTGCACTGCCACCAAACCTAGGTCATTCCTCAAATGACCAGAAAACAACTAAACAAACTTGGTAAGGATTCACACTCATGATCACAATAAACACGCATCTTATATGCAACACATGTAATAGAAAAGCCTCACACGCTCTTACGGTAATACACTCAACCTTGGGTTTTCTCGGAGGCGCTAAAAATGAGGACATGAAAATAAATATCAGGTGAGATATAGGAGCTGTTCAGAATACAAGTGTCTCCTTCAGTCCTTTTATGAATTACTAGCACTTTTGCATTTTGTAAGGTTTTCTTTAGAGATTCAATATAGTCCGACTCTTACTAACCCATGCAGAGGTCAAATGCTCAGTCTTGCAGCCCAAGTATGCATGTTCTATCTAAATTTATTTATCAGTCCCTCTGTGCCTGCAACGCTCTGTAACCAGCCTCATATCTCTGCTACTCTCTCCTCCCTTTGCCACATTCCAAGTAAAATTCGAGTTGCATTTTGGCAGACAAGTATTTTTTTTAATTTTACAATTAGCGTTCAATACTAGTAGGTGCTGCAGAGTAAAGGTTTAACAAGAAAGAATCCCTTTATTATAGAGGTTACTAAACAAGTTGGATAAGTTAAAAAATAAAGATATGTGGCAGGATATATTTGCCAAGAGAAAAGAAGGTTTATTAATGTCTTTTATTTTCTGCATTGTTGATGCTTTGACATCTGGATCTTGTTAACCCTGGAAAGCAAGCACCTCACAGGGCTCACCTGCAAGTGCCCCTATCATATGAAACCAGCCAATCCAGAGCTTGTGCCCCAAACACCCCCGGCACTTACACTCAGGCCACTATTTCCCCACCTTAGTCACCCCAAGTACCAGACAACTAAGAATCACCCCTACACCCAGAGCCCTCTGCACTCATTCCAACTAGCCAATCCTAAGCCTTCCTGCACTGCCTGGCTTGTTCCTTCCTGCAGAAACCACAGTACAGGCTCTTGCCCACTTGCCCGAGCTTTCCCTTTGCCTTCTGACCCTGGCACTTCCCCGTGTGCCATCATTGGGAGTGCCCCGTGTGCCATCATTGGGAGTGCCCCGTGTCTTGGGATTGGTAGCAACCTATAGTGACAGTGACAGTTGATTCATGCTCTGTTGGCCTCACTATACTAAAAAATAGTAATAAAATCTGCATTTTAAAAGAGAGGGAAAATGATAAATAAATGGAGTGACCAAGTAAGCAAGTGAGGCTTCAAGGAGGATGTGGCATCAACCTGGTCTATAAAACATGAGAAGATGTTGACAGGCAGAGAGGCAAGGTGCTGTGCCCAGAGACACAGCACCGGAAGAGAAACTCATAGAAGAAATTGTGCTTGATCAGCAAACTGTTCAGTGGGTTAGAGGGGGTTACATGCGGCTTTATGTGGATGAGCAGTGGGTGGTACAGACTAATTCCACAGTGTGGACTGGAGGAGACTGAGCCCGGGTGTCCTCTGGAAGTCACTCTGGCCCCTGAAATAAATCAACCTTGTTAGGTAGGTAGGTAGATGGGGGGTGGACGGAACAATTCCTGAGTTCTGTGTGTCATTACGTAAATTGTCATCCGGCAAGATTCATTTGGGGGAGTTAAAGAAGACATAAATGGGGCGCAAAGAGAGATGAGCCGGGCCGAGGCCCAGACTGCAGAGGCCATGCTGGATGCTGCATCTGAGGACCACATGCTGGATCATGGTCAGGAGTCATGGGAACGGGCTGAGAGACATGGTAACAACTGAGTTCAGGCAAGTGACTCAGAACTGAGCCTGGGGTCATATGAAGGTCAAGAGCTTCATATGAAGCTTTTGGACAGTGGCCATGTGTGCAAGTCCTGGTGGGCCGTGAAAGGGTCTCTTAGTACTTTGTTCCTTGGACTTGCCCCAGCAACAGCCTAGGAGTTGCCATAATTTAGCTCACCCTAGTAGGTTCTCCCCGGTGAAAACTACGTCCTTTTTACTGCTTCTCTCCTAAGCCAATGCTCTTCTCACACACGTTTCTTTCATTGTCAGGATCAAGTCAAGGATATGAAGAACCTACCAGTTCCTACTTTTTTTGGCAAGCTCCTAAGGATAGATGTACATCTGAACCATCTGGGAAAGTGCTCTCAAGTCCCCCTCTAGACCCTCATAAACACTGTGCTAACGGAGCTGAGTAGGAGCTCTTGCCGACTGCATCCACACCATTACGTTCTCCTTGATTCATTGCCACTTTTGTGGGTAGGTTTAGGGAGGAAGATTTTATGATGAACCTGCAAACCTACTTTATTGGAGGTGTCAGTATTGTATGTCTTATGCCTCAAATCATTGACATGTTAGAAGAGAACAAAATATCCTTTGGACTGGGCCTAGAGCAGCCTTCTGTCCCAAAGAACTGTGCAAAGATAACAAGAAAACAGCTATTTTGACTCCTGGACTGATGACCGCCAGACTGAAAATTAAAGACATTGCTGACGCGTAGCTTTTTCCACGTTTTGCTATCTACACCTATGGAAATGCCTTCCCTGTATTGATGAAATTGTGCTCCTTCCCTTTCTCATAAATACCTCTCACCTTTATCTCCTCCTGTCTTGGAACACTATTACAGTATTTGGGCTTCCACCTGAATGAGTGTGTCACGAATAGCTATTCCTTCTTATCTCAAATAAATGCACGTTGCATCTCATTTTGAAAGGCCTTTTCTTTTTCAGGTTAGCATAGGATGGGGAGCCCCAAACATGTTGGCACTTGTATCAAAGACCACACGGGGTACTCAGAAGTTGCTGATTAATTGTAGCAGCAAGTCTCTCTGTTACTTCTCCACTAAGAAGTGGGCACACGACCACCCCTTCTTAGCTGTCGTGTCTGCCAGACAACCAGGCTCTCATTGGTTACATCTGCCCTCTGCTCTGATGTTCTGACTGGGGCTTTGCTCTTGGCATCTGCTTCTGTTCCGGAACCAACACCCCTGCCAGGGAGCCATTTCATGCCGCTGGGCTCTGCCGCATCGCTCAGCACTAACCTGTGGTTCCTGTGGCTCAGCTCTGAATGCCAGTCTCCTTGCCAGGTGCCCACTGAGGTCTAGCCCCTACCTGGCCTCCCTGGTTTAGACCCTTTCCTGGACTCTGATCAACTCTTCCTCCCTTCTAATCAGTCTCTACTCTGAAGCACGACAAAGAAGCAGCCCAGATAATGTAAAATATATAGGCAGATTTTGAACTGAAAGTTTAAAACCCACTTCATGTTCTAAAATACTAAGTTTTGATTCTTGTCTCCTCCATGGTGACTTCTGGGATGTATGGTTGAGAGAACAAGGGCATAGATTCAATGTCCACAGCAAACGAGCATTCCTCCTGGGAAGACAAAGTATTTCATGCCAGCCTGTCTCTGGGCAAAAAGCATAATGTCATTCTTCCAACAATGTGCATGCTAAAATGCAAACTAAGGGCTCATACCCTCTGTCTCTCCCCAAGGCAGAGTTTGGACATATTGGGGACAGGCTGGAAGGTATCTACTTTCCTATCACCACTCAATCACGTGGCAATCATGGATTTTTCTGGGCATCATAAAAGGTAAGAGGGAACTTGAATGTAGTCCTGTTCCTTCATCCAGGCAACCGTGGAGGTGAACCGGGACCACATGCTGGGCCCCCTGAGTGGGAGAGATGCAGCTGTGAGCAAGACATTCCAGGGAAATAAAGGCAATAAATGGGCACCCGAGGAATACATAATGTGATTTCAGGTAGACAAAGAGGGAGAAACAGAACAATCCCTGGTAAATGGATAAGATGCAATTATCTGTTCTGAGAAAGGCAGTTTTTATCAGACCTTCCCACATGAAAGGAGAAGAAAAATAAGGATGACACTGTCTAGGTCTGTCTGATCAATAGCACTATTTTCTAGAAAAAGACTTTTCAATATCTAAGTTAGTACTTCACAATCTGCTAAGATTGTGTCCATCCTGCTAAGAGGGACCTACTCAATGTGTGAGGCAGATAGAGTATGAGGAAGCATAATCTACATTGCATTAATTTAATTTTTGTTTGTTATTATTTATTTAGTTTATTTTCAAATTACAAATGGTGTCAAAGCATGCTATCACACTTATCAAACTCAATTTGGGTTAAAGACCAGCCAAATTCATCAGTTCTTCTGAGGGAACAGGTAGAGAAAACCAGAACACAAGGAGCTTTTATTTGAATCATAAATAAGTAAAAATTGAGAGTTCAAATTTCCCAAAAGAAATAATTGCTTAGTTTTCAGGAATCAATGGAGACTTTTGTATCTTAATGGTTTTGCATACCACAGTCACTTTCTTCATAAAAGAAACACTAATAATATGACAAATACACTGGTCTTAATCTCTAAATGCTATCATGTGGTTACTGATACGGAATTTTGTGATTTGGGAGCTTGGATTTTTCCATCTCATGAAGATAGAATAAGACAGCTGACCCAAAATTGTTCAACAATGGAGTCATCCTAATTAGTTGTACATGGCGGGGTTTTCCATTTGAATCTGTCCCAGGGCATTAAGCAAGCACCACACACACTGTGGTGTTTGCAGCATTGTAGATGAGATTCTTTATCTTTGAAAATCATCCGATGCTTTCCAGATGCTTTTGGAAACAGTGAGGTTTGTTCTCTTCTCCCAGGATTTTTGGGAGTGTGATGAGTAGTTTGTCCAGTTAGTCAAGGTAGTCACACATGAGATACGATATGGGAAAATGAATCGGATTTGCCACGACAGATTTGCCGTGCAGTTCTTGGTCTTCGGTCAGCAGAAATGCTGAACTCTGTTCAAGAGATGAAATCTTTATTCGGGAAGGATCACTGGAACCATTTCCCATGCAAATCAGCTGGATATGGAAGCAAAATCTAGAGCAAAGGAAATGTTGATATTTATGTTTAATTTGGTTTGTACTGACCTGATACTGTTAACTATTTCATTTGTTTTTTTAAATAGTATGTATTATTTTGATAAATGCATTCAATTTCATTAAAATTACAGTTTAGTTAAACTTACATAGCAATTTCTACATGTCAAGCATTGTTCTAAGTTCTTCATAAATATTAACTTACTCTACCTGGCCAGGTGAATCAGTTGATTTGGAGTATCATCTGGTACAGCAAAGGCTTGTGGGTTCAATGCTCAGTCAGACCACACACCTAGGTTGTGCCCAGTCAGGGCCCATAAGGCAGGCAACTGACTGATATTTCTCTTTCCCTTTCTCTTTCTCTCTCCTTTCTTTTCTCTCTCTCTGCAATCAATAACCATATCCCTGGATGAGGATTAAAAACATATAATAACTTATTCCATCCTCATATCAACCTTCTGGAGGAGATTCTATTTTTAGCAAGTCCTTCACACAAATGGGAAAACAAAGTTGCTAGCAGTTCGGAAGGAAACATGCCCAGATCATATTGTAGCAGTCTCAATTTTATTATACTTCCCTGGCAAATATTGACTTTAATATTAATTGAGCAATTTAATATTTCAGTTCTTCTTTGCACTGTGTGTACACTTTTAAGAGCATATGATTGAATTTCACTACCATAACAAAAATCTAAGACTTTATTGTATAGTAAGCAAATGTAATTCATTGCATATATTGTTATAAATTTTTACATCTGTTGTCACATTTATACCTTCTGATTGTCATTTTCCTGTTGTTATTCCATTTGTTTTCTGAATATTCAAAATACTTTTAATTTTCTATTCTCATATACTCTTCTTATCTTGTTTTTTAATTTTTTTAAATAAGTTTTATTTTTATTTTATTTTTTATAATTTTTTTATTTTTATTTATTTATCTTAGAGGGGAAGGGAAGGAGAAAGAGAGAGAGAAATGTCAATGTATGGTTGCCTCTTGTGCGTCCCCTGCTGGGAACCGGAAACTGGCCTACAACCCAGGCATGTGCCCTGACTGGGATACGAACTGGGATCGTGTGCTTCCCAGGCCCGCGCTCAGTCCACTGAGCTACATCAGCCAGGGCTACTCTTCTTATTTTGACTACCAGTATTTATTTTCAACTTTTCATGAGGATCTTAGCTTAATTTCCCGATATTCAGAGTTATGAATAGAGCATGTACGTAGGGTAGAATTTCAGTAGATTTTCACTTTGCTTTTCTGTGCTTTCTCCCCTTTCTGTTCCTTGAAAATATTTTGTAGAATATTAAGCATACTATGTTTATTGACTTCATTTAGTTACATATATATGCACATATACTTTCTTTTTCAGTAATTATTTTTGTCATTTTTATGGCAGCAGTTACCTAAACTGTCTATTTTAATACTAAAAACTACTTATTGAATGTCCTATCATCCAAATAATAAGCAGATAAGTGTCTCTGTCTTCCCACATCTGGAAGAAAATCTATATACTTAACGATGTTTCAGGAAAAAGTAATGACAAAATGCAGAGCCAAATACATCCTTAAAAAAAAAAGCAAAGATACGGACAAGTGATGATTTTATGTGGATTCCCATCTGAAGGGCAAGAGTCTACCCAAAAAATAAAAAAACAAACCTACCTCTCTGCAAAGGAAATAAATGCCAGATTACAACAGAGACGTGTTTGGGAGAAAAATGCTGCTGTTTACCCGTGCTATTTCATGCTGACTTTGCGTGATGCAGGAAAGGGGATACACTGTCCAACGTGTTCTGTTGCCCCTGCTACCCCTCCTCACTGATAGTCTGACTTCAGCGAGACTCTTCCGTCCTCTTCCTTGGAGATACTTCAGTCCACATAGACTTGCACTCCTCCTGGTGGCTGAAGAACAAGGAGAAGGGAACGGCTGACCCCTTACCCGCCACATGTTTAGACCACTGCACTGCACCTCACCCTAATATGTCTGCAAGGCGCTGTTGTCACTCTTATTGTGCCGATAAGAAAACCGAGGCCCGGAGAAGGCAGATCAGCTGGAGAGAGCCCGATGGAGCGTCTGGACCTATCTTTAAGAATAGAGACATTCCCAGACTTGGAAGGAGGGAGTCCAAACAGCACCCCCTCAGGGCTGCATTTAGAAATTCACCTAAGAATGCACCAAACGGTTCTCCGGCAACCGACCAGTCCACATTCTGAGGTGCAAAGCCATATCATTAGCATAACAAAAGACACATTTAATGCTCTAAATCACTTGAGAAATTCCAAGGGGTTTAGGAGCCCTGTGCCACAAATAGCAGACCACGTATGTTTATCTTAGTTTAAGTCACAAATCACATTCCTGCACTGTGTTCCTGGTGTTCTTACACCCAGGGTACCAGTTCCCGTAATCTTAGCTCTAGATCTGGCCCCTTCTCTGAAGTTTGCCTTTGCTCTGTGGGATCTAGAGACATCTGGGGTCAAGGATGAACACTGAACTCAGTGAACAGCGAAAGGACCTGGAAACATGTTCATCATTGTAAAAAATACTGTTTCTTTCCTCACAATGGAGAGAGACTCATTTGGTATAACTAAAAAAAAAAATCTTACAGTCGAATCTTTTTATACCAGTCATTCTTCTTTCATTGCATCTGTTTGAACTTATAAAAAGAGACCTCCTGGGTGTCTTCGTGTGATTGTATCTAGACTAGGAGAACTGACTCCCTTGCAGGCTACATTTGACCTAATTAGAGATGATTAGAGACCCCTACTTTCCATGCGTGCAGTGCCCTGCTTTCAGGACAAAGGGAAACTCTGCCTGCCGCACAATCCTTGTGCGTCCCTGATGATCAGCCCAAAGGCAGGCTCCAGTTTCCTCTCACGTTCGCTCCCTGGCCTGCACACCTAGGCATACACCTGACAGGTACTTCATAGGGGGAGGATGGCAGGGTTTTTTAAATCCATCCCTAATACAGGCCTTTATGTAAAATACACCCACACTTTCAATAGCGTTTTAAATAAATGAATATGAGAGACTGAGGTAGAAGGAAAGATGTGGAACAAGAACCAGCCCCTGTGCAGGAAGGAGGCACTGCTGTCAGCGCCCAGGATGGTGGGCACTGCAGGACTGCCAAAGGCAAGAGGCACCTCCAGGCTCAGGGGTAGGGGCACAAGACAGTCTGGAGACCGCGTCCACCACTTCCCTTTCAGCCTCCTCTACAAAACGTGCCAAACATGAAAATCTTGGCTAAACTGAATCCAAGGAACACAGACTAGAGACCTGCAGGAGGTAACTTCAGGAAGGTGAAGAGCGACCAGTGTGGCAGAGCAATCGTAGGCACTAACAGGTGAGTGCACTCATGTACGAGCATATACACATCATACATGTACACACACGAGCCGACATTGATGAACATACGTGCATACACAAGTGCTTGTACATAACCATTCACAGTGAAACTGCCCACACCTATGTGTACACACACAAACTGGGGAGAGATGCAGAACCAGGGCTGCGATTGTTGCCAAGCCTGCGGTCACACTCCTGCTGCTCCCCGGGCCCCCTGGTGTGGCAGGCACATCAGCCCATCTTTTCCCACCCAAAGGCTGCACCGAGGCCCCTAGACACCCCAGCACAGGCACTGGCGAAACAAGACCAGTCGAGAGCAGCAGTTACTCCCAGGCCAGGAGCGCGGCTACATTTCAGGGCAGATGGCACAAAGAAGGCGCTTCCTTCACCTCCAGTTCACCCATCATCTCACAAGTGCCAGAGCAACGCACACAGACTCTGATCTGCGTGTTCCTCAGCAGGTCCGAGTGTCCCAGTGCGCACCCCATTTCCCCCACTGGACAGGAGGGTAGACCCAGCGAGACCCCGGCGAGTCCAGCCTCAGGCTATCCTTCGTCAGTTGTCGGTGCCTTTGGATGCACGGGCACCGCCCTCTAAGACGGGGAGCTGGAGGAGCCGGGCACAGCGAAGCTAGGCATGGCCACACCGGTAGCCAGACAGTACGCCTGTGGAGTGACTGGCGGGCCATCCAACCTGCTCACCGCCCGCGCTCCCGGCCCCCTCTCCACCGCTGTGCCCACCGGGCACCCTTCGTGACTGAGGACAGGCGAGAGCCTTCGTCCTCCCCTGTCCTTCTGCCCTTGTTCTCCACCCCACCGCCCATTCGTCTGCTTCTTTCCTCCTCTTTTCTCCCCTCCTGCCCTACTCCTCCAGTTGCCTCCTCTCCACCTCCCCTTTCTCCCTCCTCTGCTCCCCTCCTCCGTCCGCTTCCCTTCTCCTACCTTCTTCCTCCCCTCTCCTGCCTGCTTTCCAACCCCTCCCCCCGTTCTCCCACGGTGCGGGCTGGTGCTCCGCCACCGCCCCCGCCACCGCGAGCGCCACTCCGCCCCCCGCGAGGTGCTGAGCCGCAGTAATAACCCCCGCGCAGGGGGCAGAGTCACGGAGGGGAAGCCTCCTGCATTCCAATCGGATCAGGTCCTGGGTACCCACTTGCACGCTGCCCGGCTGCGGAACATTCCGCGGGTCCCGAACCTTCCCAAGCGCCCCAAATGAAGCCGTGCGTTTTCCCCGAGGGGGCGCTGCTCGGGCGACGGGCGCGGGACGCACGGGGCAGTGGGGCAATGAGGGGCTCCGGCTGCGCCGCTCTCTGGGTGCTACTGCTGGTGCAGGTGGGTGTGCAGGTGAGTCCTCGACACGGGGTCAGGGTTCCCCGCGGCTCCCCTCGCTCTGCCACCAGTCTCACCGAGGTGTCGCTGCTGTTTTCCAGAAGGCACCTGCGTGCGCCTTGGGACCCTCAGCGGCCTCGCCAGGGAGCCCGAGCGTCCAGCGTCCTCCGAATCCCGCGGAGTGGGCCGCCTGGGTGGAAAAGGGCGGTAAGTCCGCGAGCAGGTTTCTAATCCTTGCGCTCTAACAGCTGGTGACGCTCTAACGCTGGTTTTTAAGGTGCTGTGAATGTTCATCACTCTAGGAACACCTAGGATCCTGCCCTGCTTCTTACAAGGAGTACCTGAGTCCCCTATCACCAGTATTTACATTATATATTTACATATATATTTCCGCAAGGGTTCGCCAGCGTAATTACCACAAACACTAGGGGAAAAGGCAAGGGGACACATTTTACTGAAAAAAGCATGAAAGAGCCGAGGAGGAATCGCCAGGCTATATCAATGTATGCATCCAAGCAACGACAAAGAGCAACTCCTTCCTTCCCCCGGCTCCTGCTTTTTAAACTGAGGTCTCTCTGTCCTTGACTCAGAACGGGAGGCAGAGGCAGCCATTGTCTCTCCGTACTTAGGTCTTAGTCTCAAGGTTGATGCTCGTCAAGAATCGAGGTAGTTAGCATATTGCGGCATCATAAGCCATGTCCATATCCTGTGTCATAATTTGTCACAAAAACAAGTCTGATCCTTTTGCGACGTGTGGTTGTACTTGGGCTGCCGACAAGCGGCGTTTGCGCAATTCCTCTCTCCTGGGAACGCACTCGTGGGTCCTGAGCTGCGTGGGGTGGATGGGAACACAGGCGCGGAGCTCCCGTGGCTCCTTCGTTCTAACCTGAGCCCAATACATCGGCAGTCACTAAATATGAGTGTTCGCGTCATTGTCGGCAATAAATGGACATCTTAAATGTGAATAATGACTTCTAAAGGAAGAACGAAGTTGGATTATCTCGGCATAATTTCGGACAATGTTGAAAATTAGAGTGAATAATTAAAAATACCTGGTACAGTTTCTTCACCTTGATAACGTGACATCGATAATTTAATGTCTGCATTAACTACTGAAATCCGATTGACTATAGTCATGGATGCACAGTAGATAAAGTAACAAATCAGATGAATGCAGGGACTGAGGGCCTCTTCCAGGACCACCAGAGGGCGCTAGATGTAAGTAATACAAAATATTTAAAAATCACTTTGCACTGTGTATTTAAAGCTCACCTTCTTGGGGTTGCCTGGTCCTCTCTATTGCTTCTCTTACAAGGCAGTCTGCAATATAATTATCCACATTAGAAGTTAATTTACCCCTCACACTAAAAAAAATTTTTTGTAAAAACTTTAGTTTTTTCCAATTATGAAATTTCCTGAAGGTCTCAGGAGAGTTTCAAAGTACTTTATGAAGTTTCCTTTGAGATAAGAGCGTTATAGACAGAGAACCGTTTATTTCCAAGAGGGGCAGCCAAAACTTCCTGTCAAGCCTGCTTTTCCAAACCCTGGGAGAATGGACCCCTGTAGGCTGGAATGCACCCTGGTTGGCACGGGCTCCAATCACGGGGCACCTCCGCTCCTGTCACAGCCCAGATTTTTCACGACAGCCACTTACCTTGCTTGGTCAGAACCTGAAGCAGAAGGTGCAGTCATTCACCAGAAAAGGTCTCCCTGAGCAGACAAACTGTCCCCACCCCCCACTTCTATTTGTTTTAGGTCTTTCATTCTAACTGGCTAGGCGGAGAGAGGGGTGTTGGGGAAAACCTTCGCATGACCAGAGAAAGACTTTCTACTCAGCAGTGTTACTTGTTTCCATCTAAAAAAGAACAAGAATAAACTGTGTGTGGTACTGGGGTCAGTTTACTGTATACGAGTATACAGTTATATCCGTATAAGTGAAAATAACTTTTTGGCTGTAATGTTTATTTAAAATATGTTTAAAACGCTACTGCAAATTTTGCTGGTTGTCTGAAGTAATTATGCAATAGGAAAGAGCACTCCATATACCCTTTGCGACAACAAAGGACAACTAAATTGAGAAATTCTACTTTTGGACATTAGGTATATCCATTACATTTTGGCTGATTTAGCATTGCTTTTCCTTAATAGTAGATTTAAATGTTTCCTCCCTCTAACTTAGCATTGTAATAAAAACTGTGGCTCTTGTTAAGAGTAGAGGCATGTCACAAATTTGCTAACATCTTCATTCTAGAGTGAATTAAGCTTCCGGGAAGGTTTACAAATTCCTTCGAACTTCTTTTCATTGGACATAATAGATTCGTGTTTGTGCTCTGGAAATTTATATTGATTTACATTCCAATATGCACACCACATGAGTCAGGGCAGTGTCTTTCAGGTTGACCAGTGGTGTAATCGTTTAGCAAGAGGCTCTTTGGAGCTCTGATTTGTAGCATTTACTTGCCGGCGTGGGGTCGTTACTCCCACCATGGAAGATTTCAAGGTATCAGTGTGCTGGCACTAGAGGCCAGATGAGGATGCAGCGTGCAAAACTGGCTCTCTGCAGCCGGGCACATGAGCCCGAGGACACATCCAGCTGGTCTGCACCTCAGGCTCTCAGTCTGAAACCAGCGTATTCCTAGGTCTGACACTCTGGTCAGAAAATCTTTTGAAATCAAGTAGTCCAAGGTGCTGACTGAAACAGCCATGTGTATTTTTTCTCCTTAAAAAAATCCACAGAGGACCAGGGTCTTAAAAAAATAAATAAATAAAGGATTCTGAAAGCTCAGGAGTCACAATAATTTTTTTCCCAAAATCACAAACCAATAGTTTGGGGGATTGTAATCTTAAAACATAAGACCAAAAGTTAGTTTAAAATTTTCAGTTTACTGAAACTATATACTGACTGCTCTCCAAATAATATGGTGAGATTCTGTATTTATTTTGTTCATTCACTGAAGTCTTTAGCTATGACCTTTTCACATTGATTCATATGTAACTGAGAGTGTATTTGTTTGAAGGACTGCTTTTTTACTACAGCAGCATTTCTCCCCCTTATCACTGTTGACATTTTGTTGCCGGTGTCTGTCCTGTGCATTGAACGTCCTTATATTCAACCCACTGGGTTACAATAGCACCTGGTCCACTCCTGCGAAGGGACAACCAAAAATGTCTCCAGTCATTTGTCCTCTGAGGTGGGGAGGGGAGTAAACCCTGTTTGAGAACTACTGGAATAAATCGAAAGTCAGGTCTTCAGCCAGAGCACATTGCCACACTCTCAAAAGGGATTGTCACTGGTCACCATGAGTGAGGTTGGGGCCAGGGTGCTGGGGTCAGGACCTGCCAGTCCTTCAGAGTTGACTGGTACCTTTTCAGGAATTTTGCAAACTGGTTATTGAAAGTTAAAATGTATAAACTCACAGCAGAAACAATCATTGCACACACAACACTATAATACTCAGACCTCATCATCACTTCACAGTTCTTTTACTATGTTTTACTAATCTCTGTGATTGTGAGGTGATTTGCTGGGATAGTGTCTGCATGGTGGAAATAATGCGTAATAGCCTGCTCCTGTGAGTCTCTCCTGAAATCCACGTTCCGTGATGTCACAGATTGGTAACCCAAATCAGCCACGGTGGGAGTATTTACACAAAAGAAATCGGAACACGCTGCAACCCAGCCTGTTGCCTTCCCCCCCAGACAGCTGGTTGTCACACATTTATCAGCACAACACTACATGTGTTAGTGTAAAGAGGTTTATCAGCCATTGTTTAAAAATAGATATTATCTGCCATCCAAAATAAAGGCTATAAGATTATGGCTTATATCATCTGGAAACAATTTGATATTTTTAATGGTAATTATTTTTTCAAGTGCAATACATTTGTGCATTAGCCAGTGTTTGGAACCTTCCAGATGCTTCTGTCCTTACTCCAGGGCCTCTGTTGGAATGGACACAGACTAGTGGTGATAGAGGAATACTTCCTGAGAGTCCTGGGGGTAGGGCAGGATGACAGATGACAAAACGGCCTGTGACACCAGCCTGTTCCCTTCGTCCAGAAACTGGGGGTGAGGAAGGCGGTTGGGCCATGCACTTTCCACTTTTGTCTTTCAGAATGGCCCAGGACAGACTGTGGTGACACACTCAGACCAGACAAGTAATCTTGATGTGTTTTCACTTTCTTCTCTCATTGTACACAGTCTAACTGAATTTGTTTCACTGTCTCATCTTCCTAAAAATTATGAAATAATTCCACGTATTTTGCCCTGCGCGACACAGTACCCTACTTTGACATATATTTCATGGTTGATGTCAGTTTGTCTGCCAGAACCTGCTGTCTGTCTGATCTGTGCATGGCTCATCTCACCAGTGCCCATCCATCTGTACCTGTACGGCAGGCAGAGCCATGCCCAGGGGCCCAGGATCCCCAGAGGGATCCCACATCAAAGCTTTTGAGCAGGGGAAACAGGAAGCTTAAGGTCACAGAGGCCATAGTCGAAGCCTCAGTTATTCCACTTCTTGTTCAGATTGGCCTTCTGGCCTCGGACCCTCCCCTGCCATGGGCTTCAGCAAGGGGGCTGGACAGCAAAGGGATATGGAGACAGGAACCTGTCATAAAAGAGTTTTATTTGTGAAAAAACATTTTCCAGAAAACCACTCGAGTACTGTTGACGTGTGACCAAATGCCACTTCAGTAGGACAACGTTTTACTTTATCTAAGAGTCCAAGAACCTTGTTCCGCTCACGCAAAGGTGGAAAGGGCCCCAGTTCTAAGTATCCAACAGAATAGCTTCTTAACAGGGTATATTTCTAATGAAAGAAGAACATATACACATTCTTCGGACACTAGAATCAGGAGAAGAATATTAGTATCAGAGTCTCGTTAGGCATATAAGAGGAATTTGCACTTAGAGCCTGTAAAGATATTCACTCATTGCAGGAGGAGAGCTTTCTAGCCTTCTCTGAGCTTCAGCTTGACATCTGTTTCAAATACGTCTTGGGAGGAAGGCTTGATGTCAGGCTAACCTGCTGTTTTTCTGGTGGTTAGAAAAAAATGCAGGCTAGGCAGCAGGCCCTCTTGGAAGGTATGCGGGCTCATCACTGGTGTGCAAATAGAGACGCTATTCCCTGTGTTTAATTATCTGAAAGGTATAAACCAAGCTAACACATCGTTAACTAAGAAAATTTTTAACCCCAGCCTTGACAAGTTCAGTGTCACCTGGTCTGAAAGTCCGAGTTGGAAAATAGAGTGTGACTGACCACATGGAGACAGTTGCCCCTGGCATGAAGCCACCCCTTGCTAGACAAAGTTCTGTCCTGCTTGGGACAGAAACAACCTTTCCCTGACCTTTGGAGAGCAGAGATGATATCATTAATGATGGTACTGAAAAAACAAATCCTGGTTATAAAATGAAAAGAAGTAATTTTCTCTAAGGGAGAAACCTCTTTGGAGAAGAAAACTACAGTATTTCCAGGAAGGCAGTGGAGGCCACTGTCCAGGATTCAGATGCAGTTTCTCTCTGTACTTTTCACAGAGCGGAAATGACTCAGATGTACACGGAATGCAAACTGTAAGAGTGTCTGCAATTGAAGCTCTGCAGACCTGTATGGGTGCCCAGAAATCTGATAACTCCTTGGGGTTTTCTTGACTATTTAAAAAGAAATCACTTAGTTGAATGCGTTTTATGCTAGTGTACTGTAAATTAGAGTGGGAAGAAGAGTGTGCTACACATCTTTGAAAGGCCCTGGGGTGTGAAATATGATCAAGCGTTAAGAGCCCAGGCCCATTGGAGGGTCAACAGTGGCTTTCATTGGGAGCAAGTACACATGTGAACATTTCCAAATGTTAACATCTGGACACCTGGAATGTGTGTGCCCTCTGCCTTTTCTCCTATGGAGTCAGTGATTTAATAACTGAATATCAAAAATAAGCAGCAAAGGAAGCCCATGATATTCATATTGAAGTGTTTCCTGAAAAACTGGAAGCATTTTAAGCTAAAATTTTTTAGCAATAGAGATGTTTGTAAAAAAAACCAGAAAAAAAATGTAACTAAGGAATGTTTACAATGATGCAAATTGGTCTAAAGTAAAATTATGAAATATAACCATCAGAGACCATTTTTTAGTTTTATTTTGTCTGCCATCTAGTTTTCCTCTGAAGTGTTGAATTGGTTGGATTGGTTGTAACACATTACAGAAGCAGCAGTGACTTCCCTTGTAAAGAAAAGCATTTTCCTTCTTGTCTGATTCTGTGCATCGTACAATTTGGACTTGTGGATGGATTGATGTTGACAGTTTCTCCATTTTATTCTTAGGGAAAGTTTCGTCTGGAAATAAATTGTGAAAACTTTTGTATTCTTTCCAGAATTCTGGAATTCCTTAGTCACACCGCCTCTTATACTTTCAGAATATGACCTGGTATCTCCCTATGAGGTTGACTACCATGGCAACTACGTGTCCCATGAAATCACACACCCTCGGAGGAGGAAAAGAGCCCTGGCCCAGCTTGGAGTGGACTCTCTTCACCTTCGGCTGAGAGGTTTCAGGCACGACTTTCACATGGAGTTGAAGACTTCCAGCAATCTGGTGGCTCCTGGGTTTGTCATACAGACACTGGGAAAGGGAGGCATCAAATCACTGCAGGCTTTCCCGCCCAAGGATTTCTGTTTCTATCAAGGCTCCTTACGATCCCACACGAATTCCTCCGTGGCTCTTTCAACCTGCAAAGGTTTGGTGAGTACAGATCTTGCTACCTGCAGTGAGGTGGCAGGGGCAGTGATGTGTGAAAGAGGAGAGATGACCAGTTTCCCTTGAAATATTTTAGCTTGATTCTCTGTGATCGTAGGGCAGGCTTCTTTGATCTCAAAATCATGAGACAATTGCCAAGTAATTGGTCTAAAATACACTGTACTTCCTTCCTTCGGTGGCCCATTTGAAAATAACACACATGCTTAGCTTTTCATTGCCTTTGTTGTTCTAGAAAAACTGTGAGAAAGAACTGCACCTTGAAAACGGTGCATAAGAATTTGTGGCCACCCGTGCAGGCACTGACTTCTCAGAGGATGGTTGGACTCTTAAACTACTGGTCCATTACTAGCACTGGAGAAGTGCCCTCATTTTGAGTAGTGTACAGTACTCAGCTGATTGGCCATGGTAATTATTTGATCAGATGCTTAAAAGCACTTTACTTCTGTCATTCTGATGAGGATAACATAATTTCTCAATTAGGGTGCCAATTCCAAATGGGTTGATGAATTCATGGCAGGGAAGTACTGATTTTACTGGACTGATGATTCTATTGGTACATCCCCATTATCTTAATATGAGATTAAGACATTAAACATCATTTAGATGCTTCACGTGGTCCAGTTTGCTGGGATCCCTAGAGAGTGAGGCATCTGGCCCTGTTGACAAGATACTGCATACCTCAGGCTGATCCAAGCTGAAATCCTAATGGCTTGTCTTTAACTTTTCTTAAAATACGTTCATATTTTTAGGAAAGAAAAGCTTATTAGATTCCTGAGTGCAAACTAATTAGTCACACATAATTTAGGAGGAGCATAATTTACATAGCAAAGGGAAAATGTATGAGCCAATCACCATAAGGTCGTAACCGTGTTAAAGGTTTGACAAATAGGTTTCTGAACATTTACTACATCTCTAGAAAATGCCTTAAGTCTGCCTTCAATTTCTTTTATTTTTGAAAAGGAGAAATCACACTCTATATATCAGGAGGATTTTGTGTATTTGTATGTGAATAGTGGATGATGAAGGAGCATTTGTAACCAACTTTTTAAAATACTAAATATTTGCAAATGCTAAATCCTGTTAATTTTTTTAAAAATATTAACTTCTGCTTTTTCAGAGAATTTGGTATGGGTTGGTCTCGTGTCTACTCATATTTGTATAAGACTCTTGGTTTGAGAATGATACAGTGGAGAGTTGCCAAGGATAGGGTGGTGGTTATTTGGCAAACTTGTTAAGCATGAAGACAGTGATGCTGATTTTTTCCATGTTTTCCCAAGAAAAAATAGATCTTCCTCATCACAGGGCTAAACTCTGCATGTAATGCACTGAAGGAACATAGTTCTTCCTTGGCTTTCTTCAACAAAGGTTTAGATTAGGAATGGAAGCCATCTGTGTGATAGGGAAATGTGCCATGCCCTTCAGAGCCCAGAATCCTTGGATGTGTTTGCAGAGATCAGGCGAGGTGCTTTCCATTAACTCAGTATTGGTGCAGGTCCATTGATGCTAAGGTCTCTGTGAGCCAGAGCTCTCCCAGATTTGTGACTTTCTTTGAACTCAAGAGAGTTAGTGAGAGTTGTAAATGGCAACTATGTGAAAATTAAAGAAGTGGAAAAGAACAGTAAAAAAGGGCTCTTCTGTTAATGAACACTGAAATTTAATATTTTGGTCAATAGAAGAGAAATCTGTGTGCTTCTACCATTAATCTTCCAAATACATTAATCCCAACTTCACTGATGTTCTGTCTGTAGATGGTTATAACAAATATGACCTCAATTAGACTTATGGGTGTGAGGTTCGGGGGCTTTTGCCAGATGATAAGACAAATCAAAGGCATTTTAAGGAAGAAAAAGGGAGGATAAAGAAGTCTTCTCCCTTTAGCCAGATAATAAAAAAATGTTGAATGGGAATGTCCCTCCCGAGGCTGCCAAGTCTGTTATTTCTTTCCTGATTGATGGTTACTGCAGCCCTCATCTTCCAAATCTGTTAACATATAAAGAAAACTAGCATGTTTTTTATGTTGGATGATGGGTCTTTTTTGTTGTTGTTCTTGATCCTTACAAATTTTAATTAAGCTCCAGGTAGATCACAGTTAAGCTTTTTTTCCTGGGTTTCTAATTGACCCAGTCATCTGAGGGGAGCCAGCAGTCAGTAAAATTCTTTTATTTGCTCTGTGGTCACTCACACATGTTTGTAGACTCTGTGGGAGAGCACTTTGAAAACAAGATCCCTGGTTATGGGAAATAACCAATATCCTATTGTTTTGATTTCATCTATAGTATAAAACTATTACATTTAAGTGAAAATATATTCCCTAACTAAGAGTTTAATACACCATGTTATTCAACTAAAGAAGGTTGTTTACAATGGTAAAACATTGCAGTTTCCAGGGTGATGAGTGGATTTTCTCCAGGTTCTCAGGTTTGAGTTTGTGAACATTTGCTCTAGTCCTCTGTGGAATATGTTTGGATATTGTGAGTAATGCTGCTATGAATATTTGTGTACAAGTTTTTGTGCAGAAATGTATTTCATTTTTGGAGGGTTTATACTTGGTTATAATTACTAGGTTATATGGAAATTCTATGCTTAAAATTTGGAGAAATTTCTAACCTGTTTTACACAGTAGTGGTACCATTTTCCACATACAGAGCGATGTATATGGGTTCTAATATCTCCACATTCTGGCCAACACTTGTCCATCTTTTTATCATAGCCATCCTAGTGAATATGAAGTGGTATCTCATTGTGGTTTTGTTTTACTTGACATAGAGTATAGGTTGGCAGTTTATTGTTACTGTTATTTTTCCCCCAGCATTTCGAATATGTCATTTTACTTCCTTTTGGATTCCATTGTTTCTGATTATAAAGTTTCTTATACATAGGCGTGGTCTTTCTGTTTCTGTTTCCAAGACTTTTGTCTTTGTATTTCAACATGTGTATTGGTGTGGGTATCTGTAGGTGTGGGTAACATATGAATAATGATGTTACGCATATGTTAATATGCTAATGGTCCCCACATTTCTCTGAGGATCCATTTATTCTACTTCATTATTTTTTCTCTGTAGTCTTCAGAGTGCATAATTTCTATAGGTTTATCTTAAAGTTGACTCATTCTCTTCTGTAGTTCAAATATACTGCTAAGTTTCTCTAATAATTTTTTGATTTGGATATAATATTTTTATGCATCATATTTTGTTTTGGCTCTTTTATATAGTTTCTCTTATTCTGTATTTTGTGAGACATTGTCTTTAGGCTTTGTCTTAATTTTTAAGTACAGTTTCCTTTGATTTTTAAACATACTTATATAATAGTTTTTTTAAAGACTTTGTCTACTAAGACCAATAATTGGGTCCCCTCAGAAGCAATTTTTATTGATTGTTTCTTTTCCTGTGTATAGGTCACACTCTTTCTTTGCATGGCATATATGTGTGTGTGTGTATACACATGTGTGTATGTGTATATATATATATATATATATATACACACATGAAGTCACATGGTACTTGTGCCATAGTGTGGGGGCGACTTTGCCCGCAAGTCCCCCCGTCCACCAAGGATGAGAGTAACACTACCAAGACATGATCTGCTTGGGGAGGAAAGGTGGCCAATCTCTCAGAAGAGAAGGGCCAGGAGCCCCTTCCTCAACGGCTTTTATTGGTTTGTAATACACAGGAATACAGGGCAGCAAGGATCAAACAGTAGATGACATTTCAAAGAAATCTGAAGGCTTAGTCTGAGTCAGTGTCTGTCAAGTAAGGGGGTTGCAAAAACTTTGGGAGACATACTCATTTCCTGCACAGACCTTTATCATATGACGGAAAGGACTCTTAGCAAAGCAGGTTTCACAGGACTTTAGGAATTCTTTCTTATGCCTGATCACCCCGGATCCTGCTCTCACCAGCAATGGGCTGCACTGCCTCCCCCATCATAGGTTTTCAGGTTTAAGTGGATTCGAGCCAGGAAGCACTTCTCCCAGATGGAAATGGGGACTCAGGCTATGTCAAAACAGCCTGGGGGGGGGGGAACGCAAGGGTCCATCCCTCCCTCTTTGTTGCAGCCCCCAAGTCCTTCCTTGATGGCCTCCCAAGTGATTTTGTCTGGCTTAGGTTGCCCCCCCCTGCCCCGAGGGGTCTTACCCATCTCTGACTAACCAACCATGCATTGGGGGCAGGGGATGAAGCAGAAGGAGCATTGCTGCCAGAGACAAGCTTTGTCTCCTAATGGCTCACACTCCAGAAGTCGCTCACTCAGCCTTAGCCGTGGGGGGTAGTTACAACTCCTGAAACCAGGCAGAGCGGTTCCCAACACCATAGTAGTGAAATCATCACATGGGTCTTGTCTCTCTCTCTCTCTCTCTCTCTCTCTCTCTCTCTCTCTCTCTATATATATATATATATATATATATATATATATACTATTCATATATATATATGAATAGTATTAATAATATCCCTATATACTTACAATATATATATGAGTATATATATTTTTTTCTTGCTGAAAATGAACATTATAGATGATACACTGTAGCAACTCCAGATAATGACCACCTCTGTCACTCCAGCGCTTGTTATGATTATTTTCTTTTTGTGACTTGGCAAGCCCTGTCTTCCTGCTAGCCTGTGCTACTCTACTGGTACCACACTCAGCAGTTAGCCTACACTAACTACTAGCTTCCTGCTTTTTTTATGACACCCTGTGACATAAATTGCTCCACAGTCTGATTTGCTTAAAGAGAGCCTCCTTTACAAGATGAAGATGCTGCCTGCTTTCGAGATCATTCTAACAGCACGGGCATCCTCTCTGATGTCTTTTTCCCTGAGTCTCTGCTGAACTTCTACTCTGTGACCTGTTTTGCTTATTTCTATGTGTATCATGTGGCTAACAGCCTGTTCCTAATTGCTTGCAACTACAGCTCCACGATTTTTTGGGCGTTTTGTTTTGTTAGTTTTTTTCTCATTTCAGCCTTTTAATATTAGGTTAACAGACTATTGACCATATTCTTTGGGAAATGTCTTCTTTTTTTTCCTTGATATAATAAATTTGGTGAATTAAACAAACACAGACTCACTGTTTTAATAAGAAACATATTACCACAGGCCCAATGTCTTTTTAGGAATTTGGCTCCAAACAAGATTTTCTATAAAATTATAATTTCTTGCCAACTTTTAGTTTAGTTGGTTTTCTCCCTTTAGTTTAATTTTTTGAGCTCTTAAAATATCTCTAAAGTGTCTGGGTGTTATGCTTTCAAATGCTCACCAGTTTTCAGTATAAGGAACTGAATAATTTAAAACAAAAAGTACTACATATGCATGACTACTGTGCTTATAGTTAATATTAAGATATCCTTAGAGTGAAATTGAATAAGTGAATAAGCAAATAGTGTTTGATAAACTGGTAGAAATTAAATCTATAATGTGCTTTTCCTAATGGGTATTTCTTCCTGGTTGTATTCCCAGATATTCACAGCCTTTTATATTTCAATAACCACTTGAAAATTATATAAAACTAGCAGAAACTGCCCTGACCTTGGAGATTTCCCTACTAAAAGGATTCGAAAATGACACCCCACCAAATTCCTGTTTCAGTGGCTCTCAGCCACAATGACCTCTGGGAATGTCGGTATCAACGCGATCCTATAACATAGATACCAGCCACTTGTGGCAACTGAGCACTTGAAATACAGCTTGTTCAAAATGAGGCATCCTCTAAGTGTAAAAAATATAAAATATCCCATTAGTAATTCTTATGTTGATTTCCTGTTAAAATAACATTTTAGATATATGGGATTTAGTAATATTACTAAAATTATTTTCATGCTTGCTTTTCACTTTTTAAAAAAGTAAGTATTAGGAAACTTTAAATAACATACAGGGTATACAATACATTTCCTTTGATTTTTTTTTTATTGTATTTATTTATTTATTTATCTTTAGAGGGGAAGGAGAGAGGGAGAGAGACATTAATGTATGGTTGCCTTTCACGCGTCCCCTGCTGGGAGTTGGCCTGCAGGGAACTGGCCTGCAACCCAGGCATGTGCCCTGACTGGGAATTGAACTGGGATCCTGTGGTTCGCAGGCCTGTGCTCAATCCACTGAGCTACACCAGCCAGGGCCAATAAATTTCTTTTTAAATTGAATTCATTGGAATAACTTTGGGTAATAAAATTACACATGTTCAAGTTCACAACTCTGTAATGCATCATATGTATATTGCATCCTGTGTTCACCACCCAAAGTCAAATCTCCTTCCATCAGCATTATCCCCCCTTTATACTCTTCTACTAGCCCTCACCTCCTTTCCCTTTGGCAATCACCATATTTTTGTCTGCATCTGCTCTTTTTTTTGCTTAATCTCATTATCTTTTTCATCCAGCTCCTCAACCCCCTTCCAATCTGATAGCTGAGTCTGTTCTCTGTATCTACAAGTCTATTTCTATTTTATTTGTTTATTTTGTTCCTGAGATTCCACATAGTAGTGACATCACGTGGTACTTGTCTTTCTCTGACTTATTTCATTTGCCTGGTCTTCCTCCAGAGTCCTCTAAAGAAAGACTGTAGAGTGGGACCAGGCTGGACACAACCCACAGACCTTCCACAAAGCACAAGTTGGATGGGACCAGACAACCGGGGTCAGGAGGACCAAGCCTTTGGGCCTCCTGTTTGGGAGTAGTGTGGTTAGGCACTTACTGAGGGAAAGTGGCCCTTGCTCCACAGGCATACCACTTAGTCTCTGCCAGAATCTCCAACCCTACCTAGTTCCCACTGGGAGGAGTATACTGCAGGCTCAGGTAAGGTGCAGCCAGCTAGCACCACTGCAGGAGCCCCCTCCACCTGGTAGAGCCCTCTGAAAACTTAAAAGGCAGGTCAAAAAAATCTCCTGTTGGGAACAAGGCCTGCAAAGAGGGCAAGAATATCCCTTCCCCACCATGCCTTAGCCACAGAACCCACTGGCCATCTAAGTCCTAGGTAAGAGCTATTGAGGGAGATGTGCTCCAAAGGTACCAGGGCTGTGCAGCACCCCCTTTCCCCACAGAACTGAGCTCAGCATGGTGGGGCCTTTGGGACTGGGGAAGACAGATCCAACGTGTCCCATTGGGGATGGCTCTGGCTGAGCCCACTGGAAGGGGTAGGTAAGAGCATCCCCTGACCCCAGCACCACAACAGCTCCATGATTTTTAACAATGCCCTAGGCACAAACATTCACACACTCTATTCCAAATAACGTCGGCCTTCTAGGTAAACTCCTTGTTCTTTTAGCTTGCCTCTCCTCCTAGGCAAAATGTGGGCTGATGCCGTCTCACTTGTTCCAGAGTAACGCTTCTGTTCTATGAGTGGAGCTCCGGGTGGGGAGGGTATCACCTGGTCTTCCCTGCTTTTGCTTCCTGGGCTGAAACCTCTGCGTTATGAGAGAACTGGGGTGGGGATATTCTGGGTTTTGTTTTTCTTCGTTTACTGAGTCTGAAATAGAGCTTCCACTCTATGAGTAGGGGCTGTGTGGTAGAAGGCCAATGGGTGCTCATGGTCATGCCTGCCCGGAACAGAGCTTCTGAAATACAGATCTGGGAAGATGAGAGATGCTGGTGGCTTATTCCTCCTGACTTGAAAATATAACTCTAGAATGGCAGTTAGGGGAGAGGAGCTCTTGTCTCCTTGCCTGCACATGCCTGGAGTAAAGCTCTGTCACACTGGGCAGAGAACTGGGTGACTATGTGACAAGATCATGGCTTAAGTGCTACCAAATGTAGCTGTATTTCTCAGGTTACTAAATTTAATTCAATAAATCACTCTCTACTGTTTATGCCCTTAGAACAATTTACAGAAACTTTAAAAGTGTGTGTGTGTATGTGTGTGTGTGTGTGTTACATGTGACTTGTGTATATAATATTTAGTAGTTAAATGGTTGCTTCAGTTAAATGGAGAGACTGTCTGACAAACCCACACCACTATTCTGTAAGTTGATCTGTGCTAGGTGCTTTTATTAACACATTTTAGAGATTATTTCTCCTAAACCATTTTATAATCTCCATTTTACAGATAATTCCCAAGATAAATCTTGGAAGAGTGGGACTTGCCTCAGGTGGCCTGATTCCAGAACCAGCACCTAAAGCTAAATGCCATTTTGCTTCCCTTGATCACGAGGCCATTGCTGCCTAAGAGAGACCTGCATTCATTCACATGACATTTCGTTGCACCCCCATCAATTCCCTGTAAAGTGTAATGATTTTCTCCTTTAATTTACACCTTAATGCCACATCCTTGGACAACTAGCCCTCTCTGAGCTCCATTTGTAATGTATCAGGGGCTTCAATGAAAATACATGGATTTGTCCCATGATTATTTATTTACATGTTTAGTTTTTGATGCCTAGGGAGTAAACTCTTTAAGAGACCTTATATTATTTATCTTGTATCCCTAAGTTTCTGTAAATACTAACCAAAATTATTTTTTATCTTGTAATACATGACTGTATTTCAAATTTACAAACAAAAAATACTATATCTTCTCAACCTCTATTGAAGTATGAATAAACATAAAAATTGCATAATCCAATTATCTGATATTTTTCCATAACTAATGCCAAAAAACTCTAAATTTTCTTTTGAAGTACATAGTTTACTTAGAACTGGTTAATTCATACGGTTTCTGACATTTTTTAAAACTCATGTCTGCTTGGATTAGCACTTTAGCAATAATAATAATAATGATAACAATAAATCAAGTCCTTGGAAGAAAATCTGCCTGAACGTTAGCTCCTTTCGCATAAAACATAATGTTTGTTACAACATTAATGCATAGGATACATATCACTTCCGCTAAAATGTAATTATTCATATTTTTAACAATGTTGGAAAACTTGTAAATGCCACAGTTCTCAGGTCTCTTTAAGAATTTCCTCACTTGGTTGGAGACTTACTCTGGACCCTGGTTTGAATTATACAAGGTTTTATTTCCAGCCACAAACTCCAGGGATTCTCTGGAAACTTTAGTCATTGAGAGTTTCTCTAAAGCACCTAATAAATCCTAGAAAACTATCTGAAACATTGCCAAAATTTCAACAATGTTGAAACATGTTCATGAGCTGGAAAAATAAAACAGAAGTATAAAGGAAGAGTCAACATGGAGGTTGTCAGAAGAGATGCTATGAGTCTTGAAAGAAAACTGTCGCTATCTGAGAAGGCTGGTGATGATGCAGCCCGCTCAACAGGTGTTGGTCTTCGGAGGCATGTGAGGGCTTTATGGACAAAGTGTGACCAAGGTTTGTGGGTATTAGGATGTTTAAAACGTGAGTGTGGAGAACTGACTGACCGACAGTACTCAATAATTACATAAATGTAGTAAAAAAATTGGAATTGACAATAATGAATGTTTTAATTACTAGAAAGGGATAAAAAGAATATTTTATAAGATAATATTTTATATTTGAAAGGACCACATATTATTCTATCAGCTTACCATTAGTTGTAAACAAAAATTAGATGATTAGAGAAAATTACCTATAAAACGTATGGTTTTGTTCCACTCTCCTTGTTTTTCAGGTGTTGAACCTGAGATGCCAAGGGGCAGACTGACTTGGCCAATATTAGAAAGTCAGGTGGAGATTGAACAGGTGTAAGAGACATTTCTTCAAATTCTCTGTCCACTGATGTTTTCACTGACACACAGTAGATGCTATTTCTTTTACATTATGCGTAATAGCCAGTTAAGGGAATTTAACTATTGACATATATATCAGAGAATTTAAAAATAAACCAAGAACTTTGTGGTCTGGAGACCTAGACCAATGCACCAGTGGGGAGACAAGACTGGTTAGTGGTCAGTGCTTCTGATATCCCTGTGTTGTCTGTGCTTCTCTCTCACCACCAAGGACAAACCTCATACTGACCCACATCATGGTCACTAGAATACTTTGCTGTAAGAATCTTTGCAATAGTGCTCCACAGTCAGTATGACCAGGATTTTCTTCATGGACAAGATCGGCCACAAAAGAGCAAAAAGGGTCCACTTGGAAGAGCAGGAATGGGACCTCTGCGGTGGTTCCCTCTGGACGGTGATCCAAGTCTGGGATTGTCCAAAGGAGAGTGACTGTTTAAGATAACATCCAGCTCAGAGAGAGTAAAAGAAGAGGCCAAATGAGACCAATTTCTTTAAAGTAGGGTCTTTCTTAACTGACGTTCAACAAGAATAGGCTGATTGGATCTGTTCGACACGTATATGACAGTTTTTATTCTTAAATGCCACAATTACTATGAAGACTTTCTTGGCCCACCCATCTAAAGTGACCTACTCTTTCTCTTGCTACACATACTTTCTCTTCTTTTCCCTGTTTTACTTTCCTACTTAGTTTTTATCAATATCCCTGTCAATTATAGTCCATTAGGAAACAGAAACCAAGAAGTCTCTATAGGGAGCAGACAGGAAATTCACACTATTCAGACAGGAAGTCTATAGGAGGCTAACAAGAAGTCCAAAGTGATGAGACAAGAAGAGTATGGGACAACAGTGTGGTTATTGCAGGGGTGAGGAGTGGAGGTGGGAGAGGGTATAGGGAACATAAATGCTGGTGGGGAAAAGTAAAATATAATAAAATATCTAGAGAGCCAAGAGGAAGTCCAGAGGGAACCAACAGAAAGTCTATAAGGAGCTGATGGGAAGTAAGTGGAGATGACAGGAAGTCTGCAACCAACAGAGGAAGTCTTTTGGGACCAAACAAGAAGACCACAAGGAGCAGAGGGGAAGGAGCAAGATTTCTCACCTTCCTCAATGGTCTGGTCCTTCATTGTGTGGCCTATTGACAGAGGTGAATGAATAATAGGTAGCCGAGCAAAAATAGGACCTATGGAGTTTCAACCTCAATACTACAAAGCAGAGTTTAAAAGGACAGTTTGGAGTTAAGGGTGGTTTCTTAATGCTGAGCAATCTACCTACTATGCTAAATATTGAGATTATAGCAGGAATTTATGTTTGACTTTTTCCTGCTTTATCCCCAGCACTTCAAATAGTGCTTGGCACATAGTAAGGCCCTTAATAAAATTTGTTCAATAGATGAATAATTTTTTAAATAGAGAAAGAAGAATCCTGGTGCTCTGCAAAAATCATTTGCACAGCACTTGTCTGGAGGGGGAGAACAGGAACCCCTAAAATTATAGTAGTGGGGACATTCCTACCCTAGGGAAAGGACTAGGCTTCATGCTAGAGGATTCTAGGTCTCTTCCTGTGTGGGGGTGGAGCTCTCAGACCCAGTTCATGTGGACATTCCTCCCCTGCAGAGGGCTGTACTTGCCACCGTTACTAATTTGATTAGAGTGAAGTCTCCTTTGCAGCTTACCTGGAGGGAGAAGAAGCACATTTCCTCAGTATACTTGGAAGTTGTATTTCATGACTTACTGTACAGCATTAAACAGACACTCAGGGTTTGTGTGTGCAAGTATGTGTTTGTGTTGCCAGAGTCTGTGAGTTTGGTTACTCCAAATGACTCCTAAAGGAGAAATTTGAGTGTCATCATCTGTAGGCTTGAGGCCAGAGTCTGTATTCAAGTGAATTTATACATGCAGTGCAGTTCTGTCCTTGCTCATTACTGAGTAATCTCACACCACCCGTCAGGTTCCCTGAGCCTCTGACCTGAACCAAAAGACACTAGTTGCACTGGTTTTTCTGTTGACACTCTATTACTCAAGTATTCTGGGCATATGTCATCTCTACTGCTTTTGATTCTTTTGTCTGTTACCAAAACTCATCATTTATCATTTATTGCACGTATGTGTCACTATGGTTTAAAGTTGTTGTAGACTACGTAGGACATTAAGTCTAGTAAATCTGGTATTTTAAATTAGTGACAAAGTCAATGTTAATTTTATATTTTCTTTTTTATAATTTCTGTGAAATTACAGAAAAATTAAATAAAATACCTCATTTGAAAAATTACAACCTAAGTAATTGTAAGCAGGATTCTTATTTTTTTAGTGTAGTTAATTGATATAAAATGAATGTACCAAATATGGAATTCACTGTCAATGTATAAAGAAGTTACCAGTTTTTAAGTAAAAATTAAGTTAAACTAAGACAAAACCTATAAAATTTAAATCTGCATGGTGTCACCAGATTTACAGCAAGGCTAAAATGTTTGGTTGCCTTTAGTTTTCAAATTGCACTAACATAATGGGAAGCTTTAATAAACAATGCCGTGATCTATCCAATCATTTTAATTTTTGTCATTGAATAGTTAGATCTCTATTTAATTAAGACATTAAAAAATGGAGCAAAACATATGAAGCAAAATATATTTTAAGCAATTGGCGATTTCTTTAAGTGAAAAGTCTTTGAAAAATATTTGTCCCGATGACTTTAGGGTCATTTTATTCCATAATAATTTAAATTTCCATGTCAGTGCATAGTATCTTTTTCTCATAGGTAAAAAGTTAGGGGCTTTCCCTTAAATGTGGTCAGCCCACATTTAAATCCACGTATGTTGGGAACGTTTTTTAAAAAAGAATCTTACTTTTGATCGGGCTTGCCAAAATAGCCAGGGCTTCCATGTGAGGAAGTTCAGGTTGGGAATGTAGGCAGAAATTGGAAAGGATGAGTTCTTAGACTGTTCCATGAAAGTTATGGCAGCCTGTTGTCATGTCTACCCTTCCCCTACTTCCCTCCAGGGAGCTACCTCAGTGAAAGTTGGAAAGCAGAGTTCTGATCTTGTTGTTATCCTACTCAATGTGCTCCCACTTTACTCTGAGTAAATTCTGCATTCCCATCACACTCTGGGGATCTTCCCTTCCTATAGCTCCAGCCTAATAAGGGAAACTCTCTAGACTGAAGCACTGACAACTTTCAGTGCTTATTCTTTCAAAATAAAGCTGAGGTTCCCTCCCTGTCTGGGTCTCAGCAAAAGCTGTCCCCTCTGCCTTGAGCACAGTTCCCATCCCTCAACAACTGGTTTGCTGTCTCTTATTCTTTAGATCTCAGTTGGAAAGTTACTGCGAGAAGTCACACTTCTCTGATGCTCCAAACCAGGGCAGGGTCCCTTGTCATACACTCATGATGCACCTTGTTTTTCTACTTGAAAGGAATTATTACAATTTAGCTTTTTTTTGCTTAATAGATTAGTATTTACCCCTCCCTCATAATACACAGTGGGCATCCTAAGGGCAGCACTGAAGCTGTCCCTTCAGGACGACCAGCACATAGTTATGTGCCCTGCCCATAGAAGTAACAGGGTATAAGGGTAGGGGGAAGCATTTGTGGATGGATTGATAATTGGATAAATGGATGGATGGATGGATGGTTGGGTGGATGAAAGGTTGTAGTTGCAGATACTTGTCCTATCAATGCTGTAGAGAGTCTTGGACAGAGGGTGCAGTGGTTGTTAGTAACCATGTCTGGTGCTAAGTTGAGTTTGGAAAGCAAGCATTTCCTAGACAACCACCACACGGATCCAAGCCTGTCTGTTGAGGCCCCTGGAGCGTATCTCCACAGCCCAAGTGCTGTTCACATTAACATGGTCTCAGGAAAGGCCATCTGTAAGTGAGTAGTTTTCCAGTAATAACCATGTAAGTAATTTTTTCTAATGACAGACTCTGTAAACAAATTCTAAATAACAAATGTTGCAATGACAGGATATGATATAATTTATATAAAGTATGATTCAAGATACTAGCTGCCATTTATCCATTTTTAGCCTTTTATACCTTAGTGTGAGTGCATAGAGACATTGTAAGTGCCATGTCTCTGTTTCTTAGATATATGTCTTTCTTAATTATCAAGTTTATGACAAAGGTGGGTGCCTATTGCACATTCAGATTTCTGAGAAACAGTATTCTTACCACCCTGAATCCTTCATAACATGATAAAGCAAACTTTTTCTATGCTAACTTTTAGAGGAAAAAAGCTGTCTCTTAGTATAAAAATAGGAAAATACTATATATTTATATTTTTAGTCAAGATAAATATTAAATGTGAATATAAATGAAAATGTTAAGAAATTGTTTTTTCAAAATCCAGAACCAGGCTATTCAATAAGCATTTTGGAACACCTATAATTTAAGAGCTTTTGTAGTTATCCTGAGAAACTAATGAACACATATATATATATACATCTTCATTCAAAGAAATACCTGGATAGACATTCAAACAGGAAACAGAATAAAATGACTTAAGCAAGTGGGAAATATAACAAAAAAATGGCCTTTGGAGTCAGACTAGTCTTGTTCAAATAGAATTTCTCCGAGCAGCCACGTGGCTCACGACTTTGTACTTCAGTTTTCTTCATTTGTAATAACACTGGCCTCATATTGTTGCATGAAGATTGAGTGGGGCTATAGATACATAAAAGGAATTTAGCACAGGGCTTGTTGCATACTGAAAGCTGAGCAAGTATTCTCTTCCTCCTACCTTCTTTTACTAAGCTATGTCATTTCAATAAAAATCTAATTAGAAAATAACTGTGCATGTTGTAATGCAAGTTCAAGTAAAGTTAGAGAACAGAGGTGGAGTTCTACCACCCTTTAGAGAAGCCCCACAGATGAGGTGGGGATAAGAATAGAATATATTTTAGTTGCACTGGAACTGTTTAGGGGATCTATTGAACGCACTTTAGGATGATAAAAAGGCATCATTTAAACAGACAATTTAAAATGCAAGAGTCTTGTTTATGCCATTCTTAGAACTATTGTTGTATTCCCACACATTTGATGGAAAGCTGTCTATTCCCAACACCTGGGGAATTACTCTGTGCTTAGCAAGGTATCATAAATGAGGGAAGTGCCCAGAACAGCTGACATTTTGACTTTCAATTCCCCCTGCGGCAGTCAAAGGTGCTATAAACCCTGTTTTATGGGCCGAGATTATCTCTAACTGAAGCTTGAGAATTTTGACTATTCCCTTTGCAGGTCATCATTGGGTAGTAAAAAAATGAGTGATGGATTACAGAACATTGAGCCAAAAAAGAAGCTAGGATGCTTTATATTAAAGTTCTCTTTCTGGTTGAACTGTACACGTATGTATAGAAGACTTGGGAGACTAAGTTCTAGGTGCTGCAGTCTGTAAGGGCTGTGCTGTGTAAGTACGCCATGGGAAGAAACAAAAGGCATTAGGTGCTCCTTAGGGAGGTCAATAACGTAAGGCAGCCTGGTTTTCACCACTCAGTATCATCGCTATGAATTTCCGATATTGCTTTAATACATAATATAATTATATGTTTACTACTTGAAAACTTTGGGGGATCTAATATCAATCATAATTGCCTGCCTCTGATTCAAACAATCCAGTATGTTGTCTATTAGGAGTAGTTTATGTTATGCATTTAAATGACATTGAGCTCACTGATCCCAAACATGTTCACATTTCCCATTATTAGCCCTCTAAAGAGGTACAATAGTACATGTGTCATACCCACCTCTACTGAAGGAACGACTGGAAACCCTTTGTTTATGACATTTTTAGAAAAGTTACTTACATCCATACATTTGAAGTGGGAACAGGACCAAAGTTTTAGAATGACTGCAACCCAAACTGTGCTCAGTACAGGGGCTTTACGGTAGACAATTTTCTCTCTTTAAAAAAAAATATTTTATTGATTATGCCATTACAGTTGTCCCATTTACCCCCCTTCATTCCCCTCCACCCTGCACACCCCCTCCCCCACCATTCCTTCCCCTTTAGTTTATGTCCATGTGTCACAAGTTCTTTAGATTATATAGTTCCCATACTATTCTTGCCCTTCCCACTGTCTATTTTCTACCCACCATCTATGCTACTTATTCTCTGTACCTTCTCCCCCCTTCTCCTCCCCCCACTCCCCTGTTGCTAACCCTCCATGTGACCTCCATTTCTATGGTTCCGCTCTTGATCTAGCTGTTTGCTTAGTTTGCTTTTGTTTTAGGTGTGGTTGTTAATAACTGAGTTTGCGGTCCTTTCACTGTTCATATTTTTTATCTTCTTTTTCTTAGATAAGTCCCTTTAACATTTCATAAAATAAGGGCTTAATTTGAGTTCCAAATGTTGACTGGATTATGCAAATGTTTACATTTACTTAAAGTAATGGAAGTACTCCTTATTTGATATAAAGCTTTAAAAACTTAAAACAAAACAAAATCTAGCTTCACCCCAGGCCTGAGTCACACAGATCCAGCTTTTAGCCTCATCAGAATGGCTAAGTGCTCCTGGGATGCCTGTGTCCCTATTTGTATAAGGGGACACACAGTGTGTATAATGATTTGTGCACTCATGTCTTAAAATGTAAAGTAAATTAGTGAAAATAATTTTACAGTCTCACAGATTGCAATTTAAATATAAAAGTCTTCAAAACCTATAACTTAAAAGTAGATTGTTGAATGGCAGCCCTTGGTTAATATAGAACCATGGATTGCATATCTTATTGTAAATGAATACTAGAATAAAAGCATTAAATACACTATACTCAGGCATTATCAACCAATCTAGCCGATATCCGTACCCAACTCTGAAGGCCAAGTGTATTAATTACATTTTGACATTGTATCATGTTGCATTTTATAGTTTGTAAGTTAATCCTCTCATTTGGCAATTATTCACAGTTTAGATTTCACCCTCATCTCATGCAATGTAAAGTGGATTTGATTTGGAAACTTCCAAGATGTCATTTTTGTTTGATCTTCATTTCAAAGTCAACCCCAACCAACTTCCCTTTCTCTTATTTCAGCCCTTTAATCTCCCGTTGGTCAAAGGTACGACCATCTCCAGGCTCTGACTGGTGATGGAGTGGCCAGGACACAGCTGGTGTAGATGCAATGCTCATGTGTGTGAAGCTGGAAAGTCCAGAGCATAATAGACAATTTATTCTTACATTTGGCTAAACATAGAGACAAAGATGAGTGGGAAGAGTCTGGTTGCCATTGCCGTTGTGTTTAGTTGGATCCTGGACGGAGAATTTCTTTCACAGTGAGCTAACTTCCCAGTTTCCTACAGTGCCCTGATTCACTTTCCATTCACATGTTCTTTCTATTATTTTTTTATGTCAGTAATCTTTTCATGGCACATATTTATAGCTCTTACCCAGAAGAGTAGCTGTGATAATATTTTTCTGTCACAGGAAAAGTAAACAATTCCTTAGGCTTTGACGTGTTTCAATTATGGCGGTTCTTTGGAAATGGTGATTCTTCTGTTCTTTGTAACCAGAAAATGATGGTTTCAGGTGAAGGTTGTTTATCTCACTTTCCTCCCCTTTCAACCTACCCATCGCTTTCTCCAACTCATAAACCAGAGCTTTGGAGAAAAATTCTTGACCTAAAACTGTTCTAATGCTTAACATATTCAACTAACAATACATCATCATTTTGAAAAGAACTAGTTGAAACTTATTCCATGTGTAGTTGTTACAAAGTAAATATATGTGAATTCTGCTTCTTTATCATAGGTTCATATATGGTAAGTGTGTGTCAATGATGCAACTTGGTTTCAAATAAAATATGAAAATATACCCATTATAAGTAGGGATTGATATTAAAATGAGCACTTACTACATGCCAGGCCAAGCATTTTTGTAAGCAGATTAATTGCATGCATTACTGTTGCACCTCATTCATTTAGCAACACGAGAAGAGATTCTGTGCCTACGTTGTATCAAAGGAAGCTGAGGATCAGACAGATTATGTAGCAGGCCAGTGGCTGCCATCTAACAACAGACAGAGCCCAGATTCCAAGACACATCTATTGGAACTCAGTACAAATGATGAGCTTCCCACCCAGCATCTTTGTCTCCTTCCAGGGATATTCTACATTCATATCCTTGGAGTCAAATTGATTGGTCCGGCACTAGATCTTATCAGCAAAAGAAAAGCTCAGATGTACAAAACCTGTGATTTTAAAATTACTTTGATGCCTGCAGGGGGTACAACTGTGCGATAATTCTATACCACCTAACTTATAAAGCTGTGATTCCTTAAGAAAATTTGCAGGTGAGGACTTTAATAGAACTATGTTTATGCTTCTAATGGCTATCAGTTCACATGATTATATAATTTAAGATTAAAAAACCAGAAAGACAGATAACATATGTTTAATACCTTTTTTAAAATACAAAACTAAGCAAGGAAGTCTACAGAAAATTCCCATTAAAATAGTGGGTGGTCCCACTAATTCAGCCCAGTTCTCAGCCAGCAGATACTGGGCCTTCCTGTGGACATGACAACAGCGTTTATGGCAGCGTTATTTCCTTTCCTATGGCTGAGTCAAAAAGTACATGACAATTGGCAGAAAAGAAGGTAACTTCAGAGAATGTTGTGATCTTACCATCATAGGCTGACAGAGAGAAATGAGTGTCTCACTTGGAAATCACTAGAAAAGTGGTTTCAGGACATTTTTTAAAATTTCTTTTGTGAAGAAAATATATAACCTCTTAGGTTAGGAGTTATCGCTGCCAATGAAACATGCACACCTATGCACACATAGCAGAGGCTTTCCCATCTACTGCGTTCTTTGGAGGGTAAGATAACCTGAGTGTGAATAACTTCCCTGGCCTGAGAATTGCTCTATAAATACCAGGTCTATGACCTGACCAGGGGCATAGAGTTCTTACATGTTGATCATTTGCTGTGTTTCAAGCTCTTCCCAATATTTTACACATAATATTTGAGCAATATCTTACACTCTGCAGAACCGACATGTGGATTTGGAATGTTCACATGGGTACCATGGCCACCAGCTCCAACATGTGGATGGTAACATACAGAGAGGGTTCCTTGGGGATCGTGCCTTAGTTTTCAGGAGTCATTGTTTATGTGTATGAATCATGGTGAATACACCAGGGATAAATGGGTCAAGGGATATCATAATGTCACTGGATAATATAGTATCTAAGGCAGTTAGTTAGATGTTCCCCCCCTCCACCTAAGTTTCCATTTCCTTGTCCTAAGTAGACAGTAAAAAATAATCTGAGAAACTCTTTGGGGATAAAGCTCATTCTAAAAATATACAAAAATCCCCCAGTTTGTGACGGTCAAACTGAACCATGATTCCCTCCACTGACAGAAGGTACTTCCTCCTGAAAAATTAGATCCAAAGTCAACAGAAATGTATTGAGCACAGTTATCTAAGAAATAATGTAGGCATCTCTCATCTGTCTTTTGGGATATTTTGTGGTTGAAGGAATCGAAATTATGTCATAGACGTGCCTAAATTAGCAGTAGCATCCAGTTAATATAGAACAATGTATTTGCATGATTCAGGATGGCTCTTTGCCCCTCATGGGGCTACCCACTAAGTCTGTATTGCTTGGCTCTTTTTATGGCCGCAAAAGAGGAGGATGAAGCTGACCCCAAGCCTATTAGGAATTGCCCTCCCTGAGCTGCAATGAGAATTGAGTCCTTTCCTCACTGGTAGGCAAAGGTAACAGCTGACTTCCATCGGATGCTTTAGACAAACCAGCTGTGAATCACACTAAGGAACCAACCTAGCCTATTTCTTTTCATGATTTGTTCTGTTTGCTTTTGTCCTCTGGATGTGAGGGGCCTGGCATTGCTTTCCAACAGTGAGCTGTCCTCTGTGAAGATGCTGTCTGCGAGACCTCTACATTCTCAATGGACTGATTTTTCCACAGCGTTTGCCAATGTTTTATTTCTATTTTAAAAAAGAAGATGGTGTTTGCCTGATAGGTTTTTGAGCACAGCTTACTAAGAAGGTAACCTAAAATATACCATGTTGAATATGCATTGCCACATTGTATAATAATTATACAATTTGGGTACAAAGCCTAGAAATAGGACTGGTCATAACTGTAGAATCTCCTTGGGAATCGACATGTGTATGATGGTATATGCAGTCATATGTAACTGAGGCTGGAATTTGTGGTCAAAGTTGGTATCCAGAGTAACGAATGTTTAAAGGGGCTGCCTGGAAGTTCTTACAGAAGGAACTTTCCAACAGAAGTCACGTAGAACACACACTGTTGGTATAAACGACCATCCCCAGGCCCTAAGTTACAAAAGCCATTACTTGGTCATATTTTAAGTCTATTCCAAGAACTTATTGGGGAGTAGTTGTACTTGGTACTGCTTTTGATATTAACATACCATCAGAAAATACTAGCACCTAAGATCACTCCTTCATTGCTTGAAAATAAGAAAACTTAGTTGTAACAAACTTTACACCAAGTCAAATTACTCCAAGTCCTAGCAAGCCAACCAATATATGGTAGATGTTGCCACAAACGGAGGGGCTGTGTCTGTCTTGCTTTCTCAGTTCTCAGCTGGAAGGTGAAAGGTGACAGCTAAGCACAGGGTGTACAGTCCTTGGCCTTCGGGACACATACCCTGGGTGTGTCTTGGTGTTGGGTTTGTGAATCTTATTAAGCAAACTTGTTGTCATAAACCCCCTACCACCCCATAACATCTGAGAGTGGGAGGTAGGAGGAACATGGATTTTAATGAGCCATTCAGACAGTTCTCATGGAAAGAAGGTTTTTAGTTTCATGGCTAGATGCATGGAGGGTGCATTTTCCATGAGTAATACTCTTGACCTGTGGGCTGTTCTTCAGGGGAAGCCCATGAAGTGCCTACTGTGTGCCCATATCTGTACACCCACAACTGAAGAACCTGTGGTCCTTTCCTTTTGAGTTGCCTACTTTGGCAGCAGTGGAGAAGAGACAGTGAATAGATTTCAAATCTTAATCACCTTTTAGAGTGGCTTTGGTGAAAATGTAACAGGACAGATTCTTTTTCTCAGCCTTGCAATATTCCACATATATCAAGGGGTAGGAAGCTTGGACCCCTGCCATGCTCCTGGGCTGGCAGCATCCTCTTTCGCAAGAAACCTGACCTGTAAATGGCCTTGGAATCTGTGCTGCTCTGTTTGTTGTTTCCAAGGGCACATCTCCAAATAATTTCATCCCACTGTGCAACTGGGAAGCACCAAGTTATGGAGGGAATGGCTATAAAAAATCCTATCAGGCCTGGCCCTATGTCCTAGTTGTGCACCCTTGAGCCTGGAGCCTCAGTTTTGTTTTCTTAATGCTTTACTGAGATGTAATTTACACAGTGAAAGCTCACCAACTTAACTGTGCAATTCGGTTATGTTGTGCAGCATCCCCACGGGCCAGTTTTACAGCACTTTGCAACACCTCTCTACCCAACAGCCATCGCTCTCTCCTCCCACCCCCAGCCCGCAACCACTGTTCTGCTTCCTGCCTTTGTAGTTGTACCTCTTTTGTGTGTGTCTGTGGGGGGCATTGAGTAGAAACAAAATCAGACAATACAAGGTCTTTTGCTCTGGCTTATTTCACTCATGATGTTTTTCAATTCACCATGTCCCTTAGTACTTGCCTTCATTGCTGAATGATACTCGGTTGTAAGAAAGTACCACGTTTTGTTTATTCATTCACCAGCTGATGGACATTTGGATTGGTCCAGCCTCAATTTCCTCATCTACAAAAATGCAACAGTTAATCCCTAACTTGCAAATATGTTCTTGGGATGATTGGTAATAACAGGGTATCCAGCCCCTGGGGCAGAGGCAGCAGCATTGTAGGTGATCAGTAAATGAATGCCACTGATAGTGATATGATTAACAGAAATATTATGTGACCATCCTGGAACCTTGAGCTTAGAGAGCACTAGACATCAACACCCAAGAGACCAGATATGAACACCAAAACTAGTGGAGAAGAGAAATATCTCCAGTGGCGTAATTAAATAGAGAAAACAGCTGATTCATGAGCTAAGTGTCAACTTGGTGAGCTCATAACAGGATTCACCTCAAGCCAGCAGCGCACCCCTGCCAGAGGGAAGGGCGCCATGGGGTTGCACGCTGGGATGGCGACAGTGTGTGTGGAAAAACACGATGATTTCAGCAATGGCTTGTAGGTCCCCGTGACAACACCCGGGGGTCCTATGGCCTCTAATGAGAAACACATGTGCCTGCCCACATGACTGTGGTGACTGTGGCCGACTTCGCTGCCCTGAGGACCTGGCAGTGGCTGCCCCACTCCGCCGTGACTCTCTCTGCCGTGACAAAGTGGTAGTGGCTGTCCAGCTCCATTGTGACTATCCCACTGCCTTCGGCCTTTCGGTCCTTATTTCCTAACCTGCACAGTCTTGTGTATACTTGATCTTGTATTCCTCCCCTCGTCTTTTAAAAATAGGTACTGCAATCTTGATTGCCATTGTTACTATATTACATATATACACACATATATATATATATTGCTACCTTTGAACTGTGTATATGTAATCTGCACAGTCACCCTGGGAAATAGCTCGAGCTATATTCTGTCGTTACAAATATAGGAACTAGGTCACAGGCCAGTCACACTCAAACATGGGAGCTCACCCTCTGACAAGAGGCAGAGTCTTTTGCCACAGGAGCCACTAATTTCCATTATACCACCACAGCAAGTAATACAAGGCCAAGTCTGACATCTGATCCACCATTAAGAGCAGCACACTGGCAAGCAAGTCCCCACACCTCACTCTTTTCCTCTAAGCTGCATGGTGAGAAAGACCCAGGCCAATGGAGGTCTGGAGGAGGTGTGTATTAGGGAGCAGGATGAGTGGGTGTGAAGGCTTCGAGGCCAAGGAGAGTCTGTGTGTTGGAGCAGGAGCAGGGGCTGGCACAGCAGAAGTGCCTTGAGCCCCAGGTGGGGTGGCAGGAGCAACCAGATAGGAGACTGGCCACCGAGGCGATGGGCTGTGTTCTCAAGTCGGAGCACCCCTGCAAGTTTATAAGTAGGAAATGATCAACTCTGTGCCTTTTTTCCCCTTCAAGAATGTAAAGAAAAAGTTGGAAGGAGAGCAGGAGTGGAATGAGCAGATGTTAAATGCAGCCCTCTGGGGAAGGTGGCGGAGGTGGCCTACAGGGACAAGCCCAGAGTTTCCCATGTCCCCTTTATCTGAAGGGCTGAGAAAGAACGAGTAAGAGACTTTGTCCAGTGTGAACAAGGCCCTGCTGGATTGTTTTTGTTGTTTTTGTACTTAACTGGCAAATCTATCACATGTGGATTTTTTCTAAGAACACGCATCCGCTGCTGCCACGTTGGGCCCCAGGGCCATTGAAGTGGCTGTTCCCTCTGCCTGGCCCAGGGCCTTCCCACAGGTGTCACACAGCCATGCCATCTCATGTAGGGCTTTGCCGAAAGGCCACCTCATCGACGAGGCCACCTACCTACCTGATCTAGAGCTGAAACCCCCTTTCCTGACACCCTTTGTCATCCTGGGTTCTTTCTTTTTTTAAATTTATTTTTAATTATAGTTAACATTGAATGTTATTTTATATTAGTTTCAGATGTACTGCATAGCGATTTAGACAATCATATACTTTACAAAGTGATCCTCCTGATACTTCAAGGACCTACCTGTCACTACACATAGTGACCACCATATTGACTATGTAGTCACAGAGATGCAAAGTATAGCATAGGGAATACAATCTTTTTTTAAAAACAGACTTTACTCTTTAAAGCAGTTTCAGCAAAACAGAAAAACTGAACAGAGCATAGAGAGATTTCCCATCTGTGTGCTGCCCCCACGCACACACAGCCTCCTCCATGACCAACATCCCCACTAGAATGGTGCATTCGTTACCACCGGTGAACCTACGCTGCTGACACATCACAACTGCCCAAAGTCCATAGACTGGGGCTCTCTTTAGGTGTTGTGCTTTGTGTGGGTTTTGGCAACTGTATGACGGCACATGCCCATCATTATAATACTGTACAGAGTTCTCCACCTGCCCCCAAATCCTCTGCGCTCTGCCCGCTCTGCCCCTTCATCCTTCCTCCACGCTAACCCCCGGGAACCACTGTTCTGTTCTTCTCACTGTCTCCGTAGTTTGCCCTTCCCCAGAATGCCATGTACTTGAAATCATGATGTAACATTTTCACACTGGTTTCTTCCACTTAGTAACATTTATCTAAGGTTCCTTCAAGTCTTTTTAGGGTTTGATAGCTACATTTTTTCATGCAAAATAATATTCCAGTGTCTGGATACACCATAGTTTACTTGTCTATTCACTTACTAAAGGACATCTAGGTTGCTTCCCAGTTTTGGCAGTTATGAAGCTGCTATAAATATCCATGTTCAGGTTTTTGTGTGAGTATAATTTTTTCATTTATTTGCAGAAATGCAAACAAGTGTGATTGTTGTATCTTATAATAAGAACTGTTTTTATAAGAAATAGCCAAACTGTCTTCCAAAGTGGTTGTACCATTTCTATTCCCACCAAACAACGAATGAAAGTTCCTGTAACTCCACAATCTCACTGACATTGGATATTGTCAGTTTGGCTATGCTAATAGGTGTGTAGTGGTATCTATTTTAATTTGCATTTCCCTAATAGCATATGACATGGGATATCTTTTCATATGCTTATTTGCCATCAGTGTAGCTTTTTGGTGAGGTTTCTGCTAAGATCTTTGGACATTTCTAAAAAATTATTTGTTCTCTTATTATTGAGATTCAAGAGTCCTTTGTCTATTTAAGACAACTCCTTTAGATTCACATGAACAAGTATAAAGGACACATGGACAATAACTAAGGTGGGGGATGGAAATGGGAAGGAGGTAGGGAGCACTGGGGGGTGGGCAGGGCTGGGAATATAAGACAGAAAACTGTACTTGAACAGGAATTAAATAAAAAAATAAAAAATAAAAAAAAAAATTAAAGACAACTCCTTTAGCCGATCTGCCTTTTGCAAATATTTTTCCCCAATCTGTGGTCCGACTGTTTCCTTGACAGTGCCTTTCTCAGAGCAGTAGTTTTAATTTTAAATGGAGTCCAGTTTATCAGTTTTCTTGGATGGATTTGTGCCTTTGGTACTGCATCTAAAAGATCAAGGAAATATCATGTACAACACAAGAAATATAGAAAATATTAATATAATAACTTTGTATGGTGACAGATGATTCATCGACTTATTGCAGTGATCACATTTTAAGTTTTTCAAATGTAAAAATCACGATGTTGTACACCTGAAACCAATATAAAACTGCACATCAACTGTAGTTTAATAATTTTATAATTAAAAATCATCGTCAAACCCAAAGCCATCTAGATTTTCTCCTATGATATCTTCTAGGAGTTTTGTAGCTTTGCATTTTACCATTAAATCTGTGATCTGTTTGAGTTGATTTTTGTGAAGAATGTAAAGTGTGCATCTAGATTTATTTCTTCATGTGTGATGTCCAGCTGTTCCAGCACCATTTACTGGGAAGACTCTGTTTGCTCCGTTGCATCACCTTTACTCCTGACTCAGACGTCAGTTGATTACATTTGCGTGGGTCCATTTCTGGGCTTGCCTTTCTTTTCCTCTGACCTATTTGTGCATTATTCAGTACCACGCCCTCTTCATTACTCCAGCTTTTTTAATAATTATTTTTGTCATTCTGAAAAGGGTGAAGTGATGTCGCGTTGTAGTTTTATTTAATACTTCCCTAATTGTTAGTGATGTTGAATATTTTTATGCACTTATTTGCTATTTATATGTCCTCTTTGGTGAAATGTGTCTTCATATTTTTGGGTCATTTTTAAAATTGATTTATTGTTTTACTGTTGTGTTTGAGAGTTCTTTACATGTTCTAGATACTTGTTTGTCAGCCATGTGGTTTGAAAATATTTTCTCCCCTCTTTGTGTTACTGTAGCTTTATAGGAAGTCTCGGAGTTGTGCAGCGTCAGTCCTGGGATTTCATTCTTCTCTCTCAATATTGAGTGAGCTGTTCTGGGTCATTTGCCTCTCCATTCAAACTTTAGAATCAATTTGTTGTTATTAAAATAATTGGCTGTGATTTAGATTAAGGTTACATAGAATCCACAGATCAAGCTGGTAAGAACTGACACATTGCATTTTAACTTCTTATTTACATTTTATTATGTCTATGGTTTATTATTTGTTCCCACTCCCCTCCTCACAATGGTATTTACGTATTTGTCTACTTTGTACATTGTTGTATCTGGATTGCCTAGAACAGTGTCTGACTCCTAATAGAAAGTTAGTGAACATGTACTGAATTACTGAATGAGTAAATGAATGAACAAAAGTACTACACACTGCTTGGATGAGGACTACGAATTCTCCTGTTATGGAAGAATTGAAGTCTGAATGTTATACAGCTCTGTAAAGGAATCTAGTATAATGTTCAGTCCATGGTATCTTGGTTACATGAAGTAGCAGCAATACATTCAATGCCTTGACTAGATTACCGTTTGCTTAATATTTTACTTTGTGTCTTGGGAACGTGCAGATACAGGATCTGAGAATTTAGTTTCTATTGTGCTTTGTTCAGGTATTTTTATGTCAGTTAAAATCAGGCTTAATAAGCAATTAATCTGGGATAACACATTTTTGTAATGCATTTTATTTATTTATGTATTTGCTTTGTTTATTTAAATGTTTTTCAATTACAGCTCACAGTCAATATTACTGTGTGTTAGTTTCAGGTGTACAGCATAACATGTTTTGAATATTTCACATGGGACAATTTTGTAAATATGCTTGTGGATGTGATTGTATGGTTGTTCTTAACTGTGTGACCTACACTATTTATTATAGAGAAATATTATACCAACCTCTCATTTATGTAGCAAATGAGTCTTAAGAAGTAAGCTCCCAATGATTTGTTAATTACCAGTTGTTCTAGAGAAGTAATCTTTGATAAAAATTTTTGACATGATGAAAATATCTGTGCTGTTCAGTATGTAACCACTAGTCACATGCAGCTATTGAGCAATTGAAAGACTAAATTTTTAAGTTTATTTTATTTAAATTTATTTAAATTTAATTTGAACACCCATCTCTTCAGCCAAGCATGCTACAGGAAGTCACAAGTACTACTTTTATCTATTAAACAGATGGAGGATTATTTTTTTAAATTTTACTTATTTATTTTTAGAGAGAGGGGAAGGAGAAAGAAAGGGAGAGAAACATCAATGTGAGGTTGCCTCTCATGTGTTCCCCCACTGGGGACCTGGCCTGCAACCCAGGCATGTACCCTGACTGGGAATCGAACCGGTGACCCTTGAGGATTAAATTTTTAATTTTCTTAAATTTTAATTAAAATTGAGTGGCCATGACATTGCAAAGCATGTATCTGAAAAGGTTTCTTTTCACAGAGACTTAACTCCTTATAATAGGTTGGCCTGAAAGATATCATAAAATTGAAAAGCATATAAACTAGAACAAAACTTTCATTAATGAAAAATTAAAATACATACCACAGTGATATTTAATCTCCAAGATAAGTTTGATTTCCCGCTGTAAATACCTGCCATGCCCCATTATATCATTTGTGTCTTTGACATTTTTCATATTCATTGCATTTTTGTATATGCATACTCCATAAGTTAGAAGTATGATCCCTGAAAGTGACCTACCTGGGACACAGTGGCACACCTGTGCTGCCCATCTGGCAGCTAAGCTTATCCTAAGATCAGGATCCATTGATTATTAGGGCTTCCTCTGGCGACACTGTCCATGAACAGAAAGGGCTGTGTTATGCTTGCCCAGTGTTGAGTTCCACCTTACAGATAAGGCATTCCCTTCCTGCAGAGGAACCAGTGAGGGGCAAGGAGTACAGTGCTCCTGGATCCTGATGTGCCAAGGAAACAATAAAGTGGGTGAGAAGTGTTTACCCCCAACAGAGGGTCATCTTTCATTCTACATTCATACTTCAACCAGGAATGCTACTGGGCATCACACATAATTATATTTTTCCAAGCTCTAATCATAAGTTATGTCACTACTAAAATTACATCATAGGTTAAGGCAAGAAATACTGATAATTTAATGTTCAGGTGAATTAAATTAGTATAGCAAACAAAATTAGGAGAGCGCCTCAGATTTTAAGGACAAGTGTGCAAAGGTGAGCATTCACCGTGCTATGTACCTGAAGCTTCAGTTCTGAGGCTTTAAGACAAAAGAAACACTGTTTCTCAAAGCAGATGAAAAACATAAAGATTCCGGAATAGTCTTGAATAAATTCACTTTCAATCATTATTTGGACTAGCCAGGGATAATTCTAGTGCAACGATTAACTGTACTCTAAAATTACACGTCTGCTCCCTTCTGCCATAAAATTATTCAAAGCCCGGTTGGCTAAAAGGCTCAGGTTTGCTCAGCTATGCGGCATCTGTCCTATGATGGTGTGTGGGGAGGGGGGTGGGGCTGGGGGTGTAGATATTTCACTTCTACATATTTTTATGACATTTCACCCAAGTCTCACTTGTTGTCTGTCCTCTGCTAGTGATGACACTCACCCAATCTGACCAAGTCACAGGTCCAGACAGAATTCACCAAAGTGAATGAATCTGCTTTGAACCATGCAAATGGGGAAAAACGTAGAAGTCTCCCCTTTGGAAGACACACCTCTTCTGGGCCAACTCTCCAGTCGGCCTCCAGCTGGTACCCTCTGCAGTTCTTCTTCTCCTGCCTCCAGCCCCACTGGTCCTGCCCTTTCTTCCTCCCAGGTGCCAGCAAGTGATGACAGCCCTGATAGCCCTGTGTTCTGATATCAGTGTGTTCTGATAGCCCTGCAGTAGGAACTGAGACTTCTGAGAAACCTGGGCTCTGGCTTTTTGGTGGATTGTGATGACTGAAATGATGTCATAACTAAGAAATTTTACAGCATTTAACTTTAACCAGAAATCTTTTATAAGAGTCCAAATGTTAGCCTTTTTGAAACTGTAGATGAGCGATAAGAAGGTAACCAGTGACCAAGTTTAGAGCTGAGTGAATGACTGAACTTTGAAGACTGGGCTGATTTTGGTTTGTGAGGGTGGGTGTTTCCTGTGACCAGCAAACCAGCTCCGTTGTCCTTGAAAGCAAGAGGAATAAGGAAGCCCAATGCCCAACCTTGGTGCAGCAGGGACAGCAACAGTAAGAATCAGATACAAAATCTCTTGGGGAAAGAGAGAACCTTGTGGTTATTTAGCTTCTTAGAAGATTTTGGCTGAATTTTCAATTTCAGAGGATCACAAATAATCAGGCAACAAGATTTACTGTGGTCTTGGGCCCTTGGCAAGTGAAGGATTGGCCTTGGGCCAGGTTCGTGACCCTGAGGTTATAAAATAAAAAGCAGAGTCTGGCTTCTATAAAAGTTCTATAAATGGTAAGATTGTCTTGCATTTCTGACACATCACTGAGAAGACTAGAATGAGTAGAATATTCTCAACGCAAATAACACAGATAAAAAACAAAAGAGAGTAAAAATGAAATGAGTAGGGAATTAAAATGCCTGTTTCTCTTAACCAGACTGTGTTTCCACTGTGTTTGTTAACAGTTGGTTTTCTTGAAAAAAGCTGTAGTGTCATCTGAGACCGTCTCAGAGCCGATTCAGTGAGGACCTCTCACACTGTCGGAGTGGCAGACTCTGCTTCGACACTTACTCACTCTTTTACATTTCCATTTTATGTTTTGATTTATGCAACTTCTATGGACAGTGTTTATAAATAGACACACATAATAGAACTCTGCCAACTTTTTAACTGTGGATAACACTGCATAAAATACAATGACCATCCTACTTTTAAACTTCAACATTTTCTTTACTGACATTGCTCCAAAGCAGCATTTTCCCAGCGCTAACATGACACACAGTTTTTCCTTCCTTGTAAATTCAGCATGAGTGTTTGGTAGGCTTCCCAGTGTGAAATGATTTACAGAACTGGCCATGAGAGACGTAGCCCTGGGAGAGCTCCTCTGCAAAGCCTGGGGACACTGGCTTTCCCTGGAGCCTGGTTAATAAGCCACCCAGCTGACATCTCAGTGGTTACTGTGGACAGGTGTACACCAGACATTTTATGAGTTTCCAAATAAATATTTTTGATTAACCAAAAGAAAACTTTGATAAGAAGAAAACATCAATCTTCCATGATTTGCCTAATCTTTTAAATAAACTTGCAAACTAAGAATGCAGCCAGATAGGTGAAGAAACCAGAAAGAGTGTAAAAGGTAAGGGAGCCTGCCAGGGAAGCAAAGATGTGTTTGGGGCAATTGTAGACACAAGGTGCACTGATATTCAGGCTTCAGAAAGATCTCATACTGTACAGTGAAAAGCCCCCCCAAGCCTCCAGAATTATCAGGGTGAAGTATATTATTTCACACTCTTTGTTTCATTAATTCAGCAAATTTTGTTTGCACATTTACTGCAAGTTATGTGTTTAAAATTATTGTTAAATCTTAAAATCTCATGGCAAATAGCTGTCTTTATATCTGCTGCCTAGATGGCAAAATGGCACAGAGAGGCTATGTAAAACTTCCAAGGTCACACAGGTCATAATGGAGAGGTGAATGATAATTCTACCTGGGGCGTCTGGCTTAACTGGCCGATCTCCATGGGTCTACTAGACATGTCGAATAACATCTGCTAGAGAATGTAGAGGAACTGACGGTCTTCTAAAGAAATTATTTGTATGTCAGAAAAGTTATTTTAAGCAAAAATTTAATTTTTCCTTTTTTGTAGTTTAATAAACTAGTTAATTTCAATAGACTGCAAAACCACTTTGGATAGTGTTAATTGCACAAGATCAAACACATCCATGATGGCTCTGCTACTCCTAGGTTAGTTTAGGGTAAAACCCGACTGGCTTTGGCTATTATTTCATTTTCTACTTGTCTATGTCTTGATAGAACAGCAAACATTAAAGCATTAGTATATTCTAGCTTAGTTGGTAGAGTTCCAGAAGGCAAGAAAGATTACCAAGTCACTCACGTGGAACCTGGCGGGAGACGCTGCCTCCTCCTCTGTGATCCAGGGTGTAAATTCCAAGTATTTCACTTTCCACTGTGAGGCTGCATTCGGGCCCCAGGAGGTCTACCCCCCCTGGTGCTGATAGCTTCATGGATAATTTACCAGGTATACCTTTGTCCCACCAGCAGGAACACTAGGGCCAGGGCTTCATCTCCAAATGTACCATAAGCCTGGCCTCCCCTTCTTTTATACCTCCAATCCCTGACTCTACTGTCCCCCAGAGTTGTATTTGGCCCTTTCCCAAGATCTAAGAGGTGCCTCCCCATTCCTACCCTCCACAGTGTGCAAATATTCAGATTCATGCAGCACAGCACAGCCCAACACAGGACTTCATTTGGAGGCAAGGATGCACTGTAACTACACCCCAAGTGAGAATCAGACTGGGCTCTTCGGTCGGAGGCACACTTAGAACAGGCACCTGTGCATCAGCTCCTTTGTACGCCTGATAAGCCTCCGTGCACTACATCACTAAAACAACTTGGGAGAAAATCGGCATAGCTGTAATTCTGAGAGTTCAGTATTGGAGAGTTTTAAATAGTACCTAACAGTTCTTTAGGAGTAATTCATTGTATTCTGACCATATGACCATGCTTATTTCCATTTTTTAGGGATTTTAAAAATCCATCTGTCATTCTGTGATCCAGCCATGCAATGGTGCACACAGACAGAAAGATATAAAAATGAAAGTGGAATTTCCCTCTCAGACCCCTCCCACTCGTCTTTCTCTCCCTGAGATAACCACCACCGACAAGTTTTCATCAGTTCTTCCAGGAAAAGTCCCTAGGTATAGAAGCACGCTTTTCAAAATGAGCACAACCTGGCTCAGCTATGTCCTTTATTATATACTTTTTAAAAGTTTAATGCCTTTTGGAAACCTAAAACTTATAGGTTCTGAATTTACTCTGGTTTTGTTCAAATTCCTGCCATATATTTCCTAGCCAGGTGAACTTGAACATGTTAATCACCCTGTCTCTCGGTTTCCTCATGCCAAGAGGAGGATAATAATGACAGCAACAATACAGAATCACTGTGATTGATAAATAAGGTACAATATAGGATATAATGTATTAGCCAGTTTTAGGAACTCAAGAAAAAATGTTTAATTATGATTATCATAAGTACATAATTATATCATCCTTTTAATGGTATGTACTCTACAAATATATAAATGTACATTAAAAAATTACCCTGAATTAAGCCCTGGCTGGTGTGGCTGAGTGGATTGAGTGCCAGCCTGTGAACCAAAGAATAGCAGATTCAATTCCCAGTAAGGGCACATGCCTGGGTTGCAGACCAGGGCCCCAGTAGGGGGCGCTTGAGAAACAGCCACATATTGATGTTTCTCTCCCTTCTTTTCTCCCTCCCTTTCCTTCTCTAAAATTAAATAAATAAAATCTTTAACAAAAAAATTACCCTGAATTAATTGGTAAACATTTAAATTCTTGTTTCTACTATTTCTGTTTTTGTACATTTTTGCTGTTAAAATGCTGCAATATACATTCATAAATATTGATCAATATTGGAGATGTGTCTATGAAGTATTCGACCAAATTTTTAAAAGATAACTTTCCAGAATCGAGCTGTATATTTTGAATGCCAACAGCGGTGGTGGCCCAGCTCCCGGCTCTGGCCTTGGTCAGTACCTCCCACAGTGTCACATGGACCATTTGTGCCCACATTCTTCAACAATTCTTACTATCAACTGTTATAAATATTGGTCACTCCAAAAGGTACAGGCCTCTCAATTTCATCTTCTTTAAGACATTTTAGTGTTGTTTATGCTACTTTAGTTTTGTGTTGTGCTGTACAGACATTTCTAGTGTCTTTATGATGCCAGTTCTTTCTTATTTTATTAATATTTTGCTTTAAAAAATCTTCCCGAATCCCTCAGAAATTCTGTTATTCTTTTTCCGGATTAATTTTAAGTTACAATTTTATAGAAAATAATCACATTAATTCAAGTTTAAAGAGTGTTGCGAATTACTCTGTTAGGGTTGTAGTTTTATTTCTTCATTTCGGAACCCCTTCACACACGCAGACCCATACTAATTCTGTGTATGTGTGCTTCCTCCTCCATTATTTGGTTGAAATTTACTGACATTAGGATGTCATGTGCTCTCTTTCTCTTGCTGAAGTCAAGCCACGGAACACCTCCACACGTACCTCCCTGAAAGGTTGCATATGGGAAGAGTGCAGAAATGGGCATTTCCCATTTGTAAATCTCAACCCAGGTGTGGGAACCCTTGAAGATGTATTCTCAAGGATGGAACAGAATGTGGGAACAGCATGCTTATAAGAATAAAACAAGGAATGCTTGTAGTGCTGGCCATGTCTCCAGTTGGAAATATAATTGTGTTTTCTTTCTTCCTCTCCATTTTTCAGTCAGGCATGATAAGAACACAAGACGCAGATTACTTCTTAAGGCCACTTCCTTCAAACCTAGAAGGCAGACTCAATGATTCTGTGGAAGGCGGGCCTCCCTCCCACATTCTGTATAAGAGATCCACAGATCCGCGGGCTCCGAGGGGGCGACAGGTAATGATGGTCCAGAGGCAGCAGGAGCTGGAAAGTGGCCACCTCTTCTATCATGAAAATCAGCACGTGCATGGCCACTTTAACCTCAGGCACCCACAAAAGCAGCATTTCTGTGGAAGACGCAAGAAATGTATGTAAGGGCGATTTTCTTTGTGTATTTCATGATTTTAACATTGACACAAGCTGATGGAGTATTTTCAGTTTTCATCAAAGTATGTCTGTCTTGAACATGGCATTTATTAACTGTCCTTGCTAATGTAAGTGATGATCCCAGAGAGAGCCCATCACCTGTATGTTCAGTATAAAAGCTCTCTCCATGGTAGATGGATAGATAATGGATGGTGGATGTTTTCATTTTTTTAAAGGGCTGTTTCCCTGACAGATTAAATGACACATTGCTGAGGAATATAGAATTCACCAGACATCTTCAAAAGAACCCTGAAATGTCTATTCAGTAATTCTATATTTTTGAGGTCTAGATTTATTAAAGGCTACATAGTTTTCCTGCTGAGGTAATTTATCTCTACACACATTTATGTACTTCACTCACCACATCAAAAGATTGCCTATGCAGGACATAATTTACCTACAATTCGTCACCAACACTTTATCAACGTCTTTTTTGTCATGAACATGTCGGTGGTGATATGTTGTTTACATTTTACGTGGGAACCTCTTACAAATTCAAGAATGTGAGTTCAGTGGATTCTGGAACTTCCCCCACTTCCTTCAACTTTCCCCTCCAGCATCGCTTCATCAAGCCTTCCTCCCATGAGCCCATCTTCCCCCAGCTCCATCTTCCTCTGTTGTTTGGTTTCCTGGGCTGCTCTACCCAGCACCCGAAAGTAGAGGTGAGCATGTGCAGGCAAGTCCATAACTATTATGGAATACAGTGGATGACTCATAACCAGCTGGCCCCTACAATGAAAGAATAATACCATAGCACCTGTGTGTCTTCTGAACTCATATCTTCCAATAAATAAAAGTCTTAAGCTACATTCAAATGGATTTGAAAAACTGCAGCCCGAATTGACCTAGTCAGTGGGCTTGGTTCTGTCTTAACAAAGGCAGCTGGAAGAACAGAGTTAAGAACAAAGACAGATGAACAGGTGCCTGAGAAAGTCGGGTAAGAGAGAGGTTTCTAGCCTCGCCTAGCGGCGTGGCCCATAAATGGAGTTGGAGAAGTCTTTGGAGGCTAATTATGTGGGTATTTTGAAATGTACTTTTACGTGATACAATTCTAACCAGGTTTCCCGAGGCATCCATTAAACTGAATTGTTTTTAACCTAGGGTTAATCTAGGATTATAAATGCCAAAACTATTTTAAGTGATTTACTTCCAGCAGACAGTACATTTTGTCCTCTAATTAAGTTAGGTAAAATTTATGGTGCTTCTAGGACAGTCAACTCTGAAGTGAGGTTGATCTGTTTCAAGTAGTTTAGAACCTGTTTGAAACACTACAGACAAACCAGTCACAAAGCCTTCAAATAAGAAAACAATGCAAGACAGCACTCTTTCTTGTAATTGTTAGTTGTATTGCTTTGTCAATAACTCTTTTTGCATAGCCCATTCCATAAATTCTTACACTAACAGTCTTTAAGCATTGTGCTTCTAGATGCTACACTTCAGAACAAAAATTACCCTCTCTTGTTTAAAATCAGGCCACAGTTACACAAAAGTAAATAAAGCAATGACTTCATGACATCTAGACGCTTTGATGTGGTACATTCTGAATTGAGTGTTCTACTCTAACACAAGCTTCATAATGTTTTAAGGGTTATATGTTTCAGATCATTAACACTCACTTTTTTAATTTTTCATTTTGTTTTCTATTCTTGTTTACTCTAATACAGTTGTCCCAATTTTCCCCCTTTGCCCTCCTCCATCCAGCCTACCCCCCCACTCCCACAGTCCATCCCCATACCATTGTCCATGTCCGAGGGTCATTCACACGTTTTCTTTGACTAAATCCTCTCCCACCTTCCACCATGCCCCTCCTCCTCCCTTTCCTCTGGCAGCTGAACACTCACTTTTTAAAAGATTTTGTTTATTTATTTTTAGAGAGAGGGGAAGGGAAGGAGAGAGGGAAACATCAATGTGTAATTGCCTCTCAAATACCCTCTACTGGGGACTTGGCCCACAACCAAGGAATGTGCCCTGACTGGGAATCAAACCAGCAACCCTTTGGTTAGCAGGCCCGTGCTCAGTCCACTAAGCTCTGATGAGCCAGGGCTGAACACTCACTTTTTAAATTCAATTTCTGTATAACAAGTTCCACCAGCCATTTTGTGGTTAATTTGCTTTAATTCCCTCTCTATATGCCCCCTGTAGACATGCCCAAGCCTCCCAAGGAAGACCTCTTTATCTTGCCTGATGAGTATAAGTCTTGCCCACGGCACAAGCGCTCTCTTCTGAAGTCCCACAGGAATAAGGAACTGAATGTGGAGACGTTGGTCGTGGTCGACAAAAAGATGATGCAAAACCACGGTCATGAAAACATCACCACCTACGTACTGACAATACTCAACATGGTAAGAACGTCTATCATCTTGAGGCTGAGCATGTACTTACCCCAATGGCGGGGGGGTGTGCCTATGTGTTTTACATTTTACTTTTTACTTATAGATTTATGTCTCATACATAGAAATGGTTTATCTGTGATAACTCCTTCAGGTTTATTATGCTCCCTTCAAAAGAACCATTTTTAGAACTTCAGAGAAAAAAATTAAGGAGTAAGCCGGTAACCTGTTTTGATGGACTAGTATTTTCAGTCACCAGAAATCTGAGAGAGCAGGCTGAAATATTTTAATGCAGCCAATCTGTTTATCACCACTATTTGTGTGACTTTTAGATGGTTAGTGGAAATACTCATTTTAGAAATATTAACACCCAAATATTGAGTATAGATTGTTTTATCTGGAAAAACAGTCCAACCGTTTAGAGTATCATCGCCCATGAAGCGTGTCTGTCCCCACACTGGCAGCTACAGTAATTATAGAAGAGCGGTGACAAGTATTTAAGCCTCACATCACCAAAGTGGCCTCTAGACAACAGAAGACAAAATCTTGGGACACCAAAATGTGTCTTAAAAATACTTATGATAACCATACTTTAAAATCGATTTTCTGTTCTACCTCAATAAACAGAATACCCCTAAACGTGTTCTCTGTCTCCATGCTGTCATATGGCTGTTGCTGCTAGTGTCATTTTGGTAGTTTGACCCTGTGGTTTACGGCCTCCCAGGAAGCTGAGGGAGACGGTGACACTCACTTCTCTGCCGCTGCACACTCACAGGGCTGAGGACAACAGGGCCCAGGGCGCTCTGATTCGTTCAAGTGTCACCGCCATTCTCCAGAGCGTCTCTAATCTTTCTGCACCTCCAGTGTAGAGTGGTGAGGGGCCGCTCAGTGCAAAGCCACCTCCCTGTTGTGTCCCACACTATGGATTGTCATTACTTATCACCCCAAATGCCATGTCAATATTCACTTCTACCCCTCTGGTCATCGTCGCAAATGTTTGCCTCTTTCTTTGATCGTCTTTCATTTTTCCTCTCTTTTTCATGTCTTCTTGGTCTTTTCTTAGCATATTTTTATGTTTCTGGGATCCCTTGCCAGGAGAAGTTGGGGAGTTCTTACCTATATAGTTACCACTATGAGTAAAAAGTCGTCTGTTCTGTTCTGCTGAGGACATAGCAATTCAGAGACCTTGTATTCCCTACATTGGTATTTGAGAAGAGTTCAACCCTCCCTCCCCAAACTTCAGTTTTTCTCTCCCAGGCACCAATGACAAGTATTCAACAATTGGTCTATTGGTCAAGAATAGACTCCTACACTCCTCTGTCTGGCACTATAAGAAACATAGTATCACCATGTCTCTGAATGACACAGAGACTGGCCCTCAACATCAGGACTCCATGCAGACTGTGGCCTGGGGAGAAACAGTGTCACATTTGCAGACTGACATGGACTACCTGTCTTTTCCAGGTGTCTGCTTTATTCAAAGATGGAACAATAGGAGGAAACATCAACATTGCAATTGTAGGTCTGATTCTTCTAGAAGAAGAACAGGTATTTTATCTTCAAAACCAGCAACTCTTCTCCCAGAACAATAAAGTCAAAATAATGCTTTGTTTTCCTTAACATGGATCCTTTACTTCTCTTTCCCTCAGGGACAAAAAGTGATAATAATTTGTGCAGAATGCAATGAGTTGCTCATCAGTTTCTTTAACGATCACTTGATATTTTGTGTTTTTGTGCAAGGGTAGTAAGAAATACTCATGTTATTGCCTTATGAGAAAATGGCGTAAAGAAGCTGCCTTTAATACATGGGTGGGAAACTCACTGGAAGACAAAGTACAAAATGTGTCTTCAGCCACTGTGAGCTTTCAGGATGCCAGGTGGAAGTAGCCCTTTCTGTCTTTTGTTAGAAGACTGAACATGCTCTATAGTGTAGAAATTAAATTGTACTGTGTGGCATTGCATTATTGCATTGCTTTGCTCTATTGTCTCCCAACTCCTAAGGCTGAGTCCACTAACCCTCACCACCTTTAGTCCTAGGATTTTATTTTCATAGAGATTCTGCAATATTGAGCACATTTCTCTCATTGCATACAAAAACCCAAATTATACTGGAGCTTGGGAGCATTTGGTAAAAGCTTCTTCCTTGCCTCCGTTCCATAGTCCCTGCCTAAATGCCCAGACATAGGCTTCAATGCACAAAGAAGATGTCTATGAACATTTTGTGGCATAAGTAATATGGGATGTCTCAGTCATTAAAGGCTCTCGCTTTTATTTTGGCCCAAGCTGATCACTGACTGGGCATGAGAGACTGAGCCTGGGACCCCAGTGAGGCACCCTGCATCCAGTTCCACCCTCGCTGATGTCTTGGCAGAATCTCCTGTTAGCAATAGTTTTCTTATTTATAAAACAAAGGGTTTTTAGATGAAATTTAAGATTGTAAGACCTAAGTTGCCTGCAGGATTTGATATGCTTGGGCTCTGCTCTTTTTCGGAGCAGGGTGGGGGTAGCAGGGACAAGCCTATTTCTAGCCTGAATAGTCAAGAAGATACAACCTCATTGTCTTTTGTGTGAGTGTGTGTCTGGGAGGGTGGGTGCTGAGCCAGCAGGGTTTCTCAGGTGACAGGTTAATTATTCTTTGTATTAAATCGTTTTCACCTTGGAATTCCTCCAAGCTGCAAAGAATAGGTGAGGTTATCTTGTGATCGTACACCTGTGTTAACTTTAATTAATGAAGTTTTTCCTGGAAATCACCAGCTGAAGAATGGAAGGCATGTCCCAGTATTGATGTACAACATCTAGCTCAGGTGTATTGGACTTTCTGGAAAGAAAAAAACTGGTAGAGAGAAAACATACCGTGTGACTGAGGGGCAAAAATTCCAACACAACACTCTAGTCATAAAACTAGTTGTCGTAAAATTGGGGTAATCAGATTTTCCCTAAGCATTGTAGAAATAGGGAAATACAGCAGTCCCTGTAAATAAGGTTCAAACAGCTCATTGCAGCCTGCTCTGCTGGATGTTCCTTCCACCCCCAGATTCTCCATTTCCCATGAGTTCACGTGTTCTTTTGATATTTCGCTGCTGCTTTATTAGAACTTGGTATATGTGAATATGGTTGAATATCTTCTATATAGTTTCCTTCTAGTTCCAGTCTATTTTCTAGAAATCAAGCTATTCCAAAATGACCTGCCTCTTCTCATAAATATGTTGCCTCTGAAGTGACTTCATTTAACACTGCAATAATAAACAGTAAAAGGGCTACAAGCTGTAAATCCCCTTGCTTAACTTGGTAATGAAATAAACATTCAATGGCTAGGTGTGCTTTTTGTCTGTGTTTACTCACAGACAAATGACCCTGTGGTTATGTAATATTGCATGTTGTTTTCAAAGATTTTGCATGCAAAAACTTTATCCATGGAAATAATCTTTCTTGGGTCACTGAAATTGCATTCAGAGTCAGCTAAGCACATCCCACCTGTTTTGGTACACAACTAGAGAAATGAACGTTTAAGTGTCCATACTGAGTCTGCCTTTTTTAATGTAACACACTTTTTGCATTTTAATGTGTAAAATGGATAAATTTTGTATATGTGCCGTTTGCATCCATCTATGTATTTGAAATCTGAATTAATGAAAGCTTGCTGTAATGCCAGTACTGGTAACAACTGTATTATACCTTGTTTTCTTTCTGTTATCGTGGTTGTCTTGGCCTCTCTTGCATAGCCAGGGCTTGTGATAAGCCATCACGCAGACCGCACTTTAAGCAGCTTCTGCCAGTGGCAGTCTGGATTGATGGGGAAAGATGGAAGTCGCCATGACCACGCCATCTTACTAACTGGTCTGGACATATGTTCCTGGAAGAATGAGCCCTGTGATACTTTGGGTAAGATCGTCCAGCAGAGTTTTGAGGACCATGCATGTGCTGTGTGTCTTCCATGCTCTCACATATTGAGTGTTTTTCCAAACACTCATTCCAAATCTATAAGCGGTAGCTGCTGCTGGGTGCAATCGCAAAGAAGAAATTTGCATCTCTGTGTGAAATTTGACTGAACATAAAAATATGCATTTATTTATCAAAACTGACTATTTCACAAGGGAACATTCCTCACAGATTCAAGAGTTTCCTACCTCTTCTAACTTAAGAAATGTTTTTTTTTTTCATTTCTTCTGTCTGGGAGAATGGGGTCAGTAGAATCAAGGATGTCTCAGTGTGTGGCAGAAATGGTATATGTATGAGTATTATAGAGATACTACAATTATATCATATTCCTANTATAAGCGGTAGCTGCTGCTGGGTGCAATCGCAAAGAAGAAATTTGCATCTCTGTGTGAAATTTGACTGAACATAAAAATATGCATTTAGTTATCAAAACTAACTATTTCACAAGGGAACATTCCTCACAGATTCAAGAGTTTCCTACCTCTTCTAACTTAAGAAATGTTTTTTTTTTTTCATTTCTTCTGTCTGGGAGAATGGGGTCAGTAGAATCAAGGATGTCTCAGTGTGTGGCAGAAATGGTATATATATGAGTATTATAGAGATACTACAATTATATCATATTCCTAATTCTTAAAATTTCTCTGTAATGTCTCAATCATAGCATTTTTTGCATGTTTATAAGGCTGAGTAGATCTTAGAGGCATCCTTCGATGTTTTTTCCAAATACTTATTATAAAGCCTAGTGTGCCACTGACCAGGGCTCTCCTGGACATTTTCCCCCTAATGCTCTATTTTCCCCCAGAATCTGAGGGAGGAAGATCCTTTGTTATAAAAGCGTCGAGCACAGGCCTGCGAACCACACTATCGCGGTTCAATTCCCAGTCAGGGCACATGCCTGGGTTGCCGGCCAGTTCCCAGCAGGGGATGCATGAGAGGCAACCATACATTGATATTTCTCTCCTCCTCTCCTTCCCTTCCCCTCTAAAGATAAATAAATAAAATATTTTTAAAAAAACTTTAAAAATTTTTTAAAGCATTCAGACAGGACTGAGTTTAATATAGGATAAACTGATTGCTTGGACTTAGGAAGGCCTACTTATAAGGATAGCCCTTAGCTGGCCTATGAGAACTTAGATTTCGAGGAGATTCCCACCATTCTACCTGACAAGGATGGCTTACTGTGCTGAAACTGTAAGACAATCAAACACCAGTTGTACAAATGGTGCAATTTGCATGGAACACCTGCTTTCCTCCTGGGAGTCTGGAATTTGGTTCCGTGCCAGGCAGAGGGTGCTGATATGATTGGCCCCCAACAAAACCCCTGGGCCCTGAGTCTCTAATGAGCTTCCCTGGTGGACAACAGTCTACACTTGTTGTCAATACGTGTCTCCGGGGGAATTAATCATGTCCTGTGTCAATTTACTGGAAGAGAGCTCTGGAAGCTCATGCCTATTCCCCCAGACTTCTTCCCATGTACAATACTTGTTCCCTTTGCTAATCTTTCTCTCTAATGTTTTGCCATGCTAATTTATACCCATGAGTATAAAAAATTCTGAGTCTGTGAATCCTCCAGGCAAATTCTTGAACCAGGGGTGGTCTTGGGACTTGCTGACACTCCCATTCCTACAGCACTTTTTACTTGATCTTTTGTGAACACAGATGTTTATGGAAAAAAGCATAAATTCCCCTCCACCTGCAGTGAAACCTCCTTCTGCTGTGTCCAAGTCATAACCTGTGGCATGAACATTTCATAGGGCTCTGAATAGTTTCCATGCTGAGAGGACAGATCCCCTGCTCCCACGTGGTTAACAGCCCTTTCCGTGACTGTCCAGGCATTTCAGCATGATGAGGACGAGAACCAATTTCCCTGAAGGATGGAGGCTAAATAGGCCTCCATAATACAGCCTGTTTTTTTTTTATTTCATTACAAACTGCTGTGTATTCATTTGGCCTTTACACCTGTAGGGTTTGCCCCCATAAGTGGAATGTGTAGTAAATACCGCAGCTGTACGATTAATGAAGATACAGGCCTTGGACTGGCTTTCACCATCGCCCACGAGTCTGGACACAAGTAAGTGCATGCGCATGGGTGGGCAGAGCCCAGGGTCCTTTCCATTCTGGGTGATTGCCATGGAATTACTGATTCCATGATTTCATTAGGTCAAGTCTGTAAGCAGAATTCACATATATCTTAGGAGAATGTCATTGATAAAGAGTAAATATTATCACTTAGACACTTCTTTTGTTTTTATTGTAGTGCCTCATTCTATACACTCAATACATGTGTTTACCCTTTCCTTTCTCTGTTCTCCCCATCCATTCCTTCTCACACATGTACATACAGTTGCAGACACTTGTATCAGCCCTGCTCCTCTGTCCTGGGAGCTAACCTCATTCCATGGTTAGCTCCTATCGGTGGACTCCAGGTGACTGAGGGTAGTAACAAGGCCTCCTACTGTTAACTTCTTACTCTTGAGTTTGTGTCCTTATATGGCTTTTAGAATCTGGGGAGGTATTTTTTTTATTGGTGTGATGCGTAGAGTTTGGGGAGTGCAAAGTACTGCAGGAAATTCAGCCCACTGATAGAGGATCTGCTTCCTGGGGTTGCTGGTTTTGAAATGGAGCAGCATTAGGGAAAGGGATGAGCCTGGTGGTTTAGCACAGACAGATAGTGGTACTAGAGAAGCAGCTCTGAGCAATGGGTGGCTTGTCATTGGTGGTATCTTTATGTGAAAAGTTTACATTTGTTCCTGTAAAATGAGAAATTTCTATCAATTACGTATAGAAACTTAGATAAGGTTTCTTGGGCCAATAATGCTGTAAGCTACCTTACCTTGAGGCACATTTATTAATTTTTTTGGTGGGCCCACTTGCCAGCTTCCCACAGTTGCCCTGATTAATCTGGACACCAACAGAAGTCCTGCAGGTATTTTCCTGCTATACTGCAGCTGTATTTGAAACTTCACCTAGAAAATGCACAACCGGGAATAATAATTTTTCTAATTGTTACTTAAACCCCAATTTTACTTGCAAAATCACAAACTTGCAAAAGGTGGTATTTGTGACTTGGTTTCCATCTGCTATGTAGAAAGTGCGCTGAGCTCATTCATGTTACCCCAACCAAAGCACATGTATATGCATGTTTGTATGTGTATGTTCACATGTGTGCCTTTGTGTATAATGGAACCAACCCCATGGATTCCCTGCAGACTCAGGTTGTGTGTGAACCGATGACCTGAAAGTGAAACTGTATATCCCATTACAGACCCCTCAACATTACAGGTAATGATTGACTTTCTCGGTGCCCAGAAAATTGCACCTATACTTCATAAAGCTTTCAGCTGTATCATAATTGTGTTTTTAATAGACTACTAAAGTTAAACTTCAGAAACTCTCATTATTTTAACGACACGGTATTCTTGCTGTCCTCTGAACCATACCTGAATTTAATTAAACAATCAAGGTAAGAAATATTTAAGTCACTGGGGGCTGAGCAAATCAGCATTAGATAAACAATTGAGATACGGTCATTGGCAATGCCTGCAGTCACAGGTGGTGAATTTAACTGAAATTAAATTTGATACATTCAAAACTGGCCTCTGACTCTTCAATATCAATGACTATCAGTGTTTCATATTTTCTCCAAGTCAACTAGTAATATTTCCTTTTATCACTTGGGCTGGGTCTAGGTAGAAAAAGAATTTCTTCTAAATAAGAGATAAGTGTTTGTACTTGCAAGTGAGAATATAGAAGGGAAGAAGGAAAGGAGCTCTAGACTTGGATGAAGGGGAATCCCACTCCTTATAGAATTAAATGTCAGAGAATTATCAACTGCTTATTGAGCACCTGGTGTTTAGAGGTCATTGTGCAAGAGATGGAGGGACTGGGAGCTCTGAAAATTAATGTGCCAATGAAATAGTTTCCGATCCTATTGAAATAGGAAATATATGTAAAAGATTTTCAAGTGAATTGTAGGTGCTAAATGCCAAAACATGTAATGACAATAGTAATAATAACAATAATGATGATGATAAATTTATTCTCTTTATGGAGCCCTTTTTACAAATGTGAAGAGCAATTTCTCATGTAGCTCAAACCATAGAAACCACTCAGAACAATCTCTCATTTTCCTTCACTGGCTTAGCAGGTAGACTATCCTGAGTATTCACCAAGTGTGAATGAATGGAGCGGGGGAAGTCAAGGGAACAAATGTAGAGTGTTTCAGAGTTTACCAAATAGGAGAGGTTCTGGCATAGGAGACTCAGTAATCAAACACTGTGAATTTTATTTGCATTGAAGACAAGCACATTTATTCAGTTCATTTATTTTGTAACTATTGTTCTTGAAGAAGGGACTATAGGTTTGATATATGAGTCAAACATCATAATATAAACAGCATGTCTTTACCTTATCTTTGGCAATGGGCTCCAAGCAGAATCAATTTTAGAGTTTGGTACCTTAAGAATTAAAAGACAACTTTAGACCTATGAAGTCTGTATAAAACACCATATTCATAGGTGACTTTTATCTCTTCAGTTTTGCTTGCATTCAGAGAACATCATTTAGGGTGGAGGACTTTTCCCCATGTTTTCACCCATAGATTTTCTAACCTTTAACTCAAAAAAAGATTTCAGTTAATGTTTAGCCAATTTATTCTGCTGAATTTAGTTGTTTTCCTCTCAAAACATCTTGTGGTTTATGCTGGGGAGTCTGACCTAAAAATAGAAATTGCTAAGGACCAGCCTTTACATTTGCATTGGAAAAAAAAGGAAGAAAGACTGGAACCAGAAGCAAGATATGTGTTCACTGTTCATATGTGGGACTGGGTCAGGATTGCTCTTAAGCTGGTGGGGCAGAGAGAATTTCCTGGTTATATTAAATCACATGACACGGGACATGTGGTTTGCTACATGCAAGTTTTGGAGAATTGGGAAAAACATGGTGAGAACTCAATTACACATTTTGGATAACATGTCATGGATTTGAAAATTCCCACTTGCAAAGGGAAGTCATGCACCATTAAATGGGACTTGGATACATTGCAGTTCTCCCACAGCCTGTGTTGGCCGGGGTAAATTGCCTGGCCTTACCTAGCTTTCCATCTGCAAAACAAGTGGAGCCTGTGAGATCCTCAGCAAGTGTGTGCAGGCACAGTTACAGTGGTAACAACCCTATTATCGACAATATGCTAAAACAGTTAATTTGCATTGTCATTTCAGACCATTAAGACTATATTAAAACACATTACTGTGCTTTAAAGTATGCATGATTTATCATTTTTCTCCTATCCTTTCCAGCATTTATGTATCTATTCTCTGGTCACAGTTTGCACTCTGCCGGCAAAGCACTATGTAGGATTCTAAAAAGCACTGGTGATCCATTCCCTCCCGATGTCTAACAGAAGGATAAAGTAAACATGGCACAAGAGGGAACCAGAGTGAGGGGCTGTAGCTATTGCAAGAGACACAGGAAGCATCAGGGAAGTCTTCTTGAAAGAAGCAGAATTGGCTTGCTAGTACCATTCACCTCAAGCTGGGGGTGATGTCAGATGCCTTTTGAGCATCTGATAGTGATGTGTACACCCCACCAGTTGGTGGCTGCGCTATGTCGTGAACCAGGACCTCTCCAGCTGGGTCAGGGGGGTGCTGGGTAGTCGGAAGGATTTGCAAAATATCAGAGCAGGCCTGAACCATAAAGATCATCGGTCTGATCATTGTCAGACTGGTCTCCAAAGGAACCCCAGAAATTAGACGGTCACTTCTTACCAAATTTATTTATTGTCATTTCTCTTAAAATGATGTTGTCTGTTCCTGTGTCCAAAAAGTATTTGAAATGCATTGACCTTTGGCCAAACCCACACATACAAATACATGCACAAACTCATTGTGTATATACAAACAGCATTTAGGTGTTAAGTGATTTGACCAAAACCATTTGAATAACAGAAACAAATAGAAGTTTTAAAATTAATGAGGAAGATTCTATTATCCCATTTTAAAAGTGAGGAAACTGAGACTCAGAGACTTAAGTAATTTGCCCAAAGTTGAGCCATTTACGAAATGGTTTTCTTGAAAAACCTGCATCAGAGCTCTGGAGATATAGGTCCTACCAGTGGTTACCATCAGGCCAAGGCTGTGATTTATTATCCATATTACATTGACCCATGGTTTCCTTAGAGAGTTTCTCATTTCATTAATCCCTGCTATCTAAACAGCCTGAAATAATCAATACTTAAATGTATGTGGCTGTTCATCTGGGTATATTATTAATAATGAAGAAATACTTGATGTAATTGAATCACTCAAGTAAGTATTGTAGAAGTCAATAAAAGCATCTGACATTGAACAGAATTCTCCAGCCAATTTATTCTGAAGATATGTTTATATTTGGGTATTTGAGTTGGTAGTATAACTGGAAGGTTCTTTATTCATTCAATAAAATTGAATGGAGAACAAGGTTCTGTATTCGTTCAATAAAATTGAATGGAGAACCTGCTATGGGCTAGGGAGTCCATTGACTCAGGAGTTATGAGCACAGATAACAAGAACCTTGTTTGTTTAGAAATGTATTAAATAGTAGGTAAGAACGACAAAATATATATTTATTCCATTAACATATGGAGTGATAGTCACCTTGAATAAAGTACTATGGTTAATGGAAGCAAAATATTATCTAGGATGTATAACTTGAATATGAATTCTATTTCTGGGTTGCCAAATACCAACCTTATCTTCAGAATGTGTTCTATTCATTCTTCCATGACTGTATTGATTTTAATATCAAATGTGATCATTGTGGCACTTTCATGCTAATGTGCAGGCATCCATCACAGTATAATTTATGGGTGCTGAACTACTGGAAACACAACTCTTAAAAGAGTAGTGCTGAGATCTGGGTAGGTGTCAGAATTACCTTACTGGGTTACAGTATGCCCAGATGTCAGAATCTAACCCCCAGCCTGCAAAATCAGAAACCTATCAGGATGGGCTTTGCATTACCACACTATACAGTGAGTTTCTCAGATATTTGGATGCATGGCAGTTTGAACTTAATGATGGAAGGGGTCATTGAAAATACATTAGATGTAAAGTTTAAGACCAAAATTTTGCCAGTCTTGGGATGCTGTGACTTTCAATTTCTTAGAAATGCAGTCCAAAGTGGCAACGAATTTATCTAGGACACTTAATAGCCCATAATGTGTCTTCACCATAGCAGGTCAAGGGCTAGTGTGTTGGTATTTCATTTTGGTCACTTTCTGCCCAAGGCAACCACCCATATGTGGTTATAGTCTGAACTTTTTCCATAGCCATGACACATTTTCTCTGCCATATGGTCACTCTGGCCTTGATTGCTTGCTTTTAATAGAACTTCAGAGAATGGGTGGAGGCTGACATGACTACATATACATCACCCTTGGTACTAAGTAGGAATTCTGCAGAAACTGAACAATGTTTGCATACCATGATTGCTTGGATACACCCTTCACTATATTTGGGTTACACTATTGCATGGGTCCTGCCTGGGCCCTGACATTAGAATGTCAGGTTCTGGTAGTGACTCTGAGACCCTGGACAAGCCTCCCTCAAGTCCTCAGTCTTCCCGTCATTATGTTACATCTACTTTATAGGCTTGTAGTGCAGTTTTCATTTAAAAAAGCTAGGTAGCATGCTTGGCATTCTGTCTATAAAATAGTGAGTGCTTACAAATATCAGTTGATGTTTTTACTGATACTATTAAATACTTATGGGAAAAATAGGAAAGTGAGAAAATGTGTCTTCAGCCTTGGCAACAAGTACAGATTCTCTGGCTACCTGTTGCAGCCCACCTGCCCAGGGTTGGTGTCTTCTGTCCCTATGCCTGTGTCTCTCCCTCCACTCCTCATGGGATTCTTGGATGCAGACCCAAGTAACCAGCTTGTCCATCCTTTTTTCTTCCTTTCCCTTGCCTTTCTCCTTTCCTCTGTGCCCCATTCATTCAAAACCTTACTCTCTATGGATTTATATTATGATTGGATGAGTATCAGACATTAATGACCAACAATAGGTTGATTCTCCAAAAATATATTTACCCTAACAGGAAGCCTTCGGGGTTCTATAAAGTGCCCACCAAACCCCCTTGCTTTCATCCAAAGGGAGAACTTGCTTGCCAAGTTGTGCTCCTCTGGGGCAGGTGAAGTTGGCAAAATCTTTAGAAAGTTAAGAATTCCTTGGTGAGGGGAAATAGAAGCTCAGTCAGTGGGATCCTCCTGGGAACAGAGCTACACAAGTGACAGTAAGGGGGTGCTGGGTGTCCTTGTATGATCTAAACACCTGTAAAGAAACATATTAAGAGTTTCCATAGCCACTAGAGCTTGAGATGCCCCCACTTACTAAAGCAGAGCTGAAGCCCCAACGTTATTTATTTAAATTGAGGGCCACAGGTTTACTTTCAAACAAGGCCTACAGATAAGTGCAACCACAGCCACCCATTGAGGTTCCATGGAGCTGCTTCCTCAAAAGAGCTGGAGGGAGTAGTCCGGCCAAGTGCTGTCCAGCTGTCACAGCCTCTGGCAGTGCAGACCTAGACTGAGGTGGGGCAGTACCGGGTGACAACATGTGTAGGGACAACACATCAGCACCACCAAGAGTTACAGCAGCTGGCTAGTAGTTCTCAAATTGTGTTGGTTACCAAACACACCTGGGAGTCTGTCATCTGTATTTCCAACAAACACTGGAAATTCTGACAATTGCTGGTGAGCAGAAGAGATCATAGAAGAAATGAAGGGTTATAGAACAGTTATAGCTCTACTGAGATCAAGTCAACTGCTCCCCCCGTGCTATTTGAAATGCTCTTTTCTAGTGAAAGCATCTATTCTTAGCAGACATCTGGAGAGTGCTGTGTTCATATTCGTGTGTACTTTCAAACAAGTCAGTGAATGATAGTTTTTCAGGAAAAGTCTATGAACCCATGACTATTGGCCAGACTTTCACTTAGTGCTGTAATTTCTGCAGGGCCAGCACACGAACGTAGAGGAGTCTCCATGGTGTTAATATGTGTTTGTTATAGTGCATTGGACAACTTAAACTCTTCTTTGTTTTGAAAGAACCACTTCTCTCTCTTGCAGCTTTGGCATGGTCCATGATGGAGAAGGGAACATGTGCAAGAAGTCTGAGGGCAACATAATGTCCCCTACATTAGCAGGACGCAATGGGGTCTTCTCTTGGTCACCCTGCAGCCGCCAGTACCTGCACAAATTTTTAAGGTATGAGCTTTTAGAGCTGGTTGCGTAGCTGTTGGTGCTTTTGATGTTCAATGCCTGGTTAGCCTTATCCTACGCAAGCAGTGCCAAGCTTGGGTGTGACGTCCCAAGATGGTTCCCATTTGAAGGTGTCTTAAGACATTCATTTGACTAAGGAGTTTGCTAAACACTTCCTTAAAGCATGGAGGCCTGTAAGCTTCTTCAAATATCATTTGACCTTTAAACTCAAAGGAAGTCCATGTATTTACCAAGCCAAAATTTTGTGTCTGTATTTAGTTTTTCTAAATTCTCCTGTCTGTAACTATCCATTTTGGTCCATGAATAGAAAGATGTAGCATGCATATGTCTGTGCACAGATTGGTAAAGCATACCTAATTTTTCTGTTTATTTTTAACAACATTCATTTCTTAATAAGAAGAAAAACTTGAGTCTATAAACCTTAAGCTGGCTCTAAAATACCGTCATTTTAGGAGTTATTTTTTAGGAATTTGACTATAGTACTAATTTACTTAGTGTATAGTATGGAACACTGGGAAAGTAGAATTTGACCCCCTGAAAAATAGTCAGTAGATTTTAAAGTTTTAGAGGAAGAAGAGATTTCAAGAAACTTTCTTAGATCTGCTGGTAAAGTAGGTTCTCCCCCAGATCTCAATGGCTTTGAATTTATAGTTTTGTGTAAGCTTCAAACCACAACTCTTTATGACTTGCACCACATTCCAGCACAGGCTGGTAAGATTTCTGTTCCAAATAGTCATTCAGAGGCCCGGGTTCCTTCTACCATGTGGTTCTTTCCTCTTCTAGTAACTTGTCATCCACGGCATCCAGAAGGTGGCTGGGGAAAGAGCACCGGCGGGTGTGTGGGAAAGGGGCTATATTTTTGGAAGTGAGAACTCAGTTTATGGTCCTCCAAAGCGAAGTGGGGCTAAGAGATGTCTAACTTTTTGCTCTGGCAGAAAAGTACAAGAGGGTCGGTAGAAAGAGGGACACGTGCTGTGTCATCAAATCCCAGATGACATTACAAGAGAACAGAGACCTGTTCTCTTGTAATGAGAGAGAACTGAGACCTGCGGGGACAGCTAGTTAGTGGCAGAATTGAGAACAGAACCCAGGTTTTCTGTATCTTAGGCCTGACTTCCATCCTCTGTTCCCAAGAACCATAGATGCAAAGAGCTGAGGAAAAGTAATTCTGTTGAAATTATATATTTGTATATATGTAGTTGCTTAACAAAATTACTTTGCTCACATTCTATAAAGATGAGGGAGAATTTTTGTTTAGAAAGTAGCTCTTAACTCTTTGAGGATGATTTCTTTCTGATAATCAACATGGACAACTGGATACATGGGCATAAGAATTTAGGTACTGACTCCACCTAAACATCGCAACATCCATTTTCTTCCCTTCTGAATATATTCTTCTGGGACCAAATGGTGATGCTTGGAACAGTCTATGGTTTGATATCTTTGTTCCTCGTGGAAGACACACCTGAAATGGGAACATTGTTGTTTCTTTGGCCCCAAGAAAGAAAAATGCTTTCATTCAGGATGAAAGACACATTTATTCATTAGAAATGTATTTTACAAGACACAAAAGAATTGTGTTTCTTTTCTACCAACTGACTAATTTGCAATAATCTACTGATTCTAGTAATTCTCAATGAAACACATTCACATTTCTGAAGTTCCAAAGAAAGTATGAGAATTGCAACTTTTATTTCAATTGTATATTCTTAGAAAAAGCTAACAAAAAAACTTTACCTTAAGAAATTGGAATGGATTGGCACAAAAAAAATTAGTAGAGCTCAAAGTCAAGTGAAGAAAAAATTAAATGAAAATCAGAAGAAAAACGCAATTACATAGACCCTAAAGAAAAACCTGTATCTGTGATATTGAAGCTTAAACTCAGTCTAGGATATTCCTAGAAACCAAAGCAACAAAAAGGAGAAATAATATGTTTATATTAACAAAAAATAAAGCAAATACCAATATTTCAAAGAAAGCAAGGTTTTTATCAGCACAGAATTTTAAAAAGAAATACAATAGCACATGGGTAGGTACATGTATAAACAACTATACGTGCATGCATTTATAAAAATGTTTCTATGTATTTTCCGTCCTGGGTTAGTATACACAGGCTCCGGGAACACCTTTACTGGTTTGCCACAACATGGTGCCAGCAATTAAACAGCACAGCACTGAGAGGCAGCTGCAGGGCTCATGACCCACACTGGCTAGACTGGAGTTGATGGGAGAAAAAACAGGTGGGCAGTACTCAAGAAGTGCAACATTAGCAGCCAGAGAGCTGCCTTCCAAGTCTTTGCAACTTATACGTTCTTGTGTTCAAAACTAAGAACTAGTTACTCCATTCCAAAAATTAAGTACAAAAGTGTGTCATCCCTATTATCTTCTGTAGATACCATTCAGGGTTACACTGGCCTATGTGGCTGGTTCCACTCAGGTTTTCACTTTGGGGTGCAAGTTTTCTTTCTCTTTCTCTCTCTCTCTCTCTTTCTTGGTTTTTTAGTAGAGCTCCTTTTCTTGCTTTTTTTTCCTGGAGCACAATTTACATCGCCTTGTTGCTAGAACACCATTTGGGCAGGGTCAGTTTTACTCTTGTTTGTTGTCCATCATATTATGGACTGCACCCCCAGGCCCACCTGTGTCAGTGAGGCCACACTGGCTTACCTTGATTGTTGCCTCTTTTTTCAGTTCTCATTGTAACACATTTTCCAAACCAGCATCCTGTCCACCAGCCTGCTGGGACTCCAGCCTTCCGCTTGTGCTTCTTCATAGTCCTACTCTGAGACCTCAGGCAAAATATTGACTGGTGACTGCTTTTCATGTTTTCTACCACCAAGGAAGAGGGAAAAATTTGTGGACTATATCTGTATCCTAGTAATACAAGCCCATGTACTGAGAGTGCTTGGCATTTTTTTCTATTTCTGTTATCAAAAAGGTGACATTAACATTATTCTACAAGTGGCATGACACGTGGGGTCCTTTTAACATGCATTGTTCTCTACACTTGTGAAGTCAAGTTGGAGATTGTTAGCATTGTTTTTAGCTGTTTCTTGCAGCTGCTCAGCATGTGTGTGTGTGTGTGTGTGCAAGGAATTGTGCTTCCTATAGTAGAGAACATTCACTTTAAGGCTTACAGTGTTCTTACTTACATTAAGAAGAAAAATTTGGAATCTTCTGTATCTCAAGTTCTTTTCATAATTTCTAGATTCTTTAAAAATTATAGTTTTTACATCTTCATAGTTATGATGAAGATATATAAACATTTCAATTTTAAATGCACTCTGACAACTTGGGAAACAGGCAATGCAAAGTTCAAGTGTGTGGTGAAAATCAGCCTCATAACAGTGTCCAGAAAAAGTGTTTTAACTGCCAAGAAATATAGAAAAACTCATGGAAAGAAAATATTTATGTGCTTACAGAATAATTATTCTGATGACACTAAGTACGGGTTGTAATCTTCAAATCAGAATATGATTTTCAGAATGATTATTAAGGTTGTGGAATTCAAAGCCACTTTTGTTCTGTGCTGTTGAAACACTCAAATTCACTCTGAAGTATGTTCATTTGTTTTTGTGCCAGTCAGTCAAAACCTTCTGGCACAATTCAGTAATAAGCCTTTATTTTCAGGGACTTTACTAATTTCTTTGAATCACATGATTATAAATAAACATGCAAGATTTTACATGCTCACAAGTTTGTTTTCTTGGAAGATTAAATTTTCCAAAAATGACTTTCATTGTCAAGTTCACTATAAAGGTTTATTTGACCAGCTGTGAATTGGACATGTCCAGAGTGTGTTAACACTGACTTTTCATCAGCTTAATGAATTTGAGCCTGTCTCCTTTGTTGTGTTTGCTGGCTTCCTGATTTCCAAGGAATCTAAACACTGTTATGTTCTCTACCAGTTTAGGTGGTTGTTTGGATATGATCCCAATAATGAGTAAGGATAAATGGTGAATTCTTAATAACGATTTCCTTTATTAGCACTCTAGTATTTGGTACATGGAAAAAATGTATAATAAGGCAGTCAATTGGCTTGAGGTTTTCTCCATATTTGGGAGAGTCAAGAAGGACAGATATATGTTGGGAGTACATTCATCAACCTCGTCAATAAAGTAATGTGTCATGTCCTGTGAACAGACACAAACCTCATCACATTTACTCATGTCTGCATCCTGGAGGCCTAGGACTTAGGGAAAACTTAGCTCATTATTTTAAACTTAACAACAACATGGACTCATCTTCAATTTATTTAAAAAACTTGCATCGCATACTAATGATCATTGGGCATTCCTACCCTCTGGTCACAGGAGCCTAGATCAATATATATGACAGGTAACCATCACAGAACTGGAAGTTTGAGGACCGCGTAGGTCCCCTGCCATACCCTATTCTGCCTCTGCCAATGGGGAAATTTGAGTTCACCAGGGAGCTCATTAAGCTTTGCTTTTGGGTATAATGGCAATAGTATACTTCAATTCGCATTTTGCCCTGCTGTAGAAATGTTTGTCTTAAGAAAAGCAAACTGACAAGTCACAGCAAATTGCAGTTTCTCCAGAGCCTGTGTGATATTAAGATTGGAAAACAGGTACTACCATGTGATGGAAAGAGCAGCGGAGGGAAACACAGCTGACATGCTGATCGGGTCTTTATCACTTACGTCTGGGAAGGTCCCGGCCTTGGCAAGTGATGTAATCTTTAGTGGGGGCCTTTGAATTTTTATTTGAAAAAAGAGGGAATAAAGCTAAACAATCTCTCAAACTCTTTAATATTTTATGGTTCATGAAAGAATTTTGAAGTATTGCTGTGGTATCTTTGAGCTTGCCTTTTTTTCTTTAACACAAGTGTGTAAAAGGTTTTTTAAAGATTTTATTTATTTATTTTTAGAGTGAGGTGGAGGGAGGGAGAAAGAGTGGGAAAGAAACATCAATGTATGGTGTCCTCTCATGCTCCCCATCCCAGGGACCTGGCCTGAAACCAAGGTGTGTGACCTGATTGGAAATCCAACCGGCGACCCTTTGTTTCGCAGGCCGGTGCTCAATCCACTGAGCCACCCCAGCCAGAGCAGTTTTTAAAAATTTTAATGGAATCCAAATTATCTATGTTTTTCTTTAGTATTAGCACTTTTGTGCACTGCTGAAAAAACACTCTGTTTATCCCAAAGTCACACACACAGTCTTCCCCATGATCTCCTATAATGGTTATTGTTTTGCTTCTCACATATAAGCCACCTGATTTTGGTGCAAAACATGCAAAAAAGTCACAACATTTTTCCTTGTGGATATTGTGGCATATTGTTTATAAAATGTCTGTCATGCTTTTCCTTCTTGCACCTACACCTTCCTCCTTGATTCTAGGCTCAGCTGTGTGACATGATTTGGCCAAGAAGGCAAGAGCAACAGTCCCAAGCATGAGCCTAGTCAGACTTAAAAGGGGTGAGATCAGCACATGAAGTTTCAGTCCTTTGCATGTGACTAATCAGAGCTCACTCTCCTGTTCTGGCATTGATATATATGTCCCTGCATCTTCTCCCTCTGAGGGAACCTTCCAGGCTCCCAGCCTATGCACTGTGAGTTTATTGTCTAGGCAGAGACCTTGGCCTCCCTTGCCAAGTGCTTTCCTCTGTGTCCGAACAACTCCCATTAGGGTGTTATTGGTTTTGTTTGTTTGTTTGTTTTATTGTGGCCTTCCTAGTGGCATATTTCATGTGTCCTTATTTTATCCTTCTTTGTAACGGGTATTTTGGGTTTGAATAGAACCCTAGTTCAGCAGTTATCTCTCTCCAGTAACTGGAAGCGGTCATTTCATTGTTTCCCGGCTCTGTTGACAAGACAGCTGTCAGTCTTGTTGCTTTTTTGAAAGTTCTACGTATGTCGTTTTTATTTCTCATTGCTTTTGACATTTTCCTGTGATTCTTGTTTTTATATAGAGTTCCTATAATGTACTTGTATGTGCTTTTCTCCTTGGGATTTTAGAACTGCCAAAATCTGTGGTTTGCTGTGTTCCATCGGTTTTTGAATACTCTTGTCCATTTTATTTATAAATATTGATTCCACCTCATTTTTTCTGTCTTTTATCTTTTCTATCTTCTCTTTTTTGGATCCAATTTTGTAAATATTAGAACTTTTTACAGTATACCACATGCATATTTTATATATATTAGTTCTGTGGTGAAATTTTTCTGTTTCTATTTTCTTGAATCTATTAATTACAATAATTTCAAATTCTTTTTTTTATTACACCAGTATCTGAATTTCCAATAAGACTGCCACTATTCTGTGTGTATATATTCTGTTGGTTTTTGATTGTTTGGTCTTATCTCCTAATACACTTAGTAATTTTGAACAAATGAGGACATTGTAGTATATGAAAAGTTTTAAGACAATGGTTGCAGATACAGTGGTTGCAGTTTATCCTCAGTAGCTTTGGGACTGAGCTGATGTCAGCCTGGCATCCAGTCTTTCTAAAGTGGTCTATTCAGGTTTTCCTTAGACCCCTTATGGTGTCAGTTAAAATCCTGGATGTTACCAGAGCCCTTCCTTACAGCAAACCCTCAGTTCATGTCCCAGCCCCACCAGATTGCCAAAAACACTACTCAGTTTCTCAGTCCCTTGACTTCCACTTTCCACACTGCCACTTGGCTTCTTGGCAGCTGCTTATGACTCATAAATTCCCTTTATGAGCAGAAAAATAGCACTGGGTGTTTGGTTCATTTCTGTGCCTCCCTTTGCTCTAGAAAATTTCATCCCTATGTCCTTATTACTCTAACAGTTTTCTGATGCCTGCAGGAACTGGAAAAGTTCCTAAAGGTTGGGCCACTTTGGAATTTTTCAGTTTCTCACGTGGGCAAGACAATGTAGCTGACTTGCCCTCGTGTCCAGTCTGTAGACGGGGAATAATATTGCCAACCTTGATGTAAACTTTGGGAGATAATGCAAGACATCTAACTAGTCCATAGAAATCATATGAGATCCATTGGAGAGAGGAGGTACGGAATTTGGTATTTTCCAAATCACTCCTGTCTTATAGTGTTAATTATGTTTTTATTCATTTTTCTTTGTTTATAAACATGCGCTTGCATCATGATTGGAATAAAAGTAAAAGACCATTTACTGAGCACTCACAGTGAGCCAGTCACCACTCTTAGCCCTTTCCTATCAGTTGACTTCATCTCTACTTCTTAGATTGCTCCGAAAACCCTTCTGACTTCCTTGCATGTAGGATCAATGTCTTGTGCACAGTGGTTGGTACCATCCCTCCCATTTTGTGTATGTGGACACTAACTGAAGTCATGGATCGGTGGGCTCCAAGGCAGAGGAACCTGAGACTAGGGCCCTGGAGGCTGGGGCCAGAAAGGTTCCAATCAAGATGGACAGTCACACAAAGAAAAGTGTGGAGATGCATGACCATATCTGCGGATGATCAATTTACTGTAATTACAGAGGGTTTCGTGGTTTTTTTTTCTTTCAGCTTATTAAAATTTATAAGTAGGATTTAGGTGCTATCTGCAAACACTTGTCCCTCCTCTCTGCGAATGCAAAAATTATACCTAAGGACATCTCTAGTAGGGGAGGGGATACTGTATTTGCAGACGAAGGGATTATTCGTTGGTCTTTAGCCATCTGCTAGTAAACTTAAGCAGTTATTTCCCTCCTTGTTTGGAAGTCGAGTAAGAAATCAGCCTGAGTAAAGACCATCTCTGATGGCAAGTGTCGCAGTGTTCCATGCACAACCTCTGGAAGGTTTAAGCTGTTGTGCAGGCGTCCCTAGCCTGGGGGATGAAGGAAGAAAGAATAGGAGACCGGTAGGGAGAGAGGGAGAGAAAGAAATGTTAATCTTTGAAATTGGCAGATTGTGCTTTGCCTTTTACTATACCCATTTTCACCATTTGATTATTCCTGGCAAGAAATGCACATAAAAGAGGTCTGTAATGGGAGCTTCTCACATTGAACATCTGGTTGTATTATTCCATTTCACTTTTCTCCATGAGGCATTTGAGTAATCTGAGGAAAAACAAATTGCCTTCCTGGAAAAAGAAAAATGAACAGTTTCAGAAATGTGTCCCCTATATTTAAATGTAATTAATATCATTGTTATATTAGACATTTGGGGGAAGAAATACCCCCTCTTCTATATAGGAGGTGTAGTAAATTCTTGTGAAGAAAAGCCACAGTTGACTATGTATCTTTGACGACTATTTTAGCATTACAAGCAGCCCATCTCCTTTTGGTTCTAGCACTGCCCAAGCGACATGCCTTGCTGATCAGCCAAAGCCTGTGAAAGAATACAAGTATCCTGAGAAATTGCCGGGGCAGTTATATGATGCAAACACACAGTGCAAGTGGCAATTTGGAGAGAAAGCCAAACTCTGCATGCTGGATTTTAAAAAGGCAAGTGATTATTGGCCAATGCTCAGTGCACTATTATTCATAAAAACCATTTTATTCAGTGTAACTGACATTGATATATTCTGCACTTATTGGGTACCTACCAAATGTCAAACCCTGTATGTTAGAGCTGGTCCCATATAACAGGAAACACATGTTTTACTGGCAAAGAAAATGATGACTGATACTGTTGTGGGTATCAGTTTTCATTTCAGAACAACTTGGCCTGTTAGATCACTTCTTGCTTTCTGATTTATCACGTGGGAGCTCGGCAATCACTTTCAATGGTGTAAGTTGGCAAATTAATACTCTACATTTTTTTCAAATGGTATTAAAAAAACAGGGTCTACCATTACCTTCCTCCCATATAAGCACAATTTACTATAAAGTAACAGCTTATCTGAGGCTTCTGACTATTAAATTCTCCAAATAGAGTATTTGTAGACAAGTTTCTCACGGAAGACGTTATCTACAGCATGGGCCCCAGGGGATATCACTGGTGTGTTCTCCTAATATAAATTCCTCATGTGACCCAAAGACATGTGTTCTTACTGGACAGGGAAATGAGATTTAAAAATCTGCTCTACTGAACCCCAAAGAGCCCTACTCATAAATTAAATGGCAGTAACTCTTTTGAGGTTTCTTTTATTCTAGTTTAGAATGGAATTAACAAGAAAATAGACAAAAATATATAGTCCTCCAGAAACCTCCAAACATTGCAGAGTACACTGGGAAGATTCCCAATTTACACCAAACGTGGTCTTCTTTCTTTGGAACTCAAGCCCAGCTCCCACTGAGACCAGTCATCACCCTGCACTGGAACTGGGTTCTTATCTCCTCAGCTGGGTCATCTCAGCCTGGACCGAGAATAATGAATTCACCAGCATCAGCATATACTTCCATGGGCACACCAGAAGAAATTAAATGTTAATTTCCTAAGAATTTTTTGAGCATTGCTCTTCTGTGTTAAAAAAAAAAGAACATAAAACTAATGTTTTCTTTCAAACCAGAGACATGCTTCTGGTCCCCACATTACTTTGCTCTGTGACCATGGACTATGTCATTTATGATACCCAAGTACCATTTGAAAAATATAGCAAAAAAGAAGTTAGTGTGTACTTTTTTTATTACTGAGGAAATACTTGCATGTAATGAAATGCATTCATTTAAGTTGTTCAATTGAAAATTTAACAAATCTCTTCGCCCATGTTACCAGCATCCCAGGCAAGATGTGGCATATTTCCATGAAGCCAGAAAGTCCTCTTTGGTCTCCCTCCATTCAATCCCCTCTCCACCCCAGTGAACAACCATTGATCTGACTTTTATCACCAGATACAAATAATTGTGATAGATTATGTACCCTATTATAACATCACGTCAGGACATTTTGAGGAGTCTAATACACCCAGTTCAAAAAAACAAATCTGATGGCACTGTATTTGCAATATTGAAATACCACAATAAATTTTCAACACAGTCGTTTGAGAACTATTTTATTTGAGCTATTAAGTTGTGATGTTAAAATGCACCAAGTCATACCACTTAAATCATGAGATAAAATAGCGAGTGAGAACCTTAATTAAGATAGTGTTCCCTCACTGCAGATAAAAAAGCAAGAGTAGATTCTCTATTTGGGCTTCAAATTGTTTTCTTCCTGAGTTGAATGTTGTGCATTATAAACATCATCTTTATCAAGAACCTATTCTGTTTCCTCAACAGTGCTCTGTAGGCTGACCCTGGGGCCTGAAATGCAAGCTGCCAGAGTTACTTTGAAATTTGATCACCTTAGTGTCCTGGCTTCTGTTTTTAAGTTGGGGGCTCTCCTCACACCCTGTGTGTCTTACATCCCAACTCTCTGGGGTCTTTTTATGACTAATTCTGATTATCAGTATGTAAGTCTTCAGTAACAGAGAAAACAATGGCCGTATAATTGTGGGAATTTATGCATGGGTATATGAATATACATATCCACCTAAAACACATCCATCTATTTATGATGATACATTTGCATTTGCACTTTATATTAACTTTTGAAACTAAATAGCATGTGGTATTTAAAAGAAACTCGTCCGTTTCTAAAGTGTCATTCATCCATCCCTCTGTTCAACAAATTTAATTAAGTGGCCCTTCTGTGACAAGTATTGGCCTCGGCACTGCATAATTTGCTTCTTGTTTATTCTTTTATAATCCCCCATCAGAAAAGTTACTGGTCTTTACATATCAACCTAACAAAATAGAACCATTTTCATAAAATGTAAAATGTCCTGAGATGATTCAGTCTGCACAGAAAATTTTTAAAAAATCTAATTGTCACATAATACCTAGTTTTGAGATTCAACGTATTAGAGATTCTGACCACAAAAAGAAAATTTACCTTATAGAAACAAAATACATCAGGCTTATTTGTATTTAAGAACAATGTTACATGACAGAGAATGTAGAAACATCTAACTACATCTAAAGGTATCAATTGTATTTTAAGCAACATTAATTACTATATCATGAAAATATTTACCTATTGCATTTTCAGTATTCTCTTTGAAAGTTATGCCCTTCCCCCTGACAAAGCTCTGGAGCTTGCAAGTTGGCTCAGACTTCACTTTTCCTCTGGCTCCTCCCCTGAGGCCTCCAGGCAGAGCCCTCTGTCCTTCCAGGAAGTTCACCTTTCTTTACCCTGCTCACTGTTCTTCCCTTCTTACATGCACCATACGGTGATTCACAGGAAATATACCCCTCCCTGTAAGACCAAGCTTAAAAGGGCAGGTCTGATTCATATTCTATATGGAATCTCCTACCTACCTGGCATATCGCAGGCCTTTATCACCATAATGAATGGATGGATGGATGAACAGACAAACCAGCAAGTTGCATTATCATGTTTAATTTGAAAATTGGAGAGTCGGATTTAGAGAAGTTAGTGAAAGATGAGGTCAAGAATATATTATAATATGTTAGGTTTTTTCTTTTGTTAATTTTAATTGTTGTAGTTGTCTGCAGTGCCTGGATTAAGCATAATGTATTTTGTAATTTAGAAAGTATAAGTTTGCTAAATTTATAATAAATAAAACAAATAAAGTTTCAGGGATGTGATTAAGCTGAACCAAGACTAGGACATGAGTCTGCAGGGTTCTCACTCTTTCTATGCATCTGCTGCCAAGTAGACATCAGATTTCATTTGTATCAGTTGTTTCCCCTTAAATTTTTCATTGATTAGTTATAATGGACCATTTGTAAGATTGATGACTTTTTTTCCCTTGTAGGATATCTGTAAAGCCCTGTGGTGCCATCGTGTTGGAAGGAAATGTGAGACTAAATTTATGCCAGCAGCAGAAGGCACCGTTTGTGGGCACGACATGGTAAGACACTCATCATAGGTACATGCATCATAGTTAGATGTCAGTCTTTCAACATAGTCATCTCTCCTCCTCTTGCAGTGGCGTTTTTAAGCCTTCCTTCTCACATATATGTGCAGACCTACACTCATATGATGCCATTGTGTTTATATTGATATTATGAAGAGGACTCCTTTTATCACTTTTTCCAATGGTATAATTGAAGGGCTGCCTGGAATTAAGAGGCATCGAGGTTCAGACAAAGGCAATGTCTGAATCTGTTTAGTAAGAGGGAACATTAACCACCATTAAACCAGGTGGAGAACCATCACTGAGCAGTCATGTTAAAACCACAGAGTGAACTTTGGAGACCCCATCCCAGCTGCATGCCCCTCGTTGAGCCGTGAAGGGACCTGGCTTTGACTTCATTCAGTCACCTGGTGTGAGGCAAGGTAGTAATGAAAGAGAACTTTTTGTTTTTGCTTATAGGAAAGAATCAAAGAATTGAATGGCTTAGGCTTTCGTTCTCAGACTTATGTTTCTAAAATTAATTTTTTCTTAAATAATATTACATTGAACCATTTGAAATTGCCACTCCTACATGCCAACAATGATCACACATCAATGATTTTATATATAATTTAACCTAATACATCCATTAATAGTTGAAGTATTCTTTTTTCCTCTTATAAAAGCAGCATACCTTTTTTCTTCAGAACAAATAAGGTCGCTCTAAATTGCCCCATGCCTCACCCCTGGCCCATAGGCCAGGCTCTGCCAGAGACAAGGGACAAGGCACTCACTTGGCCCCTCTCAACAGATGGCCTAAGTCTATATTTAAGAACTCCAGGTCTACACCAAGCCATAAATAGAAAAAGCCAACGCCACTGAACACAATGTGAGATTTTGTGTAGCCTTTACTAGGTAGGGGTGGACGTGAAGAAACCACGCAGATGTTAGCATGAATCAGCATCGAAGGGCACGTCTCCTCAGAAAGGGGCGCTGACAGTGTCTCTAGGGACAGACAAGGTCTGTGTGGATCATCACCTCAGAAAGCTGCATGACCTCGGATGAGCATCCGTTATGACCTCCTGGCTCCGAGTCCAGGTGCTGCGGAGCAAAGTCAGCGCCCACCCCCCAGAAATGACAAGGTGTTGAGTCATGTGAAACCTCCAGCTGGATTTCTCCCCCTGAGACTCGGTCTGTGCTGAAAACGAGGGATGAAAAGCACATTGTTTTCAGGAGAGGTCAGCGTCCACTCACTCGAGAGCTGAGTGTCTGTGCAACACTACTTAATTAAATGCGTTAAGTTCCAGCAGCTCAGGCGGGGTTTTTTCTACTTATCTTTCCTTGACATGGATTTGTGGAACAATGCTAGCTGGGGGGAAGACCAAAGAAGCATCACGAAGTGTATCTGTATGATGTGCTGCCAGAGGTCAGGGCATCAAGGCCTGCATCTGGTACTAGACTCCCCATGACCGAGTTTTGTCAGAGTGATGACCCACATATCATTCTGTGGTCGTATCTACAATTTTTTTTTTTAATTTTTAGTGGTGCCGTGGAGGGCAGTGTGTGAAATACGGTGACGAAGGCCCCAAGCCTACCCATGGTCATTGGTCAGACTGGTCTCCCTGGTCACCATGCTCCAGGACCTGCGGAGGAGGAGTGTCCCACAGAGACCGCCTCTGCACTAATCCCAAGTAAGCAAGTCTCGACTTCCCAGCTCACAAGTGAGCATCTTTCCTCCCTGCTGAAGGAAGAGGTGAGCAGCTATTAAGATGGAAGGTTTCTAATGGCGAACTATGCGTTCCAGACCATCGCACGGCGGGAAGTTTTGTGAGGGCTCCACCCGTGCCCTGAAGCTTTGCAACAGCCAGCAATGCCCCCACGATAGCGTTGACTTCCGCGCTGTGCAGTGTGCGGAATACAACGGCAAACGGTTCCGAGGGTGGCACTACAAGTGGAAGCCCTACACTCAAGTAGAAGGTAACTCCCTACCCCACCCTCTAGTGACAGCCCCCTGCTTTGTTATCTTTCCTCTTTAAAGAACTACAGGATTCTCAGTGTGCTGTTCAGATAGACCAGATACCGCTACGTGAGGTTGATGTCACGGAATCTTTTCTGGGGTTTGTTTGATACATGGCCACTGGCGTTTTACTCTAAACATAACCAGCTCTGTGGTCAGAAATTAACAAGCCAGATAGAAAATAAGTACACAATACCATGAAATCTTCAGAGAACTGATAAAAAAAATTGAAAGTAGATGTTTTTGTTGACAATGCATCAATGTTTATTTTTAATTACAAAGCCCAGTAATTGATGGCGATAGTGCTCTAAGCATGCCACCCATTAAACCTTTATCATTTCCAAAAAAACAAAAGAAAAATTTAAGTATCTTTTAGAAAATCAGATAATTTTCTAGTGTACTATACTCAGAAAGATTATCTATAATGATAAACTCAAGTGTTTATTTGTACCATATGTAAAATTTTACTCTCCAGTTGGAGAGAAATATGAATTATTCTTATGACTATAACTGAACTTCATAGCTCAGGTGGTGTAATTTAAGAATAGATTCACCCGGCTGGTGTGGCTCGTGGATTGAACACCAGCATGTCAACCAAAGTGTCGCTGGTTCGATTTCCAGCCAGAGCACATGCCTGGGTTGTGGGCCAAGTCCCCAGTAGGGGACATGAGAGGCAACCAGATACTGATATTTCTCACCCTCTCTTCCTCCCCTCCCCTCTCTCTAAAAATAAATAAATAAAATCTTTTTCAAAAAATAAAAAAATGAATAAATTCAAAGAACAGCAAATCATCTTATTCTTTCAAATTGGAAATATTATCCAAGCAACACTCAGGAAATGCATAAGTTAGACCTTCTTATGTGACATGTACTTTCTCTATACCGTTATATATAATATTTTTATAGTGAGAGGTTTATGAAGCTAGTAGATTATAGAAGGAAAATTGTTAGCAGTTTCACAAAAGGTATCCTTGGTGGTGTTTTCACTCTTAAACTCAGTAAAAATTAAACCAGTGAGAACAAGTAGGTAGGGGAAAAAAGTAGAAAACACTTTGAACTGGGATCAAAAAATATGTGTGCTACTTCTGACTTTGCTAGTCTTCAGTAAATTAATGTATTAATCATGGAAGCATATACGAAATTTTATTCTTAAATTGATTCAGTTTGGTCTCTTATCTTGCACAATACAGAAAATATTTGTAGATGAGGCTCTGGACTCTAAATTCCTAAGGCAGACTAACTTTTCATCATAAAGTGTTCCTTTCTTACCAAGAAGAAAACAAAGGAAAATGGGTTTTACAAAAGTTTAACTATATAAATCATAAACACTTGAAGTGGATTGAGAGAAGTGAACTTTATCTACCAGTCTTAACTATATGATGATACAGATATTCTCCATGTATCCGTATTTTTGACAAGCCATTATATTAATAGAAAACATTGTTTTCTGGAGAGTTTATCTAAACAATATTTTCTTTATTAATTTAAAATATTTTGTATTTCATCAATTGCTTAAGCTATTAAGAAATTAAGTAATTACTTTAATTCTTGTATTACATTTTATTTGTGAGAAGTTTGCATATTGTTTCAAAATGGCAATGACTTTTTGCATCTCTACAAGAGTAGTTAATTATACTAGTAGAATAGTGAATAATAATGTCGTAGATCAAGTCAACAAATGTTTATTGTATGCCTACTATGTGCCAACCACTGTGTAAAGAACAAAAACTAGTAAAGGACAGAGTAGAGTAAAAATTAATAGTGAACATTTAAATAATAATAAATTAAAGGGGAAAAAGCCTAATGAAGCAATGATACAAAAATGTCTTTGCAATGTATTATTGTGTGGGAGTTATTTTATGGGTACAAAAAATCTATCTAAAATTTAGAACAAAAATGATCAGCGCTTAAGTATTTTTCTTATTTGTGTTTGTGTGTGTATTTCTTTTTAAGATCAGGACTTATGCAAACTCTACTGTATCGCAGAAGGATTTGATTTCTTCTTTTCTTTGTCAAATAAAGTCAAAGATGGGACTCCATGCTCGGAGGATAGCCGTAATGTTTGTGTAGATGGGATATGTGAGGTAATAATGATCATTCATTCATTCAACAAACATCTCCAGACAGTCTGCTTTGTGTCAGGCATCCTGTGAGAAGCTAGAGAGAACAGATAAAAAAAACAAGCCCATTTCCTCCAAGTCACAGCCCAGTGGGGGAGAAGCCAGATGTGCACTGAATGAGACACACAGTGCTGTGTTGCAGTGAAGGTGTGTACAGAGCACGGGGAGAAGGGAAGAGCTCGTTCTCTCTTAGATGTGGATCTGGGAGATTTGCGGGGCTCCTTGGAGAAGAGAGCTTCCAAGCGCAGTCTGGAAGGGTGAGTTGGAGGGGGGATGTTGGGTAAGCAGGCAGAGTAAGACCTGCCTCAGTCATCAGAGTACCCAAAAGTCAGGCAGGGGTTGAGGTGTTGGGGAGGTGAGGGGAGTGAATGGGCTCTCATAAGAACAATCACTGCCAGAATGAGGAGTTGGGTTCTGATCTCAGTGTCCATGTAGATCAGGCACTAGGATTGGAAATGAATGGACTCACGGGATCACATGAAGTGTCTGGACGATAGCATGGAGAGTAAATGAAGCAGGGACAGCTCAGAACCAAAAAGCCACTTGGCAGCTATTGCAGGGGTTGCCAGAAGAGCCGCAGTCTCAACAGTCATTCATTGGAAAGGGACTTGGGAGACAGGCTGGGGAAGACTGAGGGGCTACGTGAACATTACCCCTGGAGCTTGTTGCCCTGTGTGGAAGTAAGTTATGGGAAGAATGACATTATGAACACAGTGAAGGTGTGGCCAGGTCAAACACATGGCGTGAAGTTGCTCAATATTCTTATTCAGTGGAGTCTGATGACCTTAATCCTAGCTCTAGTTTTCTCTAAGTTGTACAGTAGTGGTAAAGACGTCAGTGCAATCCTCTTTAATGCAGAAAGATTAGGCTGAATGATTCCATTAAGATCTTTTCCAGCTTTAAAATGATCATCTCGACCTGTTGTATTTAATTACTACTTGATTTGTTAAATATTTCATTATTTTCTGGTATTCTTAGTGATGCAGTGTTGCAATCCCTTATTTGTGATACTGAAATCTAAAAGCTGTGAAGCAGAAAGTTTGTTTGGCTGGAAAATATAAGATGACTGACTTTGTTTGGTGGCAAAAACCTGCACTGAACTGTCATGAGACTGTCAGTTTCCGTTCCCCACTTTAGTGTGACAATGCCTGCATTTTGTCATAGCAATGTCATTGCTTTCCTAGTCCCATCTGGGACTTTCACATTATCTCCATAATATGTCATTTACCTTCCCAAAATCCAAAAATTTCTGAAACTGATCCATCCTTAAAGGATTATAAGCAAGGGATTATGGATTAGTTATTTCATTTCTGAATAGATTTTCTTACATCTATAGACTATATGCTTTTGTTGGGATTTATAAAGCTAGTAAAAATTATGCAGATTGTAAAGAGTTCCTAAAATTGTAAGACGGTGAACAAATGTGCCCTTTACAAAATTTACTGCTGGGAATTACTTCCACTTTGCATGTGCTACTTTACCAGTGAACTGGGGGTTTAAAAGCACCACGGCATACTCTGGTGGACCCTTGTGAGGACACATTGCTTGTCATTAGTACTAAGTGCTTCATGTCAGTCTGAATTCTCCAACATGACAACCTGATAGATATAATTCAGGGCTCAGGAAACAGCTGTGTAGCAATGCTGAATAATTCAGGTTATGTTTAAGTTTTCTTACTCTGGACCTGAATAGCAGAATGGCAGTCTTTCTGTGCACATATTGGGTATCCAATAAATATTTGTAAATTTCCCTGTGTTGGTGAAATGTCGGCTCTCGTGGGGAAGAGGTTTCCTGCTTGAGGTTTGTGACGTTGCTCCTGTTATCTTTTCTTTCATGAATGACATGCAACCTCATGGATATCCCAGAGAGTCGGATGTGACAACATCCTTGGATCCAATGCCGTTGAAGACTCTTGTGGTGTGTGCAAGGGGAATGACTCAGACTGCACGACACACAAGGGCCTCTATGCCAAGTACCACCGCACCAACCGTGAGTATGCCATGGCTGCCGGCAGAGGCTGAGACTGGATGGGAGCGGGAGCTCCCCTGTGGGAAGAACTGGAGGTGTAGTGAACACAGCAGGAGCTAAGACTCCCGACAGGCCCAACAGCTGCTTCCTTCCCTGCCTGCTCACAAGTGTGTGTTTTGATTGCAAGCTGTTGCTACATTGTTTGAATTGAAATGGTCGTTAGGAATAGTGCAAGTTGTGATAACTTTGCTTCAGTATTTTTAAAAAGTCATTTACAGGACGAATATAACTGATTGACAAAACAGATCCTCTCCCATTTCTAAATGTGGATTCTCACACTNGACAGGTCCCACAGCTGCTTCCTTCCCTGCCTGCTCACAAGTGTGTGTTTTGATTGCAAGCTGTTGCTACATTGTTTGAATTGAAATGGTCGTTAGGAATAGTGCAAGTTGTGATAACTTTGCTTCAGTATTTTTAAAAAGTCATTTACAGGACGAATATAACTGATTGACAAAACAGATCCTCTCCCATTTCTAAATGTGGATTCTCACACTGTGGCTATGGAGTACCCAAGGTGCTGGGAGATTTGGCCTGGGAACTACTTGAATGAAATGCCTCATTCTGCCTCCTCCTGTTTACTTGAATCTAGAATATTATCAGATGGTGACCATTCCTCCTGGAGCCCGGAGCATTCGCATCTATGAAATGAACGTATCTACCTCCTACATTGCTGTGCGCAATGCCCTCAAGACGTACTACCTGAATGGACACTGGACTGTGGACTGGCCTGGCCGCTACAAGTTTTCAGGCACTGCTTTCAATTACCGACGGTCATACAGGGAGCCAGAGAGCTTGACCTCTGCAGGGCCAACCAACGAAACGCTGATTGTGGAGGTAGACTCCAGCCTCATGGTTCGGGGACTTGGATTTGGGGACCTTCTGGAATTTCTGTAGTTCCAGGGCTATTGGTATAATTTTCAGTGTACCCCGATGTCCCCATCTGATGCCTGCATCTGGCAGGCTCCTTCCATCCGGGACAGCTGCCACATCTCCAGATGTCCCACCTCCATCTCCCCTCCTGACCTTGAACCACTTCCTTCACCCTGTTGTGAACCTGTTCGCCCTGCATTCTTGTCTTGATTATTTCTCTCCTGCTGTCCCAGGCTGTTGGTTTTAATAGGTGTAGAGACAGAGAGACAGATCAGGGTTGAAAATAAGCTCATCTTGTCAGAAACTACTCCCGTAGAAGAGTCACAGAGGATCAGGGTGTCAGAAGGGGAGCTTCTTGATGGCCTTGCAAAATAGCTGCCTCTCCAGCAACTGAGACTTGAGCTGTGTTGTCAGGGAGGGGACTGTGGTGCCCAGGAGTCAGGGAAGAGCCAGCGTTGTTATCCACTGGAACATCACATCAAGAGAAGTAAAGGTTCCAAGGCTGAGATGGGGATGTCTGACAACAGGTTAATCTTGATGTTTCTTTAAAAACAAAGAAAAAAACAAAAACAAAAACAAACTTCTAATAAGGCCATAACTGGCCCATGTGTGTGGGTTTCAAACTGGAAGGTGAAGAGTTCACACGCAATTTTATGTGTTAAACCGTGGTTCACAGACCTGCTGGGCGAGAGTGATCATCCTGACCAGTAAGACAGGTTGCTCCTGGAACTCCAGGGCACCTGCCAATAGTCAGGTGGAAAGTACTCTGACTTGGCCTTGGCAGTGAGGTAGATGGCATTCCCTTCAGTGTACTGGGTTGTTACTAGGAAGTGTGATGGTGCTTTTTAGGTGTCAGTTTCTGGTTCATTCACAGAACACTTTCGAGGGATTCTGAAGAAATACCCAGAGAAAGCAAGAAATAACTAAATGTGTTTGTTAGGTTGGGGGGCGTCTGAAGCCATGTGTAGAGGAGACACTAGATAGAGAGCAAGCAGGTCAGAATATCTACACATCTAGCTTCTAGACGTGCTTAAGTCTAGTGAGGAATTTATTCCTGTTCAGAAAGTTAATGTCAATTTTGGAGAATGGACAGTATTTATTTTATCATTGTAACTAACTTGTTGTTGATGTTGTTATTGTTTCAGGTAATTATCAAGTAGTTTTGTTTCCACTTTAGCTATATTTCCCCCCTGTTTCTTATTTCATAGCTTCTGCTCCAGGGAAGGAACCCAGGCGTGGCCTGGGAATACTCGGTGCCTCGGCTAGGGGGTAAGAAGAAGTCCAGTGCCCAGCCCAGCTACACCTGGGCCATCGTCCGCTCCGAGTGCTCAGCCTCCTGTGGAGGGGGTAGGTCAATTCTCTTATCTCTCCCGGTGGTGAGCACAGAGGTGTCCGGGGCACAGCTGGGGTGTGACATGCACTACAGTGATGCAGACTCCAGCCTGCAGAGTCTGTGTGTTGTGGATGCAATGAGCAAATTCACAGGCTGCAGAAGTCCTGTTGAGAAAAAGGGGCAGCACGGCCACTCTCTGAGAGAGAGAGCGCCTTGGCCACTCTCTCGGGAGGAGAGCTCCTCGACCCTTGCCTGGACAGGCTTTTATTGCTTTCTAGTCGCTTTACACCAAAGAAGGTTCTCATTCATTATCCTTAGGTTTACTTTAAGTGATTACTTCTTATGGATAAGAAAAAGAGAGAAGAAATGTTGCAAATGCAAGGGAATGATAAAAGTGATTGATCTGGTTACATTTCGTCCTTGGGACAGCTTAGCACAGACTTTAGGGAGTTGCTTCAGAGATAAACGTTAAACATCTGCAGTTTCAACTCAGGGTGAGGGGGGCTTTTAGCAAAAGCAGGCCTCAAAGTAGCCTAGGTACAATGCAAGCCTGATTCCCCACAGGGAAACCTATCCATGGGTGTGGGTCCCATGTGGCAGACCTCGCTCCCCACTGGCCTTTCTGAGTGGGGGCTGGGCTACGTTCCCCATGCCATGCAGAACAGTTCCCTATATTACACTCGTTCCCATCATGTCCTAAGGAGTAACCCAGGGTGTCTGCCTGACAGTAGCAGTAACATTTGCAGAGACAGGGGCAGAACAGTGGTTCTGAGTATCACCTGAAAGCTTCAACTCCCTTCTCCAGTTGATCTGCATTAGTGTGTAGTTTTGAAGAAGTCCTTTAGTGGATTGGTTTATGATTCTTATCTAATTTAAGAGTTTTTATACATAGTTTTCTTATGAGATTATCCAAATGAAAGTCACTCAACCTATTTTATATATATATACACACATATATATATAATATATATAATATATATATATATTATAGCAGTGGTGAGAAATAGAAACATGCATGAAAAGTATACTGATATAGAGTCAGTTTTTAAATCAAATGGTCTTGTTCAAAAAATTCAGTGGAAAAAAATTTGCTCTAAAGCTGTATACTGAAATTCATGGAGAAATCATAAGAATTTTATTAAAACTGCAGTGGAAGTGACAAGAAATAACATATTAAAGGAATTTCACATGACGAAATTTTTTATCTTAACACTGTAAGATGTGTTTAGATTGATGAAGTTAGTTTCCTAGAAGAACATTTCTTAGCTAGAGTCGGTAGGAGCTATCTGGTAACGAGTGGCAAGTGAATATTTACAAATATAGACACAAATGGTAAAAGCAGCCATACTGTCACTTAAGCAAATAAATTTCAGCTTTGTGCATTCAGAATGTTAATAATTAAGAAGTTAATTTAGACAGTATGCTATTTAAATGTACAAATGGTTTCCACATGAGCACTTGCATGAGGTAAGAATCTAACAAATGGTTAAAGAAAAACAATGAACTCATACCTTCTTAATAAAGAGAAGAAAATAAGGGCAACAAAGATTTACAAAAGTATTACAGTCTGAAAAGTTAACACCGTGTACTTGACATATGTTAATTCTTCCCATTTTAAACTAAGAATAAAATACTCGAATTATATTTAAATCCCGACATTAAGAGCTTTCGAAGGAAAAAAAATGTGATTTTCTCCACACAGAAGAGCAAGCTAGTGGCTTTAATGGTGACTGAATGACTCCCCACCTCTTCTTTCAGTCAAGAAACATTATCAGTGGAGGAGAAGTAATTCCTTTTGATTTAAAGGGGTCCCATTTCCTTACCAGCTCTAATAGACCCATATCTCTGTAGAAAATAAGGTTTCTTGACAGATGTAAGTCAGGCAGTGTGCCTTTTATCTGCTTTTCTGACAAGCTTCCCCAGCTCCTTTCTCCTTGCGCGCAGCTTATGACCACATTAACTTACTGCAGTAATCCTGCTCAGTTGTACCTTGACTGCGTTCTCAGTCAGGGTCTGGGTCCTGGCAATGGGGTAAGGACTTACACGGGGCAGCTCGGAGCCGAGATAGGGTGAGGCAGCAACTTAGTTCTGTCTGACTCTACGACGGAGATGTTGTGATGTGGTAGTAACTTCCCGAACTCTCGCCTACATGTTAGGGCCTCAGTCACCTCTTAGAATTACACACGCCGTAATTTTTAAAAATCACCTTCTGTGATTTGGTTGGTTTGATACCTTTCAAATAACTAATCCCAAACCTCTGAATTACTTCCAAATGAAAATGCATATTAAAAGTTGGCTTATTAACTCCAAAATGTACCATGCAATGTCTTGGGTGATTCATTTTTCAAATGAAAACATTCATCTGATTCACAATTAAGCTTCCTCGGACAAACCTTAAAACTGGTTCATCAACCAACCTGTTTTCTACTTTGCCAATAATATTCTCTTCCCCATCTTCAGATATTTATGTCTAAGGCCTAAACGTTAATTAATATAGCAGTTAGCTTTAGAAAATGGAATGGAATCATCAGCGGATTTGCCCTTGTTTGCTGATGTCATACCCTCCATTCATTCATTCCCTCACTTGTTCAGTCAGCAGATATTTGTAGGTACTGGTCTGTGTATCAGATTGCTTAATGTCAGATGGGGAAAATACAGAGACCTTTCCTTAATTCCCTCTGCCTGTGACCTGAACAGTGAAATGCCAACATAAATGTTATGTAACAGGAAAAGAATGTAGTGTTTTTTTTTTAGCATTGTAGCTCATTGGAATATGGTGTATTTGTATATCTCAACAAAGGAATGGAATATTTTGATTCAGCAATGCTTCCTCAGGCATTCTGCTGAGTTCTGAGACTGTAAAGAAAAGTTTGTTCTGGCCTGTCCTCAAAAGCATACGCAATCCAGAGAGGAGTTACCATGGACACATACGTAACTGCTCCAGATTGTAAGTGGTGTCCTGTGAGAACTCAGGACTCTAGGACCTTGGCACTGAGAGAGTGACAGTGTAGCTGCACCTTGAATGTCTGTCTTGGAGGTGGAGAGCTGAGACAGCTTCCGACTGCCAGCAGAGCCTTTGCCATCATATTCCTCATCTGATTGACTAACCCTCTAGATATTTTTCACAGGAACTGCTTCAAATTAGGTCTTTCCCATCCTTACTTTGTGTGCCAGAAAGTTCAGAATCCTAGAGTAAGTGTAGAGTGGGTTTTTTTTTTTTTTGAAACACTTTATTTCAAGGGTCTTCTTGTCCTCTAGGTCCCAGAGATCACTTTAAAATAATCCGGCTATTTCCTCCCTGCCTTGGGTCACCTTTGAGCTGAGTTAATAAAAATACCTTTTGTTTCAGTATCCAACACCCTGATACATTACAAAACACATTGCTGACTCTTGGCTCCCTGTGTGATGTCCGTCCTTGTCCATTTCTTTAAGCATGCTCAAAAGTCCAGGGTAAAAGGAGGGAGCCTGCTTCTTCCCAAGGAGCAGTGATCATGTCCTATTCCCGAGTGCTGCCAGTTCCCACAAACCTCCCTTCACCAGGGCCATTGGGTTCAACTGTCTGTCTTAGGTCAGCCCCTCCCACATTCCCATCACGTGGTCGTAGCCCACACCACCCCAGTGCCTCCCACTGCAGGTGAGTGTGCGCATGCATCTCCAGTCCTGTTGCCTGCTTCTGTGCTAACCAAACCAGAACCTTCTGACCTACCTAGAAGACAAGCAGCACCTCTCCCCCTGTCATAGTGACAGGGCAGTGCTGTCATGGAAATCGGTAAGCAGATCGGATGCGTAACGATGTCCTGCGTCCACCATAAATGACCACAGTCACCACCCTCCAAGTTCTGGGGCACATTAAGGTGCCATATGCGCAGTGTGATCACACCAGGGGAAACTGTCACTTAGACACAGCCTGGAATCCCTTAGAACCTGAGCTGCTCCCAGGAATTCCCCCACTCTGGTGTCCTGGAATATTGTCCCTCTTCTGATTTCAGGGATTTCGTGCCTGAGTATCACAGGCTCGCAGTGTATCTAGTGCTCACTGTAGTAATGACGTCTTCTCATGGGACCACGTGCATTTATTTGTGGAGTATTTTCCAGTTCTATGTGTAGTTGTGCTTGAATGGTTGTTTTCTAAGGCTTTTGGCAACAGGTGGGATTAATTCTGTAGTTAGAATTATTAAAAACTTGGAGATTAATTGATAAAATCACAGCTTTAAGACTGGATACTCCCCTTCCAGATCCTTTGGCAAAATGTGAAGATTTTAAAATGCTTTTCAAAGAACTGGCCAGAGCCGGATTCCGTGAGATTAAGGGCAAAGCCTGGGCACCTGGATCATGACACTCGGCACCTCCTGTGGCCTGGACTCCAGTCTGGGCTTTGTAGTTAAGGGATGTCCTTTCTGACGTTCTTACTCAAGCCTTTGAATTGTGTACTCTTCCCTCTTATTTATTAATATGGATCATTTTCAAAAATTGGCTTGATTCTGAGGTTCCCACAGACTCTGTGATATTTCTTTCTGACAAATAGTCAAGCTGTTGCCCTGGCTGGTGTAGCTCAGTGGATTGAGTGCAGGCCTGTGAACCAGAGGATCGCGGTTCGATTCCCAGTCAGGGCACCTGGGTTGCAGGTCGGGTTGCAGGCTGGTTCCTTGCAGGCCAACTACCAGCAGGGGATGCACGAAAGGCAACCATACATTGATGTTTCTCTCCCTCTCTCCTTCCCCTCTAAATATAAATAAATAAATAAATAAATAAATAACTTAAAAAAAATAGTCAAGCTGTTGTAAGCCCTCTTCAGAAATTATTCCACAGATGTGCCCTTAGTCAGAGAAACAATACCTGAGTCCTTGTAAATGTTCACTTGTATGGCTGACCAGACCCCATTTCATCATAGGAAATTCATCGGAAAACATAGTGATCTATCACCTGGTGTAAAAATAGAATTTGGAAGTCCTAAATACTACTGGGGATATGACTGTCTATGTATATTTTTATTTTCTCAGCATATTTAGATATTTGAAAACCATCCAAGGAAAAAACACTTAATTTTTATGTCCATTATTGTTTATATGGGCTGGGAAAATGAATTCTGAATTAAAATCTCAAGTATCCTTACCACCTACAAACAGATTTGACCTCAAAACTTAATTCACTATGCAAGCTGAACATTCATATCCCCAGCCATTTCAATGGGGCCTAAAACACAGCAGCAGGTGTCTCGAGGTGACATCCCTGTGAAAAATCTTGTCTTTTGGAAAATGCTGATGTGATTGGGCATCCAAAGCCAAGAGTGTTTCCAGGTGTCCTTGTCTCAACAGACCAGCACTCCCCAGCCCGGTCAGGGGTGCTCAGCTGCCTGAGGGCATCTACCCGGGGGTAGTGGGCACTACTGTGTGCTCCCCCCTCTTTGCTTTCTAAGTGCTGCTAAGGATCCCCTCCATTAAGAGAAGGTATGGTTGAGCCTCACCAGGCCAGTTTTAAGAATCTAGGATGTGGGCATCCCTGTACACACTTGGCATGTCATATTGTATTTACCCATGTGTGTTTGTGTGGACAGTGAACCCCCATGACCTAGGGAGCCTGGCCCGTGGGCTCAGTATGTAGCTAACAAGATTGCCTTGCCAATTACCCCCCGACCTTGCCTTTGCTCACCTCTTTATTCACAACTTGACTTAATCACAGCAAAAATGTAGTGACGTGTTGGGTATGATTCTTATTGGAAACAGAGATAAATGCCTCTACTATGACTGAAAGGGTAGTTCTTATGTCAGTTCCCAAGTTGATCTCTGCAGAATACCCAGGACCTGGGCACACTCACTGCCTAAAACGTATCCTGCTGATAACATAATTTAAGGTTCCGCATCTCATCTTTTTAACAGCTACTGTACTGAGCACTGATTTGCTTTGCTTTTTCAACTGTTCTCTGGTTTTGATTCTTTCCTGTACCAGCATCATATGTGCAAGCTTTCTCATTGCTTTGAGCTCTCCCAGCCCTAAAGGAGGAACTTTTGTCACTGAGTGTCAGTGTTACCTGCAGCTTGTCTTTGCCATGTTCTGCTCACCTGTTATGAGTGAGGTAGCATTTTGGCAGCAGGAAGTGGTCCCTTGCTATCCCAGGCAGTGCCACCCTTGATTCCCTTTGCTTCTCAAGGTATTTGTCTTCATGGCCTTATCATGCCTGATGTGTATTCAGATCTGTTTTTGTGACTTGCTGTACTCTTCACGGTTTGGATTCTGCAGTGGAGATGGAATGGTTTTGGTGAAGGCTGGTTCATGACATTTGCTTTTTCTCATGAGCTGCTGTGTCCTCAGGGCCTAGCACAGTGTCCTGCATACACCAGGAGCCAAGTACTTACTTGTTGAATAAAAACACACAAGATCTTTAACCACTTATTGGTTTATAAATATGCAAGGACCAGGTGCAGGAATGGTGATGTGGGGTAAGCCTTCTGTCACCCCTTCGTGGTGGCAGTGCCCCCAGGGCCACTCCATGCCTCTCTTCTTCCTGCTTCTGGGTGTGACTTTCATTATTTAGAATTTTTTGTATTTACTTAATTATCGTTCAAGTACAGTTTTCTGTCTTTTACTCCCATCCCAGCCCACCGCCCCCCCGTACTTCCCACCTCCCTCCCATTTCCACCCCTGTTAGTTTTGGTCCCTGTTAATTTAAGAATTTGAGCTCCATTTATTGCATTGCAACAGAGTTTAAGAAATTATCCCTAGCCTATAAAGAGTTCTGAAATAGAAAATGTCAAGAATCTCGGTCTCAAATAAGAAGCCTCTACCCTATGTTACACTGGGTAGAAAGAAAGCGAGCTATAGCATACACTGTGGCAGTTTTGACCACAAAGCCAGGGGGCACATCCTGGCCCCACATCTTAAAATCTCCTATTATTAGCTATGTAAGCCTTCTACACCTTAGTCAGCCCATCTGTAAAACGTGGATCATAATGCGACTTACTGTATAGGGTTCCTCCAAGGATTAGATGAGAGAATAGCTAGAAAGCTCTTAACACTTTGTCTAGTCAAGGAAATTTCAGTGTCTGTTCTTTTCTGTTAATGTTAGAGCTTTGCCTAGGAAATTAGGCAGCTTAGGTTATGAACCTCTTGAATCAAGAGGGTATTACATAGTGATCTTGTTATTCTTGTGGCCCTAGGGCAGGGATGATGAACACTTATCTCCTTATTTTTGGATTATGTGGTCATCTTTAGAGGAGTGGGTGTCTGCACACACATGTACAAAGGAGCGTGTGAATGATGAATGCACTTGGATGTGTGCCTGTGTGTTTGTGTGTGCGTGAGAGTGCTGGTCGGAAGCTGAGTGGCTACAAGCCAGTTCAAAGAACAGCTTGTCTTTTTCCTTCTGGAATGTGACAAAGGCCAACAGGCAGGCCGACAACTGGGGGTCTCAATAAGTCTAATCCCAAGAACTTGAGCATGCAAGTTACAGGCATATGGTGAGCAAAAGTCTCTGACTAAGGACCCACAAAAAAGCCTTTGAGAAAAAAGATATGAACATTGCGCATGAATGTGAGAGTGATTTGTTTCCCTTATGTTTTAGTTCTCACCGTCTTTCCTACAAGTGAGGTTATTGGATGGTTGAGACATGGGTAAGAACAGTGTGGTGAATAGGCAATAGGAAAGCTGGAGTTTGGGAGAGGATTGGGAGGGAATCCTCAGGGAGATTTGATCTGATAGGAACCATACAGAAACTCAGGAACAAAATCAGGGACGTGAAAGGAGAAACAGGAATGCTCTCGGCCAAGCCTGTGGCCTCAGATTTTCAGGTCCTGGAGCCAAAGTAAAGACCTTCTGATCTAATGGAATTCTTTGTAGCTCTGAATCAACTGTGGAGGAAATGGTTTCTTAAGGCAGAATCTAAACCTGTTTCCATGGTTACTGGCCATGTGACACCTGGATGCGCCCTAAGTGTTGAAGTATGAATGTCCCAGCCCACAGAGCAGGACCTTGATGCGGGGTCTGCCTTCCATGCTGCTTCTGCTGAAGAGGGAATTTTGTCTCTCCAATCACTATTTCTGTTTCTTGCATGTGGGTGTGTGAACACACTCTTGTGTCCCACACAAGTCACCAACCCCATCTTTGATTATCCTAAACCGACATATTAGAGCAGATGTTGGGGCTGCAAACTTACCAGAGTGCTTGAAACACTCATTTTTATTACCATTCTTTGGCCCTGTGACATTGAGGTTGTTCTTCAAAGAATGCCAACTTGACCTTCCTGACAGTAGTGTTTAGGGTCATTCATTATGTATGATTTGGATCTTGTTCCTTCGTAGAAATGTTGCCTTCCAGATTCTCAATATGTGTACATAAATTTTCTTATGTTAGTGCTGGAGTATTCCACGGCCTTTATCAAAGTCACTTTTAACAAGCCATTCTTGATCAGAGATTATTAAAATCGGGAAGAATTATTTGCAAAATTCACAGTGGGGGGCACCCCCCAAAAACACTTTTAGAATATGATTGTGTAAAATTAGCAAAGAGTTAAATAATTGCACAAAACTGCAAATGTCCCATGCAACCACCCCTCCATTGTTCCCACAGGATTGAACCCCAGGCAGTCAGTGGTTTGAGGCTCAGGCTCAGGGGTCTGCTTTGGACCCTTGGAGGCCTCTCTCTCCTCTTGCCACTCAAGAAAACTGACTGTCTAGAGACTCACTTTATTCCTTTGACAAAGAAGAGCCGAGATGTCAATTTTTTTTCCAAAGTTCCCTTTAGAGGCTTTGCTTTTCCTTAAGGAAAAAAGGATCTGGTTTCAAATGGAACCAAGAGTTCGAGTTTGCTGTGCCTGGAGCCCACAGTGGTGGCGTGGCTATCCCGAAGCACTGTGGGCTCTTCCTTCACAAGCAAACTCGGTATCTTCCTGAGCAGGGAGTCAGGGCATCATTCTATCACTCTCCAGCTTCGGCTTCAGGGAACAAAAGACATATGGCGCACGAACAGTATGACTCCAGTTTTTCCAAGCAGAGTGATTAAATTATTTTAGATAATAATGTATTTTAGTTTTGTTAATTTTAAATCAACATAAGTTTGTTTCTCCTATTAATATTTTTCTCTCCATTAAAGGAACTATTTAATAACACCTATCAAAGTGAATATCTAATTTGGGTCTCTTTCTTATTGTTACAAAATGTACATAACATGAAATTTACTATGTAACTACCTTTAAGTGCACAGCTCTGTGGCATTGAGCACATTCACACTGCTGTACAGAGTTGCTACCATCCCATCTCCAGATCTTTTCCATCTTCTCAAACTGAAACTCTGTCCCCACGAAACACCCATGCCCTGCCCCACTCTCCCAGCCTCTGGTACCCACCGTTCTACTTTCCCTCTCTGTGACTTTGCCTATTCTAGGTACCTCAGAGAAGTAACAATGCTTATTTGGGTAAATTAACGAATTGAAGGACTGAACAAACTTAGGGATGTTCACAGAGCCCTAAATAGCTGAAGATGTAAGCAGAGGCAGAAATCAAACCAGCTTATATTTCCATTGACCTCGTTCCATACAACACCTAAATTATTATTGCAAAAAGTTTGACAGTTGGCTTGAAACTGTGGTGATATTTATCTCTGTAAATTCTCTAGTGATAAACTTCCTGTTGTTATTTTGATCTGTCTTTCTTTCTTTATCACTGATTGTTTCCTATTGCAACCTCTCAAATGGACCCACAAGTCTTGCATAGTTAGTATTGTGTTAGTTTTAAGAACTGATAAGTATATTTCAACCACAGAAACAATAGAAAAGAATTAGTACATTTCATCAAAGGTATCTTTGTATCAACAGCAAGGCCCATGTTGATTTTAAAGAAGTTAAAATGGAGGGAGAAAATGTATGCATCTTAGAACTGATGAAATTCACTAATAAAAATTATGAAGACCAGTCAGGAAAGTACAATACCTACAGTTAGCAAATTGGTCAGTAACACTAAGACTTGCAAATGTGGGGAAGTTTTTTTCAATGAGTCTTCATTAGCTTTTCATTTGCTTTTTACCATGGAGCATGTCTATGAGTCTTTATCTTATCTCACCCTTTCATGTAGGGCAGATGACCACACGAGAAGGCTGCTACAGAGACCTGAAGTTTCAAGTAAATACGTCATTCTGCAACCCCAACACCCGGCCTGTCACAGGGCTGGTGCCTTGCAAACTATCTGCATGTCCTCCCAGGTAAGACCACCATGTTCGTTAGAGCTAGTTTGGTAGCTTTGCAAATATACTTGGGAAGTCCTAGGAACCCCTGCATCTAGGGGGCAGAAACACCGAGTACTATCACGTAATCCCTAAGAGCAAAGAGGCAAAAGTTACAAGGACTGCCTGAACAAGCGAGCTTTAAAAAGTTGCCTGGGTAATCTTGGGAATGTCAGTGGAAGTTCTTACAGTAGTATCATGTCATATATTTACTTTAATCTGCATACTGGCATGGGTGACAGTATTTAAACATGTGGTAAAGATGTTTTGGTTCCCAGGCTCCTGTCCCCTTCCTGCTATTTCTTCTTCTTTTAAAAACTTTATAAAATGCATTAGGGTGACATTGATTAATGAATACATATAGTTTCAAGGGTTGAATTCTACAAGGTCTGGCATAAATAACACCCCTTTTTATTACAGAATCTTTTATTATAAAATAAGCATGTAAATCTGTAACATAACAATATCACACTCAAGAACATTGTATAACATTTTAAGTGAAATATTCAAATTGCTGTCCATCTCATGTGAGACATTTGCATACTTACCAACCACACTCAAAGAAGCTTTATTTCTGCTGGACTCTGTATAATAAATACATCATCTGTATATTGCATTGTGTGTTCACCCCTCAAGGTCAAGTCTCAATTTGTTTTCATATATTTGACTCCCCTTTACCTTTTTCTCACCCTAATTCCCTTCCCCTCTGGTAACCCCTCTGTTGTCTGTGTCTGTGAGCCTTTTAGTCATTTGTTTGTCTTGCTTGTTGTTGCTTTCAGTTTTTTATCCCACGTATGAGTGAAATCATATGATTCTTGACTTTTTCCATCTGACTTATGTCACTTAGTGTGATATTCACAAGGCACATCCATGTTGTTGCACATGGAAGTGTTTTATCTTTTCTGTGGCTTACTGAATGGAATCGGTTAGAGGAAGCTGTGCACAGAGCTCCCTGGGTTGTAAAGGGAGGGTGGATGGCTTTAAAAACAGCTGGAATATGGATCCCAGGCTTGCTGAACTGAGGCTCCAGTCATGAAACGGATGCTTTTTGTGGAGACAATAAAATATAGGAGGGAGAGAGGGCCTGTCTGTCTGCCTTCTTCTCTGACCTGTGTGGTGCCTGGGTCACTTGTTCAAGATGCAGATGAGGCCCCTTATCAACAATTTGAGAGTCCAGGATCTTTCCTCCCACTAAGGTATCAAGATGGGCTTCCCTGAGAAGATCCTGTACTCCTAGTTCACCTGTATCCTCAGGGGCTGGGGGCCCATCATGTCACAGAGTCATTGGCCCTGCCCCAGCCAGGGTTCCCCATCCTCCTGCCCAAATCACCATCTGGCTGGCAAGATGCCAGCAGAAGTCAGGCAGGTCCTTCTGTGTACATCCTGCAGACTCGGCCTCTCCCGTTCACCTCTCCGTGGGCTACAACAGGCCTGGCTTTAGTGAGCCAGCTCTAGTCAGGTGGGGAAGGGCAACCTGCAAGGCAAGCAGAGTCACAGGATGGAGGGCGTCAGAATCCCCAATTCTTGTTCCCTTATCCATCCTGGGAGACCCAACTTGGCTACACCCAACTTATCACCGGCTCCATACGTGGAGCTCAGTAGTGAAATGCTGCCAGAAAATTTATAAGCCCCTGTTCTCCATCAGAAACTGTGGTCACCATCTCACACGGCCACCCCAGGATGGCAGCCAATCCTAACACCCTTGCCTGGTCATTTACTCCCTCCCAGGACATTGATTTGATATTCCCTCTGGTCTCTTCCAGCATTCCTCCTTCTCCCCATTCCACACTCTGGGCCCACAACCTCAAACCTCAGAGATGGGGATCAGGAAACAACCACCCCTTCCTCCCACAAACAGCCCATTTGGGAATCTACCCCCTCACTCTACCTCTTCTCCTCCAACGTCCCAATCCTTCCTGAAAGCCTTCCTAGAGTACGTCTCTGGTTCCCTTTTAGCTTCATGCTTACTGACTCCTTCAAAGAGTTTCTAAGTGGATGTCATATATCCCTTGTGCTCTGTTGTAAGTATGTATATACATAAGGGATGTTCTGCCCATCACTGTTTTTTCCACTTGGCCTTCTCTACTTCCCTACAGTTCGTTCTTCTAGCTTTGATGGCTCTCGAGCCAAAGCCATCTCTGTGTTTTTCCATGTCCTATGTATTCTACATATATCTCATTCAGGTCCAACGTTATAGGCAAATTCTGGCAAGAGCTCCTTGTGCTGAAAGGAAAGGTACAATTTAGGACCGAAGGGTCTGGGAGAAGTTTAAATTATGTATGGCAGCAGAAGGTAGAAAACACACTGAGAGCGCCCCAGATTCACCTAGGAACAACCCAGAGCCACCTGCCTTAACTCTTTGATTTATTTGTCTCACATTGTTAAATGTGTATTTCCCTCTAAAAGAGAAAGCTTTGGAAAAGAATACAAATCCTAGCTGGAAACCTAATGGCTCACTTTCCTGCTGGAAGAGTCCTTAGGAGGACAAAGGTGGTTCCTGCTGCACCCCAGCCAATTGCAGGGGCTGGATGGCAAGCGGACCCCATAGCTTCCTATGGAACAGGTGGGACAAAGATCCTGGCTCCCGTCCCACACCTCTGCGTGGAGTGGACTTACTGAGCCTGGATGATGCCAGTGGGCCAAAGGGAGTACGCAGTGCCTGCTGGGCAGACTGCATGTGGTTAAAGGTGTGGGCTGTGAAGCCACCGACCTGGGTGCCAGTCTCCCTTTGTCTGCCCATCTTGTATGTAATTGGGGGAACACAGGCAGAGGGCATGATTGACAAATCCATGTAAATGTTCTTTGAACAGCACACGTGTTAAATACCCAATTAATATTGGTTGGTTTAATATTTCTGTAAAAGAAGAATCAAATTCTCAACAGTTACTTATTTTGTCTGTGAAGCAAAGCTATCAATGACAAAGTACAGAAGAATAAATATGCACTATATTTATATATATATAAATAAACTGATATACTGATAATCACTATATATAAACTGATATACACTATATATATATATATATATATATATATATATATATATATATATATCAGCTGCCTCTGTCTTCATTTTAGCATGAATTAAACATTTTATCACTTGCTTGTGAAACAATAATATATATATTTTTCCAGAGTTTTGTTTTAACAATTGAATTGGGAAAATAGATCTTAATTTTAAAAGTTACTTTGTTTTCCTTTGAGCTGTGAGATGCATTTCTCTCTTGCCCAGAATACTAACGATTTTCTGTTCCTGATTAAGTAGACAGAAAGCCCCAGTTATTTTTCTGAACCCAAGAGCCTGTTTTTCTTATTAGAGTCTGTCTCCAGTGAGGTGTGGGGCCTTCTCCAAGCCCCGGTGTCCTGTGGTGTCCCTCCAATGGCCTCACGAAGCTAGAGTGACTGCAAACAGCTCATTCTCTCACAACTCACTCAGCCAACTGAGTGGCAGGATTCAATGGGGTACAATTTGGTGTTTCATGCTCAATTTGTAGGAGGGTCCCCAAAGGATTGGGGTGTGGGATCTTTAAAACATCTTAATCTGCAGCCTGCTCATTTGTAATTTAAATGAAAAAGAAAAACTGCTCTGCTGGTTTGAACTCCTGACCTCCCGCATCAGCGTCCAAATGGCGTGCCTGAGACTCATGCAGCTGGAGTCCCGTCAAGCTCCTGGGTCATTAGCGGAATGGGAATCCCAGGTCATAAATCTCTGCAGGGGGCAGAGTACTAGCAGTCCAGGGGTCTCCTTGCTGGAGGAAGATGATCTTAAAAAGTCTGGTTGGCTCCAGCAGCATGAACTTGATGGCTAAATGACAGGGCTTAGGTGATTCCCAGCTGCTCTTCAGGAAGGGAGCTGAACTGACACAGAACCTCTGGTCTCTCTTCCTCGCGCTAGGCAAGTCTGTCTCTGCAGTGGCCTTGGAACAGACTAGCAATACATGGACCCCCCTGCCCCACCCGTAGCTCAGCTGCCTCTGTCTTCTTTTTAGCATGAATCAAGCATTTTTATCACTCGCTTTTGAAACAAGAACTACAAATCACACAGCTATTTATTTCCTTTCTGTTTCTCAGTTTATCTAAATGGAGTGGCTCTTCATGTCATTTATCTTAACTAGTAGTTTTCGAAGCATCCTGGACAATGGATTGAAGATTCAAGAGGAAATACTTTCCAGATGGTAAAGGGATACTTTTCCCCTCTCTGCAGTATTCTTCTAGGAATGCAGGGGGAGAATTTAGGTGAAATGTGTTGTGATCAAATGCCCTGTTTTCTCATCTTAGCAATCAGTCCAAAAATACCCTCTCTCTGTAATCCTCTGCACGGGATCTTTGGGTGGTCATATTATTGTTGCTTGTGTGTTGGTGACTCCTCACAAACCCATTAACAGAATAGCTTGTTTGACAGCCAAGATAACGAGGTCAGTGACTACATTCATTGGGTTGCGCGCTGCAGAAGGGCAAGATTCAACACTTTTAATGACAGCAAAGGGACAGTCATTTTTACGTGTGTCTCATCTCTTTTTGATATGAGCCATAAAAATATTAACCACCCAGTGGTGTATAAGTCATCAAAGGAATGAAAAGAACCCTGATCACTTCCGTAGTTCCCGTGTATGAAAGGGTTTCAGTCACGGGAATGCCAAAAATGAGAACATTTCAGTTTATTTAATTATCTGAGTAACTGAGAATAAATTAGCAGCAGGACTCACTTCCTAGGTCTGGAACCAAACTGCCCAGGACCCTGCACTCAGAAATGTCCCTGCTTGGTTTCATTCTCTGCTGTCGCCACCTTGAAATGTCTGGTGCATGCACTGGATTTTGTAAGTTGCATAGCTGTTCCTGCCCAGCAGTTCCTCTTGGATTTCAAAATTGTTTTCTGGGATACTTGGGAATTGTGTTAGGCTGTTTCTTCTTTTAGTAAAGAAGAAGTGTTTTTTTTAGTAAATTAGCTCTATATCACTCTCAAGTTTGGAATGCCTTTCTACAGTGACTTCAAGGCAGAGATTTCTCCGTGACACTACAGTGGTAGATGGGAAGAATGTCGGCTACCTGGTGCAATCTTCTTCTTTTCTTTTCTTTTCACTATGAGATAGATGAGTGCCAGTTGTTGCTGAACTTAAGCAAACTCACAGACGAAGGAAGATACTTGCAAAGGGGCTTTAGAGAATCTGAGAAGATGTGTTCTCTGGGCTCCAATGCTCCACTGTCCTGTTCTTCTGAGAGACCGGCCTCCTGTGTCTCATGCCCAGAGAAGTCACCTCCCTTGGGTCAATCTTCTTGTTCTTAGATGTCTGTCCTCTCCCCACTCTATCCCCTTTGAAAAGGCATTTAACCTCTGTTTAATCAGGGAAACCAGAAGTGTCACGGCCTCTCTGTAATTGACACTCTCTTGAGAGTTTCAGTGAAAGTGTGAAGTCACCCTTTCAGGTATGAGTATCATGACCTGAAGCCAGATGATGACCTACCTAGGTGTGACAGTGTCTTGGTACAAAGAAGATACCTAACTGAATCTCTCCTGGGAAAATAGCACCTAACACCAAAGCAATGAGTTTAAAATGCATTCAGGCTGGCGATGACAAGTGTTAAAATGCATTCCTGGTGCAAGTCCAATTACAGGGGGTAAGGGTTTTCAGGAAAGGACACATGGACAAAACCAAGTGGGCGTGGAAGCAGGGGAGGGAGGTGGGGATGGCTGGGGTGGGGGAGAGTAGTGGGGGGTAACTGCAGACAACTCTAATTGAACAACAATAAAATAATTTTTAAAAATATGGACAAACAGAATTAGCCAGAAGCAAAACTGATATGACTCATTGTCTCAGTCACTCAAATATTAATATAGAAACCAATGCAGAATCAGTGATGATATAAAAATTAACTAGCTTCCTAAATAGGGATTTGTCATTTCATACCTAAATATCTGCCCCACATAGCTCTGTAAAATCTTTGGTACTTCGGAGGGATTTTTTCCTGCTTGTTTGTCTTTGGCTCATTTGTTTTATTGTGGTACATGAGTATGTGTATTGGTTTTGTTATTTATTTGTTTGTTTATTTATGTATCAATATGACCAATGGCAGAAAGACACCTTGAGAACACTACTGTTTTTCAGAGAACTTACCTGGTTGTGTAGATGAAATATTACCCAAATTTCTAGTAAGAGTTGTATATTCTGTTTTCTAAGCCTCAGCATGATTGACTGTAAAGTTCACGAGCACCCCATACTCAGAATAACTATCATCTAATAATACATGCTGTGGCGTATAGTTCAACTATTTTAAAACAAACATAAAAATCAAGCTTACAGATTGATATATAGAATATGTAAATGGCAAATATATAATAGATAATTGGATTGTTAAAAAGTTGATAAATAGGTGGATGGATAGATGATGGATGGATAGATGATGGACAGATAGATGGAATAGATTTTACTGCTAATAATTTATGTCTGTGGCCACATATTCCCTGCCTGTGTACCAATCAGTGCTTCCATATGTATTTGTTGAAAACTAGAAGCTTGACTCAGCTTCAAGGCTGAGGGGAAGAACACAAGATACTGTTTTTAGGTACAATTAGGCAGGATTACCTTACTCTCAGATTTATAAATTACTTAGAATTTTTTATGGTTTTACATTTCCAAACTTAGGGAAGCATTGGGTAATGTTTTTGTTATTTCAGATGTTGGCATGTTAAAAATCAAAGAAAGAATTAATATTATATCATTTTTAGAATTTTCAAGTCTTTCTTTATGGCTTAGGAGTGGGAGATTTTACAGATGTGTCCCAGGAGAATGAAGGAATGCGTGTTCTGTGTTAGAATGGGATTGTTTTCTATGACAATTAGAACAAGTTCCTGAGTCATTTATCCAAATAGGCTTTGACTTTTTGTCTATCTTGTGTCTCTGTTTCTGAAAGAAGAGTTTTTAAATCTCATATTGTGATTGTTTACTTTTCAATTTTTTCTTTTAATTCTATTTTATACTTAACATTAACATTTCCCTCTATGTTGTTAGGTAGGATTGCAGCTTCTACATGAATTACTCTTTATCATTAAATAATGACTATTCTTACCCCTAAATTGCTCTCCAGCTTATTCTGTATTATTTTTTAAATAAAATTAACAGTATGGCACCATCTTCCATTTACTCAGCTTTGGCCAGCCTTACATTTCTTTGTTCTCTTTACTTGTAAATGTCTGTATTATTCAGTGTTTTTGCACATTGAATTAATAGGTTGGACTTATTTCTGTTGGATTTTGATGTTATAAAATCAAGAAGGGAGGGCTTGCTGCTGGTTCTCTCATGTTCACATGGGGGCTGGTGACGTCGCTGTGCTCCTCCAGAAATGATGGGGAGCAGGATGGAGGAAGCAGGTGTGGCAGGGATCTGTGAGAGTACGCTTGGAGGGAGCTGAGCAGGACAGGGAGGGGGCAGCCTTACTCATCGTTTTCTTCTCCCAGTGGCAGAAGCAAAGGTGTCTCTAAGCAATTGCATTGAGTGGGGAGGACCAGGGACAGTGACCTGACCACGAAGCAGAATTTTCCTGCTGTAGAAGGCTGCTTACAGGGCATCCAGTGTCTGGGCACAGAGCTTACTCCATGCCCCACCTGTCTAGAAGGACCTGGATGCACATGGCTCTGTCCACAGAAAGTGTCATAGGCCCATTACTGCACTGAAGAATTTTGGATAAACCCTTGGGACTAGGGAGCACTTTGTCTGCATTTAAGGCATCCTAAGGATACGTGCTACAGGAAACACAACTCTAAAAAACAGAGAGCCAGGTGATTCATTCAGTAGACTGAAATGCAGTAGACTGGATTGACAATGCATCATTTAAGGCCAGTTTCCTTTGCTGGTTTTCATATTGTATTTTTAGGAGGGCAAGGCAAAGGGAAGGGAAAGTAGTGGGTCAGGTATGGCGTGGCTGTTTGAATATGGATTGAATACTGAACAAGCATTTTTAATTAATCTGTCAGTTTGAAGTTCGTTATTTAAAACTGTTTAGACACTCCTTGAAAAGTGTTGATTTGCAAATATTTCTCCCATGTAGCCTTGCTGGTGATGTGTCCATACTAAGTCATTTTCCCCACCAGAATCCCTCTCCCTTTTCTCTGCCTCCCCACCCCTCCTCTGTAAAAGTTTCACTGAATTAAAAAAAAATTTCTGATCTTACAGGACTAGGAAGTTTGAGTAGATGAGTAAGTACAGTTACTCATGTAACCTTGAAAGAGCTTTTACCTTGAGAAAAATCAAACTAATTGACTTCCAAGTTTGATACAGGAGCTTAATAATTTATTTTTCAATTCACCTTAGCATTTGCTCAAGAACTCAGGTTAGTTTTGGTTGACATGCTGTGCTGCCATTAGAGTGTCACCTGTAAAACACGATTTTGCCAACATCATTTTGCCATTCACCAGTTGCAGAGATCTGAGAATCTCCCTTCGAGAGTGGCTGAGGTCTGGAAGGAAAATAAGACTCACACATTAACTTTAGCATGTGGCTATGAGATTTTTAGACAAGTATTTCTCCCATGAACATGATTCCTACAGCGTAGAATTTTCTTATTCTTCTTCTATTTTCCTCAGGTTTCTGTTTAGGCAGTCCTTATTTTATTTGTGACATTTCCAATAAATGTTACCTGTTTTTCGTTGTACTTTTAAAGGCATGCATAGTTTTAAGCAATATCCTTAAAACCAAAGAGACCCTCAAATTAGCTTGTTTTGATGAATTACATTTTCAAGTAAAATGCCACTTTCAAGACAAGACCTCATTTCCATGAAGAAATAGTGTTGCAAGATAAAAAATATGACCACACGAGAGCATAAAACATTTTTATATTCCACTTGATCTATTTCCCTACAGGTTCCATAGAAGTTCAGGTTAAAATGACCTGGAACAGAAAGTAAATTCTTAATATGTGTCTGCCTGTGGCCACCAGGAATGCAGTTGTCACAGAGGAAAGAGCCCATGATCTCCGACAGTGTTTGCTTTTGTCTGGATCCGATGCGAGACAGGAATCCGCACCAAAACCCCCTGCACCTGCAGCTGCCACATCCTTGCAGCCTCATGACATTTTTCTACCAGACAAAATTTCAACAATAAGGGATTTTTAATTTTTGATGCACTAATGACGTGTTTTCTTAATTTACATAAGCAAGCACTAAAGAGAAGAATCCATTTAAATTCCCCAAATTCAGCATTTAAACTGAATCTAGGTTTTTGCTTCTGACGTCTAATATTTTCATTGATTTTTGTTTAGTAAAGACGTGCTTTACCTTTAGTAAAGACAGTTTAAATAGACATATTGTACTTTAAAGTTCACTACAAGAAATTGCCATTCCTGCCCCAGCCACAAACTCACCCCTAGTTCCAATAACCAGAGCAAAAATTTCTGTTACTTTGTCTCTCTCTTTTGGGCCCTGTTCCAATATTTCTAAATAATATGCATACTTATCATTTTTCTATTTATTGGTTTTAGAGGTTATTCTCTTATGCATCTCACTGGGGAGGATGTAGCCCTTTGCATCACGTTGAATTATTCAGCATCACTAAGCTCTCTCTCAACATCGACTTCCTTGGCCTCCATTCTCCCAACATGGTGACATTTCATTATTATTCATTGTTCGCATTATTATTTATTGATCCTTGCAGGCTAAGTAGGATATCCTGATTCTATCCTTTTGTATATTAAATTTTACTCTTCTAAAAGTTAATTGCCTAAATTTTGTCTGCTTAGGTTTTTTTTTACATAAAACTATACACACACACACAGATCTATATATATGGCATCAATTCATCTAACCAATGTAAGTTGTGTGTCTGCTGTGTGTCAGGCTCTTGGTACACATTAGTGAGTGAACATAGGTCCCTGTCCTTGAGCTTATTGGGAAAGAGGCACAGTCAGCAATAAGCATAATGTATAAAAAAATGATGGCATATTTTGGAAGGTGATAAGAGCCATGGATCAAAAGGCAAAAACAGAGCAAGGTGAGAGGAGATGGGAGCAGTGAGAGTAGGAGGTGCAGAGCGTGGGTGCACCTCATGGAGAAAGTGCTATTAGGACAGGAGGAGGAGGAGGTGAGGGCGCCCCGGGTTTCTCCCAGCACTGCCCGGTGTGTCAGAGAACTCCTCAGTTGGTTTTTCCCCTGGGGACCTCACCCGTGGGGCCACTGTTTTATTCCAACCTGAACCTGTCCTGCTGGGACTTCCTCCCCTTGTTTCTCTATGCTGTGACTGGTATATTGTTTTCTGGCGTGTTTACACCACATTTGGGGGGACAGCCTCTTCGCACTGTCTGAGAAATTTTCCTGGAGTTGAACTTTCCCAGCTTTAGCGGTAACAGAGAGTTTTGAGAACAGAGTTCAGGGGGAAAGTTCCCTCTCCCTAGGAATTTTATGGGCATGACATCACTGTCTTCCATCTCCTGTGGCTGCCAGGGAGTCCACTGCTGTTCTGATTACATTTACCACCTCCCCCTTGGAAGCGTTAGGGACTTTCATTTATTCTTGGGTTACTAATGTGCTTTAATCTCATTGTATCTTCATTCGTTTCCTGTGTGCATGTGGGGAAACAGGTTTTGATACTGCTCTCCTTCATTCCTTATATCTTTGCCTCTTGAATTCTTGATACATTATGTTTTGCTTTAATGTTTTTATGTTTTCTTCTCAAATTTCACCCCTTTATCCTTTTTGTCTTGGGAGATGTTTTTTATTTCATCTTATAGATTTTCTGGAGTTTTTGTTTTGTTTATTTTTTAATACCCGACAACCAATGTTTTCTTACTTTTGTGGCCTTTAATTGTAATCTTTCTTTTAAATCACCCCACTCCTCTCTTTTTTCTTTAAAAATCCGATCATTGTTCTCTCTCACTCACTCCCTCTCTCTCTCCGCCCCCACCATCTCCATCCTTCTTACCTGCAGGGTCTATTCCCTCCATTTTCCTTTTTCTAGATGTTTGTTCATAGTCTTTTCTGTTGCTTCGAGAGCTTCTTCCAATGCCTGGTGATTCTTGTCTATCCAGTCATGTGGGGACTGGGGCTGAGATGCCGATTAGACGTTTCAGTGCTGAGACAGGCTTCTTCAACTGCTCTATCATCTCCGGATCCTCTCCCCTGGGGCCACCTGTTTCTCCAAAGAAGGGTCCTGTCATCAGAGGTGTGTGTTGCTGTGATGAGACATCTCGTGTGCCAGCTCTCTGGAGCACCGCAAGGAAGGTCCTGGGGTGGTGGAGTCTCAGCGCCCCCTGCCTCTCACCTTTCCTGTCTCTGACGCCCAAGTCAGCCTCTCCAGTCGGAGTGGAAAACTTGTTCCTGGCCTCTGTTAAAATTGAGGAAGGCATCAGGGATAAAGACGTATATACTTAGCCCATTGTGTTTCGTGAAAGACTTCTATTGTGGTTGTTTAGAAAGATAACTAAATATTCATAAGATATTTAAAATGTGGTCAATGCCTGGGACATTCTTTTAATCATTAGTAGTAATGGAGCCAAGGCAATTGAAGCATTGAGACAATTTTTGGAAATTTTTACAAAAGTTTGTGGTTATATTTTCACTGTATTGAGAAGAAAGGAAAGTAAATTACTCCTAAGGTTATTAACTCATCCCAGATGGCCTAGACGGTCTCCGTTTTTAAACTCCAAGTCCCAGGTCCAGGGAACCCAGAGAATAGTTCTGGACCAGTCGGAGAAGTTGGTTGCCCTTTCCTCTCTCTCCATGTATGACATGAGGACAAATGTAATTATAATGGAAAATGTTTATCTATGTCTCACGTTGCCAGCGATATTCACTGTAAGATCTTTGAATCACTAAACAGTCACTTTGAACAGAGAAGTAGAAATGGCCAGGGGACGTCAGCACAGGGACATTAGTAATCAGGGAGGGTTACATGGAGTCGGGGAAGCTGAAGCTTTAAGGTGCCTCTAAGTTCAAGTTCCTTTGATTTTACTATTTTTAGAGCGGTTGTCCTAAATGATATAAGTTCTACTCCAATCATACCATTCACTCCAGTGATGGTGATGATGTTACTGATAAAATGATAGGAGCTGACATTATCTAAAGCTTACCAAAATAAGGGATTAACTCACTTACTCCTAACCATAATCCAATAAATCAATACTACACCTCCATGGTATAGACGAGGAGACAAAAGCATGCAGCCATTGGAGCCTGCAGAGAGAGAAAATTATACTACTTGAACTGCCTATAAGACAGTTGTGTAAATTGTGTATGTAAATGTATCAATAGGAAAATATTTTTCAGAGCTCTTTTTTTCCTTTATGAACATATGTATGTATGAGGGGGACGCCCAAAACCTGGAATTTATTTATAAAAAATTGTGTATTTATTCGTACATGTTTAAACTTCAGTCACCTTCAAAGTAATCTCTCTCCATTTAATGCAATACACCTACAAGATGTTTTTCCACTGCTCAAAACAGTTTTTGAACTCGTCAATTTTGGTTCTTGTTAGTGCTTCTGCAGCTTTTTGTTTCACCTCTTCCACAGCAACAAAACATTTCCCTTTGAGGACTTTTTTAATCAGGGGAAACAAAAAAAAAGTCATTTGGGGCAAGGTTGAGCAAATAGGGAGGGTGGGGCATTGGGGCCATGCCATTTCTGGCCAAAAACGCTGAACATTCAGTATGGTGTAGTCAGGTGTGCTCCTACATCACCCATCATGCAATGGGCAAATGCATTAAAAAAGTCTAAAAAATCAGTGAAGCCAAACGCAGCCTCTCACAACAATGGCCACCTGGTATACTTATACACATGGGTTCCTAGAATGCTCCCCTAGCGGGGCAAGCCTGTACTGCAAGGGGCCTGCCCTCCAGAAGATAGTTCAGCTTTTTGGGGGGTTCCTCCCTCACATGTATGTATGCATGTGTGTACATGTGTGTACGTATGTGTGCCTGTGCATTAGGAAATTATATACATGGAATAAATATTCAGAAAGCCCAAAGGACACTTATTACCTCAGGATATGGAGCTATAAAACCTTAGTGAATATTCTTTTCATGAAGAATGTCAGCCTTGTCTAGAGAGGTCCATGGCTTTACAGGCAAAAGTTGAAAACTCATAGGAGCTAAGTGGACTGAAGTTTTCGTGTTTATGTGAATGACATCATGTCAACCCCTCAAGTCACTGAACACTTGAACCAGGACACATTTCATTATTCAAATAAGTGAGCATTTATGACATTAAATTTTTGAAGAAAAGCAAAGCATATCTCATGCTGCAGCCTAAAATGAATGAGACCTGGGATTTGTGATTAATCACACCATCCTTGCATTCCTACTTAATAACTGTGTATTCTTTAATGTGCTGGGGGCTTTATTTTGATAGCATTTCTTCATGACTTGCACACATTTCCACAAGAGTGGTCTGTGATTTTGTGTGCTATCTTTCAATAGATAAGTCTTATATTAATTATTTTTAACTAAGTTTGCCTGCTATTTTTAGCGACTTAATATGTCTCTACTGTAACTTTATAACTTTTGATTTATGCCCTTCCTTCTTTTTTTACCCCTCTGGTTACTTAGAAGACACAGTATACTTCTAAATTTAATTTTGTTATCTATACAATTTTAAATAATATGCCTAAGCTTCTCTTTTATGATTTATCCACTTCACAAATTAAAGCCACAAAAACCCTGTCGAACAAAATAGGCAACAAGCATATTTGTACTCCTTTAATTCTCTATTTCTCACACTTCAGCTCAGACCCAAATCTTTGATTTTTTGTCTTTTTCTTTCTTTACCTTTTAAACATATTAATCTTTGTTATAAGTGCTTGCACGTGCTTTGTTATAAGTGCTTCTCATTCCAGTTTACTTTAGTAATATAATAATAATATATTGAGTACCTGTATTTCTTCAGTAAGGATAGCATGCCAATTCTGTGCTATGGTACTGTCCACAGCTGCATATGCGTGATTAGTTATTTAAAGGAACCCAGGGACCTTGCCATCTGCTCATACAATAGTGTTCTCCTCTTTGAGTTCAGTAGTTCAAACCTTCTTCCAGTCAACGAGAGGATGTCTGGAGGTGACTTTTCAAGGAGGATCTCCCACCTCCTTGCAGATCTGGGAGTATCTTTCTGTTGCTTCTCATCACACTGCCTTTAAGGTCATTTTGCCGTCTTATCTCAGCCTTGGTGTCTTGTTTCTTGGAATGTTTGCTCTTGTAAATTCCCTGACAGTATAATCTCTTTTGTTAAATTGTATTTGATAAAGCAAGTGTTCTTCCAGAATAGTTTATTATTTTCTTCATCTTTGTTTTGGGTGCTATATACCTTTTTTACGTGTGCCTCTTGGTGAAGGGAGGGTTGCTCTATAATTTTCAATAAGTTCCATGTACGCTTTCTTTTTCCCAGCTCAGTTCTTACCTGGGCATTTGCATACAATCCTTTTGTAGACCTAAATGGAGCTGGTCTCCTTCCTCCCGGCCTTGTTCCTGCAGTGTGCTCTTTCCAAGTGCTTTATGGAGCAAATATAGATGATTTGTTATGTGAGTAGTAGTATCTTTTTTTATTTTTTATTTTTGATATGTTTACAGCTTCTCAGCCATTTGTTTTTGGGAAAAGGAATTTCTGTATTCCCTCACTTGCACCATTTTTCCCAAAATCTCTACCTCAATTTTTAAATTAAAAAAAAAAAGTTTCAGGGAAATGTGCTTCCTCTATAAAGCTACTGAAGAGCGGCCCACACCCACCAATAGTTGTGTGGCCCACCCATGGTTACCAAAGACATCAGCTTAGAGTCTGCTCTGTCGATCCTCAACATCACTGCTTATTTCTGCAGCCGATTCTCCTGTCCTGCCTTCAGCAAAGGATGCTTGTGAAGGCTTTCTCCAGAATTGGCAGTCGGCCACTCTGTCCCAGTTGCCATTGTGATCCATATTTGTGACAAGTCCTCATTTAGCCTCAGGGTGGTAGGTCTCAGGTAGTCCAGAGCTCAGGCATCAGGCCAGGCCCCCTGCACTGGAATCCTGACTCCTCCATGTGTTCCTGCATATTATTGTGCACGTTACTTAGTATTTATGTGCCTCAATTTCCACCCCTAAAATGGGTATAATAATCGTAAGTACCATATGGCTGTACTGTGAGAATTGGAGAGTTAGTACAGATAGAGCACCTCATTAAGTACTAGCCATCATTACCACTACTATTGGGACTCGGCAGACTACAGGGGTTTAGGATTGAATTCATCAGCCCAGATTGTCTGACTGTAGATTGTTCAGGACTTGAAATAGATATGTTTCTTGAAGACAATGAGATTTTGCAGAGCCTATCCAGTATCATCTAATGCCTATTAGACTATACAACACTGTGAGCCGTACACAGGACACCTGTGTTCGGCCGTCCACTGGTCTCACCATTTTCAGACATCTTCACTTCTTCTTCAGGAGACTCTTTTATTTCGTACAAAGAATTGGACTTCCCACTGATGTTTTTCCATGTCTCTGAAGGCTAATGCAATTCTCTCATGGCTACTTGTGCAAATGCAGACCTTACATCATAGGTTCGGTTAAAGAAAGACATCATAGTACTGTCTAAACTACCAGACATCGTTTTTATGTTCTGCATATGATATTTTGGCATAAATTACCATAAATGCTATACTTGTTGGCTGCTGTCCCAATCTGAGTCATTTAAAACAGCTGAGCTAGAGAAAGAGATCTTTAAATATGGGTCTTTTTTCCTCTGTCCCAAATCATTGTAAGAATATTGAGCATATGTCAAGCCATTTAAATATAAAAGAATATTATTATGTCTATATAGATCATGTAAATAGCATTGGATCATTAGACTGTTTTTCAACATAAGCTAATAAATTATACCAATTATAGTACAGCAAATATTCATTAGATATCAGTATAATACATTCCTCTTCACACCTCCTTTGTCTTCTTGCATGGGAGTTGTGAGGAGCAGTATATAAATACGGAATTCACAATATGACTCACCTGATAAGTTTAGTGATATAATATCTGACGTTTCATTTACATTAGGGAGTTGATGTCAGAGACAGCATTAGCTAACTATTTAGTTGACTAAATATGTGTATCTAGCTATATTATTTAGTTAAGTATTTTAAAAAGTACCAGAACCTTTTAGTATTTACTAATATGTAAGACCCACCAGATGGAGAAAAAAGTTCAACAAACGGGAACCTAAGACATAGTAAGAAAATAAAAAGTAACTAATCTGTAGATGTCTTGAAAAAGAATGAATACGACTATAAAATGTAGTTTCATAGGGGTGGGAGACGGAGGTTACATAAATATTGCTCTACTTACTCTGTGTGTTCATTTTCTGGTTCTGATTAATCTCCACAAAGGGCCACAGTGAGAACTCCTTCCTGCAGAGAATGGAATGTTCCAGGCTCACCAAGAAAGATGACCCAACATCAAATATTAACTATATATTTTTGGCCACCACCTGGCCTAATGGCATCTATTGGCCAGAAAAATTGTCTGCACTACAGCACATGGTGCCTCCACACCTGGACCTCAGTTTGGCAGCTGGTCAGCAGTTCAAAGAAAAAACGTAGAAATCATTGTAAAAGACTAGGTTCTGCTATCATTTTGTGGAAACTGCAGTAAATTTTCACATGCCTTTGCCTAGACCCAGCTCCAGAGGTTTATGCCCCATGCCCCTCAGCATCCAGTTGTTGTGAGTGTTCTCATGAGTTTGGGGGCGGGGGTGGGGGGGCAAGGAAATGGGATGACCAATTTTGTTTGGTTTCCATGTGCTAACCACTCAAAAAGAGCAGTGGCTAGTTCACGGACACGGGCAGTGTAAGGGCATGACCGCGGTGTTCTTATGGTCTCACTTTATTACTTGACAGCAAAGAATGAGCCTGAAACCCTGGCCAGGATCCTGACATGGATTCCCTGCATGGTGTCAATTTGCAATCTGACCTGCATAAAATATGGATTCAATCTGTTTGTTTGATTTCTCTCTTAAAACCAATTGAATTTATGGCAATTCCTGGGAACCCTGCTATACAAACCTTCTGTGGATGGTCCTAGGTGAACAATCCCACTTGGCCCGAACCCAGCTAGCACTCCCCACTGGGTGAGTGCATGAGCTGCAGGAACTGTGGGGCTGTAGTCTGGGCTCAAACTGTCCAGATCCATTGGAGAAGGCCACCTGGAAAGCATTCTTAGAAAACTGACTCATGAGTCTGGAGAAGCTCATTTCAAAGTATTTAGCTAAGAGTGAACATCCAAGAAACCCTGAAGTGAAATGCCAGAAAAGCCTGAAACTGCAGGAGGAGCGATGCCATCATTTTAAAATTCTTCTCATAAAAGGAAGCCATGGTGAGGAGAGTTCAACTTCTGTAATAGAAGAGGAAGCTGACTTTCCTTTCCAAACAGACGTGGATCCAAAGAAAGAGAGTTGGGACGCAGTGGTCAGTGAATCTTCTGTGACTTAAATTACACTTCGCACCTTGAGAGATGCTTATTCAACCATCCCCTGCAAGAAGATCATTTATTTTAAAAGAAAAACGAACCGCAGTTGCAAAATGTTTAAATTTATGTTAGACACATAGGCTTTCCCCAGAGCACCACTAATAGGCTCTCTTGAGAGGCAAGAAAAGATATTTCAGATGTTACAGCGACTCTGGATGTCATGATGACTCAGGGAAAACCGTTTGGAAAGAGCATGGCCCTAACTAAGTATTTTGGCACTGAATAGAAACTGAATCATTAAGGACTTTTTGAAACACTACTCTGTGTGGACATTTAGCTATAAATTAGAGACACATAATTTTTACCTATAGTAATAAATTCTACACTTATGTGCATACAAAGTAGATATGCATAATAAAATTTGCTACTATCCTACTAACATATGTAATGCCCACAAAATTCCCTAAATATATATACATATTTCCTAAGGCATTTTAGAGCCAAGCAATACTAGCACACATTAGATATTTGTCCAGCTAAAAAAAAAAGCTAGCTTTGCAGAAGCCTTACTTCATTGAGTAGCACACAGCAGAGTGAGTTTTCTCCCTGGCCCTGCCACTTACCAGCTATGTGACCTTGACCATCAAGAACCAGAGTGCCTGCAGCAAAGGCTCTCACCATCTCTGGGCCTGTTTCTCATCTGTAAAATGAGAATTCTAATAGCACCTGGCCCTGGGGTTGTTAAGTGGGTTCATGTATGTGGGTGGCTTAATCAATGTAAGCACTTAGCAGAGGGCAGGGCACAGAGCAGACACCAAGTGTGTCTAGAAAATGGACCAAAATTCATCAATGAGAGCCCAGGTCCCAAAGCTGGACACAGTGGGCTCAAATCCCAGCCCACCCCCTTTGCATGACCTTTCTGCACTTCCTCTTGTCCTCTCTGAAGTGGAACAAAGAACAGTATCCACCTCATTGGTTTGTGGGGAGAACGAAACAAGTGCATAGCTCTCAAAAGCTTAGAGCTCCAGTTTGGCTTTTACTTAACTGAATTTGCATTCTACCTGTGAGGTGCCGGTTCCTTTCCCTGGGGCTGCAGAATCTGAAGTCGTCTTCTGTGGGCGTCATTCTGTCTCTTTAAGATTTGGAAAGATTGTTAGAACTTCAAGATTTAACATGTGGGCCTTGCTGTCCTTGTTGCTGTTGTTTTATTGCTAACATTCGTCTCTGACAATGGAGTGGATTGGTCTTTTCTTCCTGATAATCTGCTTTGGCATCACTCGTAATGGGCCCCCAGCCTCAGGGTGCCTACCTTGTGAAGGCATGCTGGCGGCTGCACACAAGCCCGTCGCTCCCTGGCTACTGCAGATGGGTTCAACCCTGCTGTTCCTCAATAGAACTGGTGAGATCGGGGATTGTCAAACTGTGGCCTAGGTTGAAAATAAGGCTTTGCTGGAACACGGGCATGCCTTTTGGTCTCTGCATGGTCTCTGGCTGCTTTCCGTCTGCGGTCAGGCTGCGTGGTTGCAGCAGGGAACACGTGGCCCACCAGCCTGCAATATTTACTCTCTAGCCGTTTAGTGAAGTGTTTGGCAGCTCCTGGGCTAGGTTAGAACATCTTCCCACAAAGTGAGTGTCTTCATAGAAAATGTTGTCTCTGTTATCTTTCACCCTCTTCAGGGCAAAATGAGAATGTTCATGTCATGGCAGCAACATATTCCAAACAGTTCAGAAAGCCTGAACCTGGCTCAGGTCTACCGTCTTTCTATCATTCACACTAAGTGTCTTTTAGAGCGAGTTCCATGATGAATTGATGAATATATTCATTTCTCGGCAATTTGGGTAGCATGTTTTATCTTTCCTCTATTAGGAAAATGGCACGTCTTCAATATAGGAAAGTCTTTCTGATTTTAAAAAAAGTAAATTAAAGTAGTAATCATTCAATCTATGTACCATGCAAGCTTATGTTTATATGGCTAGTTTTTACTTAAAGTATATCACTTCTTAGCCAACTATCAGAATATATAAGCATTATGGGCAGCCTCCAAAATCTGTGGACTCAGCAGGCTGGAGACTCAGGAAGAGTTGATTCTTTAGTTCCAGTTCAGTGGCCATGGGCTGGCAGAATTCCTTCTCCTTCTGGGAAAGGTCAGTCTTTTTTTATTAATGCCTGCAAATGATTGGACAAGGCCTACCCGTGTTATGGAGGGCAATCTGCTTTACTTAAAGTCTCCTGATTTAAATGTTAACCACTCCTAACAAATACCTTTACAGGAACAGGGAGAGTAATGTTGAAGCAAACATATGAGTTACATGGCCCAGCCAAACTGATGCATGGAAGAAACCACCCCAGACCTGGATGGTCTGTCCATACAGGGCAATGCAGCTTTGTTGGAGAATCAGGAAGGAGAATCTGTGATCTGGTGAAATGCAAAGTGGTCAGGAGAAAGGAAGCCTGGGGTGTTACACCCCCTAAAATGGGCACGCAGGGCACGAGGGTGGACATGGGGACTGTTGGTTCCAGGTTTCCATCACTTGTCAGAGGGACATGCTCCATGAACAGGGGTTTACACAGGTAAAGAGTTCAATGGGGAAAATTTGGAAGTTCTCACCAGGTAGAAGAGAAATTCTCACTCAACATACTGATGCAAAAAGTGGATTAAGGGGGAAAAAGCATTTAAAAATACACACACTTTGACCCTTTATTTTCAATTAAAACACATAAGTGTGCCTTCAGTTGCTACTTCTTTTAGTTATGGTCAAAGCTTATTTTGAGGAGGGATCTGATTAATATAAATCTAAATGCATTATTTGCATAAAGTATGCCAGATATTTATGATGTCCATTTTGAGTTTATTTAAAGGAGAGTGAAAGTGGTCCCAATCTTTCATTCATTTCCGTTTGTTCTTTTTTTATTTCTCTCTATATTAAGCTTTGGTCTCAGCCACACCTAAGCTGACAGTAATTTCATTTAATGACTAGACTTTACTGAGTCATTCCAAAGACCCAACTTTGTTTTCATGGAAACAAGCTTCTTATTTTTCACGCTCACATTTCATCAGGCTATACCAAAGCTAATTATATTACATAATTTCAAAAACAAGCTCAGCTGGCAGAAGCAGATTAGTATGCAGACTCGTCTGGTTCTGTGTGCTCCCACGTGTCAGTGGGTGATGGCAAAAGGGACGTCGTTAACCGTGGGCAAAGCTGGCCCTCCTGGCACTCAGCGTGGTGTGGCCAGTGGCTGGGCTGCTCCACCAAGAGAATGGAGAGCCCCGGTGAGTCTGATGTGTCAGTTCAGATGAGTGAGGAACAGAGATACTCCTCTGGTGGGAAAGAGGCAGTGAGGAGTGGCACGGCTGGTGTCCAGAGAAGAGCAGGTCAGATATAAAGGGCCAACAGGACAGAAACGGATCCAAGGGAGTGTCCCATTGCTTTGACGTCCTGAGGACAGAAAACCAAGGAGTCTCATATAGGAAGTTATGTTGGCCCTGCCCAGTGGAAAACCTGCTGTCTGTCTGGGTGGCAGGGTGGTATAAGAACCATCATTGGAACCTAGATGATATCACCAATTATGAATTCATCCATTATTACAACCTTCCATGTCCAAGCATAATATGTTTACAAAGACCTCACACCATGGAGGTGCCCTTGGATAGAAATGTCTCTCCAGCTCTCAAGTTAGGTGGTTTGGAAGAGTGAATGGTGGTTAGAAGAGTGAATGTCAGTATTGGGCATAGTTACCATTACCTCTCAGAGCTCTTCATTCCAAGGTTGGACCAGTCAGTATACAAAAAAGCAGTTCTGGCCCATCCCAGGTCATCAGCCATTTTGGTTCTGGCATAGTCTTCCTTGGGGACGTACACTAAGCTTGCATGACTATGTGTCCCCGCAGAAGCTCAGTCTCTGATGAGTCCAGCAGCTGGTCCAGAGCAGTCTTAAAATCCAGGAGGGCCCTGGCTGTTGTGGCTCAGGGGGTTGAGCACCAGCCAGAGGGTTGCCAGTTCAATTCCCAGTCAGGGCACATGCCTGGATTGCGAGCCAGGTCCTCAGTCGCAGGCGCACAAAAAGCAACTCTCTTTCTCCCCCTCTTTCTCCTTCCCTTCCCCTATAAATAAATTAATTACTTATTTTAAAATATATACAACTCTACTACAAGGGAAGGAGGGAAGACAGGGCTCATCTGTAAGGGCCAGTGTCCTGGACTGTCCTGAAGAACAGACTGTTGCACTTCTTAAGAGTCCGTTCCCACCCCTGCTTGTTAGCCTAATCATCAGGGAGGGGAAGGGAGGTGCTTGCAAACATTAAGATTCTTGGCCCCCATCTCCAGATTTGTGATTCCTGTAGAATAAAGGGGAGACGAGAAACACACAGGTGTGTGAGCCATGGTGTGGCAAACGCTGCCTTAGCATCATCTGGGTCACAGGCAAATACACTGGGGTCCTCTCAGCCCATTTGTTCTGTCCTTGGGCATGAAAATTTGGGATGTTAAATCTGATCAAGTGGAGGAAGGTACCCCCTTTTCACTCAGTACGCAATGTCAGTTGCAATAGGGTCTAGATTGCTAGTTTGTCTACTCATTTGAGAGTTCCCACCCTACTTGCCTTGTACTGCATAAAAAAGGTGTTTGCAATCTAAACAGTTAGCGCCATGGTTTGGTGTCGAATGCATATGCAAGAGGAGCAAGAGGGAGTTGCCCTCCGCACGCTACAGTCTGGCGATGGAAAAGATGCTCATTCTTTTGAGCAGAGTAGCAGGGACACTGAGAGTGACACCGTGCAGGGGTCTCCCAAACCTTCCTCCTAGTTGCATCTTCTACTCCCTCTGGGACTGTCCTTTTTCCCTGGGACTCTGTTGCTCAACTGTGAGATGTGGCCTGTGAAGTCCATCATTTCTGAAGTCCTTCCCAGCTCTAGCAGTCAGCTTTCCTTGGTGCAGTGTTCTGTGCAAACTGGACACAAGAGCAACCTCACAAAGAAGCAGAATTTCATTAGCATTTGAATCTAATGATTTTCCTTTTACCTTTTATGAGTTGAAGCCTGACATTTGAGTCAATGGGATGCAAACACCCTCAGTGGCCTACAGAAAGAAAAACCTTCAGAAGAAGGATTTTTGCTGAAACAGGGAATTGTTGAGTCTGTTTTGAACAGTGAGGTCAGATTCTTTGGGCTCTGCGTCCCTCATAAATGTGTTTTTCTCTGTCTTCCCTTGTAAAGGAAAGCTCTGTAGATCCTACTGATTCTTCCTAAGATAACATCTGATGACAGGATAGTGAGACCAAAAAAAAATTCTGGCAAAAATAGCATGTTGGCCCCTGAATAATAAAAATGCACATACCTCTGGCTTCTCACAGTCCATAAAATTAACACCCACAGTGCTTCCTTTGGGGGGAGATTTTGATGTCTTTCAATTTGGCTTGGTGTGATTCAGAGAAGAAATGCTGCATTTAGAGATGAAAACAACTCAGTGCCTGTGTCTGGCTCATTATAAATCTGTTAGTCTCACAAGTCCCGAAAGTGGTTTAACTTTTGAGACTGAACAAATGAAGTAACTGTCAAGGCGCAGCTTCCGTGTCCTGATGGCAAAGGCCTGCAATCCCCACTCAGGGCTCCAGGTTTCTGAAGTCTGCCCCTGTTCTTGCCAACCAAGAGTCAGCAATGGACTCTCAGTTCTGAGGAGAAAATCAGGGCCAGCCCCCAGCGTTGCCCCCAGAAGGATGCATTCAGTAGACCAGGGGTTGTCAAATTCATCTTCACTGGGGGCCACATCAGCCTCGAAGTTGCCTTCAAAGGGCTGAATGTAACTTTAGGACTGTATAAATGTAACTACTCCTTAACAGTTAAGTGAGAGCTCAGCATTGCCACCAGGTAGAAACAAGGTGCTGGGCTGGATAAAACAAGGTGGAGGGCTGGATTCAGACTGTGGGCCCTGTGTTGGCCACCTGTGCAGTAGACAGTTAGAGAGGGTCCTGGTTTCCCCAGACAGCATCCAGAACATCCTGCAGACAGACCACAGTAGAGGGATGAGTGAGTGGGCAGGACCCACTGTCCTTTCTAATGAACCAGCGAACTTCAGAGGGGTTTGGAGAGAAAGGGTATTGCTCTAGCAGATAGAGCCATCTGTTTGACCAATAACTCTGGCTACCTCGACACCATTCACTTACACATTTGGTTCCCAAGATCATTAGCAGAGCTGGACTTCTGCCTGGAAACTTGCCTGGAATGTATGTAGCTGGTACCAGTTGACACAGATGAAACGTCCTTTGACACCGACCAATAGCACATTCCAAAGCAGTAGATAAAGAAAGTGAACTAAGGGGCCAGATGGACACAGGAAAGGAGTTCTCTCCTTCCTCGTCCTCCCAAGTTCTCCGACCTCCACTGTCATGCGTCCAGCTTACGCTTGTGCTCACTCTCTTCTGAGTTAACTTACTGTTTCCCAGTGGAAATGGCAGATATTTCAAACTAGCATTTGTTTATTGTTGGGTATGCATTGTCATCTTTAAAACGTTTCATGTAGAAGAAAAGTGTGGTGGATTTCAAATTACTTTCTCATGTGAAGGTGCTATAGGGTCACACGAAGAAAAGGTTCTTCTGTCTTTAAAAAATACACAAACCCAGGGCCCATGAGATGCAGAGACAGCCGCCTTCACCCTGGGCCACCCACAGCTCCGTGTGCGAGTGCCCGTATTTACAGGCATGGAGGTCTTTAAAGATCATTGAGGAACGTGGAAGTGGGTGATTTGATTAAAAACAGCCTACTTGGAAGCTGTGACCAATATGCTAACATGTGAAAGTCGCTTGTGCACAAGCCTGCTGATGCGGAAGAGGCACCCGTGCTCAGAGGCGGGTTTGCGTGCGTCATTCACTGCGCCCAGCAGCCCTCCTGACCCGAATCCAGCTGTGTGTGTGCAACTGATATTTGTCATGCCTCCTTATGGGGTCATGCTGGGACACGGATTCTGCGCCGTCATTATTTCATGTGTTTATTGAGTTACAGAAGACTTCCTAGAAGATCAAGTTATTTATAAAAATAGAATAACAGATGCCGTCTTGAAAATTCAAAGAGAATAGGCAGGAAAAAAACTGAAACTGAATTCTAAAATGAAGTTAGCAGTATTTGCTCTGAGTGACTCACTGATGCTAAGTCTATGACAGCCCCCAGCTCTGGGGAGGTGGTCTCATCCATAGGCACCAGGCACTGGTCCATGTGGAGGGAGGTGGTCTCTGACCCAGAAGGCGGCTGCCTGAGTGGCACTTCACCGTAAGGTATTTCACTAAAGCCAAATGCTCTTGTTGAAAATTTGCATTTTCCAAAGGAAACTTGAAATAACCAAAGCCAAAATGTTACTACTTTTTTAATATGGAGGGGAAAGTTATTTTATTTAGGAACTACTGATGACGGTTGACAAATAGTGGCATTGAATCTTGAACAAATGGTGCCAGGAAACCTTGTCTAAAATGTTGAGTGACAGCCGTAAAGCTCCTCTCCTCTCCCAGCAGCACCGACAGCCCTCCTCAAAGATGTGCCCCGTGAGGGCAGCCCTGGGCCGGGGAAGCACAGGTAACGGTTGGGTAGCTGAGTCTTCTGATTTGGCTGATTGCAGCTGCCTGCTTGGTTCCAATTGGCAGTCAGGGAAAGCAGCAAAGCAGCACAAGTGTGGCCCCTGGTTCGCTACCAAACATGCCTCGCGCTGCCCTCAGAGTCCTCAGAAAGCATGGAAGCTTGTGTGGCTTTTGACTCTATCATGAGCTGCAATTAAGACATTTCCCCAGAGCTCTGTCTTTGAAAGCAGACAGACACTTGGCGCCTCCACGTGCTGTGTGAATGATCTTTGTCCGGGAGGGTTTCTTAACGATGGACAGTTAACAGAAGGACAGAGAATGGATCAACTCAGTTGGAACAGCTTTAAGGTGGTGGAGACAGAGGACTTAAGGAGAGGGTGTGAAAAGCCCGAGTGCAGCCAAGATGTCTTTGCAATCCCCATGCGGACACACCAATTATAATTTATAAAGCCACAGGGCCGAGAGAGCACATGCAAGAAATGGGAGAAAACCTGAGAGCAATAGGAAGCAACCGAAGAGGCTCCAAAGGCAGACGCATCACAGCCAAGGGGCTGAAACCCCGAGTTTCATCATGAGGAGGCATCATTGACATGGTTTAACATGAACTAAAAGGCAGTAATTTTATGGACTCTGAAAAACGGAAGCATCTCCATAGTTGAGACAGAACAATTCCTATAAGCTTAACATTGTTTTATATGAACAACGCTTTGTATTAATAATAGGGTTTGTTTTTATTTTGTAATTGTCTTAGACATAATGGGATTGTTTCAGGAGCAACCTTAGTATAAAATAGTTCTGGGCTCCTACAAGTGAGAGTAAGTCAGACTACCAGGGCACAGCACAGCCTGGAGGCACAGGGACGTGGCAGGGCCAACTGCAGGGCTGGGGTGAGGTCGCTTTTGTTTCCCACCCAGGAGGCATCACCAGCTTCCCTCTCCGTCCACCGCTGATTTATCCTGAGAACGTTCACAAGAGTCCGAAATGGCTCTGAAAATCAGACCCATTTGGGAACTCGAAGAATGGCACTGGTCGTTTTGCTCAGAAATCTTTGAACGGCAGGGTGGGAGCTGGCGCAACCTCAGGATGGTCATGGCCCCCCCCTGGAGCATGGGACCCAATCCCTCCTGCCCGTCCTTACTTGGATTTGCATTTGCTCCCTCCTGGGAAGGTAGAGATTCTGAAAAGACATTTGCAAAGGCTTTGCGGCAAAAGAAAAATGCTTGTTCTAGACATTGAATTGTCAAATTGCTGAATTATGTCACACACACACACACACACACACACACACACACACACACACACACAATGAAAGCCAGGTCAGGGGGAAGAATGATAATCAGGAAAGCCAATAAGGAAGCAAGAACCAACAGGGGTCAGTGGGAAACCTCCAGCACAAATAAAAAGGACTCTGTACATGCAAACTGTAGATGGGAAATAATGGCAGCTGCTTTCTGCACAGATGTGGCCCTCCTCTCCCAGGGAGGTGGCATCACCCCTCACTGTAGGTTTCCTTGTCACCTCCCAGCTGGTCCGTGGGGAACTGGAGCACCTGCAGCAGGACATGCGGTGGTGGAACACAGAGCCGGGTGGTCCGGTGCATACGGCGGGCCCACTACAGATCAGAGCAGGTCTTGGACAGCCTGTGTTCCCAGCCTGCGCCCTCCAGCCGACAGGCCTGCCACCCCCAGAGCTGCCCTCCCACGTGGAGCACCGGGCCCTGGGCAGAGGTAACTTGGGCAGGGATGGTGTAGAGGGTGGTATCTGGGCCACTCATGTGGAGTACAGAGCTGTGTTCTAACCAGGCCTTGCAGAGTCTGCGACCCGGGGTCCCCCAACAAGATCTGACCCATGTTGCTGGGATCTGATGCTTACTCTTCCTGTGCAGTGCTCAAGGACCTGTGGGAAAGGATGGAGGAAGAGGTCCGTGGCCTGTGAGAGCACTAACCCCTCAGCCAGGATGCAGGTGCTGCCTGACGCCCTCTGTAGCTCGGAGCCCAAGCCAAGGACTCATGAGGCCTGTCCACTTAAGCGCTGTCACAAGCACAAGAAGCTGCAGTGGCTGGTGTCCGCCTGGTCTCAGGTGGGTGTGCCTGGTCTCAGATACATGTGTCTGGTCCGGACATAAGTAGCTCCGCCACCTCTCTCCTTGGGGCTGCATGTCCTCACCTGGTTTCACTGCTTCTTTCTCCTCCTCCTCTCCCCTTTCTCCTCTACCTTGGCCCATCTTCCCCATTCAGGCCACCATCTGGGCTTCAGCCAACCTCAAGGCACTCCACTCCCACAAATGTCTTTCAGCTTCCAGATCATGTTCTTGAGTAGCCCACTCAAGGGCATCTGCAAGGCCATCATGCAGTGGGCACTGAGATGAGGATGAGTGGATGAGCAGGGTACAAGTGTGAGAGCAGGGGACATTCATCATGTCGACAGTGGGGTCCTGGGGACCCACCTAACCCCAGAACAGCTGCAGCCATTTGCCAGAAAGTGCTTATGTAACACAGAACAAGAGGAGAATGCATTATCTTGGAAAATCAGAGAACCCGTTTCCTGAGACCAGTGTTCACAGGCAGTTCTTGCATTTGGGGAAGAAAGCACTCATGTTGGGTTTGCTGGCATCAATGCCCTGTGCAGCTGAAGGACAGGACGCCCCCTCATTTGCACTGTGTGGGGACTGCCCTGGCCTTGCTATGCTGGAACTAACAGGAGTTCGTAGTGATCCGGACTTTATAACTAGCTTTGGCCCAATGGCAGGATGGTACAGCCTGTGAGGGTGCAGATGGAGCTGCTGCCTCTGTCCAGCACAACCTCCCACACCAGGGAGGGAACCTCGGGACACGTGCAGGGGCTGCCTGTGGGGCACGGCAGAAGCTCCTTAACTGGGTTGTGGCGTGCACCAACTTGGAGGGGGAGGTGTCAGTAAAACCCAAAAGGACACCGGAAAGCGAACGCAGCACAGAATGACACTAGCATCCTGCCAGTGGAAACCCAGGGGGACGGGCGTTGAGAGGCCTCCCCCCAGGCCCAGAACTGGCTGTCTGTTTTTCCACAGCACCTGTGCAAAGAAAGCCCCAGACTCCCTGACCTCAGGCTCCTCAGGGACAGGCAGAAGGCCTCAGTCCGGCCCACACCAGGAATGGTGCCTTGGACAGGGTGTGACATGAATCAGTCAGTGAAGGGGTGGCTTGCCAGCCAGGGCTTTTAACTCCTTTTAGACACTGTTTCATTTTGCCACTGAAATGTAAAAACATGGTCGCTCACTGAAGCAAGCCTGCCATGGCTAAGGAAAAACTCCGGGTTCTCTGTCCTGGGACACAGGAGTATCAGTTATCTCCTAGGATCAAATGTCACCGTTCTTAGAAGGCGGAGTCCATAGGAAGGAAGTGACTTGGGCTGCACAGTCTGTGGGTGGTGTCCAGGTGGGGAGTCCTCTCCCTGAATATTTAACATAACACACACACACACACACACACACACACACACACACACACACACAGCTTCTCTCTTAGGCTGGGCCGCAGCCAGAGACTGAGAGCAGTCCCCCAGCTCTGTCTCCGTACTGGCCTCAGGACACCCAGAAAGCACACCTATAAGCCACACCTAAGCGTGAGAGTGTGAGGCCAGAACCTGGACCGGTGTGGCCACCCTGGCTGCACTGCTTATACAGCCCGCAGACACTGCAGAACAGAGGGAATCCCCATCAGGCTGAGCACCAACCACTACTCCAGCACACGCCTGCACCTTCAGACTCTGCGACCCCTGGTACAACAGTGGGTCTTGTCCTTCTGTGACCTTCCTGTGTGTCTCTGCTGGCCCAGTGGTTCATCCAGGACCCATTCGGCATGTGGCAGGGCCTCCCACATCAGTGACAGCTGTGGCTAGAAGTGCACCTCCATGGGGACAAATGTATTAGCTGGTCGTGTGTGCTTGCTCTCTTCACAGGGAGCTCAGAGCTTTCTGGAGAAGATTTGTGAGCCCTGGGTTTTCTCTGCCCCTGCTTTAGGGTTGAGCTTCACACTGCTATTGGATGGTGTTAACACACGGAGCTCTGGGGTTCGCCTCATGTCCTGCATATTAAATTTCAGTGCATTCTCATATCAGTGACAGCCCAACATTTTGATTTCCCAGTGACTGATGGCTTTAGAAATACTTCCTTCATGGTTTGTGATTGCCTTGCCCCCACTTATGGCCCCAAATGCTAGGCCACTATGGCCTCATGACCTTCCTTTTTTAGTGAGAGTCTGTAATGCCTTTGAAATGCCAATAAACTTCATTGAATGTTTACACTCATGTAAATGTTCAAGCTGATCTAATCAGGAGATAGTTTGGCTCAACGATTTTGTAAAACCAACAGCCACCACTGAAGAAGTATTTTTCACTCACGTCTTTTGTTTTCTTTTGTTTTTAGTGTTCTGTTACATGTGAAAGGGGAACACAGAAGAGATTCTTAAAATGTGCTGAAAAGTACATTTCTGGGAAGTACCGGGAGCTGACCTCAAAGAAGTGCTTGCACTTGCCACAGCCCGACCTGGAGCTGGAACGTGCCTGTGCCCTGTTCCCCTGCCCCAAACATGCCTTGTTTGCTGCTACAGGCCCTCCGAGGGCCAGCTGGTTTACCTCGCCCTGGTCTCAGGTAGGGGCCCTGCTCCAAACCTTGGTAGCTGGTCAGGCGGGGAGTTTCTGGATGTCCAAGCCAAGTTTTTCCTGACCTGCACTTCCAAAGTGTGTGCAAGTGCCTGTGTTTCTGCGTGTGCTTATGGCTTTCTCATGAGGGTAGTCTCCAAAAGTTATGGAATCTTTTAGGACACGTGTGCTTTGTTCTAAATTGACACCCAATTAAGCATTGGAAAATATAATGCCTTTTGGCTGGGCAAGATTCCCTAGAGATGAGTGTATGGGGAAAATTAGGAATAAGCAGGTTGCTGTGAGATTCTACTAGGTGTATATGAACTGAGTGCAGACAGGGTCTGAGACACCCTGGAATTGCTGGGCCCTGCGTGGGCCCTCAGACTAGGGCAGCCCAGGCCCAGAGAGGTCCTCGGGATTGGTTTTAGGGCCTTCGATGTGTCCATGTCCCTCCTTCTTCCACACTCCCTTCAACTCTAAGAAGAATTTTGCCATTACTGTTGTTAACTCACCCTCCTTCTTTGCCCTTATTTTCTGCTTTGGACTCCCGGCAGCCCTCACACTGTGCTCCTTCCCTTCTCAACCTGTGGGTCTGCTCCTCTGCCCTTAGTTTCTGATTCCTCTCCGCCCCAGGGCCACATTCTCACTCCTCTGGCTCCTGCTGCCATTTCTGCTCTCACTCAGTGGAGATGACCCTCCCCGGAGAGGTGCAAGGTGCTGACCCTTTGTAACCAGTTCCAGCTGGCCAGACCTGGAGCACCCGCACTTCTCGCTTCTACCCAGGAGGGGGAGCTTGGCCTTAATCTGTCCCTGCAGGGAGGGGAAGGGAACATTATCTGATTTTCTAATCTGTTAGCCTGGAGAGCCAGCCTCCTTCCACTTTGCACAGTGGAGGCCCCATCTCCGACTTTCTCCTTCTTTCTGAAGAAATGGAGGTGGAGGTAGAGTGATGTATGTGGTGGTGACCAGCCTGCGTGCCCCTCTCTGCCAGGCCCATCTTGCAGAGGATCCTCAGACTTACACTCTCAACTCCTTGGACAGTTCGCCTGGATTCTCTGCTGGGAGCCTCCCTGACATGTGCTGCAATAAAGGCCATAACAATGGTTAATGCCTGCTGGGAGCCACCCCTTCCCACCGCTGGCACTGTGCTAGGCATTGTGGGGCTCCTCACTCATTTATTCCTCCTGGCAGCACCATTATCACCCCTATTTTATGGATGAAGAAACTGAGGCACAGAGAAGCTAATGAGAGGCAGAATTTGGCCCTCTCAGTGGGGCTCCTACGTGTCATGTGATTTCAGCCTATCTATGGCCCTGACAACTCAGCCTGGGCCCCAGGGGTCCCCTACTCTGTCCCACCCTCTGCCCTGGGCAGCAGAACACAGACCAAGTCAGAGCCCATGGTCATCATGGGCACATGGGTAGAGTGTGGGCTTTCAAGAGTCAAATTAAAATGATGTTATGCACAGCCACAAACTTGTGGTTTCCCACCTTGTAAACGCCTGGCCCTCGGCATCCTGAACCGTGAGGGTGGTTCATGGTCACTTGTGAGAGCAGCTCCAGGAAACTAACACAGGGGTTATTTGTGTCCTCCTCCAATTGTGTTTTCCTCAGACTCCCCCAGCCCCCAGAAAGGGAGATTCAGCAGGGAAGAGCTGTCCTGGCCCTGGGCTGTGAGGACCACAGGCAGGTAAACAGTCGGAGCTGAATCTGACGTTACCATGGCACCTGCCACCACCAGGATTTCTCTAGCAGGAAAAATGTGAGGCTCGGAGGGAAGACCTCAAGGCACTGTGCATCACAGTCCCCAGATGCCAGCGGTGGCCTAGAGATGGCGTGGTGTTGGCCCTTCCACTCTTGGCTTTGCTGATTGCCAACAGGCAGGGGTCGTTCTGGCTCTGTATCCACTCTTCCTGCTCCTGCAGGAGTCCACCCACACATACTCACCAGCAATCTGCTCACGTCAACCCGAGTCTGCATGGGAAACTGAAATGAACAAATGTGACAGCAAAAATCACTCAGCTATGATCTTTAAGTCCAAAGGAAACAAACAGAAATATTTATCAAAACCAATGTAATCCATCATGGGATCCTTTTAATATTACCTAAACTTCTACTAGCATAAAATCAGTTCAAAATCCCCTCTAATAATGCCTCCCCCACCCACATCATTGGGTCAGAGGTCTGGCCATGTCTCTGTGAGCCCAGGGTTGGCTATATATTCACCAGACTCTTAAGAAATTGTGATGTTCCAGTCTGGCCACAGTCCTTCTTCTGTTCCGTAACCATAATTCCTGGTCCCAATCTCTGAGCTCTGCAGAAGGAGCTATTCCCTCAGTCCACGGGGAGGAAGAGCTACACCTTCTGTGGACCTTATATACTGACCTTGGCCTATGTTCCAGCTCCACTGTGATTCTTGTTGTCTACAAATCTGACATAGCTTTTTCATTTAGACGTATATGGACTCCTCCCCTAAAGATATTCAGATTAGAAATTGTTTCATTTAAATTATTAGCGCAAAGGACATTTCAACTATATCCTTTCAAGGATTTCCTATTGTAAATTGACAAAAAGCATCAGTGGTTACAGACAGTTCCCTTTCATTGTCTTCTGAGTGCAGTCTGTCCAACAAGACGAAGCAATGGAGGAGCTAAGGGGTGGAGTTGAGTCACCGCTTTGCTTCCTCTGTCCCTAGAGAAGTATGGGCAGGAGACAGACAGAAGTGGCTCCCCAAGACTGTTGTCTCTCTGTCAGTGGGGGCACTGGGGCCCCTGAAACCAGTTCCCTACCCTCTAGCTGGCTGGCCACTCTGCTCAATTCAAAGTCTCCAGGCAAATATACAAAGAGGAAAACAAGATTTATCAGTATTGAATTTAAGCCAAAATCAAAAAACCTAATACATGTCTGTAATAACTTTTATCAGTCTGAAATACTCAATTTTTTGACTAAGCCATTTTTATCACATGCTGCCTGAAGTTTTTAATCCAATGTGATTCATCTAGTATGTTCTGAGACTTTAACTTTTGGGGAGTGGCACCTCAGAGGGAGGGCCGTGTTTGCCTTAAACACCTGCAGCCAGTGCCCTCAGACTGGGGGAAACTGCCAGGCCATATGCATGGCCAGTGCCTGGCTGAACTTTGCCCCCAGGCAGGTTTATTCTTGTAACAGTGTAAAGATTGTGGTTCTTTTGTTTGATCTGCAGGGTTTCTGTTGATTTAAATGGCATTGCTTATCATCCAATTTAATGGATTGTCACCTGGTAGGACTGATTTAAATTATATGGGTCATTTGGGCTTAGGGGAGGGAGGTTCACATTCTAATAGGGTCTGGGAATGGTTTAAGTGAGAACACCTGTTGGACTGTCTGTTTGACTAAAGCAAAACAGGGACCACCAGGGCAACACACAAGAAGTTTCAGTCCCTTGACAAGACGACTTGTTAAAATGTCTGCAGTCATGACAAATATGGACTCTATGTACCACCGCTCTTAAATTTAGACATAACTGAAGTCGGTCCTGAAAAGAAAAAGAAAAAACGTGGGCATTTGCTCGTGTAATTCTGACATGGAGAGCACTGGCCGGACTCACAGCACCAGGAGCCTCCTGGTTAGATATTCCGTGTCAACAATGATGAGTGGCATCATTTCAACACCAACAGGAGTCTTCAACTTGGGGTGCAGGGAAGAAGGAACTTTATTCAGTGCAAACAGCTCAGCTGTAATATAGTTCAATTATGAAGCAGCACCGCTGTGAGGTGACCCTGGGCCCAAGCCCCCCATTGGCTAGACAGCTCTGCTCTGCTCTGCTCTGCAATTCCTGCTGGTCTCTCTGGTCTTGTGAAACATCTTTTGTGTTTCATCTTCAGTATCTCAGCTCCAGCCAGGCAGACTTCAGTCTGCAGTGGAAAAGAAAACTTCATTCCTGATCCAGAGAAGAGCTGACTTATAAGGCAGAAGTCCCTGCCGGCGGCTCCTAATTGGTCTGACCTCATGCAAATGAGTCTCCAAATTATCACATTTTGATTGGTCAGAATGAAGCCACTCTGATTGGTCAGTGAAAATGTGGGTGGAGGATATAGCTGCATAGCTCCAATTGGACAGGGAAAACCTTGGTTCTATTGATTGAAATACAATTCCAGGAACTCCTTTATAAGGGCTGGCTCAAGGGGCAGGAACACAGTGCAGGTAGGCAGTTCAGTGCAGGTTTCTCTCTGAAGTGTGCTTTGCAGGAGAGACCTCTGTGTAGAAACACTTGCTAACCCCTGTTTTTAATATTGAGCCCAGTTAGTCACCCAGAGTCCTTCTTGGTAGGCATCCTTTTTCTCAGGATCCATAGCAAGTCTCACACTCCGGCCCAAATGTGTGGAAACTTGAGATTTCGGAGTGGGTTCTAGCATTATTTTAACTACTCCTGCAAATGGCTTGAATGCACATTCAAGTTTGCACACTGCTAATGTGGAGGTGAAGCCAACAGCAAGGGGGTCTGGACAGATGGTGCCAGCAGCTGTCACCGTGTAGGTCCATGAGAAGGTGCAGGTACCAGTTATAATCACCACACAGCACGCTGGCCTCCTCTGTCCTGACATCAGGAGTCTGAAGTCGTTATGCTTGTGACACTAATTAACAAAATCTGTATGTTTTTCTTCCTGAAAATAAAATTGAAGAAGTTTTTTTTTCAAATTTCCTTTTCTTGCATCTTCTGCTATATCTCCAGCTCTATCGGTGCAAAGTATTTTCAAAATCTGTAGCTTAATGACAATTTTAATTTTATACAAAATGCAAATGTTTCATCATTTGGAGGCTTTTTCCCAAAGTGTTAAATTTATCATGAGGAATTTTTAAACTCTAGACCAGTGTTTCTCACTTCTGAATCATCTAGAGACTGCTCTGGGCAGAGTTCAGGGCAGGCAGGGACTCCAGGGGTCAACACTGCTAACAGACCCCACGCTGCTGCCTGTGTTGTGGTCTCTGAGTAGCACCATTCTGTAAGTACCTGTGGAAGGGGCAAGTGGCTTGTATTCGCCCTTCAGAATCCAGTGCCCCAGAACAGTGCCTGCTAACGGCAAGCAGATGATTTCTATGTGTAAATAAATGTATCAATGACAAAAAGAACCAGACCACACAGTAATAACATGGGCACTATTTCTGTAATAACAAACAATGGCCAGCTATCCTGATTTCTAACAGATATATTGCCCTTAGCCAGAATGGAATTCTTCCCTAGCTTCTAATTATGAAAGAAATTCAACTCATGAGGTAGAGGCCTTGCAGAGGTGGATGTGAACCGGGAGCAGATGAGGCATCTTACCTGCCAAAGTGAGAGGCAACGAGCCTTTATTTGAGACCAATAAGCATAGCTATTTGAGAACAACTGATTCAGGCAGAAGCCCAAATTGTGTTTCAATTAAAAGGTGAAGTCAGGGGGTATTTATGAGAAAGGGAAGGGGACCACTTGCATCAACAGAAGGAAGGCATTTCTATAGGTGCAATAACAAGACGGTGACAGTAATTCTAAATAATGTTTTTAATTTTTATACCAGTATTCTTCAGCTCAGTAAGACCTATTTTATGTTTATCTTTACAAACAGTTCTTTGGGGCAAAGGTTGCTTAGGCCCACTCCAAGGGGCTATTTTAACATTCCAAAGATTGGAGGCATGAGACGCGCAAGACAGTTCCTCTGGCATAGCAGCTGTAGCCCTGTTCTAAAGTGACATTACTCATTTAGTTAGTTACTTCATTATTCAACAGTCCCAACCCACAGCCGATTTTAAGAGCCATGCTGGGAGGCTCTGATTGCAGCAGGTCAGGAGTGAGCAACGGGGAAGCGGCTGGCTGCTCACTCACAGACTGATTGGTGCTGCAGGAAACCAGCCCCGGGTGGCAGCCTCAACGTGCTCCCATGGAGTTCTGCTCCACTCTCCTGTAAACTGGGCAAGCATCCTGAGTAATGTCTGTCCCCGGTACTGAACAGCTTCATTCTTGCCTTATAAAGCAACTGCTTAGCTTCATTCTTGCCTTACAAAGCAACTGCTTAGCTTACCCACTGTACAGCAGGACATCCAAAATATTATCTGACCCCTTCTTCCTGAAAGTGCTCCTTAATTGCCTATGTTCTTGACCTTGTTGAACTGGTAGCTTTTTTAAAGCACAACTGACATAATTCAGTCTAGAGTTTTAGTTGCTTTCTTTTGGACACATGGAGTGCAACAGTTTGGGGTTCGTCCTTCTTATCGCTCATCTCCCCATTTCTTCCCTGCAGTGGATCTGAGATGACCTAGCCTCATATTCTGAATTTGTGCACCCAGCCAGCTAGTGGAAGATGCTCCAGCTGTGCCACTGCATTCTCTAGCTCTGCTGTGCCATTGTGCCCTAGGGTACCAGGCCTTGGTCTCAGAGGATAACACCCTTGGGAGGATGTGAATGTCTTAGCAAAATGCACCCAAGAAACTGGTGTTGCCATTTCCAGGCACCCAGAGTCTGTGAACTTGGGGTCTAAAAGGAGCTTACTGTTTTTAAGCCTCTGTGGGAGTTGACCTGTCAGGAGCACCAGAAGGGATGGTTTGGTGATGGCATCTATGAAGGACACTGTTTCCTTCATGCCAGACCTGCAGCCCAGACAGGTCCAGGGAACAATGCTGTATCTCCAGATCTGTGCCTGTTTCCTTGTATCCGTGAGACTGTGAATGGATGAAGAACATTCTACACTTCTGAGCACTTTCCCCCTCTGTTCCTACCTGGGATTAATACAGATTCTGGTCAGCCACCCACCATTATAGAGAGAGTCCGGGTGGAAGAGGGGAGTGCCCTGAGAACCGAGCAGCCCTGGGTGACTCCCATGCGTGTGTTCCTCACAGTGCACAGCCAGCTGTGGGGGTGGCGTGCAGACCAGGTCCGTGCAGTGCCTGGCAGGGGGCCGGCCAGCTGTGGGCTGCTTCGTTCACCGGAAGCCCGAAGCCTCCCTGGCCTGCAACACTCACTTCTGCCCTGTCGCAGAGAAGCAAGGTGAGGAGGGCTCCTGGCCTGGGAGACCTAGGCATGCCGGGGTGGGGTTGCCAAGTTTCTGGAGCAGATCCTTAGAGGGCCTGGAGTAGTCAGTATGCCCAGTGGTTATCAGAGAGCCCTAGAGTGCAGAAGTTCAGGTCTCTCCTCTGTTATACCTTTTCCCTCTTTTTATCCCCTTCTCCAGTTTTCCCATGAAGCAGCCCTCATTTCTCTGGCCTCCCCAGAAATGGCATCAATGGTGGTAAATTTTAAGTCTAGCTTTAAAAGCCTGATATCTTTGCCTACTTCAGTGCCATTCATTTTATTTAGAAATGAGTTGAACAAAGCCTGCCTCACCCACAGAGTGCTCTTAAGTGCCACCCCTTTGCACCTGTGTACAGACCCTCAAATGCCTTAGCAGAGACCAATGGCCTGTCTGCAGGCTTCTCTGAGAAGATGAAGCTGGGGAGAGCAACCAGACTGGCTCAGTCAGAGAATTAGAGTTCAAACTTTCATCCTCAGAGGGCCCATTGTCTTGGGTAGATGAGCGGTGGAGTAGGAGGAATTAACACAAAGAGAAGGGAGTTTTAATTTCGTTTTTTTTTTTTTATAAGGAATCTTTTTTTTTTAATTTTATTTATTTATATATCTTTAGATGGGAAGGAGAGAGGGAGAGAAACATCACTGTATGGTTGCCTTTTTGTGCGTCCCCTGCTGGTAGTTAGCCTGCAAGGAACCGGCCTGCAACCCAGGCATGTGCCCTGGCTGGGAATCGAACCGCGATCATCTGGTTCGCAGGCCCGTGCTCAATCCACTGAGCTACGCCAGCCAGGGCCCTAATTTCGTTTTGCAGGTGCCTTCTAAGAAGAGCCTTATAAAAATGGCAGGTTTCGCATGGCCCGGTTTGTCCTGAAGAGCTCCTCACCCTCAGCAGCTTCAAAACAATGACAACTTTATCGTGATTGGCCAGTGGAGTTATTAGCTTTTGGCATTGGACATGGCCTGGGGACATTGACTGACATTGAATTTGCTTGTTTTCAGAGGCCTTCTGCAAAGACCACTTGCACTGGTGCCCCCTGGTGCCCCGGCATGGAATGTGCAGCCACCAGTTCTATGGCCAGCAGTGCTGTGAGACTTGCTCCAAGTCCAACCTGTGAGTCAGTTGGGCCGCTTCCCAGGGCCGAGAAAAATACCTATCTCAGCACCAATGAGCTGTCCAGTCTGTATGGATGGAATGCGTCCAACGAACATGGAATCTGCAAGAAGAAACACTCAGCAATCTGTGCACACACGCGCATGTCCGGGTATGTGCACGTACTGTGCATGTCCGGGTATGTGCACGTACCTGTGTACACAGAAGCACATGCTCTCCTGCTGGGTGGAAGCCTGGTGGCAGGCAGCAGGGCCCGCTCTGCGGAACAGGAGCAGTGCTCACCAGCATTTGGATTTCAGCTCAATCGAGTCAGAAAGACAGGTGGGGCTGAAGTTGCCAAATGCTAAATGTTCGGTGCTTTTTAAATAGAAGAAAGGCCGCAGCATTAGTAATAAGTGCAAAAATATCTGCCCCTAAGTGTGCTGACCTTGCTCCCACCTGGAAGGCTTCCTGCCAGGAATAACCAGCCTCTGACCAGGAGAAGCAGGAAGCTTGGACAGCTCCGGCTGTGTTCCCAGGGCCCCCTCTTCCTCCCCCAGCAGCAGAGTTTTCCTTCTCAAGGACTTGGTGCTGTGACAAGAGCTGGGCATAGTTTCTAAGGGGCACCTGCCTGCCGGGAGAGGTTGGACCCTGTCCTGATTTGAGACTTTGCCTCTGGAAATTGGAAAAAATGAAATTCCTGCTAAGGTGCTTCATGCCTCTCAGACTCATGTGCTGGAGGATAGGATTTTATATTTTACGTTTTCTCTTTCTCAGTTATTTACAAGTGAGTGTTTCTATTTAAACCTATTCCTTCATGCTTCTCTTTTCTTAATGACTGAGTTACAGGTTATGCCAGAAGGAGAGAACCGCAGCCTACACCAGGACCTCACTGTCCTGAGTGGGGGTGTGGATGGTCCTTGTGCAAGGGACATGCCAACACAATAACCTTAGAACCTGTTTAATTGTTGTGTATTGTGGGGATGTTGAATTTCTCTTTCGTAAGTGTGGGCTGCTTTTGTGAGACCCATTCAGAGAGAAAGCACTGATTTCCTGGGATGGAGTTGTCCAGTGGACCTCTCGAATCTCCATCAGCATGGAGCTGCTTTCATTCTGCTTCCCCACATGCAGCTCCTTTCGGAATGGGTGCCTGGATATTTATATTTGCTGAAGTTTTATAATAAAGTTTATATCGTACAGCGTCATTCTGAACTGCTCATGATTCTTCACAAGGTTCGCATCTCGTGCATAGACTGGGAAGCTGTCTCAGAGCAATGGGGCTCTAGAACCTAGTAGAAAGTTCTGGAACTTGTCTGAAAAAGCCCAAAATAAGGAGGCTGCAGGGAAGACAGCTGGGCTGGTGACCAGAATGGTGGAAGCCAGTATGGGGGTGGGCAGTGCCCCTGGGACCATGCAGCATGGTGACCCCTTTTCTTCCCCTTCCCCTGCAATCTGAGAGGTTCAGGTGAGGCCTCTCGGGATGATGTCATTATTGATTAAAAGGCCCTGACCCCATGGTCCCTCCTTTTTTATTAGTCAGAGTTCTCTAGAGAAACAAAACAAATAGGCTATATATGGAGAGAGGAGAGAATTGGCTCATGTGATTATGAGGCCTGACCTGTCCAAAATCTGTAAGGCGGGTGGCAGTGTGTGCACTGACTGTGGGCTGGGTGGAGTCACCTGTCCAGGCTCACTGCCCCGGGGCTCCAGAAGTGGCTCCCAGGCAAGAGGCCCATGTAGTGGCTAGAGCTGCCTGCTCCCAGATCCAGAATTCCACTCTGCCCACTCCCAGTGCTCTGGAAATATCTGGCCAGTGGGGAATCACTTTTCATTAGAAGTGATGGGATTGGGTTTCTTCTCAACCTCACTTAGTTTCTCTTAAAAACGGTTGCCCCTGATAGAATACACACGTGCCCACACACGTGCACACACATGTGCTGGGCCCTGACCTGCCTCAGCTAAATCAACCCTGCACCCTCCAAGGGACAGCACATCCTCAGGCCTCCCTACCTCTGAGAAAGTGAGGCCACACAGGCAGGCAATATGCTCTAGGTCCCACCTCGTACGGTGGGGACAGGACCTAATGCCAGCTACTGAACTCCAGTGCCCCCTACCCTGATTCTCTGTCATAGAAAGGATTAATTCCAGGGGCCCCAGCTTAGGACAAGAAAGGACACATCTTCCATCAAAGACAGATGTGCCCTCCTCACCTTCCCTGAGGCTACACCCAGCGTCGCTGGGAAATCTCACATTGCATACAGCTCCAGGGTGCAAGGGCTTCTCCAGAAGTTCCCTTTGCATCCAGCCACCATGAGGGACCACACTTCCGATGGGCCACCTCCAGCCCCCTCTGTGGTCCACACTTGGGAAAACAGGAGCCTAGGTTGTTGCAAGGGCCCAAAGGGAGAGCAGACGCCACTCCCCACATGTCTGGCACGTCCTCTGGTCCCACCCTGGCTTCTTTGTCATCGCTCTTTCAGTGAAGGAGGCACAGATACAGAGCAAATGAGCGAATAAGCGACAGTCCCAGCGTCCTCCAGTTAAATGTTTGACTTACGGACCCCACCTGTGGGGAGAAGAGAGGGGTGCTGCTCATTGTCTCCCATTCTGTGCCATCCCATGTTGTTCTCGGGGAGCACAGACTACAATGTTTAAACAGCAAGAACACAGTATTTTTTTGATCTAATATAATACAGAACTGTATTTTTTCTATCTACCGATAGAATTAGCCTAAGTGGTGGTACTAAATCTCTCACTTCACCGTGGACAACATATTTAGTGCCTCGGGCCTCCCGGGTCTGGTTTGTAAAAGGAAGGGGCCGAGGAGGTAGAGACAGCCCTTCACACTCCACCCCTAGTGTTCTGAGCCTGCTTTGAGTTTTCGGCCCATCAGCACCCTTTGACCCAGTTGGAGGCTACCTATGGGGGACCCAAATAAACTCATGGCTGGTTCAGTGATGTCAGGAAGGCCAGGTGTCGCTGGACAGACACCAGCACAGCCAGCTTCTCCTCCTTTTTCTTTCCATCACCCCAGGCTTGAAATGGCCAGTCCCTGAGGCTGCAGGGCAGAGGGCAGAAACCACCCCTGCCTTTCCCCCAACTAGTGCCACTGCTTCCCCAGGGAGGCCCCACTTGAGAAATGGCAGCATTAGTGTGTATACTGCACTTAACCGGAAGGGAGTGAGCCATCCAGAACAGCAACACCATCCACCACGCCTACCACGTGCCAGGCACCGTGCTTTCGACTGTTACCAAACTAAACAAGGCCCTTTCCTTGTGACTCCTGCACTCTGACTGTCTTTACACTAACTACCTGTGTGACCTTGGGCAAGTCACTTTACCTCTCTGGTTGTTGGGTTTTTTATCTGTTAAGAAATTAGGTCATGCAAGTTCCCCCAGATTCTAAGATGCTAACCTTTTTATCTTACTTGCTATTATAAAACTAATACTTTCCTAGAATTCATGAATAAACCCAGAGGGCACATCTAGCTAAGTAGAAAAAGTTATCCTGCTCTGCACTGAAAACCAGACAAAGAAAGCTCTGGGGTTTTAAGGATCATTTTGGTCCGTTGAATTCCTTACACGTACGCTCATACACTCACGGGCCCCAGGTCCTGGCAGAGCAGAACCAACCTATAATTTTCCAAGAGGCCAGGTGAATAGATTCTAGGCCGACTGTTCAGGAGTCTCTAACAGGAGCTGTGCCCCAGCCCAGGTGCCTGCACACTCGCCCTTATAGTGACCTGGCTCCCCTCCCTGGTCAGGTGCCCTGGCAGAGCCTCCTGGGGCTCCCACTGTGTCAGCATCCAGCCCATGACTTACAGTGACAGATCTCCCTTCTTGTGACCTCAGGGGCTTTGATGGCTGGCCCAGGCTCCCCAGCTGGAGACTGAAAACCACAGAGGGTCTATGGTGGGATTACAATTCATAAGAGCTTTAATCTGAAGTCTGGACAGAGACTCAGCCACACCTGTGTGTCCTGGGACCAAGAGACGAGTGAGATTTGTGCCCTGGCTGGAGCCCAGGCCCCATGATCCTGCCAGGTGGACAGCCTGGAGCCTGGGAAGGGTGGAGAAGCTCATTTCTGCCTGTTTTGCTTGTTCATCGGATAGTTGCCCTCTTTTCAGGGGCCAAGGAGAGCAGGCCAGCCTCCCCAGAAAGATGGGGCTCAAACTCTCATGATAGATCTATGTGCCACATTTGTTTCCACCCTTCTCCCGTAGGACTCTGCCCTATAGTCTGAGCCACTAGCTTCCCACATTGCCTTCAAGTGGAAAACCATACCTTCCCATGGGGGCTGTGCAGGTCACAAAGCTGTCCTCTCCCTGAGGATACCTCCTCAGACTGGGCCAAGCTGGTCCATTTGTGTTCTGTAGCGGGGCACACCTGAATATCCCATCACAACATGTGGGCCTGCCCCTGAGGGGAAATGGGACAAATCTCAATGTAGCTGTAACTGTCTCCCTTCATGCTTGAATGAGTGCAATTGTTCTAGAATCTTATTGTGTGACACTTCTGCACCCATCGAGATCACTCCCAGAACCTTGGGTGCCCTAAAGCTCCCTCCTCCAGCACACTGCACGCTATGGAGTAAATTGTATTCTCCTAGGTTTATGTGTTGAAGCCCTAACCCACAGAGTGACTGTATTTGGAGGTAAGGCTTGTAAGGAGAGAGTTGAGATTAAATGAAGTCATATGGTGGGATCCCAGCTGCGTAGAACTGGGGTCTGTAACAGAAAAGACCCCAGAGATAGCTCCCCCCAACACACACCTTCACCTGTGTACATTGTTGGGTGGGAAGAAGGAAATGCATTAAGAAATTGGCAAGAAACTAGCCACGTTATTTTCCACTCTTTTCCTTAATTTCAAAAACATATGCAAAAGAAATTTCTTGTTTATTCTCCCACTTTTAAAAAATCAGTGCTGTATATTTACCCATCCCACTAATCAACTCTTGGCAAATTTAAACGAAGAAAGGAGACACAGCAAGAAGAAAGAAAGAACACTTTTGCTCTCGTTGAAGATCTGTGGTCAAGTAGGCATTGAGGTTCTAGGAATAACCCACCGTTCATCATTGGGAGTCTTGTCGCAACAGAGCAACCTGCATGGATAATTTGAAAGCAAATGCACACAGTTGTTTTAGCTTCATTATCTTAACTTGGGGTACACCATGTGATGACTGCCTATGACAAGTGGCTTTCTTTTCAATCTTGAGAAAAATAAAACCACAGCAAATAAATAAGAAGGGTCATCCCCGCACTATCTCTTTTCTGGTGGCTTTCAGCAGCAGAATAGAATGCCTAAGGCCGTGGCCGCACATTTTAGGTTAATCACATTCTTCTCTCTGTACATGCAGATCGACACCGAGCTCACCTGTGATGCGGTAACGTTACATTCTGGTTTTCCTGACGAAGTCCAAGCTCAGGCATTGTTTTATTTGTTAGCCTTTTATCTGTGCTTGCTATTCTCCTGGCTAAGGGAGGAAGTTTTGATCTTGTTTTTCATTTTTTGCTTTTCTGCAAGACCACGGGGTTGCAGTGCAGATCAGGAGAAAGGGGGTGAGTAGGCTGTGTGAGGAAAATGACACCACTCATGCTGGTGGGTCGCAGGGTGGAGGGCCTCTGTGGAGAACCCCGATCCAGCAGTGGGACAAGGGTACACGCCAGTGATCTGGGCGGCTTTGGAGACCTTTGAAGAAGGTAAGGTCTCCTTTTAGAATCTGAGTGAGAGAAACCATCTTTCTACAATCTCCTCTAAATAATTTTTCCACCTGTTTTCCCAGTTTTCATTATAGTAACAATGCGATTTTGAAATGAGAGCCCCCCCCTTAATATTTCTGCGTGTTTTAGATTCAATTGAGTCAGAGATGTAGAAAAGCCATCGCCCCCATCTCACTCCATGTAGCCCCTCCGAGAAGGTCCTGGCCACCTCCTTTGCTCAGCAGAAGGGTCCTTGCCAGTCTGCCTTCCTCCCTGGGTCCTTCTCTAGATAACCAGGCTCTGCTTACAGACGGGCGCCCTGTTTGGTCTTCAGCCTCAGAAGCATTCTCATGCCAAACTCTTCTTTTCAATTGGCCTAATCTGAGTCACTTCAGGCTACCAGAATACTAGAAGACCCTAGACAGGTCAGCTTCATCATTTCTTTCTCACAGTTCCGAACACTGGAAAGTCCAAAGTGAATGTGCAAACAAATGGACAGCCTGGTAAGAGCTCTCCTCCCTCCTTGAGGACAGCCTCCTTCAAGCGATGTCCTCACGTGGCATAGAGAGCAGGCTCTTTTTCTTCTCATGAGGGAACTAATTCCATCATGAGGGCCCCACCTTCATGACTTCAGCTAAACAGAACGACTTTCCAAAAGCCCCATTCCCGAATACTATCGCATCAAGGATTAAAACTGGAACATGGGAATGTTTAGAAGGGGAACACAGACACTCAGTCCACAGCAGCCCCTGAGACACATCCCCTTGGGCGTCCTGGCAGAATCACCAACTCATCACAACCACATCCAAGTCCGGAGCCTACTCCCAGCTCCACTGCTTCTCTCTGAGGTCAGCTCCACACCTCAGTCATTCATTCTTCCCATCTGTAGTCACCCTGGTATATGGGAGGGGTCCCGCAAACACATTCCCTCTTTCCCACTCACACTAGAACAAGTTGGCTTTAACCTTCAGTCTGAGTGTGATTGGGTCCGACTGACCTCAGAAAGACACGTGTGTAACAGAGGAAGTGGCTTCCATGAGGACAGAACCTCAGTGGAGGCATTTTCTTTTTGGCAAAAAAGGAAAGGACAGAAGTGTCTTCACGCCTTCCACAAACATCATAAACAAATAAAAAAGTACAGAATGGGAGAACAAGCATTACCTTTTAAATAGATCTTAATTTTCTTTCAAGTGAATTTGGTGAGGGAGGGAGGAGTTAATCATTTTCAAGGATAGAGAAAATGTGTAAGTTTGAATCATATTTCTTTGGCAACGATATAACAAATGTAAAGGTAGCTACCAAATGCTAAGTAGTTTAAAAGAGTACCTGAAATTAAATGCAATCAGCAGAATTATGCATCTGCACCCACAAAGCCATGCAACAAGGAGATGGTGAGGAGAAGGCAGAAGCATGGGACAGTGTGTGCTGGATTTGGCTTCCTCCTGAAAAGTAAATACATGAAAGACAAAAGGCTTTGGAAAGTTGAAGCCCTGTAAAATGTACAATACTGTTAGGATAGTGTCATTGTGAGTCAGTATGATTAACTACCACTTTAGAAAGTAATCTCTATGCATACATCTCAGGTCTCCTTAAATCACTCCCCAGTTACTATCTCTGACAAAGAAAAACACAGCTAATCACTGGAGGTACCTTTCTTTTCTTCTCCTCAACCATGACCTCTGGCGAACCATGGCTTCCTCGGCAGTGCGAATGGCAGAAGACACTGAGTCAGCATTCTTGCTTAACACAGAGATGATTCCCAAGTAAAGGGAAAATCCACTCTCCCTGCAGTTTCTTTCCATCTCTGTGTGCCACGGCTCTCTATCCCGGGGGTTATGCTTTGGTTTGGATCACAAGGGGCATTCTTTGAGGATGTTCTCAGATCACGGCCCTCGGGGGGATGCACATCCACTCCCCAGGAACGCAGCCGTCAATGCTTAACGCCAGAAACAGAGTTTGTGGTTTCTCAGGTCACAAAGCCCAAGACATGTTCCATTCCAGGAATCGCCTCTGACTCCTCTTTCTCTCAGCAATCTCTCTTTCACCCAGTTCTGCCCACCCTAAGTCACATGAGATGTGCAAGTTTTAACATGTCCCCTAACATGTGATTGCCAAAGCTAAACATATTGGAGGTTTAGTAAGGGTTTAGATAAATTTATTCAATCCAGTTGATCCATAACTCATATGAGCACCTGCTGTGTGCACAGCATGGTGCTGTCCTTCGAAGGAAAAGGCTAAGTGCACAATTCACCCCAGTCCTGAGCCGCTTTCTAAATTTATGATGGATGTAAGTTTGATACATGCGAAGAAATGAGTATCTAACCTAATAACAGGTATAAATAAACACTGAAATGAATATGTGGAGGTTAAAACTGTAGTGTGGGCATCAGGTGTGGGGTGAGCATGGCAAGAGGAGTCACTGGTCAGATCAGGTGGAACGTGGTGGTGCCTGGCGGAAAGGTGAAGGCCCCCCAGGCGGTGCTACAACGTGGGAAAAAAACAACATATCAAAAGTGTGTCACCATGTGAAACATGGGCACCAGCTCTGTGCACAGCGGGCATGGGCGCACCTTCTCACACAAGCCCTACACGAATGGAGGTGGGGCTGGAGCCAACTCCAGAAGAAAAGCCTTGACCTTGTCAGTCATTGAGAAAAGGCCGACCAATCAGGAAGCTGTCATGCGACTTGAGAAAAATAGCAAGGTAAAACAAGGAGTCCACGCTCAAGGACATAGCAAAAGACTGAGGTAGGAGTGGGTCGTTGGGACGGGAAGAAGCAAATTACCACAGCAGAGAACATAAAGGGGACCACATGAGCCCCCAACTTCCTGAGGGTCTAGGGAGTTGCTCCCAGAGGAACCTCGTGTGACCAGAGAGGACCAAGGGCTGCGCAGGACTGGACACACGTCCCACCCTTTTCCCTCTGGAATTCTCAGTCTCCCGCATTGATTATGTGACTTACTGGTTTCTAAAGAAGTATCAAATTAAATCTCCAAGGTTTCTCTTTAAACTGATGGTGAGTTTTCCTTTAGAAATCAGGGTTTCCCGAGGCTGGCATCGGCACTGAAGGCAGGCTACTTCTGCACCACGAACGACGCTTCTGCCATGGGGGATGGTTAGTCTGCATGTCCCTTGTTCCAAACAGAATGCCAGCTGTACCTCCCATCAGTCATGACAAGCAAGAACATACTGTGCCCTCCCAGTGTCCCCAGGTTAGGGGAACACTGTTCTGCTACGGGAACAATACACATTGCTAACATAAGTTCAGCCTGAGACCAGGTGCCCAGTTTAAGAGGCTCAATTTTCATCTGTTCAGAGGAATGAGGGAGAAGAGGACTGGATTATACATTAGTAATTACCCTTCAGTAATGGAAGTATGCAAAACACTGACTTTAGACAGCCTGAGGATGTACAGAGAAGACCTCGGAGGGCTGTACCCTAGGAGGAGGCACCGGGACTGAGCCTACACGGTAAAGAGAAGGCCAGAGCATTTCAGGGGAGGCACAGGGCTGTTGGAAAGTGAGTGTTTGCTTACAGAGGACACATGAGAATTTTTAAACACAACACATTTGTGTCAATTTTCAAATCCTTTTGAACCTGACAGTTAAAAACAAACAAACAAAATTAAAAATACTCTCTAGTGAAAACCACCCAGCCATCCAGAAAGGACCATAATGGAACTCTGACATTTTTTAAAAAGTAATTAGATGACATTTCAATTTTTAGAAGTTTTTTATTGTTCAATTACAGTTGAACATTTTCTCCCCGTCGCTCTGTCCTGCCCTACCCACCCCCACCTTCCACTATCAATTCTCCTCACCCCCATTGTCTTTGTCCGTGGGTCCTGTTGATTTTTTTTAAACTTTAGCCAAGACAATTCGATGGGAAAAGCATAGACTGTTTAACAAAGAGTTCTGGGACAAGTGGATATCCACATGTGAAAGCATGAAACTGGACCCCCACCTCACACCAAATACAACAATGAATTCAAAATAGATCAAACACCTAAATGTAAGAGTTAAATATTATACAATAGCTGGAAGATATAAATTAGCAAGTTCTTGGATTTGACAATAGTTTCTTAGCTATGACACAGAAAACACAAGCCACCAGAGGATAAGTAGATCAATTAGATGTCAAAAACTTTATGAACATTTGTGTATTAAAGAACACTATCAAGAAAGTAAAAAGACAACCCACAGAATGAGAGAAAATATTTTTAGTTCATGCATTGATAAAGGTCTAATATTCAGAATAAAGAACTCTTAATGACTCAAATAAAGGACTCTTAATAATTCAACTACTCAGCAATAAAAGGACAGATAACCCAATCTAAAAATTGGCAAGAGATTTGAATAGACTCCAAAGAAAGTATACAAATGGCCAGTAAGCACACACACACAAAATGTTAATCATCAGTAGTCATTAGGGAAATGAAAATCAAAACCTTGATGAGCTAGTACTTCCCACTCGAAAGGATGGCTATGATCAAAAAGTTGCAAAATAACAAGTGGCAATGTGGAGAACTTAAAACTTTCAGGCCCTGCTGATAGGAGTTCCAAGTGTTGCAGCCACTGAGTAAAACAGTACGGGACTCCTCAAAGTGCAAAGCAATGAATTGCCACGCAACCCAGCATCTCCACTTCTACGCATATACCCAGAACAACTGAAAACTTGTTTACACGAAAGCTTGNAGTAATTAGATAACATTTCAATTTTTAGAAGTTTTTTATTGTTCAATTACAGTTGAACATTTTCTCCCCGTCACTCTGTCCTGCCCTACCCACCCCCCACTTTCCACTATCAATTCTCCTCACCCCCATTGTCTTTGTCCGTGGGTCCTGTTGACTTTTTTTAAACTTTAGCCAAGACAATTCAATGGGGAAAGCATAGACTGTTTAACAAAGAGTTCTGGGACAAGTGGATATCCACATGTGAAAGCATGAAACTGGACCCCCACCTCACACCAAATACAATAATGAATTCAAAATAGATCAAACACCTAAATGTAAGAGTTAAATATTATACAATAGCTGGAAGATATAAATTAGCAATTGGGTTTGACAATAGTTTCTTAGCTATGACACAGAAAACACAAGCAACCAGAGGATAAGTAGATCAATTAGATGTCAAAAAATTTATGAACATTTGTGTATTAAAGAACACTATCAAGAAAGTAAAAAGACAACCCAAAGAATGAGAGAAAATATTTTTAGTCCATGCATTGATAAAGGTCTAATATTCAGAATAAAGAACTCTTAATGACTCAAATAAAGGACTCTTAATAATTCAACTACTTAGCAATAAAAAGACAGATAACCCAATCTAAAAATTGGCAAAAGATTTGAATAGACTCCAAAGAAAGTATACAAATGGCCAGTAAGCACACACACACAAAATGTTAATCATCAGTAGTCATTAGGGAAGTGAAAATCAAAACCATGATGAGCTAGTACTTCACACTCGAAAGGATGGCTATGATCAAAAAGTTGCAAAATAACAAGTGGCAATGTGGAGAACTTAAAACTTTCAGGCCCTGCTGATAGGAGTTCCAAGTGTTGCAGCCACTGAGTAAAACAGTACGGGACTCCTCAAAGTGCAAAGCAATGAATTGCCACGCAACCCAGCATCTCCACTTCTACGCATATACCCAGAACAACTGAAAACTTGTTTACACGAAAGCTTGTGCATCGATGGTTGTAGCATCATTGTTCATAATAGCCACAACCAGGCTGAAGGACCAACACACTGGGCTTTGGGAAATGGCTTTGGAGCCATCTGCCACAGCCTGGGGTCATCACACTGTCAGAGGCTGTGCTCGTAAGCTAGCCCCTGGCTGTGTTCTCAACCGGAGCTCTCTCCCCACCTCTCAGGGTTTCTGAGAGCGAGAGGTCCCACCAGCATAGATCTCAGACAAGCTCTTACCCAGCCTGGGGAGGAGGAGGTGGGGCTGTGCACCCGTGTTTCCTCCTTGACGTAACAAACCCAGGACCTGAAATAAACGGCTCCAAATTTCCCTTTCACTTTTCCTGGAACGTTTTGGTAGGCCACTTCCCAGAGTTGAGTTTAAAACTCAAGGGCAAACCTGTTACCATGTAGTTTTCTTTTCTTACAAAAGATCTTAAACCATTTCTAGGGCACAACCTTTTTGTTGTTGTTTAATTACTGCCTTTGTCCCCCTTAAGTCTTTAAACAGTCCAACTATATAAAACAAATTTCACTTTGCCTGTTTGACTTGTATTAATACAATTTGTAGTAAAGTTGATTAAGCTTTGCAGCTTTATCTTGGGCCTTCCCTATCCCCTTGAAGGATCTGAGGCCAGAAGAAAAATGAATGGGTCTCCAAGGAGTCAAACCCCTGGCTAGAAGGTGAGGGATAGAGGGCAGGATTTCCAGGGCAGATAACTGAGGAAAAGGATCAATCTACCAACCCACTCAGGCAAAATTTATTGTGATGAGACACTTCGAGGGGGTTGCAATGAGTGATAAGGGAATACTGGGAACGCTGATCCTAAACATAGTACACTTTACCAGACCTCCCACCTCATTCTGCCCCACGGGGTCCTGGCCTGGCCTGCCCTCCCCAGGTTGTGGAAGCCTCCATGCATTTGTTTCCTCTTAGCATTACTCATCTCACAATTACTCAGCTTTCACGCGGCATGGGATTCACGCACATCCCTGGCCAGCTAACTGATCGCCCGGTCTTTCTTTTTCTCCTAATGGAGTCTGATGGATTTATCCTTAACTCTCTGAAAAATTGATTGCAGATGGAACTGTCTGACACTGCACCTCTTTCTCTCTGTGTGGGGTATCCTACAGCTTGTGTGGGATTTCAACAGGACCGGATTCCCACAAGGGGACCAACAGGACAGTCACAAACACGGGGCCCTCAATCCTGTATCAATGCATTAGCCCTTCAAACTCTCTAGGGAGTTGCTTTGAGGACTGCCAGGCATTCTACAGAACTGGAAATTGAGTTTGACATGTCAGAGCAACAGTACGAATTGGTGGACAGAACCACCCTGTGATTCTAGGGCATTTGCCGTGGAAGGATGGCAGAGTCATTCAGACGCCCACCCACAATATATGCATTAAACTAAAGGACTCCATCGCAGTAACACAGCCCTGCTAAGAAATGTGAGTTGCACTGGGAAAGGGTGCTGGGAGAAGAGGGGAGCTTCCTCTCCTGCTTGAGGCTCCTCAGTTTGCTACTTGATTGGTCAAAGTCTATGACTGAACAGTAGGTCCAGGACCCACCCTCACTGCACCCTGGGGCTGGATCGGAAACTCACAGCTGGGTCACAGTCTCTGGAGTTTGGGCTCCCAGGCCAGCTGGGCCAGGCCCATTCCTCACTCTGTGCCCTGCCTCAAGGAATGACTGGTCCAGGAAGCCACTCGTGGGTGCTGGAATGGTTCGGCTGAGCTAAATGCATCAACTCATCACCTACAACACTCCTCCCAAAACGTCTGTACACATAATACACCCACAAACGCTGGCGTACTGGGTGATCCAAAGCTTTTTTTTTAATTTAAATATTTTTTATTTATTTATTTCTCTTTAGAGGGGAAGGGAAGGAGAGAGGGAGAGGAATATCAATGTATGGTTGCCTCTGCCGAGGACACACAATGTATCATGTGTCCACTGCCAGGAATTGGCCTGCAACCCAGGTATGTGCCCTGACTGGGAATCGAACCGCGATCCTCTGGTTCACAGGCCCGTGCTCAATCCACTGAGCTACACCAGCCAGGGCTATGATTCAAAGCTTTAGTCTTTAAATATGACTCCCACTGCCTTATTTACAAATGCTGTATGCATGCACTATGCTTTTTCCTCTTTGCTTTTTTAAAATTAAGACATAATTCACATATGATAAAATTTACCTTTTAAAGTACACATTTCAGTGTTTTGTGGTTGGTTCACAAAGCTGTGCAACTATCACCACTATTTAATTCTAGAACATTTCTCTCATCACCCCTCAACACACACAGAAATAGCTCCATAGCACTAACAGTCAGGTCTTTAGTCCCTGGAAACCTCTAATTTACTTTCTGTCTTTATGATTTTGATGAGTCTGGACATTTTCTATGAAAGAAAAAGCTTTGCGACTGACTTCTTTTACTTAGTGTATTGTTTTCAAGGCTCATCTTTATTGTAGCATGCATCCCTGCCTCATTTGTTTTTGTCGCAGATAAGGAAAGTACCACATTTTGTTTATCCATTCATCAGGTGATTAATATTTGGATCATTTACCCCTTTTTGTTACTATGCATAGTGAACAATTGTGTGAAAGTGTTTTTATTTCCCTTGGATTTGTATTCTATGTTTGACATTTTAGGGCATTTATATAACTCCCAAAGTGATCTGCCCAGTAAGCTGAGTACCCGCCTGGCACCACACATACTTATCAGTATATTATTGACTATGTTCCCCATGCTGTAGCTTACTTCCCTGCAACTATTTTTATAACTGCCAGTTTGTGTTTTAATTGGGCTATTCGTCTTTTTATTTGTCTTTTGAGAGTGTCCTTGGAAGAACAAGTTCATTTTGATAAAGTCTAGTCTATCAATTTTTTTCTTTTGTTGTTTATGCTTTTGGTGTCCTATCTAAGAAACTAATGTCTACTCCAAGGTCATGAAGATTCATGCCTATGTTTCTTCCAAGAATTTAATCTTCTTTTACTTTTGATGAGTCCAGTAATGATCTATGCTTTTCAAGTAAGACAAGAAAAGAAGGGAAGTATTCCAGAGAAAAGTGAGTCAGTTCTTTGTATTATTTTCTAAGCAAATTCTTAGAGATTAATGCCTGATGTAACAGAGAACATCAACACTTAAGGCAAAATGGAAAGAGTTCCATTATGTATTTTAGGGAGACTCCTGATCTATCCTCCAGTGTCCCTTCCTTACCTACCACTGATGTTTTGGGTTGCATTTTGTGTATGTAATCTAGTTGAGAATCAACTGAGTTATCAGCTGAAGGGCATGCAGGCTCCAAGCCTTTTGTTGATACCAGTCTTCTTCCCATTATTCCTCTGCAGCTGAACTTCCTCCGTCTCCTCTTTCCAGAAGCACCACTTGGTGCTGCATCCACTGCAACAGACCCTGGTGACTGGCACTTTTCTAGTGTCTGTCTGTGCTGTGACATCAGTGCATCCGTCTCTAGGTCAAAGCAGACTAAGGGTGGTCATTTTACATTGTATGGTACAGTATGAATTTGAAATCACCTAAAAGGACTTACCAATCTTCCTCAGATTATTCTTAATTCATCCCACATCATACCTCAGTCACTTAAGCTCCTTCCTTCCTAGTATGAGCTGCACAAATCTGAAAACTCTGGTTTTGTCATTCCTACAGAACTACAGACCTTCCAGAAAAGATCCAGCACTGGCTGCAGCCAAAAGCATTTTCCAGCCACCTGAACATGATGTTGCAACTGTGTGAGATGCTGTGCATGGAACTGACCCATCCTTCCCTCCCTCCCAGACATGGAACCCAGCTCAGTTCTACAAAGTGACCTCCCTGAGTACTTCCTTCCTCTCCATTCTGTAATTCTTTGAGTGGGCTGCTATATGACTGCAGATTGACCCCCCACCCCAGACCTTCAGGGCTCACAATAGTTGCCTGCATATTCAGGAAATTAATAAAAAATAAAATAAAAAGCCATTCAACCCACACATCCTGCCCTGGAAAAACCCAAGCATTGTTCTTTCCTAGGCAACGTTCTGAAAGCCCAACATTTTCACAGATTTTTATCACGTCTGCCCCTGGAGGCTGGGATTTCTCATTAATACGCAGTGATTCCTGGAGTGTATTTGGCTTGGCTCTCTTTTTTCAAGCTGGGGGAAGTGAGCAGTTAAAGTCAAACTCTGGCATTTAATCACTCTTTGCATTTCACTCATCCACCCTCCCCACTTCTTTTACCAACCAAAGTTGATTTTGAAAGAGGAGAAACTGGTTTTAAACACACACACACCACAGTGGTAGCAACAACTCAAATACATTCAGCCGTTGGCTCAGAAATTATAGTTAAAACACATGTTCATGTGCAATCACTGTGTGTTTCAAATTGCTTATTTAATGTCAAAAGATCAGACAGTCCTTATCTCCTGCCCCTCCCTCCAGCAGCTGTTCACCATCTACCCGAGATGCCTCTTTCTGAACAAACTCTCATATTTCACTCAATGGATTTGAGATACCACAAAGGATCAACCACTCGCTGGACATTAGTGTGTGTCCATGTTCTCCACATTTGACACAAATCATGACCAAAATCAGTCAAATAATTTAAAAGTAAAAGGCAGAGGTGAGTTTTGCACAAGGTAGATAGCAATTGCAAAGCCTACTTAGAATTTGTAAAGAAAATGACAAAAGTCTCCAAAATATCTGAAGAAAAAGTGTCCCCAGTCCTTTTGAAAAATAGGAGAACTTATAATTTATCACACAAATATTCTCTCATTTAGACAATGCACTTTATTTTAACTTAATGTTAAGGGCACATAAATTGTCAGAGGCATATAACAATAGGCTAGTAAATAATAATAAATAAATAAATTGTTAACAATGTATGTTCATAACAGACCTTTAATTATGAGACAGGCAAAATGGAGTGTTTATAAATAAATAGGAGTTAAAAATTTATATAATAGTAGTAGTGTTTTAATTTATAATACAGTAAAATTAAATTTTAAAAAGTTTATGTAAGTGGCCCAAGGTCACACAAATGGTAAGTGGAAAGTCAAGGACATATAAGGCCCAGAGGACTCCAAAGTTGCGTTTTTAATAGCAGAGCAGATCTCAAGTCATAACTGGTGTAACTATCTGGTTATGACCTCTCCTGGAACAAAACAAAAAACAAATTGGAACTGAACTTGTACAAGCTAGGTGCTGAAGGAAGTCGGCACAGAAGTAAACCCAAGACAGATGTTGAAGGTAAACAAGTCAAAGACACACAAACACAGATATATACGAGTATATGATTTGTATTTTAAAAAGTAAAGTGTCGGTGTGAATGTGTGTGTAATGTAGCAGGTGTGTATGTGAGTGCCCCTGTGAGTGTGTGAGAGTACAAGGGTTGCATGAAAGTATGTGCAGAGGTGTGTGAGTGTATTTGTGTGTGGTGCATGAGTGTGTATAAACGCATAATGAACTTAATGAAATTGAATGGCCACACTTCAGGCATTTTTCAAGTATAACTTCAAGCTCTCTGCCACTCAAGAGCTTCTAAGAAGATCAATTAACAAAAATCATGTTTATGGAGGGTCATCCTTCATTAGCGCAGTCCTCCATCCTCTCGGTCCCCTACTTCTTGCACTGGTTCAGTGGTACTGAGAAGAAAAGAGCAAGGCTGTGTCCCTGCACAGGGTCAGTGGCTTCCTTCACCTTCACAGAGAATGTGCTCTGGCCACGCCCAAGTGTGCCACAGGACATAGGTTGGGGACCTACGCATTTACCCCAGACTGCTGTAGGAGCCAACATTACATTGTGTGTCTCCATGAGGACCCAGAGGAGAAATGTCTTCACATCTCAATTACTAGAACATTCCTATTCTTCCTAAAGATCTCATTTATTTCTTATCTTGTGAGTACTGTAACTAGTAACCATTCCTGTTTCTGTCCTAATTTTGTCCTAAACTAAAATTGAGGACCAATATCCAGCAGAACAACCACATACCATGCATTTCATAGACCTGGTTAACACTGCTTCTCTATGCTCACTGTTCTTTTTCCCAAATGCCTTTGGCTGCTGTTAATTTTGTTATCTTGTATTTATTTTTTATTAAGGTCCTCAATGTCTTTGCTGATCTGGGTAGGCCTACATAAATATATAGTTTTTTATTTTAGAAAATAAAAGATTATTAAGTTTTTTCACAGCTTCTTAACGATGGGTATGTGTCCAAGAGACACTCTAGAAGAGTCCTAGTGGTACGTGACAAATTTTTGATTGAATCAATTTAATTATTTGTGACTTAATAAAATGTCGTGTTAAAGAGGTTTGAAGGGAGGCGGCAATCATGAAGGGCTTAATGGCGTGAGTTTAGTAAATGGGAATACCCCCACATAATGAGACGTGCAATGTGAAAACACAGATGGCCAAGACTCCAGGCTGAGTGACTGCCCAAAGCACTGCGCTAAAGAGTTTTAGAGGGTCCATCTCTGCGAATCCTGATAAGCGAGAACATAGGGAAAAGATGGGAATGAACACGGGCAAGTGGAAACAAATTTTAAGATTCCTGGTAAAACCTTAGTGCTGGAGAAAATCTTCTCTCTCAATTCATCCTTCTGCAGGGGCTGATTTCCAGGAAGCAGTGTCTTCCTCATGCCCCCTCGCCATGCGGAAGAGAAGTTTTTCATAAGCACCCCTGCTGGTCCGTTTCAGGAAGCTCCCCTAATTCAAGCATTTCTACGTCCCACGGGTGATGAAATTGAGGGGCTGGGTTATTCATGTGTCTTCCTCTCAGGTCCAGGGCATTCTGAGCGACTGGCTTCTAATATCTGCTCCAGAAGAGCCAGGGATGCTTAACAGAGTCATTGTGAGCCCAGAGTCACCCACATTCTGTCGGAGGGCACATTAATAACATAGGACCTTACCAAAAAATGAATGTCTTGTTACAGAAGAGTGTTTGTGCCTGCTGCACCGAAGGATGTGGGTTTGATTTCATTTCCAAGGTAACCTTATCACCCCTGAGCTAAAAGATCTCACTTCAATCCTGTAGCCAAAATATAAAAAATAAAAAAAAAGATCTTCTATTTGGCTAGTTCACATGACCTGAAAGGGTGACTTTCTGCACACATGCCTCTTCCTCACAGCCTCAAGAGGAACCAACCCTGCTGACACCTTGTTTGGACTTCAGCCTCCAGAACCATGAGAGAATCAAGTTCTGTTGGTTTGGCCTCCCAATTTTTGGTGCTTTGTTACAGCAGCCCTTAGCAAACTAAGACACACACGTGTGCACACACATATACGTGTGTGCAAACACACACTATGTCAAAGGTTTTAAGTGCTTTGGAGAAAAATGAAGAGGCATGCTGGAGGCAGGGCTAATGGAGGGAAGAATGTCACTGCTATGTAGGGAAGTCTTCCTCTCCAAGGACATATGAGAACTAAAGGAAAGAAGGAAGGAGATGGGCATGCATACAGAGAAAATCCAACTGTTCAGGGGGTCAGCAGGATTCTGTCTAGAAGGAGTGAGAAATGTCAAGGAGGCAGGGAAGCATGGGTGGTGGCCACTTGGCCAATGGTCAGAGGTGCCAAATTGTGGGGAGCCTCCTAGACACCGTGCGGACGTGTGCCTGAGCAAGCGGGAGTGGAGGGCGGGAGTGCGGTGGTGGGTAAGGAGGACTGCGATTGATAAGGTCATTCTGGCTGCTTTGAGCAGAGGAGGTGAGGAAGCAGGAAAGGCAGGGGTAGAGAGATGGTTGAGAGGTGACCTCATCCGGCTAGCTGGGAGGTGGCAGCGGCTCTGAGAGAGAGGCGAAGCCTGGGTACATTCTGGAGGTGGGACGGAAGACTTGCTGATGGAGAGGGTGTGGGTGTGAGCGGAGAGAGGTGCCAAGGATGACGCTAAGGTTTGGGGCCCATGCAGCTGGAAGGATGGGCTTGTCCTCACTTCAGCAACTGCACAGGAACAAAAGCAATGCCAACCAGCTCAAAGCAGTGCGGCCGTGGGAAAGATGACATTGGAAGAATACAAAGTTTTCATCTATATTCCTAAATCATCAAACATTTTCCTCCTTAAACTCCACTGTTGGAACTTAAATAGCAACTCCGGAATGCCAGGTAGAAGGATTTGATGGTCAGCACTCTGGCTTCTGCACCCTCTCAGAGGCCCTGAGCCTCTCCTATCCCTCTTCCCACCCCTACAGGCTGGGAAGTCCTCACAGCTGAATTGCCTGTCACTTGACAGGCAAAAATCTGTGGACACACAACTTGTTCTTCTCCCAGCTGCAGCTCAGCCAGTCTTTTGGGGGGTAACGTAAGCAAAGTAGGTGTCCACATGTGTAAATTAAAATCCAGCTCTGTGAGTAGCTGCCCATGGGACTGAGGTGGCAACTGGATGAACACATGCCCTTCCCCACGCACAAATAATATATTCAGAAAGCGAGGCTGCAAGAATTCTGATGGTTTGGTATAATGTAAGTCGGTTGCCTTTGTAAATAGTAACTTGTTTATTAGAAGTTAAAAGAACACCATTGTATTTGGAAAGAAGCAGTGATCTGTGAAAGAACAGATGGAAACCACTCCTCCCTATTTATTCTAATGATCATGTAACTAAAAGCCCAGGATTGCCCGTGACTCTCCCAGGTCCAGTGATGGGAATGGCAAAGCAGGATGGACTCCCTACAGACCTGGATCTCTGCCCCTCGTTCCTGAAAGCAGCCTATGTTTTCTGACCAAATGCTGTTTCTGTGCTCTTGTAAAATATTAGGGACCTCATTTCTTTGTTGTCAATAGATGGACACCTGAGCTGTCCTAAGAACTACAAGAACCTCAGAAGGGAAGAGCTCATATGATACAATAAATTAGAGCTCAGGATGATCATGCAAGGAGACTTTTCTCCAGCTACCCCCAGAGCTGAAACTCCTGTCCTGATGGTTCTTATCCACAAAGACCCACCTATGCTCCAGGGTCAACTCCTGTTGGGTCTACAGGCAGCTTCAATCTTCTGAATGGCCTGCTGGAGAAATGTATTGAGAGACACTTAGAAAGAAAAGAAATACATATGGCAGTTCTGAAAAAAGGTAGTTGTTTGAAAGAGGGAAAGCACCAGATAAAAAGCAGGGAAGTGGAGTAATTCTTGACTCAAAGCTTTTCCTGAGGCTACAGGGAACCTTATACTGGGTGAACTCAAGAGTTTGGGAGCAAGGGTAAGAGGCAAGTTGGGGGCAGAGGATGTAGAGAAAGAATGCTCCCAAACTCCAGTGCATTCAGTAAAGAGAGATTCTGTGAGGTTTCCTGGCATCTAAGAGGAATAGTTAATTTTTTCCCAAGGTTTATTTGACAGCGGCCTCTTGAGTTTCCAGAAAGTCACTGTGCCAGAGCACCCCACAATTGTCTGCATGGTAAGGTTTGTTTATTTTTTTCTTTTCTTTTTGTGCCCATGATTTAATTCTCAGATCTTACAACCTTTCTCAGGCACTTCGTTCTAAGATCCTAGCGACAAGCTATGGCAATTGTCAAGATGAGTGATAAATGCATTTGCCAGGCTGACATGATATTTATAAAGCGGCACTAAATATCTCTGTCTGGGCTATAAATGTCTTGGGTCTCTTTCATCCTGCTGCAACTAATGTGAACCGTATCCATGTGCTTGTCTGCCTTCTTCTTCATTCTGCTGATTCCAGGCTGGTGAGCCCTTCCTGGGGGTGGGGGGCGGGCGGCCCCGGGGCGATGGAACGCTTTGGTCACCAACTTTCTCTACTGCCCAGTTTGACTCACACTGGAGCCAGGAGGGGTCTTTACCAGGATGGTGCACTCCTGCTCCCTTGAGGAGCATGCCCTCAGGCAGACAGACAGGGGGGAGAGGGAGGGGGGCCCAGTCTGCAGAATTCTCCAGTGGAGGGTACCCACCCTGCTGAATGTGGCCTGCACAGCTCCATTCTTGGGCCAGCACCCACTGGTCAATCACTCTTGGAGCTCAGGGACAAGGGCTTTCACTTTGCCCCTGTGGGAGTCCCTATTAATAAAATAAAATGAATTGATAACTTAAATTTTCTTGCAGATTTTGACTTGTCTAAATTAGAGCATAGTGCTTTTCAAAGGATCAGTCTTTCCTTCTACCACTTTTCTTAAACACCAAACACAGCTGCTGTTTGTCCTCACCTGACCTCTCCTGATTTTCTGTCTGAGAGGCCCCTTCACCTGGATGCTGTGACACCCTGGACCTTCAGCGCACCCCGATCAGCCAATTAATTCTCAAAGCTCGGTGAGCTCAGTCCTGTTTTCTTTGTTCCTTCTCTCACTTATTCCTCCTCGTCTTCCTTTTTAAAATTTTAATTGCAAACATATCAAACACATAGCAAATGACATAACAGGGACCCATGTACTCACATGCAGCACACTGAAGAGAAACCCAGCCTACAGGATGCCTCCCACCTGGGCCCCCCAAAGACCCCTGCCGGTGCACTGCGAGGTGACTCCCACTCTGCTCCCTCTGAGGCCTCCAGACAGCCCTGCTTCGAGAGCTGGGGCGAGAAGGACATTCCCTTATAGTGACCCCCAAGCTCCAGTCACAGCCACTGTGCACAGGAGCCCCTGTCCTCCCAGAGAGGGCATGGTCTCCGGAGGGATGCTGGAGGCTGGAGGGACAAGTAAGAGCTATGAGTTACGCAACCAGTGACTTACCCACACTGCTCTTAACCATAGCTAAAGTCCAAAGGAACGACAGATTAAGGTCCTTTCGACTTGAAACCCATATTCTTCCCCTCTAGACTCGAATTCCCCCTGAGTACTTCCAGACCTTCCCACTAGGTGGTGGGGACAGGGTGGGCTAGACCACCTGGCACTCTACCTCACGCTACCACTCCTTCATCAAAGGGCATTCTTAGGACACCAAGAACCCTTGTGTTAAATCCAATTCTGCCTCTGGCTCACTCTTCATTTTTGATCACACAATTGCAAACTGTACCTCAGTGCTTTCCCTTTGTCTCCATTCTCTCCGAATGGAATCTCTGATTATTTACTTTTCCCTGTGGAATCAACCTCCTGTTTTTCTCCCAATCGTGGTTCTTTCTGCTTTCTCTCCTGTAGTCATGACTGACCATCCAGCAAGCTTCACCTGCCCAGGCGAGGGAGGCTACCTGCAGTGCCTGCAATGGGCCCACCCCTCAGTCTCTCCCCACCCTGCAGCAATTCACCCCTCATATTCCCACAAGCGCTGTCCTGGGGAACTCAGGGTGAAACCTCTGGAAGTTCTTTTCAAGTGCAGATGCTGAGTCAAGCACTCTGGCTCATTCTTGAACAACCCAGTGACATGGTGAAGGGGATGTTCTGGGCCATGAAGACCTACCCAAGCTCTGATGGCACCCCATGGAAAGGGGGTCGCTTTTCCAAATGAAAACTAAACTTCATTTGATGAAAGAGGCAGGAAATAAATGCTGAAGGAAGAAGAGCCACAAACAATGATTTACACTTCTGCCTTCAGAAATCCATATTTGGGAGAAATTACGATGGAAATGCCTACTTGTTTAGTAAATATTATTTGATAATTGGCTTTTCTTACTAGCACATACATATTTAAAACGTATGAAACATTATGTTAGCCATGTTGGCTTATTTTATTCTCAGAGAAACCAGGTGACGTGGACAGGATAGGATGTCTTCCCCTCTTCTATGGGTAAGATTCAGGCTGAGGGAGTGCAGGCACCTGCCTGGTGGGACGCGCCCAGTCCAGGGCAGCAAGAAGAGCTCGGCCTCCTTACTCCACACTCGGGCTTGTTTGGAGGGCTGCTCAGCTCAGGTCTTCTCACACAAAGAAGGCGTCATCAGGTTGGAATGCAAAACACTCAGCCTTAACAGGTATTTGACCGAGCCCTCTTCATATTAGATAAACGTGCCCACATGCAAACATACACACACACAACTACTTTAATAAATGTAAAAACGTAATCTTCTTAAGTAATAATTGTTACCCAAACATTTTAATTGTATTACTGAGATGTGAACATGAATACGCATGGATGTAGGATCCACAATTTACTCAATAGAAAAACAAAGACTAAGTCTTCTTTTTCCTCGAAGGAATTTTCATTGGCTAACAATTAGGACAATGACTCCTTAGAGAATTTTTAAGACAAAATACTCATTTGTATGGAGCAAAGCTGAACCATCATGAAAAGCCACAGGCATGCAAAGGGGCTGCCTCTCTGGGGGTACTGGCCTGGTGTGGCCAAGCCGCTCCCTCTGGTCTCGCCCACGTGAAGGACGACCTGCCCAGTCAGTAATGCAGACCACTCTTCAGGCTCCCTGATTATGAAAACATCACACACTCACTGTAGGTGAATTTGGAAAGCACTGCCGGGAAAAAGACCGCTGCTGGCCTTACCAGCTGGAAATAACAACCTCATGGTTGTTAAGACTCCCACCCCGCTCTGAAAGTAAATTCACGGAGTTGGTGTTGGATGCAGAGAACCTTCCAGATACTTCAGAAAGGTGTTTCCTTGCCCAGAAGCTGTCTGAGGAGGATTTAGGAACTGTGGGCTCCAGCCTAACCCACCTATCTCTTCCGCCTATTAGGGTTCTGTGTTTGCTTGTGTCTGGAAAAAAAGGATTCCAGTGCTTACAATGATTTTTGAAAGTGCACTGCAGTAGGGACATTTACATGCTATATGCTTCTTTGAAGGACAGAATGGCACTTTCTGGTGATACCTTCATGGTGCACCTCTCACTGTGCAGTCCAACCCATTTCTGCCCATGTGTGAACTCGGCCTCAAGGTCAAGCATTTGACAGCGTGAGAGAAAGGGACTTCCTAGCTTTCTAGTAACTCAGTTTTGTGGGAAGGTGAATCTTTTCTAAGTTCAGATACTCTCAAATGTGCTGATCAAGTACAGGGGTGAGTATGCAAGGAGTATGAAATTTACACAATACAACTCAGATTTTAGTTGTGGCTTTCTGCTGAGACAGTAGATCTTAAAAGTTCTCATCCTCCAAAATTGTAACTATGTGTGGTGATGGATATTAATGAAATTTATTGTGGTGACCACTTCACAGTACATACATATATCTAATCATCATATTGTATACCCGAAACTGATATAATATCATATGTTAACACTGTATCAATAAAAAAATGCATGAGGCTTGTTTCTTTAGAATTGAACTTGACTCCTTCAAGTGCCCATCATACTGCTGATGGCAGAGAAAACGTAAGTCGACTAGTGAGCTGTAACCCAGAGACCCCTTACAGATACCTTTCTGAGACATTTATTTTGTTGTGTTAGGGTCCAAGCTCTCAGACAAAGATAAGCTCACCTCCAATTACACCCTCTTCTTCTTCTTCCAAGATGGCCTCCAAGCATCTATGGCTTTCCTCCACCTGCATCCTCTTCGCTGGTTCCCACTGCCTTCCTCTGCCTCTGCAAGTGTCCATGGCTAATGGGCCTCACGACCTGAGCATGTTTTGTCTAAGCCATCCTAATGGGAATGTATCCGTTTCTAACCAAGGTTTTAATTGGCAGTTATCTAGTAACTGGTGATGTTGAGCTACTTTCTGTGATCTTATTTGCCATCTGCCTATCTTTTTTGGCAAAGCATCTATGCATATCTTTTATGCATTTTTACTGCATTGTTTTCTCTTTTTAGGGTCAAATTTCTTTTTTTCCATATTTTTGTTGCTGTTCAAGGATGGTTGTTTCCATTTGCCCACCACCACTCCCCCCAATCCCAGCCATCTTCACTCCCCATCCTTGATCCTACTCCCCTTTGGTTTTCTCCATGTGTCCTTTATACATGGTTTTTAATTTTGAGTTTTGATTTTCTGGTAAAGATGTCCTTTAGCAGACATTGCTTTTGCAACTATCTCCTTCCTATCTCTGACCTGTCATTTCTTTGTCTTAGCAGCATCATTTATAGAGCAGAACCTTGTAATTTTGATAAAGTCCAGTTAACCAGTTTTTCATTTTATGAATTGTGCTTTGGTGTTACATGTGAGAGTTCTCTAATTTAAGATAACAGATATTTTCTCTCATGTTTTCTTCTAGAAGTTTTATAGAAGTAGGTTTTCTATTTAGGCCTATGATTCACCCTGAGGTACTTTTTATACGAGGTGCAAGGTTCATTTTTTGGCATACAAATGTCCAATGGTTCCAACACCATTTGGTAAAATAACTTTTATTTTTTCATATGACTTGTTACAGATACAGAGCCCTTGAAAATGTGTTTATGTGAACTTCCTCATTTACTCTTCAAAACCTTCCTGTGAGCAACGGGGTGGGATTATCAATCCTCTCCTTCTGTGACAGATAGGGGGCCCAAGGTGGAGAGCGTATGAGTGATCAGCCAGCATTGCCCAGGCCCTAAAGGCAGAGCTGAGACCTGAATAGTGGCCGACTGATCCCAGCCCCTGGCTCCCCTTTGAGGAGGAGAGAAATGTGGTCAACCGAAGGCAGTCTCTCCACCTTTGGACAGCAGACTCATCCCATGAGATCCAAGCCTTCAACAGGGCTACAGCACCTCTTGTTGCCAGTTCACTCTGGGATTAAACATGTCTCAAGGTTTCGACATACAAGTAACCTATACAACCCCAGTTGTCAAGAGTGGCATAGGAGTGTCCTTCCTATGCCCACACAGGCCACTCAAACTATGGAAAAGGTGGAGAGGAGTGCGCAGGAGTATGGACTCCCCCTAGAGGCCAAGAAACATCTTAGATGAAGAAAAAGGTTTGTTGCTTCAGACCAAATAAGTCATGGCCTCCTGTAGTCCCAAGGCTTTACTTTCAAAAGGAAGGGAATGCAATCCCACCCCGGGTAAACATCTTAATGTGGTCCCACCTGGTATAAACATATTAATGAAAAAGTCAGTGGCCTTGTATTTTGTTACATTTGGGGGTTTCCTTTATCCTATTCTAAACATTGGTTTTGGACAGCATGCCGAAGCCCCACTCCCATTTGATCTTATCCTTTGTAAAATCCTGACCATCCCCATGGTCTTGTGCTTCTTTTAAGTTTTCAATAAACAAACACAGTCTGGCATGGTTGCCCCCCATGGGGTGATGACACATCAGTGCCCTGCACACGTCTCATCAATCATAGGGTGGTGAAACACCACTGATTGTAAAAGGTTTTGTAATTGTACATGTTTCCGATATGTCTTTATTTAAAAAATTATGGACTCAACTATTTAAAAATTACTTTTCATCTTAGATTACTCAAGAGAAATACTCGTGTCACGAAGCACAGAAATATGTGAGGCCTTTGATTTTAGATTTTTGATTATTGAAAGGAACTGTAACCCCTCATTAACCACTAATATTATTATTCCCTGTAGGATTAAAGGGTGCATTGACATCGGACTTAGTCCAAAGACTGATTTGTTCTTTGTACTTGGGAAAATAAATTGCTTCATCTGATTGCTATGGTTTGGTTTTAATGTCAGTGGCACTAATTTTGCCAATCAGTCAATGTCTTACACTATTGATCTCCATCCTAACTGCAACCATCACCAACAGCATTTGGTACACGAAACTAACTGCCTCGGATGCCCTCACCGCCGATGAGAATTGGTTCTTCCATGGCCAGGGTGAGCAACGGTACTTGCACAAGCTGCTCTTACTGACCCACCACAGGCCCTAGGGACTGCAACATGGTCCTCAGCCCCCTGGGTGGTGTGAGGAACTGCGAATGGTACTGGCCAGATATGCACCTTCTTTCCAGACTGTGTTCTGACTCTAAGACACAAACTGCTAAGAAGCACTGCATGGACAACTCTCTCAGATACACAAGCCTCTGTAAGTTACCATAGACCAGGGCTAACGCAAAACACATTAATTTCTCACAGTTCTAGAGGCTGAAAATCTGAGTTCACGATGCCAGTGTGGTGTGATTCTGGTGATGGTGCCCTTCCTGGTTTGCAAATGACCATCTTCTCGCTGTATCCTGACACATCACAAGGAGAGCCAGCTTGTTTTTTTTTCTTATAAGGCACCCATCACAACCTTGGGGCCCCCACCCATGTGACCTCATCTAACCCTAACTACCTCCCAAAAGTTCTTTCTCCAAATACGGTCACACTGGGAGCTGAACTTCACCATAGGAATTTGGAGGGGATAGAAAGATGCAGTCTATTGCACCTCTTATTTTCACACTGTTCCTAAACACTCTGACCACAGGTACAGCGATGGCTTCAGACAATCTCCAAGGCTTCCACCATTTTTCTAATTCTATATTTCTTTCAAACACTTCAAAATAAATTAACTTTGGCCTCAGAGAAGCAATGCGGCAGAGGTAAATGAGGTGCCCTTCGTGCTAGATAACTCCCTGCACTATTTCTCACCACAGAAGGAGACGTCGCCTCACTGAACCTGAAAATAAACACATGAACAAGGGATAAATGAATGGGTGGATGGGTAGCTATATCCACAAAACTCCATATTGTTAGCAAATCAATTTCATTTTGTTTAACATGGCCAAAATATTTGGAAGTTAAGGGCCCAGAGGTTTAAATTGCTCAATTATGAGAAATTTGAGGCTGAAACCTAGATTTTACTTTTCTGTGAAAGCCATTCCACCAAATTTCACAACCACTCCTGTAATGACAATTTAAAGTTCAGTGTCACTAAATTCTGGAGAACATGCCATTCCACACTCAGGCATTGTAAATTATTTGTAAAGCCTTTGAATTAGATGTGCATTTTTAAAATAAAAACATTATTTTTCAACAATGAAGTAAAAATCACAATTGTGAATATACTTGTGCATATATTTGTACTTATATGCTTCTATAGTCCTAGAAATAACTTACAGTTACAATACTTAATATTTAACTCTTTGTAGAAACAGACACACGATCAGCCCTCTGTGTGTCAAGGCCACAGACGGGAGATGTTTACCTTCAGAAAGATGTGACTGTGGTTGCCTTAACTCTGTCACTGCCTAGGGTTGCCTACCCAAGAAGGCATGTGGCCTTTTCTCAAGCTGGACGCCGTAAATATTACAGAGGACAAAGCAGATGGCATTTTTGAGAAACTGGAGGGAACTCTGCTCATTGAAATTCTTGGACATATAAACAGCCTCCAATCATGAAACAGAGACTCGCTTTTGGATGTGGACTATTCCCACACCTAACAGGAAAATTAACCAGCCCGAACGACACAAACAGAAAGCACCTGTCACCAAGAAGGGACTAAGAGATGTTTTATCCTGCTGCAGATCACAAAAGAAAAAGATAAGTGAGCACAACCGTGTCTGTAGAGAAGCAGCCCCACGCAGCCCCTGCCACGGAAGGATCCCGGGAGGCAGCATCTGTCTGGAAAGACAGACACAGGCCTGGGGAGTCGAGTTGTGCAGACAATGCAACGTATGTTGATTGTCCTGACTTACGCAATAACTCCTTTCAAGTCACACCAAGATGAAGTGTCCACATTATCTGACATCCCAAAGAGAAAAAAAAGGAAGGACAGGCAATGGATTGAATGTTTCCGATTTTTAATGTCTGGACTGACTTTTAAAATCTTTGATTTAATTCATTAGGTCAGTTATAGCAGCCAAATCACTGTGTATGATTACACACAGCTTAGGCTAATGTCCTTATACTAATACCAGCCATGTTCACTGGTGTACCATGGAATGAAAATAACTGGTGAGAGGAACCTTTGTCACATCACTTTACCAAATAGCCTCTCCCTTTTTTCCTCGTACAGATTGTATTTCCCTGCAAGCACCTATATTTCCAGAAGATAAACATGAAAATTATTCTACATACATGTCTTATTTCATTGAGACCACTCTAAAAATTACCATAAAATGTGTGATGTATACGCAAAAGAAGGTTATTTATCACAGTTCTGGAGGCTAGAAGTCCAAGATTAAGCTGCCAGCAAAATTAGTGTTTGGCAATGGCCTACTTCCTATTCAGACACCCGTCCTCTCACTGTGTCCCCCAAAAGTGCAAGAGAGCTTCTTGAGGTCTCTTTCATAAGGGCACTGATTTCACCATCAGGGCTCCATCCTCAGGACCCAAACACCTTCCAAAGTTTCTACCTCCTAGTATCCCATCGGGGTTAGGTGTTCAGTGTGTGAATGGGGTTGGGGTGAGGGACTATCACATTCACTCTATGGCATCATGAAATTCCCCTAACCATACACTTTTCTACACGCAAAATTTACTAGGGGAAAGTGGTTCTATTCTTGACAGGGTAAAATGAAGTTCAAGTTGTAAGTTATAATTCATAGAATGTTAAGGCCCTGAGCCCACTCTGGATGGCGGGCTGGAGCCAGTTCTCTCTTTTCACCTCCACTCTTCTCCCACCTCCTCATTTTGGGCACACAGACCTAGTTCCCCAGCCTCCTGGATTTGCCAAGGCAGCAGAAATTCCCAACATGTACTCCGGCTGGCCTTTGTCAGGCCCCCGTGGGATCTCAGCCAGGGGAGGGGCAGCCAACAGACCCCTGTTACCCTCTAGAAACAACCTCCCAAGCCAAGACCTGAAATGAAGCCCAAAGACAATCTTCTCCTCTCACACTTTACATACCACTTACTACCCCTAGATTTAATTTCAGTGTTTGTTTTTTTTGTTGTTGTTCTAAGTAATAGAAATCGCTGAAGAAATCAGAGTGGTTGAGGAAAAAACAGACTTTATGGTGTCATGTCAAGGAAAGCTCTTGTCCCAGGGTGGGGGTCACATCATTTGTGTGCAACATCACCTCCAGACACATCACTGTTACACGCTATTTGTGGCACACAATGTTTGTGCAGAAAAAGATGTTCTGTTATACGGTGGCTTATTTAATACCAAAATACTTTCAAGAAGAATTGGTGGATTTTGCTCTGAGAGGTGTTATTGTGGGTTGTTTCCACTGTTGCCTTGTTTTTATTACTCTGTTTGCCACCACAGGAGCATTCTCAATGAGGCTGATAGAACTTTGGGGCCCCTGTAACCCTCGACTGCTCTAGGCAGGTTGGGGAGGCCAGGATGTTTTCAGGGAGCAGTTCTAGGGAACATTTCTGATAAATCTGTCAACCAGGTCTCAGAAGAAAGTGGCCTGAACCACCGAGAATCTCATTTTGCTTGGCTTTCTTTTCTCCTTTTAAATACATATTGCTTTCACACCTCACTTGTATTCTTTTTCTTACAGAGGGTCCCTCGAGTTGTAAAGCTTCAGGCCTCACAGGACCTGGATTTTCCCCTATCAGTGACTGTGTTCCAATCTTACAGTAAATTTGGTTAGTAGATTGTTTTGTGCAGAGCAGCTCCTAAAGCAATGAGACAAGTGTGTTTGGATGGAGGGAATGGAGGCAAAAGTTCATGCCTCTTAAGAGACAGACACTCTGGGCCTGGGAGTGGACATATGTGCCAGAAAGAGGTAGACAGAAAAAGCAACGTGAAAGGAAGAGGGCACAAAAGAAGGAGTGGGAAGGCTCCCACCCCAGGGATGATGCCTGGAAGTGCTTTCACTGGGAGAGTGAGAAGGGCTGGGCTTTGTAGTAGTAACAGCCACACCCTTAAATCAACAACAGAAGGCCAGGGGCAGGGCTGCCAGTGAGGGGCAGTAGGTGGGCTGGGAACTGCCTTAGAGAGATGGTTGCGGATAGTGACAGAGACACAGGCAACGTGGTGTGGGAATCACACATGTTCAGTGTATGGCAACAGAAGTAATAAAGCTTGCTTTGCTGTGTTTGATATTTTATAGTTGACTATAAAATGTAATTGCACTAAGAAACTTAAATTTTCAATTTCACATATTCTTGCCGACTGAATCCTGCCTTTGTGAGTGTACCTTGTCTTCTTAAAGCTATGAAGGTCAGTGGCTTTGCAGAGGGCTCTTTCTGCATGTGTGTGACTGTTATGGATTTTTAAGAGTCAGGCTTAAGACCAGCTGTCATATTTGATGGAAAGTGACCAATGGAATAAAGAATTGCCTGACAAGCAGCACACCCCACCCAAAAATCTTTGTATGAGGTCTCCATAAAACATAATCTCTTGGGTTAGAAGTTTAAACACGATCTCTGTAATGAATAGTTCTCATAGTTTTGCCTCAATAAAGGGATACGTGTTTGAGCAGATTCATGAAGTTTAAATGTAATAACTAAAAATCAGTGATGTTTTCTCTGATCGAAACTGAAGACATGTGAGGTGTTTGTCAAACTGTGTTGGCCTCAGTGAACTCTGAAAATATGAGCCTCTTGGGGGGAATTGAGGCAACCAGTGTCCCAGATTGTCTCTCCCCCTGTGGACATCTGTTTCTCTGTCACTAAAAGCACTTTTCTTTTGTGCAAGAGACAAAAGCATCACCAGGACACCAGACACATTTAGCAAACAGAGCTGAGACTACATAAGATATAGTCTCATAAATCTTCATTTCTCTTGATCTGCTTGAAGGGGTCAGAGTAAACGTCTGTGGGAGGGATGGTCACCTTGAAAACGAAGGCAGAGGCAGAACTGGGCATCCAGGACCTGAGATGCTAACGCAGCACAGTACAAGGTGTTAGCAGTGAAAGCAGCCGTAACTCCTCTCGGTCCCTCTGTTCTCGCCATGCTTGTTATGGACACATGAGATTCTGGGACTCCTGGTGATTACAGGGTCACCCTCAAGAGAGGATTCACTTACTGTGTAAGAATTTGAACTCAAAGAGTGAGACCAGTCCAAGAAACTCAATAAAGGTGCGGTTGTTGATGCTGGGGGTTTCCAGATTTGACTTTGGCCTTGCTACTTAGCCTTTCCAGAGACTGTTTATGATGCCTGCATCCAAGTTCCATAGGAACGCATGCCTGATCATCGATATGGCGGTGAACCAAGCAACTGACATATGAAGAGTGCATCCTCCTGTCCCACTTCACCACGCTTTACTATCCTGACTTCATTTTCTGTTGGCTGAGACCCTGGAGAGGAAGCAGAGCATCTACTGAAAGACCAGGAGCTCTTGGAAATAGCCTATGGAGGTTCTGATTTGTAGGTTAAATTTTAGCATAAATGTTGCTTTTCTCATGGAAGCAATATAAGGACCCTTTATCATTAGTGCACTGATGGACTCATCACAGTGTATTTACTGAGCATTTACTACACACACACCGTGAGATATAAGCATTGCTCTGAGCCAGAGAGACCCTCCCTCCAAGCACGGGCCCCACCAGACCCTGAGCAGGAAGAGGGGACCTAGTGGTTCCCTCATGTGTCAGCCTCTTCCCAAAAGCCCTTCCACAAACAATTCAATGTAGTCCTTGAATTTTTGCCTATTGAGAGATCAGTTGACGAATAAATTCTGACACATCACTTGGCAGCAAGGTTGAGAACCCCTTCAAATTAGATAAATCCAGTTTGGTGCAATTTTGAATAAACAAAATAATAAAAAAGGAGAAACAAAAAACAAGTCTTCTGATCAAATTTCCTAAATTTACAATAAGGCCCAACAATTTGTCTTGATCCACCCAAGGTTATAGGGAGTGATAGAGCTGGATTAACACCTTCCTCCTCAAGCAATTGACATTCCAATGAAAATAAAAACTGAGAAAATGAGATGAGCCCCTGGCTCTCACACTGCAGTGGATGTTGGGATCAGCCAAGGGCCTGTGAAAACACACGGAGAGCTCTGTCTGGTTGGGGCCGGGTCATCTGCGTTCCTCAATTCCTGGGTGATTCTGACACTGCTGTTTGGAGACCCCGCTCTGAGAACCAGTGATGTCATCCCTTTAGCTTGGTCATGTGGCAACTGCATAGCCCTCTAAGCTCTACATGTCCCACCAATGAAAGGAATGCCTGCAAAAACAGTAGCCAGCGAGTCTTTAGAAGCTTAACGACTTTTGGATATATGTTGATCCTGTTATTGTTCACTTCAAAATGAGGATCACTGAAGTCTTCAGGTCCAAGACACTGAGTTTAAAAAAAATCTCCCTCCTACATTTAGTATTTAGCTGTGTTTTTGCCCAGTTGATGTCAGCTAATATTGCATAGTATCATATCCTCTAAGTCACCTGTAAGGGCCTGTGAAATTTCAAACAACTTTTGTTTTCAACACAAACCCCCCTTCCCCTCAGCTATCACCACACTGTTGTCTGTGTCTGTGTTATGTGTGTGTGTGTGATTTTTGCTCAGTCCTTTCACCTTCTTTCATCCAGCCCCCCAACCTCCTTCCCTCTGACAGCTGTTGATCCGTTTCATGTATCCATGCCTCTGTTTCTATTTAGTTTATCAGATTCCACAGGTAAGTGACAAGAAATAGAAACTTGACTTGAATGAGCATAAGCTAAACATCAATCGATTGGATGACAGAATCCAAGGAAGGGTTGCACAACCATCCCCTGAAAAAGAGGGGTGCTTTTGAATTCCAGGGAAGCTGACCTCCAGATGTTATCAGGATTTCTCAATTTTAGGACATTGTATTTGCATCTCTCAGTGGGGCACTGGGACCCTAGACCTTTCTCTGAATGGAAGGAGACATGACACGCACAGTGCCTTGGCTTACATGGTTCAGTTTGCACCTATTCAAAAGCCCTAAGGAAGAAACCTGACATTAATCAGGTTTCCATTCTTAGATTAATCAAGAGGGCCATGGAGAAAGGCTCATCAAAGAACAGGACAGATTCTGAGCAGGTGAGTGGAGACAAAAGAGGAGGGAACCAGAGGAAAGCAGGAAGACCATCCAGTACACATCTCCATGGACACAATATTTGTTGGTTGACCTCCTGCTCACTATTCTCAGGTGCTGCAAAATGAGTTATAATTTCTTCTATGTGATGCCAGATTATAAAATTTCCAAAAAGCACAAAACCATATTACATTCCTCACTGGGTTTCATGGGTAATAGCATTGAAGTATTTAGAGCAGCGACAAGCATTACCTCCTTGTGTGACCTTTGGTGTGTCCACCGTGGCATTAAAAAGTAGTGAGAAGGCCACTGGGATGGAGGGAGAGTTGAAGACTGGTCCCACGTATTATTGAATTAGGCAATTGTTCTGACCTTGTGAACCTTAGACTAACTTTAAAGTCACTCCCTACTCTGACAGCCCATGACTGTGTGGTCTATATTCAAGCAGAGTCATTATTTTGACAACTTTGGCCTTGTCTTCTTGTAGACCTCTGCCAACCATGACTGTTGGTGAACACAGATGAACTGAGAGCCCAATGGCAGACTAGCCCTTTTCCCTCCGTATTACCTAACCCCCAACTCCCTTCTGGCATGCTTTTAACATTCTTCTGATTTGGACCCAATCTATGACTCCTGTTCCACCCACAAATGTCGAATTAGGTCTGTCCAGTACCGCAGAAAAAGTGCCCAGCATGAGGCCAGAATGCCGGTCCCCTCCACCCCAAAGTAGCAGCCACTATATTCATCATCCCAAGAATAGCTCTATGGCACACCAATGACCTTGTTTGCAGACCTCCCCATCATCAGCTATGGAAGCCTTGACAGCAGCCATTCCTACTACCAGCTGGGAGGGTTTCTCAGTGAATCCAGGTTCCCATCAGGGTTATGGAACCTACAGGAAGTGGGTGCTGGGTTAGAGGTCGGTGACTCGTGTTTATTCTGAATGCTATGTTTTTAGGAGTATGAACATTCCTGGAAAGTGAATCTGAGACTAACCTATCAGTTCCACCACGAGGGATGGGCTTAGTGATTCTGGGGCCCTGCCAGCAACACAGCTGTATAGACAAGCCACAGTGACCTAATCTCTTCAGCTATGCGCCAGCCTTGTCCAGCTGTGGTGGGGGAGTTCTAGTGGAAGAATGTGAAAGGAAGCTTGAGTGGAGGGGAAAGGAATGTGAATGTTTGTGGATATGGAGAGGTGAGGGAGGTGACTGTGTTAAAGAGAGAGAGAAAGCATTGTCATTACTGGGACAGGCTATGTGAGCTGATGGTAAGCATCCTTGGAGTCAGGGAAAATAGAAAAGGAAGCAGAGAAGACTATATGAACAATAAAATAAAATGAAGGCAGTACCCTTGGGAGGAACAAGAAGCAGTAGAGAAGGGGATGAGCCACTTTCATCCAAAGGCAGTGAGTCATGTTTCATTTTCAGAGAAGTGGCTAATAAAAAGAAATCATTGGTAAAGTAAGTAAGTTTTAAAATACTTGCTTATTTTCAAGAAGGGATTAGTGAGATGTTGAGTCCTTATTATGACAGTTTTTTTTCTGGGGGATAAGTGTAGACAAGCTCACATTTCTTCTTCACCTCTCCTTGAGACTTAATGGGTAGACAGTCTGGTGCTATTCCTTTCATTCAGTTAGTTGACCAACTATGTGCTAAACTTCATAGTAGATGCAGGGGCTACAGTGATGAGGGAGCCATTGCAGCCCAGTCTGGAAGAAGAACAGAGACACACTGAACAAATGAAGACAAGGCAGCAGGGCACATGCTATATATGGCATATGGGTAAGAGTGAACTGTGTCCATGGGCTGGAGGAGCCCTGGAAAAGAAGCTAAATCACACTGGGAGGCAGAGGATACATGGAATTAACTAGGACCATGGTATCACTGAAGAATGTACACAGGATGGTGCATGTGGGGCTTGAGGAGATGGCCGGAATCTCAGCTGATTCCTAAAGAGGTGATTTTGAACATCAGGTTCAATGCAAAGTGGACATGACCATGATAGAAGCCATTCCCTGGCCTGGGAAGCTCATCTTAACCACCTACCCTGAGTAATTCCTTTATACCTCTGAGACCAGGTCAAATACAGCCCTCAAAGAAGACAAACCTACCCCTAAACCAGCTCAATCCCTCACACGCACAGTTCAAGAACACCTACACCTCTTCTCAGCCATTTCAATTCTGACTTTATTCATTGTCAAATCAGTTGATGATCTAGTGTTCCCTCTTCTCTTCCTTGCCTTATTCCTTCCCATTAGTTTTTTTTTCAATCCTGAACAGATTTCCAGAATGAACAGCAACTGAAAGCAAAGAAGTGTCATCAACTCTTTAGTTCATTTTACCCATTTTTCCATTTATTTTTGGACAGTTAGACAATTATTAGAGGTATTGGGTTTCCCAAAAAGTCTGTTTCATTTTTTCCATAACATAAAAGACACATTTTCACCAATAACTTTATTGATTTGGATATTTTGAGTATGTTGGTTATCTCCCACATGGTATAATGTTGATTGTTCTCAATTAATGTTTCAATTCAATAGTTATAAACTTCAAGTAGTCTACCTAACCATGAAGCATCATCTAGCTAGAAATCTCCAGCATGAAATTTCACAAACCACTTTTCATATATTTGATCAGTCATAGCACTTTCTCCATACACTACACAAATCTTGTTTTGTGTTTCAGTTGCATTTTTATCTTTCTTGAAATAATTCACCAATTTTGATAAGAATTTTTAAAATGCATGCTGATATGATAGCTGTCACAATACAACCTAACAAAACTGTTCGAGATGAAGTTCAAGACAACTAAATGGTATTTGAGCCATCTTTCAAAAAAAAAAAAAAGAACAAAACAGAATGAACTTTCTGGCCAACCCAATATCACCAAAAGCATATTTTCCCAGTACTTTTGAACTAAAATTTAAAAACACTATCCCAAGAAAAATATGCAATTGAAACGTTTAGACAACAAACTTCAAACTTTTATATTTGTATATATTTCTTTATATCAAAAGTAAACTGAATATTCAAACTAAAATAATAGACCATGTAAATTCCATAACTTGGTTGTCAATCACTCTAATATATATAGTTGATTCAATAAAATGTGGAAATTTTAGGAGATGGAATAAACTATGATAATTTATGAATGACTCAAGTCAACTTGTTTAGAACATCCAAAATTTAGTCCAAACGCTGGAAGGCAACTCCTGTAATATTTGACTCTTTAATGCAATTGAATAAGCCCAGTAAAAATACGAGGGTTGTGTGTTCTCCCAAAGATTTCAACTTCCCCCTTATCCTTGTGCTAAGTTTGCATCCATTGTGTTGTTGGGTGAGACATAGAGACATCACAGTGACTTTGGCTAGATATGTGATCTGGTCTCCCCCCTTTCTCTGCACATCATTTCAGTTTCTGTACAGGTAGCAGGACATCAGGAGGTAGGGTCCTGGTGTAGACTTACTCAGAAGCAATGCGTTGCAAAGGAAAAGTCCAAAACTGAGCTGTGCACCTTTCTGAGGAATTGAACAATAACATTCTCATTAAAAAAAATTTCACAGTAGGAAGCAGAACCCAGGACAACTGCTCCAAAGAGCAATTCTTATCATCTCTTGATCAAAGATGCATTCCAAGGCCATCTAAGCATGAATATAACCAAAATGAACTTTTCTTCAGGAGGTGTTAAACCATGACAACATTCCAATTATAATACAAGGAGATAAATCTTTATTATCAAGCCTTATTTAATGACCTTGGGTTAGCACTGTATTGCTTTCTATAGCTGTCCTACCATGGGCTCGCTCCAAAGTTCCAGAGTTTTAATTAGTTTACATATAGTCTCCCAAAGTAAGTTATTTCTCATTTTACACTCAAATGAATAAGCTTTTACTGTATGTTTTCATCGCAACAAAGTAAGCTGCAATGAAAATTTCCCTTTGAGTCTAAATAGTATGGGGTCATATTAGCTCATTCAAAAGCAAGCATTTGGACTCTGTCTACAGGTTGTAGCTATTCCACATGTTTGACAAGAAAGAATATTGTGTTTTCTTGTGCCCACCAATCTGTTAACAGTACATGCTACCCCATTTTGCCATGTAGAATGTGCACTTTTTTGCCCACATTTTTGAGGGGAAAAATAAGGATGTGCATTGTACATGGGCATAATGATTACACACCATGGGTATAATAATCCCATGTACAATGTGCACAAAATGTGGGTGTGCATTATACATGGGAGTGCAATTTCAAAGCAAGGCATTTGGAAGCAGTAGTATTCCACATGGACAGTGGATGTAAGGGCCTGAGGCTGTAATCTTCTGAGAGCCCAAGAAAGCGGGAAGTGGGTGCTTAGGCTAATGAGAGGCTTTAGCTGAACAGTCACCCTGCTCTTTGCAACATACCTTCGAGGCAAGCTGGCCTCCCTCAGCTACCATACACTGAAGTCACAAATACAACTGAGGGGAGGAATTCCACAGACTGGGGAAATGTATGATAAAATTACTGCAAAAAAATGTTAGGTACCTCCAATTTAGTGAAACCTATTTGAGCATCTGAACGCCCTCTCCAGCTACATTTTTGTCCCCTTGCAAATTGGGTGCTGATACATAGATGGGCTTCCAGGAAGATGCTCAGCCCTCAAGTTCCAAGGAAAGAATTCTGGGTGGGAGCACTCAGGATTCTGTGGACAGCTGTTCAGGAGAGAGGTCAGGCTTACTCACTGCGGCAGCCTGTGTCTCCTGGCCTCCAGATGCACCGACTTTGCAATAAAGCAAATACCAATCACCTTTCCTGTTTTAGGATTCTCAGTAAAGGTAATGAATGATTTCCTGGTTCACTGTGCCAAAATCAGAACAATCGGAGCCTTTTAATGAGCACAGGTGCAGAAAATGCAGAGGGCGGGCTAAAAGCTGTATGAGGTTGAAGTGGCAGGAGCAAACCCACTGGGACATATGATGACTTCAGTAATGGGAAGCGCTCTCTCCTGAGCAAGTGACAGCAGCTTGGAAAGACTTTACCTAGATAATATGTCTTTAGGCTCTCGTCCCTGGTTTTGTTGCATGAGAACTTGCCTTGTAGGTAAACTTTTAGAAAGCAAAAGGGCTGACTTGAGGAAACAAAAAGGTGAAACTGCTTGTCCTGAGCGGGATCAAATCTGTTACCTGGATTCCATCCAATCGGTGTTATTAATTCAAAGGACCCCCTGGATCTGAGACTGAACTATCTCAGACAGCCCTCCTTCCACTGCCTGCTCTCTGAACCACAGTCCAGGGGCTTAAAAAGGAGCCAGATGCAATAGGGACAGACATGTAAGTAGAAAACCCATTTTACTTAAAACTTCATTTTATTAAACTCAAGGAATTTGTGTCTAGGTTTAAAGAGAGCTGATCCAATGACTCAGAGGTTTTGCATAGGCCTCCTCTGAGGGCTGGGGAGCTCTGCGTGCCCACAGAGGATGCAGCTGATAAAACAGAGGCAGCCGCTGACCAGACATCAATGGTACTTTCAGTTGACTGGAATGGAATAGAAATGTTCTGTTCGAATGGGATTCTCCATGTGCCCCAGGCTTCGACATAGTCCCAGTTCTTCAGTGGCAACATGTGTGTCTGTTTTTAAATCTAAGAAAATGTTCAGGCTCCTTGTGTGTGCAGATCTTATTCTACCCTATTTTCATGTGATGTCCACTCTTCAGGCAGATGTCACAAATGAGCAGAATGGATGACCAGTAGAGAGCGATCTGCAATGAGAGATGATGCTTTAGTGCAGAAAAGAAGAGCTTCCTGCCCCGGGGCACAGCCCACCCCATTCCCTAAGCAGTAAATTAGGAGGCAGAGTTGTCAGGAAGCTGAGTGTTGGTAATCACTAGGAGAAACACGTTCCCCACAACAAGCTCTGAGAACTGCCATGGATGCGTGGAACAATTGAGGACAGATGTTGACTCTTGTGCTAAATGTTGTACAATGGATTCAATTATTGAGCTTTCTCGTCATCCTCAATCACACAAGCCATCCTTGAAGAGCATGTATGCCTCTTCTCAGTCCAGAAATTGCTGAGTGATGTCTGAATTAGAAAGGTGGGTGAGACCAGATGCTTCTGTATAATGAGCAAAAGAATATGTCTTTCTTCCTAAAATGACCCCACAAGAGTGACTGGAGGTCACTTTATTAGAAAGTTCAGTGTGAAACAGGGAAAACTGTTTTTGCCCAACACACACACAACACACATACACATATCCTATTCAAAATCTGTTTTTAATTATTATAATTCATTAGAAGAGTAGATTTCACTCAGAGGAGCTTAGTTGAGACATTTATTTGTAATGAGCATTTCCCCTTCTATGAAGCTAGAAATACTGTGAATGTGGCGATGAACAACCCCTCTATCTCCAGCTCCCAAAGTGTTGACACAGATGTTTGGCCAATCATTCATAGCAAAGAGCTATTCCCATAAAGGCTCAGATTAGTTGGAATTGGCACACATTTCTTTCTTCTGTGAGCCTCAGTTGATTATAGATGATGTTTTGTTAGAGTGTATCCATGCAACCTCATAAATGATGTAAAACCCAAGAAAAACAGAGACTCTGTGCCAAAACCAAATTAAATACACATCAGAAAAATGCAAGCTTGATTTTGATTCAGGTACCATGATGCTTGCCTTGGTCTATTGTTGCTAAAACCTTCAGGAAAGCTATAAAAAGCAACCCTGACATTAATATCAATTTAAAGTTGATGTGGTTGCCAACATTTATTCAACACGAAGCTTAGCTGGCTGTATCATCTCCAGCACAGCCTATAGAGGCAGCAATTGCAGCCTCCAAAAGCAATGAAAAATGGCCAGTACAGACGAGGAAGAGCTTTCTTATCTATGTAAATGCACCACAACTGCCACCATTTCTCCTGTGAGCTACACAGACATTAGGAGTTGGATGCAGAGCTTGCTCTCTGGGTAAATAGTTTCAGAGTCTCTTGCTGCACCTTCTTCCTTTCTTCTTGCATCTATGTACCCAAAGATATAGTCACTCCTCACATAGACCCCTAGAAATTCATGTCAAAGAACATAAGTTTCCCTCTGGAGCTTCTTGAGAATCTGACCCCCTCTCTCTTATTTTCTTGCTACCCACAATCCTGGGAAGGGGGTTCAGGAGAACCAGAGCAAGGTCAAAGCCCAGCTGAGCTTTGGGTACTCAACCAGGAAGGAGGTCACTCATTTACCATTGGCACGCATCAACTTGTTAAATACATGCTACTGAGAAGGATCTTGCTGGGTGCTGGGGAGAAAGGAAGACCAGGGTATACAATGGTGGCACAAACTTTGCCCATAAATATGGATGCCAGAAAGCAAAGTCACAGCCGGAAAGCAGATGGATAGTTTGGATAATTGAAACTCCTGAATATTAGGCAGGCTAACAACCACTTATCTTGACAAGAAAATAACTGATATCTCGTGAGCAGAGAAAAGGCTGAATGCATGTCTTCCATCGGGGAAGTTAATCCAGTAACATTGTATGAGTACAGAGGATCCGCATTTGTGACTGGAACTTATTACATAACTGTAATCACTGCTTATCACAAGGATGCATCTTTTGCAGAATGTGTGAGTGCCAGCCACCCTCATGGTCTTACCTTGAGACTTTTATTCACATGACATTGTGGCACCTCCCACAATCTCATGCTATCTCTTCCATTTCACAAACATTAGTCAAGATGCTTCCATACAAAGTATCTCGGTCCACCATCCCCAACATTTTCAGTGGGACGTACTTCCATATATATCTTTCTTGCCAAGAAGCAGGAGTGACATGCTCTTTTCTTCTAAACAAAATGTATAAGGAAGTGAGAAAAGGGAACAAGCAAGCAAACACTCTTTGGAGCTTTACATCTCCTGCTGAGGTCTTTTTACATTTATATTTATTTTTAGGATACATGGGGTCAACCTTCGGTGCCCCACACTTTGCTTTACCTGAGGGTCCCTGCTCATCCTTGAAAACTGGGCTCAAAGCCAGCAGCTGCGGGGCCCACCGTGGCCTCTGTGCTTAGTCCTCAGCACCTGTGCACAGACCTACCAGGACTAATTAAGTGTTGTTTACCCATCTCTGCTTCCCCAGTAGACTCTGAACTCCTTAAGAGAGAATGACTATGTGTTTCATACTGCATTTCATAGGAGGCCTGTGCAACTGAACTGTTGGCAGTGATGCAAATGTTCCACAACTATAGTGTGCAGTAGGCATTGTTGTAGCTGAGATTGCCTTGATAAAATACTACAGACTGGGGGCTTCAACAACAGACATTTCTTTCTCACAGTTCTGCAGGTTGGGAAGTCCAGGGTCAGGGTACCATAAGATTTGTTTTTTGATGAGGGTCCACTTCCTGGTTTAAAGATGGCTACCTTCTTCTATGTCTTCACAGAGCTCACAGAGAAGGTACCTCTGTCTCTTCTTATCTGGCACTAATCCCATCACGGAGGCCCCACCCTCATGACCTCATCTAACCCTAATCACTTCCCAAAAGCCCAGCTCCAAATACCATCACTTTGGTGGTTAGGGCTTCAACAAGAATTTTGGGGAAACTCAAGCACTTAGTCCACAACAGGCAGCCACTAGTCGTATGTGACTATGGGGCCCTTGAAATGTGCACAGTGTGGCTGAGGAACTGGATATTTTATTGTATTTTATGTCAATTTGAATTTACACGTTAATAGCCACATGTGGCTGGTGGCTACCTGATTGGACAACACAGCACTAGAAGCTCCCAGACTGCTTGGGTATTGAAATGAACTGAACCTGTAAGTGAGAACCTATCGTAGTTCTTGGCTTAAATGGTTAAACCTCCTGAGGTATCAGGGAAATTACCCATTCATTCATTCATTTTCCAAACATTTGAGAGACCACTCAGAGGCCCTTCTTGCCCTGGGCACTCTGCCCCCTCCCCCTTACTCCACACGTGTTGTCAAGGAGAGGGTGCATTTGAACAGAAACCTATGTATCACAGGAGGATCTGAAGAGGGTGTACTCTGGGTTGGGGAACCAGGACCTGAGCAGACTGTCAAGTAGGAAGGGACATGGCGCATTCCACGAACAGAAAAGAAAGGAGTGCTCTCGATGGCCAATGGTAGGAAGAGGCAGCACCTGCGAATGCAGGTCTAGAGACCATTGTCATATTTGAATTTTATTTTAAGCACATTGAGAAGCTGTTGGAAGACTTTATGCAGGGACACAGCACAATGTTATTTAGGTTTTGAACTCATTCCTCAGGTACCTGTGAGCACACCAGATATGAGTGAGGGAAAGTGGAAATGCTGGGGGTGGATCTTCTCCCAGGAGTCAGGGAAGAAGTGGCCTGGCCAGAAGCGGGGCAGGGGGGCGGGGCAGAGGAGGGGAAGCCAAGATGACATTCTGCCATTAGATTTGAGCTCTGAGGATATGGGAAACTCACAGCCACCCCTGAAGTGAGGTCTGAGGAGGGCGGAGCTACTGACTGAAAAGCAAGGTTTCTGAAACGCTCAGGTAGATGTGGGAAAGAAATGTTTGCAATGATCATGGACATTTTGTGGGCACACTGAAGGTTAAAATGAACACGGCAATGTCCAAAATAACTGACCTCACAGCCACCACTCGGTTCTCTAAAATCTGAAGTCTGTCTAAAGGACAAGCCATAGGATTTGAGGCAGACCAGCAACATGTCTGCTTTCTCTCAGAGAATACAAGAGGGCTTCTACAGGTTCTGGTCAGCAACTGAGCTCAGATCTCCACAGTCTGTCACAGAGCAGGCACACCTACTGAAGGGCGAGGGGACCCCTTCAATTGCCCCCACCTTCTATTTCCCACACACAAAACTCAGATAAAGTTGTTGAGAAATACTGGAATGCCCCCCCAGATATTGTAAAATTTTATTTCTCACAGTGGACGCTCAGCGGTACGATACATTTAGAGCCCCTGTTAACCAAGCCCCACCACAGTAATTGTACTAGTATGATGTTTGCAATTACACATTTATGAGCTGGTGTTTCTCTTCCAACTTACAGTTCTTCTCTCTCATCACTCTCCAGTTGTTCCTGATCTGCATCCCTTTCTCCTCTTCACAAGACAATCATTAAACTGCTCCAATCACCAGGAAATGGTGGAAAGAATGAATGAGTTTGGCTTTCAATCTGCCTAAGTAGACGGTTGGGAAGTGGTTGAAAATTAAAACCAGGCAGCTTAATGATATTAGCCTGGCCTGACTGAGAAATGAGCCCAGCCCCCAGTCGTGGGGTGTTCAATCCATGACATCAGAGCTGAGGGAATAGCTGGGAACCAGTGCCCTTGGTGACAGCCCTGACACAGAGGGAACCATGCAGTGGGGCTTTTCTGTTTAGCCCCAGAAGAGCCCAGTTTGTTGTTGCACATTGACATAGGACATGGCAGCTCCCTCCAGTCAAGGAGAAAGTGGGTGGTTCCTGCACGGAGGAGTTTGGTGCAAATGTGGAGCACGATGGTTCTTTACCATCTGCCCAGGGCTTCTCTATCCCTCCAGCACTGGCTAAAAACAGGGAGCTGCAACAAACCCATCACCAAGGAGGCTGGCTTGGCTAAATTTTTTCACCTGGTAGATTTCACTAAAAGCTTTATAGAGTGACTTTTACCAATGTACAATCAGGGACCCAGAAAGTAAAGTCAGAGGTAGCTGGTGAAGCTTTGGCTTGGAGTGCAATGTTGTGGCAGTCATGTTAGAAAGTCTCAATCTGGGGGTGGGGCATTGATAGTTTTTTCCCCCAGTTTATCATTAAGGGCAAATAATGTATGTATATTAACATCTCATAAAGAACATCAGTGCCATGATAGTTAACTATTGAATTACTCCAAATATGAGCATTATAACAATGAAGCTGAAAAGAGACTCTTTTTAAAGTATTCGTTAAAAGGCAACCATGGGACCACCATACATGTTCTTTCCATCACTGGCAGCACCAAGGAAAGCGGTTTTGCCAGACGTGGAAAGATCTTTGCTGGGTTGTCAGCATCAGCAGGTTTGGAGTGTCTTTGTGGTTCTCACATATTTCAGTCACTAACTAAGATCAAATCTTTTCTGACTCATTTTTTCTTTCCACAATCACACATGGGTTATCTTCATAGCACAAAATTTTCTAAAGTCGATGCAACCAGACATGAGTGACTGTGGGAGGCAGAGTTCTAAGACAGCCCTCAGATTCCCACCACTCCCCGACCCCACTGAGTACCCAAATCATCCTTCAGTTATTCAATCACACTAAACTAAGTAGTGCTGAGACTGAGTCTTGAGTCAAAATAAGTTGACTTCAATATAGATTCTGGGTGAACCTGATCTAATTCAGTGAGCCTATAAAGGGATGGGAACTTCCTGAAGATAGAAATTTGAAGCTGAACCTGAAGAAGGTTCAGCATAAGGAATATTCTCTGTTCCTGGCTTTGACTATAGGGGGAACTCATAGTAAGAAATGTGGACAATCTCTAGCACCTAAGTCCCTCACTCTTACAATTGATTCCACCAACAACTTCCATAAGTTGGAAGCAGATTTTTTTTCTTAAGCCTCATTGTGTGAGACCCTGAGCTGAGAACCCTGCCTCATTTCTGACCTTGGAGGTCTGTGACATAATACACAGCTATTGACTTTCACCGCTAAGTTCTGGGTAACTTTTACACAGCAAAGGAAAGCTAATGAAATCTGCTGTGCAATCAACAGATGCAGATTCCCAAGCAGGCTCCACCATTCTATAGCACCAGATATCAATGTTTTTGGTGAAAAGAGTCAATCATTCCAACCTTCCATCCCTCATCTGAGAGTGAAAAACATATAGAATTCACTTGGAAAAATAGAAAGTGCCATCCAGGGTAGAGTGGATCATGTTCTAGTTGTCAGTGACTATCTTTAATTACAGTTGTCTCCATTTTCACTACAGGAGACAAATTGTCTTTTTCACAATTTTCCTTGAAAAATAATGGTATCAGCAAAATAGCCTTTCCTGGCTGCAGAGTCTAGGAAGCGGGTGTCCACTGGTTGTTAGTGGTCATTTCCTGGAGGAAGGTGCCAAGGTCTAGTAACCATCACACTCTCGGAGAGTCCCAGGACATTAGCAGGTTCAGAACTTCATTTCAGAAGTTCTGATGCGGAAACTTCTCAACATGGTTTAACCTGGTGTTTTCTAACAGTTGTGCTTTGAACAGCACTCTCCTTCTATCACTCTGATAAGTCTCGCAGGACTTGAGAAACCCAGTTTGAGAACACTGGTTCAGAAGTTAATAAAAACAAATCAGTAAAGATCTGTGCCTGTCCATGGCCTGCAATCTGGTCATGCTGTGACTTGAGCATACGAGAGTGGGCACCCACAGGAGTGTCTGTGTGCTTTTGGCCAACTGTGGACATTCCTGGGACATTCCCCTATGACCTTGGGCCTAAATATTCCTAGACACTCTGGGCATAGGAAGAGGAGATCTGGTAGGAATATTTTAGACAGGTGGCTTAGCTACACAGAGGGAAATTTCATGCCTTCGAAATGCTCACTAAGAAAGGAAAACATCTTTTTAATAGGAAATTCTTGGCCTGATAAGAGAACAAAAAATCACTGTCCTAAAAAAAAAAGAGCACCTTTTCACTTACCTAAATTCTACATACATAGACACTCTTTCATTTGCAAATGAGACTTGCTTTGCTAGATAAAGTAAATTACATATCAACAGTGATTTACATTTTATGACCTGGGACCAAGACAATAGGCAGATGAAGAGAATAGAACAGTCTGGTAACATGCTCTCCTGTATAGGGACTTCATATCTGAGCCAGGGAACTCACGAAGATGAATTATTCAACAGAGTCAAGAAAACTGGCTAACTCTTTGGGAAAAAAATGTTATGTTTTCAACTCTCCTCTTATTTTTAAATGAACTTTAAATAGAGTATAAATTTAAGTATGAAATAATAACCTCTAAATATATTAGAAAAAAGCAGAGATAAATATTTAATCCTGGGTTTAAGAAACAGCTTTCCAGTGTATTTGCAGAAGTGAAACCATAAAGAAAAATACTGATCAGCCTGACTTAATATAATTTTTATTATAAATTAAAACTAAATGAAAAGGTAAAGGAATCTTTAGGAGAATATACCTAACATTTGTAAAAGACAAATGCTATTTGTCTTTTGTTATTCTAAATGGATAAGTAAATTATCCATTAGAATAGATACTCTAAATGATTGTTATTCTAAATGGATAAATAAATTATAAATGGATGAGAACAAGTTGAATTCCCTAGAAGGAAAATGGACAAAGGACACAAATAAGCAAACTAAATTAGAGCAGGAATGGCCCATAAATATGTGAGAACATATTTGACCTTAAAGACAGTGGAGTAAGTTAAAACAAAGTAATGAAATACCTGTCTGACCAATATAGTAAAAAAGAATGAGAATCCCCCTGCTGGTTACAGTGATGGCAGCTGTGTCAAGTAAACATAGAGATTTTATAAAAGTTCAGGAAGAAAATGTTAAGAGAAAGAAAACTAAAACAGACACAGACAGAAAAAAAAAAGGCTGTCTGTTCAAGGGTACTCTGGGTTTTGCCAACCTAAGGCTTTTCTGCTTCAGCAGGAGTAACTCCCTCTGGCTTGACCGATTGTTCCCTATGATTAGGACACTTCACACGCTGTGGGAGGCCATATTAACACACAGAAAACAGAACAGTGCCAGTGACTCCTGTCTGGTGCCAGTGGGAATGACCGAGGTCCTGCAGCCTTGGAAGGGCTTACTGCCCAAGGCGCGAGCTTTATGGTGGCATGACTGAACACCCTCCGTCCGGTGTTTCTGCAGTACTTCTGGGCCCTGTCTCTCCACTCGCTTCTGAACCCACCCTGCCATCCTTCTGGGGGTCCCGCTCAGTGAGGCAAAGGAACCGTGGCCAGAGGCTCACTCTATATTTGTATGAGAGGTACATTTTAACTTTTAATAAATGATACTTCAACAGCAATTGGCAAAATTATTTTAAAGTTCTCAAATGGATGCCTGTTTTCTGAACAATAATTGAACATCTAAGAAGTTCCACTCTGAATACACTTGGACAGAGATGGGAAAGAAACCATAAGGAAGTTTGGTCAGATTTGCTTGTCAATAATCTAAAAACAACAACAACAACAACAAAACAAATGAAAAAGGAAACAAATTCTATTATTGGTTCTCAACCTAGGGTGGTTCTGGCCTCAAGGGCATTTGATTTGACCAGTCTGGAGAGTTTTAATGGTCACAAGTGGCAGGGGTTGCTGCTGCCGCTGGCGTCTAGTGCTGGCGGACAGAGGCCAGGGATGCTGCTCAGCCTCCTATAGTGCATGGGACACTCCACCCCCCACCAGAGACTGATCCCGCCCAAAAGCCAACAGCATGAGGTTGAGAAACCATGACTAAAATGTGCAGTTACAGGGATTGGGTTGAACCAATTAAAGCGGGAAGTTTTGCAACCCCTGAGATAACACTATGATCATTGTGGCACAGATTCATTCTTATTTATGTTTAAAATTCATTACGTTGAAAAATGGTTATAAAATCATATTTACAATGGTCACAGAGCTATAAAAATAAAATTATATTAATAAAATATACATATAATTATAGAATATTATCTTTCACGTTCTCTATAGAAAATATATATTCTTCATGTATCTCTACAGAAAGCAGCATATGAATGAAATACATATTTGCACACATACTATGGTATTTATCATTTATTTTTCTATACTTTCCTCAATTCATATATATTATATGTAACATAATGTATCATAATATAAATGCTTGAGGGTCCACCATTAGTCTTGCATCTGAGTGTAGACACTGTCAAATCTGCAATAATGAACTTGTTCTGGGGAGATGACACAGTGAACCCTTATCAGCTGTGTGCCTATCTATGAAGTGGTTGACTGGACTGCCTTGCCTGCCTATCACTCAACTCTGTCCTGGGGAGCAGACAGCTTTGGTAAAGAGCTGGGGATGGTGACTCCATGCGAGGCTGCTTTTATAAGGGTCTACTTCTGAGCAGCTCACGGGAGGAATGAGGACAGGCTGGTTTCTTTCAAAGCCTGTCTTTCCATACCCTGAGTCAGCCTGGGAGAAGAAGGCACAGGGAGACCCAGGACTGTCTAACCCAAACCTGGCCTTCCCCCGGACTGTGCTATGACCCCAGGTTCTCGGTTTGTGGAATGAGCGTGTTGAATCAGGAGTCTTAGCAATTTTTAGGGTTTTGAGCCTCTGAATTCCTCATCACATAGCTATGCCATGATTTCACAGTCAATAAGCAGTTTCCATCCTCACCTCTGAGGTGCCTGTTGAAATTGTCCCCTTGGCTTGACAGCTTTTTGTTTCAGATTTTATTTATTTATTTTCAGAGATAGGGGAAAGGAGGGAGGGAGAAAGAGAGGGAGAGAAACATCACTGTGAATGCGTCTTGCTTACCCCCAACTGGGAACCTGGCCTGAAACCCAGGCATGTGCCTTGACTGGGAATCGAACCAGAGAGCTCTCAGTTCATAGGCTGGTACTCAATGCGCTGAGCCACTTCAGCCAGGGCAGATTGACAAGTTTCTTACATTACTTTCAGACTATCACAGGCTCCAAAGAGGAGAACTTAGGTAGACCTCTGCCCAGGTGCTGGGCCCCACACATCCCGGAGGGCAAGCCAGCCTGCTGCTCCTGTGGGAAAGAGGCTGTGTTGGTGTGCATTTTCTAATGTTTAATTCCAATCTGTCACTTAATAATATAATTTTCCTTTTTATTCCTTAAATCTCAATACATCATCTCCCACTCTCTAGTGCTTTATTCTGGGAGGAATATAATTTCTGCCTGATCTATTAATATATGTAAATGTCTACACAAGATTGCTGTGTGATTTTTTAAAATGTGTTGAATTCTACAGATGCTTTGAAACCACGTGACTTTCACTCTTTGTTTTCATTGGGTTGAGCCATGCTGTGTGTTTGAGGGAGAAAGGAACACCTTTGTAAGTAACCAAGATAACACAATGTTTTTACCTCCACGTTCCTGTGTAAGAAGTGAGACCGGGGCTGTCAGCCTCAACACTGCTGATACTCAACACTGGACATTTCTGTGTGATGAGGGACTGTCTTGTGTGTCGTAGGATGTTTCATAGAGCCCCTAGGCTTTACCTACTTGAGGCCACTAGCACTTTCCCCACTCTGAACAGTGTGACAATGATGTCACATCATAGAGCACACGGGGCTCTGCTGGCTAGTTGGCCCATAGCCCCCACTGTTAGGTGGAGGAGAGATCCAGAAGCTTCTCTCTTGCCAGGGAAGATGGAAGCCTCCTTTCTGTGCCCTATAACAATGTGGTTGATCTCAGCTCATAGTTCTGAAGCATCATCAGTGACATTGAGCAGTAAATCATAACTGAAGAAGCTGCATTGGTCAAAAGAACTAGGTCCAACACGGCTTTAAGTGTCCTAAGTGATCATCTCCTCATGATAGAAAGGGTAATAATTAGGAGTAATTTTGTTTTTCTCCTTTATATTCATTCATGTAACCTAAATTTTCTGTATTTTTTGTAATTTTTTAAATGTTTAAGAAATGGAAGAATTCATAGAGGTGTTTAATATACTCTTGGGTGATGTAGTAGACACATCCCAAGGCAACTTCTCTCCAGTTACTTATGTCCTGTATAATTCTCTCCCCTTGAATGTGAGTGGGGTTTGTGACTCTGGGAATAGCTCTAAGAAAACCTTTATAAAAAGCTCTACTTCCACGGTAAAGAGAAAGGTGGGGAACTGTGAGGCCACGGCTGGGACCAGTGACTTCAGGAACACTCTGCCTTAGGGGCATTCCAGGTACCAGGAAACATCCTCTGGAGTGCAGACCATGAAGGCCTAGACAGCGTACCACACTGCATAAAGCCAACAGCTCACTCCTGCATGTTAGCTGAAATGGTCAAGTTGGTAGTGAGGTGAGCATTGCCACCCTTCTGCCTGGCAACTTTCCTGTGAAAGTAACTCATTCTCAGAAGTTAATTTATACCCAGACCCCGGATGAAACTGAGTGAATGAAACATTGCTCCATCCCTGGAACTCTGGAAAGGCACATGAGAAAGAGTTGGGAATGGGTTTTGAGGGCCACACTGTCACATGTGCCTTAGGAACACATCCTGGTAACTCATGGTCTGCACACGCCATTCATGTTGAAATTTCCAAACCACCATAATAACAATACCAAATGCTGCTGCCCATCGTAATGGGTTTAGTCATCAAATAAAGGAAAAATAGCTCCATCTTCCCCATAAAAGGAGAGTGATGTGAAGTTTTGTCAGTTAGCACCTCATTGGATTTTATTCTCTCTCTGTGTGTGTGTGGCTGAAAACAACATAAATGTATTATCTTACAGTTCTTCAGGCTAGAAGTCCAGAATGGGGTTCACTGAGCTAGAATCAAGAAGAGCCATGTTCCTTCTGGAAGTTCTAGGGAAGAATTCCTTTCTTTGCCCTTTTTAGTTTCTAGAGGCTGCAAGCATTATTTGGCTCATGCCTCTCTTCTATCTTTAAAGCCAGCAATAACCAAACATTTTTCATGATGTCATGCTTCTGGCTTACTTTCAAAATCTCACCTTCTGCAGCCTAAATACTAAATTAAGCAATTAACCACTGCCAACTCACCACGTGTGAAATAAAAAGAGAAAGGGAAAAAGTGAAAGAAAGAACTTGGCTTATTTACTTTTACAGAACAGGAGAAGAAACTATAGGTAGTTACTATAACCCTTATTTTTACAAGTAGTCCCAAAGTCATAGATAATATTTATATTTACATAATTATAGTTATTTACAATTTATTTCATATTTTTTCATCTAGGAAATATCTCTGCTATTTACCTGGCAACTCAAATCTTGGTACACTTGAATCTTTTGGGTCCTGTCCGTATTGACTTGTTGAATCTTCTATTAGTCTTTGCCATTGGCTTGGCAGTACTAAGAAAGGTCCCTGAGAATGATCTGGATTTCGGCATGTCTCTCCTGGAGATCACAAAGTTGGAGAAATCACAAAGTTGGAGAAACAGGAAGCACAGTTTTTGTTAGGCGTTTGGTATAATAACAAAGGGGGCCACTTCCACTTGTATGAGTCCAGTGCTCATATATTTTGGCCACTGGGAAAATAGTTCCAGTTTTGGTCACCACTTCCAAGGCACATACTGCCTTCTATAGTATGTACTCCATTCTCACATGATGTCTCCTGATGGATGTCTCATATATATATTCAATAAGCCTGTCCCACCATTTTTAAAGGCCAGTGGCATCTGAATGATGGGGTAAAAAGAAAGAACACAGAATCCCATGGGAAGACACCCTCACTATATTTCTGTTCCTATAAAATGGATTCCTTGGTCAGAAGCAAGGGCACATGGGACACCATGGTAATCAATAACACACTCAGTCAATGGCAGTGAAGGCAGAGGCATTTCATACTCAACGTTTCTATTGCAATAAGGCAAATCACTGTTCCTGTCACAGTGGAAGGGTCTGATGTAATTACCTTCCCCTGGGTGTCTGTCTGATCTCCCATTCAATGACACGGTTTCTGACACTCGGTACTGTCACTGCTCGACAAGACAAGAACACAGAAAGGTTGATGGATTGGCCTTATGAAGAAAAGCCAGTGCTGTTGGACACATCCTTTATTCATCCACAGCTCGATGGCCATCTTGCTCCTGGGCCACTGGAAAAACTTAAGGTGACATGGAAAAGGGCTAGGTGGCTCTCATAGGTTGGCTCATCTTGTCTACTTAGTTGCTACAAAACTTCTCAGAAGTTGCTGCCCTTTGGTGAGCATTCCTTAGGACATAAATATCTTGGGCCTATACCTTTGTGCCAGATATCCTTATCACCAGTTCTCCAATCTTATCCCTTCCAAGTCCCTGAGCATCCAAACTCTATCAGCTTCCCATGAATCATTAAGGGTCTACACCTCTGGCCTTATCACCTTCCAAGTGAGACTTTGTATGAACTGCTTGATTTCTGCCCCTGGGAGAAATTTCCTTCTCTACTTGTCTACAGAGGCTAGCCTGAGAAGAGCTGTGATACACAGAAATCCATTGGGGGCTGTTCTCAGTACACCATGCAGAACTCTCTGTGAACAAGGCTCAGTGTTTTTCTTCCTCTGACAACTGGGCATAGGACAAGCCTAGAGATGTGGGCTGGTTAGCAGAAATACAGCATAGCATTAGTGGGGACACTGAGTGGGGAAGTCTTCTGCTCCAGCAATTGCACTGGCCTTCAAGACCTACTTATGTAACCCACGCCACCATTCTTCTAACATTGTTTCTGCAACTGCTAACTCTGACTAATTTGTAGCTTGCAGATGGATAGCATATTTGAAAAGGAATTCTAAGAACTAACTTCAAAAGAAGCAGACCCCAACCTTCAGGCATCCAGCTAACGGAGATTTGCTGACCTTCAGCAGCAGTACCAGGATGACACACACCTGACCACCGCTTGACCAGTTTCAAGATCCTTATGAGAATGGATAGTGCTGGTCTGCCCATGGAGAACTTTTCAGACTCCTCCCCTCGATCTCTTCTGTTTTTGCTATAAAAACACTCCTTCTCCCTCCTATAAAAACGTCTGCCTGCACTGAGATACTAAGGTGGGCTTTGGGATGAGAGTCCTCCATCTTCTTGGTTCGCCGACACTTGAATAAACCGCTGTCCTTCTCACCAGCGCCTTTCTTATAAGCTTGGCTTTTGTTGTGGCGGCAACGGAACCCGGGTTTTGCTCTCACTTATGCTCATTCTCACATGTCACTTCCATTCGACTGGGTGCTGCTAAGGAAGTCAAACTCTATGACTCCATGAGTTAGATCACACAGTCACACCATGTCCCACGGTTAGGCATTCGATCTCTGCTGATGCCCAGTAGCAACCAAAGCCATTTAAAAAATTGTTGTATTTTCCCAAGAAAGCATTACTTTGGGCCAGACGCCTAAGGGACATTATCTATCCCCTCTTAGAGCTCGTAATAGGTTCTAGGTGCCATGTGGTTTGTCCCACTGCGTGTGCTGGAAGACCACATGACTGAACTTCTTCCCTGCCTTCCCTTTTAAAGAAATTGGTAGACTTTTCAAGTTACTGGATAAATTGTTCAGAGAAGAATACCCAAATATGGTACATTCTGCCTTAAAAAAACAAGGAAGGAAGGAAGGGAAGGAGGGAGGGAGGGAGGGAGGAAGGAAGGGAAAAGAAGAGAAGAGAAGGAGGGAGAAAAGGAAGGAGGAAAGAAGGGAGATCAGCATCACAGCACTGAGTCAGTGGTGGGGCCTTAAAGACNTCTTCCCTGCCTTCCCTTTTAAAGAAATTGGTAGACTTTCAAGTTACTGGATAAATTGTTCAGAGAAGAATACCCAAATATGGTACATTCTGCCTTAAAAAAACAAGGAAGGAAGGAAGGGAGGGAGGGAGGGAGGGAGGGAGGAAGGAAGGGAAAAGAAGAGAAGAGAAGGAGGGAGAAAAGGAAGGAGGAAAGAAGGGAGATCAGCATCACAGCACTGAGTCAGTGGTGGGGCCTTAAAGACCAACAAATTGTCTTTCATTCTTCAATGTTGGGACCTATCTGGACCTGCAGAAACTTCACTAGCAATGGTAGCTCTGTATACTTTTGTAGGTTTTATCTTACCTGCTCTATCAAGCAGGTAATAGGGCAGTTCTTGTTCATCAAGTTCAATAAGCATGATGGTGCCTACAAATTGAACCAATGTGGTGCCCTATTATAGGGTGGTAGAATAACCAAATTTCTGATGACCAAATTGAGAATAAAAAGATTGATGTATATAAGAAGTAAGAGTCCAGAATATCTGATACATTTTGCCCAAACTAAAATTAACTTCCTTTCATCTTAGTTTAGCATGTTTGTAATCCATTCCAAAAGGTAATGTCCAGGTTTATTCTAATGTAATTAAGTATAAATAAATTAGAATTATTTTGAAGAGCAAATCTTCTCTTCCTGGGTCAGATTCTGTACTTATCCTTTTAGGCATGTAGGCATTGGACTTTGTGTGTCTAGAGGATATGGGGGGAGGGTAGGAACGGGCTCAGGGAGAACTAGCCTTTCTCCCCAGGTAACTAGGTCAGAGATGGATACCACTGACCTCACCGGTCAGAGGAGGAACTTCTGTTAACAAAGTAATCTCCCCATTCCCACTCTCCCATTCCCATTCTTAACTAAAGCATTCCTTGTATTTTATAAAGCTGAGCTAGTGATACTTCGAAATCAAGCTATTCAGCAACATGTATGACTACATTCCTATGATATTTTTGGCTTTGTCTGGCCTGCAGCCAGTAGAGCTAGGCAACAATTTTAGGACTAAGGAGGTCCTCTTCTGATTGTACCTGGAGTTGATAATGCAAGGCTTCAAGCTTAACATTTCCTTTCTTTGCAACCTCAATTCAGTCACCAGAGCCAGCACACCCCCATTTGTACTCGTACTCTTGTCCCAGTGCTCTTTATTCCCAGTGACTTCAGGTGACAATTTAAGTAGTCATTGTTCAATAGTGTGTCACCTACACCATTTCTCATTTTCAAATGGTAATTTGATCCTTGTTGCCCTCCAGTTCAACCAAGACACAGTTTCACGGGCTCATCCTTAAGGGTCTGCTGACCACAGACACACCTGCTGCTGAACTAATATGAGTACATTTAAAAAAATAAAATATGTGCTACATTTTAAGAAATAAAAACAATTTCAACCATCTTACGTAGTGTTGTGGACTGCTCTGCCTGGTTTCAGGAATTGTAACTCGACCCCCCTGTGGCTAAGGGCAGGCGACGACCTTTGGAATGTGAGCTACAGGAGATAAAGCTTGTCTCTGGTAGCAAATGCTGCCTCAGTTTCCTCTCCCTGCCCCCAAAACTTGGTCAGAAGTCAATGACGGGTAAGACCCCTCATGGTGGGGGGCAACCTAAGCCAGACTTGATTACGTGGGAGGCCATCATGGAAGGACTCGGGGGGCTGCACACAAAGAGGGAGCAATGGACTCTCACCAACCCCCCCAACCTCTGGCTTTGACATAGCCTGAGTCCCCATGTTCTCTGGGAGAAGCACTTCCTGCCTCTAATCCCCTTAAGCCTGAATACCCGTGATGGGGAATGCGGTGCAGCCCTGTGCTGGAAAGGGTGGGTATCGAGGGTACATCAGGCATAAGAAAGAATATGTTAAAATCCTGTGAAACTTGCTTTGTTTAGAATGCTGTCATTTAAATGATAAGGGTCCATGCAAGAAGTTTGTTCCTCAAAGTTCAATGGCTTGTTAGCTATCTGACCCTAACTGAGAATAAGCCCTCATACTTCTTTGAATGCTATCTATTGTTTGACCCTTACCTGTATTCTTGTACAGACAAACCCAATAAAAGCCCCTCAAGGAAGGGGCTCTTGGCCCTTCCCCTTTGAGGGATCGGCCACCTTTCCTCCCCAAGCAGATCAGATCATGTCTCAGTCATGTTTACTTTCATCTGTGGCACATGGGGGGATTTGTGAGGAAAGTCAGCCCCACAAAGTAGAAAGGCATTTAAAACAGAAAGTCCACAGAACTGTTGGACCCTGGTTGGCAAAGCGGCTCCAGGCTCCGGGACGCTGAAGGACAAAGCAGATCAGAAGTGGCGACCTGTGCCAAGTTGGGAAGGCGCAGAGTCAGAAGGACAGCATCAACCTGTGACTTTCAGTGCCCTTCTTTCCTGGCCATGCAGAGAAGCTCTAGGCATCATGGCTGCCAAGAACTCCCAACATCTAAACAATCTAGTGATGGCACAGGGAACACCCCTGGGGGAAAAGTCCCATCAGCAGAAACATGGCCTCCTTCTTCCATTACTTTTGTGAGTGCATCTAATTGGCAGAGGCTAATTCACCCCCATCATTCTAGCTACTATGAGCATGGTGGTGATAGCTTTCCACACTGTCTAGTGTGTAAAAGATACACGAGAGATGAAAGGAGGCTGCTGTTGCCAATCATCTCCACCCACCACACTAAGCCATGTTTAAACAATGAGAAATTATTTGCTTTAATTTTACACAATTTGGTCTATTGCATGTGGTTTGCATTTATTCACCATGTGTCCTTTCTGTCCCAAGTACAGATAAAGGCTTGCAAATTCAGTACCACTGGAAAAAGTCTGTTGTTTTCACCTATAATATTTTGTCTACACTTTGATTTAATTGCAATGAGTTAAGTTTTGATGTCCTAGTTATAGTTACTTAATCTGAACAACTAATCATCAGTTGGGCGGTTAAGTAGATGAGTGTCTTGCTCATTCCTTTAAAACAATTACTTGCATAGGGCTAAACCCTTTGTTTTTATATGTTATCTACATAAAGTTCTTGAAATAAGTATCCAGGTATAACTCAATTTCCCAGTGATATCTGACCACTAGGTGTTTTTAGGATGTCCCCATTTCTCTTTTATGACTTAAACAACAGTTTCTCTTTGCTCCTAACTCTAAGTTACATGACTCCGAAGTGAGCTCCTGGTGACATGGCAAGCTCGTGCCTGCATGCCCTTGCACAGGAACTGGCAAGGAGAAAAGTGGCCCATAAAATATGTCCCATGAGTGAACACATTAAAGAAATCTGGCTTTAAAACCACCCTCCTGAATCTGGTTTTATTTTACTGTTAAAGTCTCTAACACCATCAGTCACCTTAGCCATAAAGTGAGCCATTAGCCACCATGTCGCTCCTCTGAGCTCTGCATAAAGTGGGAACACAAGTGGGCAGGACAGTCACAGAGTCCACTGGATCACTGCTTGGGTGCCAGGGACATCCAGCATCCAGTCTTCCACCTTGAATAAAAGCACCTGATTCCATGTAGGTACCTGTCCCTCACCCACAAAGTCCTTGGGGCAAGGCTGTGCTGCCTGTGCTCCTTTCTGGCTGTGGGCAGGACCTGTGACCCAGATCTAAGCTTCTCCCAACTGCAGAGACTGGTTCAGGTATGGACACCTGACTTATGTGACGCAGGATTTTGGCATTGAGGCTAGGAGCAGGTACAGACAGCATTTCTTCCTAGCGCAATGAGAACCCACAGAAATGCAGAATAAGGAGCTGCCATCAACCACCACGTGGGGGTGCAGAGAGGGCCTTTCTGATCACTGAAACAGAGTTAAAAGGTCAAATCCACTGAGCCCTGAACCCCACAAGTCACATGAGCCAACACGCTCCTTTAAAATCAAATGCTCTCATTTAAATGAGGTTGGATTCTCTGTTAACTACAACTGAGTCATTTCTAAGTGATATAGCTACCTGGCATCAGCAGAAACGTGAGTTATTTTGTCTACTCAAGAGTGTCCACAGTTGCTTAACTTTTTGCAAAGAAGAAGAAAGCATTATCATCATTTCCTCACCCCTCTTCCTTTCCACATACCCTTTTAATTTGTTAGTTCTTGAAAACAAAGTTAGACTTGACAAGCTGCAATTCACACCTTCAGAGTTGGACGGGGATGTGATCCGTTTCACAAAAGTCCTCCTCAGATCTTAGTGCTGAATTTTCAAAGAGATTTCAATCTATGCTTAACAGGTATTTGAATTTGTTTTCTTAACATCTATAAAGTTTCTCAGTGGATAAAACAAATCTTCTCTGAGTAGAAATTCAGAATATAACAAGCATTCAACACGATGCATCCAAGAGATGTTTGGGGTCATACTTCCCTATCTTGTTTTTTTAATGGAAAACATTAAGTTAAGCAATTTTTTTAGCTCTAGTATATGTTGAATGATTGTCTACAAATCTTGGAGTTTCCACCATGTATGTGGAATGCACTGTTAGGGTTGAGCACCATTTTTCTTTATGTCAGAACTTGAGGATGAGGCCAAAGGAAAATTTCTGGCTGAAGATGTTTGGTATCATTTTATCTAAAATTCAAACAATTGCTAGACATTTATTTTAAATGAAAAGCAGTTTTTTTCCTTTTTGGCAACCATTTCCTGCCTGGATAAATTACTAAATGTGCCATATTCTCATGATCTTAGAATAAAACCATCCCAACTAATAATCTGAACCCTCAATTTCAGATTTAGGGAAGTTTTGAAAATTACATCTTTCCAAGGTAAGAAACTCAAAACATTACTTTTCCAGGTAACTGTATTGTGTGATTTTCCCTTGTACAATGCAGAAAGGAAGAAAACAACCTCTCAGTTATACGTGTCTTTGAAGCAGCACATCCTTGATTTCCGGCCTCAAGCTGGTTTCTTCTTTCCCAGCTTGGGACACGACACCCAGTCCCCCAGCCTATTTCCAGACTGCAGCACTAATGAAATCAAACAATGCCACTCCACTCTGAAAACTATTTAGTAGCTGCCCCTCGCACCTAACAACCTTGCAACCCTTCTTCCCTGGCTTCCAAGCTCCTGTCTGATGTGGTCTGTGCTCACCCCCTCACCCCAGTTCGTTGTGCTCTCCAGGCTCTGAGCTGGTGTCTGGTGCCTCGCCTCACCACGCCGCACTACTTACTCCTGGTGCGAAGAGTTGCTACTGCTGTTCCCACTGCTGGCAACTTTTCGTCCTCAGTGGGATTTTTGTTGCTATTGTTGTTGATGGAAATTATTTTTTAGAACACAGAGATCTCCCATTTACCTCCTGCTTTCACGAAGGTATAGCTGCTCTTACTACCAGCATCCCTTACCAGACTGTGTATTTGTTACAACTGATGAGCCTGCATTACAGTCACACCCTGTCCATAGTTCACTCTGTGGTTCACTCTTGGTGCTGTACATTCTATAAGTTTGGACAGATGTGTAATGACACGAACACACCATTACAGTATCCGAGTTGTTTCGCTGTCCTAAAAAACCCTCTGTGCTTCCTTAATTTATATACATCCTTCTATCCTACACCCTGGCCGCCACTAACTTTTTACCATCTCCATAGTTTCACATTTTCCAGAAGGTCATGTAGTATGTAGGCTTTTCAGATTGTTGTCTTTCACTTAGTAACATGCATTTAAGTTTCCTCCATGTCTTCTCATGGCTTGAAAGCTCAATCCCTTTTAGGGCTGAGTAATACTGTATTATCTGGGTATATCACAGTTTACTTATTCCCCTACTGAAGGACCTCCTGGTTGCTTTTGTGTTTTGGCAATTTTGAATGAAGGTGTTATACAGTTGCATGCAGGCTTTTGTGTGGATATAGTTTTCAATTCATTTGAGTAAATAGCAAGAAGTGAGATTGCTGGAGCTCTTGGTTTTTAACCTCACTGGGTTATGCTTTTATCCAGATAAATATTTATACAGATAAACTTCAACAACCACTTGTTAAATAATTGCCATGTGTGAGACATGACCTAGGTACTGGGGACACAGAAGAAAAAAAATGTGGGTCTCTCCTCCATGAAACATTTCTTCTATAGACAAAGCCATCAATAAGCAAGTAGATAATTTCAGGTGAGAACTGGGAGGACAAGGAAGCAGGAAAAGGAACAGAGATTGACCAAAATTGCTGCTCTGGGTAGATTTGTCAGGCAGGCCCTACGGCTGGGTGACACTGGAGCAGAGACATGAATGGGGTGAAGGAGAAAGGCCAGCAGACGGACGCTGGGGAGAAGAGTGCCTTCAGAAAGGAAAAGCACCACAAAGACCTGGAGGAGGTGGTGCCGACCCCAGGCTGCAGGTCGGAACCCCAGCGCCAGACTGAGGTGAGGAGGAGAGAGAGGTGGGGAAAACAGGGAGGTAACACATTTCCAAGGCTGGGGTTTTACTCTTTCTGGTCCAAGAGAAATCTGACCTGGCTTATGTCGAATGCATCCTTTAGATGAGCACATGGAACAGATAGGGGCACACAAGGATGGGAGGGAGGCCGCTGCGCATGATGTGGAGCTGCGGGTGCTCTGACTGCTCACAAACCTATGTGGGGAGACAGAGAGTAGAGTGTGAATGATCTGCCTTGGCCTTGGGAGGACGTGGGTTGTTAACTGGAATGGAGATGCTTAGGATGCCTCTCATACGTTCAGGGAGACAGCACACAGACCGGTGAGCGTACACCTATACTGTTCAGGCCAGAAACCCAGGCTGGATTATGTTGGCTGGTGTTTAAAGCTCCATGGCCAGAGGAAATCACACAGTGGGTGACTGGGAGAGAAAAGGAAGTGCAGGATAGAGCTCTGGGCACACCCAAGCTCACAAGTACATATAAATATGTCCTCAGGTGTGATTCATGACACCAGTGGGTCGTTTGTACCAAGCTTTGAATGAGGTTACCAGATCTCCCATTTAATCACCATCAAAAATGGTGGTGAAATGCTGTTCTCTACAGATGTCAGTGTAGATGTTTTGGTTAAGTAAGCAAGGACGGCCTTTTAGAGGATGATGAGCAGCGGATTCTAAGACAGAGGTGGGATCCTGGGAATTAGAGGCATCATAGAATCAGGTTATTTGCAGAGTGGGTCCAGAGAGTGTGAGGACAGGATGTGGGACACACCAGAAGAGGCTGCAGAGCCCAAGCCTTTTGGCTCAGAGGGCCAGAGCCTGGAGTGGTTGGGGAAGGATGGCCAGGAAGGCAATGACCAAAAGAAAGATGTGAAATAGTTGTTGTCTGCAGAAAACAGTAGCACAGAGAATGAAACTCTTGTGAAAATCACAGGAGAGGTTAGCAGAGGGTTTTGAGTGTCTGCTGGACTGAATGACATGGTGATGGGCACCCTGGGGGTGGGGACTCAGCCCCCAGTTCAGCTCTGCAAGGGCTGCCTGGGCGCTGAAGGATGTGAGTCCCAGCAGGTAGTACAGCCACCCTGGGTGCTGGTGGTGCTGCTTCACAGTGGCCTTCATTACCACGGAGTGGAACAGAGGCGCCCATCTCAAAAGGAGAACCACCTTCCTTGAACAGTGTCCATTAAAGACCCCTTCCTGCAGACTTGCCAAAGAGGAACGGCACCAGAAGAGTTAAACCTCCAGGCAGGTGCCAGGGGACTGGCCTTTGAGGCATCGGTGCTGGGTCTCTCACCATGAATCCTTCGTGGAGGCCTGCCTTGCTCCTGTCACCCTGTGCTGAAACCCTCTGTCTCTGCCTGGAGTGCTAACAGTGGACGTTTATATAAAAGCTTCTGTTCGGAAATGCCCTGGTGGATTTCCTAGAGCTGAGCCCCGCCTGGGCAGGCCTTCCCTCAAACTATGCTTGAGTCATGGCTCTGAGAAAGATGACCCCACACTTCTTTTAAAGGTAAAATCCTTGTGTTAGATGATGCCTTGGAGGATCCTCGGCAGCAGTGAAGTGAGGACAAGGGACAAGAGTGCCCTGAGAGTAGCTGCCTCTTTTTTTTGACAGTCTCTCTCCTTGACCAAACTCCTCAGAACTCTCTTCTCAATGAGACTCTCACTCCTGGGCCTCCATGGTCATCGCTGCATTGACGGATATGAGCCAGAATCCTGGTGCGTTAGTGTAACCAGAGTCCCCCACCCACAGTATGTGATTACTCTTGAAACCTGATCAGGTTCCTCCCCCTCCATTTCCAGGTGGTCACTGACCCTCTTGCACGACTTCAGCAAGAATCCTGCTAAGTCTGTTTAGCCAGAACCCTCTTACCCCTGATGTTGCATCTCAGAAACGTTCCATCCACTGACCCCACCAGCTCCTTGGCTACACACTCCCACTTGCCCTTGTTATATGTGGCATGGAGCCAATCTCTCCGTCTGCTGTTGCAAACCCCACGGCAGTGTGCCCTGCACCTAGCGTGGCAATCCTGAATTGTCTCCCTTACCATTTCCATCATATGCCATACTTTCTTTTCTCCTTTAACAGTTAGAATACTACTTTATCTTTAGCAGCCCTGCGGAATATTTGTGGACTCATCCCGAAGTTATCTGAGGGCTCCCTGGGCTCTTAAGAATCAGGGCCTCAAAGAGAGGAGTAATGTACAATAGGTGTGGGTGAGGTCGGGGTGTACCCACATGGTGAATGGCCTGGAGAGACAGGCAGGCAGACAGACAAAAAGGAGAGATAGGAGACCTGGTAGAGTAGAACCTGGTGAAAGGGAGAAATCAACCCATCAAAGCTGTGGGATGCCAAATGGTGGTGGCTTCTCAGAAGTAGGAGGGAAAAAATGAGTATAGGGAAGAGGTGGTCCTTCCAGCATGCTGAGTCTGAAAATGGTGAGGAATTAGCCCTGTGACTCTGGCTTGGGACCACTCAGTGTGGGGGCGGGGGGGCGGGGGAGCTAGGAGCAGACCTAGTTAGAAAGAAGGTGGCTGGCAGGTCACACATTTCAACAGGGCTCTAACCTTAGAGACTCATTAGAAAAGGGCATTTCTTTCCATGTCATTAATACCTTTTGCAAGCCCCCAGTGTGCAAAGCAATCTGCCGATTTCAGACAAGTACTAATAATATAAGGTGGAGACCAAGACTGGACACTGAGTGTGCCTTGGCCACAGCATGTCACTGGGGCTTCCATCTAAGTCCCAGCACTGTCACTTCCTCCCTGTGACATGTGAGACAAGCCACTTCATCCCACTGGGCCTGCTACTCATTTGTAAATTAACATGCACTCCTAGAGTTGTTCAAAGAAGCACATTCATCCATTTCCGGAACAAATGCTCACTGTTGCCTGCAATGTGCTAAGTGCTGCCTTAGGCTCCAAGTTTCCAGAAGGACAAGCGAGCCAAGTGCCTGCTCTCTATGCTCACCTTCTAGAGGGGTTAAGCGGGAAGTCAAGTCGTAGATAAAATAAGACCACCTCAGATCATTTACATTGGTTTTATTTTCTTCCTAGACTAATGGGATGCTCTTCTGAAGACAGTGAAAGAATACTGTCTGGGCAGCCCGTGCCTGGAAGGGCTGACGAGGTAATATTTAGGCTGAGACCTGAGTGATGAGAAAGCACCTGTCTAGAAGATTTGAAGGATGAGCAGGCGGCATGGGGTACAAGGCATGGACCACATCCAGCGGAACCTTATTGTCTGTGGGAGTCTGGATTTGGTTTCTGCTGTGTGGGGAGGCAATACAGTTTAATTCAGAGCCTGTCTGCCTCGCTCCTCTCCATTGTGTCACCTTTGTGCACAGCCAGATGCCACTCAAAACTGGGTGGCCAAGGGCAGAGGCTGAGCAGGAGCACACGTTTACTGCAGTGGGAGACTCCTTAGAGCTTCTCGGGAGGAGCTGGCAGTCCTGGGATAACAGTGACTGCTGTGGAGGGAGCAGTGGACAGATGTGAGGAGAGGCATCACCGACAGGACTCGATGCTGACATTCAACCAGTGGAACCTACTCTCATGTCAGTTGCAAGGGAGGCTGGGGAATTCTTGAGTGCCCAGGAAAAACCGAAACAGATGCTGGTGAGCAGCTGCCATGGTCTGCCATGGGTTTGGGACGCAGGAGGTGGCCAAAGCAGGCTGTGGGCATCCAGCTGCAGGTCCTTTGATGGTGGGTACAGCAGCAACATTTTACTCCAGGCTGCCCGCTTTCACTCTGCCTGGGTGCGGGGCACCAGGAACGCCTGCTAGGTGTCTGTCCTCCCTTTTGGTTGTCCTCATGGGTCCCTGGACAGCTCTTATTGAGAAGCTTATATATTTACTGCACAGAAAACCCCCACCTTTGTCTGAGGCTAGTAAAAGTGTGGCTCACTTCCAGTTGCCCTTTTCCCACAGCCCCAGGAATCTCCCACTACCTTTCACCTTTCCACGTGTGCCACCAATCACTGCAGGTACACATGGAACTCCATGAGATTCATTCCATGACCCCTCACTGGCCTAAGATGAAAGGACACACTTCTCTTCCCTCTCCAATACCCTTCTCTGGGTAAGGGGGACCTACCCCGGCATAGCCACTCCCCTTGACAGAATCCTTTCACCTGTCACCCTCTCTGAGCCCTACTTTTCTTCTTAAAATCCTGAAGGCCATCAGAAGCTCTCACGTGACAAGCTGTCCCAGCTGTCTGACGTTCACAAAATACTGTACAAGGCAGACTGAGCCTGCACTTCTGGAGAGAAGGTATTGCAAGTGTAAAAGGCCTTTAACATTGTGCTTCATCTTTAACTGTCTTGTCAGTTTTGCATTCTATTCCAACTAAGCTTGTTTTAAAATAAAAAGTCAGGATTCTTCTGACTTCTGAGTAAACTTAATCTTACAGGAAGAAACAATGTTTACCCTCCCCCTAGACTTGCATCTCTTGGAGGTGAGGGCAGGGGCTGTATGCAAAAGCGAGGGACATATTCTTGATCTCAGGGGACAAAGCAAACTGGCACCATCACCCGGGGGAGAGAGAAACACCGGGGCAGGGTAGTTCAGCCCCGAGCTTTGGTGGGCTGTGAATGGCAGGTGGTTCTCACAAAATGTCTCCTGTCATGGGATGCCCCAGAGGTGGCCCCTCCACTGACACATAAAGGGGCCTGATATGTCACCAGTAGGGCAGGAAATTAAATTTGGGTCTATACTACAGACAGGGAAAGATAGACATCTTGTGGGCACATGGTAGCATTGCCTCACAGATCTGGAAATTAATCTAACATAATCAGATAATATCCCTGAATTTGCAGACTGCTAGTATGGCAAACTACTTCACAAAACATCTCCTGAGGATGTACAAGAAAAAAAGAAGATGCATTAAATTAAAGGGCAGGTCTTCATAAAGCTAAGAAGAGATAGCTATCCACTTTGAATTATGACAAAACAAAAACACCCCCTTGGCTTCTATACCAAATCTATGAGCCATTTCAGTGAAAGCATATATTAATAAATTAAATATTCAGTCACTTCACAACTGTGTTATAGTCTAAAGAATTTCTTTCATGAAGTTGCCAAGGACCTGGAAGGTGATGATGTGGGTGTGGGGCAAGAACTGGACTTTTACAGACACTAGAGGCACAGGGAAGCCCCCAAATCAGAGTCCAAAATCTAGACATCCCTCTAGGTCTTGGAGCACTTTGACAGAAAAGCACAAAGTTCTGTTTTCCAAAAATAAAATAAAAATGCCATGAACAAATTGTTAACGACTACTCTCTCTTTGGTAGATGCTCAGAATTCAGCCCTGTCCTCATCACTTCTTAGCTAAATTACAGCTGATCCTCTGTAAGAAACTACCAGCTCACATGCGTCACCAGCTTAAGAATTTAAAGCCAGGCATGTTGTTCCAGAACCATTGTTCATCACTTTCTTTGGTATAGACATGTGTTTGTTTCCATCAAGATGACAAAACAGGTGTGGCCCACCATGTGGGAAAGAGGAACAATGTAGCTTTCAGCAATCCTCAGCTAGTGACCTACTCAGTTTCCTTTACTTCCTATAATTACACGTGTTTTTGTACAGACTAGAGGGTTGGAATGATGTTTACATTTTAAAAGGTTCTTCCAAAAAAAATGACAAAGTCAAATATGCAACAGAGCCTGTATGACTCCCAAAGCCTAAAATATAATACTTACTATGTGGTCCTTTACATAGAGTTTGTCCACCCTGCATTACACAAATACTTTCATTTCTTTCTTTAAACGTCTTAGAACTGATTTTGAGAAAGGTAGAAATAGAAACAAATGCACTTTCATTTTTGAACAGAAGTGTTCGTTCTTATTTACCTGTCATTTAATTGTGACAAATCTGATTCACTCTAATACTCATTGAGCACCTACTATGTACAGAACTTTGCAGGATTTAAAAGGAAAATTCTGCCCTACAACATAAAAACTTGCTCTACTCCAAGTCAAAATGTAGTGTTATAAAATATCACTCAGGGCTAAGGGGTGAAAAGGAGGCAGGCCTTATGTGGAGATGTGGAGGAAAAACATGGGCTCTAGAATACATGGACCACCACATATAGAGCTGGGAGCAAGGTATTCCGGGCAAAGGGAAGAGAAGGACAGGTTGTGCAAAAGCAGGAAGGCAGCAGTGGTAGGTGTATAGTGGGTGTAGGTGGATGGAGGAGAGGGGGATAAAGCTGTACAGTAAGCTGGTGCCTCCCCCACTGAGGTACTCCAGAAAAAAATTACTAATGTAGGAAAACTTAAATAAAAAGGAAGTTACTCTGAAACTCCCTGGGACCAGAAGTTAGAAATATAAAGTCATCAGGACCCACACAGGTCTCCTCTCCCCTGTCTCTAATGAGTCATGTGAACCCTGAGAAAGAAAACACCTACTAAAATGGGCTCTTGGTGGGTAACCAGGCCAAAAAAAAAAAAAGCAAAAAAGTCTAGCAGCCATTTCTACACAAAGGCCTTTCGCACAATCAGCACTTCAGGGGAAAGACTGCACTGAATTCCTGCCTACACTGTCTCTCCCATCTGAGCCAGCCTTTATAAAGGAGTTCCTGGGATCCTATTTGCACCAATAGGACTGAGGCTTTCCCCATCCAACCCAAGCTGCACACCACTGCCTTTGGACCAATCACAATGGGAGAATTTGGACTCCTCATTTACATGACAGGTCAATCAGGGGCTAAGGGTGGGGACTTCTGGCCTTAAAACCCTCAGAGCGCAACTTTCCTTCCCTCAGAGTGGGTTTCCTTGGCTGAGGTTAAATGCCCACGTGTCCCTAAGATGCAATGGGGAGTAGAGAGAGCAAACTACCAAACCAGTATAGCAGACCAATGCATCGTGGAGCAGAGCTGTCTAGCTGGAGAAAGGCCTGGCCCCAGAGCTGCCTCAGCTTGCGGTTTTCACAGCCAGGCGGTATCACAATTTAGCTGTTCTGCAGTGAGTATCACTCCTCACTACACCCAAAATTGAAGATTCCTGTTGGTGTCGGTCTTCCAACGTGTATCGGCATCCCCCTGCTCTACATCTGTTCATTTCTCATTTCCTGTTTAATCCCACTCTTGTTTTCTGCTCATCTGGATCAGTCAGTAAACTTCCTCAGTCAGGTACTGGGCTATCTTAGGTGTCAGTAAGAACTCTAGCTGTCAACCAGAGTGTAGGCAAGGGAAGAACTCCTGGCTGCTTTCACGGAAGGGGAGTTTCCAGTTGCAATTTCCATACTAAAGATTTAGGAAGAAGCTGGTAAGGTCAGCAAATCTACTTAGCACATAAAATGCTTGTAATGACTACTAACAGTTTAGACTATAACTAGACATCAGGGAAGCCAGGTTGGTTTCTGATATTAAGGATGGTAACTCCCTGTGATTATTGAGATTCTGGTGGCGGTGGATAAAGAATTGGAGAAACGAAAAACTGCGGTTCAAGTAAAAGGATCGGGGTCCTGAAGTTACCCAATAATTGTGGCCAGGGGAAAAATGCTTTTTGTTACCCCGATCCAGGAGGTATTAAGATGACACTTGACATAGGCTGGCTATTCACCATGAGCGGTGTCGGGGTCGCCAAGGACTAGGCCAGGCGCCGCTGCCTTCCGCACCCGGTGGGTGGCAGTGCCCACAGCGAGAGCTTCACGGGGGGTGCAGCAGGGATGGGCCTGTGAACCACATCCGGGAGCGACGATTGCGGGCGTGGGGGTAGGGTTGGACCACCGCAGGAGTGGGTAGCTGCCGGGAGGAAAAACATTCCTGGAGGAGGCAAAGGCCAACGACTGGGAAGGCCGAGATTACGCGATAAAGCCCACTGGGCGCGGCCAAAGAACTGCTCAGGTCCGCCAGTCGCGCGGAGCGTCGGGAACTGTAGTCCTCCGAGCTCCACCCAGACGGGCAGGACTCGGACAGCGCGGCTGCCTCCAGTTATAAATCGCGCACTTACCAGTTGAGGGTAAGGTCCTCACAGCGCAGGAGACGCCTTATATGACATCATCACGGGTCACCTCCCCTTAGTTGAAGATTTAGGTGCCTATAGAAAGTCTGTCATACACCAAGCCGGCAATAACACATTAACTCGTAAACAGTGGAGGGAGTGCACCTCAGATGCTCTGATTTCCCTGAATTTTCTTTTGTGGACGTGGCCCCCACCCCATCAGTACGGCTCTGTTCCCTATTTTGCTCCGGCGCAACCTTAGGCCACCCCAAGGAGAGGGGAGGGGCGGGGCCAGCTAGGGCGGGGCGGGGCCCTGGCTGGGCTGCGTCGCGTTCGGGGGCCGCGCCGGGTAGCGTTTCTGTCTAGTGCCCGAGGCAGCTCTGGCTCAGGGAGCCTTTAGTCTGCTCCACGGGGACTTCTGTGCACGGATGGACCCGCCCGGATACGGCGGGAAGCGGCCTGGCAGGCGGCGGCCCCGGCGGCGTCAGCAGAGGCGGTACTGGGCTGAGGCCGCGGGTCCCTGAGGCGTGCGGGTCCATCGGGCCCGGCGGCGACACCATGATGCCGGGCGAGACCCACTCGGCGGCTCCCGGAGCTGCGGCGGATCTCTCACGATGTCAGGGCTGCGCCTCCCTGCAGCAGGTGCGGCGTCTTCCCGGGGCCAAGGGCGCGGAGCCACTCGGTGGGCCCCTCTGGACGCGGGGCTGGGGAGTCTGGCCGCGGGGGTGCGTCTCTGCTCGCTGCTCCAGCTTCTTGGCGGAAGCTTTCCTCCCTTTCCCCCTGCCCGCAGGTTTTCCCTCATCTTTCTACGGTGGTTGCTTTGAGATCAACTTCCTTTGGCTTGTTTAGGATTGGAACCCAGGATTCATTTACGGGGTTGCGGTGGTGGGGTGGAGTAAGGGAATTCTTGGAGAGCCTTCTCATACACTTACCCAACCTCATGGCTCCCCAGGGCTTATACTTAGGTTGGTGAGTGATAGGTGAAATGCTGAAGGAATATTTTCTTCCGAGGCTTTTACTTGTCCTGGCTTGTTTTAAAATATTTACCTGGAGGCAGGTTCTCCTGCGACAGTTGGGTTGGCTGGGAGGGTCTTTTATCAAATAAAGGCATGCAGATGCTGGGAGTTTCTGGCTGTTACGTGGACTGTTCTGTGTACTGACTGAAGAGGGGTTACTAGTGTCTGGCTCCAGATCTTGTGAGGTTGTAAAACCAGTGCCAAGTGTTCGTTTCTAGCTAGAACCTTCTAGCTGTCTGATGTCAGGAGTCTTGTAACTTTTTAATATTAGTGTCTTTAATGTTAAATCGGAGCTGTCCACCCTCATACCTACTAGAACTAATTAAACGATTGTTTATTTTGTATAGTGTTCTAGGCAAGCGGGACACATAGTGGGGAACAAATATAGGTAAGATCTGTTGTCATAAGTAAGATACATGTATGCAAATAAGACTTTAGGTGGTCTTAAGTCTTAGGAAGAAAATAGAGAAGGAGTTGAAATAGTGGTCTTGTTTCTTGGCTGCGGTGGCAGGCAGGGTGTTTTTGAGGGAGTGACATTGGAGATCGTGGTGAGAAGGAGCAGACTGGAATAGGTGTGGGGGTGCTTTCCAGATAGAGGGATTAACAGGTGGAAAGGTTACTGAAGTGAGAAGGAGCACAGTGTCTTTGAGGAGGACAGGGTCTGGCTGGTGTGAGCGCATGTTGCAGAGGGGAAGATGGCTGATGAAATGGGACCAGAAAGGAATGTAGGATTGATGGGCCACCAAGAACAGCTTGTATGTGTGTGCGCGCACGCAGGTGTTATCTATGAACTGATCTCAAACATTTTAATCGTTGAGAGCAGGAGAAGGAGAAAAGGGACTCCTATACTGATACTCTGGAGTAGAAGGAGAACTAGTAGTAAAATCATTGAGTTAAGCTGCATATAAAGCGTTTACAATGTGGTTTTCTTTTTTATCTCTCCCAAACCTGGGAACATGAATGAAATTATCATGAGCCTTTGACAAATTATATTTATTATTTGGGCCAGTTTATTCAACAAGTATTTATTGAGCATGTGCTGTTTCAGACTGTATGATTACAGCAGTGAGGGGAAAAGACAAATATCCTTGCTCTCTTGGGCCTTCCATTCTTAGGAGGTGGGGGGAAGAGACAAGTTATGTGAGAAGGTAATAAATACATTGAAGGTAAATAGAGTAGAGAAGAGGGGCAAAAAAGTGGGGGAAGAAGGGACCAATAGCCAGAAAGAAACCACACAGAGAAGGTTATGTTTAAATGGGATTGAGGGGTGGGGCAGGGATAGAGAATAAGCTCTGTAGATTTCTTGGGAGAAAAGCATCCCAGACAGTGAAAAAACAGGTACGGAGGCCTGACACAGGAGCCTGCTCAGTGGGGAAGAGAAAGGAGGCTATGGGGTAGAGTGAATGTCGGTGTCTTCATCTGCTTCATTGGCCTGTAGTAATAGAAATTTACTTTGTCATAGTTCTGGTGGCTGGGAAGTCCCAAGATTAAGGCACCAGCAGATCTGGTGGTGGTGAGGGCCTGATTTCTGGTTTAGGACTGCCTTCTGGCTGTGTCCTCAGGGCAGGAGAGGGAAGACAGCGCTGAGCGTCTTATAAGGACGTTACTCTATTCATGAGGGCTTTGCTCTTAGGACCTACCTAACTAATCACCTCCCAAAGGCCTCAAGTCCAAATTCCATCACATTGAGGATTAGGTTTCAACATACTAATTTTTGGAAGGTGGTGGGGGGCACAATCTATAGCAGTTGGAGGATCTGAAGTTCCATAATGGAGGAACTGATCATTCAGGCTCTTGTAATCATTGTGAGGATTTTGACTTTCAATCTGAAAGAATAGTGAGCCATTGGACACTTTTGTTTAGGAGACAAACCCATGTGAATTATTCTGTTCAGCAGTGGATCTGACCTTCCTTCAAATCCTATTCTCACCATAGTAGGCCCCATTTTGCTTTAAAAGTAGCAACTGTAGCCTTCTTGTTGCTTAGGCCAGAAACTATGTCATCCTTAATTCCTCTCTCTCAAACCTGCTTCCAATCCATCAGTTGATTCTATTCACTCTGTCTTTGGTACCCATTCACTTCTCACCATCCCCACCACTTCCACTCTTGTGTGAATGACTATAATCTATTGCCTGGAGATTATTCCAGTAGCCTCCTAAGGAGTGTGCCGCCTTCCACCCTTGCGGTATTCCCACAGTTGGTTCTCAAAACAGCAATAGGAGTAATCCTGTTAAACCTCTAACCGCAGGCGTCTGCAGACTTTTTCTGTAAGGAGCAAGTTCATAAGTATGTGGTGCTGTGGTGCTCGTGTTCATTACTACTCAACTCTGCCATTGTCTAAAAGTAGTCACATGCCATGTTAAAGGAATGAGCAGGATGTGGTACATCAAAATGTTGTTTACAAAAAACAGGCTAAAGGCCTTAGTTTGCAGGCCTCTTCTTTATCTGTGGACACACCATTGCATTTGGATTTTCTGTTATGTGAATTTTTTTTTGGTGTGTGGGGGGGGAGGGTGAATAGAGTCTCTGGAACAAATCTTTATATTACAGAGTAAGGCTGTAAAAATAGATTTATGGCAGATTATAGGGGACTTTGATGGTTAACACCTTACCATTTTTGTTCTTAATTTCTGTCAGCATTATGGAGCCGTGAAGGGTTCTGCATAGTTACCACATAAGAACTGTTCTTACCATAGGAAAGCAGAGTGGATTGGAGGAGGTGCAACTACCTCTGGTAAATTACCTTATTAATGCATACTAGTGATAATAAAAGCCTGGACTAATTGAAATTTCCTAGGCCTGGGAGTGGAGGAGAGAAAGGTTCTGATTGTGAGAAACTGCGGAGTGGACAGATCTCGAGTCAGGGAGATAGAAGGGGCAGAGATTTAAAATCTGAGCAGCCGTGAGAACTGTGGCAGAGGCAAGAGAAAGCAAAACCAGGTCAGTAGAGGCATTGGAAGTGTGGGGCTGAGGATTTTCACCTGTTTTCACATTTGTTGCTTGTGAAGCACAGTGCTTCAGGGTACAGTAGCATACTTCCAAGGAATTAGATAAGAGGCCACATCGATGAGTGCTGAGTTCGTGGTAAGATTTTATTTGGTGAGTGGTGGGAATAGGAGAATGGAGGAGTATGTTCTTGTCACTTAAAAGAAACTTTGAAAACCTTTGTGGCAATTCGTGGGACTACATGTCATCCTGAGGAGTCAGTGAACGAAGACCAGCTGGACAATGAGGAAGGCGAGCATGGAATGGTGAGAAGGAGAAACAGATGTACAAGTAGTGTGTAGGAAATCAGCTTAGGAAAGCATGAGAGTTGAGAACAGGCAATTGGATTTGTCAGTGAAAGGTCAATTCACCACCTTAGGAAAGACATTTCTGCAGTGTTCCATAGTAGAACATCAAGTTCTGTGCTCCAGTTAACAGTGCAAGAGAGAAACCGAAGAGGTTCTATACAGAGAGAGATTAGTACCCTGCCGTGTAGTTTTAACACGCTGAAACTTCTGGATTTTGCAGAAAATGTGCAGGCATATTACAGGCACCTTCTCTGCAGAAGGCATGCACATTAGTGCTGTGACTTCATTCTGAGCTGTGCTGGGAGTCTGACTGTCGCTGTCCTGATTGAATAGTTGTTACTCCCACTGGAAATCTCATTTCATGTCTTACCCCTCCCTGCCCTCTTTTCCTTGCTGGTTGAAGAGATACAGTGTGTTTCGGAGATCATGCCTTGACTCAGAAGTGTATAGACGACCCCGTTGATGCACCTTTTTAACTTGGAGTCCAATACATCATCTCCCCTCTGTTTTCTCACCCTAACTGATCGCAGTGGCTCACGGGAGATCTACAAGTTAAGGTCCATACGGGTTGCCAAAATTTGGTGGTTATAAACCAGTGTGGACACTACTCTGGTGATCTGTACAATCAACAACAGGCTTAAATTGACTGGTTTCAAGTTGAGCTGCCATAAGTCATGTTGTTCCTGTGAAGGAGGGGCACTACCCGCACCCCCCTTTTTTTACCAGTTTAATTTGTTGTTGCAGAGCTAACCATTTTATCTCCTGGGGATCCAGATGAGAATTTGAAGCACATGGTTATACTGTTTAGCTAATGTAACTAGAACAGTTTTAGAATAGATGGCGTTTGGCTGTTTTTGGAGCAGATTTGAGCCTGTAATTTACATAAACTGGTCCTGGACTCACATTGATAATTTCCAGTAGTTTGACCTTCATCATTTGGAACTTAACACGTATGTCCCCATAGACATTGATTTGCAAATCAAGAGACAATGGTTATGTTACAGGGATGCTCGCAGAATTGTGTTTTACTCATTTAGCAAACATTTATTGAGGATCACTGTGTTTGTGATGCCGTGGTGTGTTTTGAACGGTCAAGAACAGAGGAGGCTCAGAGCTCATGTTCTGCGTGGGGTTACGCAGATGCGTGAGAAAGCATCCAGACATAATGCATAAGTACTTTGTTGGGTGATGTACAGGGTACCCTGAGCATCCAGACGGGACATCTGAAGGCTTCATAAGAGGAAGTGAACCTACATTGAGTTCTGAAGGACGATTTATAGTTAAGTAAAAGGGAAGAGATGTAAGGAGATTGTGTGGATGGGGACATGTCATGTTCGGAGTCATGGAGGGGAGAAAGTCCTTTGTGATGGATGGATTAGGCACGAAGTCAAAGGTAAAGGCAACAGAAAAGTCCAGGCTGGAGAGACTGGGGTGGGAAGACTCCACCCATGGGCCTGCCTTGCAAGCAAACCTTTCTAAGGATAGCAGTCTTCGTCCTTCTGTGGCAACTCTTTTGCACACAACTTGGGGCTGCTCTGGCCAGCTAGTGAGTAGAGACTAGGAAGGGGTGCTGCCAAACACCCCAGAATGCACTGGACAGCTCCCACAAATAAGGATCTTCAAGCCCAGAATGATAGTGTTAGAGGAGTAGTAACTCAGGCAATTTACTTTTGCCCAGATTATCTTTTTACTTATTTGCTGTGTGTCTACAGATTGTATTTATTTATTTAGTATTACCATTTCATAAACTACTCTAGCCAGTTCGCTGGCTTGCGGTTTGCCAGTGACTGTCCTGCTGCCCCCTTCCCTCGGCCGATGGGCGCGGCCACTGTGTTGATTCTACTTCCCCGAGAAGGGAAGGAAAGATGGGAAGCTTGGAGTGGCTTTCTTTTTCTCCAGTGCTGCATATTCACAGTGACACTTAGGAAGGATTGTGGATCAGATTTAAACAGTGACAGAAAGTCTGAGTAATGGGCTCCTTTGAGCATTGTGGTAGTGGCCCAGTGAGTAAGTGTGCAGCATAGCTTGAGGAACTCAACCCGAGGGAAAAGATAAAGAGAAGACGGGAGGAGAGGAGAGAATCCGGAGTAAATCTGAACCTTCTGATAGGTGTTGTAATAGAAATTCAAAGAAGAAAGCAGGGCTGCTGGGAGGAAAGCAGTAACCAAAGACACCAGACCACCTTAACCTTTTCCTTGAGAGAAGGGGTATGCCGGCCGAACCTCACTTCCTCTCCTGGAGACCAGGCAGCATTAGGGCACTGTGCTCGTGCCTGACGTGAATGTAGGTTGGAAGGGCCTCCAGGGGTCCTTTGAGTAGATATGGACTGCTCAGCATTCACAACTGTGAGATTCATTATTTAGAGATCTTTGTTGCGAATAATGTAAGTGACATTTGAATCAGATTGGAGAAAATAGAATGCTTTTTTAGGACACTCCAGTATCTGACCAAATTTGTACTGCCACCTAACCAGGCCTTAGGAAAAAAGTTAGTCAGGGACTAGATTAGAATGCTGTAGGAAACCGAGAAGTCATCTTCGTTTAGTGGGGTTATATTTCCTTGTATAATGCTATGTTTTGTGAATTTAGGGTATTTTAAAAAAGATTTTATGTATTTATTTTTAGAGAGGGGGGAAGGGAAGGAGAGAGAGAGGGAAATGTCAGTGTATGGTTGCCTTTCACATGCCCCTCCTGGGGACCTGGGCCGCACCCCAGGCCTGTGCCCTGACTGAGAATTGAACCAGTGACCCTTCGGTTTGTAGGCCCATGCTCAATCCACTGAGCTATAGCAGCCAGGGCTAGGTTTTTATTTTTATTAGTTACACATGAACATAGTTTAGAGAGACAGCTTGATATACAAAATTTGTTGCGATAGCCCCAGCCCCACTCATTCTTCCTTCCAAACAGACAGTGCTTTTAATTGTTTGCACAGTGTGTGTTTCATAATGAACTTACATGTTGTTAAAGAATAGACTCGTGTGACTACTTCTTGGTTTTCATTTTTAGGCTTGTCATTTGATTTCTGACTTCGGAAGGTGAGAATTGAGCTCCCTTTCTGCCCTTTGTCCCACTCTATCTGTCAAGCAGCCTTTCTCTGCTGTCCAAGTCTTAAGTGTAGTTAAGATTTCAGGTAGGGCACTAAGGCAGCTGACCTAACTATATGTTATTCACAGCTAAGCTCTCAGGTAAATTACGATTACTTTTCCTTTCCTGTTTTTTCTTGTTTCCCCCCGGTATTGATTATATCCTTAATCCAGTGTACTTATCTTAAACATGTTAAGAAGTGCTTACTTTATGCTGAGGGCTGGATTAAGCATTTTGTCTCATCCTATTTAATCCTGACAGCAAACCAGTTTTGTGGCCTCCTAGTGTTTGTCTCCTTATCTCTGCAGTTAGAAATAGCTCTGAAACAGGGAAAAGTCAAGTAAATTTGCCTGAGGTCACGCTGCCAAAAAGTGGAGGAACAGGAATTTGAATCCAGCTGTGTGTGACTCTGCAGTCTGAGGTCCCTGGAATGTCTCTGGCATAGTACTTTACGTTACAGATGGCATCTGGAAGCAAGGTGGGGAGGATGAGATCGACTAGAACTTGAAACAGAATGGAAAAAGGAAGAATCGGTTTTCCAAAAACACCATGACTTAAATGCATGGTAGAAAGCAGCTCCATACACTTGCTTGCACTTCTCTGACAGTTAGGTCTAAATATCCTTTTAAATGCTTCCATTCCGGCACATAATTCTGTTGTTTTCTTCTTAGGGGAAAAATTCCCTCCTGAGCCTTCAGCTCTAATCTGGCACTCAGCTGCCTTCTTAGATTCTCTTTACCTCTGCTCTGTGCCCCGCATTGTCCCCTGTTTATTGATCCATGATTTTGGTGGAGCCTGTTCATAACCTCCAGTACCTCTCTGAGCAAGGATGTCAGGGAAGTAAGTTTATGGAGATTTTGCAGATTTGGAAATATGTATCTTACTATCACTATTGACTGATAGTTCGTATAGAATTTTACTTGGGATTCATTTGTGTTCAGAATTTTGAAGGCTTGCTTTCTGGTCTCTAGATTGCTGTTGAAGTCTGAAGACATTCTGATTCCACATTCTTTGTATATGACTTGTATCATTGTCTTTTTCTCTTAGGATACTTAGAGGCTCTTTGCTTTGTCTCTGATGTTCTGAAATTGTATACTAATGTGTCATGGTTTGGATCCTATTTGTATCCGAGTGTTAGGTCCTTTAATTTGGAAACTTCTGGCTTCATTTCTGGGATTTTTTTTTTCTTGAACGTCAGTATTTTGATTATCTCTGCATCTTTTCTATTATTCTCTCTCTTTGGAATTCTTATCATTGGGTATGTGGGACCTCTTACCCTGACACTCAATAAAATTGTTTTTATTTTTCTTTATCATTTTCCATGTCTGTGGTTTGTTTTATTTTTTTTTTTAAGATTGTATATATTTACTTTTAGAGAGGGGAAGGGAAGGAGAAAGAGAGGGAGAGAAACATCAGTGTGTTGTTGCCTCTCACGTACCCCTTGTTGGGCACCTGGCCCGCAACCCAGGCATGTGCCCTGACTGGGAATTGAACCAGGGACCCTTAGCTTCGTAAGCCCAGAAGCCCATGCTCAATCCACTGAGCTGCACCAGCCAGGGCTGTGATTTGTTTTATTTTGGGGGACAGTTTTTTCAACTTTATCATCAAATCTTTTATTTTGTTTCCTGCTTTTAATTAATTATAATAATTTTATTGAGATACTTATTTACCATAACAGTCATCCTTTTAATGTCTATAATTCAGTGGTTTTTAGTATGTTCACAGTTATCTCATCTTGTCACCACTATGTATTGTGAAATAGGCTCATCAACACACCCCTGTGTCCTTGCCAAGGAACTTCTTAAATTTTGGGTGGTGCAGAAGTAGGTTCACAGTTGTGGGTACGTGAACACAAAGTTTATTCTTGTATTATTACTTATTAATTGTTGTATTTTTTCATACAAACAAGGAAACCTACTTCGGCCCCACCCTGTAGTAGCAGTCACTCTCTGTCCTCCATTACCTGCCACCCCCACATCCCACGACCACTAATCTGTCTCTGGAGTTGCCTGTTACGAACGATTTATGTGAGTGGAATCATACAGCATATAACCTTTTGTGTGTCGTTTCTTTCACTTAGCAAAATGTTTCCAAGGTTCATCCGTGTGGTAGCAGGTGTCATTCATTCTTTTTCATCGCCCAGTAATCACACTGTATGTCTGTATGCCATCTTGTGTATTCATTCTTCAGTTGATGGGCGTCGAGTTTATTTTTACTTTCTGGCCAGTGTGAATAATACTGCTATAAATAAGAGTGTACAAGTTTGGCCTGGACATGTGTTTTCAATTCTCTTGGGTATATACCTAGGAGTGAAATTGCTAGATCATATGGTTAACTGTGTTTAACATTTTGAGGAACTGCCAAACTATTTTCCATAGCAGCTGCACCATGTTATATTCCACCAGCAATGTATGAGGGTTCCAATTTCTCTACATCCTCTCCAGCACTTGTTATTGCCTGTCATTTTGATTTTAGCCATGCTAGTGGATGTTTATAATCTTAATTTAAAGAGCTTTTTCTTTCAGTTTCTAAGAGCTCTGATTATTTCGTTTAAGAACAGCTTCTTGTTTCATGAATTTAATTTATCTCATCGTATTAATTTTTTTCAAAGCTTTCTTCTCAGCTTTTGCTTACTCCAAGGTTTTTTTTTTGGCTTCTTGTGTTAGAAATTTTTCTCTTGAGCTTTATTGCAATAGGTCGGGGTGGGCCATTTATGGATTAAGTAATATCTGATGTCAGTACCAATAGATCCTATCTTCAGACTGGTTAGAGTTCCTCAGATCCTCAGAGAAATTGTTTCTAGTCTCTGCCTGGAGAACGTAAAGATTGGCTGCCACTGTCTGGGAACTTAACGGGGAGAAGAAGCGGGTAGCCAGTGTGCGTAGGTGTACCCTGTCCCTCTGTTCCTGTTCTAGTCCACCTGCTCCAGGTGTTCATGGTGTTCCAGGAAGGGAATTCTTCAGAAAGCAGAGCTCCTGCTAGATGGGGGAGGACGAGTTTCTGTGAGGCGTAGCTGGGAGGGAACCGGCGTTACTGATTTCCAAGCTTTCTGGTGTTACGCATTGTAAACTGGGTGCACCACACTGAAATCAGGTGCGCACCACACATCTGTACAGCTGCTTCGCTCTCGAGTTCATCGTTCAGATAAAAGAGATTCATAGAGACAGTGTGGGCTCAGCATATGTCTCTGTGTTACACACAATGGAAATAATATTGACATATTTCTGTGTTTATGTAAGTACAGTAAGCAATATGTTTATAATAAATGACGTTACAGTAAAATCATATTTAAAGTAATTTGCATGAAAACAAGGAGCTGACTATAGTGTTTTTTTTCTTTCAGAATTTAAATGAATATGTTGAAGCACTAATTACCTTGAAGCAAAAAATTATTAACACAGAGTGAGTATGTTTCATGTGTTTGGCTGAGCTGTATGGGCCTGGCAGACAGGCTGAGCAGAGGCACTGTCAGACCTCTGGGTCTGGAAGGCGAGCTGAGGTTTCTCTCCCCAGGCCTCATGGTCTGATTGTAATTCCACTGCTCTCCTCATTGTTGACCTTCTGTTAGTGGCTTCTGCAGGACTCGTGGCTTGGGAAATGATTTTTGCTAAACTGGACATTTTATAAAAGTTCTTTTCTGTCTTCAAAGCCTTCTTAGCTTTAGGATACAGTCTCAGATTTCCTCCCAGTATTTCACAGCTGTAATGTGAGATTTAATTTTATTTTAATTCTGTAGAAGTCACATAATTCATAGGCTCAGATGTTAGATCAGAGGGATTTGAAGTGAAAAGCTCATATATCAGTGCACTGTTCTTAAGAAATTTAGGGTAATGCATGTATATATAATTAAACAAATTCATTGCATAGGAAGAAAGGTACCATGCATGTTTTAAAACATAGTTTTAACATAACAATTCTTTTTTGTTGTTGTTGTTGCAGTAATTTGTTAACAGAATATCAGAAGAAATGTGATGATATCCTTTCATTGTTTTTTCCTTTGAATTTTTAAATTTACTTATTGGTGACTTTTTTAAAGAAATGTAAGGTATTGGCACTATCTTTTGGAGGGCAGTATTTACAGGCTTAAAGTAGGAAGTATTTCTAACAAGCATAGTAAACAGCTGGTATTTTACTGTTATTACATCTTTCATGATAAAGACTGCTGGTCTCTTTATTTTAGCATTTATTTTATTTTTGTTACTGATTTCGATTTTCTTACGGTGTCATAAGCCTTTTACTGAGTGGGTCTTTTCCACTTGTACCAAGTGCGTGCCATGTGCTCTTGGGCTTACGGTCACCCTTTGCTCAGGCACTCGTAGGGCACCTGTGGCGCGGTTGGCCTCTGCTTGGAGAATTCCCTAGCAACGTGGAAATAGTGTGTAGACTTGATCCTTCCTCATCTTGTGTGAGGGCGCTTACCCTGAATTACTTCTCTCCCATAAAAATAAAATTTCTCATAAAAACACATACGTATTTTCAGAAGGTCACTGAAGTACAGCTTCAGCTCCAGTGTTGGGCAGGTTCTGCTGTTCACCTTCGGCAGTCCCTTGAGGCCAGCTTCAGTGTCGCTTCTGGTACCCTGAACCCTGTCTGTGTTGTTGCCGTCATCCCTGCCTTGTGTGATGAGGGAATAAAGTCAAGGCATGATACTGAGATCTGCTTTTCATGCTTGATTTTTTTTTACATTAAGAAATATGTCATTGAACTTTCTTGTGCCTTATTTGTCGAAACTACCAGTCTGTTTACCTACGAATGTGCATTACTGCAAGAGTAATATCTTGCTTATAAAAACTGCACAGAAATTTACTACAAATACTTCTAATTAGCTGCATAGGAAAATAGGCAATCACTTCTATGTACTGACCATGTTGCCACTGAGATGCTCATTACTGTATGTGTTTATTATGTCATTTTTGGAAGAAATGGCATAATCTTTTTGAGGCAAATTACACAAATAAGCAGAAAAATCATTTAATTTTCTAAAATTTGCAGAACTTTAAAATCAGAATTGTTAGAATAAGTTACTAAAATTTGGTAAAACTTTAAATTCTTGAATTTCTGTTCTATGATGTGGTACTCAGCTTCTGTCTCAACTGTAGGAAAGTAGGGATTTAAAAATATATATATTTGGCATTCACCCAAAATATGTATTTGTTGAACCTCAAGTATGTAGTAATTTGTTGTACACCTTGAAATACTAGTGTTGCAGAGTTAGTTTGGCTTTCTAACTTGATTTCTTACTTTTTTATAGTTCTGACCATTTCGTTGTTCATTAGTTCCTCTTCCTAAAGGGCAGAGTGTGTTTTATATCAGCAGATGTTTTTTGAGCTTTTTTTCAGAGGCCGCAGTAGTTTCGGATGAATTCAGTATACTCCTTAGTCTTGAGAAGCTTGTACTCTGCTGGGGGAGGATGCATACTTACTACAAGCAGATGTGCTGCATTGGGGTACGAGCAGGAGTCGATGGGAGATGAAAACTTGAAGGAATTATTTTTTGCTATGAGCAGGAAATACTGGCAGCCTGAGATGGAAAATGAAGTTTTCAAGTTGTGTAAATGTGAGGGAGTTTGTAGATTTTATGTCCTCCCTGTCTTCTTTCCTTATTACTCATTGAATGTAGTTTCATATCATTTTAGTAAGAACTTAACTCTTGTTTGATGGATTGAAAGTCTGGACTGTTTGAGAAGTAAAGACGGGTTGTTTAGGGTTCTGATATATGCAGGATTCAAGGTATTTTTGACTAGTTTCATACTGTCTTTATTCTTAGAATTCAATTTTTGCATAATTTTTAAAAGTAATTAATCAATTAATTTATTTGTAGAGGGAGTAGGAGGGAGGAAGAAAGAGGGAGAGAAACATTGATGTGAGAAAGAAACATCAGTCGGTTGCTTCCCGTATGTGCCCTGACCAGGGACCAAACCTGAAACCTAGCCATGTGCCCTGACCGGGAATCTAACCAGGGTGACCTTTTGCTTTGCAGGGTGACACCCAACCAACTGAGCCACACTGGTCAGGGCTTTAAATTTAATATTAATCATATATTTAATCAGCTACCTTTTTTATTTAGAGAAGTGAATATTTTGACTCTTGGTACATGTTATAAATAGGAGTAACAGCAAAACTCTTTATCACGGTTATATGTATGTTGTAGATGAGACTTTGAATGTTGTATTTTAGGAATTATGATCTTGCCTATATGTACATTGAATACTCATTATTTTTGAGTGAGTTTTGTTTTCAGCCAAGTATCACTAGATAAAATGGTCAGAGTTTTCTTTAACAAGTTCTACAGCTGCAGTTTGCCAGAAGGTAAGCTATCTGTTTTCATTGTTTTTAACAAAGAAGGAGAGGCTCCCCTGCCTTCTTTTTTAAAAAAAATATTTTATTTATTTTTAGAGAGAGGGGAAGGGAGGGAGAAAGAGAAACATCAATGTGTGGTTACCTCTCACGTAGCCCCCACTGGGGACCTGGCCCACAGCCCAGGCATGTGCCCTGACTAGGAATTGAACTGGCGACCCTTTGGTTCGCAGCCCGCGCTCAATCCACTGAGCTACACCAGCCAGGCTGTTTTCACTGTTGATTTCGGTGAGACATTCATCAGCCTAGATTTTTAAGCAGATTCGAACAGAGTGCTATATAAGATTGATGTGTTATTTGGAATGTTGCTTTGATGGTCATGATAAAAGAAGATTCATGTTTTCTTTACTACTGTCCAAATTGAAGGTCTTAAATTATCGCCTGGTTTGACCTTTCAATAACTTACTGATTGTGTTGCCATTGAGATGAAGCTTATTAGTGTATGATTATTGTCATCTACATGAATTGGACTGTTTAATGGGGTTATCTTGTGTATTTGAAACACTTTAAAATAGACTTTTGTAAAGATTTAGCAATATTTCATACTCTGTGTTGATCACTTAGGAGAAGACGAAAAATCATGGCTATAAACCGAACCACAAAATCGCCTGTCATTTAACTTGAATAAAGAGGGGTGAGTTCAGTATTGGAACAGCCAACTTGCTTGGCGGATTGCCGTTTAATACGTTCTCCAGCAGGTTGAGAATCTGCTGTTTTCTGCTTCTCAAGTGGCTTTTTGATGTACTTTTATTAGAACTAGACTACAGTGCCAAAGAAATAAAGAGCAACATGAGGATCATTTTGATATTGATAGAAAGAATACATTTAAAAAGAGAGTCTTTTATTCTTTTTTTGTTTCAGTTTAGAAAATAATTGAAAATCACCAATGGGTATATTTAATAATCCACCGCCTTGTCCATTTTTAGAGAGAATAGTACTCTGCATCACCAGGTGGAACAGATGCTTCAAAAAATCTCTCCTCTGCAGAAGTGTCAGGAAGAATTGGGATCTTTAAAAGCTGAGCTAGAAGAGAAAAAGGTACCTGAAGTAATTTTCCTCCGAAGCTTTGTCTTCAATTAATTAAGAGCTAATAATTCACTGTTATTGGGGTAAGGGAACATTTTCTGTGCTAACAAAGGATATAAATGCTAGTTAGGATTCTCTAAGTGTATTATTGTACTTAGTAAACATTGAACTAGCTGATTTATGGCTTGGTCCTCGTACTCATCATTAAATGTGTAATTCTGTGTCATTATGTTTTTTGAAAGGGGTTCTAGCTGTGAACTTGTGGTTCCACATGTCCTGCATTGCCTTTTCATTTTTTCTTTATGTAAAATAGCATGCATAGAAATTAAAGATAGCAAAATCATGTTCTCCATTTCAAGATTAGATTGCAGTAAGTTTATTTAAAATGGTATAAGCTTGTTTTTCTTCAGACATTGTGGTTTCCTCTTTATAGGAGTCTTACAAGAGAATTCATGGCTTTTACAGTTAAGAAAAATAGAAAGCAATAAAGTGAGGGGGTTTGCCTAAGAACAGCTATAGCCAAGCTGGGATGAGTCTGGGCTTCTCTACCTCTTTTCTCAGCTTGTCACAGGTAGTATTGTGCCTCTGAGCCCTCAAATTGTGGCATTTTAGTAATGCCACGCACCCATTTGAGGTCTTACATACTTTAACAGGATTGATTTTCTATTTTTGTAGAAATTCTTTATTATGTATTTGACTGTGCAATGAAAGTTTAAAAAAAAAACCACAACTGTGATGTTGAGCTTGTCTACCTCCCCTTGTATGACAATCCCATCAGCCCCATCCGAGAGGAAGCAGGAACTGGAGTCAGAGCTGAATGATGTGATAAGCCCTCCTCACTCACTCGCTCGCTCGCTTGCTCGCTGTGACTTTGGAAGTCAGTCATCTTATGGACCCTCAGACCCCTCCTCTGTGGAGGAGGTCATAGAGCCCGTCTCAGAGCTATGGGGACGAAAGAAATGAGTATCCTATACACGTTATGTTATGATACAAAGCTATTCAATAACCATTTCTCATTCCAGTGTAGCCATCAGGGTGTATGTATTGATTGATGGCAACACATTTTTTCCAGTTACTGTTGAATATAACAACATATTTTATAGTTTTAAATAGTAGTAACAGTTGTTTACAGTAGTAAACAGTTGTTTATATTAAGCTCTAAAACTTCTTTCGGTTTTGTTGAATTTTGGTTGAGGTAAAAATATTAGCTATTCAATATGAAGATTTGGAACTGCCTTAAGATTAATATATTTTCAATTTTATAGTTTTGATTAGATTATTAAACACACTGATAAGGATCTGCTTATATCCTTTAAAATGTTCAATGAATTGTACTTTGGTTTCCCAACATATTATTCATTTGGTTAATTTCATACCTTGAAATAATTTAGCTTTTCAAGCTCAAAATAAGTTATTCTGATAGTCATGACTTTCAAATTGACAGTATATATCGATTTCCTTTTTTTTTAGAGTTCCCTAAAGTTGTATCAGGATACTCATCAGGAATATGCTCGTGTAAAAGAAGAATGCTTGAAAACTGATGCTCAGTAAGTAGTTTGCAAATGGCTGGAAATAGGAATTTCATCTTTGAAAATTCTTAAATGAGTGTTTCTCATCTGCGTTTGGGTTTGTTGGCTGTTATTAACTTTGTGTTATCTTGAACGTCTCTTAGCCTCAGTGCCCACATCTGCCAAATGGACATTATAACTGTCCTAAGGGTTATAAAGAATTAAATAAGCCATCCCGTGTCAGAGAGCTACACAGAGAAAGAACTCTGTAAACGTGTTTATGCCTGTGTGTGGTGTGTTTGCCTGTGTGTCTGTGTGAACATTGTCCACTCCTTTCCTCGTGCCAGCACTTGAACAGGTATCGTGCAGAATGGGCGTCTTTGTTACCATTCATAGAACAGGAGCATCCTATTTGATGATTTTAAGTTTAATACTGTATTCACATTATCCAACGAACTTCTGAGCTACACGTAAAGTAGTTTAATGTTGATGTAGCAGTACCTCAGAGATTCTTTCTCAGAGGCTTACCTCCCTTCCCTGATTCAAATTCATCCTAAAGTGAGCACATGTCCCCAGCCACGCCTCTCCCACGGTGAGCACTCCTGCCGTCCGTGCCTGGAAGTCATGTCGTTGGTTAGAGGCCGCACCGATTCTAGGGATCGTCAGACTCGTCAGCTCAGTGGATAGATGAGACCACTGTGGTTCAAAGAGAAGAATACAGATTTCTTTAATCCATTTTAGAACTGTTACACACTGAACAGCATACTGTTTTTTCTTCAGTTTGATCTACCTTCAGAACCGTCACTGGTAATTTTGGTGATTGATGTGTGATACTTGTTGTGACTGTCTTACTTTGTTATATAAATTTCAGTGGTTAAAATTAAATGTAGCACAAATTGTAGTGTATATATCTTTTTCTGCTACATATATATTTTTTACCATTTTAAAATACGAAATCTTATTTCAGGAAGAAGAAACTAGAAGCCAAGGTGAAGAAGCTGGAAGGTAATTGGCACTCTTGTTGTCTAGCTGCTCACAGTAACTAGAAGAGGTTGTAGTATTTGGCTAAGCAGTTGAGTCATCGCGGTTTCTTCGATGGTGCATCCCTGGGTGACTTTGTTAAGGGCACCATAAGGGAAGAAGTTTGAGTGCCGTATTCCTTTCAGTTGCTGGATAGTAGCATGAACGTGGAATGTGGCAAATCCTTGAAATGTTGTTGCACTCAATATAATAGCAGCCTATTTAGTTGCTCTTAGGTCATGCATGTTGGGTTCTTGCTTGACTAGCGGGGTTGGGTTAGCTTGTGCTGGTTTACTTTTACTGTAAAGAGCAGTGATTAATAAAAGGACTTAATTTTGAAATTTGAGTCTCATGGGGCTTTCTCACTTTTTCCTAATGAAATCAGTGGTTAGTAGAGAAGGTCACTACTTTCAGTCCCAAGAAGGTAGTTATGACAACATCCATGGGGAGGTGGCCGTGAAGTTCCCTGCTTTGAGGATTGTCACTTTGTCCTTGGCAGGCAGAGTGCAGAGGCGCCATGTGAGGATCTGGTCAGTTCTCCTGGGGCAGCTAATAATTCCTTTCAGGAATTGAATGCGAAATCTTTTCTTCTGTTTTCTCCCTCTTTCACTGGGGTGGTTGGGACGTGGAAATAAGTCTCATCCAGTAGAAGCGAGGAGCACTCGGTCAGGCCCCTGCCCGGTACGTGCTTCTTTCATTCCCACGTGGGCACTAGCAGTCCTCCTGACCTTCTGTGGCTTACTGCCCCTGCCGTTTGCTCTTTCTCACGCTTAACAGGGCTCCGCCTCAGAGAACGGAGTGGTTCGCGTTTAGAGTATGAAGTGGGGGTTTGAGTGTGGTTGGATCAGGGCATGAAGATAAAGAAAATAGTCATCAGTTTACCTAGATTGAACCTGATTTTTTTAGGCCATAACTCTTATCAATATTTTGGTAACAATTTTTTCTTTGATTTGCTTGTTGCACAAACAGTAGTATGGCAGCAACTACAACAGCACTGTGTTCTTTCTAAATATTGCCTCTCTTGCTAGTATGTGAAGGTAAGTGTCTGTTCAAGGAGATGTTTTTAAAGAGGTCTGAAATGCCTCTTTTGCAGCTTTTAGAACAGAAATTCCTTTAAGGCAATAGTGTAACCTTTATTTTCTACGTGACAAAAATAGTTTTTGTAGTAAATGACAGGGCATAATAATCGGGTAAACTGATACCCAGCCTTATCAAAATGAACGGGGTAAGGATTGTTACTCCGGTGTTTTATGGGATGCTCCTTTTCGTGATGATTGTGTCTGAACGATCTCAGGTGAAGCCAGCACTGCTCAGACCCTTACAGTGCTCTTGGACTTGCAGCACCTCGGAACCTGAAAACAGGAATGAACGAGGGCTTCAGATGCAGAGGCCTGCTACAAAAATGCCTTAAAAGTACAGTTGAACCTTGAATGACTCGAGTTTTAACTGAGTGGGTCCACTTGCACTCAGATTTTTTTCATTATATACTGTAAATACATTTGCTCTTTTTTATGATTTTTAATAACATTTTCTGTAATATACATATATAACATATAAAGTATGTGTTAAATGACACTTTATACTGTTGGTAAGGCCTCTAATCAATAGTAGGCTATTAGTAGTTACATTTTGGGGTATTGAGAAGTTTTATGAAAATTTCCCCTACTAGGTGGTCGGTGCCCCTGACCCCAGTGCCAACTGTAGATCTCTGATAAAGGTATTAGCAGTCACAACTGTTAGCCCAGGAAGGAGTAACAATATAGTAAGCATAGAGAGGTTTGTCCATTTGCCCAAATAAAGAGAATTGTATTAACAGTATTTTAAAATCTGTAAACCTTGAATATCACTGATTGTTGAAGAATAAGGAGTGAGGGGGCCGTGGCATCTCCCTCTGTGAAGGGCATGCATGTTGGGTTCTTGCCTGGCTAGAGGGTTTGGGTTGGCTTGTGCTGGAATTGCAAAGGATTTTTAGGGCCTGTGCCAATGTTATGGTTTTGTAGCTAATAGAGATGATATTTAAAGCTAAAAGTATTTCTGCATTTATCCCTGATTGATAAAATACTGAAGAAAGTGATTTTTACAGAAATTTTTTCGAAGTTTTAAGAAATGAGAAAAACTCTCAGTATTTACAGCTTTGAATGTTTTAATGGTAGCTGTAAAGTTTTTTAGTGGTAGTTGTAAAGTTCATACATTCTGTTTCTTCTTACTTCCATGCATTCTTTAAATAAAGAGGCTGCTCTCAAGCAAACTCAGGACTTCAAGCAACTAAGGAATGAAAAGAAAATACTTGAAAAGGAATTTAAGAAGACGCAGGTAAGAGATACCAGTGCACACACATGTTAAATTTCTGGCCTCAGGGCTCCTTAGTGTCCTTTGTAAAAATGCAGTTTCCCAATCACGCAGGAGGCAGGAATGAGGCCCCTGAGGAAAGTAGTGGCTGTGCCGGTCAGGTTGCCTCCCCTGCATTAGGGCCAGGATGGCGGCACGACTGGTCAGTGCCAGCTCTTTCAGTGTTTGTTTTCACAGGAACGGCTGGATGAGTTTTCTAAGCAGAAAAATGAAAAGGGTGAGTATTCAGTTAATGGCCTACAGAAAAATTCTGTTTTGATATCCAGTATTCTTTTTAACCATTGTTCCCCCACATTTTTAGAGTTGAAACACATTGGAACACAAATTTCAAGTGATTCTTATGGAAGCATAGATAAAAGTGAGTATATTCCAAGTTCTGTTTTTATTTCTGTTCACTACTTTCAGTGGTTTGGGAGCTTCTTTGTTGCTCTTAACCTGTGGCTGTGAAAGTTCCAGGGCTCATTAGATGTTTTATGGAAGAAGAAGTCCTGTCCTATCTCATGTCTCCATTGGATTCCTGTATATTATCACCCTGCTGTTTGATGAAATAACACAGGGAAAGTAAACATGAACAAGCAGTATTGTTTGGGAAATGACAACTAGTTAGAGATATAATTTCCACACTTTTCAGAAAATAAAAACTAAAGGATTTGGGTTGGCTTATACTGGAATTCATTTACAATTTATCAAGTTAATTTCTTAGGTGCCAGATATATAAAAATTTTTACTGTCAGGCAAGAAAACTGGAGTCAAAGCCATATAAGTGTATTGTCGGAAGACAGAACTTTAAAGAAGGGCACAAGTTACAAGGACAAGGGAGGTGACAGATGGACAGGTGTGTCTTTTATCCCAGAGTGGTCTTGTAGATGAGGAGGCGTGACCCTGAAGTTAGAAATTAGGGGCTTCCCTTTAGTATTTCTGTTCATTCACTGGGTCACCATTAACCTACCTTCCTTTGTGTTTTTGTTTTTCTTTTTTAAAAGGGAGATTATGAATTTCTGCTCTGTCATCTCTTGCTTTTTTGGTAGGGATACATTTAAAATGTAAATATTGGTGTTTTCATGTCACTATTTTGCTTTTTTTTTCCAAGATGGATATTATTTAAACCACTTACATTGTTTTGTACAATAAAAAGTGTCTCTTTAGAAGTCTTCATCTTTTTTCTTCGTTTAATTTTTTTTTTCCAATTCAGAGCACAAGATCATTTTTTTCTGTGTGGTTTAAGGCTTAACAGTTAACACATTTCAGTTATCTGGGCACTGATTTATCACTGTCAGTGACGTATAATTCATGTGCTTTTTGACTCTTCTGCCTGCTCTTTGGTGTGGAAAGTGAAAGTCTTAGTAATAGATGTTGCTGAGAGAAGTAGAAGTCTGGACAGCACTTGGCTTTCCCAAGTAACAGTCAGATGTTCAATTAAATGTTCTCTCTTGGACTAACAGATTTGCTCTAGGATCCGGCTATTCTTAGGCCTTACTATTTCAAACCGAACCCTCCTACCCCTTACTGTTGTTGACCTGTGTCCGTACACTCTGTTTCACTTTCCTCAAAGAACTTGGTACTATCTCCAAGTAAAATTTTGGTTTGTTTTGATCTTCTCTTCCTGTGGGGACTGGGATGTTGTTTGTTGTACATTTTACTTTTTCTGAATAAGTGAAGTCTTTAGGAGTCTGCTGATAATTAAGTTGTAGACTTGGATGGGTTTAATTCCTAATACTCAAATGTAAATTTAATACTTTAATGCTTCTGACAGAGATTTACAAGTTAGGCAGAAAGAGTGTTGCTTTCACTTTTGAAAAGGCTGCTTGAGTGCTGCATTTGCCTTTCCTTCCTTTCGAATCCCAGTAAAAATGGCAGAAAATAAAATACAGCTCTTTATGTAAAGTAGTTGGTATCAGTTGGTGATGAAGCCCCAAAGTACAGAGAAAATAGCAGCTCTCAGAAAGCAAGTTTCTATGGCAGAAGCCCTGTGTTTCCTGGAAGCAAAGCTGGCAGGGAGAGGGAGAAGGAGCAGGACACCAGCATTTTGCCAGGCCATTGACTAATGTGTGAAGAATGTACAACCTTCTGGGTTCAGAAACAGTTTCTGACATTTGTCCACAGGCTATGGCATGAAGTTCAGCTGTCTAAAGTGTTAGTTATGCCATGTGAGGCACCCAGGGTATGTGCAAAAATTGGGATTGTGGCTGCTTTGAAGGATAGCTGCTTCTGGTCCCAGAAAATGAGATGTTTACATATTCCATGGAAGTCCTGAACAACTGCATTCATCTGTCCCCCTTCCCTTTAAAGGCAGCGTCCTATATGCCAGGGGTCCCCAACACCCGGGCAATGGACTGGTACTGTCTACGGCCCCATTAGGAACAGGCTGCACAGCAGGAGGTGGGCAGCTGGTGAAAGAACAAGAGCTGCATCTGTATTTACAGCCAGTTCCCATCACTTGCATCACTGCCTGAGCTCCGTATCTTGTCAGGATCAGTGGCAGCATTAGATTCTTACAGGAGCCCAGCCCCTACTGTGAACTGTGCCTGTGAGGGATCTAGTTGTGTGCTCCTTAGGAGAATCTAATGCCTGGTGATCTCAGGTTGAGCTGAGATGCTGCTGCAAATACCGATTATCATTAGCAGAGAGGTTTGACTGCACAGAGAGCATGATAAATCAATTGCTTGCAGATGCGTATCAAAACCCTATCAGGGATATAGGTCAAAACAAAACAAAACTAAACCAAAAGAACCCTATCAGTGAGTGTGAAGTGACAGTTAAGTTGCATCTGGTGGCAGGTTAGAAAGCCATCCCCTTCCACCACCACCCTGCCCCAACCCCCAGTCCATGGAAAAATTGTCTTCCCTGAAACTGGTCCCTGGTGCCAAAAAAGTTGGGTACTGTTGCTGTGGGCTTATGATGTAGGAACCTATATTTATTGTGAGCATAGGACTAAATAATGTAGGCTGAAGAAATGTACTCTGGCTATTAAAGATGTCCTGCCTAAACTTCCATCCAAAACAGAGAAGAGGCAGTGGCAAAAAAGAAAGGCACCAAAGCTCAAGAAGACGTAGTACCTGAGGAGACAGTATGAAACCATGAACCATGTTCAATGTTAAAAACTGAGTTGTATCCTTAGAGGAAAGGCTGCTGCTATGAAATTAGAATTGGGGTTCTGGAAAACTAAAATTACAATTGTAGAAGTATACTCACTAGAAAAGCTGGATTGTTAAATGGACAAATATAAGTGTCTCTGAGACCTATCGCAGGTGTCTCTGACAACGTGGTGCAGAAGAACAAAGGAATAAGAGGTATTAGGGGAAATGTAAGAATCTGAATAATAGAGCAGAATGTTGTGATAGCCATCTGTTAGAACTTCTCAGGGGAGACAGCCTAAGGAGAAAAGGTGATCAAGAAATACCAGAAGGAAACTTCCCAGAGCTTGGCACAGATGCAATATTTATATTGGAAAGGCATGCCAAATGCTGAGCATGCCCTTTGTGAATGATCTTTATCTCTGATGTATTTATAGGAAGTATATTTAACATCGAATGAAATAACAGAAAAAGTAATATACAGAGATGGATAAAGAAATTCCAAACAAACCCTAACTTGTAAGCTGTAATCTAAGACAAAATAGTTTAAGCCTGGAAATGACTTCACATGGGTTAAGAGGGAGTATCTGGATTGATGAAATGTGCAGTTCACCAAGGAGAGACCACTGTCATGGATGAAAAAGCATGGAATGGTCGAACTAAGTGCTTGGAAATTCTAGGGACAGTTGCCAGGTCTGTTTCCATGGGAGACCTTCGTCTGTTTCTCAGTAATAGAAAATCATAAAAAATAGGTAGAATTGGAATCATAATTGCAAAAGTGCTGATTTACATATGATTCTTTTAAACCACAGGTTTATAATTTAAAATACTTTTAAAACATGTAAAAGCTGACTGTTTACTAATAACTCATCTAATCCGGTATATTAAGATATTGAAGTTTAATAAGATACTACTAAAAATACTCTTCCATGCCCCCCAGAAGTCTTTCAAAACCTACCTGGTAACTGCAAACACATAAACACAAACAAATCCCTTTTGGGTAACAGAAGATAAAAATGGAAATACAAAACTGTTTGGAAATAAACAACAATAGGGCGGCATTTATTAAATTTTTGAGATATTGCAAGTATGGTATTCAAAGGAATGATTTGTGGTCTTCAGTGATTATTTTAGAAAGCAAGAATTACAGAAAATGAATGGCTAAGAAGGCAGGAAAATACAAGGAAGCAATTGATGAAGGTGAAAACAAGTTAATGAAATGGGAAACAAACAATTGCTTTGAGACCATTAAAAACCAATTGCTGGATCTTTGTAATGCTGGTGAAATTGACAGGTCTTTGCAAGTGTGATTAATAAAGGGAGGAACAAAAAATCTGACAGTACCAGGACTGAGAAACCTATAAAACTGTAGCTGGAGAATCTTAATTCACAAATTTATATTCATCTTTGATCATGTTGAGGATAGGACTGTTTTCTAGGAAAACATACCAATGTTGACTCAAGAGTAGTTACTGCAAACCTGAACAGAAAAAGAAACCCAGAAGAAATTGAAAAATTAGTTAAAGCTCTAATGCCATAGAAGATTCAGGTAGCTTACCATTACACTCTATAAAGCCTTCAGTGCAAACTAAAGTCTTTATTATTTATTTTAAAACTTAGAAAAATATGCAGTGCTTTCTGTCTCATTCTCTTAGACTGGCAAAACCCTATACCAAAGTCAGTTGAGAATAACATGCGCACATCCTGAAGACTCAGAGCTTTGCCACTTAGGAATATAAGTCAAATTTTAAGGACTCAAATCTAATAATTGCGAATATAGACAAATTATGACTTAAGGATTTCTCTGAGGAATATTGCAACAACTGGGTAAGAGAAAAATGATATCTCAAGCACACATTCCTCATAAAAATAATGGTGAGGTAATAATAGAATAAAAACATTTGCGCTTGAGAAAGGGGAAATGTACAGAGCAAGGTCGTGGCAAGCATGCTTCCATTCTTTATGGGAGGCCTCTAAGAGCTGTGAATACTAATAAAGAAGAGTCAACATTGTCCAATTTCAAAAGATATGACTAGATAGTTGGAAAGTCTCAGCTGGAAAATACAATACAGTAAAAGTGTAGGAGCTCAGGAAAGTGGTGATACACAGTGGTGGTACACAACATGTCATTAATGAATCTTTTAGAACAGGGATTGAATAAGAACAACCCATTCTCAAATGGCAACAGAACCCTGAGAGGTCTAGGAAAAGACCTAAAAGCAGTGTGCTGTGCCTCCAAGAGGAAAATTATAAAGCACTGCTGAATTGTGTTAAAGTAAATAAACATGATGTTTTCAGATTGAAAACTTCAATATCAAGGAAGGTTAAGGATGTGAGTTTTCCCAAAATGTATTTGTAGATATATGGCCTCACTCAAAATCTCATTGAGGTTTTATATGGGAAAGGACAGGCAGGTGCTGAAGTTTTATCTGGAATCAATAGATGTTTGGAATAATGTTTTTGAAAAAAAAATCTGAGCAGATACTGAAACAATGACAGTAAAACTTGTGACTAAAGAAGTGTGGTATTCATGTGGAAACTGACAAGTCAGTGAAATAGAAAAGTCCAGAAATAGTGACAGATGCTTTAAAATACTGGGTAAAGGTGTGTGGTTCGGTTTAATGAGGGTTTCTCTCCCCACCTGAGTAATGAAGCCACAATAAGCCCCCCCCCCCTTTTTTTGCTTTTGCTTTGCTGGGAATGGATAGCTCTTTTATTTGTGGATAGACGTAATGAAAGAGTGCTCAAATAGAATAGGCGTAGCTCTGGTTAATAGCCTCCATAAGAATAGAAAAGTAACTTTTTTTCTTTTTTTTTAAGGTTCCCTGTTTGCTGCTTTGGGTATACGTAATAAGCAGGGATCCTGGTCAGGTCATTTAAGCAAAGGGGATTACAGTGTTTGGAAGCAGGCTTTGGGGTAGGTTAAACCACAATGTAGATAAGCTGCTTGATCACAGAATTTGGAACTCGAAAATGGGTGTGTCTTGCACAGGGTGACCATCAGAGGTTGACTGGCTCAGGGGAGGTTGGAAGTGTCCAGCTTTTCAAACCCACCCTGCGCGTCTGTCCTCCTCTGTCCTCCTCTCCTGCCCTGGACCCTCTGTCTGAACCTCATTATTTGGTGTGATGTGGTTTGCCAGCTTCCATAGATCTGACCTCTTCAGAATTTGTGATTCCTTGGAGACATTTTGGTTTAAAAGGTTTGTCTTTTAGCCTTTTGAAACTGGGCTAAAGATTTCAGTATTTTTAATAAATGCTTCAGCTTAATTGAAAAACATGTTCAAGGAAACAACAGAACTTGGAAGTGACCTGAAGTTGCCTAATGTTTATAGCTTGTTTTTAGGTGAGTTTTAATTTGTGTGGGATGTCATTTTATGCAGATTTGACCACAAACTATTGATATTTTTATGAATACTCTTTGCTTTGGAAGTTTTTTTTAAATTTGTATATTTACTAATGTTAAACTCACTTTAAAACCATAGTTGATATTCCTGGTTTATATGAGTTTTATTGGCCATGTATTAGTTACAACTACTGTTGGCCTTTCAACTTGAAACAGTGGTTCTTAACCATTTTAGGGATCCAGACAAACCCCTTTGAAAATTTATAAAAATTCCAAAGCTTTTGCTTTGCTCATGAGAGCGTATGCTTCTCTGTGTGCTTATCTTGTCCTGCCCATGTGCTTACATGCACACGTTTTTGTCTCTCACCTCACTCTTCCTTGAGACCACTAATGGCTTTCCTGTGATCCCTGAGGCCCCCAAGTTAGTTACAGCACGGTCGACTTTGAGGCATTTCAGTTAACTTCATGTAACTGAGGAGATAGCACTCTCCTGTTCTTTGCAGAATATGTAGAGTCCAAACCTCTAATATCAGTCATTATACCTGCCTCCTTCCCCAGTCACGTACCACTCTCTGTTGAAAACTTACAGGCCAAAGGTTGATTTGTGTCACACCAGCATAAAGGTGATAGAAGCCATTAACAACAGGTGTATTTGGCCTTTTGACTCCCATTCTCCCTCCTCTCGCAAATAAAACCGAAGTCTGTATTCAGTCGTCAGTATTGGGCTAGAGCATTGCAGACCTTTCCATCAGAGGCTGACTTAGTTGTGCACAATGGTTGAATTTGGGGAAGATGTTTAAGTTACTTAGTTTTCTAAATTCCTAATAAGCCCTGATTTCACAAGACTATATTTTGACCTTGCATAGATTGAGCCAAATAACGTATCTTCAATACTTTATTCTTTTTCCTAGGAAAAGTAAAACTACTTCTGAAAGAACTCTGGCTCTGTATAAACACAACACACAGAGTACCTGGTGAAAGCAGTAGATGTCTCCCAGGTGAGATATAGAAGCTTCCAGAAGTACGTGTTATACATGAAAGTAGAAATGTTTACCTTGAGTATTATGTGCCTTTGGTTTTTAATTTCTTAACTCCCATTGAAGAATGAACTAAGCTAGAATGGGTACTCTTAATTATATAAAACTTCTTTCCTTGCCGTGTTACTTCTGCCAATCTCAGTAAATGCATTTGAGTTTTAATTTTTAATAGCAACTTTCGTTAGAGAACATACAAAGAAGTTGGCAGGACCTACAGTGGAGGCATATTTAACAGGTGTATGCAAAAACAGGACAAACAGCTTTTCCAATCATACGGATTCCTTTCATCCACCAGCAATTTAGCTTAATTTGTTTTTCATGTAATTTACCAGTTACTTTGGTTGAAATTTTAGTTATAGTCTATTCTGCATTTGTATTCTCTTAGGATACAGATACACAAAGAGGGATGGGTAAAAACTGTCACATGAGGTTGTTATTGTACAGCACACATAGCTAATGCGTTTTCAGAGATTTGACTTAATCTGTGGTGTATCTTGATTTGCAGTAAAAAGCCACGGAGGCTTTCTACCACATTCTGTTACACTGTATGCAAAGATTTGGAAATAGATATTAGTCACCTGGAGTGGATGGGGAGAAGATTGCTGTCTTACATAAGATTGAAATGTTTTTTAACTATTTTTTTGTACAAGTGTTTTCAATCAGCTTGAATTTACAGGTATTCAAGATCTAAAATCTGTAGAAACTTGCACCTAGTTTTTCTTCTCAGGCTCTCAAGGTGATGTTCCCTAAGAAAAACGTGCATAGGCAAGTTCCTGATTCTTATTTATGTGTGGGTTCCTAACTTATGAGGCCTACAGACACATATTTGTTGGGATCACCTCCTGGATAAAACTCTGATAATATGACCGTGTAGAGCCTGCAGCTGCTAAATTAGTCTCTCCAGTTTAGAATTTATTCATCTGTTCAGACAAAAGCAGCCTGAGATTCATTTTAGTCTTCTGTGTTAGTAAGTTGTTCTACTTTATTATAAACACTTGATTTTATGTTGTTAAAGATGTTTTTAAAAGGGATGTTTTTAAAGATGTTTTTATCTTTCATTTAATAATTTTATGTTTATTTAAAAACATTATTTAAAGGGGTAAGTCTGTTCCTTAATGTTAGCTTTTTCAAATAGAAGGGAAAACATGCTATCTTTAGAATTTTATACATATATATATACGTATATATATATGTATATGTATATACACACACACATACACACACACACACACTTTTCTTTTCATATGAGAAAGGTTGTAAAAATAGTGCAGAAAATTTCACTTGTTACTCCAAAGTTTAACATTTTCCATCACCAGTAATCAAAACCAGAACATTTAGTACAATACTGTTAACAAAAATAAACCATATATGACTTTCATCTGTTTTCTCATCGGGGTCATTTTTCCTTTCCAAGATACCTCATTACATTTAGCCATTATTCTTTCTTCCATCTCCCCCAGAAGGACAGCACATCTATTTTTCCTTGTCTCTCGTGTTTTTTTACTTTCGGAGAGTACGAATGATTTTGTGGGAAGCCTATCAGTTTGGGCAGTCTGATGTCTTCTCACATTAAATTAAGACTTGTACCTGTGGGAAGAACCCCCACAGTGGTCATACTGCCCTCTGCCTTGGCTGCTGTGCCCAGAGAGAGGGGATGTAGAATTGCATTGTCACTGGGGATATTAACCTTGGTCAGTTACTTAAAGTGGCCTCTGCCAAATTTCTTCATTGTCAAGTTACTATTAGTTATCTTTTAGAGAGATACTTTGACACTGCAAATACTCTGTTTCTCTCCAACCGTAGTGTACTGATTTATAAGCCTTCCATGGATGTCACTTGCCATATTGACTCTTTTGTCCAGTGAGTTTTATTGTATTTCCTTTGTTTCTTTTGTATTTATTAATTGGGATTCTTCTGTAAAAAAGAGCTGTTCTTTTCACTTACCAGTATAGTTGTATGGGTATTTATGTTATGCATTATAATTCAGTTCTGTCATTATGTATTGTTCAGATTACCCTGGGTATGGGATCATCTTCTTCCGGTTGGCTGGGCCCCTTTTGCGTACCCCACCCCATTCTGAGTACCTCTTTACTTTCTGGCACTGCAAGATGTTTCAGGTTCGGCTTGTGTTTCCCTTCCCTAGCTTTGTGATCAGCCACTTCTCCCAGTACCCCAGAGTCCTTCTGTAAAACATATTTCCAAAGCTTTCAAATATGACAAATAGATGCTTCTAATTATTTCCTAGAACACTAATTAGCACCATTGCAGTTCACCAAAATCAAGACTCAAAGGCATTGGCTTCTTATAGTGATTTTTCCATTGCTTAGAATAAAAAGCCCCAGTTCCTTAATTAGAGCATTGTATAACTGTGGTCATGGGGTAGGTTTGATATCAGTGGATATTAGATCTCTTGTCTGACAGAGAATATTGTGTTCCCTGTCAGCCTGCATGCACAAAGCTATTTTCCCCCCAGAACCACTGTTCGTTAGGGTCGTCAAGAAGAGTGAGCAGGTAGGTCATCAAGGCCCAGGGCGCTTAGATGGCCGAGGGTGCTTTTGCACCCTGCACCCTGCTGTGGAGGGTCATGGACATACCACCCACACGTCTACCTGCCTTATCCTACGGGTCGTGAACAAAGCATACCTAACGGGTGTGTTCAGGTTGTATAGGACAGTTTTCAGGAAGGGCTTTTTAAAAATATGTGTTTATTTGGACTTAATATTGCAAGCATTTTAAACTGTTAGAGTAAGTTGGGATTTTTTTAAAGTCTTCTCAATATCGTAAATATTGGATATTTACTTTGTTTATTTTTCCCCCCACAGCAAAACCTGCCGAGGAAAAGCCTAGATCCAGAGAGCCTGGGGAAGATGGTGTGCCCACTCGGGTTGGAGGCAGTCCTCCCAGAGCCTCTGCAGTGCAGACGTGTCTGGCGGAGTTGTCCATGGAGATAGAGGGTGACTTCTCCCCATGTAAAAATGTGGGACAAGAGAGGCCCAGTGAAGCAGCTCATCCTAATGAGGACCGGCCTCCTGAAGTTGTAATGCCAAGGAATGATGAGGACAGTACTGAGTTTTTGCATGGCAGTCGCTTTTTTGATGAAGATCTTCAAGCTGCAGTTGACTTCTTCAAGCTTCCCCCTCCTCTTTTGTCTCCTGTGCCATCACCCCCTCTGGGGTCCTTACCGCACCTGGGCACCTTACCTTCTTCTCTTGCACCTGTGAGTTTGCGTCTTGAGCTTGACTTACCAAATGGGCATAGTGTTAATCTTACTATGTTGGCCATACTCAAAGAACATTTGTGGTACTCCGATTAGATTTTATCGGGGAGTGTTAAGAGAATATAAAAAGGCCTGTCAGTGCCCTTAGGATCAACATATATTTTTTGTTCTTTATGTTATGGTTGATTTTTTGTCTATCCACAACCAAATTATAAGTCTCCTGTAGAAGGACTGAGTCTTAATTGTTTCTTCTTATGTCTCATGATGGGCTTTTAGCCAATATGGGATGAATGAATTAAATACATGTTTGTAGCCATAGATTTTTTTAAAATATTTTATTTATTTATCTTTTTTAGAGGGGAAGGGAAGGAGAGAGGAAAGAAACATCAATGTATGGTTGCTTCTCGTGCATCCCCTGCCGGGAACTGGCCCCTGCCAGAAACTGGCTTGCAACCCAAGCATGTGCCCTGACTGGGAATCGAACCGCGATCGTCTGGTTCGCAGGCCTGCGCTCAATCCACTGAGCTACACCAGCCAGAGCTGTAGCCATAGATTTTTTTCAGAGATGGTAAATCCATGTGTATAGCATACATTAATGTAGGTTACTAAATTCCCCACTTTGACTTCATGAACTCATCCTCTTTGTGTGTTTGCAGAATGGTTTATCGTAATTTATTAGGAAGTTTTAATAAAATGGATTTATATACTTTTTGACTTAAGGAGCAAGTAAATAACTTTCAATTAGTTCCTTCATTCAGGAAACACAATGCAATTCTATTGTGTTTCAAACATTGTGCTAGGCTCCAGGAATGCAGAGGTGATGTAGGGAATGGTTGCCACTTAGTTGGATCTTGTGTGGTGGTCAGACCATACAAGACCATGTGCGGAAATGTGTGGCAAGAGTTGTCCATGGGTAGGCACCCGGAGTGATGGCCCAGTTGGTGCGTAGAGGGTAGTGCTTTGGGCTCGAGTCAGGTGCGAGTCAAACGACGTGGAGCAGTGACTAGGAGGTGGAGATAAAGAGAGGGTTGTACTCTCTAATATCAGAAGTCTTTTTGACCAGAAGATGGAGAAGTAGTTGAGAAATAGAATTTTTAGAGGTTAGGAGAACAAACTGCACAGGAGGCCACATGTGGACTAGAACTTGGAAGAACCCATTATGGGAGAAGAGGTGTGAATGAGGATAACTCTCGGGGAAAGATGGGCTCTTTGGAAAGGACAGATGAGTGTCATACTTGTGATTGAGACTTTCCTACCTGTTAACAGTGGTTCTAGAGAGTAAACTGCCTGTCTTCACATATGTTAAAGGGTCTTCGGGAAGCATGTACTTTTTTTTTTAATGCATTTAATTGATATTTTAGTTGGTTGAATTAGTATTTAATTAACTAGTATAACTCATTTATTTTTAAGGAAACCTACTTTGGAGAGTACACAGATTCCAGTGATAATGACTCAACCCAACACAGAAATCCTGCCGAGTCTAATTCAGAAGATGATACATCTGACACACAGGACTGTTTTGGCTCACCCAGGAAGAATAAAGGAAGTGGTACATGGGAGGAAAAGCCCAATTCGCAGGAAGCCACCTGCGAAGCTCTGAACACATTGGAAATAAATGAAGTGACAGCTGTTGGGTTTGGGGCACTTACAGCAACATTGAGAGAACCTTCAGCCACATTCACCTTAGCTCATGAGGAGCACTGGGCATTGTCATCTCAACTCGTTAGTGGTAGAAAAAGAGGCATTTTAGGTGAGGCAAAAGGACAAAGAGAGGTTAGGGAGATGCATAAATCAGTGCAAACTGAGGAAACACTTTGTAAACCCACCAGAAGTGTGAGTGTTGAGAGGTTGTCTGGCAGCCTAACACAAGGAGGGGAGGCAGCCCTTGGGAAGTCAGACCTGTGTTATTCTCCCCTTGGCAAGAGGCCATTGAATGAATTTACAGGATCTGAAGGAAAAACTCCGTTATCCAGAATGATAGGATCACCCAAATCAGACTTTACTAAGTGGACACCAACTAATGAACTCACGCATGAATCAGATCATATGTCAGTTTCTGACCATCTTCAGGGAATATCCAGAGAACTGGAAAAAGACAGAGAAGGGCAAGGTTTTGTTTTAGGAGAATCACCCGAACCTGAAGAAGATTCAGATGATGTAATGGATGCAACAGAGCTTGATGTCGAAGCCAAATTTTCTTCCTCTTCTACCTCAGGAGCGTTATCTGTCTACAGCAATTCCCAGTCTTCCTCTGGGTTGAAGTGTGGTCATGATAAACATATCCCTACTGAACTGTGTCGTTCAGAACAGAAGTTACTAGCTAGAACTTCAAACATGTCAGGTCTGCAGTCTGAGCCACTAGAATGTTCTGCAGGAGCGAACGACCTGGAGAATAGCTTCCATGCTCTGAACCCTGAGTTGGGAGCATCCGATTTTCATGATCAGAGTAGCAGTGGCAAAGAATGTACAAAAGTTGCAAAAGGCATGACCAAAGTATGTGCCCTTCCTCAGTCAGTATTTATGAAAGCCATGAAAGGTGGACAGTGTGAAAGTCAAGGTCCGGGAGGTGAGCTCACACCACGTCAGTCAGATTTTGCACCCTTAGTAGAGTCTCAGTCTGGCTCGATTAAGAGTGGTTTTGGTTTTGTTAAAAGCACTTCTTGGCACCATAGTGATCTGTTAAGGAGAAGTAGTGAAGAAAGGCTGAGAGCTGAATCAGAACATGAACAAGAAACCAACCATCAGTTACAAAAGGCAATGCTGTCCTTAGAAAAAAGAGGGTCAGCATCATTGTTGTCTAACCAAGTGTCGGTTATCACCAAGCAGGCCAGGCCTGAAAGGACGCAGAGTGCTAGATCGGGAGCTTTGAGACTGCATAGGGGTGAACCTGCCTTAGCAACAGATAACGTGGATAGCGTGTCATCCCTAGCAAGATGTGGAGAAAGGGAGGAGCCGACCCCGATCATCAAGGGGGTGGCTGCTACAAAAAGGTCTTCACCAGAAATTTCCAAGTCTTGGAGAAAATTGGATTCTGATTCTCCAAGTGGTTCTTTATCAGTAGAAAATTCTCATTGTTTCACAAAGAGTAAATTATCTCTTTTTCCGGAAACTATCCCAGTCCCAAACCAAAACGTGACAGAACCTGCAGTGCAGGCAGAGCTACAGGAGCGGCGTACGTCTCTGAATGCCGCTGGTCTGGACTCACCTGGGATGGGTGCAGGGAAACTTCCTCCAGCTGCAGAAATGGCAGTGTCCGGAAGTTTTTCTGTTGAAGAACTACCCTGTGGGGAGACGGTCAGATCTGGTGGTAAAGCCCTGGCCATTTCAAAGGACTCGCCTAGTAGAGAGCAAAGCCCAGAGGGGTCTCTGGAGCAGACCTCGCCAACTCCTGGTGGTGCTTCTCCTGAAGGTTCAGGCACCACAGGTACTGCCTTTTTACCAGAAATCAGCAGAAAGGATGAAGAGACACATGCCCTCCCACAAAGTAGCCATCCAGGTCCTCTGCATTGTTACACAGGCATTCGGGAGGTGGGGGGTGTTGACACTGAGGTGGAAGAGAGTGAGGCCCCCAGCTGCAGTGAGGGTGAGAATGAGCCCGAAGCCGGGACAGGAAACCAGCAGTGGGGTGCTGCCGAGTCCTCCAGAGATGTGGGGGCTGCACGCACTGCCGCTCCCGAGACCAGGCCTTCCACGGAGTTGGGCTGTCTGACCTCAGCACTGCAGGACTTCAACATCTGCACTCTCTCTGAGATAGACAGACTGTCCACGTCAGATGTCGTCATGTTTCTTGAAAGTTGTCAGTTAAGAGATTATAGTTCAGGGGACTCTGTTTCAGAATATTCTAACAAAGAAAGCCTAAACAAAGGAATGAACAAAGAGTCAAAGCAAAGTGAAACATCAGGAGAAAAGTACAGAAAGCAGCTCTGTGATGATGAAGAAACACTCAAAACCTGTGAAGAGTGGATTGAATCTGAGGAAGATGATTGTGCTTTAAGGGATGCGAGTCAGCTCACCCAGTGTTCCCTGGAAACGCTGTCAGAGGTGCTAACCAAGATTGGGCAGGAACTTCAGTCCAATTGTGAGGACTCAGATGGAAAAGATGCTGGTAATTTACTGCTCTTCAGTATACACGACAGCCTGACAACCGAGCACTCAAAAGAACGAGTCTCACCTCAGCAAATAAGCAGCTCCTCATTGCACCCTTCAGATCCACCCCCACCAATAGCTGGCTTGGGTGCTAAGGGCAGTTCTCCCCCCAGTGGGGTATCTACTGTCAAAAGCACTCAGGACAGGCTTGAGGGTAACTCAGTTGTGACTGGGCTGATGGGCAGTGGAGGTGAGGTCCTGTCAGAACTGGTGGAGCTCCCACCCCAGTGCTCTGACTCAGGAGCTGGGCAGACAGCTGAGCCCAGTGCTGGTTGTGAGACAGAAGGATCATTTCAGTGTCAGATATCTACGGTGACTTCTGAAGTTATAAATGTGCTGGTAAATAAGGACCAAAATTTAGTCATCGAAAAGGGAGACAACTGGACCATCATAAATGGGGTAGCCCTCATGCCAAATGTGGACCAGGTCATCCTTTGTGACACTCCTGGAGACAACCCTGCTTCCCCAGATGGAGAAGAGACGGGAACTGGTTTCATCTCCCTTACTTCTGTGGAGAAGTCCCCAGAGACCAGCCACCCTGGCTCTCCACTTCAGGAGCCCCCGTGTGGCAGTAATCTTCCATGTACCCCAGAAGATATTTCCAACAGTGGTCAGAGTTCCAACTTCGATAAAAGTCGTTTGCGGAATAGACCTGTTAAACCTAGCGTAAGGATTAGTTCTGAAATTTATGATCAGATCTTTGAGTCTCAGATTGTTGCATCGGATCACACATATTATAACTCAAAATTGGAGCCATTTGTCAAAAACAAGAATCGATCAAAGATTGCCAACAAAGACCAGTCAAACAAACTGGTAAAGACTTCATCATCCGGCAGGGTTGAAAGTAACCCAAGTGAAGTTTCTCAGTCACCTTCAGCGGACAGTGTTAACACAAAAGCCCAGAGACCCCAAACTCAGACCATTCTGGCCAATGCTGACACCTCAACCCCTATGGATTGTTCCGCTGACACTCTGAATAAAATACGGCAGGAGGTGGGGCCCCCTTTGCCACCCCTGCTTGCTCCTTTGATTGCCACACCTCCAAGGACCTCACACCCAATTTCTCCTCTAATATCAAGTTCCAGTCCCTCATCACCCACCTCCCCTATTGGCCAGCTTTCTCCATTATGTGAGATCCCAGTGCCACCCGTGATGTCTCCTTTGCTGGACGATGCAAGGCGTGCCTCCCCTTCGTGCACATCTCCATCCCCATCCGCTGTATCCACTGGGGGGAGGATACTGTCATCTCCTCTGCAGTTCTGTGCCACCACCCCAAAGCATGCCCTTCCTGTGCCTGGCAGACTGCCTCCCTGTGCATCAGCCCACACTACTGTGGCTGGGCCCCAAGAGAATTCCGTTAAAATCCTTGACACCATGTACCCAGAGTTATCTGCCAGAGCCCGTACTCTCAACATCCTCAAGGGGAATATTCAGCTCACGCGAGGGCCATCCACTGACCGGCAGAATCTGCCGGGGCCCGTCAGCGCCATAACAGGTTTCAAAGCAATCAGCTCCATGTCAACTGCCTTTGTCAAAACGGGGGGCAGCTCTGGTGGTGATTGTAATCAGGATAAGTCCAGAGATTTGGGTACTCAGCAGGATTCAAGTGGGAAAAGAACATTGTCAGCATGTATACTGAGGAGTGCTAAAAGATTGCGCCTGGACAGTGGGTCTTCGGAATCAGAAGGTGGGAGCACCACTACAGAAGGAGTCCTTAAGCCCCCCTGCAGGAACCTCCCTCAAGCTGAAGTTGCAATAACAGATGAGGAACCAAGTTCTGTTTCAGCTGCCAGTTCAGGTTCACAGTTGCCTCTGAACCCCAAAGAAACTGTGGAGTCCCACGATAAAGCCATAGCTGATGCTCTGAAGAAGATTGCAGAGTCCTCCTTTGACCTGTTGCCTGTCATTCGGAGTCATGTGTATGTGGGAAATATCTCCAAAAAGCCTGTGATGAGAGATCAAGAGAAAGAAGTTGTCTATGACTTCAGCACAACAAAGAAGGTAGGTGGTGGCTTAGGGATTGCTCATCTTCAGGGGCAGGCTGTCTGCTGTCGGCAGGATGGCAGAGTACGCCAACAAAAGTTTCAGTTCAGCTGTTGACAGTTATGCATACAAACATCGAGACCTGTACTTTTATTTCCAGCCAGAATTTTAAACATTTGAGATGTGATTTGACACTAGAGATTTGAAAATATTTGTTCATCAAATAACATTTTAAAGAAAGAGTATCTGTCAGAACTACAGTAGCATATTTTTCATTGATTCTGACATGTTTAAAGGCTTGAAATTATTTACTTGAAAGTATCAAATGATTATCACATAACAGCATTTCATTCCAACAAATTGTGTTATAAACACACTTGCAAGTTCAAGAGTCTTTCAGATAGCCAGAATGTAGATCTGGTTTCCCCTTCTCCCTCCGTTAGTGTATTTTGCAAATCAAATGGGAGCACATGTTCAGTTTTAAGATGAGGGTTGTGCCTATCTACTGCAGTTTCTTAGGACTGGTATAGGCTTACAGTTTCTAAATAACTATGTTGACACCTTGTGTAGAAGGCTTCAGTGCTACACGATTGTACTACATTGGTTACCTGCACAATTTCCTAGTCAAAGTGGTATAAATACTTTTTTTAGACCACTTACATTCGGAAAGCATACAGAGCAGTGTAAGTAAGTTTGAAAAGATACTTATTTTCAAATAGATGCATATATCAAATTAATGCTTCTCTTCCTGAACAAGGAAAATGTTACCTGATGTTTGACGATCTAAGCAGGGTAAATGTGTAGAGTGCACTGGAGTTGAGAAAACAAGAAGGGAGTAGGATAGTATGGGTTTACTATACTTGCACACACACAAATTGCAGCAAAAACCAAGACACTAATTGTCTAGAGTGGTGGTAATGACAGCCAAGTGTGCTCAGATCTGCCTTGTAGCACGTGCAGCTCCGCTGACCACAGGCAGCTGACAGATGTGGACTTTCTCCCCAGAGCCCCTTGGCTTACCTGCTAAGCAAGTCATTACCAGTTACTGCCTTCTGCTACCTTCTCCGATAGAGTGCATGTCGTGTTTTTCTAGTAGGTACTAAATTTTGTGACTTTAGGCTTTTCTTTAGTAGGCTAAGGATAAATATCAGGCTGCATTGCCTCTTCCTTTTTTCCCCTCACTCCAGCATTTAGCAGAGTGCTTGCTTCACTCTATTCTCTCCGAACTAAAACTTCAGAAGACCTCTCTGGAGCACAATTACATCCATGCGCTCTGCAGAGTGTACGTGGGTATTTGCCGGCAACTCGGAGACGTAGAAAGAGCTCGCTTGTTCTGCTACAGCCTACTTAAGGAAGGTATGTTCGCATGGCGGCTTATTTGTATTGAACATATATTGTTGCCTTTTCACCTCATTATACTTGAATCTGTATTTTGAGCTGAGCAGCAGTTGCTGTGTATTTTTTTTTAATTGTGCATTTACCAGAGGGCATGTAGAGCCGTAGGTATACCTGTCTATTCCTGATTTCCAGTAGGAGAAGGTCTTCCTTAAACTTGTGTCAGCATTTCACTTATGTAAGATATGGGATCTCTCATTACTGTATACTTGTCCTATTCCTTGTACAGCTACTTTAGAATCAGATGTAGTTGACACAAGATAAAGGAACGATTAAAGTAAGAGACAAACTACGGTGCTGTGTCATCACCTGGAAAGGACAGAAAATATCAGATGGATTCATTAGCTCATGAAAAGAAGATCATTAGAAGTGGAAAGGCGGGCTGTCCTATGATTCTCTTTTTCCCTTTTCTGCTGTTTCTTCAGTCTCTACTGATAATCAGATTAGGAGTCATTCTTCATTATGTCAGATCATCATTTTAAATAGTAAAGTGATATAAAAATGCAATTCAGTATTATATCAGAAAGTCTTAGGTTGCAAACATTTACAATTTTTTATTACCATGTTTGTGGGGCATATAAATCAGGATAATTGAATATAGCCGTCACTTCTAGAGTCATGAACAAGGCTGCTGTGTTTATTGCCCACTTCCTTTCTTTGTTTAGTCTTTCAGTCACTGATTTATTCAGCAAATATTATGGGTCAGGGCTCCAGTGGCAACCAAAGCCAGATGTGACCATTCAGTGGGGCCAGTACATGGAAACAGTACACAAGCAGACATTGGGTTTTATCAGCAGTGGGTGGCAGAACGGAGAGGGCGTGACTCTGCTCAGCACCAGCTGGATTTCTGACTTTTCCTTAAACACAACCAGCTCCTCACCTCGGGTTCTTGTGTTACAGGTTTCTCTCTTGATAAGCTTTCTGTACAACTTTGTTATGTCTTGCTTTGTGATTTCACATACGTTCTCAGTCTTTCTTTATCCCTTCGTCTCCTTTTCCTTCAGGGCACTTACCCCGCTTACATTATTTGCTGTCTCACTCCTCCATTAGCGTGAGTAGTGTATAAGAACAGGAATTTTGTTGGTCATGTTTCTGCCATATTCGTACCCCAGAAAAAATGCATTGTGTGTGATCATTATCTGTTGAATGAATGGATTGTCCTGTGGGAGACTGATTCGAGAGCACCTGAGGGTTTCGGGGAAGCTTTCCTTGTCAAAGTGACTTTTAAACTTGAGATGCAAAGATGCAAAAGAATACTTACGAGAAAAGTGAGGGAGAGAATTCCAGGCAGAGGGAACAACATGTAGAAAAAGTTCTGGGACAGGAAGAAGTATAACCAGACAACCCAAGATTTCAAAATTAACAGACCAAAAATTCTAGCCCTGGCTGGCGTAGCTCAGTGGATTGAGCGCGGGCCTGCGAACCAGACGATCGCGGTTTGATTCCCAGTCAGGGCACATGCCTGGGTTGCAAACCGGTTCCTTGCGGGCTAACTACCAGCAGGGGATGCACAAAAGGCAACCATACATTGATGTTTCTCTCCCTCCCCTCTAAAAAAATAAATAAATAAATAAAAATCTTAAAAAAAAATTGTATTTTATGCCCTGAGTTACCCACTCTTTAAACACATTTTAATGTTAGCTGCAATAGAACAGAGAATCAAAAAGATGTGACTTCGTGCCAAACAGGATAAACATCTTCATGTTATCTGGGTATAGCTGTGTTTCAAAACATGTCGACTTTCTTATAAAATATTAGTTCATCATATGACCTAGAAATTTCACTCTTAGGCACTTATCCAACAGGAGCAGAGACCAGTCTTCAAATGGACTAGTGCGCAGATACTCAGAGTATCTTCATCATGTCCCATAACCAGAAACAGATGTCCATCCATCGGTTAATGGAAAGCAGTGGAGTACTGCTCTCCTGAACAAAGGAGCAGACTGCTGATGCGTAAAGCAGCATGGCGGAACCACAGGAACATTACGCTAAGGGGAAGCCAGGCAGAAAGGGGAACATGTGCCCTGTGTAAGTTAGGCAGACTAATTTAAGATGACAGCAAACAGATCAGGGTTGTCTGTATCTGGGATGAAGTGATCCACTGGAAAGGCCAGTCCTTGGGAATTTGGCATGATGTCAGTGTTTTCGATATTGATTATGGTGGGGATTATGTGGGTGTATTTATTTGTCAGAATCCATCTGTCTACTTAAAGAGTATATTTTATTGTATGTACATTATACTCAGTTAATTGAACAAAGGCCAAGCCACAGTGTGGGGAGAGGTATTTACAAAAAAGGATTATCATCCACAATTTATTAAAAAAAGATCTCTTCATATCAAAATCTCTGTATGTTCTACAAGAGAGTTTTTTTATAAATGCACAAAAATATGGCCCAAAATGATACTAACCAAGTGGAAGGGTTCTGGGACTTGGGCAGGCTGAAGAGAGGGTAGTTGCCCTGTCTTCAAGATTTAGAGTTTATTACTCTTTTCATACAATGGTTTATACACACATGTATTATGTTTCAAATTTAAAGAAAGTTTGCCAAAGGGAAGGAAGGAAAGGAGAAGCAGAATTTTAAACTGAGACTGGGCCTCATCGGGTTGGAAGCCTTGCAAGGCACAAGTGAAATTACTAACATGTATTCTTAGTTTACTGATTTGATCAGACATAAAGGTGTACTATCTTATTTTCTTTCTTACAGATTTCCCAGAGTCAGAAAAACTGACTTTGTTCATTGCAAACATGTGGCATGATATATTTATCTCTCAATCAGTGATTAATAAGGCAATGCAGCTAGTTGCCAGGCAACGTGCTAAAGGAGAGGTTCTGAATTGTTTGAGAGCATTTCTCAATTGGGAAAAGGTGAGATTTATTTTTACTTCTTGTAATACCATACGTTGTAGGTCTCACATAAATGTTACTTGGCTTTGTATTCGGTTTTGTATTAGTTGATAGAGCCTTTTAGAAATAATACATTTCTTGCATTAGATCTTTTAAAATATCGTTTTAGCCTTTTGCATTTTGTTCATTAAGTATGCATGAGACCCTTAGGGAAGAATTGTAGACCTGTGTTTTACGGGAATTTAAGTTTATTTTGTGCACTAATTTATATGACTGATGAGACGGTATGTATGTGTGTGTAAGAGCTCCTAAGAGAGCTGAAAATAATTTGCTTCTACAAAGCAAATTATTTGCTTCTAGGTACTAAGAAGGGTGAAAAAATTGGTATCTCGGCTTTTTTTGGTTGAGATTATTCTGAATTTGATATTTTTATTTTTCTTTGTACTTAATAGAATTTGTATTTGTTGTTAAGTATTTTATTCCCATGTTTACTTTTACTACTTTATTTCCTTAGTAATTGATGTGCTCTAATGTAGCATCTAGATTTTTGTTTCAGTAGTTTCTGATGTTAACGTGTATTAAGAAAAAGGCCACTCTCCCCAGGCTGCCTGCAGGACCACTTGGCCCCTGTGTCGTCCTCCACTGTGCAAAGGAGCCTTCTCCTTTGGCCTGTTCAGGATGAAGCCAGGTGTGATGATTTGATAATAAGACACATTTGTGAATAAGGTAGAATTTTAATAAATGTATTTACCCTGTATCAGATTAAATAAAACATAAAGTCAAAGCCTGAAAAAAGGGATATTTGGGGAGAAAATACTATTTTAGTGCAACACTTCCAAATTCTCTTAAAGAATTCAACATATCTAATAGACAAAAATCAGTAAAGACATAGTGGAATTCAATAACATAAAAGGGAAATTTGAATGAAGAATATGTATTTTTTCATATGCCTGTGAGACATTTACAAAAACCATTTATGAGTTTGTTCACCTGAAAACCTTAATTTTTAACAAAGTGAAGATTATACACTCACAATTCTCTAGTAATCAATAAAATTAGACAAAAATAATTCAAAAAATTTTATAAAAATGACTTGGAAATTTTAAATACGTAGTCCTGGAAAATGGAAAAGTGAAATCACAATTTTTTAAAGTCACTGAAAAGAAAAACTTTTGTAACAAAGATGCTTGGTTTTTGAAAGCCTATTAACATAGTTTAAAGGTGTTATTAAACAAATAAAGTTGGCTGGTAATCATCTTAAAAACTAAAAGGCTAAGACAGAATCTAGAAAAAATGAGTATAGTTTAAGAGGTAATAAAAGTAATCAAGTAGAGAACAAAAAAATACATAGAAGAAAAATGTTGCTTTTAAAAATACAAAACTGGTAGCTCAGAGTTCAGATTAATGGAAAAAGAGAAAAGCAAAAATATTCAAGATTTTTGATGAAGAAGAAATTTAAATTTAAAGGATAATGACTGAGAGGAATACCACTTGCAACCCCAGAGCAACAGATTTGGAAACCTAGGATGATTTCTTAGCAAAATAAAACTGACCAAAATTGGTTGTAGGGATAGAACATTTAAATAAACCTGTTGTTTTTGGTGATCATACAGGAGGTAGAAAAGGTGATTAAAAGTGTACCGTGCAGTCCTGGCTGGGTGGCTCAGTCGGTCAGTGTCCTGTACCCCGAAAGCTTTTGGGTTGGAGCCCTGGTCGGGGCACGTGTGGTGGGCAGCCCGTAGGTGTTTTCCACATCAATGTGTGTCTGTCTGTCTGTCTGTCTAACTATCTCTCTTTCTTTTTCTTTCCACTCCCTCTCTCCCTCCCCCTTCCTGTCTCTGTATAATCAATTAAAAAAAAAATCCTTTAGTGAGGATTTAAAAAAAAATAAAAAAGCACTATACAGAAAGCATGTGTAGGTTACACCTGAATTTTATGTCATCTTTATTTTTTTAAGATTTTATTTATTTTCAGAGAGAGGGGAAGGAAGGGAGAGAGGGTAAGAAACATCAGTTTATTGTCTCTTGCACATCCTTAACGGGGGCCTGGCCAGCAATCCAGGCATGTGCCCTGATAGGGAACCGACTGGCAACGCTTCAGTTCGAAGGCTGGTGATCAATCCACAAAGCCACACCAGCCAGGGCTTTAGTTCATCTTTAAAGAACCAGGTAATCCCATTCCTTTAGGAATAAGAAAAGATTGAAAGGCCCCTGTTCATTTTAAATAAAAACCTAATGACACAAGAAAACAATTATCATTCTATTGCTGGTATTTACCTAAGAGAAGTCAAATTTATGTCTACACAAAGACTTGTGTGTGAATGCTCATAGTAGTATCAGCTGTAGCCTAAAGCTAGAAGTAACCTGGATGTCTGTCGGCTGGTGAATGAGTCAGCTGCGGTTTATCTGTAGAATGGATTACTCCTCAGCAATAAAAAGGAGCATTCAGACTAGTACATGGAAAACTTGGATAAATATTAAAAACATGCACAGGTGTGAAAGAATACAGGTAACAAGTGTCTAGTACTGTCATTCAATTTTATGACTTTCTGGATAAAGCAGGCTATTCAGAGTCAGCAAAATGACAGAATTTATAGTATTCTTTAAAGTTTTAAAATTCTTAGTATAACTTTATAACTTTAAATCTCAGATTAGAGTTTCTGAAAATTTGCATTCCAGTCTGGATTGCGCCTGATCTCTTTTCTACGTGACTGTTTTCTGTCTCGTGCTTGGAGCTTTCTGTCTGGCCGGTCAGCCACCATTCCAGCATTATTTTAGGACACATGCCATAACTAAGATGAACATTTCCTTCTTCAAAATACAACTTTCAGAATGTCTTTTTTAAAATGGAATGATTATCTGATGTCTATTTTGCTCTGAGGTTACGTAAAATGTGTTACACTTGAATGAAACTCTTAATAAATTTTATTTTTAAATTGTTTTTTGTTGCTAGAATTCTCCTGCAGATGTTGGCTTCATGGTTTCTAAGTTGCTTCTGACCATACAGTTATGTCCAAAAACAGAATTTCAGTCCAGTGAAAGATTTGGTGAAGACCTAAGTGACAACACTTGGGAGTACATATTTGCCATTGACCTGCTCTGCTGCCATCAGAAATGGGTTTGGACACATGATAACATTATAAGGTACGGAGCTGTTTTCTAACTTCCAGTGAAGTTGGGTTATTTGAATTGTAGGGCAGTGTATGGAATAGTTGCTGACATGTGGTTTGCATAATTTTTGCTGTGTGAGGCAGCTGAAACATTTCCAAATGACATTGTGATCTGGATAAGAGATAATAAAACTACCCTTAAAGTACCTGTGTCGCTATTGCATCTCTTCATTTTATTCTTCTGTGGTAACTGTTACTGCTGTTCATTACAGTCTCTTCCTCCTGTCTCTCCCAAGGAGCGGGACTCCTGCAGGAGGCCCTTTGGTTCACTGGCAAACTGCAGCGTGTGGGACAGCACCAGCAAACGCGTAGCCTGGAACGTAATGACCATTATGTTAACATACAGATACTCTGAAAACCCCACATGAACAGAGGTGTTCAAAATTCCAGGTTAACAGCTCTTCTCACCTGGGGTTTCAGGAGAGAAATAAGTGACGAATTAACTTCTCTCTCTACGTCTAGAATTCTGACACTGGCTATGTACCATCTTCGGGAAAATGAAGAAGATAGTCAAAGTTCTGTTCTGTAGTTTAATTTTCTTGGAACTCTGATTGAGGAGAGCTGGTTCGAAGGCAGTTATGACATTGTAAGGGATTCACCAAGGACTGATAGTCCATATCCTTGAGATACTGGAGGAGTTTATTCTATGGAAATTGGTTCCCTTTTTTCCTCCTTAATGGTAGGGAATGATTAGATGTCTAAATGTCAGCAATAAGGAATTGAATTATATAATGAAATACAGCCATATTGGAAGAGCTATAAATGGATTCGTAGGTATTGACATGGACGTATTTCATAGTCTGTTGCTAAGAAAGTAACCGAAGTCCTTCCATTTCTTCTGTGGAATGATGTGTGAGTGCCTACCAGGGCCTTTCTATTCCGGTGACTGGATGGAGGAGACCATCAGGGGTGGTGCCAGTCAGAGGTGTTTTGTTGAAGGTCCTGCCACAGGTGGTGAGGACAGAGTGTTGAAAGTCAGGACATCTGTGGGAGTGACTCCAGATGCTGATTCCCGAACACTGGTTACTTCCACCATGTCTTTTGCATACACGCACGTACAAGTGCATGGAAACGAAGCCCAGAATCAGAAGAGTGATTACTGAGATGTGTCAGTGGGGGTGCTTTTGGTTTACATTTTTCTTCTGTTTGTCTGCATTTAACTTTTTTGATACAAATACTGTCTAAGAAGTAAACACATTTTTGAAAGAGAAAGTAGAAAGGAATTGGCACTGATTTTTGAGATTAGAAAGTTTCTTTAATTCATCGAAAGCAGGTTTTTTTTAATTATTATTTCTGATGGTTTAGTTCTTTTTACAAAATAGCCTGTTTCACCTTGCTCCTCCCATGGAAGCTGTTGGCTATTAGAACATAGGAGCTGCTTTGATGCCTGGAAGGCCAAAGTGAAAATCAAGATTCCTCTCTTCCAGTTCTGTAACTTGGGGACATTGTTCAGCCTCTCTGTGCAAAGTCTTATAAAAAAAGGGGGGGGGCGGCGGTTAAAACAGAACAAAGATGCAAACATGGTTGTTTATAGCCTCTTTCAAGTCAGTGTGGGCACAAATCTCCTGAATACTTGCAGAGTTTGTGACCTTCCAGTGTCTGTTCTCATTTTAATTTAAAAAGTGACACCTTCAGAAGTTTCTCTTGTTCACTAATTGTCTATCTCTTACAGACCATTTTTAAGATAAGTTCTTTTTTTTTAAGATTTTATTTATCTTTAGAGAGGAAGGGAAGGAGACAAGAAGAGAAATATCAATGTATGGTTGCCTCTCATGAGTTCCCTGCTGGGAACTGGCCTGCAACCCAGGCAAGTGCCCTGACTGGGAATCCAACTGCGATCGTGTGGTTCACAGGCCCGCTCTCAATCCACTGAGCTACACCAGCCAGGGCTTAAGATAAGTTCTTAATATTTGGTGATGGTGAGCATGCATACTTTCATATGCATGTGGTATTGTTGTTACTTTACAGCAAGGAGCTGTGGCCTGTAATGGACAAGTGGATAAAACACAGAAAAGGACATGCGAACATTGCGTATATTCCTGATGTTATCATCGCATCAATACTGAGGCTGATTGGTGAGTTTCTCCCTGATTAGATTTTTTCTTGTTATTGATGATATTCTCAGTGAGGGAACCGAGTATATGATAATGTATGTTAACTGAAACTTCACCATAATGATTGATTTTGTGATCATTAGAGTAGATACTTTTGCACTTAATCTATTCTCCTTACTCATAGTCTTTCTTTGTAAATAATTGTTTTTATCTATCTTTGTCAGAGATAAAGGTTTTTAATGTTAGAACATTTTTTTATAATTGAACTCTTGCTTCTAAAATACTAATATTAATATAAACACATGTACACACTTGAATATACACACCAGAATAAATAAATTGTTATAAATTGTACTGTATTCTCATTTGGTTTCTAAAATAAGGCTATTTCTCCTATTGTTCTCACACCGTATTTTTTTCATACTTGCCCGGTAAGGATCTCTTTGTGTACTTCCATAAGTGGGAACTAGCTTTGTTTTCCTCTAGGCTGAATATACAGAAATTAAACCATTGTTTAAATGGGATACACTCTTTCATCTCAGATCTAATAAGGAGGGACCTCAGTGAGCATTTGGTTCTTTTTCTCCCTAAAACCACAGATCTTTATTTTAAAGTTTTACCTATTTTTTTTCCTTTTTGCTTCTCTAGCTGCTCTCTAGGCTGTGCAGAATTATTAGAGATGAGGTCTGTTCGTTGTTAGCAGACTCTGTACTTCAGTTGGCTTCTCTCTCTGCAGCGTACATTCATTGGTCCTGAGCACACAGCACAAGGTTCATCTGCCTTCTGCCTTACGGCCCCTAGGTACTTGGTGATAGTTACCGTGATTTTCAGGTTGCTTTGGGGTTTTATTTAATTAAAGCTTCAAGATAATACCATTTGAAGTAAAGTTTGAGAATATTTATGTAAGTCTTAGAAATAGATCACAGTAGGAAATGTACTATCTCTGGTTAGTTTTGTCACTATTTCAGCAAATATGCATTTCTACTCTGCATATTTTACATTGAGGCATAGGAACATAGTGCTAAATAAATAAATGATTTACAACAACAACCTAGTTACAAGGCAGACATCCAGTTCTCACTTGTAAGTAAGTTATTAAACAAGACAGTGTGAGAATCAAAGGCTTGCTAAAGACTTCTTTGGAATTAGAAGATAAAGGCACAAAAGCTGAAATGAATATACTGCTCAGTGAATTAATGTCTCAAAACACATTTTGCTGGACTCCTCAGTTCGAGAGGCCCTGAAGGACAGTTTCAGTCCCCGGTGACATCAGTGGGACACAGAGGAGCCCCCCTGGTGGCGTTTGCAGCAGTCGGCGTCTGTGCGTCCAGGAGTTCTGGTGTCAACAGCACCTGCTCTTGTGGATTCAGGAATGTTCTCACTTTGAACTAATTCATCTTAAATTACAGAACCTTTCTGAGAATTTTTGAAAGTAGGAGAGATGTTAAGTCTATAACACATGTGTTGACTGAGGTGAAGTATCTATAGAACTTTAAAAAGAACGTGGTGCTTCTTGAAGTCGCACTTACAAAATATGGTACGGTTTTTCCAGTAACTCTCGCGGTGCTTGTGTTCTGTACTCGTTGATTATAATGCGAGGAAGTGAGTGGAGGCCTGTGTTTCTGGTGGTCGGCTGTTTTGCTGCGTGGAAGCAGCTTCTCTCGGTCGGCTCTGGCAGAGGGGCAGCCCCACGTGTGGTTCTCCTTCAGGCGGCTCGTGTGAGTCTGTGCTTACCAGGCTTGGCTCATTGTCCACGTTGCCTGAGGAGCTTTTTTAGAATACAGATTCTCTGGCTCCACACGTAACTGTACAAGATTATGTAAATACTTTCGATTATATATCTTAAAAAGTAACCTATATGAGAATGAAGAAGACTGTGTCGGTAGCTTATCGAAAAATGAGAATGTGTAATTGTGGGGAGAAAACCTGACTTGTAGTTTTAGTCAAACTCAGACTAGTTTATTCTTTTAAATCACTAAATTCTGCCTTTTGAGAAAATAATTTGTAAAATGTAATAGTATGTGTTATGTAGAGTAATATATATATAATTACATAATTAAGAGTTGCATATATTTAATACACTTATATGAGAATTATCGGTAGTGTATAAATATAAACATGTGGTTCAAAGGATGGATAAATAGAAAGGAAGCGTAGTGCCGAAAATAAGAGCAGAATCGGGACTAGTGAATCCTGCGTAGGCCTGCAGGTGGGCCGGAGCAGACCGAGCTGATGTGCCCGGGAAAAAGAGGTGTGGAGAGGGCTAGAGGGGCAGCTGGGTTGTTCTAGTTGTGGCTAAGCTTTGCTTGCCCTGGTTATCTGTTGGCGTTGAAGGCTGACCCTGACAGAGCATTTGATAGGTGCTGAGAGCATAGCGTTGGGCAAATGGCCGAGGGGAAGGGCAAATACAGGTGAGGCAAACTCTTTAGACCTGGTGGAGTCCTGAGAAGTGGTGTTAGGGTTGGATGTACCCTCCCACACGTGCCTAATGAACTTGGAATTTGAACTGATTCTAAGGAGAAAGTTCTAGAGAACCTTCTTGTCTTGGAGTTTCTGAAGCCAACATTAACAGAAGAATTTAGTGAATAATTTAATTGATAGACCATGATTTAGTAAAATCAACAAGTCACAGTGATTATTCATAAGATAAAAGAATTGTACCTTCCTCCCATCTAAGTTCTATCTAGCTGAAACCATTCATTCTTCTAAATTCCCTTTATTTATTGTAACTTCACTGAGAAAGTAAAGTATCACCTATTACCTATAAGTGTGAGTAAAAGAGATGACTGTTCCTTTTGATCACTCCTGTAAGACAGATGTTATTTTATCGAGTTCTGATCCATTACTGTTTAACCTGTTTTCACTTCAGAACAGGGGTACCCGTTTTAACTTCAGTTCAAGGTCATTAAACCTAATGTACATAATCTTTTACGAAAGAACAAATTTTAAATTCGTATGAAAGCTTAATCTACACTGAACCAAAGGTTATTTAGATTTTGTTTTCTTTTTCTTTTCCCCTAGGTCGTTTAGGTCAGCTGGGTTTGAAGGAAGGGTTTCCATCTGCTGTGAAAAACATTAGTTCGGTTATTGGTATGTTCATACAGCATGCCCAGGATGAAGGTAACACTCCTGTGAACACGAATCGCGCGCATGCCTCTCACTGCACCTGACTGCGTGCTCACTGGGTCTGGGCGCCGTGGCCCGCCTCTCTCAGTGCGGGGCAGCTGAGGTCAGGGCTGTTTTAACAGCTACAGTCTGGCTGCACTTTCGCATTGACATTTCCTTCAGAGTCCCAGCTCTTCACCCAGTGCCACAACTTCCTGCTTACTGAAATTATTAAAACGTTTTTTTAGTCACTGTCTTTCTTTTATCTTTAGACCTTTTTTGTTGTTGTTAGATCTTTCTACGATCCCCACTCTGTTTCTCTAATTGCTTTGTAGATTGGGGGGAAGTAATTTTAAAGCTGCAGTACTATCTACATTTTCAGCATTAACATGTGAATGTGTGGGTTTTGTGATTTTTTGTTTATTTTAAATAGTAGAAGTTTGCCCTGTTGGGCATCAGTCCTATCCATGATAGAAATCTGAAATATATAGTTAATAATAAATTTTAATGAAATAACTCCTGAATTTTTCACCTAAAGTCTTTCAGTGAAATAGACTTTAGCTAAAATTTAAATTAAATTGCAATTAAATAACTCCTAAATAAACTTATATTAAATGAGAACTCTGATATACCTTAACCTATAACCTAGCTATAATTTGCAGTTGCAAGGTATAATTTATAATCCTATACTATAACCCAGTATGGAAAAGCATGGTACAAGGTAGTTTTTCATTTGTTCTCATTTCACTGTTTTTCATTTCCAAAGTCCCTACCTAAATATGTCCAGTGGATAGTAAATGGAGTCATTTATTTGATGAGTGCTTTGGGATTCACATTTTCTTAAAAGATAAACATTGGAGTTTGGTGCTTCCAGAACTGCTTTGGGAAGCATAGCCGATGTTGGTGGAGAGAGGCCAGGCCAGTGCTGGGCCCTCCAGTAGCACGCCGGCCAGCCCTGGGGACCTGCACAGAGCTGCTTTTGTTCTGTTTGTTCCCTGCTTGTGGACAGGTCTTCATTTTTTCATTATGGGTCTTGTCTTTTATATTTAGTTTTCAGTGCTGGCAGGAAGTATTCAGATTTTGAATAATATTCAGTAGAGCACACCATTACATTTTTGAATAAAAAATGCGTTTTTATGTGATGATGGATGTGAAAATTCTTTTCAGATATTCCATGGGGTATACAGCTAGCAGCCGTGTACGCCCTTTGTGACTTGAGCCCCAGCAATCCAGCAGAGATATCCAAGATCCTGGAAGCCTGGCGCAAAGACACCTCGCACAGCGTCCCCTCTGCAGTGGTCAGCTCCCTGGAGGAAGTCAGTGCATTGTGTGCAGGGGAGCTCGGCTAAATCGCCGCCCACCACTGCACCTAGAGAAGTGCCTTCACATATCTTGAGTATAAACAGATTAATGAGATTTCCGAATGTAAACGAAGGTTTCACAGGAAAGATGCAGAAGAGAAAATGCCAAGAGGCTCTCCTCACTGTGTGGCAAGGAGACCGGAAAAATGCGCAGCGGCACAGCTGTGTTTCCCTAAACCACATGCTTAAATCACGTAAGGCTGTTGTGAGTACATGACAGATGGATTGTGTTGCGTCCTGGTCAAACAACAAAAACTTGAATTTAGCCCTTTTTGCTGCAGAAAGTGTCCTTTCAGTCGCTTTTTGAAATTGAGTGGCATTTTATAATGAATTTAATACGAAAGCATTGATTTGGTTCCTGAGTTAATTCTGGCCTTTGTGCTCAAATGACTGACGAGGAAAAACTGTATTGGCTGAAAAAGAACTAGAAGACTCTTCCAGGATCTCAGCTGGAAGTGGGCTACAGAAGTTTTTCTCAACGTGTGGTGTGCAGCTGATCCAAGTAAACGGGGGGCCTCTAGAAACTCACTGTGATGCGTTTCCTTCACAGGAATTCCTTAACGGAGTTCTTTAAACTGGTTAACTCTGTCGGGAGAAGGAGAGTGAGGAGCAGAAGGCGCTGCGGGCCCCGCCTCCACGGCGCGCACCTAGGGGCTCGGAGTTGGGCGCTCAGAGCTCCCCGCCTCGGGCCGCGGACAGTGCAGTGCGATGATGTGTGTCACATTCGATGATGTTCCGCTTTCGGAATTTTAGTATTTGTACAGAGGGAAGGGGTTCAACAACTCCCCGTGGTTCTGACTTGTCTTATATTCATCATTTCCTAAATTTCTTGTATGTGTTTTTTTTTATAATAAAAAATAAAAGGAAGCCATGTACATTGTTCTGATCGGTAAAGGTGATACTTGGTGTTACTTCCACTTTCACTGCAGATGGAAGAAGACGGCCGTTCCAAAGGAGACGCCACTTCAGGGTAGACACGCTGCTTTGCCAGTGTGTCAGAGATGCTCTTGGTGATCTCAGATGCCAGATAGTTAAGTGTTGATCAGCTCTTATGATTGGATGTTTATTGAATTACAGTTGCTGCCCTTTTCAAATTATATTTGACAAGTATTTTACATCTTTGTGTTTTTAAAGTAATAGCAAAAACCTGAGATGTGTGAACAACTCTGTAATTCTTTGCAAGCTTTTGGTTGGTGCCTTCATCCAGTATTCATTGAGCGTGTGCTCTGCCCTGGCCCCTCACGCAGAGGAGCTGGTGAGCAGGCCACGAGCAGCAAGTCCCAGAAAAACCCTAAGCAATTACCCCAGTAAGTCAACAGTTGGGAATTTTGGTGAGTTCGGTGAGAAAGCGTGGAGGTTTGCAGTAGAAAAGCGGGGTAGTAGACGCTGCTCTTTCTAGGTGTTGATGGAGGAGGGGCCCTTTCGGGAGGTAACACTTGAAACACTTGAGCGAGGAGCAGAGAAAAGGAAGCCAGCTTTGAGAGTAGGGGACACGTGTCCCTCCCGGACAGGTAAGTGAGGCTTTTTAGAAGGAAAGAGCCTTTTGTGTACAAGAAGGTGGCTGGCTGATACATCCAGAACACACCGTTCAAGTGTCATTCGTCTGATGGTACAGATTATGCCAGTCCCTGGGACTGCGGCAGCCTTGGGCTTATTCACAGATTGAGCAGAGATGTCATGTATGAGATTACAGTTCACTGGGGCTGCTCTGTGGCAAAGGGGTGAGAGAAGGACGAGGGCGAAGCAGAGGGACCTGTCAGGAGGTAAGGGAGAGAGTATGGTGTTACATGAATTTCGTATGTCTCTTGGAGGTAGAATCAATGCTAAGTTCTTGAACTTGGATGAGGGACAGGTAGGAATCAAGAGTCAAGGTTACTGAGTTGGGTTCCATGGGGTGGACAGGTGCACAGGTAAGTGGTAGGAAATAAAAATCCTAGGTGCTGGTTTGGGACTTGGACATTGTAAGACATCCAAGTGGAGGCAACAGGCAGCCTGTACAGGTCAGTTTGGAGTACAGGCAAGATGGGGCAGAAGTTAGGAAGGCGATAATGTATGGAGGCTATTTAAAGCTATGTGTGTGCATGAGAGAGTGAGTGTGCTTGCCTAAGAAGGAAAGGACAGTAACTTCCCAGAGGGCAGAGGAGGAAACAGCATTGGGCCAGGAGGCAGTGGTGTAGTGGCACCCCGGCAACTGTTTCCTTGCAGGAGCCAGAAAGATAGTCCTTAGTTATGCTTGAAGCTGGGAGGTCAGGTGAGGCACGCCTGCCAGGTGATGGCTGTGTTTTGCATCCTGTGGATGTAGTGACCTCAGTGAGCATCTCCCGTAACAGTTGGCCTAGAGCGGTGCCAAGTGAAAGGGAAGTCGGGAAGAGCAGAGCCGGTCAGCAGGCAGTTTTTAGAAAATTTGCCTAGTGGACGGATCTGTCAAAACTTCAAAATATTTCTTTTAGCCTCAGCAGTTTTGTTTGGTTTTGGTGGAGGGTAGGTAACACCTGACATTTTCTATTGGTTGCCATTCTTTGGGCCCTCTGGTGTGTGGACTTTGTTGTCATCTGCTGTGTTTTGTGGCCTGATGGTGCATAGGCCTGAGCTCACCTTTGGCACTGTGTCATTCTCAGAGGGTGAAGCAGTTTTAAGCTGTTCGTAAATTGAATTCCTGGTGTCCAAGCAGAATGTTGTGGGGTTTTCTCATTTAAAAAACTTGTGGATGAGCATTTGGACCTGGAGTTGGGTGCTGCTTTAGGCTAGCATAGGAGTCTGTGCACCAGGAAGCACGTGGGTTCTCGGGCCAGCTCTGGTCTGACCACGCGTGGTGGTAGCAGCCCGGGAGCCTGAAGAACTGTTCCGAATGAGGTAGTGCCTCTGAGGGAGAACAGGGGACGTGTGGTCAGTGATCTTTATAGACATTTGAACCTTCCCCACGCATGTGCCTGGGACGTCCGACTTCTCTTCATGAGCACAGAGTTGGCCCCTAGAAGGTATTTCATGCTGTAATTTCCCACCCTGAGGCAGCTTGTGTGACATCCCTTGTTTAAGAGAGGATGTACCAACAGGGAGCAGGAGCTGCTTGTGGGGGTGGGAAGAGCTGCTCCGTGGCCATTAGAGGGCACTGCAGACTCGCCTGTGAACTACAGTGGCCAGAAAAGCGGTGCACACACCTAGGTGTGCAGTTTACAACCTGAGAGCCTTGCTGTCAGGGAGCCGTTTCCATTTATACTTGGGGTATTGAGTGGAGTCACTGCCAACATCTTGGCCCAGTATCTCCAGAAGTAAATGTTAAAGGAATGCATGTCAAATAATGGTATTTGAGAGAATATGCCCCTCCACCCCCCCTAAAAAAGAAATACTCTGCCCATTTGTTCAGATTCTTTCCTGGATATTTATTTAATGATCCTAAGCAAAATGCTTTCACCAGAAAACCAGCAGTGTCAAGTGGGTAAGTGATACTGGGAGGGAAGCCCGTATGAGCACCGTGACCGGCCATGTGCTAGAGCAGTTAAATCAGCGTGCCCACATTGAACACACTCAGTTTTTCCCAGGTACCATTTCCAGTACATTCTCCTGTAGAATCATATTATAAAGAATCTATAGTGTGAATCCAGCTTATAATGTGAGTTCAGTCAACCTAAGACTACAGATGCAAGAAAGGGTTCATTGAGGAGTGTGTGAGTGATTTCGGGGAGTTTGGGAGTTTCGAAGTTAAGGCAGCTGTAAACAGTTGTCTGCTTGCTGGATACCTGCTTAGAAAAATTTATTGTTCTCAGTTTTCATTGTGAAACAGGAAGCTCTTTTTCCTGCCCCTGGGGAGCATTTTAAGGAAGACATACTTTTATACCATGACATTTCTGTCTTAATAAGGGTGTGTGTGTGTGTGTGTGTGTGTGTGCAGCTCAGTTAAAGTGTTCCATGTAAACAAAGAATTGTGGGCAAGGCGTCATTGAGAGATGCTACAACTCAATTTTATGAAAATGAAAATGTCTGCTTTCCTTTATGGACTTTGGTTTTTTGTGAACAATGTTTGGGCCTTGGGGGCCCTGCTTGGGCTTCCCCTGCCTCCCAGTCCCCTTGGAGCCAGGGTTTACAGTTGAGGCCAGGTGGGCCTCTGATTTCCCTGCTGGGGGAGGCCTGGGTGGTGGTCCCCAGACCAACATTTCTCAAAGGGCACATAGCCTCACCGCAGACCCACCGACTTCCAAACTGAAGTCGTGTCGTGGAGGGAGCCCCCCACAGTTGGGAAACCTGAGAGCTGCTGCTGCCCTGTTCTGCCCAGGCATCTGCCCCTGCTCCAGGCTCTGCCCTCCCAGCCACTCCTGGCAAAGGGTCTCCCATTGTTCCCCTTCTTTGTTAATTTCTGGCAATTTGGGAGGAAGTGGGGGAGGGCTTGGTAACCGCCTCCCACCGTCTCAGACTGAATCTAGTCCCTGTTTTTACTTCTTTGGTGTGTTGTCTGTAAGAATATTTTTTTTCTTAACAAGTAGTCGTTAAATGCTGCTCTGAGGAAATAGTCACCCTAAATCATGAGTGTACAACTGGCAGAACTCGAGAGAACAGGGTGCCGGATTGCACACCCTGAACCTAGCACACCTTTGGCACTCAGAGTAACTGTCCCTTTTGATTGTCATGATTTTATATGTAAATTTGTATTATTACATATTCATTTTAATAGTTTAAATTGTAATCCAATGTATTTTATTACCTAATCTTTTCATGTTAATCATGTGTTGTATGCGAGTAGTAAATTAAAAATTAAAACAGGTCACACACTGGAATGTCAGTTTCTATCCCTGTCACTCAGGCCCTGCTCTCAGGGGCCAGCTCTGTGTCCAGGCTCTTGGCAGTAGCTTCCGCCTGCCCCACCCTCTCCCCTGTGCAGGGTGGCGTGGGTGGATGGGGATGCTGCTCACTCCTGACTACTCCTGATGTATCAGGAACAGCAGGCCCACGCCCACTCTCCACCCCTTTTAATCCCTGGGGTCGACAAAACATGAGGCGGTTTGTGCTCATCTCCCTTCTCTGCTTCACCTTCCAGTGTGGAATTGGGTCCTACATGCCCATGTGTCCCTTTGGAAGTTGTCCCCTAGGGTGGAAACATGAGGTGTCCCCTGATGAAGGGAAGGCTTCAGGTTATCTGAGGAGCTGAATCATATTTAGCTGTCCAAAGTGAGTTCCCCTCAGAAGCCGAAAGTGCCAGGAAGTCAAGTACGGAAGGCTGTTCTTTGGCCTCAGGATCCTAGATGCTGGAGGAAGGAGAAGGATACCTGACCTCCAGTCAGCCCTGTGCACCTGCCCCACAGGGCTCTGTGTCCCGCTGGTGGGGCTCACAGTTCTGGACTGAAGGGTTGGCCAGCAGGTGGCGTGTCGTGGGGTCTGAGGCCACTTTCTCCACACAGCTTTCACCCCACGGTGGCTTGTGTACCTCAGCTCCTAACTCAGGCCCGTTTTACGGTTCCCTGAACACCAGTTAGAGTCTTAAAACCAACCCTAATAAAAGTGCACCAAAACCTCAAATGAAGTAACCATTCGAATTGTTGAAGAATAATCACATTTAAAGTTTTGTTAATAGCTCTGTAAGAAAAAAGCATCTAGTAATGTTTCAGGGGTTGGAATTTAGAGGCAGTGAGTGTGTGATTTATGATGAGGCGACCTCAGAGGGGTGCCCCACCTTTTGGCATCTCTGGGTCACCCTGGAAGAAGAGTTGTTTTGGGCCACACGATAGATATGCAAACAAAAACTGATGAGCAAAAAAAAAGTTTTAAGTAAATTTATGATTTTGTGCTGGGCCACGTGGTGAACACCCCTGAGTGTGCCAGGTAACTGCATCACTATTTTTATTCCAGACTGTATTTAAAGCCGCTTTGATTATTCGGACTAGTGCAAGGGTCCTCACAATCAAGGTGGTCTGAAATATAGTGGAAGTTGGCGAAACAGTTGTCAAACGGGGAGACCGAAAGCAGAGTTCCCCTCCCCGGGGCACCTCTCACATACAGTAGGGAAAGCCTCACCTTGCCCTGCCCTTCAACCACTAGCAGATAACCAAGATCTCACTTAATATTAATAGAAAATGACAGTCATGTTGCCAATGTTTGGACAAAGCAAATCTGGCCTCCATAAACTTTCTCCATAGAAAGACTGTTGGTAAATAAATCCTCATTGTTTCTGTGGGGCGATAGGCCTTCTGACCTGTATCCCTCCCTAGATATTTTTTTGCTGCTTCATCTGCCAGGGCGGGGAGTGTTTCTGGAGAAAGGAAAACATTTTTGCAGAAGAGGCACTTGGCCTACCAGGGTTTATGCTGCTAAGTGGAGCACCCTGTCAGCCCCCGCACCTGGCCTGGGCAGGGGGCAGGTTGGGAGAAGGCTGGGACAGCCGTGTGCAAGCCACACTGTGATTTCGGGAAGCTCCAGTCAAGAATTCAGAAGCTGGCACTGTTTGTCTCCAGGTTCTGCTTTGATCGCACTCTGGGGACATTGAGGAAATGAGGAAAGGGATTTCGAGGTGGGGGAGAACCTGCTATTTGTAGGGTGTTAACTTCCTCCAGAATCTTGTTAATGTGGAAATATCTAGAATAGCAAGAGTTGGGATCCCTTGTGACAGGACTCTAGGGTCAGGTCTCTTCTGGAGCTGTGCGATCAGCTGAGGGAGAGATGCTGGAGAAAACTAAACACAGTCCTGGTCCTCACCGTAAAATGCAAAAAGAAGTGCATTATAAAAGGTCAGGAGCACCTTTTGCAGGTTAGCTTTCCCAATGGCAATTTCACAGTGACACATTCAAGAAGCAAGGGTACTGGGGAGCCTCGTTCACGGAAGACAGGAAAGCAGGACACGCACAGCCCGTCGTGCAGGGCACTCAAGCCCCCACTGTGGCTCTGCCCCTCTGAGTGCCTGCCACCAAGGGCCAGCTTTTATCTGCATATAGAAAATCTGTTTGTTCAGTTGGCAGTGGAGCAGAAAATAGAATTGGTAAGACACTTGCTCTTGACCTTTCCCACTTTGTATTTTTTAAGAGAATGGAATTTAACTCCAGTCATCTTGGCCATCACCCGGAATAATATTTTTAATGCACCTTTTTCTTTATAAAACTTCTTTGCATGAGGAAATAAGTTTTCTGGATTTAGATGCAATTTTGAAATGCTTAACTAATTTCTATATAGAAACATAGGCATGAGAAAAATTAAGATAAATACAGTTTCATAAACTGTCAGTTCATCTTGCCTTTTTTTTTTTTCCTTTCTGGCTTTCCTTAGCAGTGTATTCCCATGTTATAATGAATTCAAAATAATGTTGCAAATGGTTTGTTTTTACTCACAGATTGAGCTTTGTATTTGTCCTTTACCTGGCATCCTTTTCTCTCAAATTTCACAAAACCCTTATGCCCGATTCCAAGTGTGTCGTTGTTGATTGTTTTGTTTTTTAATTCCCTGTGTTTTCAGTGGGAAATGCATCTGGAAATACTAGCGGTCCCCTAGCTCCTCCACTCTCCTGAGGCCTGCAGTTCCCTACTTGCCTTCCCAGTAGGGGGCGCCTACACCTTGGTCATGAGCCCCCAACCATCCACCCATCCTTCCACACCCATGTGTGGAAACACTTTTAGGAAAGAAAAGAAACCAAAGGACATCGAGGTGTATTTCAGATTAACCCAATGCCCTCTTTTTCCCAAATGTGTTCCTGGTGTGTTTTAAGGAGGAAATTTTCATGAAAGTAAAGGCTATGTAAGCTGGTGGGAGTTTCCAAAGTGTGGGAAAGGGCTTCCAGCAGAGACTTTTCAAAGAAGTTGAATTTCTTTTCTTCCTTTTTAGCATAATGACATTGCAGTTTACTTGGAATTCTTGTGGCAAAAACAAGATTGTATGCACATCTCAGATGCAAGTCAAGTGGGAAGCATCTGTATTCTTTCGTAACTTCACATAGCTCTTTGCATCCTGGGACTTGGCTTTTGTCTTACGTAGCTTTGATGAAGCAGGACACTTACACTATAAGTGCCATTTTCCTGAGTCATCCAAGAAGTTCTGATGAAGACAAAAACATTTTTTCTATAGAAAATACAGACAATACCCCTGAAAAGTGCTCATTCAGGTCATGAGATTTAGAACTCGAGTCATTTTAGCCCAGGACATGTTTCTTTGCATTAGCAGAGACCACACAGCACATTGACTTATTCTGGTAGAATTCTGGTGGTTTGTTAGTTGACCACTGAAACGGAATTATTTTGATTGCTTTCTTTTGCCTGTTGTTTATGGGCTTTTTCGGGGCGGGGGGAGATTTGCTTTATTTTTTACATTTTCAAGTGTATTAGAATAATACTTTTAATGATATAGAATCTGTAGAGAGATTTCCTTTTTACTGGTGTTGGTAATGTTTTGCTTTTCTCATAAGTCAGTCTCGTGTTGCTTCTTTCTATCTTTAGTTATTTATAAGAGTTCTGTTCAGCCATTGTTCAGGTGGTTCTGAAGGGTGGTGGTTCTGTAATTTAGTTGCAGTTTTGATGTGGTCCTGGAAGAAGAGGAGCACAGCATTTTCCATGGTCCACCATCTTGGCCAGAAGTGGATTCTATGTCCTGAGAATTTGCTTCCCATGTAGAGGAGCTTGAAATGCAAGGAGCTGGATCTCAGGACATCATGTAATGCTTACAGCTGCATTGGGCCAGTTGTCAAAACCTGTGTTAACAGCAAAATATTTCTGTTCCATGTTAAGACCTTAAAAATCAGATTTGAATATGAGTAGGAGGATTGACTGTGGAGGGGGAAGGCATCTTTCTGCCCGTGAAGATGCTCTGTGCCTTGACAGATATCCACAGAACCTATGGAAGAGTCTAACTGAGAGCTGAGCATTTCAATGTGTGTAAATTGTATGTAAACTTTTTCGTAGTGGGACTTGGACCAATTTTGCCATGCCCATCCCCTCTGCCCTGGGTTTAGAGAACAGACCTGAAACTTGAAGTTGCCATTTCAAGGGAATTCCTAGGGGGAAAAGGCTGATCTTGAGAACCACTGGACAGCTAGCTCTGTGTGCTCTTGCCTTGGGCCCTCTGCCCTGTGCAGTTTCCTGTGATGCAGCCTCCTCTGGCTCAGGAATAGCAGGCTAATGAACTCAGCTGCACAGCTGTCCTGGGGGGAAGGAGAACTGTTCTCACCCTGTGGAGTTCCAGAAAGAGGAACTCTAAACCAGCAGGGATTGTTAACTTTATGTGTCAGCGTGGCTAGGCTGAGGGGCCAAGTTGTTTGGTCAGATACCCTTGGACATGTTGCTGTAAAGGGACTTTGTAAATGTGATTAACATCTACCATCATTTGACTTTAAATAAAAGAGATTATGCTGGATACTGAGGGTAGGCCTTAGCCAATCAGCGGAAGGCCTCAAGCACAAAGACTGAGGTTCCCCAAAGAAAAGACAATTTTGCCTCAAGACTGCAAATAGAAACCCAGTTTGAATTTCCAGCCTGTTGCCTTGTGGAATTCAGACTTAAAACTGCCACATTGACTCCCACCTGGATTCCCAGGCTGCCCTACTTATTTCAGACTTGCTGGCTTCCTTAATGACATGAGATAATTCCTTAAAAATCAATCAGTCACTAGCTATACAAATAGCTATAGATTAGATAGATATAGATACAGATGGACATATCTAGATATTGATATATATCTAATGTATGTGTAGAGAGAGGTTATATCTGTATTTCTCACATACCTATTCGTCACCTGTCTACCTACAATTTATTAATCCAGGTTTTCCAATGACACAGAACCGATAGGACATATGTCAGCCAGGATACGTGGCTCTGTGTGTCCAGGAAATCTAGAATAATACAACAAAAGTAGTTAGAATTATGGTCTATATATTCAAACAAACTCAAAAAGACTGTGGAAGCTTTGATTGCCAATACATGCTAAAGATTTATTTAAGGGTCTCCGAGCTTGCAACTTGGAACACAGCTAGGGAAAAACTCAAAATGTCCTGAAAAATAAAGAAAAGACTTCTCATAGTAAAAAGTGCATTCTTGAGAATAATCAGTCCTACATTCTTGGCCCTAGAATTGTTCCAGGGTGGTTATCAGTCAGATGTCAGGCAGTGTGGATGACGGATGCCAGGTGGTCTGAAGGATGTGGCCGGGAGGTCTGGTCAGTCAGGTGGCCTGGATAAGGGAGCCCTTCAGGAGGTACTCAGAGGGTTAGCTGAAGGTCTGATGTATATCCAGAAGTATATGCAGGCTTTGGCACAGGACTGGAAATTTCAAAAAGTTGAAGTTTTGAAGTTAGAATGGAAACTTTCCTGATACCTCAATCTTCATAATATTAATAATCTTAGCATCTTGGTTAAAGTGACTCCATTGTACGTATTCCCTATCTTCACTCTTTATAGTCTATATCATCTATATCTATACTATATATATATCGAGATACCTATATTAATATCTATATTGGTATCTATATCCATTAATATCTATCCACCCATCCATTCATCATCTCAGGGTTCTCCGAAGACACAGAAGCACATAGCCCTGACTGATACACGTTCCATTTGTCTGTATCTCTGTGGATCCTGGGCCGACACATCAGCCTGTTTTCCTCTGCCCCAGCACAGCATCCTGAGTCAGAGGAAGCAGGTGGCTCCATATGAAAGGTCATTTATTTGGGGAAAAACCTTCCGGAAGTGATTGATGAAGGTGTCTTCCAGCTGGCGTACTTGGGGACAGGAACATTTATATTTTTGAAACCAGATTCCCTAAAACGGGTGCTGCATTGCTCATCACATAATCCTTGATGATATACCTGTTCATTATTTCTTCAGTGAAGAATGGTGGTTGGCTACAACACTGTTAAACTGCAATCTTCCCATCTCAGGGTCTGTGGGCTTTTTAATAATAACGTGCCAATTTCTGTTGAGGGCAATTCCCTTTTGATTATTCTAGTGTGAACTCAGCAGTGGGTGAAGGTCAGGTTCTCAGTCCTTATAGGTTTGGTTGCTGTATTGTGACTAGAACCCTCATGGGGAAGGGGGACGGAGGCTTTGTCCACACTATCTGGACCGCATCTCCCTGGTCACACCTGTGGAAAGAAGATACCAACTAAGCAGGGCTTTTGGTGGCTAACTGAGCTCAGATTTTTTAAAAGCAGAGCATAGCAGCCATTTCTGCATAGGGGTCTCTTATACAAACTTCACTTGAGGAAGAAGCCTGCACCAAATTACCTGCCTCTGAGCTCAACTGCCTGCCTGCACTGTTTTCCCGCCTGCTGAACCAACCTCTATAAAATTCCTGGAACTCTATTCCAACCAATAGGACTGAGGCTTTCCCCCACCCAATTAGAGCTGCGTAGGTATATCCCCATCAACCTTACTGACCAATCAGACCAGCAGCTCTATTCTGAGCAATCAGGACAGTGCCTTTTAGACCAATGAAACTGTGACAATGTGGAGTCCTCATTTGAATGAGAATGAACCAATCAGGAACTAGGGGTAGAGACTTCTGTCTACATAAGTCAGCTCCCCTCTGGCTCTGAGAGCACACTTTCCTTTTCCCCCAAGGACTGGCTCCTCAGCTGGAGCTGCAACACCGAAGGTGTCTTGCTGGAGCAGAGCAGGCCAGCACAGCGCAGAGCAGAGCTGTCTAGCCAGAGAGGGACCTGGCCCCAGGCACACCTCACAGCCTTGCTGTTTTCACGTCTGTGCTCTATCACAATTGAGCTATCCATATTTTGCACTGAATAAAGGTTTCTTCTTCCCCACACTCCAAATTGGGGATTCCTATTGGGCATGGAATTGGTGCCCATGACCATCAGTTGACAGACCAGGTCAATGCAGGCATGTGATCCCATTCATCTTCATGATCGCCCACGCCACCCCTCCCCTCAAGATTTATTATGCCCTTTGCTTCTGTGTTCCCAGATCAGAAGTTCCTTTCAATAGTCACATAGTGCTTTTTGAAAGCCACACCATCATCGGTCTTATGTGTGTACACTGCACCAGCAGCGGTCTGTGACCCTCGGTGTATCAGATAATGAGCAATTGTCACTGGCACATACTTAAGACGATTGCATGCAGTAAAGTACAGCATAAGGAGTACAGGCAATAATGTGATTACTATGTATGGTTTCAGGTGGGTATTTGAAATATCAAGGGCAAGACTTTAAAGTATATGATTGTCTAACCACTATGCTATACAGTATACTGAAAATAATACAAAATAATATTAAATATAAACTGTAATTGGGAAAAAAAAGGGCTATTGCATCCAAACTGGGAGAGACCACAGGCTCCAGAACAGAAGGAAGGTAAAGGTAGGGGCTTGAGGAGGAAGAAGGCAGTAGGAGCTGCTCTCTGACTCCTGATTCCTCATAAGAAATTTAAATCTCCTGCTGTGGACCATGACGGGCCCCACCCTGCCAAACCCCAGACAATCTCAAGTGCTTCTGCACCTGCCACCCGCCTGGCCTCTTTTCTTTCCTTTTTTCCTTTCTTTTCAAAGATGCCCAGATGGGGGCGCTGGTGGAACCAGAGGCCTGCCCATCCCTGCCACCCCTCATTTTGGAGCTGACACATGAGGAGCCTTCATCTCCTCCAGATCAGTTTCCTCTGCTGATCCTTAGTGTGTTAATTTCACTGTCTCTACACATCACTGGCCTTAATTTTACCTGTCACACTGGGTTAACTTTTTGGCAGGGCCCACGGGACAACTGCCATCATCATTTGCTCTTGCTTCCCCAGACTTGTCTCCACCCACTTCCCCCACCCCCGTCCCCTACTATAGACCTGGGAAGTGACTACCCACCTTGATCTGCCCAGTTAGGAATTTGTGATCGGATCCTGTGTGGTTACTTTTGGTCACTGGGCTTGCCAGGTCTGCTATGTGTCCTCTTTATGTTCATAATATGAACACCTCCAGAACCTGCTCCGATCTACTGGGTTGGCCAAAAAGTTCCTGTGGTTTTTTTTCATGAAATAAAAGACACATTTTCCACTTTCACCAATAACTTTATTGATTTGGTTGTAGAGTGTCAGTTATCTCCTGCATGCTAGAGCATTGATTGTTCTCAATTAATGTGTCAATTTGATCGCTGCCAACTTCAACTGGTCCACCCATCCCTGGAGCATCACCCAGCAAGAAACCTCCAGCACGAAACTTCACCCACCATTTTTGACACATTTGATCAGTCACAGTACCTTCTCCATACACTGTACAATTCAGTGTTTTGTTTTGTTTTTTGAATTTCAGTTGCATTTTTGCCTTTCTTGAAATAATAAAGCATAATATGCCAAAAATATTACATATTTTTCCATCTTCAGTATTGAAATGGCTACACAAAAATTCACCAGTTTGGGGAAGTTTTTTAAAAAAGTCACACTGATATGATAGCTGTCCCAACACAATCTTACAAAATTGTTTCTAATGAAGTTAAAGACAGCTAAGGGCTATGAGAGCCAATTTATGGGGGGAAAAACAAAGGAACTTTTCGGCCAGTAAGTAAAGGATCTGAAATTGGCCCCAGGCTGTGGCTGTGTCCTTTGTCACACTGTCCCTTCCCTAACTAATTAAGTTTTCTGTTCTCTCTTGTGGAAAATCTCCTGAACCATGGGGAGTGGACTCACTACCTGATCTCTGGTGTGGCCAGGTCGGGGCCTCAGCAGCACCTTCCTGAGCAGCCAGCCAGTGTTAGAAGCTGCCGTGTTGCTTTCTGTTCTTTTCAAAGGCCCCCCACCCCACACACAAAGATCAATGTTTCCCAAATAGGAAATGTCGGTCTATGTGGAGAGAAAGCAAGTTGGAAAATGCCAGTAATCTCTTCCAAGAGCATCTGGATGCGAGACAGAGGCCTTTTGGTTCTATCTGGAGTGCTGATAGAAACAAGAGAACTCTTCAGAAAATGATGTTGAAGGTTGTCTTTAGGCTCCCCAAGACCTTACGAAACCTGTTATTGTTCATGGGCCGGTGTTAGGTTCACTCTGATAACGTCAGGACGTAGAATTCACACAGGAGCCCCTGATAGTTATAATGGGGAGGTGCGCTAGGGCGAGGGAGCCTGGCGCAGCATCCCCGCTGAGGTGGGAGGTGTGGGAGGAGCAGCCGGGGGTCTGTGGGCCCAGGGGCGCTGGGGAAACGTGGACTGGAAATCACACCAGTTGTATAATTTCCTCCGTGCTGGCTGTTCACTTGTCGGCAAGCAGTTAGATTTACCTGGTCTGGAGTTTTGAAAAATGGGGATATTAATAACTTTTTGACAGAGGCATACTAATGAAGTGAGATAATACACTGGAATTGACCATGCATGTTGTAGGTCAGTGTGCAAATTTAAGTGTTTTCTGGTAATGAACGATCCACACCTGATATACAAATATCACTTATACAATACAAACTAGAATATTTCACTTGCCCATTTCCTGTCTAAGCAGAAAACACATTTTAATTTGTTTGTATATGTGAGATGCTTGGGCCAAGCACTTGAATGTGGTCTGGGAGAAGACAGATTTACTGCAGCGTTCACGTCACATGCACGGAGCTCCATGGGCCCTCGCCACCAGCCCGGAGCTGACAGCCTGCACGACGCGGAGGGTTTCCTCAGGTGTCCTCTTCTCGTTTAGAAGACTTAATTGGTGGTTTTCTCATTCTGTTCTTGGAAAACTGGGCAGCTGATGATATCAGTTGCAATTGTAGGATGCGTTTTAAAGCAGGCATTTATTTACATGGAGTGCTACTGCCACAAACAAGCTCATGTAGACCAGGTGTATTTTCACAAGCCCTTGGTGGCTGGGGCAAAAGTAGGCCAGTGCAGCATGCCGGCCATTAAACAGTGGGATTTCCAGGAACACCGTTTAGATTGATGTTTTGAATAGTCTCACAAATTTCTTAGTTCTTGGAGCTACCTTCACTAACAAGATGAATTGTTAGTTGTTTTGAATACTAATGCCAAGGGTATTTGAATCTGTTTGGCCAAATTCACTCTCCTTCCAAATATTTTTTGTAATGTTTTTCTTACTGCTGTTTCTCTGAGGCATGCGTTCTAGCCTCTAGTTACCCTCTGAGGAAACTGTGGAATGATAAACAAGGTGGGAATTCAATCACAGTGACACCACTGGTCAAGATCTATTTTTTTCTTATTTCCTTAAGGACTCTTGTCTGGGTCTCTGCAATACTTGGTCTAACTCTCAGACACGGTTCTCCTGAACACCCCCCTTGAACTCACCGATACTCAGGCCTCAGTGAGCTCTGCCCCGTCCTCAGAGTCCTGCTCAGCACAGTGATCGTGTAGCTGCTGGGAATTTTTCTCTGTTTTTGGTCCTTTCTCTCGATGCCCCCTGACCTGACCATGGCCTTCAAGTTTCCCTCCAAGTACTTCATTCCATCTCGCTCTTTCTCTCCCTCCCTCTGGCTCAACAATCATTGCTTTGGCTTCCCTCTCTTCTTCTAAATCAGACTTGATCTGTTTTTCTATCCTGGGCTATAATGTGTCTATTACTCTAGCTGCCCTTGCTGCCGTCGTTCCACACCTACAAGTGTTTGTGAGAGAAATGAAGCCATGAATCTTATGCTCCAAATGAATATTTCTCTTAATTATAAAACCTAATTTAGCTGAAGAGGGTACAGTGATACAGGCATGCTCATATATTATTGGTGTCACTCTAAATGGTTATAACTCTTTGAAAATAAATTTGACAATATGCCTCCAGAGCCTTCTCATTAATCCTCTTTAACCCAGTGATTAAACTTCTGAGAACCTATTCTATATAGCAAATCTCATACTCAAGCATAAAATTATGCCCAAAGATATTCAGGATAGCATCATCCATAATTTCCCCGAATGGAAAAGAGTCCAAACATCCCATAATAACAAAAGATTTTTAAATAGAGTTAAATACACCATAATATTATAATAAGAAAAATATTAGTGTAAAATTGAGCAGTAAGATAGAAAAGATGCTTAAGGACCAACAGAGAATGTGCCATCAGGATAGAAATAAGTTGAGAGGTGGGACCTTCGGCAAGTTTGAGTGATGTGACCAAAAGTCATGTGGGTGTTTGGTTATATGTAGGGCCGTGCAACAAACCACCTCAAGTCTAGTCACGTAAATCAGCAATCATTTTATTATGCTCACAAATCCCCTGGGTCAGGAAATTGTGTGGGCCTCAAAAGGACGGTCTGAAGTCTTACTTGGAAACACCTGGCTGGCTGGGGTGATCTGAAACTGGAGACTGGAAACATCCTCACTCAGACACCTGGCCTGCAGGCTTGGGTGGCCCGAAGGCTGGGCTTTGCTGGGTCGGTGGAGCAGATTGCCCACCCATGGCCTCTCCCCGTGGCTCAGGTTTTTCACGGCATGGGCTGTGTTCTAAGAAGGAGCTTTCGAACAGGGAACACTCCAAAAGACCACATGGAAGTTCATGACTTAAAAACCTCACTCCAGAAGTCATGTAGTGTCACCTCCACAATATTGACTGACTGAAGCAGTCACAAATCTGCCTGACTTAAAGGGAGGAAACATAGTCGCAGCCAAAGGAGGAGTGTCAAAGACAATGTGACTTTTTTTTGAAGTGCCACATTGAAAAAGGAGTAACAATTTTTTCTTTTGCTTGCAAACATGTTCAGCACCAAGGTGTGCCAGGTGTAAGTAGATGGAGGAAATGTCACTGCTAAGAGTGCCTGTGGATCAGATCAGAAACTTTAGAAATTAATAATGCAACTAGTCTCTTTCCCTCTGTCCAGGCACCTGTGCTTAGTCTTAAGAGCTCACAACACAAAGGGACTTTACTGCCAAAAGATTTGATGCACAGAAGATCTCAGATGGAATTTCTAGGAGAGCTAGGGAATAAGAAGAGTAGTTCATGTTGGATAGTCTAAAAACATTTCTATCTAAAGGTAGAAGGAATTATATCACATTATTGGTTTCTATGATTCATTGGTAGAAAACATTTTCTTTTCTGTTAACCTTTGAAGACTTTTACTCAGAAATTAAAATTCACCCTAAGAGTCCTGAGATGAATCAGTCTATCATTGAATGCTCACTGCTTACAATCCTGGAAAGATTTTAGGAAATGCACATGGATATATTATAGATCTGGTATGTTTGCATCCATCTGACTATTCCAGGTAAAAGAAAAACACACAGGAGCAGAGTCAGTCGATGAAAGTGGCTCACTTATATCATGAAGTTGTTTTAGGAAGAAGTGAAAAAGTAATGAGGTAGCCTGTCATGCCTTAGCAATTATGGAACAATTGTCATTGGACACACATTTTAATAAGGCCAGTGGTAACAGCAAAAGGTCTGAACTTCTACTCTCCCCACCCCAGTCCAGCTGTAACATGCCTTAGAATAGTACCCTCTGACATTGACTTTGATTCAGACTCAGAATCTTTCTCAGTCAGGTAATTAAATTGGGCACACGAGCTAAATTCATCTGCACAATGGAATACTACACAGCAGAAAGAAAGAAGGAGCTCCTATCCTTCACAACAGCATGGACAGAACTGGAGAGTGTTATGCTAAGTGAAATAAGCCAGGCGGTGAGGGACAAATACCATATAATCTCACATATAAGTGGAACCTAATCAACAAAACAAATAAATGAGCAAAATAGAACCAGAGACATTGAAATAAAGAACAAACTGACAGTGACTGGAGGGGAGGAGTGAGGGGGATAACAGGGAAAAAAAGGGGAAAGGTCAAATCCAGGAACATGTGTGAAGGACCTATGGACAGGGACAATAGGGGAGGACTGAATGTGAGAGGTGGGAGTAGGTAGGGCAGGGGAGAGTGATGGGAGAAAAATGGGGTAACTGTAACTGAACAACAATAAAAAAACAATCAAAATAATACATTTATTTTAGGGGGTATGTTCTCTACCTGAGCATATATTCAGAGGCACAGGGAGTGCAGGGTACTTTTTTGTCCACCCATGAGCACGTGTCTGTTCACTCGCACAGAGGCAGACCCCCGCTCCAGCCCTGGCCTTCACTTTGTACAATGAGCTCCTCTTTTTCACCTCCTCACCCTTCCCCACACCCAGCCCTACACACAAGCTGCTGGACGGGGTCCCAGAAGTGGCAAGGCCAGTGGTACGGCGCGCGCCCTGGTGGATGCTGAGCAAGGCTGCAACTCAAACTCATCCTTGACTCCCCTTCTCTAGGCTGAATCTCCAGAAGAAACAGAGAATAAATGGCCATCTGTAAGACTGGCTTGTTTATGTTTCTCTGATCTGCCATTTGCTTTCCTAATTACAGTTTTCCCTCCCCTCAAAATCAGATTATTAAGTTTGAGGTTAGACTGTACATCTTGAAACCCTTTACCTTTCCCCAACCTGGCATGCTTCAATGAGAGGTGGGCAATTCCTAAGAATACTAGGTGATGAAGCCTAAGAGACATCTAGTTTCACAAAAAATTAACTCTTTAGGCTCTTTGTGACACAGAAAGAGGCAGCAAGAAAAATTAAAATGTCTTGTTACATTAAGGCGATTGCTTGCCCTGGCTGGTGTAGCTCAAGTGGATTGAGAGCGGGTCTGCAAACCACACAATCGCGGTTCGATTCCCAGTCAGGGCACATGCCTGGGTTGCAGGCCAGTTCCCGGCAGGGGACTCACAAGAGGCAACCATACATTGGTATTTCTCTCCGTCTCTCCTTCCCTTCCTCTCTAAGGATAAATAAATAAAATCTTTTAAAAAGTGCGATTACTTGGAAGACGGACTTAATGCAGCACGAAGTCACGGTCGAGCTAGGACTCTAAGAGTCAAATTTGCAGGCTGACAAAGGAAAGGTTCCCTTGAGGCCATCGATGGTGAGCACCTGATTCCCAGCACTGTGGCTGCTCACGGCTGCAAGCACTGACCAGGACTGGTTGTCCAGTGGCCGGGAATGGAACTGCCTGCTGTGCTGTGCTGCGCGATCTGTGCCCCCTGCAGGAGAGACCCATCCTCATGTTGAGGTGAATTCTGGCTGGTACCTGTCCCTCCTCCATGCAATGCCTGGCACTCTGCTTGGCCTAGTGACTTCTGTGCATGGTTTGCATTTGTTCGTCCCCATTTGAGGCAAAGCTGATTTTAGTCTTAATGGAGATTTTATGGTCAAGAGACTAGTAGAGCCAAAAAGTCCCTAAATATAACACGATCCTATCTCTTCATTTACATATAAGGAAATTGAAGCCTAGTGAGGTGACATGGAGGTCCACTGGGGCCGTTGAACATGCAGGTTAGGTGATCAAACAGAAATAGTTTTCCACAAGCCTGATCGAGAATAAAAGGAAGACATCACTCACAGAGGACTGACAGAACTCATGGTGGCATGCGGTAGAAGGAGACGGTTTCTATCAGAACTCCGTGTGTTTGCAGGGTCACTGAAGACAAGCATTGTTTAATATACTCTAATAATTTTTTCCTTTCACAGATTCCAAAGGACAATTGAATGCTCAGTGCTCATGAGTTCCTGGAAGGGGCCTGGGCCTGTGGACTCTGTTCTCCTGATGGCTAGGCAACCTGGGAATTGTTTCCCAGGGCTGTTATAACAAAGTACCACAAACTTGATAGTTCAAAGCAAGGGACATCTATTGTCTCACAATTCTGGAGACCGGTAGTCTGAAACCAAGGTGTTGACAGCAACGCACTCCCTCTGAAGACTCCAGGGGATGGTTTCTCCTGCCCCTCCCAGCTTCTCATGGTGGCCATCAATCCTTGGTGTTCCTTGGCTTGTAGGCACGTCGCTCCATGCTCTGCCCCTGTCTTCACTCACTGTCCTTCTCTGTGTGGCTCTATTTTCCCTTTTAATTAGGACACCAGCCATTGGGTTAGAACAAGGCCTAATCCAGAATGACCTCACCTTAAACAATGACATCTAAAAAGATCATTAAAAAAAACCAGAGTCACATCATAAGGTTCAGGGAAGACTTGAATTTGGGGGAGACTCTCCCTAACTAGTATGGACCCTGTAAGTACTTACCTTCTCAAACTCAGGTCCTAAGTCCCAGTGCCCCTCGGTTTTGCTCATCTTGCTTAACTAACTTATCCCTTTTCTGTAATTAAGACCTCCCTCAAGCAGTAATGGATTTGGTGGTAAGAGTTACTTGAGAGCTGTAAAACAACTAATAAGAAGACAAAGTTACATCTGCACTAGCACAAACTAGTTTTTTTTATTTTTTAAAGAGTAACTAGGAAATATATACTTTTCTGGTCTAGTTGGGTGAAGAAATCATATCAGAAATCCACCAAAATATGTTTTCTATGCATAAGTCATGAGACCTGAATATTTAAGAACTCATATGCTTTTCCTTAGCAACATCATTCAGCAGACCATCTCTCTCCCCAGCTTTGTATGAAACTGTGCTGGTCCTTGTCTGCGTCAGCCAGTAGGGGGTTATGCTCTGGGCATTTGTCTTTTCAGGACTCTCTTTGAGAGCAATCATAGAACATGACATGTTTCTTAATGTGTCTTAAGCATCATTATCCACTTGCCTTGACAGTGCCATCCATTGTTGTTACGTGGGACCTAAGAGCTGGCATCCAACTCACCTGTACTTGTGTGTATAAAGTCTTTTCCAGCAGTGGATAAATCTAATTATAGCCTCCTCAGACTCATTGGGTTCTGATTTTCTATTCATCCTTTTGTGTCATTGTATTTTAGTCATTTCTTGGGTTCTCATGTTCATATTGTAAAATCAAATTTGCCTCTTAGCAGGCCGAAGTTTGGTGGCCTTGAACTCAGTATCCCCCCAGCACCATCATCTTCCAGGGGCTTGTGTATCATTTCTGACTTATTATGTCCCTTTCTTTTCTTTCTTGATTCAGAAAGATAGGACTATTTAATTATTTTATTGGGAAATTGGGAACATATAGATTGCTTTTTAAGTGTGTTCTCTTTTCAAAGGACTATAAGATGAAGGTGCACACATCTGCAGTCTATAAAAGGCCTTGAGGATACATCTTTTCAATAGAGATTATCTTTTTATTTGCTTCAATTAAAAACAGCAGTATTCCCTGCTGCCAAATAACTCACCTGGGTTTCATCTTAGCACTATAAATAAATAGAACAGGCCTGCATCACAATGAGCTTCTTTCAGAGCTTCAAGGCAAAGGGTCTCAAAAAAGCTTCCTACAGACCTCCAGTCAGTTGCACTTCAAGACCATAGGCAGCTATTTCTCAACATCTTTAGTCTCAGCCATCTGTTTGTACTATTTCCTGTGACAGGGGCCCTCCTGCTCTGTGTCCATTGAACTCAATGAACTCAAGCTAGGCATCCAGGCTTGTTTCCCATGTTCATATAGTGCATAGTTGTCTTCGACATATGGTCCAAGAGAGGGAACACACCACTCTACCAGTACCTCTGTGTTGGATGTGGTTGGGCACATTTACTTCCAGAGGGCTCAGGGGGAGCTCTCAAGAATGTGGGAGGTTAGGAAAAAAGAACAGGAAGATGGCAGAAGCAACCTACAAGCTCCAGAATGGTACTTATGGAAGTGGTGATGATGATAATGATGGTGGTGATGATGGTGGTGTTGATGGTGCTGATGATAATGGTAATAATGGTATGATAATGATGGTGATAATGTTGATGATAATGATGATGGCCATGGTTGTAATGGTGTAATGATAATGACAATGGTGGTGATGATAGTGATGAGGGAAATGATGGTAGTGATCAGAATGATAATGATGATGGTGATGCCTATGATTTATAGAGCTTACTCCATTTCAGTTACTTACTTCTAATTGAATCTAATTTAAGCCTTAAGTCCTAGGATGCAGTTACTATTATTAGCCTGTTTGTTGACTCAGAAACTCTTCTTAATGGAATCTTACTCTTCTTGTTTGGGACAATTCTTTTGGAAAAGTCATGCTATAGACACTTGGAAAGCCCTTCTCATGGATTTTTTCTCACATGTGTTGAAGTCAGGAATGATTTCATGTGACTGTAATATGACTCCATAGGGTGCAGAGGTTGAAGCTGAAAATAAAAATGTTTAGGGGAAGGTGAGGGAAGAGAAAAAGGGCTTCATATGCCCTGACCAGTGTGGCTCACTTGGTTGGGCATCATACTGCAAAATGAAAGGTTGCCTGGGTTTTGGGTTTGGTCCCTGGTCAGGATGCATCCTAAAGGCAAGCCATCAATGTTTCTCTCCCCCCCCTTCTCCCTCCCTCCACTGTTTCTAAAAACAAAGAAATAAAATTTTAAAAAAGAATAAAAAGGGCTTTACACATCACCCTTCACCAGGAGTATCACAGAGCCTTGTGTCATGAGATTTAGAGGGGTTCTCTCAGGGTTACTGGCAAATGTGGACTGAGGTAGGAATATCATCACTGATTGAGATTCTACTGTTCCTGAACTGGACAGAGCTCCTTCTGACCGACCAGAGTGAGAAAGGAACAACTCAGGGCAGCAATTACATGGAAAACACCAGCAGAACCAGCTTTACCTGCTTATTCTCAGAAGACTAGAGTTGAAAGATGCTTTGGATCTCGTTATCCTTTTTGCTCTGAAGAACCTCAAAATCGCTCAAAATCTTGGAGAGAACAACTTTTTAAGGAGAATTAAACCCAGTTGATTTCTTACCTGATTTTTTTTTGTGGTTCATCCACTTTCAACCCCAATGGGAATTCTCTGACTATAAAACCGTCTATGTTTTACTTAAAATCTATATAATGTTGTAATGTTTTTACTTTTAAAAATGTTTTTATTTTTAAAAGTGATAAAATACTGTATGTTTTATATTTCATGTTAAAATACTTGCACAGGGGCTAAACTATAGTTTTTTTTATTTTAAATTCTCTTTTGTCTACTTCATGAAATCTGCCTTTATGTCATATGTAAGATATAACATATCTTACATATTTATTTATATGTAAGATAAATATATATTGTGTCATATGTAATGGTGACATAACTTACATATTTATTGATACATAAGATAGTATAAATATATCTTACATATTTATTTTTTAATCACAGTTCAACACCACTCCTCTCTGGCAGAAGTCAAAAGAAAGAATCCATTTTCATGAAGGTCCTGGGATTCTCTTTTCAGGTACTGGTGTCTGAGTCAAAAGACACAACTGCTCTGTGCAATGCTTGACCGGTTCTTGGTGAATGACTTCAGGAAAGTTTTTTTTTTTTCAGAGTGGTCCTGCCCTTCTATTCCCAAAGAATAGCAATATCCCTTTTTTTATACCCAAAGTTTCATTTATTTATTTCATAAAACTTTGTGTTTTTTAGTGCACCAAATGCAGGTGGCAGAAACAGAATCTGTTTTGAATCACCCACATCAAAACCCGGTCAAGAGAGTAACTTAGAGGTTCCCAAAGAACTTATTTCCAACTTCAGCTATTAATTTGTGAAGTTCTTATGCTTTCTGGTTTGGCATTTGAAAACACACATTTTTCTCTTTTTTTGACAAAATATAACACATGAACATAGAATGTACACATCATAAATGTACTGCCAATAAATGGTTACCAGGCGAGCAGTCCTAGGATACCAATGTTCAGACCAAGAGATAGAGAACATGGCCAGGTCCCTAGGCTCCTGGTGCCTCAGAATCATCACTAACCCCCATGTGACTTCTAACATCTTAGAGCAGTTTTGCCTTTTTTTAAATTTATATAAGTAGAATCATATAGCATAATTATTTTGTTATTGTTTTTTATTCTATTTATATTTATAAGATTCAGCTATGTTGTTATATGAAGATATATGTTGTTTGTTTTCATTGTGTCATGATATTTCATGATATTAGTATTCAGCCACTTATTTATGCATTTCACTATTGAAGGACATTATAACAATTTCCAGTTTGGGGCCATTATGGATAAGGTTGCCACAGATACCCTCATTCGTGCCTCTTGGTGTAGATCAAAGAGTACGGTGGTTGGGCCAAGGGAAGGCATTTGTCCAAATCCAGTAGGTAGCACAAAACAATCTCCAAGCTGCTGTGCTAATGCTTGTCACTGTCAATATTTTAATAGACTGACAAATAAATTAATTAATTTGGGGGGGGTAAGTCCATCATGGTCTCAATATCTATATTTCCCTAGATGGCTAGAAAGATTAAAGACATTCTCTTTGGTGAAGTGCCTGTTCAAGTCTCTTGCCTGTTTTTTCATACAGCTGTCTGTCTTTTTTATTGTTGTTCTCATGGGGGTTTGGATGGGAGGACTTTGGTGGTTATATGTGATGCAAATAACATCCATAATACAATACAATAGTAAACTTATACAAAAATAAGCTTATACAATAATAAGCTTGCATTATTATTCTGTTAGTAGTGTACTTTTTTCCATTGATGAGCCTATTTCTTTTATGTTTAACACAGCTCTATTTATCACTCTTAATTTATATTTTTTATTACTCAAGTCATAGAGACATGCTTCTATGTTATTTTATAGAAAATTTATTGTTTGTATTTCACCTAGAAGGGATTCTGTGTACTGCATGAGGTAGGGGTTAAGATCTGCTCTTTTCCAAATGGCTATCCCATAAAGTTAACACACCCGATGCACCACCATTAATTACTCTCAGTGCCACCTGTAGTTAGCTGCTGATACCACATAGTTTTCCAAAAAGGTCATTCAGTTTTTAAAAATGTGCTCATCCTCTGTCAGCCCTGAAATATCTCAGTTATGGTTGCTTTATAGCAAGTCTTGGTATCTGGAAGAGATGATTTTGTTCCTTGTTCTTTTCTTTTATTCTTCAATTATAGATGTCCTCATCTCCCTCGTTACTCTCCCCTGCCCTACCCATCCCCCCACCCCCACATCTAATCCTCCCCCCATTGTCTTTGTTCCCTGTCCTTTTCTATTGGACTGGTTAACCGTGTTTTAATTACTCCACTTCCCTCCCCTATTAGCTTCATAGCTATAAGCTCTTTTTAATCCAGCAATTACCCTAGAGAAAGCAGCAGTCATCCTCAATTTACAAAGTCTAACATAAATTAATACTTTTACTTACTTGCACCTAATGTAAGAAACTTAGGATACCTTACCTCCAATTAGCTTCTGTCTACCTTATGCATTATTGTTGTAATTCATTTTAATTCTATATTATTTTTATTTAATGGAAACTCTGTTTAGATTTACTCCCAGTTTTAATGTCTGCACTCCTTTCCATTCTCTCAGTTCTTATCTGAAGTATTTTTTCTTTTACTTGAAGAACATCCTTCCACACTTGCTTTTTTGTGGTTCTCAGGCTGATGAATTGCACCCACTTTTGTTTGTCTGAACATGTTTTAATTTCACTTCCATTTTTGAGACATTTTTTTCTAGAATTTAAACGAATTTGCATTCTTGGCTTTTGTTGCTGGTGTTATTATTTGAAGGTAATTTGTTATCTCCTGGCTTCATTATTTACTAACAGTCAGTGTTCAATCTACTGACATTAAGCTCAAATAGTCTAAGGAATTTGCCTGGGTTCATTCCCGCTGGAGTTCAAACCTGGTAGGAAAGGGCTGTTCTGCCATCCTTTACCTATCACAGGGTTTGGCAAACTTGTTCTCTGAAGTGTCAGAGAGTCCAGAGTTTAGGCGTTGCAGGCCACCCAATCTCTGTTACAATGACTCAATTCCACCTTTGTAGTGGGAAAGCAGCTGCAGACAATATATAAACACATGAGAGCGCTCTCTGTTCTAATAAAATAACAGGCAGTGGGATGGATTTAGTTCATGGGCCATTGTTTGTGGACCCAGATCTTTTACCTTGTCATTCGGATGGTGGACCTTAGCTTGTGTTATTTTACCTCATTATGGTACAAACACTCAGTATGTACATGTCAACGCTGGGTAAACTCCAGCCTATGGGGATACATGTTATTCTTTCATGTTGAGCCACCACTGTGCTGACAGGGGAGAACATGAGGCTGGTATTCATTTAAGTCTTCCATTAAACAAAAGACTTTTTCTGTTAATGGAGGCATCCTTCAGCCTTACATCCTACTTCCAGAATAAGCAGTGACCTCAGAAGGGTTCCAAGCATCATGATTTTCAAGGTCATTTCCTTTCAGATGCTCCGTAGGAATTCTCCAGGCTGTATTCTCTCTCAGCGCTGCAGGATGGGGCTGTGTGCGTCCTCATTCTGGCAACCACTGCAGCCGTCATCGTGGACCGGGGAGATGCCTGACTTCCAGTTACAGAAAGTACAGCAAAAGGAGACAGGCAACCCAGGGGACACGGCTGGCAGGGATGGAAGGGGCACTGGGCTGACCAGGCAGACGGGATAACGTGCTTGATCCTTTTCAACTCCTGTTTTAAAAATGTACTTCAAGGATGGGTGGAGAAGGAGGAGCAAGGCCTTCGTTAGGCTGTTAGACTGACAAATACATGTTCCAGGCACCCTCCTAAGGTGGCCTTTGAACAACCATAATAAAAAGTTACTTGAGTTCAACTATTGTAGGTCTTTGGAGTTAGTGAAGAAAGAGATTAATAAAAGGAAGATGTTATTTTACTCCGAGTGTGAAAAAATCCAGCAAGCATCTAACGTCAGATTATCCAGCTCTGCTCTGCCTGCCCTGTGCCCCATGATGATTCTCTTCAGTGGGGCAAGATGGGTCGTTCTATCCACTGAGCTCGTGTGTTTCCATTGTTCTCGGTGACAACAGGGGGCTCAGAATGGACACGTGGGTATCGCTGTGCAGAACAGAGAAACTGCCTTAAAAGGCAATCAGTTTTCCTCGGAGAACAAAGGTGCCCAACGCTGATGCTGAAGGGGAGCCGCCTTTCCCGCCGTCTTCAGAGTTCGATTTCATCTGGCTTTGCTCTCTGCCGCCGGGATTCTCTGATGTGAGAGGCAGGCTTGTTTTCGGTGGCGGGAGTGACAGTGATAAATCTGTCCTATTCACAAGGCACTCATTTGCAAGACTTTGAAAGCACATTGTAAGTCCCGGGGGAACATCTACCTTTCAAACGCCCCATTTGGAAGGAGGGATCTGTCTGTTGTTCGGAGATCTTCAGGAGGTTTCTGCTGAATGGTAACATCAAAAATAAAATAGTAAAGAATGTTGAATGCTAACAACACCTGGATGGTGCACAGAGCAAGGACTGGACCCAGACTTGTGTCGGTCTGGGTCCAGGCAGAAAATACAAACTCACATAGTTCAGGATACCCAAAGGGAAGGTCTGTTCTCTGTGAGCTTGTTTAACATAAATGACATGGAAGACGACTTTATTTTAGACTGGGAGGGCCAAGGAAGCACAGTGTCCCTCCCTGACCGAACTCTAGTCGGGATTCTGAGCCCTCTTCCCTGAACTCTGGCACTTGCATGTTCATGTCCATTTGTATCACCCAGTCTTAGCAAAAATTCTGCTAAGTAGCCTTGGTCAGAATTCCCCACCCTTCGTCCCTGATCACCCTGGGCATCTGATCAGATTTCTGATCACCTTGCTCTGTCTTCAGCAAGAATCCTCTTAGGTCGGATGGGCCAGAATCTCTCTTGGGCTACAAGTTTTCACTTTTCTGGGTCGTATTCAGAATTAAGCCCAGTCTCTCCACATTAAAAGCCCCACTGTGGTAGTGTCTGTAGGTGTTCCCTGAATAAAGTCTGCCTTGCTGTCTTAAACAAGTGTCAGGATTTTTAAAATTAAAGTTAAGGAAAGGGTTCCTATCTGAGCGAAGGTGGAGTGGTGGCAGTGACCCCTGTTGCCACTAGAATGTCATCTAGAACAGGAAATGGATAAGAGAAAACCAGGCCTCGCCCTTTGCCCTCCCTCCAGTCTCCTGGCGGTGCTTCTTATTCTCGAACCCGGAGGAAAACCTGCCTACCTGAGAGCCTTGTTGAAATGGTTCAGAGGGTCTTGTGTCGTGGGAGTGAATGTGGAACAGTGAAGAAGGCATACATGGTAAGTTCCAAGGAGACTGGAGACCCGCCATACTTGGCCTTTCTGTGCTTCCTCTCTGCCACCCTAAGAATCTGGTCTTTGCATGGTTTGTGGGAGTAGGTGGGGGGGGGGGGGTTGCTATATGTGTCAGCTCCTGTATATAAAAAACAACCTGAAGGTTTTAAAACAGCAAAACACTGAGAATGCTTATGGCCATGTCTACCATGTGACAAGACTGTTAGAAGTGTGATGTACCTATTTAGCCAGTTTAGAGTTACTGCCTCTGAGAAATAGAAGGAAAGTTGAGAATCAAGGCCCCAGGGCTGCTTTTCATTTATCTTTGCATCCCCAGATTTTTGCACTATTGAGGTATAGCCATCAACAGGAGAAACTGTGTCCAAAGTCAGGCTGTCCAGATAAGCTTGTCTTCTTTTGCAAAGAATATTTTAGTCAGAACAGGCTCCACATTTTCTGCAGTGACTCTGACACTATGAATTTGATTATGAGATTGGCAAGTAGCTGGAACATTCTGGAAGCCTGAAATCTGCCCTTTCTGGCAGCAGCAGGAAAGGAGAGGTGCTGAAGTGTGTGGGTGAAGGTCAGGTCTAACCACAGGATGATGCAGGCTGAGATCAAGGTGGGGCCAGCAGACAGACCCAGTGAAGCTGATTGATCTTCAGAGATCTACCACTTCTGCTTCAACCCACCTCCTCTTTAGAATGGCTGTGTCTTTGCCTTCTTGTCCCCCGAGTGTGCAAAGGGGGCTCCCCAGCTTGGTCAGCCTGTGTAGAACGCACACCTTGGTTTAGGTAACCCAGCTGCTGGTCACTCGTCCTGTGTGCTGTTTGTTCACTTTGCTAAGTGTTTTGCAGACCTTACAGGTGCCATCTCACGCCACTCTTTCTTGTCCCTATGACCATCTAGATACAATGTTTCAACTCCAAAGTCAGAGACCCATTGGTGCCAGTGGTAAAGATATTCCTGGGGAGGAGGGTCTTAGAGTTCATGTGATTAGAGACCACCTGTCCCAAAGGCTGGCATTAGCCATGATTATACCCAAATGTCTCTAATTCACAGTGAAATAAAGCTGCATGGGTGGATTAAGAATGGGAATAACATAACAATATTCCCAGCTAAAGGCCAGGGAATGACTTATGTTCAATGATATGTATTCATTTATCTTGTCCTAGAACTGTGCAATCCAGTGCCAAGGGGAATGAGCTATTTAATTTACCGTCCACAAACACCTGGCATATTTATAGTTTTTGCTGTTTGTTTGGCTTTACTTTTCATAAGTCATTAGACCATGAGTGGTTTTTTATACTTAACTTTCCTCCAATTCAGTAGAACTCGTTCCATCAGATTGTTCTAAGTGAAGCTTCCCAAAATATATTTTATTTGAAACTGAGATTAAAATGTATATCAAATAAAATTTACCATTTAAAAAACTTTTAAATATATATTTCATCAGCTTTTGGTACATTCACAATGCTGTAAACCATTACCTCTATCTAGTTCCAGGATATTTCATTGCCCCAAAAGGAAACTCTATACATATTAGCAGTCACTCTGCATTTCCCACCCACCTAGCCCCTGACAATTACAAAGCTATTTCTGTCTCAATTGATTTGCATATTGTGCACATTTTTTTCAAGAGAAAATACACAATATATGGCCTTTGTGTCTGGTTTCTTTCACTTGATATAATATTTTCAAGGCTCATCTATATTATAGCATATTTCAATACTTCATCCCTGTTTTGTAGAGAAAATACATGGACATACTGTGTTTTATTTATCCAGCCATCATATGATGGATATTTGGGTTGTTTCCATCTTTTTGGCTATTGTGATATGCCTATTTTTTAAAGCACTATTTCTGTGTTGTTTTTGTCACAGATTTTAAAAAATACACAACTTCCTCTTCTAGACTACAACTAGATTCCACTTCTTTGTGGTCTGTTAACTAGGATTAAAGAATGGCCTTTGTTTTCTTAGTATCTCTTTTTAATTTTTTAAATTTATTGATGAGAGAGAGAGAGGAAGGGGAAGAGAGAGAGAGAGAAATATTGACTTGTTATTTTACTTATTTATGCATTCATTGGTTGATTCTTGCATGTGCCCTGACCAGGGGTTTGATCTGCACTTTGGTGTATCAGGATGACACTGTAACCAGGTGAGCTACCCAGCCTGGGTAGCTCTTCATATCCCTTTTGGACAATCAGGACAGGGCAAGGCATCCAGAAGGTAACTGACTTCTATAAAATTGTGCCAAGGACCCGATTTCTATAAAGTTGTGTAACAAATGACCCAGGTAAGAACATAGGCTTTTGGAAATCTTTTGAAAGTTGACATGTGAGATTCAACTGAAGTTAACCTCTTTGCAAATGTCTCTTCCCCAGCTATTCACACATTCTACAGCTGCCCCAACCCCACATCACTATGGAATTATGGCCTGACTTGTCTGAGGCCTGAAGACGATGCTTCAGCAGTAGATGCAGGCGACAACAGGATGTCACCCACATAGACAATGCTTCAGCAGTAGATGCAGGCGACAACAGGATGCCACCCACATATATCCCTGTTTGGACATGTGAATACTGGGATCCTGTACTTGTGAGAAAGAAGACAGAGGCAGGGTTTGCATGGGAACCAGTTCTATGTTAGAGGGAGCAGAGGAACAGCTCTGATTTTTCCATGTCTTAGTGTTGGTCATGGTTACTTGACTTCTTTTCCATAGGCATTGTGGTCTGGATTATTGTCCTAAGGGCCATCCTGTGCATGGTAGGAGGGTGAGCTGCATCCTTGGGCCTCTGTCCAGCAGATGCTAATAGCACCACTCAGCCCTTCCCTAGTCATGAGAGTCAAAAATGTGTCTAGACATTGCCAAATGTCCCTGAGGAGGCAGAGTCTTCTCTGCTTGAGAACCACTGGGTCACATAGAGTAAACAAACTCATTCTTCCCCAGTCACTAAGCCTGGTTTTTGGTTGGAAGAAGGGGACAGTCAAACACTGAGAATTTACAGGTGGAGGGAGTTACTGTCTGGAGAGAGGAAGCATTCCAGTTGGAATGTGTGTTTATTTAGGTTCAGAGGGCTGACTTATCTGGGGACACTTCTTAACAGAGCGGCTGATGATAGTCTCAGGGCTCATTACTCCCAAATTGCACGTCTGTCACTGCTCATTAGAAGAGCTTTCATTAGAAATTCGTTTCTGGTTTATACCCTCTTTGAATAGAATAGTGAATGAGGTCACAAGGACTAATGGCCACTAGCAGCCACTTTCTCCTGAGATTTCTTCAAGAAAAACAAATCTCCATGTATTCTGAATGACAGCCCATAAAATAAAAATACTAGAGGTGGCAGGTCATTACCAATGTGACTTTTTTGTGGAAATAGTTGGGTGAACTTTCATGTTCCTTTCTCATGATGTCCTTGGAAGATAAATGTCAGATGGGCAAGTAAGGCGTCCCCACAGACTCTTTTAACCTAAAACACTAAAAAGTTTTCATCAAATTCTTGGCTCTGTAAGTCACCTCTGCCTTGATTTTTCTTCTGGTGGTGTTGTCCGTGTTGACTGTGCAGGGGGTTTCTGTGCAGTTTTCGGGGAGGATGTGTCCCTCCTGAGTTCCATTTGGGTGTTCCTCCATCACCCGTCTTGTTCACTGTTCTTCTTCCACTCTTGGCTTCTGTGTTTTCAGTCAACTCATTATAAACTGTTTCCTTTCACCAAAGTCATATTTCCCCCCAACATCCACAGAGCCTGAGGGAGCCATGTAATAAACGCACAGAATCAAACCCCATTCCTGTCTCAATACAGCCTTTCTATTCAGAGAATTCTGTCTAATGTATTTTCTTCTAGGATATTTAGACATTGCTTCTGCTCCAAGTTATTCTACCAACTCCCTTCTGCTCTAGTTCAGACATGGACTCTCCCTTGTGGTTTTGTCTTTTTGTCACCGGCTGATGAGTCAGAAGACCTGACATCATCTACCACTAACCAGCTCTGTGACCTTGCTCAGACCACTGGATGGGTCTCTTCTCATTGCTTCACCTGAAAAGGCATGCCGCTGCCTTCTTCCCCTGAGGGACAGTGAGATTAGGAGCTGATGGCTTTCAAAGTACTTTGTGAAATGGAAGTATAAGTGGAAAGTTGTGTCTATATTTCTCTCAACTTCCCTCATTTCCTGAGTTCACCATGGACTGCTCTTTCTATCACTCTGTCTGGCATGCTTTCTTTATCCTATTTGCTCCTAGCTTCTTTTAGATTTCTACTTATTTCCAATTTCTCATTTGTTTGGTGTACTATTCTCTTAAAATCATGGAATTAAATGCAAATTCTAGAACCTCTGCCTTCTGAAATGTCCCTGATACTGACGGCTTACAAAAACCAATGTCTCTCAAACAAAAGTAACCATTTGACTCAAATGGATGGTCCTCCTTCTGGATGGAAAATTTTTCTTCAGATATACATACTTCTCTTATTTCCATCTCAAGTGGGGTAATCATGCCAAGAAAATAGCCTACAATCTCCAGTCTTTCCTCATCTTCTCTCTCTTTCTCGTGTTCCTTTGTGGGAAAAGGATAAGAGGAGAGAGAGACCAAAAAACACCCCCAAACAAAAACAAAGGTGAAGAGAGATTCAATCTCATGTGATGTGGAGAAGACAGTATCTAGCCTAGACTCATCTCGCACGTATCCTCCTCACAATGGTGTCAGTGGCTTGGAGCACTGTGGAGAAGTGCTCCACCTCAGCAAGGTGTTTGCTTATCAGCTGGTGGTCTCTGCGCAGGCCTAAAGTTAGGGAGCGAGACAAGCCTGCCAGAAGTCTCTAGTCTTCCTACTCAGCTCACCGGTGGTTAATTTCTTCATGACTCAGCTTCAGAAATAGCTTCCTGGTGTCTTTACTCTTCTGTATTTTAATGCTAAAAAGAGGAGTATTTTAAAGTTGTTTCTTTTTTTCAGTGAAATGACCCTGGTAAAGCAACTTTGTTGGAAGCCTCTGAGCTGCAATATCCATCTCAGACTCAGAGACATGTGGAGTGGAGAGATTTCATTGTCTTTCACATGCGGCAACTGCCCCAACCCTGTTTTCCTTTTCCTCCTTGTGCCGTTCAGCAATCACTGCTCAGAGTTCGTTGGCAGAGGAAACTGTTTCTGTCTCAGTGAAATTTCACAGCCCATGTGGCTTTGATGATGCATCAGCCACAGTGGAGGAATTTTCAGTCTTTTTTTTTCTCAGGGGTACAGAAAGGGAAGGCTGTCTTCTGCGTCAAATGAGGCATTCTTTCTCTCTGTGGTATCATTCTTGCACAGTGGCCTTGAGAGGGCTTTGATTACCAGCATGATTCAGTCTAGTAACTTTATTTACGCTGGATCATTTCAACCATTAATTAGTAATGCAACGTCTCTATTGTGAAGGCAATTACTGAGGGATGGCATTGCTTGATCAGGAAGCAGATTGTCACCGTCATTTCAGTTGCGAGTGCAGCACAGGCCCTGCCTGACTATCACATAGGGAACAGGGTCTTTGGGCTTTTTCAAGAAAACTGGGCTTTGTAATCTCTCAGCCAAAAAAGGATAAAGGACGTATTGCATTTTCCATTTTGCAATTAGTTTAAAACCTCTAAAAATAAGGAGAGTTGGTATTCAACAAAGTTGGAGATGGAAGAAAAGAGGAGATAATGACCTTGGGGTCAGAATGAGGTAAAAAGCAAACGGAGCACAGAAGCCGAGCTGTCTCTTCTAGTGAAGAGAGAGGATGAACTAGCAGGGCATTTCTGGAAGGGAGTTTGGCAACAGCTGCTCAAAGTCTGGGAATTCTGCATATTATTGGACCCAGGAATTCTATTTCTAGGAAGTTATTCTGTGGAATAAAAAAATGTGGGTTATTTTATTTATTAAACTGTAAGGGCGTGTATTACGGTGTTATTATTTTTTAAAAAGACTTTAGCTATTCATTTAATCGGAGAAAGGGAAAGGGAGGGAGAAACAGAGGGAGAGAGACATCAGTGTGTGGTTACCTCTCACGCACCACCAAACAGGGACTTGGTCTGCAACCGAGCCATGTGCCCTGACTGGGAATTGAACTGGCGACACTGGTTCACAGGCTGGTGCTCAATCCACTGAGCCACACCAGCCATGGCTATAGTGTTCCTGATAATAAGAAAGTATGGACAATGTAAACATAACAAGGTTGACTTATTATGGTATGATATAAAAACATTTAGTTTTATAAAAGTTATTATGCTTATTAGGTAAAACCAAAAAGGTTTAAAAAGTAGTATATGCAACTACAGCAATAAAAACACAAAGATAGATATATAGACTAATGGAATAGAATTGAGAGTCTAGAAATAAACCCATATGTCTATGGCCAATTGATTCTCGACAAGGCTGACCAGACCATCCAGTGAGAGGAAGAATAGCCTCTTCACTAAGTGGTGCAGGGACAAACGGATGTCCGCATGCAGAAGAGTGAGGTTTTCCTCTACTTCACACCATATACATGTTACGTGAGCATGGAGCATGGAATCATGTATGATTCCACTTACATGAAATACCCAGGACAGGCAAGTCCATGGAGAGAGAATGCGGACTGGTGGTTGCCAGGGACCAGAGACAGGGCAGAATGGTCGGAAACTGCTTAATGATGGAAGGATTTTACTTCAGAGTAATGAGTATATTTTCAGATGAGACAGAGGTGGTGACTGCATAACATAGAAAATGTACTAAATGCCACTGAATTACTCACTTTAAAATATTTAATTATATGTGAGTTTAACTACAATATACTGTGTTTTTTTTTTTTTTTTTACAAAAAACAGAAAACAATCTAGCCCTGGCTGATGTAGCTCAGTGGATTCAGCACAGGCCTGCAAACCAAAGGTTGAGGGTTCTATTCCCAGTCAGGGCACCTGCCTGAGTTTCAGGCCTGGTCCCCAGTGAGGGGAGCACAAGAGGCAACCACACATTGATATTTCTCTCCCTCTCTTTCTCCTTCCTTTTCCCTCAGTCTAAAAAATAAGTAAATAAAATATTAAAAATAAAAATAAAAACAATCTAGGTAATATTCCATTTTTGGTAAAAATGTGCACACACACACATACAGGAAAAAAGGCTGAGAGACGGTTCATTTGTCAAAGTGCTAACAGTGGTTGTCTCTAGGAGGTGAAATGACAAATTGCACAGCAGGAAGGCACAGCTCGGTGCTGGGGCCTGGTCCACAGCAGCCTGGCCACTTCCTAGCTGTGGACCCTGGACAAGCTCCTCAGCCTCTGCCTCAGCGTTGCTGTGAGGGTTAAATTAGATAGGGTTCAGCACTTGTCAATACTGGTTGGCTATCGTTTTTTAAAGAGGATTCTATTTTTTCTTAGTTTGTTTGTATTTTCCAAATATTTTATTGTACAAAATTGAAAAGAGAGCTTCATGGAGAGAAAGTGCCTCAGTCGTGCAAAGCCACGGCACTGGGATGTCCTTGGGTGAGAAAAAGGAGGAGAGTGGTTGGTGTGACACAAAGAGAATTGTAAAACAGGGCCTTACCAATCCACGCACACCAACTTTTAGCATGAATGTTAAATCTTGAAAAATGATGGCGATCGAATAAAAAGTTTCCAATGGATTTTCTTTTCTGGGAGGCTCCCCTTCCCTTCCCTTCTGCTCCCTTCTTTTTTGGGCTCACGGTGGGATTTCTGAGCCTCCTTAATTAGGACTCCTGGCACCGTGCAGCTTAGCACCTCCACTCCCCCTTCCCAGCTTTCGTGACAGCTCTTAATTACACGTCCGGGGGGAGTGCACAAGAGTTGTGCACACACCCCCACAGGAGTCCTCTGGCCTGAGGAGCCGGCCAACTTATTCCAGCACATGTTCCTGATCGACACCCACCTGCAAGACTCCTTTCTCTGGCAAAGAGAAACGGAGGGTCTGAGAAAATTGGGCTGGGAAGCATCTGTTTAGTGATTTAGCATTTAGGAGGACTGACTGAATGATATAAAGATCTCAGAAAGGAAGGGTCCAGTTCAGGTCTGGAGGGAGTATTTTAAAGCCATTTGTTAAAAGGACCCTGAAGTTCACAGAGTTGAACCCAGTATCAGTAAACAACAAGAGACATGATGGCAAGGGGAGGTGATGGGGTCCTTTTTCACTGTTTTCTAATGTCACTGCAGTGGACTGTGACAGTATGAAATGGATGGGGTTTCTTTGAATGTCCAGGATGTTGCCAAGACTTACTTGGTTTCACTCTGTATGGGGTCAGCGTGCATCCAGCAGCCGAGTGTCACTCTCTGACTGTCTGGGTTTTCACTGGGATGTCTTTGATTCATCTTAGTTCACTAGAAACTGAGATTGTTCTGCATGTCCACTGGCCCCCTGGGATACCTAGGCTGAGAACATGTTCAGAAGCAAAAGGCATGGGGGTGAAAAGGCATTGCAAAGAGGTTTCCCACGAAAGATAAGGGGGCCGATGAGGTAATGCACTGGAAATCCTCCCAGATGCTCCCTTTCCTGCTCTGTGTTTGCATGTGAATCACTGAGTCCCGCCCATAGTCCAGAGGAACAGTGGGCTGAGGGCTAGACCCCACTTCTGAGGGGAGTATTTATATCTACTTATATCTGCAATATTGGGAACCAGTCTTTGCTTTATTGATTTTCTCTATGGTATATAAATTCATTTTTTAATTAAATGTGTTTGACAGGCATTGATTCTTTCCACTCATGTTAAAAAAAATCCCCAAATGAAGGATTTTTTTTTTCTTGACCTCTGAGTGGTTTGATACAACGGGCACTTACTCTTCCTGGAAATTTTATCTTCCTTTGCTCCCTGACCCTTTCACTGTGTACATATCTCTTCATGCTGCACAAAGGAGGGTCAGAGAAGAAGACAAGCCCCTCCTGCCACCTAAGTGCACATGCCTGGTCTGTGACAGATGCAGAGGAAAATCCAGAAAGCCAAAAGATACCAGGACCCTCTATCATGAGAGAGAGAGAGAGAGAGAGAGAGAGGAGTCCCTTTTATTGAGAAATGGCCCTGGTCTCCTTTAAAAGCACACTGGTCATTGTCTCTATCAATGGCAAAGGACTAAAATGCCCTATCCCCTTCCAGGTACCTGTTTGGTGGAGAAACCTATCCTGTCACTCTTTTTACCTGGCTACTCTGCCTGCTAGTGGTATTAACTAGGTCCACAGGGGCAGCAGCTCTCCCAGCTCTTCCCTTTGTCCTGTCCAGCATCCAAGTTGAACTGTCTGCCCACCCTCTCCTGGGTGGTGGTTGGAGGGGCACCTACAACTCAGGCTTGGTCTGAGCATGGTGAGCCATCTGCTGGCTCCCTGAGCTCTCTGACACTGAGTCAGGAAGGACTGGGGTTACCAAAAATCATCAGGGCAGGCACAGACTGGCCTTATTCTGCTTTGGGCATGCTGTGGGGGACAGCTGTCATGGTGGCCATGCAGCACTGAGAAGCCTGCTGCTTTGTCTTGTGTTTGGGCTGCTATGCCTGAGCCACATCTGGATCCTCTTACTTCACAGTGAGCAAACCCTGACTTTCATAACACGGGGAGTTGGAGTGACTAATACCAAAGGTCAGGGGCCAGTGCTATACCCCTGGAACCCACTAGCCACGGGGCCTGGGAAATTTCTGCAAATCCCTCTATTAAGTGCACATGCTCAGATAGCTCCCATGGCACAGGGTGGCCATGTAGACTCTGTGCCCTCATGCTTAGAAAGCCTGAGGTGCAGAACTGAGTGCATGAAGTGCTCCTGTGCCTGTGAATGGTTAGTGATGGCATCATGGGGCGGGGGGAGCCCTCTCAGAACCTTGTCTGATGTTTAAGGTTCCTTCTTCCCAAGTCTGTCAAAATTCAAGTTCATACCTGGGGGATCCATAGGGTAATTCTACTTGGTTTTGGACAGCTTCTGGGAGACAAAGTCAACCTACCTAGCCTGGAGTGGGGGAAGAGGTAAAATCCAGAATGGGGAACTAAACACTCAGCACTGGGCAGGTGGGAAGACCAGCCCTGTGGACAGATGCAGGGCCATAGGCACCAAGTCATTCTGTGTCTTGGCTAAAACCCATTTGCCTGTGTCATCAGCAATCTTGGTTTTTGTTGGGTGATCATAGCTGTGTTATATGAAATACTTTTTTAAACTGTCAAGCTCTCATGAATCTCCTTGTGGTTTTCAGTTGATGGCCTCTCTCAGCCATCTTCCTGGCCCATCTCCATTTTCATCCACTTCCCATCTTCCACCTTCAGCTGACCTTTCCCCCAGCCTTTGCCTTGGGAGCCCAGGCCATTCTAGGTCCCCAGAATCAGGTGTCATGTGTGTCTCCTGAAGGACCATGAGCCATTTAGTGTTCACACCGACTGGTATATTTGATGTAGAACAGGGGTGTTCATTTAGGCAGCAGTTGTGTGGGCCAGTTTGCATACGTGGCCACGCTGTCTTAAAGATATTTATTTGTCGACATAAACTAACTGCAGAATAATGTAGGACAAGTAGACCCTAAGTGCAGCGGTGTCCCTGTGTAAGGTTTAGGGTGCCTGGATCCCTGAAACTGACATGCACCTTGAGTTTTGGCAGCCTCTTCCTGTAAAAATTTGGGTCAGAATCCCAGGGCTCGGCCAGCCTCCCCATGCATGGGTGTAAACTGACAGCGGCAACCAGTGACTGCCCTTGTAATGGATTTGTTCTGAGCCTCTGCATTTTGCCCTAATGTGATTTGGTTCAGTTTAGCTAAGTAGAAAAAAACTGCTTTCCTGGCCGGAATTTTGAATGGTGATTCATCTCTGTGGAAGCACTTATCATTCAAAACAGTCACAAACAAAAAGGAGGCGTTGGAACCCACGAGTCCCGGGCAGTCACCAGCCCAGGAGGCCCAGTTGTAACTGCAGCAGATGTGAGAGCAAATTAAATTTACAGCTCATTTGTGCCCCTTTTCCAGGGGCGAGCTCTAAAATTTGGTAGTTTACACAAGTGATTATAAAGTGTGGGATGTCTTTCTTGGAAATGGTTATGCATACTTAAGAGTCATTAGAAGGTCAGAATACATAGGTGCGAATACCAGGAAGCAGTGCTGCTTGCTTTGGGCAAGTCTGCTGCAAATAGATGCCTCTAATTCGGAAGGAACAGGACACAGGGAGGATGGCATGCGCAGATGGTGCAGCGTCAAGGTTAACTCAATGTGGGGACATCAGGCAGCATCACAGTGACATTGGCTCCGATGAGTGATAAAGGGAGCTCATTTTCACGCTTCACAGCCCAGGCCTTTCTGCCAGCCGAGGTCCAGGAGACATCAGGGGTGGTGCAGCACTATGTGGGTCCAGATGGCAGAGGGGTGACGCTACTGCCCTGGAGTGTCACCAAAAGGTTTCCACCTCTTTGTCCAAGTGTAGAGCACAGCAGTCAATGGTCCAATGGGGGCTCCATGCCAGCCTCTGGTGTCAACACCTTTACTCAAAGGCTGCACTTTGAACATTTTTATGCTTTCAGAAATAGCACTTTTAAAAAGTAATTTCATTGACCCAGTGCCACGTGAGGTGGCTCCTGGGATGTTTTCACTGTGGAGGGTCCCAGGGGAAAATTTTTCTAATTGGACATCTGAGCAGTGAGAGTTAGAGACCAGGCAATTGAAGGTCAAATGCAGAAGCACAACATCTTGTTGGCTCTGAGCCATGGCTGGGCAGCTACCAGAGAGTCTGCAGGGAGCCCACAGGGAGCAGTCCCCCCCATGCATGGCAACTTCAGGGGTGATGGCTGCCCAGGTCCATCCGGGGACATGTCCCTGCTAAGAAATGCTCTGTCAGCTCTTTTTCTGACATCTCCCTCACCCCTGCTCCACGCTCACTCTCCATCTCATGCTGCTTCAGCCCCTTACGCTTTCTCAACCTGTAATTACAGAGGACACAGTCCTGAGTGTCCCAACCTCTTTGAGGCTGGACAATGGGCTGTTGCCTCGAGGGAGAGAACTGGCTGGCATCCAGCTGCAGCTCCACGACTCATCTTCAGTTTTTAAGGAGCTGATTGAAGGATTCTGGGGTCTTGAGGTTGTTCTCCAAGTAGTGTAGCAAATTCCTCTGAAAATAGGTAAGTGAGTCAGACCTTTCTTCATTCAGATTAATTAGAGGAGAGACCAGTCTTAAGCAGCTGGGCTTTTCTTATAAATGTTTTTGTTTTGTTTAATAGAAAATGTAGCTGTAATTTTTCAGTCTGGACCCAGTGCCACGTGATAGAGGCCCTGGCTGCAGGGGAGGCGTTGGAGCCAGCAGGCAGGAACCAGGGCTTGTAAGGGTTCTGCTTATGACAAATGTTTAGAGCTGATTGGGGAAGAGAAGTTTTCAATCACTTTTGGTAATAATTCTAATAATTTGATCATTTTTTTCCTTAGAGAAAGTGGAAAATGTCAAGAACCCTGACTCTGGGACATCACCTTTTATGAGACTTGGTGATGTGTCTCAGTGAGGCCCACAGAAGACAGATGGAGAGTCAGAATGTTGGCAGCCTTGCAGTGAGTGGGGCAGAGGGCTGGTGGATAAGGAGGTGCCGGCCCTGCACTGAAGCTCATGGCTCTCCTGAGAAGCATCCGGCACCTTTGGTGAGCATGGCTATGGTTTTCTGCCCCCTATTTCTCCTCTGTCCAGCCTCAGGTCTCAGTCAAAGAGCCTTACACATTCAGTTAACATTACCTTTGCATCAAGTCTGTAGCATAATTGGTTTTCTTTTCTTAAATCTTTACAGAAGATACTTATGCTTCTATATCAGATTCCATGAACACTTTTTGAGCACCATGTGGTAAACAGCCTTCTGGGTGCTGAGGTCATGGGCATGAATGTGATGTAAACAAATGAATTTCAGCTTTTGGGAGTGTAACTGTGACTTTTACCAGGGTCAGTAGGAGATAGGTGAGAGATGAATAATGCCCATGGGGATGGGAAGAGAACCCAGAGGTGTCAAGAGGCTGAATGATCCATGAGTTGGATTGTGAAGGGAAATAAAGAAGGAAGAGCACTCTGGGGTCTCACTAGTATCACCCACAGTGCAGAAGAGGGGGTGAGTGATCCAGACACTTACTCAGTGGCTGCGGTTTAACTCTAGCCCAGTGAACGTCGCTAGTCCTACAAGGTATATCATCAGCACACTCGTTTGGAGAGAGACAGGGTGCAGGATGTGGTTTAGCTTTGATTACCTCTCCTTGATAAAGGGATATGTCAACTAAGCACTTTTAAAAAATTTTCTCTTTGAAATGTTGCCCATTCCTGCAATTGCTGAATATTGTTATTAATTTCCATTCAATCACACCGAGGATTTTCTTTGATCTGCTATTAGTTAGTCATCCAGCAAACATCTACTACCTGTGGGTAGTGGAGTTTGTACTTTCTATGTTGGCAAAGATCCCAAGGTCCATGCCTTCTGGGCAGGGTGGATTGAGAGGAGAGAGGGGACCACACTCCCCTTGGGCACCTGCCTTACTTTGTGGTGGTTACTTTGTGGAAGCTTGGGTTCATCTTCTAATGAGAGAGTGAGGGTCCCAGGGCTCGAGCAGCTGCCACTGCCCCCTGATGAGTTGACTTTTCAGGCACCTTGCAGAGAAGATTAACTACCAAGGTAATAAAGGCAACTGCATTTAATCATTTTCCTAATTAATGCATTTATTGCAGCTCCTTGCTGCTTTTCAAGCTGAACGTAATGAGTAAGAAGGAAGTGAGTGTCATGGGGATGCTGGTATTTTCACCTAAAGGTTAATTAACCTGGATATTATCCGGGAGATGATGCTTGCCCACTGCTGGTGGGGGGATCACAAGGATGGCGCTAAGCGGGCATCAACATTGCATGTAGAGCAAGGTCACAGGAAGTGAGAACTTTGGCTGATGGCTGTTGCCTTTGAAAGAATGTTAATGTGAGTATTGATTTAATTCAATGCTGAGCACATTATATTTGGAAGTTTCTAGTAAATGAGAAATGAAAGAAAAGAGTTGATGAGCAGGACCATAAATTGAAAAGGTGCCTCTATGCTGGAGCTTGAATGAAAATGGACTTACTGTCCATTTGCGTATTGATTTGGATTCATATCCGTCATCTACAGCCATGCTGGGGCAAGGAGCTCTTCTCGAATAAAGCCATCGATATAAACCTCAATGGTGAATCCTTTCGATGAGCTGGTGGAGCTTCCTAAGCAGTGTGTTGGTGCATGGTATTGGTGAAATGCCAGTTTCAAATTTCAGAGGGCACAGTGTCCCAGCTCCATAAAAGTGCCCTGTGCTAGTTTTTTAAATCAGTGACAATGCTTTAGTCATCCTGGGCCACCCCCAAATTTGCAACACAAGCAGAGAAAGAGCCATGCGTCTCCTGGGGAGAGCTCCCTTTTGACTGAAGATGAGTTTACTATGCTGCATAAAAAGATTAGTAAAAACAGAAGTAACAGTATCTCCCACCAGCCCACAAAATTAAAAAAAACCAGGATGGAGCATAATTGAAGGGAATGAACAGCAAAAGCCTTTAACATAAACATACTTAAGCTCCGAAAATGTGCTGATAAAAATGTTATCCTGGAGAAATAATCACAGATAGGTATGGATATTTGCAAATCCTGCAAGTTAAGGGCTCAGTCCCTCCAGACTGCCCCGGCTTCAGTAACCCATCACAGGTCCCAGTGTGTCTTCTGTGTTCTGACCAACCCTCCCCAACCCTGTCCTCAGGTTTGATAATCTGCTATAAAGTCTCATAGAACTCAGGGAGACACTTTATATTCATTCATAAGCTTATTATAAAGAACATAATTAAGGACACCAACAAACAGCCAGATAAGCAGGCACACTGGTGAGGTTCCCAAGTGTCTGTCTACGCACAGGAGCTTCCGTCTCTATAGCTTTGGGTAGACCATGCTCCTAGCATGCAGATGCATTCCCGAACTCTGGGTCCTGTCATTGGAAAATTTTTTCAATGGAGGTTTTATCATGTAGGCATGATCCATTATTAACTCTACGTGCAGTGCCTCTCCTCTCCCCAGGCGAGGCTAAAAGTTGCAAACTCCTAATCAGAGGTTGGTGTTTCTGGTGAGCAGCCCCCATCCTGAAGCTCTCTAGGGACCCTCCAAGACTCACCTCATTGGAAAAGAAGATGTTTCTGAAATGGAAAGGGTTAGGAGTTCAGTGCCAGGAACTGAAGATGAAGGCCACATATTGTGTCGCAATATCACACCAGTCCCAACACAAATCATCTGTGTAACATTGGGCAACTTGCTACTCTGTGCCTCAGCTTCCTCATTTGCAACTTCACAGTGTTTCTTGGAGCTTCAAATGAAATGATGTATGTGAAGGGCTGAGAACAGTGCCTGTCCCACAAAAAGCCTTCACCACAGCTATTATTATTGATGTTGATGTTACTGATTAGAGACCCGGTGGCACAGTGATTGAAGATTAAGTTACTAAAGCGATGCTGATCCTTTGTTGAATGCAAAAATGCTCACAGTTTAAGTGGAAAGAGTGAGCAATTTGGCAAATAAAGCATTGTGTTATTGTTTCATCTTATATATACCTATGTATAATACATATGTATTACATATTTTATGCACTATATATGAGTTATCCATGTATATGTTTAGGTGTATATGTATCTACATGTACACATGTCTAGTATACACATAGATATGATGTGCATGTGTATATATGTACATATATAAATGCTACAAGACTAAACCTGGAAGCACTGTTAGCAGTGCTTCTCTTTGGAAGTGGGAAATAAAAATAATTTTAATTTTTTGCCAGTTTTCAAATTTTCTATAGTGAAAATGCATATTAATTTTCAATTAGAATAAGTTTGTAAAGATAATATCTATTTCATTTAACTCAAATCAGATTTCAAAATTAAGAGTTGAGGACTAAAACAAAAAACCCACTTATTGTGAAAGAACACTGTTCACATATCTATATATAAACATACAGCCTGAGTTTTAATGTTATTTGTGTCCAGTGATGTCATCTAACGGAGGACAGGACAATGAGCAACCTAAAAAAATGGGCACCAGTGGCTGAGAGAGCTGGGACATGAGTTGGTCTCTGTGTTCCTGACATGCTAAACATTGTGAGCGTGTGTCCATGTGGTGTCACTGGCACCACCGGTTTGCAGAGCTAGGTGGCCGTGCTGCAGTCCCAGGGGCAGTGTGGTCTTCTGGAGGCCGATGTGGGCCATCTGGATGAGAAGGAGCCTGCTGTCCCCTGATCCCCATAATGGATATCTTTGCCCCTTTGACAATGATTTCTTCCTGATTGGGAGAAGTCAAACAGTACAGAAATATATGAATGAAGAGAAGTATACTTGCAACACTTTTGAAATTATTCATAAAGCATTAATTCACAAAGTGTTAATAAAGTATCCTATTAACATTTTTAAGACAAAATTCAGGCTGCAGTGTTCAATGTGCTCAAGGCTATTCCTTTATTTAAAAAACAAAGCAAAAACAACATCTGAACTGAATCTAAAGTTTGGAAATACTAATGATTTTTCTCTGAGCTGACCACAGAGGATAGCCTTAGTATAGTGGATGGAGAGTGGCAGCTGGTCAAATAATACACAGGAAATAGGAAACAACTGTATTTGAACAACAATAAAAATACAAATAAAAACAAATAAGAATTTAGCAAAGTTAGCTCCCCTGTGGATTCAATCGTCATTAGATATAGCACTTAAATGAAGATAGTAAAGTAAGAATAAAATTTTACTCGTTTCCACTTAATGGTAAAAAAATTCCATCTATAATTTCTGGTCATATCAACAATATGTGCAGTGTTGTCAAAGGGAAGAGAGAGAATCAATGTATCTGTAAGAATCATTTTATAAAATATTCTTTTAAAAAATCCCATTGTCTTTGGGATCCTCCAGCAAATTCTGCTTATAAAAGAAGAAAGAAGAAGGAAGAAAGGAAAGAAGAAGGAAAAAGAGAAGGATTGATATGTGTCAATCCCAAAAGCATCATATTTTTTTTACAAAAAACATATCCCTTTTGTTTAATTGAGGACACTACTACTTTGACCAAAGCTGTTTCTTGGCATAGGAATTATAAATGCATCATACTTTCATTTTTCTAGCCTCTTAAAATTAGGAGAGATTGTCCATTAGTTTAAATATTTAGCTCTGGCTGCTGTAGCTCAGTGGATTGAGCATGGGCCTGTGAACCAAAGGGTCACTGGTTGGATCCCCAAAAAGTGCACATGCCTGGGTTGTGGGCCAGGTCCCCAGTAGGGGATACACAAGAGGCAACCACACATTGATGTTTCAACCACTTTCTTTCTGATTCCCTTCCCCTCTCTCTAAAAATAAATACATAAATTCTAAAAAGTATATTTAAATTTATTTACTGTTCTCATGCATTTTTTATTATTATATTCTTTATAGAAGAAATGGATGTTTCAAAATTCTGCTTGGGCCCAGTCTGGCTTAACATAAATGGCAGCCATTGGCCTTCTCTCAGCTCTCACTGGCTTCAACCTGTGTGTGGCATTTGAGAAGTCAACCTTGCCTTCTGATACATCTGTCTCACCCTTGCTTTCCACGTCATGGACTCTGCAAATTTTTCTTTTTATGTTGTCTGGTCTTTCTCAGGCTTATTTCCCTTCCTCCGTTCCCAGAGGTGAAGTTTTTTCCAGGACTCTATGTCTGAGCCTCTTGTCTCTTTGACATCTCATTTCATGTAATGCAATTGGCTCTCACCTGTGTGGATGTGTCTGTTCTTGACTTCTGGCTCCAGTTTTCCTCCCCAACTCAGTGTCTGTGTTTACTTAGTCTAGGGAACACCTCCATCTGGTTCCCACAAGTATATTCAATCTCATCAACCAAAATGGAATTATTGTCATTCTTTTCATCCCCACTCTTCCTTATTTCTCACCTCTTTGCCAATGCAATTGTTTTTTGATCCTCCAGTGTGTTGCCAGTTGGAGTAGTAATTATTGTGCATATTTGAATGCTTACTATGACTCACACTATATCATAATGAATATACTATACCACAATACATATGAATGCCTACTATGATACTTTGAGCTACCTGAGTTATGTGCTTCTCAAGCTTGCGGTTGTAAACACATTATACAGCTTCTTATCTATGACTGAGTAGGAGAGAATTCTTCCTCTCAGATTTATGATCATATTGCTTTGTGATTAAAAGTCTCCACTTGCAAATTAAATTCCAAATACCTTGGCCTCAGGTGTTAGCTACTTTGTCCTCTCCTCTCCTACTCACCTATCTGCTCCAGACAGATTAAATAGCCTGCTATTCTGTAGATTCCATATAGGTTTCTATCTATGAGATCTGATTCACTCTTCTTTTTCTGCCTAGACTCTTCTTCAACTTCTCCTGCATGTGTAAATCCTTCTTGTTAATTAACATACCTAAAAAGACATTTCCAGAAGCTACTCTTTGACCTTTCCAAACATATCTTGTGCTCTCTTCCATGCCATGTCCTTGGAAGTGTCAGGACCTCTCTCATATTACTGGCTAGCATCTCCCTGGTGTCAGAGAGATTCTCTTGCCTACATAGAAATAAGTTACTCAAAGGTAGAGTCTGGGACTAACATGTGTTTGCATAATTGGAACAAGATATCACTTCATTCAAGGATTTACTCAGTGAGTAGCAATGCTAACAATGGTTAGGTCAATACTGTACTTAGGTCAGAAGGCCTGGTAGTTAAGTGTCTGTAGTTTCTTAAGATCAAACATTGATTTATAAAGAAATGTAAAATTATAATGAACAGTTTGATGGTATATATTCTATTCTGATAAAGTACTTTTGGTTAAGATACGGTGTTCACTTCTTTCTACTATTCCTCTCTAGTATTTAAAATAGGATAAAACTTGGAAAGCCATTGGCATTGGTGTTTTCTGTCTGAGAGTCAGCATTTCCTCAATGACCTTTGCCTCATGTTTTAGAATTCTGAGGCCAATCTCCATCTCTGACCCTGACACTATCTGACAATGCTCAATGTTGATTGCAACCAAGGCCTACGGTTGTCTCTTGGATGGTACCTGATTGAATAAAAACATACAAAGCTGAAGTTCTCATAATTTTCTGTTTCCAGATAGCTCCTTTAATGATGGGAAGTGAGACACTTGAGGGGACTTAATTAGCATTTAAAAGAATAAAATCTTGACATTGTGATTTAATAAGCTTAGTGAAGCTGTTGTTCTGAGTATTGTCACAAAGATGATATGAGCTGGAGTAGAAACTTTCAGCTAATATATATATTTAATTCAGTAAACTCTTGTTGAGTCACAGAGACAGACTAAACTGAACTACATGTTTAGTCATGAGAAAAAAACTTTCAATGACATAGATGAAGACATGTGTTGTAGTTAAGACCACAATTGTAAGGTCTGAGGCGTGAGGATGCCCCAGGTTCCTTACTTTGCTGCATTTCATTCCCTTCATCTTCAAGTGTAACATTGGTATCAAATTGGCAGGCTGTTGTGATAACTCCATGAAATAGTAAGTGGTCATTATGTAGCCTTATGTCTGGCCCACAGTAGGCACTAGATTAATAAATGCAGAAATAATAAAAATAATATAATAGTTGGAAGAGTCAGAGGCGATATCATGTGAGCTCAGGCTAAAGAGTTTAACATTATCAAGTGTGGCATCGAACAATGCCCTAGATAAGCTGGACTTAAATGATATATATATAGAGCCTTTCATCCCAAAGAAGCAAAATACGCATTCTTTTCAAATACACGTGGGACATTTTCAAAGATAGACCACATGATAGGACACAAAATAAGCCTCAACAAATTCAAGAAAATTGAAATCATATCAAGCATTTTCTCTGACCACAAGGGACTGAAACTAGAAACCAACCTCAAGGAAAAAACCCAAAACATTCAAAATCATGGAGATTGAATAGCATGCTATTAAACAGTGAATGGGTCAAGAATGAGATTAGGGAAGAAATCAAAAAGTTTTTGGAAACAAATGAAAATGAACTCACAACAAATCAAAGCTTATGGGACACAGTGAATACAGTCCTGAGAGAAAAGCTCATACTGATGAAGGCCTACCTAAAAAAGATAGAAACATTTCAAACAAACAACCTAACCCTATGCCTACAAGAACTTGAGGAACAACAACAAAGACAGCCCAGAGCAAGGAGAAGGAAGGAAATAACCAAGATCAGAGCAGAATTAAGTGACATAGAGACTAAAAGCACAATTCTAAGAATCGATGAATCCAGGAGCTAGTTCTTTGAAAAGATAAACAAAATTGACAAGCCTTTAAGTAGGTTCATTAAGAAAAGAAGAGAGAGGACACAAATAAACACAATAAGAAATGAAAGAGGAGAAATTACAACTGATACCACAGAAATAGAAGGGATTGTAAGAAATTACTATGAAGAACTGTATGCCAAGAAATTTGAAAACCTAGGTGAAATGGACAAATTTCTAGAAAAATGTAATCTTCCAAAACTCAATGAAGAAGTAGAAAGCCTGAACAGACCAATAACAGCAGATGAAATTGAAGCAGTGATCAAAACACTCCTGACACACAAAAGCCCCGGACCAGATGGTTTCACAGGAGAATTCTACAAAGCATTTAAGGAAGAACTAACCCCTATCCTTCACAGACTATTCCAAAAAACCCAAAGTGATGGAAGACTCCCAAAGTCTTTTTATGAAGCTGGCATCATCCTAACCCCAAAACCAGATAAAGACACAACAAAGAAAGAAAATTTCAGGCCAATATGGCTGATGAACATAGATGCTAAAATTCTCAACAAAATATTGGCAAATAGCATCCAGCAATACATTAAAAAGATCATACACCACGACCAAGTGGGATTCATCTGAGGGATGCAAGGATGGTACAACATTCGCAAATCAATACAACATAATATATCATATAAAAAAAAGCAAAGACAAAAATCACATGATCATATCAATAGGTGTGGAAAAAGAATTTGATGAGGTGCAGCACCCATTTGTGACATAAACATTCAGCAAAGTGGGCATAGAGGGAGCATTTCTCAACATAATAAAGGCCATATATGAGAGACCTACAGCCAACATCATACTCAATGGGCAAAAACTAAAATCTTTCCCACTAAGATCAGGAACAAGACAAGGTTGTCCACTTTCACCACTCCTATTCAATATAGTATTGGAAGTTTTAGTCACGGTGATCAGACAAGAAAAGGAAATAAAAGCCATTCAAATTAGAAAGGAGGAAACAAAACTGTCACTGTTTGCAGATGACATGATAGTGTACATAGAAAATCCTATAGACTCCACCAAAAAACTGCTTGACCTAATAAATGAATTTGGCAAGACAGTCGGATACAAAGTCAATATCCAGAAATCAAAGGCATTTTTGTATACCAACAATTAAACAACAGAAGCAGAAATCAGGAAAAAATCCCATTTGATATAGCAACAAGAAAAATAAAATACCTAGGAATAAACCTAACCAAGGAGGTAAAAGACCTGTACTCAGAAGACTACACAACACTGAAGAAAGAGGCAAGGAAGACATGAACAATTGAAAACATATACTGTGTTCATGGATTGGAAGACTTAACATCATTGAAATGCCCATAGTACCCAAAGTAATTTATAGATTCAATGCAATACCAATTAAAGTACCAATGGCATATTTTACAGATATAGAAAAAACACTTCAAAAATTTATATGGAACCATAAGCGACCCTGAATAACTGCTGCAATTTTGAGAAAGCAGAGCAAAGTAGGAGGGATCACAATACCTGATACCAAACTGTATTACAAGGCCACTGTAATCAAAACAGCCTGGTACTGGCATAAAAACAGATAGACCCATGGAAAAGAACAGAGAGCCCAGAAATAAACCCAAGTCTCTATGGTTAATTAATTTTTGACAAAGGGGATAGCAGTATAAAAGGAGTAAAAATAGTCTCTTCAACAAATGGTATTGGAAGAGCTGGACAGCTACATGCAAAAAAATATAAAACTTGAGCATCAAGTTACACCATACACAAAAATAAATTCAAGGTGGATAAAAGATTTAAATATAAGTTGTGACACCATTAAAATCCTAGAGGAGAACATAGGCAGGAAAATCTCAGCTGTTTCACTCAGCAGTATTTTCACTGCTACATCCCTTAGAGCAAGGGACATAAAGGAAAGAATAAACAAATGGGATCTCAGCAAAATAAAAAGCTTCTACACAGATGAAGAAAACAGTATTAAAATAAAAAAAGAACCAACCCCATGGGAAAACATATTTGCCAATGATACCTCAGACAAGGGTTCAATCTCAAAAATATATAAAGAACTTATACAACTCCACTCTAAGAAGACAAGCAACCCAATTAAAAAATGGGCAAAGACTTGAACAGACAATTCTCCAAGGAGGACATACAGAGGGTCCAGAGACATATGAAAAGATGTTCAGTATCACTAGCTATCAGAGAGATGCAAATTAAAACCACAATGTAATACCAAGTCACACTGGTCAGAATGGCCATTATCAACAAAGCAACAAACAACAAGTGTTGGAGAGGATGTGGAGAAAAGGGAACCTCAGTGAACTGTTTGTGGGATTGTAAACTGGTACAATCACTATGGTAAACAATATGGAATATTCTCAGAAAACTGAAAATGGATCTGCCTTTTGACCCAGTAATTCCACTGCTAGGATTATATTTTCAGAACCCTAAAACACCAATCCAAAAGAACCTGTGCACCCTAATATTCATTAACAGCACAATTTACAATAGCCAAGAGTTGGAAGCAACCTAGGTGCCCATCAGTAAATGAATGGGTCCAAAAACTATGGTACATTTACACAATGGAATTCTATGCAGCAGAAAGAAAGAAGGAACTCCTACCTTTTGCAACAGCATGGATGGAACTGGAAAGCATTATGCTAAGCAAAATAAGCCAGGCAGTGAAAGACAAATACCACGTGATCTCACCTTAAACAGGAAACTAATCAATAAAATGAACAAACAAGCAAAATATAAACAAAGGCATTGAAACTGAGAACAGGCTGACAGTGACCAGAGGGGAGAGAGGAGAGAATTTCAGGGGAAAAGGGGGAAGGGTTTGTAGGAACAATTATAAAGAACACATGGCAAGAATAGTATGGGAAATATAGAATCTAAAGAACTTGAGACACGTGGTTATAAACTAAAGGGGGGAATGGTGGGGGAGGGGGGTGCAGAGTGGAGGGGAATGAAGGGGGGAATAGAACAACTGTAATGGTATAACAATAAAATATATATATTTTAAAAAGAACACATGGACAATAACAGGGTGGGTAGAAACGGGAGGGAGGTGGGGAAGGCTGGGGGTTGGGCTGGGTTAGGGGGAAAAGGCAGAAAACTGTATGTGAAAAACAATAAAACAAGAAAAAAAGAAAGAAAGAAAAAGAGTTTAACATTATCAATCAGGCATGAGCAGCAATTTATAGTTGTCAGCAGAGGATGATTTGTTCAAAGCAGGGTTTCATGGTAATTAGTTTTGCAAAAGTATAAACAAGTCAGCTGGAGAAGAAAAAAACAGAAACAGTATATAATGGCAAAATCCACGTATGAGTAATGATATGGAAGTGCAAATAAAAACAAAACACAGACTGAAGAGACTTTAAAGAAGAGCTTCAAAAATCAACTGGTAAAACATGAGAGGAAATTATTAAGTAACTTCTTTCAATTAGGAGAGTGAAAAATAAAAAGTATTTGGAGGCAGAGTTAATTGGGGAGTTAACTCTGAGGCAGAGGTAACTTAATGCGTAGTATTCAGTCTATTGAGTTAGACACAATTGTGCAACATCAATGCAAATGAACGGTAGAAAGTTGGTCATTGGGACTAAAAATTTAAGAGGCAAGGCAGGGTATTTAGATCCAAGGTTTGACTCAATGGCAAAAACCACATGAAAGAATGGGAACTGTAAGACAGATGAGTAAAGGGGAGCAGAAGCTAAGAATTCCATGACAATCTTGTAGTACAGGGGGACCCAGTGGGAGAGAATTGCAAGAAGGGAGGTATTGCCAAGTAATGTTAAAGCCGAGGAGTGAAGACCAAGTAGAGGCCTCTGGGCTGGTCAAAGGAGGGGCTGAGAGCTGCAGGGGCATTCTTAGTGCAATTCTGCTAAATGAGAAGATGGAAAGTCAGACAGTGCCTTGCTGAGGAGAGAGAATGAGCGACAAGGAGCTTCCCTCAGTGCTGCACTTAGTGCCTCAGGTCTGCAAATGCCAGATGTTTATGGGTATTGGAATTCCTTTTGTGTGGTTATGGTGGGGCTTTTTTCTCCCCTAGGCTTGAGATTTTTTACTTTGAATGAGATATCCAAGTTATAAACTTTTATAAAAGCACCTATGGGAAGATTCCCAACATTCTGCTCATTTCCTAAGAAAGAAGATTGGTTTCAGTCCATTACCCACATGGGAAAACAGCTCTGATAAAGTTCTTGGGGCTACTTTTCCCAGCCATGCTGTACTTAGATAGTGCTTTACCCCTGGACTTTGAAAATGACAGTTGCAAGGTGTAGAATTGTTCTGTGTGTATGTGTGTGTGAGAAAACAGTAATCTCACAAAAGGCAACAGCTTTTCAGAGTTTAGTTTCACTTAAGAATTAACTAGCGTGCTATACCAGGATTTAATCTCTCTCTTTCTCAGAATGTTGAGCACATCTGTTCTCAGAGACAGCACTCTTCTTTCCAAAATCTGGGAAGGTCCCCAAGGCCTTTGCAGCAGGTTGGGGTTTCTGCAGGCTTCTCAGACCCTGTGCTCTATCTGAAGTACAAAGTGCTTGTGTCTGTGAGAACTGGTCAGATACAATCTAGAGTCATAAGCAAATGGGCAGTGGGGGAAGCTACAATGCATTAATAACCCAATGCATTATTTCTCTTGTGAAATAATACTTTCACAGCGCTCTTATAAATGAGGAAGCTAAAATAGCATAAATGCCAGAATGGAGAGCAAAATTCATGATTATCTTTCCTTCTACAGAACTGGTACCAAGTACAATTTAATGGTTGATTACATAGTATGGATGCATATTCATACCCTAAAAGGTTGAGTAGGTTTGGGGGCAAATGAGAAAGCTGCAGTCCTGGGAGAGGCCATGTGGAGCTGGTCAGCAGAGTGGAGTGTTGTGTAGGGAGATCATGGTCTGTGGCATGGGCCTGAACTCCCCACACAATCTGCCAGGGGACGTGGTGCATCTCACTTGCTGAAATTATTGGGTGGGTTGTTGAAAAAAAAACAAAACCCAAAACAAACATGGTTTTCTGGGGTCTTGTTTATTCACTAGGTGATTAATAACAATTCTCTACTTGATCTAAGTTATCCAGATAACAGAGAAGGAGGAACTGAAGGTAGCCCTGATGATAAGCTGTGATGGTCAAATTGCAGAACCATTTATTCGAAAACAGCAGAGAAGGCCAGAAGTGAGCAAGTAAAATACCACACTCTGGGCTCTGCTGACCTTTCCTTTCATCTCCTACCAGTTTTCCAGAGGCGATCTTGGTTTAAAACACCCCAAAACTTGAGGTTCCCTGATATGGACAGAGTTTACTCCTACTAGATAGATGGAAATTTCCCATCTGTTTTATTGGATTGCCACCACAAAGGATAAATAGGTCACCAACTGTGACTACATTTATTATGTTTTCATTGTGTATTTCTTACACCCTTCTAATGTGATTACTGCGCTAAGACCCAGACAGTGTCTGCGGGCAGCTTACTGTGTCCTCCAAAATTCCTTGTGTTATATCTGCCAGCCATATGCTAAGAAGAAACACCATCTATAAAAAAATGACATTACCCAGTGTCACACATCTCACCTTGTCTCTGAAGACACAATGGTTGAATAGCTGCTTCTCTCTGTGGGAGAGATAGGAGGAAGTCCACCATGTCCCCAGACCTTGCTCACTCCAGGATGCCTTTGGATGTATGAGGAGACACGCAGGTGGCTGGGATTTCAGGACCAACCAGGGGTTGTCCAGGTGGTAGGTCATTACTATTGGCTGCCTCTCAGACTTTTGGTGCTAAGCACAGAGCAATGCTGAGAACAGACAGGCAAAGCCATCTGTGTGAATCCTAGCAGCCTGCAAGACAGTGGCAGCTAAGTGTGATCATCTTACCTTGTTCACAAAGGTCTCCTTTTGCTAAGTGCAGGAGGATGGATACTGTGGTTGGTAAAATTGTAAGTAAGCAAATATTTACATGGTAGATAGATAAATAGGTCTCATGAACATAGCTGGCTTTTCTCCCTATGGACTCACTCTGCCCTTCTCTTGTCCCATGGTCTTCATCGTTGCCTACTTATTTCCGGCGATTGCCCTGGCTAGCAGGTGGAGCTGAGCAATGCCAGCTGGGTGACAATTCAGGCACACAGACTTCTGTCCAGCTTTCCCCTCATGCTCCTAGGTGGATGGGGGGACACAATTGTCCAAAGCCAGGATTTTGAAAGGGTCAGTTTCAGTTCTTTCCCTTCCTACCTATGTCACCCCAAGCAAATTATTTAGTTTTTCAAGGTTTCTGTTTCCTTACCTGCCATTTGGGATTATTTCTAGTACCCTTATCTTGGTAGTGGTGTAGGGATAAATAAGATAGTCCAAAGAGAAAAGCTCATTCATCATTTAACATCAAAGAAATGTTATGTTTGTTACCTCTCTTTCATCTGTCAGTCACTGTCCCCTTGTCACTGTCCAATGAATCTGTGAAAAATGTGTATAAAAAAGATTTATGATGTAGTTGTTTAACCTTGCTATTTCTAGTCATTCTTGGCAGTAGCTACCTTAATTTGCAGGAAAAAAAATAAAAATCTCAATACCTAAATCCTACTATGACCTTCCTTATCTTGCTGCAACCCCCCAGAACAACCACACACTAAAAAAATCTTGGAGTTCTGTGGTTTTTATCATAGGAAAAGCTGATGCCTACATTGATGGTGAGAGTCAGGCTTGCAGTGTGTGACTTATGGTGGGAGTGTGAGGCAAGAGGAGGCCCGGAGAACCATGGTCAGCTGGTGTTTCAGGGTCTTCAACCAAGGGTCACTTCCTTTGACTTATACTGAGGGGCCTCTAGCCTGAATTCTGAGAATGCCAGTGATTGAAAATGTTAATGGATCCCAGAAAAAAAGGAGGTGAGGTTGGAGCAGGGACAAAGCTGCATGTTGCTTCACCATGACTTCAGGTGACAGGCCAAGAAGAGCAACAGAGCCCAAGAGAGTGATTTTCACAAGTGTGGAAGAACTCTAAGGCCAATACCCAAGAACCAAAGTGGGGTGAAGGCCTTGAAGTGCCATCAGCACTGGAGGAAATGGCATGAAGTTAGAGGTGGGGTAGTTGAGAGAGGCCGTATGTACACAAGTGGCTGTTGGTTTGGCCATCCCTCAAGCATCTTAAACATTCAGCTGTTCAAGCTGAAAAGTTAGTCCTCATTATCTTTTTTAAAAGAATTTGATTATTTTTTAAGATCAGATTAAGTAGAAAATGGGAAGAGGCAAGATTTAAAAGAAATCTTGAAAGGAAAGGCTGTAAAAAATTCACCGGCTGGGGAAAGGGAAGGTCATGGAGAAACATTACATACTCTGCTGGTTTCCAATCCTAATCCATGAATCTATATTCACATCAGGTCGGCCTGTATCTATGACTGCCAGAACAAAGATATCTAGTGCCTGAAGATTAATCATATCTTTAATGTTCTGTAGCTTGTTCTGGGAGAATTGTTGGTAATTAAAAACTGTTTTAAGCAAAGTGAAGAGCTGAACGATGGATAGTGTAATTTGAACTAAAAATTGGAGATCTCTGCTTGGATAGTTTAAATGACAACCCTCATGAGTAGTGTGCGTGGGGAAGCTAATTTATTCGAATCACCTCATTCTGACGATGGAGACATAGTCCACTGTTTATGCCTGAATAGCCCCTAAAGTTTGAGAAGCGCTTAGAGGGCATGCACAGTGACATGTATTAAGGAGAGTGGACTGGAAGGGACCACGGATTAGTTCCAAAGGAGTCCTGAATGTTTGGAACTCAAAACAGGTGTTCAGATATAAAGATAATTTAGGGGCAGCTTTATTTGTTAGCCCAGGCAGCTTCCCAAAGTGTCAGCGCCCTTTGGGAGGTGATTTATCTGCTATGTCAATCTGGCACCAGAGCTGTTTGCCAGTTCCTGCTGAGCAAGGCCAACACCCATCCTTGCTGATGCATTTGAGATGAGAAGAGGCTTTGTAGTCTGTCGTTAGGCTTGGAATGGGACTTTGCATGGAAAAGTTAACAAAGATTAGTGGTGTTTACCATTGTTTCGATAACGAATGGAGAAAATAATGACCACCTGGAACTCAAACTAAGACAGCTTTCATCTGACCCTTTTATTTTTGGCTCCTTTGCTTTGATTTGGAGAGCAGTGTGGCTGTTGCCACCAGAGTCACTGCTGGAAGTCCAGGGTGTCCAGATAACATGGTAGCCAAAGCTGCCTCCTGGAGGACACATTTACAACAAACAGACAGACAGCGATATGTGAGCAGTGATTTACTAGTAAACAGAGTCAGACAGGTGCAGGGGCAGATGTTTGACAGAGTGTCCTTCATTTTCTGACCGGTCTCCTTGGAAACTCGTAAGAAAAGGAAATTAAAGCATACTTTCTCATCACTCTGGTTCTGGTCCAATAAAAATATTGGCTCATTCTTTGTTTCGGTGCCTGCTTCCCTCCAAACAATGTGCAAATAATGAATAAGGTATTGATTTAACTGCAATGGACCCCATTATTCGTCTAGAGATTAGTACACATGAGACAGAGTCTGACACATTTACAATAAGAAAGAAACCTTCAAGGAATGTGGAATTCCACAGGAAGACCTGGACATGAAGCTGGACAGCAGCCTCCCAGTTGTGCTTGTATATGGGGCAGATCATTACCTAGTTCCTGGACCTTTTACAAAATTGATATGGTTATAATGACATCAGCTATCCGATGTCAAGAGGTAGCAGCATCTTTCATTCTCATTCTGGCCCTTTCTCCTCGGCTCCTGCTAATGAGTGCACAGACCTTGTGTCTCTCAGACTTTGACCAGGCCAGCTCCAGCTAAGTCCACGTAAGATGGTGCATTTGGCACAAGGTAGGAAGCGTGACTCATTTACTCTGTCACCAGTTCTAGCTAGAGTTGGGGAGCTACACAGCGAAGAACTGAATTAACGTGACTCCAGCACACCATAGGCACAGCACTAGGAGACTTGGCTCAGGTATCTGGCCTGACTGCTTCTCTGTTTTTTCATCTATGAAGTGGGGAGAAAAATAACTGTCCAGATTGTTGAGAGGGATGGGGTAGGACACTGACCTGCCTGCAAAATGCAATATGTCAGAGGGGCTGCTCTTGTTGATTCCAGTCTAAAGGAGAGGACCCCAGGACTGTAAATATGATCATTTATGGACACTTTCTAAGCATCCAGGATGTGCCATGAACTGTGCCAAAGTCTGGGGAGATAAACTTGGAAAAGGCACAGATGCTGTCTAATGTGATGGAGTCACAGGTGACCAGGCAGGAAGATGGGCCTGAGCGGGGGAGCATGGCACACTATATCCTAGGGCTGCCTTAACCCAGGACCACACACCAAGTAGGTTAGAACAGTCAAAACTTGTTCTCATGTAGTTCTGGAGGCCAGAAGTCCAAGATGTTGGATTTCCTTCTGAGGGCTATGAGGGTGAATCTCTTCCAGGTCTCTTCCCTGACGTCTGGTGGTTGTCTGACAAGTTTTGGGTCCCTTGAGTTCTAGATGCATCACTCTAATCTGTCTTAATTTCCACATGGCCTTTCTTCTGTATCTTCTTCTCCGTACCAGGACATCTGTCCACCATAGTCCAGGATGATCTCACCTGGACATCCTTAATGTAATGATACCTTCACAGGCCTTTATTAGGGTCACATTCTGAGGCTCCAAGGGGACCTATCTTATGGGGGGCACCAGTCAGACAACTGTCTGGAAGCATCGGTGAAGTGTAAGTTTCTCAGAGAGGCAGCCTCTCAGCTGAGGTGGAAGCCCTGAGGTTGTTGGAGATTGGTGACTGGGACAAGAAGTGTTCTGTGAGAAAGGTACACAGTAGAGGCCAGGAGAGAAGAGAAAGAAGGAAACACAGTGCTAGTAAAACAACTTCTTTCTCTAACACACGTTGGGGAATCTTAGCACTGGAGGAAACATGGAAAGTCTTATTTTCCATATCTTGGTGATAGATACACTTTTCTGAATTTTGGAAAATCAATTCTGGAATGATGACTTTTGGAGGCAGGGAAACAAGTTCATATTGAGGCTATTTCTGGGTAAATCTGTTTATCTTTCTGAATTGCAGTGAAAGCCTTCTGCATAAACAGGACCCTCGTATGGACATTGAGGCTTGTTGGAGCTTGGGTGGCCTAACAAACAGAGGGTCGCTGCTGAACAGTAGTTCATTTCACGTGATTTCCTCCTCTTCCCTTGCCCAGTGTCATATGCCTATTCTTAGACAGCCTCTTAAATTAGAATTGAAATAAAAAAATTGAAATGTAGATATTTCCAGAAGAATGNTGCTCTTTCTGAATTGCAGTGAAAGCCTTCTGCATAAACAGGACCCTCATATGGACATTGAGGCTTGTTGGAGCTTGGGTGGCCTAACAAACAGAGGGTCGCTGCTGAACAGTAGTTCATTTCACGTGATTTCCTCCTCTTCCCTTGCCCAGTGTCATATGCCTATTCTTAGACAGCCTCTTAAATTAGAATTGAAATAAAAAAATTGAAATGTAGATATTTCCAGAAGAATGTCTCCTTCCAGACAAAACCTGCCCTGTGAAAACAAATGTTATGATTCTTAACCTCATTCCATGAACCAATTTCAGAATGAATACTTAATGAACAACAGAGAAAAAGAGTTACAATAGCCAGCTGAGCACCCCCAGGTACACAGGAGGCATGCTGCTGTGCCCAGGAGAAGCACAGGAATGCCTGTGCTTGTGGAGTAAGAATGTCCTCACCATTCCTTGCAAACTTAGGCCTTTCTTTTCATGGAATAGCTGGTTCAGCCTCTTACACATTTTTAGGACTCATTTCCTTCCCTATGATAATGTCAACTACATCTGTCATATTCTTTTGGGGGAAGAATCTGGGAAAGTTCCTCAACTTCCAAGAGGCATATGATTTGTGCTGAAAATGAGAGAAGATGACCCCACAGTTCCTGGGAGCATAGGCCCTGTTGTCACAGGTAGTCCTTAAATTGGTTGGCCCGGAATGACCAATGGTACAGAGTCCTCCTTGCTTTACTACAGAATGTGGCCCAGCTGGGTGTGAACCCTCAGCTCGGGAGTGGCTGGTCTGTCTGCAGGTACCCAGAAGTGCTCTGCATGACAAAACATGCTAATGATCTGAGGACCCAGGAAGCCCAGGAGCTCCATAGCCCCATACACACACCAGCTGGTTCTGTGACCAGCAAGGTGCTCTACCAATTAACTGAAAAATATTTTATACTGGACAGAGTCTAAAAATTTTAACTTCATGATAAATGTAATCTTGGTTGGAGCCACATTACAAGGAGCTGCAGAGTTCTTTTTTACTTCTAATATTTTTTTAATTGTTGTTCAAATACAGTTGTCTCCATTTTTCTGCCACCACTTTCCCCCACCCCACCCACCTCCACCTCCCACCTTTAATCCTTCCCCCCTTGGCTTTGTCCACATGTCCTTTATACATGTTCCTGACAACCCTTCTCCCTTTTCTCCCATTATCCCCTCCCCTATCCCCTCAGGTTATTGTCAGTTTGTTCTTTATTTCAACGTCTCTAATTTGCTTGTTTTGTTAATAGGTTCCACTTATAGGTGAGATCATATGATATTTATCTTTCATCTCCTGGCTTATTTCACTTAGCATAATGCTCTCCACTTCCACTCATGCTGTTGCAAAGGGTAGGAGCTCCTCCTTTCTTTCTGCAGAGTTCTTTGTTTAAGAGCCCTTCTCTTATATCACATCTTTGTGTTGCCATTTATTCTTTCCACTTTATTGATAATTACCTGGGTACCACAACACAGCCCTCTGGTCTTTGATTTGAATTATTTGAGAACATATATACACATATGTACAAACACATCCATGTCCTGGCTAACTGCAAAGATTTCCATATTCCTAAAACATGAGCAAAACTATGTATTTGACAAGTTGTTGCAATTACAAATAAGAGAGACATTATTTTTAAAAAATAGAATTAAAATGCTTTTCAAGTTTTGATGACAAGTTCCTAGAGACCATGAAGAAAATAATTTTGTCCGTTCAAAATAGGAGTCACTTTTCTTTTGAGAGCATGGACCAAAGTTCATTCCGCACCTCAAATAGGACAGAATTTTAGCAAGTGACAACAGGAACAAATTAAAACAATCCATTTGTACTCGTGGGTAATTAGGAAGCCATTTATTGATGACTCAGTGTTCTGTGTAGGCAGATATTGATGTGTTTTTTTAATAGAGCAATTATGCCATGCTAGTAACTTTAATTTTGACATCTCAATTGTTCAGAACATTGTGTCTTTTACTCTGTGTGTCATAAGTGGCTGTAGTTCATAATTGTATTAGACCCAGTAAAACTTAAAGATGAGTCTTAAAAACCAGCTGCAAAATAAAAAGTGGAAAAGATGATACCTAAGTGTGGATTAACCCAGCATCCAGTGGCTTAGGTGGGTTCCTTAAAAACAGAGTTCAAAACAGAGATTTGCTGATGATTTATTGAGGACAGCTCTACAGGGAAATCTGAGAGGCAGGGAGTATAAGCAGGTTAGAAAAGGAGGGACACCCACCAAGCTGTGCTAATAGGCAAAGTCAAGTTGTGGTCTGACCCCCAGGGATGCTCTGGAGCATAAGTCGACGGCTGAGTTGTACTTTTTAGGTCATGTCAATTACTCACTGGTCCCAGGCCACACCAGGAAGGGCCTGGGTAACTTCCCAAAGGAAGCCGTTCTAGCCAGCCAAGGACAATTCTTCAGGGAAGGTGATAGCTGTGAAACTACCAATCAACACACACAACAGATGTCAGGGTGAGTGGGGTAGGGGTGCTAGCTTGGTAAAGGGGATCTGGGTGGGACACATATTGCTTATGGCAGTCCATCTCATGCAATGACCAAATGGATGATTCTGTGGTCACGGGGCTTGGGAAACCTCCAAAGTGGGGCTGATGAAGAAATCACACCTACCACATTCACAGATGGCCCTGAGGCCATTATGTACAATGTTTCCTCTTCTACTTCCAGCCCTGAGTTTTTCTCCCTCTTAACTGGTGCTTTGGGATATCTAGGTGAACTGCCTGGTATGTTGATCTGATCCTCATCCTTGATGAATCTGAGGCTCTGGTGAACAAATCTTTATTAAGCTATTTACTGTATTTACCTATTACTTTTTAAACTGTGCATAGGACACCAAGAAACACCTCTGTATATTGCCTAAGAGCTATATTGATCTCATGGTGCCCAAACTAACTTACCCCTGGGACTGAGGTAGATGCTTTCTTATATGGAACCCAAACAATCAGATCAGGCAACAGCCTTTCCTTCACACGCAGAAGGACTCATCCTGTGTCCCATTGGCAGTGTCACCTCTTTTGATGAAATGACATCTAGACTCAGGAGTAAAGACTGAGACAAAACTGTTGAGATGGGAAATACAGTTTTCCCAAGTGGGTCATTGGGAGTGGTGGTGGGTGGGTCACCTTATTTCTTTCCCTTGTTTTCTAAGTGCAACAATTTCACCTTTGGAGACATGGCACCAACTTTCTTAGGTAAGGCTTCTAGAAGCAGAGTCTGAGACAGAGATTTAGATGCACAGAAGCAGTGCCCCTCAGTAAAATACTGTAAAAGAGAAGGCACTTCAGAACAGGGAAGGAGAAAGCTGAGCAGGGTGGTCTCAGGAAAAGATGCAGGTTGGGGCATGGGAGCTGTGGAATCTAAATCACACCAAGTTGTTAGCCCTTTGAGGCAGGAGACAGTCTTTTGTATCCCTTATCAGTAAGCCACTGGCTATGGGTCAAGGCAGTGGAGGATTTAATTTCCTAGCTAAGGTGCGGCTGGTAGGTGGGTACCAGCCTAGTAAAGAGGACCTGGCTGAGGTGCTATAGTGCTTACTGTATCTGAGTTTTGTGGGTTCAGATTTTACTCCACCACTACTGGCTGTGTGTTGTGTTAATTAATCTCTGCGCCTAGTCTAACATGCCACACAATAAGGTCTCAATACTGTTAGCTTTTATTACTGCTATTTTTGACATTATGGCTGTTCATTATCCATTTAATGTATTTTTCTCAAATGCTGAGTATGAACCAATTCTTTGGTTTATTGAAGGCTAAAAAAGTTAAAACTTCAGATTAAAATATGGATGAATTTTACTATGTATGGTTGAATATTTAAAGGCATGACTAATGGCTGCAAGGTCAATTCTAAAATTTTCTATATTCGGTTATTCTTATAAGATGACACAATTACTCAATACTCATGCTGAGTAAAATAATTAATAGTCTGTTGAACAAAGTTTCTCATTATCAAAACATAGGAAATGAATATGAGATATACCAAAGGTCTGGTTTATAGGTCAGAAGAGTTTGATCACATGCCCATCCATTCTTGACTCACTGTAAAACCTTAACAAGATAAAAGCCACCCCCCATCCCCTGTGGTTTGCTTATTAAATGGGGACAGAGAGAAAACTGCTTTCTCTGAATGTTAGCTCAACCTGGAACTTGTTGGCTATAACAAACAGAAACCCAGTAAAACTAGCTCAAGAAAAGGGAGATTATTTTAATTTCAGGAAGTTCATCAAATCCTTGATTTTACCATCAGGAATGTTGTGGCAGTTCTTTATAAATATAATTCATATTCTAACTTCTCAGTCTCTGTGTTTCTTAATTAAAATCCTCATGAAACAGAATATGATTGACAGCTGACTAGGTCCAGTAAGCTGTAGCTGAGGGAGAACCCATGTGCTAGAGCCTGGCCGTGCAGCTTCAGGCTGTGAATGGGATGTGAACTAGAATGGAAAGTTAAGCAATGCAGATAAAGTTGATTAACAGTTCTGCTTTGAGAGTGTGCCTCGAGCTAGTCATTGTGCTATCTGCTTTGTTCTTAGTAAATATTTCTGGATAGGTACAATGAGCCTATAGTTGGGGAGGCTGGGAGAGACTAGGTTAATTTCCTAGCTTTTTGGTTGATAAGGCAGAGATGGGATAATAACTTTACCTGATGTCTTGAAGGGTCTAAAAAAGAGAGATCTCTCTCTAACACAGCTCTTCTAAGGTTTACCAGTGTTGGTGGAAATGACTCACCCACCAACTTTGTGGTAGGTCACCATCATGCCAGCTTGTATAAGCAAGGCTTTCTTCCGGCACCTGGGAAGCTTTCTGTCTATCAGGAGGTCTTTGCCCACTACAAGCGTACACTGAGTTAATGTCTCATGTCTCATCTAGGCCCATGTTTCATTCTCAGGTCTCTCAAGGCTTTCCTGTCCTATACACAAGAACTCGTTCTCCTAGCGTTAGCCTGGGGCTAACTATAGGCCACCAGTTCACAAAGAAGCCAACCCAGAGTGATCTGAAGCATCCTTCAGCCGATAGCAGTGTTATGGGGATGGGAGGAGGCTGAGGGCAGGTGTGTTTCCATAGCTCAAGTTCTTGGGGATGAGGGGATGGCAGCTGTAGTAGACTGGGACTACCTGCCAAGGAGATTAGCTCCATCCTAGAGAAGGGATGAAGTCTTGGCTTCCAGTCCTAATCCTGCCCCATCCTGTTCTTCACTTTCTGGTTGACTGGGAGCATGTGTAGTCATGTAATCAGCACATCATTTGGCCTCTAGGTTCCCAGGGACATTTGTCTAGCTCAGGCCTTCTTATCTCTCTGCCTATCATTCCCTTTTATGCCCCCCGCCCCCACTGCCCTATGTAACTGAGAGTAGCTTTACCTTTGACCTTATTTCTCTACCTCTCACCTTGTCCTGGAACAAAATCCACCACTCACTCACTAGTAACAGGTTAGAAGGGGCAAGTGGGTCAGGTGATAAGGAGCTGAGAAATGAAAAATGAGAAAGCACAAAGATCCTAGAAGCCCATTCATTCTCCAAGGCCTGGTAGGGGCTGGTAGGGGCTGCAGTGCTGCTGAGACTTGGCAAAGCCTCTGTGTTTTCCTGTCACCATCATGGGAAAAGCCAAAGGCCATCTGCCAAGGCTCCACATGGAGGTCTAGTGGTCCCCTCAAAACATCCGCTGTTTTCGAATGGGTTTTACAATCTACCCCATTATTGACAAAAAATACTTGAAGACAATAGGAATTATTTGGATTTGAGTCTGACAATGAACAATTCTTTGCACAGCAGAGGGGAGTGAGGGCTGAGCCAGGCCTGTGTGCAGACACGGCTGTTCCAGGATGCTTTGTTCCCTGGCTCCCGGGGTTGCAGCCGGAAAGGTCTGGGGCTGCAGTGTGACTTCACTGACGAACGGAACCTTCTAATTGTGAGCAATTCATTTAAAGTGTGTTTCATATACTTTGAGGATTATAAGTATTTATATAACTTACATCTTATTTCAGGAATGCAGAAACCAATTAAACTGTCTTCAGTGTCAGATTGGTGCTGGAAGATGTGAACAGTGACATTTTCACTTGTGTTCCACAAGTTAGAGTGAAAGTAATAAGGATCTAGGAATGTTTGCTTATAACACATTCTGTGGGAATATAGCTGCTCTCTTAAGGAATTTCTGCATTAAGAGAGTTATTTTTCACTCTAAGTTTAAGGCTTACATTTTGTTTCAGCACTCTAAGCCATTAGTACTGGGATGAATAATCTAGATAAGATAAAGCAATCTTGTTAATTAAAAGAATAGTATGGGAGATATAGAATCCAAAGAACTTGAGAAACATGGACATAAACTAAAGGGGGGGATGGTGGGGGAGGGGTGTGAAAGGTGGAGGGGAACGAAGAGGGGGAAATGGGACAACTAATGGCATAATCAATAAAATATATAAATAATAAAATAATAATAAAGATCAAGGGGGGATTATTTAAATTGTATCTATTCAGCTAAGGGAATAGGAACAGCTTTTGTCTTCTTTATAGAAACTTTAGCTCACAGCAAACTATTCAAATGTGAAATAAATTTACTAAATACCTTGGGTGCTTCAAGGATTAAAGATGAATTTATATCATGGAAAAAAGTTCCTCTTTGTTAACTTTTCATATTGTCTAAGAATTAGATTAGGAGCTTCTTTTCCCAAAGGTCTCAGTAAATGAGGGAGGCAGCAACTTGATCGATGCCCTTGGAGCAGAAGACAGCTTCTTCAGTCTTGCATCCAGACCTTCTGCAATCAGGGCATCCTCCAATTTTCAGCTTTCAGGACTTCTGGAAAACCAAAGGTACATTTGAAAACAGTCAGCTTGACCAAATCAATCTCACATCATCTGCCTAAGACACTTTTTCTAAATGGCACCAAATCACATTGGAGACAGCAACAAGCCACTAGGCCTAGCCAATGGCAGCTTCAGGCACTGTCCATCACTGGGAGTCACCACAAGAGCAAACCACACCACCCCAAAAATTCCCCAAAGGCTCTCCCTGGCTCTTTGAAAATGACCTACTGAAGAATGAAACAATGACAGCGGTTTTCCTGACACATGTTCTGCTGTATAAGTTGTCTGGCTTGTCTCCCATCTTACTATATATATCGTTTGTGAAATGAGCTGGCAAATGAAACTCAAATCATTAAAAGTTTTTATCATTTAAATAATTACTCATCATTGAATCATTCATTGACATATGCAATGCTGTATTTATTGGACTGCTACCACATACAAGACATTTTGCTTTGTGCTAAAGGTTGGTGGGACAAAGACTAGAAAGGCGTGGAGCTTCCTGGTTGCCTAGATAATAAGCTTGTGTGTTCAAAAAGCCACAACGTTTTACACCTCCAGATTACTCTACATGCAGTGATACTCATTATTCCAGATACCATTTTCGAAGCTGTTTTGTAGGTTGATTCTGAATACATTTTAATCAAGTAATTTCAGTTAGCTGCTTTTACTAGACTACTTAACTGTATGAAAAATATGCTTTTTTCATATTAAGTAATAAAGTTTACCACACATAGGTAAAATACAATTGAACATCTGCAAAAAAACAAATGCTATAAAGATTAGAAAGATGATATTATAATAGTAAGCATCTTTCAGTTTTATCTACAACTTATCTTCATTTTCTTCCATTTTATCATCTGTATGTACACCATGTACATGTACTATTGCATAATAAGAAATCAACTTATTTTTAACATTAGAAACAAGGAGAAAAAGTATTTATAGCCAGTTCTATTTTTGGAAAGAAGCTCCCTGTCACTAACAATTGGCCTGTTCTTCCATTTTTTAGTTAAAATTGTACTCATTCATACTTATAGTCATGTATACGTATGATTCTTCAAAAATTTACTAATTAAGAGTATTTTTTGAGATCTCACCATGAGATAAACGTCAAAGCCCACATTGCAAGTGTTTTGGACAGGGGAGCTGGATGGGTAAAGAGATGAACCAGGAATGTCTTTCTCTGCCTTTGCTTCAAGCAAGCAACTCTTGTGGGCATCAGTGGTATTGATTTCAAAAACAACGTGTGGGATTTATCACAAGAAGCTATTAATCCATGTTACGCTCAACTCTCTCAACTACCACAGTGATTCTCCTCACATATCTATTCATGATGTTGCCAAATGTCTCCCCTGACATTTAACCGGGCCTATTACCGAAATCATAAGACTCCTTTCTGTTGCAGCTGCCGTCAGCATCTTGGCTTGTCTCTCAGACCTGGGAAGGTTAATGACTGTGCCCCAGGCATCCGTGTGACTCACTGCAGCAGCTGATGCGGCAATGCATTCGGTGGTCCTTGAAACGTGCATTCTTTCCTAGGGTGCCTTTCTTCCTTGAGAAAGAGGTGCTGGCAGTTTGTCTGAAAACTGAGTGTAAACTAATGTGTATTGGGAGAATTACAGTTGAGATCTGTCAGTTTTTCCATCCCTGACTAACCTTGGACTAAATGAGAAACAAAAGCACATTTCATCATCTATCTCCAGGAGTCCCTGACTCTTCTCAATGGCCCACTGAGTTGTTGGATGCACTTCCTAACATAACCATTTCTATTTCCTTACTACCCTAAAAAAGCTTCCAGACTTTCTTTGTATTAGTTTCAGCAACCCCAAGTGATAAATAATGATAATGGAGCCTTGAGCAATGAATTGCATTTATGCATGGTACTGGTAATGGGGTATGCTTTCACTGGTATGTGGTTTTGTGTCTAGTTAATGTTGGAAAACCACCTTGCAGGTTTTCTGGAAGCTTCCACTCTGCAGAGGCAGTCCGCCCCCACCCATACAATGCTGTAGCAGCATGAGTGCTTTTGACTTGACATCCTGTGTGGCACATGGAGGGCAGGCGTTTTGTGAAGTTCACAATCCTAAGTGTCTTTGTGCTGCTGGGGACACAAGCGGAACCTGTGAGGACAGGCATTTTGTGGACTCTGTGCCCCTGAGGGCTCATATTTCATCTTGTCCCCATGCAGGGTGTTCCATTAGCCCAAGACCTTTGCAACAATTGTCAGCCTTTGAGGGTGAGAGAAACTTCCCGCTGTCCAGTAAAGGCACAGACAGACCGGTGGTCCTTCCCAGCAGGTGTCAGTACCAGAAGCGTGAAGAGGTCTCCTTGGGTGCGTGAGATGTGCTGCTGCACAGGCCTGTGGCGTTGCAGAGTGTGATGGGACTATGAGTGGTCTAGCCAAGCCTGTGCATCTTACAATCAATGTGCAAGGGGTTTGGCAGTGTTTTATAGAAAGAGAGTAAATATTTGCCTTTAGCTGGAAGGGTGAAGACATGGCGTTCAATCTGCAGCCCTCATTTAAAATAAACGGGGGCTCATTTCTGAGCCCCATGGCCTTGTGGTCAACTCAAGTCCTCTCCCTCTGGAGCACCACAGTGGCGAAGTCTCTCATGTTCCAGGACATATGCAGGTAGCCCTGACTGCATGTGGGATCTGATGGCATTAGCTGGTGGTGTAGAGCATGGTCTCTCTCAACCTTTTCCACATGCCAAAGAGGGCCGAAGAGTATGGTGATTACCAGAGGGAAAGGGGAGTGGAAGGATGTAGAAGAGTGTAAAGGGCAGATAAATGGTGATGGAAGGGACTTGACTTGGGGGGGTGAACACACAATACAATACACAGATGATGTATTATAGAATAGCACACTTGAGACCTATACAAATTCTATTCGCCAATATTACCCCAATAAATTCAATTACAAAAGAGTTATTGAGATTTCTGATTCCTCGGAGTGGGTGGGTGCTTTCTATCAAGTGTGCCTTTTAACCATCTCAATGCCCACCAGGAGGTAGGTGGGAAGAGCTTTACATCTGAGGTTCAGGAGAGTCTGGTCAGGGGTCTCGGGTCATGCAGGAAATAAGTATGTGGTTGGGTTCTTGCAACTCTGGGCCCATACACTATTCATTCTACCTATTTCAGAGATCACATCACAGGGGCTGCGACCACAGTGACACATGCCTGGGATGTCAGGATTGTCTTCATCTGGGCTGGCATGGCAGAAGAATCAGTGTTGTTTTGTGCCTGGGAGTAGGGAGGTCCTTCTCACTTTAAATCAGGGGTCTCAGTCCTGAAATTCCAGTTCCTGGAAGGTGGAAAGCCTCTTGAATTTGCTTTCATGGACAGAAGAGGGCATCCCAGGCTTCCTTCCTCTTCCTTGACTGGTCCAGAGCATCTTGTGTGGGAACCTTAGTGTTGAACCTTTTCTATTCGTTTCCCTTCAGTGCAGTTAAATGGTCACAGTTTAGCATTTATCGAGTGCTGTGGTTGGGCAATGTGTGCCATCATGTTTACAGACTTTCTTACTGTTTCTATCTGCCCTTCTATTTTTTTGGTGGTAGCCTCACCATCATTATTACTGCTAATAAAAGAGTAACACCAATACCCTATATACAAACAGCTTGCAGTCCACCCAATACTTTCCTGATTGCTCTCTCTGATGTAAAACACTTAATGATCCAAATAATCCTCCATGATGATTGGAAATTTTGGCCTAAAAAAAGGATCTCTAAATAAAAGCTAAACAGCACTTTAGGACTGGGAGCAAAACTCTTAAAAAGNTTCTTACTGTTTTTATCTGCCCTTCTATTTTTTTGGTGGTAGCCTCACCATCATTATTACTGCTAATAAAAGAGTAACACCAATACCCTATACACAAACAGCTTGCAGTCCACCCAATACTTTCCTGATTGCTCTCTCTGATGTAAAACACTTAATGATCCAAATAATCCTCCATGATGATTGGAAATTTTGGCCTAAAAAAAGGATCTCTAAATAAAAGCTAAACAGCACTTTAGGACTGGGAGCAAAACTCTTAAAAAGGTGACAGATTTTGATTGCTTGTGATTGATAAATAGGATTTATAGTGCTGAATTTTGGAAAACAGTATTTACCAAATTACCGTCTTTGCTTTAGAAAACTAGGCTTTCTTTTTCTTTTACACAAAACTGTTACAAAAGAACAGGTTCTGAAAGGAGAAAGAATCAGCAGATGAAGCACTTACAGCAGAGAGAAGCTTTTATAGCAAATGCTATTCTTGGAATTTGGTTGTTTTTCTTTGTGCGATAGTTCATTTTTTCTTTCTTCTTTTTGTACACAGCATTTTATTAAATGACATTTTGGTAAATTACTGGCTTTAAATGTAATTATAAATTGATGGAACTGAATTATAACCAGCCTAATATCATTATTGTGAGAGAAGCAGGTGAATGATGAACAAACAGAAATTATTGTGGCTAGTAACTGTGGCCTACATCAATTTTCAGTCCTGCCTTGGCTCTGAGCCTCTCTCCACCAAAGAGCTGGGTGTCTTGTGCATCTGTGTGAGCTCCCCAATTTCATCCACCATCTCTGTGAAGACCCCAGTGCTGAGGAAAGCAGAGCCTAGAGAGACACAAGCAAGCTGAAGTCTTCCCATCTTTTTGAAGGGGCCAGATTCTTGATCATGCTACTTACAGCTCTTTGTCAATTCATCAGGACATATGCAAATCCTAGAATGTGTTTTTTCTGCCTAGAAAGACTCAAGTTAGGAAGAAGCACAGCCACACATGGGGAAACAGTGCTATCAGTTGCTTCTACTACCTCCTCCTTACATGAAAATAGGACTGCCACCAGTTAGTTGGAGATGCCTGTGTGTGAATGAGAAAAAAAAACAATCTTCCTTGGCACCAGAACTGTGTCCCATGCTGGGCACATAACCTGAGCAGGTATAAGCAGCAGCCTTGAATGAGTCTGGTGGCTGCCATGACAGTGCCCGGAGCCATCTTCTGCAATGAAACAACTTCCTTCTCAGGTGCTGAGTGTGCTGCTCAAAGGCAGCCCCCAGAGCTCATCAGAGAGACCTGCCTTGTTCAAGGTCACACCCACTTCTGTGGGGACCTGGATTTCAGGGCTAAGGGGTGTTTTAACTTTGGGTAACTCTGAAAGCTGTTCCCAGCCTCAGGACTCAACATGGGTGGTCTGGGGTTTCCACGGGAGACTGCATCTCATCCCAGTTTCTTCTTCAGCCCAATCCTTCCAGTAGGTCATGACTGCAAGACGGCTTGCTAGTAAGCCTTCTGTGTGCTAATCTTTACCCAGAGCCAGCTTCTTGGGAACCCAGCTGGCAAAAACAATCTTACCTCAGAGCATTTCCCCAGCTCCAAGCTTGGTTGGAGTCTGCATCTCAGAAAATGTGGTCCTAATTTATTTTCTAAATGTAGTCTATGATGACCTGGCTGGTGTACCTCAGTGGATTGGATGCAGGCTGTGAACCAAATGGTCACTGGTTCAATTCCCAGTCAGGGTACATGCATGGGTTGTGGGCCATTTCCCCAGTGTGGGGCATGTGAGAGGCAACCATACATTGATGTTTCTCTCCCTCTCTTGCTCCTTCCCTATCTCTCTCTCTAAATATAAGTAAATAAAAACCTTTAATAAAAATAAATGTGGCCTATGATACTTGCAAAATGCTAGTCTCGTCCTGTCATCCCTTACTTAGAATCTTTAATGGGTTTGTCTTTGTTCTTAGGGACACACCACAACCTTTTTCATGTGGTCACTAAATAGGTTAAGAGTAAAACTTGCCATCCAAACTGAAATCATTTGAGCAGTACAAGAGAAAACAAAAAGTACTTTAACCTTTGTAATTTAAAAAATGTGTGTTTCCCAAATGATAGTTGATTTTATTACATTGGTGGGCCTCTAACATAATTCTATTAAAAAATTAAATTATATAAATATTCAAATAATTTTCATTAGAGAAAAAAATTATTTTCATATTATAATCTTAACATTAACATAATATTAGCAAAATTATTTTTATGGTAAGTATTAACAAACTTTATCAAAGATTTAGTGTATTTATCTCCAATATTAGGTCATTGATATTTTTCTGAGTAATGTTTTTAATACAGTTTTATTTTTTGTAATATTTTCAAAAGATAGCTGTAACATTCTCTCAACTTCTTTGAGTATGTTTATGAATTATGCACCATAATCAATTCAAAGTGAAATTCTGATTCACAGATTTTTATTTCAGTAGCTGTTTGCTTTTACCATGATATTTTGCTCCATCAAAATTGTTCACATCCTTACGCAAAACAAATAAGTTCAGTGTTCAATTTTTAGGTGTTTATGTTTAAGAACATAAACAATAATGTTTCACCTTTATCAGAATGAACTTCTAAAAGCTTTTCTTTGACTTTATGAATTGCACAAAACATTTAACATTTATTATAATTATCTGGTGTTGTATTTGAAGCATTTGACAACATTGGTATAAAACTACATCATTGAACTGTTCGCAAAATTTTCTTCTGTTAGGGAGCCAACCTATTAGAAATGTCTTCACTTATTTGTCTATGCACAAGAACACTTGAAATTGAAAATAGGCAAAAATTAATTTAGAAAAGAGCTCTATGACTGAAAGTCAAGGCACTCAGAGTGGAAAGTCACTTCACCTTCTGCAGCTGCTTGTGTTCAATTGGCACCTTCAGGCACCATCTCATTAAGACGGCTGACAGGCCCGCCACAAGCTTGTGTCTTTGATTTTTCTGTGGGCTCTGATGTGAACTTGTTCCTCGGGGGCATGGTGGATGGCCAACATGGGCACCTATTTTGTGTACACTGTTTATTGACCATCAACATTCTTGAAATATAGAAAATTTTCATTAAAATCGCACTTTCAATTTTAGCTCTTTGCTGTTGAATGTGTTTAATGAAGAAGTAAAATAAAATTAAAAAGTTGCATATTTTTGCAATAATTGCAATCTACTGGGAAGCTGTACATGAACATTCAGTTGCTCTGGGTCAGAGAGTGCTGTCTCTATTTCCTGCACCTGCTTTGAGATTCCCACATTCAGCATGAACCTGGCTGATGGTAGCATGGAGACAGGCTGCATCCTGCAGGCTTCAGCAAGCAAGTGGCAAAACTGGAGAGTAAATCAATAGGTGATAGGTGACAGAAGAAGCAGGTTTACACAATGGTCTCATGATAGCTTAAGAGAAGAAGGACTTAGCCACTTCTCACGCTCTGTGCAAGCATTTGTATCAACCAGTGCTCGCGTGCCGCCCTGGAAGGGAAGGCCATGCACATCAGACTGGAGCAAGCATGCTCACAGCTGGAACCACGGAGAAGAGCTCTGCACAACCATCCATTTCATTTTGGTGCAACTAGCAATAAAGATACTGTGCAAAAATTGAAAAAAAGGGAAACAAATACTAAGTCAAATGTCCACAGTCAGGACCTTCCTTTTGCAACTGGGACATAGGGTCACACTACCTCTCAGACCTTGCAGGTTCTGGCCTGTATTGACCTCTTCCACTTGATGACAGAAGCACTTGTCACCAATGTAGGTGACCATGTGACCCATGCCTGACTACACTCCTACATTTCATTCCTGTAGGCACATTGACCGGGATGGATTTGATTCGCCATTTTCTCTGTCCCTGACACATGAACAGTGCTAGAACATATCTGTTAAACAAATCAAAGGAGTTATTTTAGGCCCCAGCATCTGGAGTCACTTCCAGAAGCTCAAGTCTTCCAAGTTGAGGCCCCATTCCATGGCTGCTGTGTCCTGTGCAAGTTTCTGGCCTAGAGTTCAGGAGCAAGAAAAATGGCGAACACTTTACACTGGTGAGTGTCTGTGGTTTATTCTCCACTGTCAGATACAAGGAAAGACTTTAAAATGGAGATAAGTCTTACAAGTTATACCTTAGATATGATGAAATATGCTAGCAAATGAAAATTTAACTACATAAACATACATACATACTCACATATAGTTTGTCTATATTACATATTTATCTCCTGGCCCTTGCTGACTCCCTTAGACTGTGACCACTTACAGTCTCATTTCACCCTCAACACTAGTTTATGGGAGTAGGAGTGGAATTTGAGAAATAATTCTCACTTCCCAGAGGTGCTTTGCATGGTTGTCACCCAGGCAAGAACAGACTACCTTTGGGACTCCACATCTTTGGTTTTGGGGGCAAAGGGTCTTCCTTTATGTTGCATATGCAAGTTCACACATATAAAGAAGGGCATGCATATATGCTGAGTGGTAGCCAATGACTGGACTGTGATTAAGCCATTAATGTCCTCAATTCCAACCCTCCCCCCCTTAGTATCTGCAAACCACATTCCTCCTGTGTTAGGTGCTCCCTCTCGGGCTCTGTCCGAAGGACTCACACACTGGCATACTGCTGGTCCCAGTCTCCAGTTTTTTCCGTAACCTGATCTCTGTGGGTCACCTCCCAAGGTTCTGCAGCACCAGAAAAAGTATGATCTAATAAAGCCTTTGGTTTCTAGCCCTGGGAATGTTGACCGATCCTTCAGTTTCCACCTCTGCACCATCTCTGTGTCCTCTTCTGCCTTCTCAGCCCTCCACAACCCAATCAACTCCCTGCATTTGGGTGTCACTATTACAATGACTGGCAGGCTTTCGGTTTTCTTCACTGCACCCTGACTGATCCAGTATTCTTGAAAATAAATGTAAGAATAAGGATGAGACTCAACTGGGGAATATGGTTGAGGGAAGCTTTTTTCAATTGGTGATATTACTGCTGACAAAACTCAAGAACTATGGCAGAGATAAGAGCAGGTGTTTTGATTCAAAAGATGTGAAGACTTGAGCATATTTACAAAGTAAGAAAGTCAATTCTGTACTAGGAGAGAGGAGGCAAAAATAGTGAGAAAGAATATTGGTCACATCAAGTCCCAGAAGGATGAACTTGACTTAGAAAGAAGGGAACAATAAGGAAGAAGGGAATGAAAATGTGTTTGCAAGTCAGAAGCAAGAGAAGTCCTACCCATGTTCCTAAGAAATAGGAATTTAGGCTGTTTGAGAATGAGGCCATTAGATGGGGTTGGATTGATAAAGAAAGTACAGTATATGGCAGCTGATTGGGAAAATGGCGTAGAAACTCAGGATTTGGTAGATGAAAAGATGCAGAGAAGCACTGAGGTCAGGTGCTTCAGATGGCGTGATGTGTAGTGGAGCAAATGAGAGTGACAGAAAAGCTTTGGAGCTCCAAGTAACGTTTGTCAGGGGTGGATGACAAGGAGGACACCGAGGGAGGGCAGGGGTGTCACACATGTTTTTTTAAACCTGTTTCACATCAAAGGTCTCCCGCCCTTTCTCACAGCCATCTAAGTTATTGTCGTTTTGAGTTTCTCTGTCACCTCAGCAAGTGCGTGAGCAAGTCTCGAGGGGCATTTCCAGGGTAATTTTCTTCCTCACCAAGTTCAGCCCCCAATGACTTCCTCAGTTTCTCAGGATGTATTTCATGAGGCCCAAGGGACACAGGTGGCTTCACTTCACAGTGAAGGAAGGTCTCAAAGTAAAGGTAGTTTGGAAATGTGTGTATAAGTATACTCTTTTCCAAAATTAAATCCGGATACTTTTCTGACTTATAATTTTGTCAGGCTGTATTTTGAAACTCTCACCCTGCTGTCCCCTGCCCACCTCTGCCACTGCACTTTGCCATTTTACCTAAGTGAACCTATAAATGTAAGAAGGGAGTTCACTTTGACATGTAAGCAGATGAGTCAGAAGAAACAAAGAAATCAAACCACCTTTCTCATCTAAACCCTTCATTTAAGTTCCTTGAGGAGTATTCAGAACACTGACAACTGTTTAGACACTCAGGGCTCTTGGTCCTAGACCTGACTTCTCTCTCCTGGTTCACGCGGGTATCTAACAAGAAATGTTTACTCTTCATCACAGGAATTGAAAGTGGTGATGATACGATTAGAAGCATCCACTGGAGATAAATTTCTAGTTAGCAGTTCCTGTCATCTGGTTCACCCCATCTTTGGGGATCCAGAGCTTCAGCATGTGTCCAGTATCCTGCAGGGAAGGAGCCAGGAGCAGCTCCACTTATGACAGGTCTGTCACCAATCCCTGTGGGGCCCCCAGGACAACAGAGGCTGTTTCTGAAGAACCACAAACCTGCCACTCACACTGAGTCTTGGTTCCATTATTATTAGTCCCATGTGACTTGGTATAGCTCTGACTATATTTTATATTCTTTGCTCATTAGTCGTTCCACTTGAAGTTCCATGTAGAAAGGCAAGAGAAAGAACATGCATGATACAATATACTACAGTATCTAGGAGTGTGTGTGTGAGAGAGAGAGAAAGAGAAAGAGAGAGAGTGACAGCACTTGGAAGGAGACCTTGAAGGTATTGCAATGATGAGGGGTGTACATACCCCTTCTGACACTGCACCATGGGCACTCCCATCCTCCAGGGAGGTGAACGGCAGGCTCTTGGAGGCCTTCCTCTCAGAACCCTGCTGCTTTGTCCTCACTCTTCCTGAGGAGTACCTATGCCATCAAAACAAGCCATGGGTCCACCCTAGAATACAGGCTATGCTCTTATGTTGGAGTTTATCTTTCACCTCCAAGGTTCTGGCTCTGTGCCTCTTTAGAGACAAGTAGAAAACAATTTTTTTCTTTCTGTTTACAGCTGCTGACAAAACAGAGGGAGAGAGAGAGTGCATTGCCACAGACTGAAAGCAGAAGAGAGCCTGTCCCGACCCCTTTCCGAAGTCTTCCTGAGAACCCAGCTGCAAACTTGGGCAGGGGCACCTGAGCTCAGGGCCCCTCTGCCCCGATCTCTCTCCACAGCCATGGGGAAGGGAGTGGGAGGTTCTGCCAGTGTGGCTCTGGCCACCTGGTTTTCTGGACAAGCCTGTCCAAGGCCTCTGAGGAATCCTACCTGTCAGTTACTCAGTGGTCATTTAAAAGCCCTCTGAGGAGGATTGATTACTGAGGAAAGGGCACATTCTAAATCAAATCAAACCTTTTCAGAGACAATAGGTGTCTGAGCTTTGAGGGCATGGAGACTAATGCACAGGAAATAGGATCAATTTAAGCTCTCAACTGGGCCCTGCAATTGAGGGCGCTTGAAGTGCCCCTGTTTCAGGTTCACCAGCCATGGCCATGTCTGAAGGGCCCGGAACAGCTAATGGAACTTAATATCATGATGTCCAGGGAAATACGGGGGCTCCGGAGTCAGAGAAGGGCCTTAAACTCTGGCTCTGACGGCTGCGATTATGCCCTCTTGGGCAAGCGCCTCCTTTCTGATCCTCACTTTGTTTGCCATCCAGGACAACAATGCAAACACTGCTGTGAGAATAAACAGCAACGTTTATAAATAAATGTGCAGCCCCAGTACTGGTACCTGAGTCATGGTAGTGGACATTTTATAAATGTTGGTGCAGATCATATTAATTCAAATATGGCTATGTCAGCTTTAAATTTTTTTCCAAAATATTGAGTTTTAGAACTTGATTTTTGAGACTGGAAAGAAGAGAAACAGGTGAGAATCTACAGTCCAAACAACTGAAATAATAATGATGTAGTATAACATAATACTTATATATTTTGTATAAACTACATGTGACATAGTATAATAATATAATAACATGAACACTGTGGGCCAGAAGGCTAAGGAGGACCTCCCTCTGCCACTGGAGGGGGACATGGGACACAGCTGGGCCTCCCTGGGCCTCCAGTTTTCCCAGGAGCAGAGTAGGAGCCTTGATCTAGACCAGGGTGTCAAACTCATTTTCACCCAGGGCCACATCAGCCCCGCAGTTGCCTTCAAAGAGCTGAATGCAATTCCAACTCCTTAACAGTCAAGGCATAGTTACATTTATAAAGTTCTAAAATTAGTTTGTCCCTTTGAAGGCAACTGCGAGGCTGATGTGGCCCTGGGTGAAAATGAGTTTGACACCCTGGTCTAGACAGTGTGTTAGAATGGACATTGACTTAGAGCAGGTGATCTCAGCCAAGGCGGATCTTGCCACCAGTGGCATTTAGTGATTATCTGAAGACATTTTTGGTTGTCACAACTGGAAGATGCCTCTGTCATCCGGTGGACATAGACCAGAGGTGCTGATAAACATCCTTGAAGGCACAGAAAAGTCCCCATTACAGAAAATCATCCAACCCGAAATTTCAATACTACCAAGGCTTGTTAAGTATAGGAAATAAAAGGAGACAGAGAAAGAGAGAGAGAGAGAGAGAGAGAGAGAGAAGAAAACTCATTCCAAGGATAAGCATATGTCAGAAGTTTTGGAAATTATTCTTGACTTGGGGAAAATATCAAAAAGATAATACTTTTGTGTGTATTTTAAATAAATATTTTAATATGCTTTTAAGGAGAGAGCATTATGATATCTGAACATACACGGAGATGCTAACGTTTCATCAAATATATCTGCTTCAAAAATAGCATCTTGTTCTTCAAAAGAAGAAATAGTTTTGCAATTTTGTATTTAGTTTTAAGGGTCTTTTCCATTTAATCCATCTGGCTTTAATCTAGATTTATTTGCCCACTTAACCATAATAAATGAAATTAAAAAATATTTAGTATAATGTATTCCCTTTCTCCCTCCCCTCCTTCTTGTCTTTATATCACTGTGTAACCAGATTTGGTAAAAATTAAGCTTCATTGAGATGAAAGGGTGCATACCTGTTGGCAGAATTACCCACAGGTGCTACGTGAAAACCATCGACCTCGAGAAATATGAAGCACAGCTGTTGTTTGGGTTAGACACTTTTTCTGTGAATAAAGTAAATACCTTCTTCTTAAGATTGCTTAGGTTTAATAAGTGAAAATGCCCTGGTCCCTCATTTTTACTGCATTTTAGCAGATCCCATGTTTGTGACATAGAGGTCAGCTAAAAACAGCAGGCAGCCACACCAGCAACCAACTCTGCACACAGGCAACTAGTCAGAGCAATGTCAATGGCAGGATGAACGCCTCTCTCTCTCTCTCTCCCTCTCTCCCTCTCTCCCTCTCTCCCTTTCTGTCTTTCTCTTTCTCCTCACTTGGATCTAGTTTTGTCACATTTGTGGAAATAGGAATAGATATGGGCTAAAATCCAAGGAGGCAGATACCAGTTTTGGATTCTGCATCTGGCGCCCCTCGCACAGAGCATCTGGACTAACCTGGACCCTGGGCTGTCCTTAGAATTTACCTTAATCTCAGATGAATCCATGAGAAGCTGACCTTTTCTTTATTCCAGGGAATATCAAAGTCCCAGTCATTCTTCCTAGACCTTTCTACATTCATTTCTTATTCAATCACTCCATCAATATTTATGGCGCACCTACCCTGTGTCAGGTGTTGCATTAGGTTTTCCACCCTAAATTATTACATCCTTACCTATGTGGTCTAGATAATTCATTTAACCCTCCCATGTTCCAATTTTCCTCATCTAAAAGGAGACAAATAATATGGGAAAGTGCTCTTGACTTAATGTGTGTGCCCCACCCACTGTGTACCCTATGTCTTTGGGTAAAAGTGGTGTTTCAGGGACCTCTTCCAGGCTTAACCTGAGGGTCTGGGACAGTGTGTTCTTGATAGATGAGTCCACTCTATGGGCTGTTGTCCTGGGCCATTTTCACTTGTTTTGGCCTCCCAGTGGGTTCAAGTACGTGGGATATGTCTCCCTGAGCATATTATGGTCTCGTGGTCCCAACTGCCACCATGTATTTTACATAATCATCCTAGAGTTTAATGAAAAACTTCTTTACATTCTAAAAATAGTCTATCCCTTTGCTTATTTTTATACCCATAACATGGCTGCCAACTTTTTGCTTGGAGTGAAATATGCGTTAAAACTGATACACCAGAATGGTATTAATTACAGTGCCCTGAATAGTAAAACAGAAGCTGCATCACAAAAATTACTAGTTAACCACACACAAATAGTGCTTGATGTCAGCTTTTTATAGCCGACGTTGGGACTAGGTTGGGCCCAATTTGTGTGGAACAGTGACAGTGTTCAGAGCTGCTGTATCCCCCAAGAACCAGGAATGCGACTTGATAAAAAGACTCAAAGAGCCAGGACGGTAAATGCAGCTCCTGGGATGGGAGGTCAGGTTTTTGTTCTCCCTGGATACTTGGTCCTTATCTGTTTGTGGAGGATCAAAGACAAAGCACAGCTTTTGAATGCCACTGGGAGGAGTCATTTGTTGAAACACTCAGAGTGCATTGTGTATTTTATACTACTGGTAACTAGCTGCTGCTTCTTGATTCTGTCTGTAGATTCTATCTGCAGAATTAGTTGTAACAATAGCTATGGTGCAATTAAGTGAAGTTTTCCCAGTGATTTTCCCAGTGATCAAGGCTTTTGACCATATTTTTCTCAAGAAAAGTTTCTGTGTAAAGAAAGTAAATTTGATCCTGGAGAAAAATAATGATTTCTTGGCAGAGACAAAGGAAATACCAAAGATGACATTGTAATGTAATAAAAACTATTTGAACCAAATCAGAGTTGCCTCTGTAACTTAGGAAACTTCAGTTCAAACATGAAAACTGTTCCTATAATCTAAGAGGTATGTAAAATTTGCTTTCTTGGTAAAATGAATGAATGAACAGAGTTCCATGAGCTGTTTGTTCAAATAATGTGAGTCTAATTCCTCCATCTCTCTTTAAAATACCCTGGTTGGTTTGATGAGCACACTACATTAAATATTAACAGAAAATGCTTAAGAGATTTCCATCAATTGCTAATGAAGATACTATTTATAATGTTTTTCCTGATAGTAGCTTTGCCTTTTATACGTTCTTGGTTTTATTAAGCATCCCCAAATTTCTAAGCCCGTCTATCCCACTCCGAGGAGGAAGGACCCTGCTCTCATACAAAACTGTGCAATCACCAATGGATGAGTTAAATCAATGGGCTCGCTAGTAGGATTGTGAGGAGTATATGGCCTTGGTAATCATGGGTCCACGTTCAAGATCAAGCAGCTTGGGAAGCTGAAATGCCTGCTTAACTAACAGATTGTATTTTTGTGAAATAAGAAAGGAAGTCATAGTCTCCAAAGAAGAGTGCTTTTTACTCACAAGGTGTTTCCCTCTCAGGGCCACAGGTCTATTATCTTTTTTTCTGGCACTTTCTACATCCATGTGAACAATTTTCGTCTTTATTTGTTGAAACTTAATAGCAATTTGAGGTAGCTATGAAAGGGGTCTGCCTTTTGTAAAGAAAATAGGTTAAATGAAGAGAAAATAATCATGTCTTCTCTTCGTAGCTAAGAGCAGATCTCTCCTAACCTGGGGCTAAGGGACATCCTTGACTTCAGGACCAATCAGAGGAGTTTGACGAGACTTGATACTGATTCTGCTCTGATTCCCAATCTGGGATCTGGAAATTTGACTCCTATGTCTTCCCCTGTTATCATCATTTTCCGTGGGTTCTGGCTGAGTGTCTCTGAACCATGGATTCTGATCTTTGAAAATGCTCTTCAAGAACTGGGCGGGGGGGTCTGCAAAGTTCTGCTACTGAGCACTAGGCCCTGTTCAATGTTTTCAGCCTTCCTGCATACGTTCTGACACCATGAGATTATCCAGGCAGTCCTGGCAGAAATCTCACACCCCTGGCACCTTCCTTCACTGATGGGGGACCCATGAGGTGGGTCGATGCCAGTGCTTTTACAAGGGTGGTCCCAGCATTGCCTGAGTCAGAATCATGTGGGATATCTATTCGAATTTAGATATTCTTGGCCCTCCAGTGGTCTCCCTGAATCAGAATCTCTGGAGATGCAATCCAAAATTTAGTATTTAAACAAGCTGTTCGGCACATCAAGATTAGAATGCATACCAGAGCAGAAGCCAGGGATTATATATAGAAAGTTATATCTGAGAACAGGACCCACAAGAAAGAGGTCCTGTGGACATTGACTTGCCCTTAACCAGAGAATCTCAAGGGAATAAAATAAGTGTTCTCTTGAGATTCAAGACATAATAATAATAATAATGAAAATAGCAGTACATCATAAACAATGTATTTGCACAGAAATACGTGTGGATACGTTGGAGATAATTCCCATAGCCACATTGAGTGTCTGTCTGAAAAGAGCCCTCAGAATGTTGGTGCCATTGAAATTCACATCTCTGCACATGCTTTCAAATAAAAAGCACAATTCCACAAGAGAGCACACGATACTACTTGTAATGCACACCTGTAGTGTAATTAGAAGACAAGAATGCTATAAACTTCAAATAAATAGCCAAATTCAGGAGATCAACTCTTGAGCCCCTCCCAAAGCAGTTGGGTAAGATGGCGTAGAAAAGTGGAGAGGAAAGCCCACCAGAATTGCTACATTCAACTGTTCTGTTCTCGCTGCTCTGGAAACAACAACACACATTTTATAATAATTGAGAGAAAATAGGAAAACTTTAGAAAACAAAGAAAAAACCATGTGAGAACTATAAAAAACCCAAAAATGTCAAATATATACTTCAGATCCCTGAGAGCATCTGTCCTAAAACTAAAAAAAGGGCGTCAACCCACAGATTTAAGAATTTGCACCCCCCACACAAATAAAACACAAAGCAAAATAAATAAAATAAACAAACATCTAAACATATCCCAACCAAAAAAAAAAAAAGATCCGAGAGGCAGCCAGACGGGAACAATAGAGGGCATTGCTAGCTTCAAAGGAGCCGCTGTGAAACTGAAAGCGACTTCTAGCAGGAATGGTTGAAAGCAGAAGCCAACGGAATGGAATCACATCCGTACCTTCAAAGTCCTGAAAGAAAAATACAGCTAACCTAGAACTGTCTACCAAGTGATCACGCCTTTCAAAAGTGTGGCAAAAGAAACCGGTGTTCAGTTAAGCAAAATGAAGAGAGATAATAGGTCAGCAGCAGATAATAAATAATGAGCAGAACTTCACTAAAAGCGATTCCAAAGGGCGCGTTCTTCATGGACAATGATACGCGTCACAGATGAAAGCTTGGAGGAAAGAAACACAGGACAAGGAAAGGGCGATCCAGATGAGTAGGTATGAATTAATATCGATGGTACAGAGCCCTCACAGTAATTTCTGATAGATTTAAAATGTGTGTGTGATTGAATTTTAACACATGACAAGAATAACTCAATGTTAGGGGAGTGAGTGGTGCTCTAAACACTTAGCATTATCAAGAAACAGTAAAAACAATAATTCGAATTAAATTGTATGCCAGGCATGCATATTTTAACCTTTGGCTTAATAGTAAAAGGATAATTTAAAAATATGGAAAGACAGACAATAGAAGAAACCATAATAAGCTATTAGGTTATTCAAAATAAGATTAGAAAGGCAAGGGAAATAACTTGCCTACAATTTACCTTCCAGTAACGCCATGCTGCCTGACAACAGTGTATGTCCATTTCTCCTGCAGTCTGGGCTGATGTGCGTGTCGTTCACTGCTACAAATGTTGTAGACTCAGCAGCACAATATGGTTGTGTTAGTTAAAATAGTCAGTTACCTTTTGAGAGGTGTATCTGATGAATAAGAAACAAATCCTTTATATTTACCAATGTAATTGCCATTGTTGGTATCCCCCATGCCTTTGTGTGGGTCCAGGACTCCATCTGGCATCATTTGTCCTTTGCTCAAAGAGCATCTGCAACTTTTCTTGCAGTGTGAGTTTTCTGACTATCAATTTTTTCAGTTTTTGTTCATCTAAAAAAAACTTAATGAAAGATATTTTTAGGGAGTAAGAAGTTCTAAGTCAACAATTGTTTTAAGTACTTTAAAGACGTTTCTGTCCTGTGTTTTTAGATTATATTGTTTCTGGTAGGAAATCTACCACTGTCTTTATTTTGTTGTTCCCTGTCTGGATGTAAACTGCCTTTTCTTTCCATCTACTTTTACAATTTTAATTTTGAGTGTTTGGGTTTGCAGTTTTCATCAGATTTGGAGAGATTTTGGTCATTAGTACTTTGACTGTTTTTTTCTGTTCCCCCCACCCCTACCTTCCCTCTTACTTGGAAACCAGTTAGATATTTGGCTTTTTAAAGTTGTCCCACTGTTTATTTTTTTAAACTTCTCCATTTCTCTTTGGGTTTCACTTTTTAAATTTTTTTTTATATCTTAGATTCTTTGTTTATTCTTTCTGCAATGTCTAATCTTTTATTAATACTACCCATGTATTTTTTAATATAATGCACTGTCTTCTCATCTTAGAAGTTTGATTTGGTGTTTTTTTTATAACTTCCATGTCTCCACTGAACATGCTCAAAATTCCTGCAGGTTCCTGAATATGTGGTCTCGAGTCACACAACTATTTTGACTATATCTGTGTCTGCTAATTCTATTATCTGAGCCATTTTTAAAAGATTTTATTCTTTTATTTTTTAGAGAGAGAGGAAGGAAAGGAGAGAGGAAGAGAAACATCAGTGTGTGGTTGCCCCCCACAGGCTCCCAATTAGGGACCTGGCCGGTAACCCAAGCATGTACCCTGACTGGGAATCAAACCAGTGACTCTTTGGTTCACAGGCCTATGCTCAATCCACTGAGCTACACCAGCCAGGGCCATCTGAGCCATTGTTCATGGACTGACTTTTTGTTATGATTTGTATTTTCTTATTTTTTTGCAGTGGTGTTTTTTTATGTGAAAGTTATGGGTACTGGATATTTTAGTGTCTCCATAACCACTCTTGAGTTGTGTTCTTGGAGGCAGTACAGGTAGCCAGAGAGAGTGAGGTCCCTTTGGAACTTGCTTTTAAACCTACCTGGGTGGGATCAGAAAAGCACTGGTCTAGGGTTAATTTACCCCAGGTCTTGGCCATGAGCCTTCTTTGTCCTCTAATGGGTGTTCTGTGAACTATGAGATTTTCAACTGTGGTTGGTGAGAACAGGTGCTGTGTCTGGCCTGTGGGAGGCCTGGGTTCTATTACCCCTAATTCTATTGGATAATTTACCACTTCTTTCTGGACATGTGTAATCACTATTCAGATGATTGGCCAGATGCTCTGCAGATCGCTGCTTTCTCTCTTCTTTAGTGTGAACTCTGCCCTGTGAGCTCCCAAAGTCCTGGAGCTCAAAAGTCTCCCTTCAGCTCAGACTCTGCCTGTGTCCCCGCCTAGTGCTGTGGCCTCTGTGCCTCATCTGGACATTAAGCTGAGCTATCACAGGGCTCACAACCCTTGCTTTCTGTCTCTCAGGCATCTCTGCCCTTTGTTGCCTTATGTCCAGTGTTTTCAAAACCGTTGTTTAATATATTCTTTCAATCTTTTTTCTCCTCAGGCTAGAGAGTGAGTCCAGTCCCTCTTATTCCATCTAGACTGGACGCAGAAACCTCTCCATGAACAAACTGAAGATAAATAAAAAACCAGGGGAAGTGTTTGCAATATGTCACTATATCAAGGGAATAGGGTTAGCGTTATTCTTGCTGAAAGAGTTTTAAAATTCATGAATACGTGTTTAGATACAAAAAGATGCAATGTTTATAAATGGTGTTTTTGGAGGAGTTGTAGTCTAAATGGCCAAAGGGCAAAGAGAAAAATGCTTCACCTCAGTGTTTATGAAGTAAATAAAATTTAAACATCAGTGAATTCCTGTTTTAGTCTGTCTTACTCTAGCTTGACAGTGGGAATGGTGATACCCATTGCTGATAAACATGCGAAAAAAAAGGTCATCCTATACAGTGCTCAAGAATGTCTAACTTGTCCCACTTAGAAGGTATACATATAAGAAGCCTGTCCATAAAGTATCCAACCAAGTACTATGAAATACAGAGACATGTACTGAAGAAGCTACACAACACAAGAAACCTGTACATAGAACAATGAAACCTCAGTCCCCTTCAAAGTAGGCACCTCGGGACCTCACGCAGTTTTCCCAATCACCATCAGCTGACCCATCGTGGTTTTTTGAATCTCATTGATGGTCTGAAATCTCTTCCCTTTCAAAGGTGATTGTAGTTTTGGAAAAAGCCAGAAGTCACAGGGCATCCAGTCTCAGCTGTAGAGGGGCTGAGTCACCTGGGTGGTTTGATGTTTCACCAGAAAACTCTGCGTGAGACTGATGCAGGAGTGCGTGTGTTGTTGTGATGGTGCTTCCAATCACCAGCTGCCCATAGCTGTGGCCTTTTGAATCATCTCAACAGTTTCTGTGGAGAAAAGTTTAAGCTTAATACAAAATTTGATGCAAGCTTATTGCTGTATTTGTTCAGTTACTTTGAAAGTGATGGTGATATAGCACACATGCTCACTCAACAACATCGTCTACAACCACTGACTAGTACAGTGAAGTCATCCTTGTTCACATACGTGCATACCAGTCCACTCTCCTTGGCTGCCAGGTTACATCAATGTTATGAAAGCCATTCTCATTATATTACAATGGCTGGACATTTTCTGGAGAGACCTCAAAATGTTATTTTCCATTGGTTTAATTAATTTCATTAGAATTTTCCTATAAAAATATAAGTTCACATTACAAAGATGCACATTAAAATTTGTTTATAAAACTCATTATTAAATAAACATATCTTCTTCAAAAGTAACACATTCAATAAATAAGTTGTGGTGTATCTATAAAATAAGATACTGGGCTTCTACTGAAAATAAAGATACTGTCTATTTTTGCATGTTAGTTCAGTTCATTCATTAGATTCCACACATGAGTGAAATCGTATGCTGTTTGTCTTTCTCTGACTGGCTTATTCTACTTAGCATAACTTTCTCCAGGACCATCCATACTGCCACAAAGGGTAAAATTTTCTTGTTATTTTTTGTGACCTGGTAATATTCCATTGTGTAAATGCCTCATAGTTGTTTTATCTACTTATGTATCAGATAAATGGACACTTGGGCTGCTTCTATATCTAGGCGATTGTAAATATATTGCAAGGGGTGCTCATGTTCTTTCAAATTAGTGTTTTGGGTTCCTTCAAATGTGTTCCCAGAAGTGTGGTTGCTGGATCAAAAGGAAGATCCGTTTTTAATTTTTGAGGTACCTCCATAGTGCTTTCCATGGTGGCCGCGCCAGTCTGCGTTCCCACCGACGGTGCAGAGGGTTCCTTTCTCTGTCCCCTCGTTAGCACTTGTTGTTGATGGCGGCCATTCTGACAGCGTGAGATGGCTCCTCACTGTGGTTTTAATTTGCATTTCTCTGAGGACTAGTGATGCTGAGCATCTTTTCATATGTCTATAGGTCCTCTGTATGTCTTCCTTGGAAAAGTGTCTATTTAGGTCCTTTGCCCCTTTTTAACTGTTTTTTTTTGTTGTTTTTTTGAAAAAAAATAATGATGCCTATTTGCATATATTTCTGACATGGGACTATTTTGTTAGATAATAATGGGTAAGAAAACAACAGGCAAACAAGGTTATGGTGTAATCCCATTTATAAATACTTTTGAATGTGTGTGTGCCACTCTGTGTCACTGTGGACAAAAGTGTATTTGAGTATACTGTGTTCATATGTGTGAGTACATATGCATATCTAAGTGGGTATGTCTGTGTGCATATGTGTGTATGTGGGAATTTACTGCATGCCTGTTGTGTATGTCAGTGATTTTCAACCAGTGTGCCACAGGAAATGTTTATGTAATACCTGACTATTTAATCAGGGGCACTGACCTCTTTCCCTTAGATTATTAAATAAAAGATTATTAAATAAAATAAATGACAACAACCAACACAACAATCATCTGGTGTGAGTGCCATGTCTTGAACCATAAATATATAGGTCATAAAATAGAGTTGCATCTTATTGATCACGTGGTCTAATAAGGTTGCATCTGACTGGTTAATTATTGGTAGCAGACATTCTTATGTACAAGTATAGGCACCTAATTGTTTTAAAAAGGCATTTTGGAAAAAATAGCTTAGTAGTAGTAGTAGTAGTAGTAGTAAATCAATTAAAACTATACCTATTTTTTGGCCCTGGCTGGTGTAGCTCAGTGGATTGAGCATGGGCCTGCGAACCACACGATTGCGGTTCAATTCCCAGTCAGGGCACATGCCTGGGTTGCAGGCCAGTTCCCAGCAGGGGACTCATGAGAAGCAACCATACATTGATATTTCTCTCCTTCTCTCTTTCCCTTCCCCTCTAAAGATAAATAAATAAAATCTTTAAAAAAAACTATACCTATTTTTTGTCAGATCAGCAAAATATACAGAGTCTAGCAAAAGCAATGCCTGCTTGAGTGTGGTTGGTAGTGTAATAACATGGGTGTAATAACTTATAGCTTTAATTTGAACATTTCTTCTAAAACATCATACCATGGGCTTGCATGTGATATTGTTGTTACAGAATTGCATGATTATGATTTTATAATTAGAAAATGGGTGTCTTTTGGGCCAGACTCCTGTATATTTTTTGATGTGCCACAGAATTTTAGTGATTAGTTTATGTGTGCCCTGAGATGAAAAAATTTTGAAAACTCTTTGCGTATGTGAATGGGAGAGTGTATGTAGGTCAGTGTGTGTGAGTTTTATTTCCTTTATGCTCCGTCTATATTTTTAAATGTTTTTATAATGAGCATGTACTTCTAATCAGAGATAACCATAACGTCCTTCCTCAGGGAGAAATGCTGTTGATAAACACAGAACATGGAACTCTTAAGGAGACTTCAACTTTGTTATTTAGTGGAAATGCAACCTTGGAGAGTGATGGTGTAGTCTTGAGACCTAATTATGAAAACGGGGAGTTGTCAGGAATCAGGATGTGAGATGCAGATGATCAAAGTCACTGCAGAAACTTGGAGAGAAAGCAAAGCCTGTGATGGAGGAAGAAGTCTCGGAGGAAGCAAACAGCCTAATCAGAGTGCCTGCCTCCCACCAGTCTGAGAACAATCTAGTAGAACGTATTTGGATTTTAGACTCACATGGGTCTAATTCAATTCCCTTCCTCACTATAGCTCATGTGGGCCATGTGTCTCTGGGTCTGGGTCTCCAGATATGCACATGACAATATGTGTCAGGCACGCAGCATGGCACCTGACCTGGAGAAAGTCCTCAGTACTTAGACACCATCATGACTAGAGATGGTGTAACACCAGAGGAAGTGATCAAGGCATCAGCAGACTCATCGGATCCAGGTTTCAGTCGGCAGGGCCTGCTGACCTGCAAATTGTAATTTCTGGGGGTGATGGTACAAGAATGTGCTCCAGTTGGAAAAATGAGGGCATGGAATCTATATGGCCTTTCCCAGAGGTTCTGATTTGCTTTCCCTCAAAGATGTCAGAATTCCTGGCATTGGAGGACAGAATCTGCATGACACATGACCCTTTCCCTCCCAGATTTCTACAACACCCTGAGGCAGGGCTCAGCCTGTTTCTGGATTTTGCATTCAAAGAGGATTTCCTAACGTCCACTCCATCTCCCCCTTTTCCTGGCCCACTTAGCCATCCTTTCTGTTCGTATTGAAAGGGTTCTCGGTAATTTCTCACACATTTATTTTTCTCCTTGCCACTATCCGGATAGTCTAGTAAGTCAATAAATCAATAGTCAACTAATTCTTTCACCAGTGGTTGCTCCTGATATGTATAGAGAGACTTATCCTGATGAATGGGTAGGGGAGGGAATGGGAGACTCTTTCAGGTTGTGAGTATTATGTTTTTACCTGTATTGTATTCTTATCATGATTGCCTGCATGCATTGACCAGAACATGTGTTGCTAGGGCCCTCTCTAACTCTCTTTGTTATTGTCCCTCAATTTGGTGCACAGGAGGCAACCTGTACATGACACAAAGAGCAAAGCAGATCCGTGCTTCAGAATGCAAACGTAAGCTGTTTAAGGACCCTCTAAAGGACAGTTATTTAGTGCATCTTGGCACTGTTTCTGTTCAGCAAAACTCATTGATCTTGTGAAACTGGCACCTCATGGTGGAAGGCTGGGCTCAGCTCCCTTACGTTCTGAGAGATTGGCACAGGGGCACATCTCCACGGGCTGTAACACCGGGCATGCAGAGCAGGAGTGAGCACTTGGGAGTACTTGGCACTTGCGGTCAGCTTTCTGCTTCTCAGCAGCACCATCCTGAGCCATGGAAGGAATTGTTCCCCATATACACTCTCTCGTTAATTCCTCTCGGTATCCCCAGGAGGAGTGTGGGTGGCAAATGCTGTTACCCCATTGCTCCAGATGGGAGACATGGCGGCACTCACTTGACATCTTTTATGTGTGTCAGGGTCACAGCGCTCTTTAGGGTTACTTTTGGGGAGAGCACCTGAGACATGCCCGTGCTTCTACTGTGCCATGCAGTGGATCTCTCACTCTGCTGTCACTTGTCCCTTGGAAACATAAATGAGAAATTTGCAGCCCATATCCTCCATTACAAGCCTATCCTTTTAAAATCAGTGCAAAGTGAGAGGCAGCCCCTCCCCAACAGCAGAAAGCATGTTCTCAGTCACACAGAGATTTGTTTTCCAAAGACACCGTGAAGGGAATCTATAGAGATAGAGAGATCAGTGTAAAACATGGTCGATAACTAGCTACCACAAACCCTTTCAATACTTAACTTTGGGGAGAGCAGCTACTCACGTTCAGAACTGCGCCTGCCCTTGGAACTTTGATGAAAACATTTCATTTCTTCTCTTGTGAGTAACTTCTACCGGGCATCTGCTGCAAAGTTTTCTTTCTCCGTTCCATCATCCTTGGGAGCAATATATGTAATGAGATTATATTAATGCCTTTATCGGATGAAGAAACCTTTTTTTAAAGCCAGAAACAACATGGTTAACAAACAACTAGAGGACAGATAAAAGATGTTTTTTATATATTCTTCACGTGATAATTTATTTTCTTTAATTGGTAAATAGATTACAGCAGGTGATGATTCATTGACTATAAGATCATTTCAGGCAGGAAGTAAAACAAGGCTCAGAGATGATGAGATTGTACTTCACTGACTCTATAGTGAAAGAAGATAATGGAAAATTCTTACTCGTGCACTCTCCCCATGAAGATCCTCTGATTCGGGATGAACAGGCTGCCAAAAATGTGCTAGGTGAGGGAGCTTCCCAGTCTGGGGTGAGGTGGGCCCCCCAGGGAATAATATCTTTTCTGTCTTCAACACAGCAATGAGCACAGAGAGGGTGTCAACTGCCACTGGCAAGAGAACAAAGAGAGGAGGAGCCCCTCGGTTGGTGGGTGTGGGGGCCACTTCCCACGTGAGTCCCCCAGTTGCCACCGGTGAGAGTGAATGTGGCCGAGACAGGACGTGATCTGCTTGGGGAGGAGAGGTGAGCTGTGGCCAGATTCTCAGGGGAGAAAAAGGCCCAGAGTGCCCTCCTCCATAGCCTTTTATTGGGTTGTAATACACAGGAATGCAGGGCAGCAAGGATCAAACAGTAGATAACATTTCCAAGGTATCTGAGGGCTTACTATGAGTCTGTCAGGAACAGAGTTTTAGGGTTTCCTGCTCGAACCCTTAACATATGAATGAAAGCACTCTTAGCAGAGCAAATTTCACAGGTATATCAGGAAGTCTTTGTGATGCCAGATTTTTCCCCAGGACAGGCTCTAGCAAGGCAAGGAGCTGCACCTCTCCCCAACAGGTATTCAGGCTTAAGGGGGTTAGAACCAGGAAGCATTTCTCCCAGAGAACGTGGGGACTCGGGCTACCTCAAAGCCGGGCCTGGGGGGGGGGCAGGGGGCAAGAATCCATTGCTCTTTCTTTGTTGAAGCCCCCCAAGTCCTTCCATAAAGGCCTCCCAAGTGATCGAGTCTGGCTTAGATTGCCCCCCACTGTGAGGGGTCTTACTTGTCATTGACTTCCTACCAAGCTTTGGGGGCCGGGAGAGGAAACTGAGGCAGTGTTTGCTACCAGAGACAAGCTTTGTCTCCTGCGGCTCGCATTCCAAAGGTTGCCCCTTTCCCTTAGCCACAAGGGGTAGAGATACAATTCCGAAAACCAGGCAGAGTGGTCCACAACAGGCAGGCCCTCTACTTGGCCCCAGTGATCACTTTCCTAAGTCCCATGCAAAGGAGAGATGATCAGGAAGGACAGGCCAGATGGCCACACCGCGGGTGTTGGGACAAGTTACGGGAGAAGGAACTGAAGGGAGGAATACGGGGCTTTTCTCCAGGAAACTCCCACGGACATTTTGCCTGAATAGGAGGTGTGGCGAGGAGAAAGGTCCATCAGAAGAAGAGAACAAGCTCTTTCCAGGGCCCTTGAGTGGTGCCATGAGTGCTGCTGATGGCCAGGGTCGGGGAGAGGAAGGCAGGGGACGTCCCACGCACAGGAGCTCCATCCTAACCCACAGCAGGTTGCACACCAGCTGTTGCCACCAGCATTCTGACGGAGGACGCAGGGCAAGATTTGCAAATGCTCTTTGGGGATTCCTTGTGTCGAGGGTGGGTGGTGAACCCAAGGCTATTGTAAATGGAAGGATCGGGAGGCCTGTGGCAGGGCTGATCACACCACAGAATCCAGGAGACTCTCTTGGGTAGACCGTGTGGGCCAGGGAGTGACTCAGAAAGACAGAAACTGACCTTCACTGCCTGGCTGGAGGATTTTGCCTCCCAGCCAAGTTCTTTTCTATGGAGCCTGGTGACCGTGGGCAGGTGGTTTAAATCCTCTGTGAGTCAGGTTTCCCACCTATGAAATGGTTCCAAATATAATAATGACAGTGACCTCATAGCTTGTTATAAAGTGCAATAACGTGTGAACGTGCTAAGAACAGGGCCTGGCTTACCTAAGCACTGTGAAGCTCTTTGCTGTTATAATTGTTATTATAATTATTACCTAGTTATTATGAACATGCACCCTGCAGTTCCAGCTTTGCTAGCCCTCCCTGTGTGACCTTGGCCAAGGAAACCACTCTGTGCTCTGTCTCCTGTAAAATGGCACTGTGATACCTACTCGGAGATAATATGACTGTGGATGGCCGGCTTCCCCTGCCTGCCCCCTGAGCTGAGACTGCGGAGAGGCAGAGTAAACATGCCAGTTGACTCTGTTTAGGACTTTCACTCTTGCCCTTTTCAAGTCCAGAGCACCAGACCCGTGAGGCCGGCGTAGATGGGGAAACGAGGCAGCTGTTACAAGGCACTGCCTAGTCGTGCAGACACAGAGCACCAGCAGCAGCAGCAGCAGCAGGAGGCCCAGGGGCTCAGGTGCTTCTTCCGCACACAGGAGCTTCACGTTTCTCCTCTGACATTGCTCATTACCTGCCCTAAGTGTGGGGTATCTCATAGGAGCAACCTGGCCATAAGTCCTGTTAATAGGACTTTGGGGCGTGGAAAACACAAAGGTCAGCTCTGCCTCATACTTTTACGTCCATTCAGTGATGTTTGTATCTTCCCTGCTACGCTCAATCTTACGCTTAAATGAATGTCTTCTCCCCTTTTGATCTCTCTGCTCAAGGTCTACTGACTTAAGCAGTTTGCTCCTAGTTCATCATTTTCTTTAATTTCTGCTTGCTAACCCTGATATTATTTCCCTCTTTCTTGTAGATTACCCCACTGATCAGCGCTTCCCACCTCACTGCAGTAGGTGAGGCACATAAAGAGGAATCAATATGCAGTCATTAGTTATTATTATTTAAACTGAAAGCAGTTATGGCAGACCAAAAAGTTTTTGAAACAGCCAAGAAGACTCAACAAACTAAAGTTCATTAAGAGGTATCTTGCATCCTATTGGGCTCCATGTTGTGCAGTAGAAAAGGGAATTACAATCAAAGATCCCACAGTGGGGTTCTGGCTCTAAATACTGCTTAATGAAATACGTGACTTGCCTAGTCTGTCTCCTCTTTTGAACTGGGAATGATGAACCTACCCCTCGCTCAGGATATCATGGTGAGACATCCCGATGAGAAGTCTGTACTGTGTGGATTGCCTGCATCAGAGGAAGGCTCATAGATGTCAGTGGAGCTCCCGCTGTCTTTGGCCAGTCCCTCCTGCTGAGTTTGGCTGGCTCCTAAAAGCTGCCCCAGGGCATCACACCTTTTGTTAGAGATGAAGTCTTGTTTACATCAGACAATGAGGTTGGGAAATGGAATCTATTGATTATGGCTCCTCAGCCAGTGCTGAAGTGTGGCGCCCAGCAATTCAAAGGCTGTGGAATGACCGCCAGGAGAATCAGAATTCTCCCCAGCAGCTCACCGCTCTTGAAGGAGAGGCCTGGAGCTGTTCACAGCCAGAACCCACAGAGGTTTTCTGTGCGATGAAGTGTAAGGAAGACGCTAAAGCACCCATGATTTGGCTTCTGCCCAGGCAAGAGTTAACAGATGACAGTGCCTTGGACAAGTGATAAGTGCTAATTCCTAATTTTCAGGTGCTTATATAGTGTTCATTTTCTTACCAAATTGAACATAAAATGCGTCTTTAAACAACATGGGATGTGACCTCAAGACTCTACTGGTTTTAAGTCTAACAGCCAGTCCTGAAGAAATGACCATATTTTGCTGCAAAGACGTATGAGCAACATTTATGGGCTCCGACTTTGGGATGATAGCTGTGGCTCTCAGAAAATAACTCAACGTAGAAATGTATTCAGTTTGGTAGAAATTGCTACATTGTATCTTAAAAGTATTAAAGTGTCACACCTGGTAAACTCTAATAGGGTACTGTGGACATTTTAATAATGTTGTTCACTCCTGCATATGTTCAATAACTTATTTTTATACCGTTTAACATATGATATGTGTAAGACACTGTGCTAGTCCTGGAAATTTTGAAGTGAGTGAGCGATGGATGCTGCCATCAAGATCGAGCGTCTAGGCTGGGGGTGAGACGAAGGAGCCCGACACAGGTTCCCGGAACACAGGACAGGCCAGCACAGCACGGCGCCCCGCAGGGGGCATCGTTTCCAGTGTTGGCTCAACATATGCTACTGACAGAGAAAAACATGTAAGGGATTCAGATTTAATAGGATAAATAGGATTTGTTTAAATTATATCTGCTGTATATAGTACATGTGAGTTATTTATTATTTCAGATGTTACTGTCTGTAATATTTTGGACCTACTGCCAAAGGGCAGGGAGATTGGGAGACTAGGGGAAAAGGGGAAAAGGATTTAAAAAATACCAATGGATAGTTGCAAAATATTCACAGGAATATAAAATACAGCATAGGAAATTACTGAGAAAATCATTTGTTTTTTTTTTACCTTAAATCTATTGATGCTGTGAATAACATTTATTAACTTTCTAATATTAAACCCGACTTCAATTCCTGCAGGAAGTGCCCAACCATAATTTTTTAATACACTGCTGGATTCAGTTTGCTAATATTTTATTTAAAACATATTAAAATAGTGTTTAGCAGTGAGTTTAGCCTGTAATCCGCCCCCCCACCTTTTGTTTGTTTTTAAGGCCCTGCTCCAGTTTTGGCGTCAGTATCAGGGGGTACTGATCTCACAGAATAATTAGGGAATGTTTTTTCCTTCTTAGGCTCTGGGAGAATTCTTATAAGAGTAAAAGTTTGGTAGAACTTTCTTTTCTTTTTAATATGAAAACAGTTTATTTAACCGAAGCTGAATAGTGAATACAGGAGGAGGCTGAAAACAAAGGGGGGATCAAAGGACCAGCGGACTGCGGATCACACTGAGAGGAAAAACAAAAAATGCAAACAAATCAGCGCATTGGATACACCTGAGACAGTGAGTGGAACAGAGTTATGATGTAAACGGGGATAACAGGAAAACCGAATTCAGTGTTTCACCCGAATACTTACTTGGCCTTAGCAATGGCAGTAAGGTATGTTTCAAGGGAGAAGTTGGTGTCTAGCACTTAAAATTGTGGAAAGCAGGTTAAATATTTAAATGGTTCAGTAAATATTAATATGTTTTCTTATTCACTTGTTCGGGTGCCTGTATGGAAGACAAATAAGAATTGAAAATGCTTACTAATATAGTAAATGAATTTCAAGTTTCAATACACTCTCAAAGCAATACCTCCCCACACTCTTATCTATACTCAATCTTACCAAGTCAAATAATTTTTTTATTTTTTAAGTATATCTTATTGATCATGGTATTACAGTGTCCCATTTATTTCTCCTCTTTATTCTCCTCCTCCCTACAGCTCCCCTTCCACAGGCATTTCCCCCACTTAGTTCATGTTCATGGGTCATATATAAAAATTCTTTGGCTTCTCCATTTCCTATACTATTCTTAACCTCCCCTTGTTTATTTTGTTTTTTGTTTTTTAATGTATTTTATAGATTATGCTATTACAGTTGTCCCATTCCCCCCTTCATTCCCCTCCACCCTGCACACCCTCTCCCACCCACATTCCCCGCCTTTAGTTCATGTCCATGTGTCATAAGTTCTTTAGCTTCTACATTTCTCACACTACTCTTCCCCTCCCCCTGTCTATTTTCTACCTACCATCTATGCTACTTATTCTCTGTACCTTCTCCCCCTCTCTTCTCCTTCCACTACCCTGTTGCTAACCCTCCATGTGATCTCCATTTCTGTGGTTCTCCTCCTGATCTAGCTATCTGCTTAGGTTGCTTTTGTTTTAGATGTGGCTATTAATAACTGTGAGTTTGCTGTCATTTTACTGTACATGTTTTTTATCTTCTTTTTCTTAGATAGGTCCCTTTAACATTTCATATAATAAGGACTTGGTGATGATGAACTCATTTAACTTGACCTGATCTGAGAAGTACTTCATCTATCCTTCCATTCTAAATAAAAGCTTTGCTGGATAGAGCAATCTTGGATATAGGTCCTTGCATTTCATGACTTGGAATACTTCTTTCCAGCCCCTTCTTGCCTGTAAGGTCTCTTTTGAGAAATCCGCTGACAGTCTGATGGGTACTCCTTTGTAGTGACTGTCCCCTTATCTCTTGCTGCTTCTAGGATTCTCTCCTTCATTTTAATCTTGGCTAATGTAATGATGAGGTGCCTTGGTGTGTTCCTTCTTGGTGTGTCCAACTTCTTTGGGACTCTCTGAGCTTCCTGGATTTCCTGGAAGTCTATTTCCTTGGCCAGATTGGGGAAGTTCTCCTTTATTATTTGTTCAAATAACTTTTCCACTTGTTGCTGTTCCTCTTTCCCTTCTGGTACCCCTATAATTCAGATGTTGGAACATTTAAAGATGTCCTGGAGGTTCCTAAGCCTCTCCTCATGGTTTTTTTTTTTTTTTTTTGAATTCTTGTTTCTTCATTCTTTTCTGTTTAGTTCTTTCTTTCTTCCTTCTAGTCCACTCCATTAATTTGAGTCCCTGTTTTCTTCCCATCATTATTGGTTCCCTGTGCATTTTCCCTCATTTCATTTAGCATAGCCTTCATTTTTTCATCTAATTTGTGACCAAATTCAACCAATTCTGTGAATATCATGATCAACAGTGATTTGAAATGTGCATCTGATAGATTGGCTATCTGTTTATTGCCCAGCTGTATTTGCTGTGGAGCTTTGATCTGTTCTTCCATTTGGGCCATTTTTTTATTTATTTTTTTTTTTTTTGGTCTCTTCATGCCTGTTCAGAATGAGGGACAGAGCCTTAGGTGTTCACCAGGGCAGGGCAACCCACATTGCTGGGTTGTGATGCTGTATGGGGGAGCGCAGCAGGGTCAGAGAGGAAACAAAGGCACTTGCTTCACTCTCTGTAGGATTCCAGTCCCCTCTGCCGCTTCCCCCAAGCAAACTGGGCCCTTCTGGTGCTGATTCCCAGTGGGTGGGCTTGTGTACAATCTAGGACCCTGTGGGTCTCTCCAACAAACTCTCCTGTGAGGCTGGTAGTCTCTCCCTGCTCCTCATCCCCCACGGGTGTTTTTAATCGGTGCTTTGAGGCTTTATTTCCTGGTGCTGGGACCCTGGGTTGCCCGGTCTTTCTGGCTCCTCAATTTTGCCTGGTTTATCTGCACTCGAATGTGGGACCACCTGGTCACTGGCCTTGCACAGAGTACCTCACTTCACAATTGCCGCCTTGCTGAGTCTGCCTGTCGCCACCCCACACCCGGGTTCTGCCATCTGCTGCCTGAGCACCCAGGGCCCCCCCGCTGCTGTGTTACCTGCCCGAGGTGCTTTTTGCCCCTGGTGCCACCCCTTTTCGTGCCGAGAGCCTCTCCATCTGGGTGCCCAACTCCGCCCCGCTTACCGGCCTGGATGAATGTGTCTATTTTATCTCCTTGGTTGTCTGACTTCCATACAGTTCAATTTTCTCTCAGTTCTGGTTGTTATTTTGTTTCTAAATTGTTGTTGTCCTTATTTTGGTCGTGGGTGGAGGCACAGTGTGTCTACCTACATTTCCATCTTGGCCAGAAGTGCTAGAAATTTCTTCTAACACCATGGTAACCTGATATTTTCTCAGTGGAAAGATTTTTAACTACTATTTCAATTTCTTTGGTTGTTCTAATGCTGCTCAGACTTTTCTCTGGATTCAGTTTTGCCAATATATATTTTTCTAGAATTTCTTTGTTTTCAAATTTATTGGTATACAGTTGTTTGTGTCTTATTTTAATCTATGTTGTAGCTGAGATTTGTTCACTTTCACTCATGATATTGCTTCTTTTGCCTTTTCTTTTTTTGTTTTTCAGTTTTATTAGATGTTTGTCTACTTTATTAACTTTTTAAAATTTAACTTTTTGCTCTATAGTCTTTATTAAACATTTATTTAATTGATTTATGCTCCCTTCTTTATTTTACCTCTTTCCTTTTTGGGGGATCTATTCAGTGGTTCTCTTTCTATCTTTTTATGCTGGATGTTTGACTGATCAAAATTCAGAGTTTTTTTTCTTTTAATAAAAGAGTATAAGACAAAATTTTTCATCTTGACTGTTACTTTATGTGTATCTCACAATTTTTTGACATCTTTTCATTGTTGTTCAAGTACAGTTGTCTCCATTTTCCCCTCACTACTCCCCCACCCTAGCCAAAACTCACAAATTTTTAATGTAGGATTTTCATTATTCATTTCTAAATATTTCTAAATTCCTATTATATCTTCTCTGATCCCTGTGTTGCCTCTTTTATTTTTAAGTAGACAGGGGACTTCCTTTTCTAATTAGACTCTAACTGAGTTGCATTATGGTCACAGTCCATAATCTATACTGTATGAATTATCTAAATGCTGCTGTGACCTTGTGCATGTCCATTTTGTAAATCGCCCCATGTGTGTTTGAGATCAATGTCATTCTTTGATCACTTGGGTGCAGAATTCTACAAAGTCCATTAAAACATAATGGTTAATTGCTCTATTTGTCCAAGTACTGCAGAGAAACAGAACCAATAGGATATCTATTGATATATAAGAAGAGTTTATTACAGGGCCTGTCTCACATTCTTATGCAGACTAAGAAGTCCCATGCATGGTCTGCTGTCCACAAGCTAGAGAACCAAGGAAGTCAGTGGAGTGATTCCCTGAGTTCAAAGGCCTCAGAACCAGGAGTTCCAATGTCCAGGAAGGAAGAAGAATGTCCCGCACAAGAAGGCTGAGGATCTGCCCTTCTTCTACCTTTTACTTCTCTTCGGTTTCCCAGGAGTTTGGACAACACCCATTCACACTGATGAAAGCAATCTACTTTAATCAGTCTACAGAATCAAATACAAATCTCTCCCAGAAACACCCTCACACACTGGGCATTCTTCAGCCCAGTCAATTTGACATGTAAAATTAACCATCTCAAACGTGTTGTTCAAATTTTCTATGTCTTTGATCATTTTTCCTCTTTGACCTGAAAATAACAGAGAAAGATCTGTTGGAAGATTATACTCTGATGGCAGAGTTCATAGATAGCAACATTGTACAGAGGTTTAAAATGATTGAATTCTCTTGTTGAACTAATTTTAAAAATTATTTTATAATGACTCCTCTGTGACTAAATGCCTTTGCCTTTAAATTTATTTTAATTGCTATCTAATACAGGGGCCTGAGCTTTCTTCTGATTAGCACTTGACTACTTACACTTTTTTGTCTTTTTACTTTCACACTTTTTGTATGTTTAAGGTCAGATGTGTCTCATGTGCAGCATATCCTTGGATCTAAAAATCTAATTCCCTAATCTCTAATTTTGCTGTCAAGTTGGTCTGCTGACTGTTTATTTATATATTTGGACTTGTCTCCCTGCCACCTTGAAATTCTCAGTAATTTTGAGCAATGGGTCTCCCCATTTTTCAGTGAGCTCCCCATGTGCTATAGTCATTCCTGTAGCAGACGAAGTTTGGTCCAGCTGTGAAAGAAGGCTGACACAAGCCCTGGGGGCAGATAAGGAGGCAGCATGGTTGAACTTGCTTATTTCTTATGTGGACCCCTGGGCACTCCCTGTCATGCCCACAATCTAACACTTTTCCTATGCTATATTTTCTTTATGAATTTGCTGAACATTTACTATGGGCCAGGCATTGTGCCAATAGTAAAACATTTAATTTCACAATAACACTATGAGCACTATTACCATTATTCCCAATAAATGGAGGATGAGAGTTTAAGTAACTGAAAGAAATTCAACACCCACAAATGGAAGGGCCCAGATCCAACCTCAGGCTGTGACACTACCCTACACTTACAATGGACTTGAATTTAGCAAAATGATTATTTCAAGATAGGTTTTCTGAAAAATCCCATCTCCCCTTGGCTCCCTATTGGTTGTAAATATTTCAAAAAAAGTTCCTATGTCTGATAACACCCAAAGCTGATGGATTCAGTCACTGTGTTGAATAGGACAGACTTGACCTGCTTCACCATAAAAATTCCTGGGGCCACATCTGCCTGTGTGCCTTGCTTCCATGTGCGTTATCAGAACCTGGAGCTTCTATTTACTAAAACACTCTGTAGTTTCTTGGGGGTTCTCTTGCTACCTTCTGTGAAGATGCAGTTTCCTGGCTCCATCCCAACTTCCTTATTCCATTCAGGATTGTTTAACTGCATCAACCTATAGACCAAGACTAATGCATTTTGTTTTGACCCATAAATTCTCACCCATACTGAGAGAGCTGCTACTCTGGAGAGCACTGGTTTATTTTCAACAGTATTCTTGCTATTGATACTCTCCCTCTGTTTTATACTTTTACAATAAGCTGCGTTCCCCAATTCTTGCCTGGATACACATAATATCCCCCCCTTTGACTTATTTCAAACACTGGAGCTCCATGGGTCTTTTGAAAAATTTCACAAGCAGTGTACTCATCAGTGTACTTATTGCACTCTCTGAATGTGGAGTCAGCTCAAGTATTGTTATGGCATCCTCACTCCTTTTTCTTCACTCAGTAACACAACCCCCACAAAGATAGGCAAACAGTATACGCACACACAGAGACACACACTACTCATGATCCATTTTTTCCTTCAGTCCAAAACCTATACACACTACTGCTCAAGACTCCTTTTCCACTGAAGCTCCAACAGGCATTCCCACTGACCTGTCCTTCAGCACCTATGCAGTGCAATCAAACCACCACACTCTGCTCCCAAATGGCCTTGCATGAACCATGCGTTTACTTCACTTCTAATGGCTCCCTGTGCCGGTAACTGTGAGATTATAAACTAGGAACTGTGCTTTCAAGTCCTTTGGAGTCACTGTAGAAACTGGTATGTTACTAGTTCTTGGTAAATGTTTATATAAGTAAACCTCAGCTACTCAGAATCTCCAACTAGAAAAACTTGAACAGGTTGGCATTGTCTAAGCTGTGTAAAGGAGCAGTGAGCTCTGGATAATTATAACCTCATATTAATCTCATATTAGCTCAGCACAGTATTAAAATGTAGATAATACTATGACAGACTGTTTTAGTCTGTTGTATTATAATGTACATTGTTAATATTTTTCAATATATATGTAAATAAAATTGATTGGTTACTATAATATGTCTAGGCTATTTCTTTCTTATGAATAATACTTTGCATGTTGTCCAAAGTAGTTTTAATGTAATGTGCTAATACCCTTCTTTTTAATGAATTTAATAACTTGCTGATGAAAGCTCTTGAATTTCTCTCTAAAAAATCTTCTCCTGGTAATGTTACCAAACCAAAGTGGGGTTTGGCTGCCCACTGCCAAACCCTCTGTACACTGCCACCAAAAGGCAAATTCTAGAGGCAGAGGCTGGTGAGAAAGGAAAACATTTTTATTGAACGCTGAATGATCTGGGAATGGGGAACTCCTCATCTTAAAGCTCACCCTGTCCAAAACACGCCCCCCCCCAAAATTCAACTATCTTCATCACGACCAAAACCAAAGGCGGTGTCCAGAATTCCTGCTCCATCTATAAAGTACCATCCTTTGGAACCCATGGAGCTACTAAATGGTCATCCAGGTAGCTTAGCTTGTTCCCAGCTGCTGTCCCACTTCAGGATTCCCCCTGGAGGCTGTGTGTAGAGCTGGTAATGCCATTAACCATGCAGCGTCTCAGGCCACAAGATCCCATGCTTTCAGGCCAGAGAGCATACAAAGGTACCAGCAAATGCTTCACCGGGTCAGCAAGAAAGAGAGACTCCCTCCTGGAAACCATGGGCCATGTGATCACAAGGCGATGTGGCCAATAGAGAGCATAGGCAAGTATACACGCTGAGTGCAGCTAACTGAGCAGCTAACCATGAGCAAGAGAGAGATTTTTTTCCCCTCTGGGTTTACATTAGTTTTGGGTGTGGGATGGACCAGGTGCTTTCTCGGAATGAGCAATTAGCTCCCTATGGTATCACAGTCTTTGGGTCGGCCCACCTCCCAAGCAATCCCTTATGTCCCCTGGCTAGACTGACAGACCTGTTTGGTCCGGAACCTCTCCTGCCACCATTTTAACTTCTGTTGGGCATGTACCTGCCTCCCTCTGGTCTCACCCCCCAATCTGGTACTGGAAGGGGGTGAGAGAGTTTTTCCCTCTCATCCAATTACCTTGCTAGCCTGGAGCATACTCAGTGAAGAGCTTCCTTCTGCCACCACCTTGCCTGAGGAGCATGTGCTCAGGTCAACACACAAGTGCTGCAAAGCTCAGAGTCCATGACATGGCCCTGGGAAGTCTGAGAAGGCGTTGTCTGGTGCACAGCATTCCCTCCGTGCCCCGAGGAGCACCGATGAGTGCAAAAGCAGCTCCCAGACCCCATCCTCATGGCCTAGGTCCACCTCCTCCAGCTGCTCCCCCTATTTCCCCAACCTTAGCCTGCTCCCAGTGGTCCCGACAGACTATCTACCAGTACCAGTAACACATCAATACCTGGTGTTTTATCATTTACATTTTATTTAATTCTCACCTCAGAACATTTTTGTTCATTGCTTTTAAAGAGAAGAAAGGAGTGAGAAACATTGATTCGAGAAAGAAACATCAATTGGTTGCCTCCTGTATGCGTCTGGTCTGGGGATCATATATACCCAGACCAAGGATCAAACCTGAAACCTAAGTACTTTCCCTGACAGGGAATTAAACCCACAAACTTTTGATTAAAGGATGACACTCCAACCAACTGAGCCAAACGGGCCAGGGCCATATTTCTTTCTTTCTTTTCAAAAAAATCTCTTTATGTTGTGTCAGGATTCTTGAATTCTTTTTCCTGTTATATGGCCTGTTTTAATTTTTTACCTGTAACACAGCATGTTCATTATTCCTAATGATATGAACCATCCTGAGGTTCATCAGCTACTTTGGGAATATTCATGCTATCTGCAGTGTTTTAGTCTCCTTTTTTCATTTGCACCTTTTAAATATCTTTAATGGTTGTCTGCACTCCAGTGACAACCTGCTTCTAACATGAGATAGGGTTTATTTTCATATTTGCTGAAGGGGAAACATTTGTTCTACCCATGAATATGCTATGTGTTTTAAGCATTAGGATTACACACAACTTTGAAATAGAGCATTATTTTTTAATTTAATGGCTGACTTAGTTGATTTGCTTGCAAAGATCAAGAATCAGGGGACTTTCCTTTTGTAGTTTATAACACAACTTCATTTGTCATTTTTCTTGGGACCTTTTAAATAAATATTGGTGTCTTTATCTACATTTAAAAAATCAGTTGGAGACCAAACGTTATTGAACCAAAGAGAGTCTCTGCACCCTACGTGCAGCAGAGCCAAACACTGAATGCCTAGTGTTGCTGTGGAGAAACTAAAGCGGTTTATCGGCAGGGCACCAAACCAAGAGAATGGGGAGCTGGTGCTCAAAACCTGAACTTCTTGATAATTTTTTGATCAAGGGCTTTTAAAGGCAAAGATTGAGGGTTAGGGGTTAGGGGTCATGGATGATACTGATTGGCTAGTGCTCAGGTAAGCTTCAGTGATTTTCCTTAGTCTGATGAATACAGTTTCCGATAGTGTCTCTCATTTGGGGCCTTCCACACTGTAGCTGAGTGACCTAATTGGGTTTAGAACCAAGATCCTGCAAAACAGTTCGTAACTGTGCATCAGCAATGCTATCTTTAAAGCAACAGGCAGAAACTAACCATCTTGTGATCGCTGTTATTATTTAAGTTATCATTGCTTTATGCTTAACTAGCTACACTTTTCTATTATCTCAAGCAAAGTATAATTTGAAACTTTTCTCCTCAAAATTGCTTTATAGGCAGGCCTTCAGGACATGGCTGACATACTTTACAATCTTTGACTAGAATCTACATGACAGCCAAAGCAACTGAAAACGTTTAGTCAAAGCCTACACATACAACTCCAGACTCTGTGATCTGATACCTCCACATGTTGACTGTTGACTGTCAGTTTAACAGGTGTAAGTTGAGAGTTATTTAACATCGTTATTTGAGACTTCTTCCCTGAGAACTAGACCTACAAAAGTATAAACAACAATCTTATTAAGAATAAGGAAGGCAAAATGTTATTAAATAAGGAGCAACGAATAATTATAAATTGAGATTCGCTTTCATAGAATATCAATAAAAGGCAGAAAACAGAAGGCTATTTATAGACGTGGGAGAGGTAGTCAGGCACAGGAGAATGGGATTTGGAACACTGGAGGAAGTTCAGCCTCCTGGAGGAAGAAGCTGATGCTGGCATATTTGCTGCCCCTTCCCCTTGCCCTGTCTGCTCCCTACACTGTCTGTCCACGCAGAGGGAGACAGCGAAAGCAGATGCAGGTGTCTATGCATTGATGCATAGGTGTCTATGCATTGATGCATAGGTGTCTATGCATTGATGCAGAGGTGAGATGCCTGCTGTGAAGAGGAATACAGACCACTCTAGTTAAAGGCAGTAATGGCAGAGTTTATACAGTGCTACTGCAGAGGGGGAGAGGGGCTTCAGTAAGAATGAGCCCAACTCCAAATATAGCAGAGACAGCTGGAGGTTTATAGCCAAGGAGCAGTGTGAGGGGGTCAAGGATGGAAAAGTACTAGCACAGGACAGCAGAAGTAGAGGGATTCTTGCTAAACTAACCAGTGAAGATTTTTGTCAAGGGCAGGCCAAGGACTTAGACATCAGAGGTGAGGGATTCTTGCTCAATTGATTTGGCAAAATTCCTACTAAAACCAGGAGAGACAGGACAAGGCTGGAGTCCATGATGAAGCCTCCTTGAAAAGAAGACTCAGAGGAGTCTATGTAAAATTTGGTCAACAAGGAGCTTTTGTCACTATGGAGAACAGCTGAGCAGCACCTCCCTACCAGATGGGTCTCCCCTCTAGGCCCAGGGCAAGACCTGACCCCAGCCTTGGCTTCAATCTCTTTGTGGGATCAAAAAAGGGACTCCCAGCCCAAAAGGAAATGCAGCTGGTGTTATGAGGCCATGGAGATTGCCTGAGAGACACTGGAATCTGTCTTCCTTGTGATGTAGATGTCTCCCCCACTGGCCCTCCTGGCTTTTCACTTGGTCCTAATGCTGCCATTTTGCTCTCCTCCTCAGGTCACATCATCACCAAGTTGTCAGTTGCTCCTTTTCTTCTGGGAGAGAGAATCCTGGGTCTCCCCACCAAGACCCACTTCTGCTTGGCACAGGAGAGACTGCACTTGTTTCATGATGAGGCAGAGAGTCATCTGACAGACACAGCACAGAAAAAGGTAAATCAAGCTTGTGTCAAGTCCAAGCTGTGTGGGGAGGGCAAGGAGTGTCTCACAGCCCAGCTCCAGGGGGACATTCCCAACCCAGGTGACAGGGCTGCTAGGAGAATGATATGGCTGCCAGGTTGATGACACTTGCCTAGGCCCACTGAGAAGAGGGTGCCCCCATTCCTGGGGCATGAGTTGGGGTGGTTGTGACAGCCCCCACAGCAACACTCACTGAGATGTACTTGTGCATCAATTTGAGATATGCTTTTTCAGTAGAAATAATGGATTTGTTAAGATTTGTCTGCAAACATCTCACCTGTCTTTTTGTGCCCACTGATGAATGAAATGAAACCTTATTAGAGTTTGCGAAACGTGTTTGGATGTATAAGGAACTGCAGGTAGTAGCTACTGAATCAGCCTTTCACTGAAAGAGAAGAAAAACCAATTGGCCGTCTGAAGTTGTCCTATCCCTAATGCCTTTGGGACTGAGAACTTTGCTGATTTTTCTTGTCAGGGCCTGAGGTTCAAGAAGTCTCTCAGTGTGGCCCCAGAAAGTGTCAGTTTGTGTAAGTCTCTCCATGTACTGCCACCCAGCGAAAATTACTGTGGAATCTCCTCTCATCTGCACCTTTTTCTTGCTTGGGAGTGAAGTGTGGCAGGTCTGCTGTACTTCCTTCCCTGCTTCCTGTGGGCCTCAGAAGCATCTGCTTTGTCACTCCTTCACTACCCCCTGGGTTCCTCCCTAATGTCTGCAGACCCTTCTGCAGAGCTGCAGTGTTGATGGAAGAGCTCAGGCTTATAGCCTGGAGGCTCGTGGTGTCAAGGAAGAGCGAGGCCCAAATGCAGCAGAAGTGATGATGATGTTACCTCCAGTTCTGGGAGCTCCAGTCCAGATGAATGAAGGGGAATCCCGCTGGCAGTAATCCAACCTGGAAACCAGGCCAGGATGGCAAGAATATGCTAAGCAAAATAAGCCAGAGGGTGAAAGACAAATACCATATGATCTCACCTTTAACAGGAACCTAATCAACAAAAAAAACAAGCAAGCAAAATATAACCAAAGACACTGAAATAGAGAACAGGTTGACAGTGATCAGAGGAGAAAGGGGAGGGAATTTCAGGGGAAAAGGGGAAGGGTTTACAGAAACAAATATAAAGGACACATGGACAAAAACTAAGGGTGGGTGGAAATGGGAGGGAGATGGGGAAGGCTGGGGGGTTGGGCTGGGATGGGAGTAAAAGACAGAAAACTATACTTGAACAACAATTAAATTTTTTTTAAAAAAGAATTCCTGATTAGATGGGCGGCTGGAGCTTTGGGACAGTCTGCTGCTCCAGGGCTCAAGTAGGAGTTCTGGGTCCTGGAGGGTCTATGAAATCTACACCTGCAAATCTGTAGGAGCAGAGTGCTGGCTGGGAAACTGGGCAACACTTAAGGAAAGACAAAGTTGCCAGTCTATCCACCTCCTGCGATAAATTTCACTTTCCGACATCCAACACAAGCCCTATGAGGTCTGAACTGATACTGAGACAAAGGCTATTGACTTCTACCCACATGCGGGATGCGCCCAGGAAGTGGAGGGGAGCAGACATGTTAAAGCTGAAGTTGGGACCCAGATGTGAGGAGTTGCAGAAGGTGAGGGACCAAGGCAGTGACTGACAGTAACAAATTCCTGAGATCATGATAACAATGGCACCAACTGTAGGGTCTGTTTGAGCTCGATCTTGTGGTCACTGTGACGACAGGCTGGACTGAGAGTGTTGTGGATGATGACAACTGAGAAAACATCTAGGTCAAGTCCTGAAGGTTTGGGCATTGACCGTCTGCCAATGGGCTCCAGTTCAGACCCAAGCAGTTCAACCTTCATGTGCCTGAGCAAAATAAACAGGGTTTCCAGGAAGTCCTTGGGAACAGAGCATGCCTGCCTCAGGGCGGCATTTGGCCCACTTTACTCCATTTCAATGTGTCTAAGCTTTTGATTCCACAGGATAAGTGAAGAATGGTAAAATTTGCTGTGTTGAAATTGCCCAATGCCCCTTTTTATTTTTATTTTTTGTCTTTTCATACGTAAGAGCTTTCTGTGCTGCTGTCTTTGGGTTTTCCCTGGAACCGTCTCGCGTCCTAACAGCATAGCTCATACAATGGGAAGCTTCCAGAGAGCTGCAAGGAATTTCTATACATCTTTTCAAGTGTAAATTTAGAAAACTCTGATTCAAGGTTATTACATTGCATAAGTATCCAGTCTAATTCACCTTCAATACTAGATTCAAATGAAGTTGTTAAATGAGCTCAACCAGAGCAAAATGATCCCAAAATCGAGGGAGGGGAGACACGGCCCATTCTGAGGGCTCAATATAAAGGCTAAACACATAGCTTGAAGGAAAGGAAGAAAGTGGGCTGTTTTCTTTATCCTGATTGCACACAGCATCCTGTGTCTGCACCCAGGTGGAGCTGTAAAGAATGAGAATGTAATGCACATCGCTGCACCAACCCTGGTACAGTCATTATTCATGGGAGATAAAATCTACATATGCCATAAACTTAACATCTGTAACTGGAGGTTATCCTCCCTGTACCTCCTAAGCGTTGCCAGAAAAAAAAAAAAAGCAGAGTTCTGCTTTACTTTTCTTCTGTGTGTTGCAAAACAACATGAGTGCTATCTGATTACCAAGACTCAGCTTTGATAGTTAGTGCTGTGTTCCCTGTCCAAGACCAGAGATAGAGTCTTCCAGTCTAGTATGTTTACTCTTCTAAGAATACCCTCTGCTGAACCAAAGGCTGGGAGCATGCACCTAGAGCCCAAAGGAGTCCACTTAGAACCCTCCCAGAATTGACATTCAACTTTGTTCCCCATTCCAGGGGACAGCAAGCATCTCCACACCTTTGGGTTAGCTTTGGACAGCTGCTTTCATTTTACCCCATAAAGGACCTTTACCTTCCCCTCCTCAGTGCTCCCTACCTTCAGTCACAGACTTTTCAGCTGCAGGGATCAGGTGTAATCCACTGTGTAGCATGCACAATGGACACTGAAATCACTTCTGGTCACTGCTCAGGTAATTCAGACGCACCCATGCACACTAGACCAACCTGTGTGCAGTTCAGGCTCTAACAAGTAAGTCACAGGAGAGTTTAGGAGCTTAGTGAAGGCTCTTAGATCACTGGGAGGTCCTGGTGGGCAACCTTATTGGGACATGAACCAGCAGCTGAGGAGGGTAGGTCTCTAAAAGGACCCATTGTGTGGGCTGTGTCCACCATGCAACTGTATGAGGTCCTCTCCTGGGGCCCTCCCTCTTTAAGCTTCTCTGAGGGTGCTCATGGCATCTTCTAGGAGGCCATCCAGAGCATTGGCAACAGGTAGAGCAGGAGGCTCTATTAGAACCATGCTGACTCACCCTGCCTCTCTCCTGTACCCACTCCTTTCCTCCTTCTCTTGGTAGATCAAATTAAAGATGACTGTGATTCTCCAATGAGAAGAGAGAGCTGGTGTCACTTTTGTCCCTCCCTCTGGAGGCAGGGCTCCACTTGAGGGAATCTCAGTCTCCAGCAGGTGAAGTCAGGACTAAGGGAATAAGTTTAGAAGAAATAGCCCCTGAGCCAATTAGCAACTCAGCCTGTGGCCTTGACGCTAATTTATTTGTGTGCTCCCTGGCTGTTTCCTTGTGTGCCCCCCATAAGGATCAATTATCACTTTCTCCCAGTCCTAAGAAAATCACAGCTGACTAAAGCAAATGAGGTTACTGTCCTTGTCCACTGGTCAGTAGGCAACTTTAATGAAAGTCATATGAACAGTGTTAGCCTTCTGAGTGTTTTAAAGCAATAAAAAAGCAATAGGAACAACTAGATACTGAAATCACTTTTTGGAATTTAGGTTTATGTTAAGCAGTTGTTAAAAAATAGTTGATGTTTCTAATATACTATCTTGATTTTTACTAAATAATAAAGTGATCTCAACTGAACCTAACACAACAACCTATTTTACTTTCTTTTAAAATATATCTTATTGATTACTTTATTGCATTTGTCCTAATTTTCCCCCTTTGCCCCCCTCCCCCATTCTGCCCAGTACCCCCATTACCTCCAGCAATCCCCCCTTAGTTCATGTCCAAGGATCATGTATATAACTTCTTTGGCTCTCCATTTCCTATACTATTCTTAACATGCCCCTGTCTATTTTGTACCTACTAATTCTTACTTCTTAATCCCGGCACCTTCCCCCTCTTCTCCCCCTTCCCCCATCCTGAGCTGATACACCTCCAAATGATTTCCATATCTGTGATTCTGTTTCTGTTCTGCTTGTTTGCTTAGCTTATTTTTTAAATCTGGCAAGAGAAAAGTAGATAGTTATTTACAAAGGAGTTCCCATAAGACTGTCAGCTGATTTCTCAAAAGAATCATTGCATGCCAGAAGAGACTGGCAAGAAGAATTCAAAGTGATGAAAAGCAAGGGCCTATGATCTAGATTATTCTATCCAGCAAAGCTATCATTTAGAATTGAAGGAGAGATAAATGTGCTTCCCAGGCAAGGTAAAACTAAAGGAGTTCATCGTTACTTTTTTTTCTAAAATATAAATTTTTGTATTTTTACTGCATATGTGATACACACACAGACATGGGGAGAGAGAGAAAAAGAGAGAGAGAAATAATGGGCATACATTGATTTTTTAATAAGGGAAAGTACAGTTTTGTTAAAAATAAAACCTTCCTTAAATTTGGCACCATGGACAAGAAGACTTAGAACGTTATACATATTTTGACTAAGCAAAATAAATGTAAAATAACTTTTTAAGTATTTATGCTAGAAAATAAAGAGGGATGTTTCAGGTTGTATATATAAGTAGATTTATTATAGTGTTTTAAAAGCAGAGATTAGAAACAACATAGGTCTAACGAAACATTGCTTTAACAAATATTAGGATATTGTAAACTCATTAAAATCCACATTGCACAAGAAGACTTAATGATGCAGTGAAAAGCTTAGCTTAGTTCATTAAGTTAAAGAAGCAGATTACATGCACAATAGTATTTATCTCAAAATACAAAATTTGTAGGACAAATGTATTACAACCAAAGAAAAGATTTCTATAAAATTTTAAAGGTGGTAATTTTAGAGTAGTTTAATGATTGATATTTTCATTTTTCTGCTTGTGCTTTCTTAATTTTTCCCAAATCTACAATAAGAACACATTGAATTTGATCAGCAATGAATAATAGGTATCATATAAAATCAAATTTCTTTTTTATGTACAGTGTTTATATTTAACAACTTTACAGGGTATTATTGACATTCCTTATATTGCATATAGTTAAAATATACACTTTGATAAAGTTTTCACAAATGAATATACTTGTAAGGCTATGGCCACAATCAAGATAATGAACCAAGCTATCATTGCTAAATTTCCTCAAGCCCCTTAGCAATCTCTCTCTTCCTCCCGCCCAGCCTCTGTTCCACCCTCATTCTAGGCAACCAATTATCAGCTTTCTGTCACTTTGTCACTTTAGATGAGTTTGCCTTTTCTCTAATTTTTATATAAATAAAATTATATACAATAAGCATACTTGTTTTTTTCTTCTCAGCATAAGTAAGTATTTTGAAATTGTTCCAAGTCATGGCATGAATCAATAGGTCATTCTTCTTTATTGCTCTGTAGTTTTTTATTATATGGATGTACCAGTTTGTTTATACAGCCACCTGTTGATGGGCATTTGAGTTATTTCCAATTTTTTCATAACTAAAAAGAAGCTAATATCAATATTTGTGTGCAAGTCTTTGTAAGAATATATACTTTCAACTCTCTTGGGTAAATGTATACATAAGTAGAATGGCTGGATTGTGTGGTAGTTATATTGCACCTTTGAAGAAACTGCCACTTTTGTTTCCAAAGTGGGTATAACATATTATATTCCTAATAGCAGCAAAAGAGAGTTCCATTTGCTTCACATCCTTGCCAACATCTGGTATGGCCAATCTATAATTTTAGCCATTCTAATGTAATAGTGTAGTGGTACTTTGTTATGTTTTTAATTTATTAGCATTACCCTAATGACTAATGGTGTTGAGACTCTTTTCTTATATTCATTTACCCCTGGAAAAGTGTTTGTAAAATATTTAAAAGAGAGAATATTTTACAAACACTGATTTCTTAGATCATTCTATGAAGCCAACATTATCCTGATACCAAAATAAGACAGAAATGTGACAAGAAGAGAAAACTATAGGTAAATGTTTCTCACTATAAATACCAATGAACATTAATAGCGATCTCTCTAAACAGAATTTTACAAATGTAACCCAAAATATATATAAAAAGAGTAGTGTTTTAAAAGCATAGATTTTAAATCAGTGTTTTAAAACAGTACTCATTATAATACATCATGGCTAAGTAAGACCTGTTCCTAGATGGGATGTTTGTTTAACAAAATGATGTTAGCAATTAAGAAAGGCTATATAACTCCAAAACATAAGGAAAATAATTTAGCAAAATCTAATATTTATTCCTGATTAAAAAATTAACTTTTAGGAAATTAGAAATAGAAGTTTTTCAGCTTGATAAAATGTACCTATGAAAAAACTATAGATATCACCATACTTAGCAAAGAAAGGCTGAATGTTTTTCTCTTAAACTGAGGAGCAAAACTGGACCTCTTTTTCTGCCACTTCTATTCAATATTTCACTGGAGGTTCTACCAATGCAACTATGCAAGAAAAAAATAAGTAAAAAGAATTCTAATTGGAAAGAAAAAGGTAAACTCTCCTTATTTATAATGACCATAATTGTCTATAGAGAAAGTCCAGTGGACTCTACCAGAAAATTTCTAGAACTAAAAAATGATTCTAATAAGATTGCAGGGTAAATTATTGGTATATAAAAATTCATTACGTTTCTATATACTAATACTAGACAACCAGATTTTGAAATTAAAANTAAATAAATAAATAAAAAATTTAAAAAAGCATTCTAATTGGAAAGAAAAAGGTAAACTCTCCTTATTTATAATGACCATAATTGTCTATAGAGAAAGTCCAGTGGACTCTACCAGAAAATTTCTAGAACTAAAAAATGATTCTAATAAGATTGCAGGGTAAATTATTGGTATATAAAAATTCATTACGTTTCTATATACTAATACTAGACAACCAGATTTTGAAATTAAAAAAATAATTTGTGATAGTATTGAAAATAATAAACAGGGAATATCTTACAAAACATAGAAAGACTTGTACACTAAAAACTACAAAGCATGATAGAAATCTTAAAAAAACCCTAAGTAAATAGATAGATTGTATTCTTGTATCAAAATTATTTTTTAACAATTTTATTTATTTATTTTTAGAGAGGGAGGGAAAGGAGAGAGGGAAACATCAATGTGTGGTTGCTTCTCATGTGCCCCCTACTGGAGTGCCTGGCCTACAATCCAGGCATTGGCTTTGGCTGGGGATTGAACTGTCAGCCTTTTGGTTCATGAGCCCATGCTCAATCCCCTGCGTTACTCCAGCCAAGGCAGGCTCAGAAGTTGTTAAGAAATAAATCCTCCTAAATATCTCTATACATTCCATTTAATTCCAATAAATTTTCAATTTTTCTTTCAGTTTATAGAATCTGACAGACTGATTCTAAATTTTACATAGAATTTCAAGGATTCTAGAATAGCAAGTATACATTTTTTTAAAAAGAACAAAATTGGAGGACTAGACTATCTTATTTCAAGACTCATTATAAACCTGCAATAATCAAAACATTGTGGTATTGGTACGAGGATAAATAAATAGATCGATGGGACAGAGTAGAGTCCACGTAGACTCACACATATAGGGACAGTTGAATTACGACAAAGACGCAAAGGTGATCAGTAGAGAAAAAGTGTTCTTAAACATATGGTAATATCTGTGTGCAGAAAAGAAACCACAAAACTTTTCTTCTATATCATCTACCATACATAAAAATAAATTCAAAATGAATCATAAACTTAAATATAAATCTAAATCAATAAATCTCTTAGAAAAAACATTGGGGTAAATCTGTGTGATTATGGATCAGGCAAACTTTTCTTAGATACAAAAGCATAATCCTCAAAAAACAAATTAATAAATTATACTTAGAAAATGGAAGGCTTGTGATACAGTGTACATAGAGAGCCCTGTGGGATCCACGATGAAACTACCTGACCTACTAAGTGGATTCACCAAAGTAGCAGGATATGAAGTCAATATTCAGAAATTGATAGCATTTCTGTACACAAAGAATGAACTATCAGAAAGAGACACTAAGGGAAAAATCCCATTTACTACAACAGCAACAACAACAAAAATACCTAGGAATAAATTTAATCTAGGAGGTAAAAGACCTGTATTCAGAAAACTATAAAACACTAAAGAAAGAAATTCTAGGTGATACAAATAAATAGAAGCATATACTGTGTTCATGGATTGGAAGAATTAACATCATTAAAATATCTATACCACCCAAAGCAATCTATAGGTTCAACATAATTTCTGTTAAAATACCAATGGCATATTTCACAGATCTAAAACAGATATTCCAAAAATTTACATAGAACCAAGAAAGGTCCCAAATAGCCTCAGCAATCTTGAGAAACAAGAACACAGTTGGAGGGATCACAATACCTGATATCAAACTATACAACAAGGCCACTGTAATCAAAACAGTCTGATACAGGCACAGACACACACACATAGATCAATGGAAAAAAATAGAGAGTCCCAAACTGACCTACCTCATGCCTCTATGGTCAATTAATATTTTACAAAGGGGGCAGGAGCACAAAATGGAGTAAAAATAGCCTCTTCAATTAGTGGTGTTAGGAAAACTGCACTGGTACATGCCAAAAAATGCAACTTGACCACCAACTTACACCATACACTAGAATAAACTCCAAATGGATAAAAGACATAAATATGTCATGATATCATAAAATCCTAACCAAAAGCATAGGCAGTAAAATTTCAGATATCTCACATAGCAATTTTTGTTGATATCGCTCCTAAAGCAAGGGAAATAAAGGAACAAATAAACAAATTGATCTACATCAAATTAAAACCCCCCTGTGTGTCTAAAGAAATTATGAAATGAAAAGGGAATTGAGTATATGGGAGAACATATTTGTCAATAATACATTGGACAAGGACTTAATCTCCAAAATATATGAAGAACTTATATGACTCAACACCAGAAAGACAAACAATCCAATTAAAAAATGGGAAAAGACATGAACAGAAAGTTCTCCAAGGAGGACATACAGATGGCCGTAGACATATGAAAAAATGTTCATCAACACTAGCCATCGGAGAGATGAAATTAAAACCAAAATAAGATATCACCTCACACTTGCCAAAATGTCAATCAACAAACAACAGGTGCTGGTGAGGATGTGGAGAAAAGGAAACCCTAGTGCACTCTTGCTGGGAATGCAGACTGGTACAGCCACTGTGGAAAATGGCATGGAATTTCCTGAAAAAATTAAAAATAGACCTGCCTTTTAATCCAGAGATTCCACTACTAGGGTATACACTAAGAAGGCTGAAATACCAACTCAAAAGAATGCATGCAGCCCTATGTTTGCAGCAGCACTAATTACAATAGCCAAGATCTGAAAACAGCCTAAGTGCCCATCATTATATGAGTGGGTTAAAAACTATGGTACATTTACACAATGGAAGACTATAAAGCACAAAGAAAGAAAAATCGCTACCTTTTGCAACAGCATGGGTGGAACTGGAGACTATTTTGCTAAGTGAAATAAGCCAGTCATTGAAAGATGACCTTATGACCTCATTTATAAGAGGAATCTAATTAGCAGAATAAACTAATGAGCAAAATAGAACCAGAGGTGTAGAATCACGGAATGGATTGAAAGCTGTAACAGGGGAGAGGGGAGGTCGGGACTATGTGAAAGAAGGTAAAGGGATCAGTCAAAGAACATAAATGAAGGACCCACAGACACGAACAACAGTGTGTATGTCCATGGAAGTGGAGAGAGTGGGCAGGGTGGAGGCGGGTGAAGGGGGGAAAACTGGGACAACTGTAATAGCATAAACATATAAATAATAAAATGTAAGGCTTGGTTTTTGAAAAGCACTCTTAAGAGAATAAAATAAAAAAGAACACAGATAGGGAGGAATTATTTGCAAATCAAATATCTGATAAGGAATTGAAGAAGAAGCAAATAAGTGGAAGCACAGTATGTACTGTGTCTGTGGATAGGAAGAACTGTCACCATCAAAATGTCCATACTACCCAAAGCAACATTCAAAGCGTTTCCTATGAAGATTCCAGTGTTTTTTCAAAGAACTCGAACAAATATTTAAAACACTTACATGGAGCTACAAAAGGTCCCACACAGCAACAACGATCCTGAGAAAGAACAAAATTGAAGGAATCATGCTTTCTAATATCAAACTATACTGTAAGTCCACTGTAATCAAAAGAGCATGGTACTGCCATAAATGGAACAGAATAGAGAGCCCAGAAATTAACCTACACATTTATAGTTAGTTTATGTTTGACAGAAGAAGTAAGCACATACAATGGGCTAAAGATGGTTTATTCAATAAATGGTGTTGGGAAAGTTGGACAGATACACACAGAAAAATGAAATTAGACCACCGCCATACACCACACACAGCAATAAACTCAAAATGCATTAAAGACTTAAATGTTAGACCTGAAACCATAATACTCATAGAAGAAAACACAAGCAGCAAAATCTCTGACATAGCTCATAGCAATATTTTATCAGATATAAATCCCCAGGCAAGGGAAGCAAAAGAAAAAATAAATATATGCTACTACATCAAACTAAAAAGTTTTTGCACAGCAAAAGAAAATACCAACAAAATTAAAAGATAACCCACATAATGGGAGAATATATCTGCTGAGGAGCTAATATCCAAAATTTATAAAGAGCTTATAAAACTCAATGTCGAAAAAAGAACCAAACAACCCAATTAAAAATGGGCAGAGGAACTGAGTAGACACTTCTTCAAAGAGGACATACAGATGGCCAATAGAGATAAAAAAGGTGCTCAGCATCACTAGTCCTCAGAGACATGCAAGTTAAAACCACAATGAGATACCATCTCACACTTGTCAGAATGGCTGCCATCAATAAATCAACAAACAGCAAGTGTTGGTGAAGATGTGGAGAAAAGGGAGCTCTATCGCACTGTTGGTGGGAATGCAGACTGGTGCAGCCACTGTAGAAAGCAGTATGGTGGTATCTCAAAAAATTAAAAATGAATCTCCCTTTTGACCCAGAGGCCCTACTTTCAGGAATATATCCAAAGGAATGCAAAACACAAATTCAAAAGAACATAAGCACTCCTATGATCATTGCAGTGTTATTTACAATCACCAAGATATGGAAGCACCCCAAGTGTCCATCAGTAGATGAATGGATGAAACAACTGTGGGACATTTACACCATGGATTACTATTTGGCTGTAAAAAAGAAGAAAGTTTTACACTTTGTGACAGCATGGATGGACCTGAAGAACATTATGCTGAATGAAATAAGTCAGTAAGAGAAAGACAAATACCATATGATTTCACTCATATGTGTAATCTAATGTACAAACTGAACTAACAAGCAAAATAGAAATAGACTCATAGACAACAAGATGACAGCTGGGGAAAGGAGGGAAGGGTGAGGAGGGATTGAGGAAAAAGGAAAAAGTACCAATGGACAATGGATAACAGTGTGGTGATTGTGGGGGGTGGGGTTATGGGTTATAATTGAACTCAATGGTAATGAAAATACAATAAAAATTATTAAATAAAAAAGGGAAAAAAAGAAAGCCAAATACCATATAATCTCACCTAGAACAGGAATCTAGTGAACAAAATGAACTAACAAACAAAATAAAACCATAGCCATGGAAACATCGAACAGACTGACAATGACTAGGGGGGAGGGGTTGGGGGTAATGGTTGAAGGAAAGGGAAGGAACTAGTTAAAGAGCCGTGTATGAATGACCCATGGACATGGAAACCAGTGTGGGGATTGACCACGGTAGAGAGGTGGTAGGATGGTGGAGGAGGACAGAGGGAGACAGACGGGGCCAACTGTAAAAGAATAACAATAAAAAACCTAAGAAAAAAGAAGAAAAGGAATCCCTATTGTTATGGAATTCCAGACATTGGAAGCACAGACATTGTCATCTGAGAAATCTAGGCCCTCACTCACTTTAGGACAAACTGCTACCAGGAGGGCTCCATCTTAAGCAACAGAAAATACAAGTTTTTAAAAGCACACTTGAAATTTCAAAAAAAAAGGTTGATATTTTTCAAGTGTTCCCCTGATGACCCTGACCCAAGAACTCAATATGCTGCAGGGACTCTGTACCTGGCATCTGCCTTTGTTCATGACCTTGGCTGTGGGTGTCATTTCCAGTTGTAAGAGTCACATCATCCAGGATGCCTTGTGAGTATGTTCATGGTAAAGTAATATTGTTTTGGGAACCTCTAACTTCCCTGTTTTCATGTTTTGCAGCAACATGGAATTTCAGAGAACGTATATTGGGGAATGAATGAAGATCCCTATTAGAAAGGACACTATGGGCTCATCACTCTTCTACTCACTTCATGCCATCTGCTGCCCTGGTTCTTTTGTCTTCATGCCTTTGCACCCCCACCATGTCTGCCTGGAGAGTGGAGCCTCCTGCTCCCCTCCAGCTTACTTAGCTGGGACCGTTCTTCTGCCCTTGCCCTTGGCAAAGATTTTTGTATTTACCTTAGGCAAAAAATAAAGTATAGAGATGCTAACTACTCTTTTTTTTAGATTTTATTTATTTATCCTTAGAGGGGAAGGGAAGGAGAGAAGTATCAACGTATGGTTGCCTCTCTTGGTTCCCTGCCGGGAACTGGCCTGCAACCCAGGCATGTGCCCCGACTGGGAATTGAACCTCAATCGTATGGTTCGCAGGCCCGCGCTCAATCTACTGAGCTACACCAGCCAGGGCGAGATGCTAACTACTCTTAAACACTTATTTTCTCATGGACTTTTAAAAACAAATCTTGAGCAAAACCTTTTATCAATGGTGGCTTTGAGTGAATATCATATAATTCAGGAAGTACAGAATAGTTTTAGTTTTATTTACCAGTATGGAACGACTAGGTATTGAACTATTATAAAAAATAATACTTCTTTGACATAAATGAACAGATAAAGCCCATATCTGAAAATCAAGAAAATAGGAGAGATTTAAAAATAGATAGAATGAACTTTTAATAGGATTTTAAAGTCAAATGGCATTAACAACTTTAAGGAAATGGCTGAGAGGTTTAACACATGAAATGATTTTAGTCACCTTCAAGGCTGAGAGCTCCTTATACTTACAGTAGATTACTTCTCCCCCACTTTTCATACCACAGTGCTCTCCAAAATGCTTTTTGTTTTTCTCAGTTACTGCATAATTTTAAATTATGTTAAAATAAGCGAACTAGAATGCTTTTCGAAGTAGTTTACAAGAATTTTCTTCAATTTGGCCCAATTAGAGCCCCTGACACTCCAGGGGAGCCTGCTAACCAAGGCATAAATAAAACAGGTCATGGAAAATCACATTACATTGCAATTTAAGCAGTCTTTGTTCACTCAGTGATTTCTGACATTATAAAGGATATCCTGAAAGTGGATAATTGTCTTAATGCCTAGTGATGTTCCATTTGGAGAGGTAGTAAAGAAAACATGTGCTAAAATCTCTCTTGTTTTTGTCCTTAGCCAAATGTCTTCTCAAACCCAGCTCAATGATATCCCTCCCCAGGAATCTTCATAACTGACTTGAATGGAACAACATCACCTTTCTTCTTTCCAAGGATTCTGGAGACACCTGTAATATGTGGGGTCTGACAACACTGATGAAGACCTCATGCTCTACAGTACTAATGCTACAATGAGGCATTGAACTAGAACTTCAACCAACTCAGTTATAGGTTGTGGAGAGAAGGACCAATAAAATAGTCCAGCCAAGATAGCATGAAGTAGGTAAAACAAAATTAAGTCACTCGTGTCAACCAAGACGGCTGCCCATCAGCCATGACACTTTGGTTCAAGAGGGAAACTACCTAAGTCATGCTAGACACATCTGGCAAGGAGCAAGGTGCCGACAATTCCCTTGCCCACCATACTGTCTCCCAGATCTGCAGACTGAGACTCTGGGATTCTGGTTCATTATCCCCCATTGATTGCCCTGTGTGTGTATGTTGTATTTCTCTTAGGTTATTAAAGTGTGAGTAGGATATTAATGCATGTAGATGTTATACTTTGAGTGAACCTGCTGAGTGAATAGCGTAGTTACCTTATGTGACTCTTGTCTATTCCTTGGAGCCAGGCTGCTCTGTAGATAGATAGCTAAGCTGTTGCTTGCTTAACTTATATGAAAGACTATATCACGATCCTACACTCATGACATGGGCTTATATACGAAGCCATGCACCATGCCCTTGCTCACTTTCGGTAGTGAGCTGTTATCTTTGTCTGGAAAATGCTTGCCTCCCATCTCTGCCTGTCATAAACAGCCTATCCTCAATGCTACATCTCTTAAGCAGTTGGCCCTAAATCTGGGCAAGACACCTTCCCATGTGTCCCTGCATTGCCCTGTGTAGCCCATTGCTCATTTCATCACTTTTTGTTTCTTTCCCTATGTGTTCCATGATTTGATGTGTCCTATGGGCAGAACAGGCTCTCCTTTGTTTTGTGATATATATAGGTAATCACAGCATAGCTCTGTGCTGTCAGGACAGCAGCCACTAGTCATGTGTGGCTACCAAGCACTTGCAATATGGCTGATGTGACCAAGGAACTGAATTTTTACTTGACTGGAAGTGCAGGTGGTGCAAAATACAGAGAATCATGGAGCTCCAGAACAGAAAGATATAAAGTATGAACAGTGGCTATACTTACCAAGTGTTAAAAATGATAGCATTTTGACTATACTTGGAATAAAATCTTATTTAAAATAATTTTACTTGCTTCTTTTTGCTTTTCTTAATGTGCGTACTAGAAAATCTGAAATCATTTATGTGGTTAACATGGTGTTAATGCTTCTATTGAAGACACTAATCTAGCATAGATTACTCTACAGATACTATAAAAATGACTAAATGTTTTATTTTTTAAAATATTTGAAATATGGAGTTTGTAATACAGAGTATAAGATACATGGTTCAGATATAATGAATTATTTTAGTAGTTGAAAGAAAAAGACACATTTTTTAACCATTGTGGGAATCCACATGACTATGTATGAGATGGCGTGGGATAGATTTAGGTCTTCCTGGTGCTGCCTTTTTAGCCTGACCCTAAGTAACGTTTTTGCTTCCTTGTTTACTTAAAATTCCATTGTCAAGGATATGGGCAGCAATGGGTCTCACCCTCTCTGTGAGTTTTTGCTGCCCTACTGAATGTGAGCTCTGTGCTGTGATGCTTCAGGCTCCCTGCCCACCGAGCTGCAGAATGAGCTTTGTGGAGGAGGACCTCAGACCCACAGTCTGGCCCTGAGTCACTGTGTTGCAAGAGCAGATTTCTCTTTACTGCTTTATCTTTCTGTTATTGTTCCTGGGGGTCTCTCCCCAGCATTCATCGTTTAGCTGCCAGCCAGAGATTTGGGCAGCCTAGGCTCTGGATTTTGGCCTTATTCTTACAATTCTATGCCAAGGTTTCCCCTTTATATTTCCAGGTCCTTTCCCAGCTGTGAGTGCTACTATTGTGATCTTTAGTTCATAAAACGACAGCTTTGCCCCTCACCGCTACCTCCACCCCATTTTCTGCAGCTGTGGCAGTACAGATAGAATAGCACCTCCAACAGAAAAGCTATAAACTTGCAATTTTCCATTTCCAATTGCTTCTGGGTGAGTTCTCATGTATTTAAAGGATGGATTTATTTATTTTGTCCAGTTTTAATCATTGGAATTGGCTGAAGAGTTACATGACCATTTCACTTTTCACCATTTCCGGAGGCAAACTCTCCCATACAGTGGACAACTACAGCAGCCATAGTATGAGAAGGCCATGTGGCCAAAATTTTGCAGGCTCACACATGGGGGTCTAGGCATTCCTCCCAGGAAGCCACAGAGACTGCTAGAGGTCCACCCTTAACACAAAGGCATATAAAATGGATAATAGAAGAGAAAGACTTTATGTTAGATTGAGCTGTCATAATAAAGCACCAAAACTTGGATAAACTCAGTGGTTTATTTCTTTCTCATAGTTCTGGAGGCTTGGAATCTAAGATCAAAATGCCAATGAATTCAGTTCTCCCAGTGCAGCCTCTGTCTCTAGCTTGCAGATGGCCACCTTCTCACTGTATCCTCACATGGTGGAAAGAAAGAGAGAGAAGCAAGCACTCTGTTGTCTCATTTTTAAGGGCACTAATCCTACCCCATCCTCATGATATCATCTGAATCTAATCACCCCCCCCCAAATTCATCTCCACATATAATGATACTGAGTTCTAAGGCTTCAACACACAAATTTTGGGGGTAACATAACTGAGCCTATAACAAATAGAAGGCATCACTTGTGATCCTAAACTCACTGCAGTATTGGGGTTTTCATTTGTCACATTAATATTCTGCTTTCAACCTTCCCTTGGAAACTAACCAACCAGAATCTGGAGAAGCTGTAACCAGTAAGAGGAAAACCCCTAGGCTGTCTTGAATGTGAGACTCTGATTCACATCTGCACTTGTCTCCAGGAACCTTGGTCGGAGGGCAAACAGAAAAACTGAGAGTAATCACTCCCATTCTGTACCCTTACCTGTATCCAAGCCCCTTCCCCCACGACTTGGTATTTTCTATCACCAAGGAGGCACAATTTATTTCATTATTTTCTTACTTCTTTGCTCGATGGGATGTTAGTGAATGTGAAGTGTGCAGATGGCTAAAAAGTGTGTTTGGATTTCCACCTGGCTCTTGTTCCTCTGCCAGCTCCAGGCAAACATACCTGAGCTAGCCCAACAGAGGATGAAACATGAGCACCAATGTTGAGTTGACCAGTAATCTCAGCCAAGGTCTTCCTACATCAGCTGACTTGCACTTATTTCCTACACTTGTGAGTGGCCCAAGCCAACACTAGAAGAACTTCCCAGTTAAAGAACCAACTCACCCACAAACTCATGAGCTAAAAAATGCTTACTCTGGTATGTCACTGAGTTTTCATGGTTGTTTGCCATGAAGCATCATTGCGTCAATGAATAACAGAGAGAAAGGTTGCTGGTTCCCACTTTGAATTCTGGGACAAGCAGCCCTTACTGGAGGACACATGTATTCACACCAGGCACAGGGAAATAAATAAGCATTTGGAGTTTTCAGAATCTATACCTGCCATCAAGACTCCCAAGGTGAATAATTCCTTTGTGCTAGGGAGCACTCTGACACTGCACTGCTGTTACTGGCCAGCATCTAGCATCCTGGTTGCCAGGAAACACCTTTTATCACTTGGGTAGGTGAATAGCAAACCAAGGCAGGGAGGAGGAGGGAGACACGTCTCACCCACTAATTCAGCAGTCCTGAGCCTGACCTGATGATATTGCCAGGTGTTCCAACATCACAAGAAACACTGTTAGCATGGGACAAGGGAAGTCCTTGAAATTCTATGTAGCATTTCCAGTATCTGGGAAAGAAAACTTTGTAACTGTGCTTTAATCCCAAGGCCTAAAATGTGGGAGAGGGTCCACAGTGCCCAAAGAATAACCCATAAATAACTTGGGTAACTACCCCAACTTTAATTAACTGCTTCCTGTCACTTATTCGTTTTACAGCAAGATGAACAAATAGACTCTGTAGCAAAATAAGGATTCCGGCTAACAGACCCCCAAACATATTTAAGTTTGGGTGGTCATTTTCCCCTGGGAGAGCTGGCATTACATTTACCTGTCAATCAACATATAACCTTTTTACTCCCAACCAACCAACTATGTAAATTCTCAGAACAAAGGACTCGTTCTTTTGGCTCTCTGGCTGCCCAGCCTCTGGCCACCTAGGGGTTTGCCACCCTGGCCTTCAGCCGCCCTTACGTTTGCCACCCTGCTTTGCTCTGAACCAATGCTTTTCACCCTCTCACCTTAGCTAGACCCATTCTCTTCCATGAGAATAGATGGAAGAGACAAGTTTATTCTCCCATCAGAATAAACTCTGATTACACGTTCATAGATTTGCTGATCTGTGATTCTATACTTGCATCAGTAAGGAGAACCAGGTCTCTCCCGTCAACTGAGGGAGAGGTTTGTTTTCTGTCAAGGTTTGTTTTCTGCCTTTTCTGATTATCTCATATGCCTGTGAACTGCATTGCATAGTCTCTCTTTTTCCTGGAAGTCAGGTGATTAACAGGATGCTCCAGCATATTAGAAGAGGAGAGGAGAGAATGTTCAGGTATGTCTTCTTCTGCTCCTTCTTGGCTTTGGCCCCAGGACACATCAGCAGGTACAGCTTCTGTGATTACTCAGAAGCCCTGCTGCATGGTTTTGTCTTTGAATGAGCTGTAGTAGCAAAATGTCTCCCCCCTCTCCCTGCATGTGTAGATGTGGAAATGACTTCTTCTTTGTGCCAGAGTCTGAGTGTCATAGCAATCATCCCTTGGTGGCTTGTTTACCTCTGCCTACATCTCTGTAGAGAGTTTCATCATTAGATTCTCTATTGAAACCATTTCATATGAATCCTGTTTTCTGCTAAACCAGTCGAGTCACTCACACACATAAGAAAACCATTCATGTGGTTGTTGGTTACAAATGTGCCCACTTTATCTCCCACTGTACCTCACAACTCTCTATCCTATTTCCATATTTTAATTTTCTGCACAGCACTCATAGGATACAGAGAGAGGATATCTTTTATTACATATCTGTTTATTATGTGCTTTTGCCCACAGGACATAAGCTTCCTGAGGATAAAGACCTAATCTGACTTTTCTAATCCTGTATCCCCACTGTCTAGAGGAATGCCCAGCACGTGGCTGATGTGGTTGGACCTCGATAAACATTTCATAAATTACATAAAAGTAATGTTTATGGCTTCAAGTTGCAAATTGTGGTTCTCAGGAGGTCTAAACTGCACTGATGATGGAGACAGGCACTTCACACTGCCTGAACACATTATGAAGTCGTCCCTTTATCTGGCTCAAAATATTGAAGTTTACAATCCAGAGATGATAAAATTAAAGATGCTTTCTGTTTGAACATGAGACAAGTTTTTCTCTTTACAGAATCTTAAAGCAGCAAAGCCAGCCCTATTTGTAAAGTCAAGCTTACTGGGGAAAACACGTCTTTTTGTTTTCATGGAAGATGGAAGATCCTACAATCTACCCCTGCATAGTTACTCTGCTGTTTACAAAACTCAAACACAGAATGAGAAAAAAGGAGATCACATGGTTACTGAGGAATAATCCTGCAATGGGGGGCAGAGGGTGAAGCAACCTCGCTGCCACTCAGAAAATAACTGCAGCACTGGAGACTCCTGAATTGAGGTTAAAACCATCTCTCTTTTTGGGGGGGCCTTTACCTTTCTTGTATTTTGAAGTAGGTTCTTTTTGGAAGCAAAGAGCCCTGGACAGCCATAGATGTTCCTCATATAAACAAAATTATCACCCCAGAAAGCCACGTTCTTATGAATTCTAGCAGTAGTAAACTTACCAATTCTTTTTTTAATTTTTAATTTTTAATTTTATTTATTTATTTATTTGTTTGTTTGTTTATTTATTTATTTATCTTTAGAGGGGAAGGAGAGAGGGAGAGAAACATCAATGTATGGTTGCCTTTTGTGCATCCCCTGCTGGTAGTTAGCCTGCAAGGAACCAGCCTGCAACCCAGGCATGTGCCCTGACTGGGAATCGAACCGCGATCGTCTGGTTCGCAGGCCCGTGCTCAATCCACTGAGCTACGCCAGCCAGGGCTTTTTAAAATTTTTTTTAAATTATTTTATTGTTGTTCAATCACAGTTGTCTGCATTTACCCCCCCACCACCACTTCCCTCCCACCCCAGCCAAACCCATCTCCCTCCCTTGCTTCCACCCACCCCCCCCCTTGGTTTTGTCCATGTGTCCTTTATAGTTGCTCCTGAAAACCTTTCCCCCCACTATCCCCTCCCACCTCCTCTCTGGTTACTGTCGGATTGTTCTTAATTTCAATGTCTCTGGTTATATTTTGCTTGCTTCTTTTCTTTTATTAATTAGGTACCTGTTAAAGGTGAGATTCTATGGTATTTGTCCCTCATCACTGAAAACCACCTTTATCTGAAGAGATAAACAAGTCTTTAACTAGCTCCTTGACAAATGTTTAGAAACTTGTTTGTCAGATAAATATTGTACAAATATCATTTTGCCTAATTCTGACACTCGGTCAATGGCTCCTGCTAAATGCTAGTTTATTGCTGTTTTTCAGAGAATTCCATTTCAAAATGTGACGTGGAGTAGTGGAGAACATTCTGCTCTTGGAAACCATAGCAATGCAGAGAAGCACCATCGGCAGTTAACACTCTCGGAGTTTTCTTTGCAGTGCTCCAACCTAAGGTTTTGAAGATTTTTTTTCTTTCTGACCTCTATTTTAGTTCCAATCTTACAAGCAACCCAAAAGGAGTACATGAGTTTCTTTTATGTGTGGAGGTTCTCCTATATTGAATAAAATAATTTTTGTTTGGCAGTTTTGAGTCTGCTGCCTGTATGGATAATGTGAGTCCATTGAAACTTGTTTACTTAGTATCACATGGCCAAGATCTTACCAGTAGGAACTTTGATCTTACTAATAGTGTGAATGTGTTACCCATTTCACAGGTATCCTTGGGAGAAATAAACAGGAGAATTCAAGAGCCATCAATGACAGAAAGAAGGAAACTTTGGGCTTAAGAGAGAGAAACTGAATCCCACTGAGGGTATCAAGAATGGGCATCTGAGGGGAGACGGGAGGGAATTTCAGGGGAAATAGGGGAGGGATTTAGAGGAACAAATATAAAGGATACATGGACAACAACTAAGAAGGGTGGAAATGGGAGGGAGGGGGGAGCACAGAGGGGTGGGATGGGATGGGAGTAATAGACAGAAAACTGTACTTGAAAAATAATTAAATAAATTTTAAGAAAAGAATGGGGATCTGAAATGGTTATGCCAATTAGCAAGAGCTCAAATGTCTGAGTCTAGACACGTGCGCCCCTGCCATCCTCCCCACCTCTCTCTAGACCCGGGCTTCCTGCACTCCCAACTGGAGAACTTCCCAAGTCCCATTGGCAGATTTTTCCTTTACCTTGCCTCAATGGCCTGGTCCCCCCATTCTGCACTCCTTCGTGGTTTCAGGTGATTTTTATTTTTCCATTTCTAGTCTCTACCATAAGTGAGTTAAATTGGGATCGCAATACCAAGATCATATGGTTTAGAGGAGGATTAGGGGGAATAATACGTGAAAAAGTGCTTGTAATGGCAAAGTGCAATTCAAATGCAGTAAAAATGTGTAAAAATGAACTCCCCCTCTCAACAACATGCCTCAATTTCCCGTGTGGCATTATGAGACCTAACATATACTGAGTGCCTACAGTACATTATAATTTCCTCCTTACCTTTCAAGAATATCGATATTTGTTGAAGGAATGCATGATTAAGTGAATTAGGCCGTGTCACAGTATGAATTAGGTGGTCAATTGTATTATTTTACAATGAATAAATTGTGACACTGATAGGTTGAATAAGTTTCCCATGGTCAGCCAACCAGAAAGGAGAGTTGGATTTGAAACAGGCCTCTGCCTTGATAGTTATGCTCATTTATCTATGGCACTCACACCACTATTATACCTGTTATGTGACCTAAGGTTCAGATTCATCTCTGGAGCTTCTTTTCCTTTGTCCCAAACATCCAAGTAACAGTGTTATGAATCTCCATATTCTAAACTGACTCCCCTGTTAGGAATTTTCCCTCTGATGCCCTGCATCCATTTCTTGTTTCTTTTTCTGATGCTCTCACCTAGCTCAAATCTCACTTACACTCTCACTTGCCTCTGTCATTTTTACTGTTCCATAACCTCCAAACTGGCCACCTAATATTATTTTCCCAATATTATTTTCTCTCCCCTCCAGCTATTTTGCGCATAGGAAACCCTGATTATCTAATTCTTCTGCTCAGAATTTTAATTAACTCTGAATTACAAAATAAGCTTCTTAATTTTTTTTGTTTAATATAGTTTATAACCTCATGAAAATCACCAAATATTCCAGAGGGCCTTTCCCATGACTCTCTTCTAAGTGACATGCAGTCTGACTGGCCGATTCCAAATTCCTCTCCCTTCCCTGGAAATTCCTGGTACTTTATCATTTCTTCACTTTTCTCCATCTGCCACAATGTCTTCCTGGTTGATTTCTCTACAGATGCCTCTTCTATCTCTTCCATGAAGCCTCTCAGATCCTCCAGAGAAGCAAATCAGAAATCTCCACAAGTAAATGGTCAAAGGCACATGAAAAGCCTTCAACACCATTAGCCATCACAAAATTGCAAATTAAAAATGACAGTGAGACCACTACGCACCCATTAGAACTAGAAAATAGCAAATGAAAAAATGAACAAAACACAAAAATTCAAACAGAAAATATTGGTAAGGATCTGGAACAACCAAAACTCTCACACATTACTGATGGGTAAAAAGAGGTGTGACAACTTTAGAAAACTATTGGCAGTTTCCTTAGAACACTAAACATCCTTATTCCCCAACTGCCATTTACTCTAGGGAAATGAGGATTTGTGTTCATTAAAACACTTGTATAAAATTGTTCATAGCAGCTTTATATGAAACAGTCAAAAACTGGACATGTTGTAAGTGACCAGGAATAGGAGAAGAAAAAAATTACTGTCCAGTCACACAATAGAATTATACTCAGCAAAAAGGAGCAAACTACTAATACATGCAATAACTTGGATTAATTGAAAATAACATTACATAGAGTGAAAGAAGTCTTCTGCAGGAGGACATACTCTATGAAGTACTGCAGCAGGCAAAACTAATCGATGGTAGAAAAAATAGAATCATGGTCGCCTCTATAGGAATAAAGGCAGGAGCTGACTAGAAGTGACATTAAGATCTTTCTGGGGTGAGAGTGATGCTCCGCATCTTGATAAGTGTTTGAGTTACAGAGTGTACCTATGCATTTATCAAAACTCAGTGAATATATACTTAACATTTTACTACGGGTAAATTTTACATCAGAAGAAGAAACGTGCACAAATGTCTATTTAATCCTATAGATGCTACAATTTTTAGTGGGAAGTGTGCTGATGTCCGCAATATATTCTCAAGTGCATGAAAGATAAAGTTTTGATGGATGGAAGGAGGATGGATGGTGGCTGTACATGTGAAAAAGTAGGTGTAGTAAAATGTTAATGATAGACTCCAGGTGGTGGTTATGCGGACATTAATGTAAAATCCAGTCAACCTTGCTATTTGAAAATTTTGTAATAAAAGTTGGAAAAAACCCTGATACCAATTTTCTTTTACTGCTTTTGAGACTTTTGATGTCTCTCTTTAATTCTCTTTAATTCCCCCATGCAGAGTACCTATGATATGCTAGCAATCACTACAATATTGCTTCTCAAGCTGTAGCCTGGGAGTCCAACTCTGATAACTTTGAGGGATTTGCAAGGTCAAAACCATTCCCACAGTAACATGAAGATGTTGTTTGCTTTTAAAAACCATTCTTTTACAAGTGTGCTGTAGAAATGTTTAGAGCCTACATGATTTGTGGTATCTCAACAGATTAAATGCAGAAGTGCCTTGAGAATCCAGCTGTCTTCCTGAAAGCAAGGTAGTAAAGACATTTGTAAAAATGTAAAACAATTTCATCCTCTGACTTTTTTTTGGTTTTGTTTCAGAAAATGCAGCTATTTTTGACAGAATTATGTTAACTAACATGTAATGGTTTTACTGTGCAATTCAAAATGTTTAAATAAATGTTTTAAAAAGTTACAGTTTTAATAACAATAGTGTAAATGGAAATTCTTAGTGATAGTGGTTAAAATCTAGATCAATTTAAATTATGGCTGTTTCTGGCAAAGTTTAGAACAGTTTTATTTGCACAGATGAAGTTGGGAGCCCTCAGTACACATTCATGGAACAAGAGGTCCTAGAGCTCCCAGTCTGAGAACCTTGGCAATGGCCATTTACGGCGTGAAGGCAGCCGGCCTCGCAGGAAGGAGAGCTCACCAGCGCTGGGCCCTGCTCCACTCACGGTTCTTAACCTCTCTGGTCTTGGGTAGCTTCGGTTGAAGTTGAGAATATTAACAGGACCCACCTCACCTGGATTGGAAAAGAACCAGGAAAGGAGATAAGGAGTGAGTGCTTGGTGATAGAACTATTTGCAAAAAAATAAAGCAAAGCTCATATTCTAATTATTTGTACATAGCCATTTTGCTCTCCTTGCAGATTATGGTCTTCTTGAGGAAAGTGGCAGAACTTCATCTTTGTTTCCCCACTGGAGACTTTATACACTTTACACCTTGAATTACTGCAAGCTGGGTGGAAGTGGAAGTAAAAGTTTTCCCTCCCCAGGTGCCCAGGTGTCTGACGCTGTACCCTACACAGAGCAGGTCCTCAACGCCCATTTACATAGTGAATTAATACATGTTTGTAAAATGGTCCAAATTTTATCTCATTAGAGATCAAATTATAGAAAATTCTCAAGAAAACTTATCTGTTACTTTCGCATGTGAAGATATTAAACAAAATGACACTGGAAACAATTTATCTCAAAGGGGTTCATAAGGAAACTTCTAAATAAAGAAACAAAAGTGATTTTCAATTAGTATGCCAAGTGTTTACAAGCAAATAAATGCTTCTAAGACCCTAGAAGGTGCTTGAAAACATGGTGTTTAATCTAAGCACTTTGAGTATTTGCTTGAAATATTACTTCTACTACAAATGTGTTTAATAAATATTTTTCAAATGAAGTACAAGATTAAACCTAGGGGCTGTCTCTGACTCAACCATAAAGTTAAAAATAAGAGCAAGATTCCCATGGTGGAAGAAATCACGAATGTTACGAAGTCCTCACTTGTGTACCATGCACAGAGATGAATTTGCCAAAAGATAAGAGCATGCCTGAAGCATCATCTATTGTCAATAGACACTGCATGTGGGAAACATACAGCTTTGTTCCCTGGGCTGTCTCATCCAGGATCAAACCCAGTGCCTGAGTGTACTTCACAATATAGAAAAAGGGGGAGAGAGAGGAAGGAGACTAGTGAGAAGGCTTCATGTCCCTAATTTTAGCTGGGCAAATACAGGCTAAATTTTGCCAGGGAAAAGGTTGACTGTTAAAATAGATGTGATTTCCCATCACTACAGTTTGGAATTGACTATTCAAATGCTCATGTTAAATGGCAAATTAGCTAAGAACATTTAATTCTAAAAAGAGCTGACAAAAGTAAGTTATGGGCAAAATGTGCTTTAATACAAATTGCTTTCATTTACCACACATTAATTTCAAAATGAGTAGACATCTAAGAAAGCTAAGTATTTTCAGGTCTGTCTCCTGATGCAATTATCTGGGTCTGCTTTGATGGAGCTGTGGTAATAAAAGCTAAGCCAGCACAGAAATGGCCCTATTGAAGGGCTCGTAAGTGCTAACCCGTAAATTGTGCTGACACCGATTTTGACTTCACAGCCTTTCCGTATTCAGAGGTATTTTTAGGTACCTGAGATCTGCTGTATTTTACCATACTCATTTAGTTCTTTCTGCTCCATTAGTTGGAATTTAACATCCAAAGGTTTTATTACAAGATACTATCTTACAATATTCCACCTAAGTTTGGCCTAAGAACTTTATTTCTTGCTTCTCGCTTTCTCTGTCTTACTGATATACCTTTTTTCTGCTTATATTAAAGTATTTCCAGGAATATTTCTTCTTATCTTGAATTTCTTTCTGTTGTCATTGAGATATTTATTGTCCTAAAAAGTGTCAACGTGTGCTGTAGATTCTTTCATTAAGCAGGTCTCTGAGATGAGTTTTGCAAGACTCTCTGTGTGTCTTCCCTCTCCCAGACCCATTATCCAGTGCTGCCTCATGTTCCACAGGTGTGCCTGTCTCTTCCCCCAAATGTGTCACCTCACCAGGTATTCACAGGTACCTGCTCACTGACTTTTATCAGAACCAAGGTTAACCTTGAAAACATTAATTCCCACCTCATGGGAGACTTTCCAGCATGGTGACCAGGGAAGAAGGGGTTTAACTCATTGCTGATGTGTTCCTGAACATTCTCTGTCTTGTTTGGTTGCAGGCTTTTCCACCTTACCTGGTTCCTAGATCTTGTTTTCCATTGATTTTTGACCTAACACTTTTCCTGACTCCAGTTAGTTCTGCATATTCTCTCTCACCTAATTCTGACCATTGACTTTTTGCTAATTTATTCCCACCCTTCATTGCACACTTTTTACAGTAATGCTTTAATGTCACTCTCTCCTATTATATTTCATTCCCCTAGCAATACATTATTGTGGGGTCTATAGGTCACTCTTTTTCCTCTTGAATTGCCATAAACTAGAGTGAAATAGGTTCTTAGGAGAAATATCATATATCTAGCTATAGTTATGTCCTTCATCTGTCTCATTCTCCAAACAAAAGCTCTTCTCTCCTTGAAAATTCTAGTATACATAAATTCCTCCCTCTTTATTTTCCACATTTCATATAAATTTGAATATCAACATTTCAAACTTGTAATTCAGTCCATGGAGGAGAGAAAAGGTGGGAAAACAGAACTGATATTGACATTTGAAGACAACAACACAGCAAGTAGCAGATGTTTGCAGAACATTTTTATTAAAATAAATAAAAATAGTAAATAGAACTTTCTGAATATTTACTTTTAAAAATGAACTATAACCAATATTGTTTTTATTTGTATTTATTATTTATTGTGCTGAACACAAAAAGCTATTAAGTTTCCTTTCCAATTTTCCCCATGAGGTCCTCAATTGTTTCATCCATCCCATTCTTTTTTTTTATTTAACTTTTGTTGAAGTACAGTTTTCTTTCTTGTATTCCCAGCCCTGCACCCCCCCAGTGCTCCCCACCCCCCTCCCATCTCCGCCCCCCGTCTTAGTTATTGTCCAGGTGTCCTTCATACTTATTCATGTGAGTCCATCCCCTTTTACTCTGTGCTTCTCTCCCCTCTACCCTCTGGACCCTGTCAGCACGTTCTGTATTTCAGTGTCTTTGGTTACATTTTGCTTGCTTGTTTGTTTTGTTGTTTACATTCCTGTTAAAGGTGATATCATATGGTATTTGTCTTTCACTGCCTGCCTTATTTCGCTCAGCATAATGCCATCCCATTCTTCTTAATTAAATTCACTCCAACCAATACTTGTTGATTATCTATTCTGTAATCCTTGTTATAGTCAAAACACAACACTGAATAAGACACACCACCCACCTTTTAGAAATGTAAAGACTAGGGGGGATTTGAAAATTGGGCAGTTAGGACTCAGTGCCATGACAGGCCTTCCCTGGGCAAGGTTTGGCTGCCACTGGGACAGTGCAAGGACAGCCACGGGAGGTGGCATCTGAACCAAGAGAATGTGCTCTTCCTACCCACTCCTTTCTATCCAGTTGACTTCAAAGGGGGGTACTTTGATGTTCTACGTCTGTGAAATTTTAAAGAAAGCTTCATTTCTTTGTTGACCCTAGTGTATTCTCATTAATTTTCCTTGTCATAATGCTATTCAAAAGACACATAATCAAATAAACCTCAGAGTATTTTGAATGCATAATAGCTTTTAGAAAGTTCTCCACTTAAAAATAGAATCGCTTGCCCTGAAGACACAGACCTGCCATTTGATCAGAGAGCTCAGGTAATGAAAGAGAACAATTTTTCTATCATTTAGCAGGCCCATGTACTTGCAGCTCTCTCTGAGAAAGAACTAGACAGCATGCATCGGTAAGGAAGTTTTCCCTCACGCTTCTGTGTGATGTCCTGTAGAGCCTGACAATGCCCCTGGCTATTCAGGTCTGCACATTAAACCCCAGTAATGCCCCAAGGCATTACATCCCCTGAAGGCCCCAGAAGTGCTCATAATTGCTCCTGCCTGACTCCTGTTTCTGAGTGGAAGAGCCCCAGCAGCTGCCCAGCAAGCAGAAGTGCACCTGCCTCATGAGAAACAGAACAGGGAGACCTCCCTGTTGTAGTCTTCCAGTGATTAATGTGACAGGCATGGATATAAATGGGTGTTTCTGAAAATCTGCCTTTGAAAAAATATTTTTAGTCTGGCAACCAAGAGAGAGCAGCCGGATTTCGGTAAATTCAGCTCTGTCCTGGATCAGAACCAAGGTTTCTCCTGGCTTCTGGGCATCTGAATCACAGGGCTTCCACACTGAAAATTCATAAAACAGCAGCTCCAATACGGGGCTGATTGCAAAAACACTAACCTTAAAATTACTTTATTGGTTTTAAAGACAAATTACGTTGTTTGAGCTTCATTACATTCTATTCACCCAAGTGAAATCATCCTTACATTCTGTTTTGCTCCTAAAGTTATGCAAGGACAGTTTCTGTTTCCCTGTGAGGTTCATGCCATTTCACTAATCAGGAGGGACGTGGAGAACCTACTCCTGGTGAGTATATGCAGCCGCACAGTGTGCACAGAGTCCTTTAGTTCACAACCACTTCTTCTTCCGAGGAAACACAAGTTAAATAACATATCAACTCTAAATAGAAATTCCCACAGTGTTTCTTTCCAGTGCAGCCAATGGAAAACATCAAGAAATAGCAATTAAAAAATTTAGTGTTTTGTTGCCAGTATCTATCATTTTTAGAGATATGGAAAATGTCTGTTTTGATTTCTCATTTTTAATCATTCTCCTCTAAGAAAGTACATTAGAAATATAATTTGTATCTAATTGATTAGTATTTCACATCTAGATGCAATGACTGCTTATTCTGGAAGGTTTTTATTCTTAACCTCTGCACTGCAGTGAAGATGGACAGTCTTCCACAAGTCATGTAGTGTAAAAGAAGAAGTATTAAACAGGTCAAAATATTAAAGAAATATTAAAATATTTTAAAATATTTAAAATATTTTTGCTTCTAACTCTAGTTCACTGTGAAGGTAAATTTTAGAAATAAGGCTTTACAGTTCAACTAAAACAATGGCAACGAAAACAACAACAAAGTTTACATTCAGTTTACCACACTTTTTAAAAAAATTTATTTATTTTTCAAGTACAGTTTTCTATCTATTACTCCCATCCCAACCCACTCCCCCCGTGCTCCTCCCCCTCCCATTTCCACTCTTCTTAGTTGTTGTCTGTGTATCCTTTGTACTTGTTCCTCTAAATCCCTCTCCTATTTCCCCCGAAATTCCCTCCCCTCTCCCCCCTGGTGGCTGTCCCCCTGCTCTCTATTTCAGTGTCTTTGGTTATATTTTGCTTGCTTGTTTGTTTTGTTGTTTATCTTCCTGTTAATGGTGAGATCTTATGGTATTTGTCCTTCAACACCTGGCTTATTTCACTCAGCATAATGCTTTCCAGTTCCATCCATGCTGTTGCAAGAGGTAGGAGCTCCTTCTTTCTTTCTGCTGCATAGAACTTCATTGTGTATATGTACCATAGTTTTTTGATCCATTCATTTACTGATGGGCACCCAGGTTGCTTCCAACTCTTGGCTATTGTAAATTGTGCTGCTATGAACATTGGGGTGCACATAATAAATGTCTATCTACCACAGACCAGAAAACGCACGGATCATGGACACGTTAACATGGCTAAGGCTACTCAGTTCTTAGGGCAAATAGACTTTTCAACCAGAACTGTGGCCTCTTATATTATTGAAAAGTATTTAATCAAGGGTGCAGACATTCTATAATAAGCAGGAAGCTTTCTCTGGTTGAGGGTCTTACACACATGTACAACTACATAATCACTTTCTCCATCATGTAAATAAAAATGATAATTTAGTTCTGTTTTCTGTTTAAGAGAAAAATAAAGTAATTCTATTCATTGGTTTTCAAAATAGTAATGGAAAATACCAATATCAAGTTCAATGAATTCAATATGTTGGCATTAATTTACTTACATAAAGTATAAATCAGAGAAGATTCCAAGAAGGAGGAATGTATTGGTGGTGAAAAAAAACAGATTGGGAGGAAAAGCACATAATATATGCTTTTCCTTTTCAATAGGTGTGCTATGCTTTTTCCTTTTCAATATGCTTTTCCTCCCAATAGATTGTGCTATGCTTTTCCTTTTCAATAGATTGAAACGTAGGCTAGATGACAGTCACACTGGTCACGGATTCTCTGAGATTTAATTGGTACCATGCCTATGATTTACCAAGGGCCAGTAAGGATTAAGGTACAGTAGGCATTAAGGTTCAGTGATGGAATAGCACACTGTCCTATGACATTTTAGAATTAAATGTTCACAGTCTTACATTTATTGTACTGATTTATGTTTAAGATCAACTCTACATTCTTCCAAAATTTAGTTTACAATCAAACAACATCATTTGGACAAAAGAAATTATGAATAATGTATAGTCACAGGAAATCTGAGTTTGTGAGTCCTTGTTTAATATCAGATTGACACACAACAAGATCAAACATCTGGAGAGCCGAGATTAGGATCTGGACCTGAACCAGGAGAGTATCAAGGTGGATTCAGTGAGATAAGCCTTATGTACCCTGTCTTCCTGGGGTTTCAAATCTGTATGAGTCTTTCAGTGAGATCCAGGGCCTGCAGCTCATAAAGATGAGCCAAACGATCCATATAAAGCACCAGCAATATTGTTCTGGCAAGCCACTTTATGGCTTTAAGTGACCCTTTAAAAATTGTCTTTGCTTTTCCAAGATCCAATAACAGTCCTCTGTTATAGCTCCCGGAGTAAAGATAGATCTCTGTTAAATAGACTTTCTAGAGCACACACACACACAGGTATATCTCAATCATAAAGAGCCAGGGCATATTCAGGTAACCAATAATAAGAAGGTAACTAATGCTAGGGAATGACACCATGTGCATAGCACACGGTCTGCTCTGCTTTCTTTTCTCTGTCCATTTATAATAAGTGTCCATTTATAACACTTCCAGAGTAGTAGCATTGAATGAACAGGATTTACTCATCAAAACCAAGATGACATGTTCTTCCTACCTATGCTAATATTTACATATAAAATTTTCATAACTCAAGGAATCTTTGTCTTTAGTTCTAAAAACCCACGTTCTCTACATGGTCGCAGAAGTATCACTCTATGCTAAATGTTTCTGAAAAATAAAGCAGAAACAATTTTGTTATTGCTCACCATTGAAGGCACTGATGTCCACCAAGCCTGGGAACAACCAGGATCCTCGATGCCACATCAAAGCTGGTCCTTGCTTCTGTAGGAAGACCCCTTGATTTGGGGTTGGGGGGTCACAAAAAATGGACCACTGTGACATCTAAGGTGAAAGCAGGCCTACATCTTCCTACTTTCATGATCATTTCTGTTTTTGCTTTTCATTAAATTCCACTCAAGAAGCTGAAGAAGTCAGGCGCCAAATAGAGAGAACATCAAAGATCAATTTCCTTATATAGTGGTAAAATAATTCAGGGACTGTCACCTCCTGGAATCCAAGGAACTAAAGTGTTTGCAGGCAGAGGGACAAACTATACATCAAAAGTTGCTGAGGGCTAAGTGAGGCAAGGTCAGCATGGACAGGTAGATGGATGGCAAGGCAAGTGGGAATGGGTAGGTTTAAGGGAGAGAAGCAAGGATGGGGGACATAAGGCCAGACAAACATGGCGGACAGGCTTAGCAGAGCAGAGGTCATTGGTGGCCCTGACAAGGTTAGTCTGTTTGCAGCCTGGAAGATCTTGATGAATGGAGTCACAGTAGAGGGTGGATAGGTAACTTCTCCCATGCATAATTTATTCCACAAAGCATAGAAACATAAGGACTTAATTACACAGGGCTTGTGAAGAAAATATAAACAAATCAACATCAGCATGATGATTTAGGGGAGTATTTTAACAGTTCCCAGTGGTCTTTCTCTGTTTCTCCCTTGGTCTCTTCTATTCACTCTCCACACTGCACCAGAATGGTTCTCTTATGAGGTGAGGCAGAGTAATACCACTTGTGCTTGAAACCCCACATGACATTGCAGTCAGCTCCAAAGCTGGATCATCACCTCCATGAGCTCTGCTATCATTCACCCCTCACGCATACAACCTGTATCTCAGACGCTTTGACCATCATCCTGTCTGGATGATGTAGACTGATGGGAGCCAGTACATGTGGTCTTATAAATCTACAAGAAAAAGATTGACAGCTCAGTGAGAAATGGGCAATGACTGTGGATAAGCAATTCACAAAAGAGGAAATGCAAAAGAACAGAAATCATTGTCATTCAAGAAAAAGGAAAGTTTAACAATAACTTAATACTTCCCGCCCAACAGATTAGCAAAACATACAAATGCCATTACTTCCTATCTGAAGGAGAAGAGAGAGGAACAAGGCTAGGGGCTACTATGGTGGACATGAGAACTGCTATAGCATTTTGAAATACTGGCATGTCCCCAAATGTTACATACTATGCCCTTTGCCCCACAGACTCCATTATTTAAAAATCTATCCCATTACAACACAAGGCACTGGGATATCAGAATATTTGTACAAAAAATACTTTTGAAACACTTTTAGAGTATCAACACAAAACCTAAAAAATAGTCTGAAAGTCCACTTGTAGCTAAGATTTACTTAATAATCTTAACTATGCTATAGGGTGTTATGTTGATACTTGTTTCAACTGATGTCAACTTTTTCTTTATTTATGAGAGTATTAATTTTGCTCTTTTGAAAAAGTTTTCTGCTTTTGCGTTGTATCTGTTTCCTCCTAATTTCTTCCTCACCCACCATCTGGTAGATGGTCACCAATAGGTCACCCGTTTCAGCCCTCTTCTCACTGTGCCTGCAGCCCCTCAGGACAGAGGTCCCAGTGAGTGCCAAGGGGGAAGAGGCAGAAAGAAGTGCACGGGCATGGCCTAGGTTGGGCAGCTGGGAGTCTCTTTGCCTTGCTTCATCATCGTATTTAATGAATGTCCTTTTTTCTCCCTGCCCTCCATCCATGTTTAGGGGAATGACCATCTACATTCCTCAATTTCTGAGTTGATCTGGGATCTCTCAGAGTGATGTGTTAACAGACCAACAATGCCAGCTTAGGTTTCACTTTTTCTGGGTTATTCAGGCAGTTTCACTCATTAATCTGTTTACAGCTTCTAAAATAATGTGGCTCTTTTCTCTGTTTCCACCCTCTTGTTTTCCCGTAGTTTATGCATTTTAACCTATACTATGTAAGATGCTGTTGGGAGGGAGCAGGTAAGCTTGCATGTTCAATCAGCCATCTGTTACTGAAGGGCCATGTCTTAGTTGGCTGGGGCTGCCCAGACAAAGTAGCACAGACTGGTGACTTAAACAACAGATTTTTATCCTCTCACAGTTCTGGAAGCTGAAAGTCCATGGTCAGAGTGCCAGGAGGATTGTTTTTTTCTGAGGCCTCTGTCCTTGGCGATACATGACCATCTTCTCCCTGTGTCCTCACATGGTCTTCCTTCTGCACGTCTCTGTATTCTAATCTCTTCTTGTAAACATGCCAGGTTGATTTAGGGCCCCACACTAACATCTTCATTTGAACTTATCCACCTTGTCAAATGTCCTGTATCAAAATTTAGTCATATTTTGAGGAACTTGGAATTAGGGCTCCAATATGTGGATTGATGTATGCTGCATAACACTTTCATTTAGTGTTGCATGTTTCCACATGTGCACTAGATTGAAATCTACCAAATATTCTTCACATGGGACTCGTGGCCAGTGAAAGTTGAAAAGCCCTGGCCCTAGTCATTGTCTCTGTCCTGCATTACAAATCAGGTGTCTTTGTGGATGACTAGCACTATTCCCACTGGTTAAGGCATAGGAAAGAATTCCTAGTTATCTACTGAAAGAACGAGTCAACTCAGTGCTTCCATTGATCCCTTTTTTCTTAATTAAAAAAGTATAGTGCTTTTTATTATCTTACTTCTTCAAAGAATCATTTAAATGTGAAAAATCAATTACAATATTTTAGATTACATGATATGGAATACATTTTCAGAGAGAAGAAAAGCAGTTTTGAGGCAGTGTCTAGACATGTGGAGATAATAAATAAAGACTACGGTGAAACTCCTGATCTTTACAAACTTCCTCACTCCACATTCATGATGTTTAGTTCAGGTCAACAAAGAATAATTGGGCCCATCAGTGTGACAGCTCCCATTAGGTACCCACTATGGGCTGTGTTGCAATATGGTGATCACTGACTTAAAAACACAAAACAGGGCTTAGAAAATTAGGCCAGTTGTTCTTGATGAGAGAGCTGGTTGAAGTCAGGAGTTGAATCCCACTTTTTCATTTTTCCTCTCCTGCCTTCTCCACACTTTTTAATGAAAATGCAGGGCCCCTGTTCATAATATGAATTTCAAGATGACCACAGCAGAGCATAAACCAGATACAAGGCCCTTCTGAGTTCAGCTTTGTGTGACCACACGGGTCCCACATCTGTAAAGCCAACTCTGCCCCTATCACCCTCAGGCTAATGCCTCGAGGTGGGCCTTAAGGGGCTTCTAGACTCTCAAGGAGTGGACGGCATGATTTTCCTTCAAGCTGTTCTGCAGACTGAGCTACATCTTCTGTGTCTTGCTCTCTGGGCCATTCCTGGCTCTTAGTTGTCTTGACTCCAGAGGGAAGGGCACAGAGAATGCATAGCCTGACCCATGTATCACCCTTACTGGTCACCCTGGTTCAGTCTCCACCCACTCAGGAACTGTCACTGCAGCTCACATGCTCCTCTGTGATGTAAAATGAGGAGTGAAATGCCCCTAAAGGACTTCTTATTCTTTAGAATAAAGTGAAAAAACAAAACATTTTCTGACTACCTTTAAAAACAGTATAGAATTTCCTCAGAAAACTAAAAATGAAAATGCCATTTGACCTGGCAATCCCACTGCTAGATCTATACCCTAAGAACCCTGAAACACCAATCCAAAAGAATTTATGCACCACAATGTTCATAGCAGCACAATTTACAATAACCAAGTGCTGGAAGTAACCCAAGTGCCCATCAGTAAATAAATGGATCAAAAAATTATGGTACATCTACACAATGGAATTCTACACAGTGGAAAGAAAGAAGGAGCTCCTACCCTTTGTGACAACATGGATAAAACTGGAGAGCATTATGCTAAGTGAAATAAGCCAGGAGGTGAAAGACAAATACCATAAGATCTCACCATTAACAGGAACCTAATCAACAAAATAAACAAGCAAGCAAAGTATAGGCAAAGACATTGAAATTGAGAACAGGCTGACAGTAATCAGAAGGGAGAGGGGAGGGGATAAAGAGGGGAAAGAGTGAAGGGTTTACAGGAACAATTATGAAGGACATTTGGACAACAACAAGGTGGGTAGAAATGGAGGAGGCAGGCTGGGAGGGCTGGGATGGTGGGGAGGGGTGAGGGGAAAAGGCAGAAAATCATATTTGTAAAACAATAAAAATCATAATAATAAAAATAAATAAATAAATAGATAAATATATATATGAAAAAAATCGTTCCTTTTTGTGTTTAAGTGGGAAAGTTTGCTTTTGCTATTTTGAAGAAATAAGAGTTTCCTTACTTTAGGCTTTTGCTCTTAGCATGGATTCTATTTTTATGTCACTCTCTTTGTATTAAGCGAGATTTAGTGGAGTAAGTTTTATTCTAGAGAAATGAACTTTATTCTCATTTTTGTTTCTTTCATTTTGTCCCAGATCGGACTCAGAGACTCTGAGAATCTCTGTTCCTCCCAGTTGCCTGGGGTTTCTGAGTCATGCTGAGTACATACAGTAGACGAAACAATGGGATTAGTTTTCAAAGTGTTTCAGGTTGTCAAGGCACCAGACAATACGTTTCTTATTGATGTAGGCCTCCAAGATTCTTGTCACAAATAGAGAGAATGAGGCCCTTGATGCAAACACCTTTTCTCAGGCATCTATGGAGGTGGTCACATAGAAGATGTCTTTGAGGCCCTGTGGGGTTGAGAGTGCGAAGGCCTAGAAAGACAGGATGATTATGAGTGGGTATTACTTACTTCAAGTAAAAAAATATTATGTCTCAATTTTGTTAGTTATCTAGTTGAGCTCATAGATTAAAAGTGATGAACACATCAACTTGGACCAGAATTTCTATACCAGCATTTCAAAAAATGGTACAACTGATAACTGTTGAAGGCTTACTTATGTTTGAAATTTTTGTAAAAGATTAAAAGAGTAAGAAAATTCAAGAGTAAATATAATAAACATGAATATATATTATCCAGAAAAAACTAAGTGGAAGAAAAATCTGTCTAGGTAATTGTGTTGCTGAGAAACTAAGTTGAATTTAGCATGTTTATTTCACAAAGACTGAACAGCTATTATTTTCTGCAATTCTGCCTTTTGGGTTTTCACATGAACATTTACATTTGCCAGTTGGGTTTTCATCTAAACATGCAATAGAGGATGACTTAGCTACCCACTGGAAGTGATAATATTTGAAAGTACTAGAATCAAAGAAATCAGACAGTCTTGAATATCTACCACATGATCCCAAAGTGAGTTGGATTGTAGATTTCCACATAACTTGTTCTGGACTTGGGTATTACCCAATAAGAAGAGAAATAAGTGTATTGCAGCCAGTGCAAAATAGATACTGTGTTCCAGAAGACTCTGCTTGGTTTTATAGCCTGTAGAAAATGTGTTTTAAATTTTTATTATGAAATTTTAACTTATTTGCAACATACCTAATTATTGTCAAAGCTTTCTCAAGGAAAAAATACCTTATGATCAAAGTATGTGTAAGGCACTGTCACAGACATCTGGGGCAGGGGACTTGCCACAGGGAAGGTCTGTGTTAATCTTGACTAGTGTTTCAATGTTACCTTTTATCCAACTTTGTATTTAAATTAACTTGTATGTATACCATTCACTCTATGTTTCATAGCATAGTAGAAAATCATAGCATGATTTGCTATGTTTCCTTATTGAATCTTCATGATGGCTAGGTCAAGTTTATTCCCATGTGATGAAAATAAAAAAAATAAAAATCAACAAAAGATTCCCTTCTTATTTTTAAGTGTGGTATGTCTTTTTACATGCTTTCCAAAAATTGAAAAAATTATAAGCTAAATAAGTATGACAAATATGCTCTACCAGAATGACGATACATCAAATCATCCCAGTGCTAGGCAGCAGATCTCCCAGGGCTGTGTCAGGGACAACTCCTTTCTACCATCTGTTGGTCTGCCTGGTAGTGGCTGCAGCTTTCAGGACAATGAGCATCACCTACTTAAGCAACTCCTACAGGTCCCTCCACGTGTGGTGGTCACTAGTCCTGGACCTATTCCTGACTTGTCTTCATCTTACCCTTCACTCTTCCCCACCCCTACCCATCTCCAACATGATTTATCCCTCTCCTCTGACTGACTCTTACTCCCAGGTCTTTGCAACCAAGTCCAGAATTTTCCGCCTGGCGTCCTTGGCTCTGTCCTTCCTGGCAAGCCAACCTGCTTGGCTGCAAAGCCAAGCCAACCTGCACATCTGCAAACAAACAGCCTCATGTTTGTTTGCTCTTAAACTTGTCTTTCCTCATACCAGGCACCTATTTAAAGTTCTTTCAATTGCTCCCTGCTGGCTTCTTATTGTATTGTGGAAAGTCTAACTCAGAAGGCTTGTCTTTGGGGTCCTCTGAAATTCTCATCTACCTGACTGCTTGTGATTGTCTTTGATTATCCGAATGGGCCATAAATATAACCACAAAGTTCCTTATAAAAAGAGGCAAGAGGATCAGTGCAGGGAGGAATCAGCAATAGACAATGGAGGCTGAGATGAGAGTGATACATCCAGGAGCTGAGGTGTGAGGGCTACCTCTAGAAGCTGAAAGAAGCAAGGAATAGATCCCCTCAAGCACCTCTAGAAAGACCTGGTCTTGCCCACACACCTTGATTTCAGCATCTTAACACTCATGTTAAACTGATGACTTCCATAACTGTAATATAATAAATGTGTCTTGATTTAAGCCTCTAAATATGTGGTTATTTGTTGTAGCAACAACAGTATACTAATACATGACTCAAAGGTAGAAACTATTAACTCAAAGATGACCCCACTTGCTCACTGTCATACATCAAGTTTGGAGATGTTGCTGTCCTGAGAACTCACATTGTTCACCTGCAGAGCCAGGAGCTGCCCTTGACACCTCTAGACTGCCTTGTTCTTTTATATCTTAGAAACTTGCTCTTCAACAGACCCATTACTATTCATCTTCTGGCCAAGCTCAAATTTGGTCAACCCTTCCCTTCAAAAAGCCTCTGTACATCCAACAGTGTCAACCCCACATTTCTATCTAATAGCTGAGTGTCACTTCTCCTTCCTCTGTTTTGAGCTACATAGCACTTACTCTGTAACATGCAATCTAACAGTCTTTTATATTGATAACTCTCCCAAAGTGGCCTATCAGCTCCAGAAAGGCAAGATCCTTATGATAAAAACAGGAGGAGTAGTAGCAGAGGCATTAGCATCCCAAATGCCTGCCCTGTAAGGCATTCACAAGGTTGTTTTACACTAAATACCTACCATTCCATAACTTGTGTGGCCTTGCTGGTCAGGTAATTTATAGAATTTCCTCAGTTTAGAATTGCCTGATGTTTCCTCATGGACAGATTGAGGCTCTGCATTTTTGGCAAGAATAGACCAAGTGTGTCCCTTGGTCTTCTTCATCTCAGGAAGACCCCGGAGTGTATGTAATGTGGAAAGGTGTGTTTTCCAAGGTAAGAATCTTGTGCCTGTCCTATGATATGGGCATGTGGAGAAAAAGGTGATGTGGAACATGGTGCTGGGCTGCAGCTCCCAAACTTGTCCAGCTGCCCACTTCAGGGGGCTCTCCCTTGGAGGCAGAAATCTGAACTTGTGGCTTTTTAAGAGTGACATCCAAAATTCCCTTGTCTTAATAGAACTTTCTATTTTCAAGTGTCTCCCAAGCCCCCTGATTTTGGTTTTTGGTATTTCTTCTTATTAAAGACTCCTGATTCTTTTTCTAACAGGTCTCAAGATTTTCCCAGCCTTCTTTTTAACTCTTGATTCCCGTCACCTTACTGGGTGAAGTAGGGACGCTTTTATCTATCTCCTTTTTAGGTTAAAACAAAAGGCCTTGATTTGTTTAGATTATGTAAACATGTAAACTCCAAGCACGTAGGCCATCTATGATTTTACCCTTGTTCTCTCCATTGTGTACAATTTGCAATTCATTTCAGAACATGAGCAATTTACCTTTTCCTCCACACCCTTGGGCCACTGGAATTGCTCTTAACTAACAGTAACTGGGTATGAAAAATGCAGTGAGAACCTTACAAACCAAAGGTTCTTCCTTCATAGTGTAAATGGCTCTTTCCATAGACAGGTCCATGAAGATTCTTATAAATCAGTGGCCAGGAATTTGGCAATGGAGACTTGCGGTCCCTCCAGATCAGTGAAGCTTCCTTCTATGTTCTGTGTCCATAAACAGAAGCCCCTTCCACAGAAAACCAAAGGTTCTGACAAGTCAACAATTTTCTGCCCCAAACCATGAAGAGACTATAGGTAGGAAAGTTAGAAAAATGTCCAGGTTGGGCTTGGGGTTGCCTTAGTTTGTGAAGAATCTGAAGGAGAAAGGGGTTATTTAGATTGTGTACAGCTATCCCTAAGGACAGGAATGTTAGCCAGAGTTAGAGCACTTCATCTTTAGTGTTATTCTGAGAGTAAGTGCTTCTTATGAGCAGAAAAGAAAGGTCTGAAAGATGAGCTAGAGCCCGAAGACTGTGCAAAGACAAGTGTGTGAATTTTGACATAAATGGACCACACTAATTCTGCTTTCATTTGAAAGATGTGGCTGGATGAATAATGTCCCCAGATGTGTGTGCACTGATGCTGGAATTTACAAATATGTTATGTAACAGAAGGACTTTGTAGAAAGAATCAAGTCTGCAGATCTTAAAATAGAGAGATAATTCTGGATTGCCTGGTTGGGCTCAATACAATTATATGTGTTCTTAAAAGTGGAAGAGGGAGTCAGAAAAATCATCATAAGTACCAGCAGGAGGAGAGATAGGAGAGTCTTAACGCATTAGAGGGGCTCAGCCCCCCCCCCCATTGCTGCCTGTGAAGATGGAGGAAGGAAGCCAGGAGGTAAAGATGGCAGGTGGCCCCTGGAAGCTGGAAACAGCCTTTGGCTCACAGCCAGGGAGGAAAAAAGGGCCTCAGTTCTATTTCAGGGTATTGAATTCTGCTAACCACCCAGATAAGCAAGACACAGATTCCTCCTGAGGTTCTGCAGGAAGAACCACAGCCTGCTGCCACCTTGATCTTAGCTCAGTGAAACCCATGTAGACTTCTCACCCTCAGAACCATACAATAAAATTGTGCCCTTAGATTGCTCAGTTGTGTTTAATTTGTTACACAGCACACACACACACACACACACACACACACACACACACCAGCAGACCACAGGAAAGCATTGTACATGCGGTATATATAACTGTACACAGATGATAAAGAAAAACATAGGAAAAGGCTATATGTTTCTTGCACAGTTTTTCAGTCTCTGGTGATTCTTACAGTTTAAAGTCATGGTTACTTGCTAATGCAAAATTTAAGTTGCTGAAAATTGAGCTTTTTGGTAAACAGAGTGTGTCGATGGCTAACTGATCATCCAGCTGATCATTGCACTTGGGCCAGAAATTAATAGCTTATCTATTTTCTTGTCCTCTTTTATTATTTCCCCCAACTAACTAATATTTTTTCAATGAAGACATGACATTGGAATAACAATGAAAAAGTGTTAGTGTCCTGTCTTGTATTTTGCAGCAGTAGCTGGAAATCTCAAAAACATTTTTCTCTTTTTCAGTGACAGTTCTCCAAATTGCTAAATTGTTACAAATTTTAAGACCCAGTGGGAATCAGACCTTATTGAATGCCTGCCATGAGCTCTCCATTTCCTGCACATTTTTTCCTGCTGGTGCATATGTTCCTACTTTCTTTAGCCATTGTCTGGCATGTGACAATAAGGTAATTTGCTTCACAAAAACCTAGTGTATTTTGGGCACAGAAAGCAATTATCCTCAGAAATAACCAAGGAAAGCTTCAGAAAGTCCTATAAGGAGATGCATCGGGAGAGATTTTAACCCCATAGGAATGTGATTCTGGTCCCCTCTTTGCACGCTTGGGGTCCCTCCTTCTTTTGGGTGCCCTTACTCAACTCCCTCTTGCTGCCCATGGTCTTCCTGTGTCCCTGAAAATGTCCTGGCACCTTTCAACCTGAACCCCACCAATGTAGTCACTATGTATGTAGATAGCATTTGAAAACTATTAATAGGCTTTAAATTCTAATAAATACCTATGATTGTCTCATGAATGAATGATCAGTGTTCCCATGATCTTGACAGCCTTGGAGAACGATGGCCTTCCTCTGACTATATTAACTTGGATCTCACTGGCTTTGCTCCAACCTGGTGATGGAGAGTCTCCAGGTCCATGAAAAGTTTTCTCCCCAAGTATTTGGGGTATCCCCTTGAAATACCTCAGATGTTTCACAAATATCTTTGCAGGTACAGACACTTATTTCCTGTGACTGTTCACATTCGAACACTGTAGTCTCCATCCAGAGCCCACAGAATATTCATACTCATCTTTTATTTCATTCTTTGTCTTGGTTTTCATTCATTTGGTTACTCTGGAGAGTTTATCACCACCCCAGCCACTTTGTGCCTCAATCCTATAGCTGCAATTTTATAAACTTTCTTTAAAAATAAGTAGGAGACTTCTACTTAGAGCCATTTTATGTTTACAAAACAATTAAACAGACATTAAAGAAAGTTCCCTGATACTCTTCTCCCCAGCACACAATTTTTCCTATTATTGCATCTTGTATTGTGGCAATACATTTGTTAAAACTAATGAGCCAATATTAATACACTATGATTAACTATAGTCCACAGTTAAAATCAGGGTCCACTACTGAAGTTGTATATTCCATAAGATTTTGGCAAATGTATAATGACTCAAACCCACCATTAAAATCTCCCACAGAACAGCTTCACTACCTTAAGAATCCTCTGTACTCCATCCCTCCCTCCTTGTCCCCTTACCCTGAAACTCTGGCAACCATTGATGTTTTAGTGTCTCCATAGTTTTGCATTTTTCAGGATGTCCTACACTTGGAATCAAATAGCATTTGGCTTTTACAGATTGGCTTCTTTCATCAATATGCATTAAGTTTTCTCCATGTCTTTTATAGACTTGATAGCTAGTTATTTTCATTGCCAAATAATATTCAATTGTCTGAGTGAACCACAGTTTGTTTATCCAAGAAGCCAATAAAATACGCCTTGGCTTTTTTCCCAGTATTGCCAATTACAAATAAAATGATCTATTTTTTAATGGTTGATGTGAGGGAGAGGAAACAGGCCTGTATTCAAGATGAGAAGAAAATTAATTGTTCTTTGGTGCTATCCATAATGAAGTCTTCTGCATTTTTGTTTTAGTGGTGATCTCTGTTTTCAGTCATTTAATGGACATAGTTTACAATAATCATTGAATCTCAGAGCTTGAGGAAAGGCTTTTTTTTAGATTTTATTTATTTATCTTTTAGAGGGGAAGGGAAGGAGAGAGGGAGAGAAACATCAATGTATGGTTGCCTCTGGTGTGTCCCCTGCCGGGAACTGGCCTGCAACCGAGGCATGTGCCCTGACTGGGAATCGAACCGCGACCATGTGGTTCGCAGGCCTGCGCTCAATCCCCTGAGCTACACCAGCCAGGGCGGAAAGGTTTTTTGTTTTTTTTAATTTGTGGAATGTGTGTGTATGAAAGTTCAAATGCAGGTGTTTTCCGGTTGAAAAATGAATTTTTAGAATTCTAATAAACTGGGAGGTCGGTATTGCCCCATTTCTGTGATCTTCACGGAATAGGTCACCATTCTGAGTAACGAAGTAATGTGTTAAATATCTCTAATAATTTTACAATGTTGTTAGTTTGAGGATTCTGTCCAATACTGAAAAGAGAGTGCATTTTAAATATAATCAAGTGTGCTGAAAATAAAGATGACCGTGTATCATTAAGATGGCATATTTGCCAGCAGAGGATAGCATTTGAGTTATGAGATAACATGCCATCCATCACTATAAATCTACCTGCCTTGCTTATTCCAGAGCTCTAATAATATAAAGAATAGGAATCCATGTGTCATAAGAGCTAACTCTGGTTGCCAATACTCCTAAATCATGACTTGCAAGAGCAAGGGCAGCCAGACGAGTGGCTGAGACTGGCTGTAAAGAGGATTTGTGTCCTGAGTCAGCTGCCTTGTGTAAGCTTCTTCGTATAACTCATGCAGTTCTTGTGGGTCTGAGGCTATGAGAAGTCAGGCACTGAGAACTCTACACCTACAACTCCCAGTGTTCTTTTTTTACGTCCTCAAGAATCACTGATACCAATTAGTGTTTGCAGAGAATTGTATTTTTCTGAGAGGGGAACAATGTTTGGTTTTGCTGATAGAATTACCCATCATTTTGAAGACAGACATCAAAATTGCACTTGACCTCCAGAAGTTGGTGGCTGCAATTTACCTTAATAATTCTGTCATTACCCATACCTTTATTTTCTGTTCAGTCTTTAGGAGTGTTTATGTCACATGCTATTCCATCTTCAGGAACAATTTCACCAATAAAAGGAGAAAGGGACTGACTGTATTTGAATGAATCTACTTTAAAAAAAACAGTCCTCATTTTAGAACACGCTTGTAAGATGGTTGCTCAGACTTGCATTTCCTTCAAAGAGATGTCACTTGGTAGTAGACTCTCAGCTCTAAAAGTCCTATTTAACTCACAGGACAGCATCATGAGGCACAGTGTAGACTCAGTGATGCCCTTGCAGACTGGGTCCTGGAGCCCTGACCTTGGTAACCAGTTCTTTGGTTATGGAAAATGCTAGGAAAATGCTTCCACTTGAAAGCTTGAGACCATTTAACTGCATTAGGGCCCCTTTTCTTCAAAAATAGTTTTATTTTCTTTTAAAATTCAGAGTCTAACATAACAGACTAAAAGTCTCTTTTTAGGTCACCCCCATTGGAGATAATTCTCTGAGAGTCAAGGTAAGTCATCTTTTCTGCAGACTCAGACCTTGTCATTTTTCCGCTCCCCACCATTCCTCCCCTGCCCATGTGTGTAACACATCCAGCCAACCCCATGACCGCAGCTTGTAAACCAGTGTGGAGCCCTGTTGTGTTATGTTTCAGTCTAGAAAAAAAATGGACAATACATTGTTTTTCTTAATGTTCTGGCCACAGGCAGAATTTGCTTTAACCCTGGTCTTCTATGGAATCTTCATGTAAAACCATAATGTTGCAGCTGTCAACCACTGATTGGTCCCATTACACTGTAAAAAATTATGTATATACCAGATTTGCTTATTATTTTTCTTCTTTAGTCAACCAGTCATAGGAAACTGTGCAGGGTCTCAGGAGAAGAGGCAATAGAAGGAGTGAGGTGCATGAGTCTCTGTGCCAAATGGTCACACAATTTACTTGTGCTGCTAGGGTGTCATTGAGCCCCATGTCTTACATGCCTCTTCCAGCTGATGGTGGGTTAGTGGCCGCTCACACCTAATCCTACGGCTTTTTGACCATGAGGGTTTATTAGCAAGCTGAAAAAATGTCTGAAAAACAGAATGTGTAATGGAGGTTTTGTTCCAGAAACCTAAGTTCTGGGCTGTGACTCCTTTCTTGGGGTGTATCACAGCATGCATTTGACCTCCCTACTTGTCGCAAATTCTTTGAGTATTAGCAAAGTTGGGTGAGCAGTTTTGCCATAGGGGACAACAGTAATGTGTCACAAGGTAAGCCAAATGGCCACCGTTCTATGTGAACATGCTGAGCACATTTTTAATACTCCTGCACTAATTCCTCTATAATACAAATAATTTAAAATAACAGTTATCTAGTATTTTAGCACTTAGCAAATTCAGATTATGCATTTGTTTGTAATATGCAATGATACTGTAGAGACTCAGATGATGCAAATTATATTTTTGCTCTACACTGAAATGAACATAAATAAACCATTATGTTAATAAATATATATGTTGAATATATAATCAATGTAAAAAGAGGTTGCAAAATACCATTTATAAACAAGACAATATTTAAATGAAGTTTTCTTCATGAATAAAACAGTTGTTTGAGTAGGATTTAGTGGTGAAAGGGTTAAAGCAGAATGCCTAGTCACTAGTGCTGTTTGGTAAAAGGGGACCTCGGACAAGTGTAAGCAGATGAGGGGTGGCAAGTCCAGTTCTGAACTTACAGAAATGGTAGGTGGTCTCTCTTCTTCATATACATCATCTGAGAAGTGAATGGTTGTGAAGCATGGACTGAAGAACAGACAAAGAAATGTGAAAGATGAAAGGAAAGGAAAGGAAAGGAAAGGAAAGGAAAGGAAAGGAAAGGAAAGGAAAGGAAAGGAAAGGAAAGGAAAGGAAAGGAAAGGAAAGGAAAGGAAAGGAAGAAAGAGGAGGGAGAGAAGGAGGGGAAGGTATGTTTATGGGTTTGCCAGGGCAGCTGTAATAAAGTACCACAACCTAAGTGGCCTAATCAACACAAAGTCATTGTTTCACCATTCTGTGGCCCAGAAGTCTGAAAGTAGATGTTCCTTTTGAGAATTGTGAGGGAGAATATAATCCATGCCTTGCTCCTGGCTTTTGGTGATCTGCCAGAAATATTTACCACTCCTTGGCTTGTGGCAGCATCACTCCAATTGTCACATGGCGCTCTCCCTGTCTGTGTGTCTGTCTCATTGCCCACATTTCTGCCTTTACATGGACATTAGCCATATTGTATTAGGGCCCACCATAATGTCCTCAACTTGATCACAAATACTCTATTTCAAAGTAAGATCATTCTCACAGTTTCTGGGGATTCGAATGTCAACATCTTTATGGGGGGCATAATTCAACCCATAATAACATGTGTTCGCTTGCCCTTTGCTTGTGATTGTATAGCCCTGGAGAACATGACCATGCTTGGGATAGTACCTTTAACACAATGCTTTTGTACAAGTCATGGTCAGACTCAATAATTTTTCGCCTTAAAATTTAATGATCAGAGAGAAGAGGGGAGGGAATTTCAGGGGAAATAGGGGAGGGATTTAGAGGAACATATATAAAGGACACATGGACAACAACTGAGAAGGGTGGAAATGGGGGGGGGGAGCACGGGGGTGGGATGGGATGGGAGTAATAGACAGAAACCTGTAGTTCAAAAATAATTAAATTTAAAAAAGGATGAACCTAAAAAATTTCTTATAATTATTTTTCTGACATATTGGGGCTTCCCTTCTTCCTCCCCCCTCTGAAGAGATTGGCATGATGTCCAATGAGTTCCCTAATTGTGAGTCTTTTGCTGTGAAATGCTAAGAGTTCTACAGCCTCTTTACCACCCATTTCACTAAGTCCAACTTCCCCCCCAAAATCTTAAACATTTGCTTTGCTTCCATCACTTCACTATGACCTTGTATGTGTCAACAAAACAACATTAATTTCAAGAATACTTCATTTTAAAGCTAATTTTCTATTGTAGAGAAACTTAGATTTACAGAAAAGTTCTGAACATAGTAACAGAGTCCCCCATATGCCATATCCATTTTCTCTTATTATTAACATCCTATGTTAGTATAATACCTTTGTTGAAATTAATAAACAAATATTGATACATGATTATTAACTAAAGTCCATATTTTTTCCTAACCTCTTTTTCTGTCCCAGGATCCCACTCATGATACCATGCCACATTTACTTGTCATGTCTCTTTAAGCTCTTATTGGCTGTGACAGTTCCAGAGATTTTTGGGTTTTGATGACCTTGGGAGTTTTGAAAAGTACTATTTAGGTAATTTGCAGTTTGTCCCACAAATGGGACTTGCCTGATGTTCTCTCATGGTTGGCATGAGGTTATGTCTTTCTGGGAAAGACACTAGAGAGATAAAGTGCCATTCTCATCACATCATGTTAAGGTTACACCTGACTTGTCATTGTTGATGTTGACCTTGACCAACAGGCTGAGGTGTGTTTCTCAGGTTTCTCTACCTTGCTGGCACCCTTTTTTCTTTCTATAACTACTCTTTGGAAGAAATTCACTATATACAGTTTATCCCTGAAGAGTAAAGACCTATGCTTCCCCTCCATGAGAGCAATGTATCTATTTGAATTATTTGGAGTTATTTTTGCACAGGAGATTTGTATCTTCCTTTCCATTAGTTTGTTTATTCAACTCTTTATGTCACTATGGACTCATGGATATATATTCTATAACCAATACTAATACACCTTTTTGCTCAAATTTTTGTAGCTTTGGGTATTGGTAGTTTTTTAAGTTGAAACCTGTATTTGACAAGCTCCCATTTGTGTGTGTGAGAACACATGTGTGTACATTTGAACACTTCCTTACCAGATGGCACTATCAGGAGCTCCAGCCTCACCTTACGTATTTTCTTCTCAGTCTTAGCATCAGCCATTTCTCTAAGCAGCCCTTGTTCCTTTCATTAGAGAATGGGGTTAGAAACCAGGAGGTGGGTGCACGACAGTACCGGGGTTGCTACTGGAGTGTCTTTGTTCCTCAGTCCTCTGAGATGACAGATCAAAGACATGTAAGTGTGTGCACTAATATGTATACATGCATATCTATAATTGTTTCTTTTGTTCAAATGCAGTTTTCTGCCTTTCCCCCACCCCTCCCCACCATTCCAGACATCTCCACCTCCCTCCCCTTTTTCCACCCCTCCTTGTTTTTGTCCATATGTCCTTTATAGTTGTTCCTGTAGAGCCGTCACCCTTTTCCCCATTAATCCCTTAAATGTTTCTGTATGTAATCATGCAGCTATATGAAGCTAAACATGAGTTTATATTGATGTTTCTAACCCTAACTCTTTTCACATGATCACTCCTCCTTGTGCTTGTCTTTAAACTCTCACCCCAACAGTGGGAAGTCTGGCTTCTACCATCCATAGCTCCTTTCCTTAATGGTTCCATTCTACTGCATATGGATAGTGATATCAGAATTGTTATCTTATACCCATGTGGCTCCTACTGTATCAGCTAGAGTGCAGTGCTTTAGGACAGTGCTTTCCTCCTATCTTAGAAATTCTATTCCTCTTCAAAGTTAAAGTGAGCACCCATAGCCCTCACCCTCTTTAGTGAAGATGTTTACTGCATTTGTGTTATGGCTATGCTCCCTATCACAGCTGCATTCCTTCCTGAGATTCTCCTAATGCCTAAATAATTTGTAAAAGTTGCACACTTAAGACTCACTCTCTGTGCTATACATTTTTATGGGTTTTTGACAGACATATAATCACAAACTCACCATTACAATATTGTACAGAATAGTCTCACCTCTCCAGATATTGCTCTGTGGTTCACCTGTTCATTTCTCTCTCCCCTAAAATTCCCAGGACCACAGCACTTTTAGTGTTGTGAGAGTTTTACCTTCATGAGATGTCCTATGACTGGAACCATACAGAATTTTCAAGCTGGCTTTTTCATTCATCCATATGTATTTAAGATTCATTTATATCTTTTTAAATATTTTGTTCAAGTACAATTGTCTCTATTTCCACCCTCCCGACTACCCTCCCACCCCACCTCAGCCATCCCCACCTCAACCCTTGATCCTACCCCTCTTTGGCTTTATCCATGTGTCCTTTATACATTTATACCTTTTATTGTCTTGACAGATCATTTCTCTTTGTCACTTAATATGTCATTGTCTGGGTATACAATACTTTACTTACCTATCATTGGCAATTATAAGTGAAACTGCTATAAACATTTTTGTTCCGTCTTTGTGTGCACATAAGTTTTCAGAATAGTTGAGTAAATACTTAGGTTTACAATTGTTGGGTTACATGATAATACTGTGTTTAGTTTGTAACAAACCGCCAAGCTATCTTTCAAAGTGGCTGCACCATTTTGCATTCTCTCCAGAAATGAGTTAGAGTTTCTGTTGCTCCACATGTTTGTCAGCACTTTCTGTTGCCAGCTTTTTGGATTTTAGCCACTTTGATGGGTATGTGGTAGCTCCATGTATTTTTAAATGGCATGTTTTTCTTCCAAATGGACTGAGAAGCTTTTAGTCTGTCAGTTAGAGTTGACATTTGATAGTACTTTATGTTAGTTTTAAGTGTACAGAATAATACTGCTTAGACATTTATATAATTTATACAGTAATCATCCCAACAATCTAGCCCCCACCTAGAACCATACGTAATTATTAAAATATTATTGACTTCATTCTTTATGCTGTACTTTACATCCCCATGACTATTTTGTAAATTCATAATGTCAAAACTTTTCCATTAATTCAAGTATCATTATCTACATCAATACCCCATACCAGATATTTCATCAGCAACCATATATTCTGTACCTTATATATTTTCATAATTCTTAACTCCATAAGTTTTAACTGAGAAGCACAACACTACATATGTTTACACAAAAGACCAACACAAGAAGAATGTCTGGGGCTGTTGTCAGGCAGACAAAGAATGAAGTTAGTGACCCGTAGCCTGAGAGTGGCTGGGCTGTTGAGAGCATCTGCGTTGGCACCCCCATTCTTGGCTGTGCTACCTGAACCATGGTGGAGATAGTTCTTGGTAGCTTCCTGCAAAGCAGCTCCTTGTTCCTACTTCTTGCAGTCAGAAATCTCTAAATATGGAGATAAAAAATAACATTTCTAGCAATCTTGGAAATAGGTACCTGGTAGAATCTCTGTTCCACGCATAATGAATATGTCAAGACCCTTGGGTATCCTAGCACCTGTCTTGCAATATTGTTTCTAAGTGCCTTAGAAGTGGTGAGAGGCACACTGGGCCCCATGCTGAGTGCAAACAAGCATCTATGCAGTTTAATTTTTCAAATCTTCAGACTCTGAAAATTTTTGATTTACCTACTTTATCTATTTCTGCTTGAAGCTCAGTTCTTTTCTGAGATGGAATCTTTCCCACAGGACCTTGTAAAATAGAATAATAACAATGAATTCGTACTACCACATTTACCTTACAATCATTTTGACTGTAAGGTGATTTGCCCTTTTCAATTCATCAGGTAACTTCTTGCCTTTAAGTTAATAGTTTGACCAAGTTTTTGTCAACACATAACAAAGATAATAATCTTTTCAGCTTTCTATATTACTTATGTCATTTCTTCCCAGCCAGCCCTAAAGCCAATGTCATGTAATTTTTGAGTTTGTTAGGTCGCCACCCAATTGCTCCACTTATGATTGCAATTTCTGTGTTAGCAAAGATTTTCTGTGATAATTATGAACAGCAAGTTTGTTCCAAATCTCAGTAAAACATTGGGTTTTCATTCATGGGTCTGAGATTTACTGGGATGCTTTTTCCTCAGGCTACAAGACAGATAACATTTGGCTCCAATTACCCTCCATTAGTTGTAAGAATCAGTAATTTTCTTTGACTTTCCATATTTCATGTCTTCAATGACACCATACTCTGGATATACAAAATAGTACCTACTGTATGTTGCAGAAGGTAGTATCATAGCTTGGTAATGTGTTCTGAACTGAGATTGAACCTGGCCTGGTGGCACTAGTTACATCAAATGTGAGGATTGGAATCAAAACCAGCATAGGGGTTCCCTATGGTTTTGATTACGGTGACTTTCATTAAGCCATGCTTTCAGCTCTCCACATGTTCTTATATTACAAAGAGGGTATCTTGATCATTTGATAGATGAAGGAGAACCAGAAAAAAACAGTTTTTAGTTGATTCAGCCATGTTCACAAACCTTAAAAGTAAGAGAGTTTGACCTTGACCCAGCCAAGTCTCTGACATGGTGCCTATGCTCTCTCCACTCCACACATTTCTTCTTCTTGAGGACAGTGTGCCATTGAGGTGACGGTGGGAGGACAGGAAGTGGTCTTCGACATTTTACCCAACGTTTCTCAGTACAGAACAGCTGTATTTCTAAAGTACCTGATTTTGAATAGAGACTCTTCCAGCTAAGGGAAGATGTTGTTTTGATTGTATTGGGCTATTTCCAAGTGCCCTATTCTTTCTATTTATGCATCTGTAGTCTTATGGGTGAAATATTTCTCAATAAGTTGAAGTATCATTTACCCACACAAGCTCATGTTGATGTTAGTTATTGAAAAAAATTCCAAGTAAAAAGGTCAGTTTCTCATAAGTACAAATTACTTCTGAGATGACATTAGGCTTCCAAATTAAATTATTTCAGCAGAGTTTATGCATGGATTCCAAGCATGAAGAAATTATTTAGGAGATGTTTGTTATGACAGAATGTAGTGAACACCCTGATATAGAGCTAATTACAGTTTAATTCAAGTTATTCACAAAATATTTATATTAGAACAAAATTGTTGTCAATATATTCTACTTGCTTTATAGTTCAGTATCTGGGAGATGGGCTAGTGTACTGGAAATTTAATATTTGTAATTCTTAAAGCAACTTAAGCCAAAGGTTTCAACTCAGCATGTTGTCTTTTGAAATCTAAATGTATTAACTCATTAAGATCCAGATGGCTTGTTTGAATTTTGTATAACTGTTCATCATATAAAGAGACTATATTTTAAAATCTATTTAAAACATTTATTGTTGTTCAGTTACAGTTGTTCCACCTTTTCCCCATTGTTCATCCCTACAGAAGGACAATGATGTTGTTTACTATCTCTTTTAATGTTATAAGCCTTATGAAATATTTGGGTATCCACGGGTTTTGTGAAAATCCCTCACTCAGTAAGTTCTCATTATTATTGAGTAGAAATATTGCAATGGACGCTGCTTCCATATTTTGAGATTGAGTGAGATTGGGAAGACTCTAAGGAGACTGAACTTGAGAAAAAGCCTCAGTAGGCAACAAAAAAATGTCTACAGCTGGACACAGCTGGGAGGAAACCCTGGCTAGCTATGTGTACCAGAACATGATTTAATGAGTATTTATTGAATGAATGAGCAGTATACTGTGACCGTGGGAGTAACCCAGGTGGGAAGCATTGCAGGGCTCTGAGCCCAAGACTGACTTTCACAGGTTGAGGATGTTGTGGGTCAACAGAAGATGTACTGAATGATGGGCTGGGAGTTTCAGGTCAGGACTTTTATTCCTGGGAGAATTTCAAAAATAAAATCTTAGGCCCAGGACCTTCATTACAAAGGTTTGGGTTCATGGTGCTAGATAAAAATAAATTTGGACCTAGAAAATGGGGGTCTTTGTGCAAAGGGACCATTTAAGTAAAGGGAGAACTGAGGAATCTATTGATGTAGGGAGAAGGTTCTAATTCTAAAATCTGTTAGTGTCTCAAAGGTCAGGCTAGAAGGAGGGTTTTTTTGTATTTTAGGGTTTTTTTTTTTGAGAGAGGAGTCAACATGGCTACAAAGAACAGGGCGTGGAAGAGTGAGTGTATCACCATGTGGTTGATCAGGGAATGTCTTTCCTTGTAGGTTACTGATTTTTGTCTGCTGGCCCATTCAGTGTGGGTGGAAGTTCAGAGGCCTGGGAGAAAGAAAGATGCTTGGACAAGTCAAATATTTTGCCTGCACTTGTCAGTGGACACAAAAAGCTTAGGAAATCATTTTGAAGGCAAAATATTGGAATTGGAGAGTCCATATGGGGCATTTCTTTACATACTAGGAGGACATCCCAGAGTCTTGAGTCACCTGGAGAAGAGTAGGCCTTTTTCAGTAGGCTGGTTCCTGAAGCAAGATGTGCAGGATTTACCACTCTCCTACTGAAGTCATGATTGATCTTGGGAACTGAAGTTGGAGTGGACCGGTTCTAGTGGTAGTGAGGAATGGGACAGACCAAGAACCAAGAGGGCTTGGCCTAGAGCAATGGACAAGACACAAGCACTGGGACCAACACAGAGCTCTCTATAGATGAGTCTCTTGTATTGTTGTGCAATGAAATCTTAAATCAGTAAGTGAAAACTCTACTGTGAAGGCAAGAATGGTTAATTTGAAAATACAGGTACCTCTTATTACCCAAATCTAACATATTCCTTCATTTTCTGAAAATGGGAAATTGTGGTCCATTATTTTATATTAGAAAAAGTATAATGTTGTTTGTTTGTTTTTCCCAGCTCAATTAAAATGCCTGCTACCGATTTCCCCAAATATCACTAAAATAATTTAAACATAAATAAAAATCCACTGACAATCTGTGAATATTATAAAATAATTTTAAAACCATTTACATACTTATTTAATATTTAATGTGCTATTAAAGGGTTTATTTGCAAAAAACATGATCAGATACAAATCACGTCATTGCCCTACACTGGAGAAACACAGCGCTGTGCCACATAAATAAATCATGGAACATCGTGTAAATGCCATGCAGTGGATGCAAATAACACTCTGGAAAAGAATAAGAAAAAGCAAAGCAATGAACACAAAGCCCACTTGCTGAGTAAAGGCTTTCTTTAGTGTGGCCTGGGATTCCTAGAAACTTGACCGTGTGCTTGAAATTGTAGTTTGGAAATTTCATCACTGAGGTTCATGTTAGCTACATGAGCTAGATCCTCTGACGGATGAGCTTAATCTTTTCATTTGTTTTTTAGGTGGTAGTTAATTTGAACATTTAGTTAGGAGCTTATCAGTATTTTGTGGGTTAATTTTTTCTTCTCTCCTGAAAGCTTTTATAAGTTTCTTTGTACTCTGATATTCTTTGGCTGGAACTAGGTACAGATTTTTAAAAATATACCCTGCTGAGCGCTGAATGCACACTTTGGGCATTAACTCAAACACACGGGCGAATGTATATCTTTCCTACTTGAGGGAGAGTCTAAGCCTGTATCATCTCAAATATTATGTTATCATTTCATCCAATTGTAATCTAGATGAACATTACAGGTTCTCAATTTTTTAAAATTTAATTATTTTTCAAGTACAGTTCTCTGTCTTTTACTCCCATCCCAGCCCACCCCCCTGGTTCCAATTTATCTTTAATCTTTTTTAGTATAATTTTAATATTTTCTATCTCTTTATATCTGAGCATTTAGGGTCAGTACTTTGGTACTATCTTTTAATTCTTAAATAATTTTTCTAGTTTTCAGTTTTATTCTATTGAAATTTTATTTTTAATACTTTTTGGGAGATCTTTACAGAAATCTGCTTCTGCTTGACTTGTGTTTATTATAGCTTTTGGACGTCATTGATAACATTATCTCTGGAACGACTGCTTCCCTTAGTCAGTCTGTGGAGCTCAGACTTCCATGGTATTGCTTTTTTTCATACACATTAGGACTTTCATTTCTAAGTAATTACTCACTTCAAGTAATTTAGTGTGTGTGTGCTGTGGGCACACAAGCACACAACTGTATTGTGCATGGTGTGTATATTATGTATGTGTGGTATATGGTTTGTGGTATATGTGTGGTATGTATGCATGTCTGAGTTGTGTGTAGTATATGTAGCATGTGCATGTTGTGTGTGTTTGCATTTGTCTGTGTAGTTGTGATGTGTTTTCTTCCTCTTGTTTGCACACAAACATTGCTGTTGCTTCTGTGTCCACCAGATGTCGGGTTCTGAATTAAGTCACATCAGTGTCCTTTCAGCACTACAGATTCATTCCAGCTAAGTGGGCCCCACTCTGTCCTTCCTTGCTCACAGGATTCCTGACCATGCTCCCTGCAGGCAGGGCCTCCCATTTGATTCTAAGGTTTGCATCTTGGCCCTTGATCACCTGGTTGTTGATCCTACTTTTGCTCCACAAGAGCAAAAATTCTTACCCCATTTTGAGTGGGAGTGCCCTCTGTTAATGTACTTGGTAACCCGCTGCTGCTTGTCATGAATGGCAGAAGGGTGAGAGACAGAGTAGTGGGGAAGGCACTTGAGGATGTAAAGGTCTTCTGACCAGACACCTCCTTTCTTTGTACTTGCAAGGGGTGTTTGCAATCAGGTAGTCCCCTCACATTTCAGAAGTACTGTCCTGAAACCAAACAGGGAAAGCACTCTCTGGTGTCTGCCAGGTGACCAATTTCAGAATTAAACCCAACTGGAATAGCTCTGTAGGACTCTGCCAAGTGTGGGACTTCAATCATAATTAGAGTGTTAATTTGGCTATTTGCTTTACTCAGATGGTAATGAGAACAAGGCTGATTCTGTCTCAGACTCAGGAGTTTGGTTTCCAGTAAGCAGACTGGGTGAGTGTGTCTGATTTATTGGGCTGCCTCATCAGAAACTGGATAACCTTGCAAGCCAAAGAATGATCTGTTTTCTTACCTGAATTTTTTCTCTTTGCAGGTTAAATTGAAGAAGATCATGCCAGGAATAAAAACGATATTTCCTCATGAGATGAGCATCGTGAAAGCTTGCTATCTCTACAAAAAGATTGCTCACATTCCAGAATGAATAAACGGAAAATGAAGGGACTCAGAACTATTTATGGAAACAAACATTCACCTGAGATATTAAATTGAGCGTGAAATAGATGTATTTTGCACTTAGTTTAGAAATGGAGTATTTCCCTGTTGAGATTTCTCCTGCTATTATAATGCTTATCTCTGTTACTCAAATGATAACAAGCCTTTTTCAAGGTAAGTGGCATAGGTTATACATGAACACTGGATTTTTCTTACATGGGTGTCGTCATTTGTCATCAGGTTTAGAGGTGAAATGAGAACAAACGCTCTGGCTTTTAGTGGCTTCATACTTTGTACCAGCCCACCTTCCTCTTGCTTTTGAAACTTCGGTGAATGTAGGATTTAAAATATTTCAAATTTAACCTTAAGTAGTCCTACGTTGTTTGTGACATATAGTGTGGTAAAACACATTCAAAATTCACATATAGTGCCAGTTCACCTTACCATTTTATAAAGAACAGTGGTGGCAATATTTGAAATAAGAGCTATTTTAAAGTAAATGTTCATTGATTACTTTAGATAACATTAAGAATGTGTGTTATGCAAATAATTTCTAAAGATGACAATATACTTCAACCTGTAATAAGACAAAAATGTATTCATGAGCCATGGGCCTTGTTAGCAGAGACTTTGAGAAGAGGAATCAATACATCTCATCATTGCATGGCAGTTACAAAACAATACAATAATAGAAATAAATTTTACCAAAGAGGTGAAAGATCTGTACATTGAAAACTATAAGACATTCATGAAAAAAGTCACAAATAAGTGGAAAAATATTTTGTGTTTATAGATTAGAACAATTAATATTGTTTAAATGTTCACACTACCCAAAGCCCTCTATAGATTCAATGTAATCTCCATCAAAATTGCAATTTAATTTTTCACAGAAAATAGCAAATAGTATTACAGTTTACATGGAACAGACTCTGAATAGCAAAGCAATTCCAAAAAAAGAACAAAACTGAAGGCACCGTATTTCCTGACTTCAAACCACACTCCAAAACTATATTAATTAAAACAGTACTTTACTGGCATCAAAATAGACATATAGATCAATGGAACAGAACTGAGACCCAGAAGTAAACCTACATATATAGAGTCAGATAATATTCTACAAGAAAGCCAAGAATACTCAGTAGTAAAAGAACAGTATATTCAATAAATGTTATAGAGAAAACTGGATATTGGCATCAAAAATATAATGTCAATCACAAAAAATGTATTTGGAATGTATTAAATACAAATATAAGATCTGAAACCTTAAAATTTATAAATGAAAATGTGACTCCACTCCAAGAAAACCAACAACCCAATTAAAAATTGAACAGAATAAAACCTGAACAGAGACTTGTCCAAGGAGGACATACAGAGGGCCCAGAGACATAAAAGATGACCAGCAACACTAGCCATCAGAGAGAAGCAAATTAAAACCACAATGAGATATCATTTCACTCTGGTGAAAATGGACATCACAAACAAATCAACAAACAACAAGTATTGGAGAGGATGTGCAGAAAAGGGAACCCTAGCGCACTGTTGGTGGGAATGCAGGCTGGTGTGGCCACTGTGGAAAAGAGTATGGAATTTCTTCAGAAAACTAAAAATGGAACTGCCTATTGACTCAGAAATTCCACTGCTGGGATTATATCCCAAGAACCCTAAAACACCAATTCAAAAGAACCTATGCACCCCAATGTTCATAGCGGCACAATTTACAATAGCCAAGTGCTAGAAGCAATGTAAGTACCCATTAGTAAATGAGTGGATAAAAAAACTATGGTACATTTACATGATGGAATACTACACAGCAGAAAGAAAGAAGGAACTCCTACTTTCTTTGCTACAAAGAACCCTTTGCTACAGCACGGATGGAACTGGAGAGCATTATGCTAAATTAAATAAGCCAGGCAGTGAAAGAGAAATACCATATGATCTTACCTTTGTCATAATCAACAAAACAAACAGGCAAGAAAAATATAACCAGAGACATTGGAATTAAGAACAAACTGACAGTAACCAGAGGGAATGTGAGTGAGGTTAATGGGAGGGAAGGAGGGAAGGGTTTTCAGGAACAATTATAAAGGACACATGGGCAAAACCAAGGCTGGGGGTGTGGGATAAGAGGAGGGAGATGTGGATGGCTGGGGTGGGGTGAGGACTAGGGGGGGAATTTTAAAAAAATCAAGAAAAAGCCCCTTGGGCATGGATCCCTGAGTTTTTTTTAAATATGATTCCAAAAGCACAACAACAAAAGCAAAAATAAACAAGCAAGAGGCACTACATTAAAATAAAAACTTTCTGCAAAGGAAAAGAAACAATTTACAAAATGAAAAGGTAAGAAATAGTAGAAGATATTTTCAAGCTACAAATAATGAGGTTAATATCTAAAGTTTATAAGAAACTGATAATAGCAAAAAATAATAATCCGTTTAAAAAATAAACAAAATATCTGAATAGAATGTTTTTACTAAGAACATACAAAAGCTGACAGATATATGAAAATGTAGCCAGCATAATTAATCATTAGGGAAATGCAAGTAAAATCCCAAAGAGGTATCACCTCACACCTGTTAAGATGTTTATTATCAAAAGAGGGAAGTAGGGAGGCAGATAACAGTGGGGAGAAGGGGAAGGGACTAGACAAAAATCATGTATGATTGAACCACGGACATGGACAACAGTGTGGGAATTGATTGTGGGACGGGGTGGGGGGTTGGGATGGGTGGAAGAGGGCAAAGGGGAAAAATTAGAACAATTGTAATAGAATAACAATAAAAATTATGTAACAAAAAGTTCCTATTACTATCTGACATGAAGATCATATATTTATTTGTTCAAAAAAATGACATCAGACATCAGGTGTTGGCAAGGATGTGGAGAAAATGGAACCCTTGTTCACTATTGGTAGGAATATAAATTGGTGCAGCCAATATGGAAAACAATATGGAGGCTCTTCAAAAAATTAAAAATAGATCTACCATATGATCCTGAAATCTTGTTTCTGGGAACTTATAAAATAAGTGGAACCACTATGTTGAAAAGATGTATTCACCTCCACGTTTCCTGTCATGTTATTCCCAAAGCAAAGACATGGAAACAACCTAAGGATCCATTGGTGAATAAATAAAGAAAGAAAATACACCATGTATACACAATGAAAAATTATTCAGCTATAAAAAAAGAAATTCTAACACTTGTGGTAAGATTAATGGATTTTGAAGGCATTATGCTAAGTGAAATAAGTCAGATAGAGAAAGACAAATATTGTGTGATCTCACTTATATGTTGAATCTAAAAAAGTGGAAAGCATAAAAACAGAGACTATATTGGTGGTTGCCAGGAGCTAAAACTTGGGAGCTAGGAAGAAATGAAAAAAGTTGGTAAAAGAGTACAAACCTCTATTATATAATTTCTAGGGATCTAATATATAGTGTGATGACTAGAGAAAACATTAAATGATCTTAACACACACACACACAATAAAGATTGTTATGTTCAGTGATATAACTAACTTTACCTTGTTTAGGATGTGTTAACTAACCTGTTCTGGCAATCATTTCACAACATATAGATGCATCGGACCATCACATCATATATCTTAAACTTATACAATGTTTTATGTCAATTGTATCTCAAAATTTTGGGAAAAAAAGAGAATACCTCAGCCACATAAGGGCAGACTTGTGCTATGAGAGGATGGACTTTCCCAAGTGAAGATGCTGCTCTTGTCTTTCAAATTAGATTCCTCAGCCAGAATCAAAAGCTTCAAGCTGAAGACCAGAATCTGGGTTTAGAGCCTCCTTCCACAAGCTGTGGCTTATTCTGCTCCAGAAGGGATGAGCCAAGTGTCTTTGGAATTCAAAATAAGCTTTAAAGAGCTTCTTGAGTCTGACATTCTGGACTTCAGTTTTTCATTTGAAGTGGCTGTGTTGAAAAGAGCTGAGGGCAGCCTCCAGCTGACAATGAGAAAGGAGAAGCCAGGGATGTCAGTCCTACAACCTCAAGGAACGAATTCTGCTGACACCCCAGGGAGTTTGGAGGTGGATTGTTCCCCGGTTGAGCTTCTGGATGAGAACACAGCCCTGTCCCACATGTTTCAGTCTGTGAGACCCAGTCCCTCCTTTATGCCTCAGACAGTGTTGTATACTGCATTACCATTGTCTTAGTACAGGATAAATCTTACTTTAAATGTTCCTACCAAATTTTAAAAAACCACAAGAACATTTTTCGAAAGTGTTAGCTAAGTTTAATACTTTGGTTGTGGTGATGATATCATATGTGTAAGCATATCTCCAAACTCATCAAGATGAGTGTACACTAAATGTATGAAATTTTTGTATATCACTTAAGCATCAATAAAGCTAAAAAATATAAAAATTAAAAAATAAAATTTTGTTGTTAAGCTGTTGAGGCTTTGGTTATCAGTTACCCAGGAAGAGACATCTGATAGGCAGGCACACAGATCTTTGCTTGAATGGCCTCTTCTTTTCATCTTGCTTCTTTCCTCTGGTCAGGCAGTAGGTGCTTGGTCCTAGTATGATACAGATGTCAGATATTATGCCTAGTGCTGTGGTGTGGTAGGAGACATTCAGTTGGTTTTCAAGGATATTCATTATGGTTTGGTAGAGGTTAACTTAAAAGAAGAGTTGGGCCCTCTTAAAATGCATTGAAATAAATCTTTTTGAAAATGATTTATGGGCCTTAATTGCCCTACTGTGGGGAAAGGAGAACACAAATACAAGCAGATAATATAGACTTTAGGGACATAGGGCTGGCAACATATGGTACACCAGTCCTGGACAGTGAGCTGGGATTTAACTGTGATTCTAAATTATACCGCTTTAAGCGAGAGATTAAAGTAATCAACGTACTTATTGAAGTAATAATTGTTTTCTATGGATTTTTCTGTAAAAAGTTATAATTCATATATTTTATAGTATAAAGTTTTACAGTATAGTTTAGAAAAATTAGTCTCCATTATAATGCAATGTTGGTATATTTCTGGTTTCAGGAACACCAAAATACGCAAGTAAATATTCATTATTTCCTTATTAGCCATGGTACTAGGTTTTCCACGCTGATTTCCCAGGCTCTTTAAAGAGATGTTATAAAATATGGCACTGTCATCTAATGTTTTAGATGTGATAACACACTTTGACTAAATGTTGGAAAATATTAAGGATGGTCAATGAGTGACCACTTCCCTCATCTTCAGTGGTTGTGTTCTTAGCATCTGAGGAGTGTCTGGGTCTTTTCCTGTAGATGAAAGGTCAAGGACTATTTTGTAACCAATCTTCTATATTGTTAAGTTTGATTTTCTTCCTTGAGGACATAACAGCTATAACAGTATGCAGAAATGAGAAAATACTATTTTCTTTATCAAATTTTATTTTATTATAAACTTGTCAAAATAAAAGTTTCAAAATGAGATACACTTCTAAATCCACTGAGCATTTCATTATCACGTAAGTGAAATCAATGCCCAAAGCAGGAGTGGGGAGTCTCCACGATCCAAGAAGACAGGTGGCCCTTCTGACAATGACCTCTTTTCCAAAGGGTGGGTCTGCCCTGCGGTTCTGTTGACTGTTGCAGTAGTCCGGGGGAGATTTTTCTGTCTTGGAAGGGGCCTTGTTGAGAAGAAATGCTCCCACCCTGTGTTCCTTGTCCAGGAACAAACCTGACACTTCCCCATTTCCACAGCCAAGTGCTGTGTAGTTTAATGGAAGAGAGGTCCCCTTCTGTGTGAAGAAAAAACATGTATCTTCTAACCATAACACATTTTCAAACTGCAAAAGATCTGTGAATTGAAGAATCCACATGTGCTCAAAAAAAAAAACCCACCAGATTTTCTCTGTTTAGTTTTTGGCTTTTACTTCAAATTGGGAAGTTTCATGTTATTGTTTTTTTTAAATAACCTTTTTGGATGTTTTCCATTTGCTCCAGGAGCCTGACCTCTACGAGCTATGCCAACAGGCTTCCATGATGTCTGGCTTCCATTTGTCTTCATCTACTGAAAACAATTGGGTCATGCCAGGAGGAGGGAGCAAAGTTGGGTCAAGGTGTTTGCTCCTGAGCACCCCTCCCTCCCCACACTCTCTAACTCACCGCTTACAGCTCTGTCAGTGAGCTCTCTCCGTCTGGCTCTCTCTGACCCTGGGTTTCCGACTCCCTTGGGCCCTCACCCTTTTGAGCAAGGCAGGGCACCACCGTGAGTTCCCTACACCCTGCCTGTGCCTCTGTAAATAGTCCTTTTTTGAAGCACTTCTCAAGCCACCTCAGTGGAGTGTGCAAATAGTCGTGTGAGGACGCTGCCTGATGTATGACCTGTTATCTCATGTGAAAACCCACAATGGAGGAAAGTCGTCTATGCTTTTCTCTGACTAACAAGTGAAGTGGAGGCACAGAAGGTTGGGCCAGCTCACCCAAGATCACAGAGGTAGGAACTGAGGGAAGCTGGCTAGTGACAGAGGTCCCTTCCTGCCCCAGGGTCCCTTTTCCTCAGCAAAGCTCTCTCTGTGCAGCCCAGCTTCCACCCACATTTACATCAGAGCTGGAAGCTGCCTTGGTGTCACATTCATTAAAAAATAATGATGCCAAGAATGTTCTTACATTATGTACTTATGTTTATTCTTTTATTGTAAAGCACCTCAAGTTCACTGACAGAAGGGAAGAACATTAATTTAAAATTAATAGATAGCACCATGGATATTGGAAGTCTGGGTTATAGCTTGTGTGATTAATTGTTCTAGACGTGATTAGCATCAAAGTGTATGCCAATGAGGCTGGCTATGCACACCCCAGCCACATTACTATTAGTTATGCGCCAGTAATAATACATCTATTAAATGACTCAGAGCAGTCCATATACATCACAGCTTCACCTTTCAGAGGTTTAAAATTCCAGGACAACATCGAACAGGCTGGATCTGCTGGCCTAGCACCTTGTGACAGGCGGAATACCTGGATCGGGTGCTTCTTTGTCTGTTTGAGTCCTGTCGTACATGAGCTGCTCTGGGAAAGAGAAATGATGTTGCCTCCACTTAAAGTTTATTTTCACAAGTAAGCTCCAAATTAAATTAAAAGCACAAAATAGAGATGTTGAATTTATTATGTAAAATCATACAGATACCACATCTGATGAAGAAACATCGGTTACACAATTGTTGGTCATCTGCTGTGCCCCAGAGCCTGTTGGTGAGCATAACAGGGAATGAGGCCTTTGTTCTCTCTAGCTCAGTCCAGTGAAGGGAGATGAGCACACAAGGACACCTGCTAGATGGTCATCATGATAACTGGTCATAAAATGATAAAACCCCTATGGGCAGATTGGCCTACATTGTAGAGTTAAATTTCAGTTGGTGTCCACTGCTGTCACTTAACCCTGACGTTGTTGGAAAAGCATCACCTTCTCTTATCTGTCCCAGGACTCCCAGGGTATCAGGAACATCCCCGTCATTGAGACAAACCCTCCCAACCTTCGGTTTCAGCCTGACCACTACAAGCTTCTCAGAGCCCTGTGCACCCTTATTGCCTTCATGCTTTCAATACCCCATGGCTGCGAGTTCTACTAGGAATCAAGAATATAAGGATGGACAAAAGAATCACAGCTGACCACTGAGAATATTCTGTGCTAAGGGCCCTGGGTGCAAACGGTCTGAGATGGAGGACTGGGGGTGAGGTACATAAAGACAACCCTGCACTGCTGGGCAATAAGCAAGTGAGAGGTGATGTTCAAAGTCAGGGTAAGGCTCGGCAGGCCAGGGGAGGGGGTGCAGTGACTTGACAAAATTTTCATTTTTAAGCATTGTGCAGACTGCTAAAGCACATGGTGAAGGGTACCAAGAGAGGTTGCTGGGAGACCAGGTTGTGGGTGAGATTTGGACCCAGGCAAGAGGAAATCACAGCTAGAACTGAGGCAATGCATGGGGAAGAAACACAAGGGTGTTCCTGAGCAGGATTTCGGAGGATGACCAGGGCTTAAGGCTAGGATGCATTTTCTCTGGTTCAAATAGAAATGTTTGCTCCATTACTTTTAGTTTCCATGGCAACTCTCTGGCCTTTTTCCTTCCAGATCAGCAATAAATGTATGGAGAAGAATGCTGGGCTAGGTGCCTTTTCATCAGGAGAAAGCTTTCTGAATGGTCAAGACGAAGAATCCTACAATTTGTTTTTGCCCCTGCTTTTTGAAGAAAGCAGGAAGAGAGATTTGTAAATGCTCATTAAACTACCAGCCCAGAGACCTGGATCCAAGTCTTATACCTGTCTGTCTCTGAGCCTGGGCACATGGGTGTCATCACACTCAATAGTCGTTGTTAAACATGTAAGGTCTTTCTCCTACCAGTGTGGTATTAAGTGAATAGCAGTGCTAATCCAGTTCTTCAGAAGGGATGTGTGGTTAATAGCCTCACACAGATCTTATTCACCTTTCTGAAGCTTAATGTGCAACTCATTAGTGCTTAGGTTTTTATTTTTTATCTGGTAGAATCTTAGAGTTGGGGAGGACAAGAACTTTTATTTTCAGTCTAATCCCTATACTGTAATTAAGTTGCAAATAGTAAACCATTTTGTCTGTTGTATGAACTCTTCACAATTCCCACTTACTCAGCATACAAGCATATTGTGATACATATTATGAGCTGTTGAGAGGGGCTTTAGAAAGAAATAAAATGTGTGTTGTACATAGAGACAGGGTGCACTGTCTGGAGAAAACCTGGAGTGAGAAGGGCCAGTCAGGAGCAGAGGTGGGAATTGAGAGGAAAAGGCTCAGCCAGTCAGAGCTGGGCAGTGGATGTGCAGGGAGACTTCTCAGGGGGTGATGGTGCATTGGAGGCGGGGCTGGAAGAGAAGGCAGAGGTGAAGGTAACTCTCACCTGAAGACCAAGATGGTTGGGCAGTGAGGATTAGTGATAGCAGGTGCCACAGGCAGAATCAGGGACACTAATCTTAGCTGTGGCATGCTGGGGGATGCTCAGGGTGGAAACCTCAGGTGGTGGTTCTATAAGCTGAGCTGGACTGGGACACACTAGGGAGAGAGATTCATTGGCTGCAGTTGGACCTCATGGCAAGGGCACTCTTCTTTGAGGGCGCAGGACCATGCGGCAGGGCACCATCTATGATGAGCAAAGGAAGAAGGTACCGAGGATACCAGGAGAATATGAAGGCGCAGTGAGAAACAGTTTGCCTCGAAACCCACCTCCACCTTCCTGTGCCTGCCTCCAAACCCAAGGCTGACCTACATTAGTGGGCTCCTGCGCCTTTAGCTTTAGGTGCAGGTCAGCCAACAGAAGGCCCAGGCAGTAGATAAGAGGGTGGGAAGTGTTGAGCCTGGGACGTCATTGCCCATCCTTTGCCACTTTAGGTCTAGTGATAGCACAGTTCTCTAGTGTCCAGGGCCAGTTACCTGGCTACCCTTATCATTTTCTTTGGACCCTGCACTATACGTTCCCCCCCCCCATCAAATGCTCCTTATTTATGCTGTTTTGAGAGTACTGGCCTTTCTTTAGCTTGGACCCTGGGTTTACACCATGTTATGCAGGTCAAGCAAGGTCAGGACTAAAACAAGTTCTTTCGGTTTAGCACTCAGCTCTTTGTGACTGTGTCAGGATACCAGGGTCCAGAACTTTGGGTGTCCAGGAATATAGGATAATAGCCCTAGCTGGAGACATGGAGCAGGGTTATTGAGAGCTATTTTGCATACCAATAACAGCAGACTAGTTTTCCAGCCTAAATGGAGCCAGAAAGTACACATAACTCACACCTATGATATAACTGGGAGGCCCAGGGTTACAGCGCCTGCATGAGAACTTGGAGGTGGTTCACAGGCCATGGGGCCACGCCTGCCCTGACTAACTATGGCAGCCCAGAAAGGCTGAAAATACAGGAGTGCTAGCAGGCATAGTGGATTGTGGGAGGAGTCAGAAATGGGGTTACAGAGGGATTTCCAGGCTGGGATTTAAACTCTAGGCAGGCCACCATGAAAAAGGGGGCACAATGCAGGACTATGAAGGAGGATAATGGAAGACCACGTGGAAAAGAAAGGGGTGAAAGGACTCTTGCAGGTGGGCCATGAGAAAGTGCCACGTGGTTTTGGATTAAGAACTGGAGAGCACAGCAGCAACACAGCTGATGGTGCTGGGGTCTGTGGCTGACTGAGAGGAAGCAGGAGAAGTGAGATGCAGACTTCTGCTCTTTTCCTTCTGGGGGACGGTACCTCTGTCTGGCATGTTCTGAGACTGACCTGCCAGGGCAAAGGAGGGAAGGAAGGACTGTGTGCATTTGTGGGTGTTTTAAGGGACCTTGAGATTTTTAATACCACATTCTGCTATTACTCTGAACCTATATAACTTTGTAATAAAGGGTTCCTTTCCTTTTCACCAACGTCTGACATTGAGAGCCACAATTCCTAACGCCTGGCAGTGAGCAAAGAACCCACAGTGACAGTATCTGGGCCCCCAGCAGGTCCATGTGGTACCAGCTGGGGCTGTTTCAGTAAAGGTGTGCTGGGAGGGGGGGCACGTGAGCACCACTGAGAGTGGGCTATGAATGCCACAGATCTGGTATTCTATGAAGGGTTCCTCTCAGAAAGAAGGGGGCTCCTTCATCATGGTTCACAGTCCTTGCATTTTATTAGTTAAGGTAGTTACTTTCAAGCGCTTTCTTTAATGGAGGTTCTCTTTTGATTCTTAAACTGTTAAAGATAACCTTTCTTATGCAAAAATAAAGTTACGGTATTTTCTCCTGTGTAGCACTAGGTCTTTGCCTCTCATCTGGGTAAGCAGGGGGATGTGCAGAGAAACACCAGGGGTGCATACACAAGTCATGTGCTAACAAGACCTGACAGCCCACCAGGCATTGCTTCTTCACTTGTCTCCATCAACACAGAAAGAAAGATTCCCAGAAACACATGGAAAAGCTTTAAAAGGGGTGGACCATGGGGCAGCGTGTCAGTTAACTTCTGCCTCCCAGGATTCTACATCTATCTGAAGTCTCTATGACATCAGAGTGCACTGGCTTTGCGAGTGGCCCCACGGCATCAGTGTGTCAGTGATGTTCATTAATACCACAGATCACGGGAACCTTAACCTTGTGTGTTGCTCATTCTCAGCAACAGAAAGAATTCAGTCCCTTGAGTTTCTGGGCTCCCCATAGTACAGCTACTCATTTACATTCTTTCCCAAGGTGACTTCATAGCAATTAGTGAAAAAATTGAATCATATAAAGAGTAATTTTTTATCAAAAGAAATTATTTTTAATAGCTGAATTTTATTAATGAAGTAATTTGAACTGCAGGAATAAAGACTTTTTTCCAGAGAGCAATAAATACTAAATGATGAAGACTGATTTTCTCCCTCACATATTACTACCCACAACATATCAGATGTAATACAATGCAGCCTCCAGGTTCTCAGACTTGCTAGGCACCTCAGAGGCATAGTGGTGGATCCCACACCCTGCAGTGATGGCCTACTAGGGAGGCGGGGGAAGGGCATTATTGTCTGTCAAAGGTATTCTTCCAAGTTATCCCGAATACATGTAATAAAGGATGCAGTGAAGATTTTACTCAATGATGACTTTAAACCTATTTTAAATTTGTACCATTTTTCTCTTAAAATTTCAGGCTTTGCCTTTCAAATATTTGAAGGCATTTGAATTGAATTAAGCAGAAAGAATACAAAGTCCTCTGTACTTCTCTATCTCATGGGTTACTTTCAAGTGATAAAAGCTATAGATAAGCCAGCACCCAAGAAGGAAGGGTCATTCCCACAGCCGATGGCTCTGAGGATAGCTGTGTTCAGGGATGGCCTCCAGGCTGGGATTCAGTCCTGGTCTTGGAGCAAACTTGTTGCTGGTTGCCTGCAATCTAGATACACTTACCTTCTGCTCCTTAACTTTGCACCCCTTAACCTCCACTTCCCTAAGTGAATTAAAAAAGAAACAGAGATTTTAAAGGTCTTTTCCAGCTCTGAGAGTCTTCACTGTCATAAATTTTCTCTTCATAATTCTTCTGTAAATGAATAATGAATAAGATAGCTCAAAACGACATCGCTTTTTTAAAAGAAAAATGAAGTGAGCAACCAAGGCTCTTGGGTTGGGTTCCCCCCAGTGCATAAATTCTGACTTATATTTAGCTTCACGCTCCTCGCTTAGCCAGCATTTTTATTAGTGGGCAAACTTCCAGAATGAAACAAAAACATGGTTATGGCTTCTTCCCAAACTGTATCCTGCAGTTGGCTCTACAATCACTGTCCACAGCCAAAGGGGGCCTCCCCCCACCCTCTTACCATGAGCAGGCCTCTCTCCTGAGGGAATGCTCTCTGGCCCTGAGCTGAGATAAGGGAGCAGAATCACTCTTCTCTCCTTCAAACAAGGGAAACAGGGACCCTTGAAAGGAAGAGGGAGAGAAAGCCTCCAAGACTGGAAAATAGAGATGGGCAAGATTGATGGGCTCACATGGCTTGTCGTTCTCTAAGTATGTTGAGAGAAGGAAAAGCAAAGACAGTGCGGATATGGGAAATAGTGTAGAGACACTTTTAAACTGTGTAGCAGTGTGTCACAAATCCTCAGAGAATGAGGTTGGGAGAACCAGCTGGAAAATGGGAGTTAGTATGGGATGGGGTGGTCACTGGAAGGTGAGGGTAATTCGGCCTTGACCCCAAGTCCCATGATACCTCATGAGGCTCAACAGGTCATGGTAGTGGTTTCTCACCTGGGCCAGAGCTTCCACACTGACAACCAAGATAGAGAAGCAGGAGGGAAAACTCCCACCACTAATGGTATCAGTGCTTCTCGTGGAGAAGTTTCTAAAAATCAAAAAAGATGTTTTTGCTTATGGGGAGTTCGTGTGATGTTGTTACACAAACAAATGGCAGAATATTCTAGGAAGGGGGCTTAACATAGATTCTTTTTCTCCTGGTTGCCCTGATTCAAAGAACAACAACTTATATTTTGCTGTCTTTGCAGCTGGAAGCCCCTGTCTCTGACACTGAGAAAATAACAGGCAGAATGGAGGCTCGTGTTCTCAGACAGAGCTACAAGCCCTTTGCAACGTGTGTGGTTCAGGCTTCCAATAAAGGCTCACACAGGGGCAACAACATGGGGTGCAGCAGCTCATCAGTGAAAAGTGAGCTGAGGATACTCCCCTCCCTGGTAGGAGAAAGGGAAGGTAGGAGCTTCCCTGACTGTTCTTTGGGAGGTTGTCCCAGGTCATTCCTTTCAAGGTCCCCTGCTTTCCATCCCTTTACTGTGCTCAGTCCCAGCAGGATGCTTTGCTCCCCAGGCCCACTTAGCTACAGGCAGACGGGACAGGAGTTTGGCATCTGCTCAGTGAATCAGCTGTTGCTGCACCACTCTGGTATCATGACCTGTCACAGTGAAATCACTTCCAGGAGACCCGGGCCTCTGCAGCAGTGCTCAGCCGCCTTGCAGGAGGAGTGAAGATAACAATAGCATCTGGTCAGGGTGATCCAGGGCAGGTTTTGGCGCAAAACTCACATGCTGTGTTGGCAGTGGGAGGCAACTGAAGGTAGTGACAACAAGACTGAGCGCAGGGTCCGAGGCAATGCTGGCTTGTAGAGAGAAAGAATGTGTGGCTTCCTCCATGTGCTCTGGCTCTGCACTTCAATTGCTGTTTGGAGAATGTCAATGACCAGGAATCCAAAGAAAAGAAGACTGGGCTCAGACAAATGCATCATTTTGCTGGTAAAGCTAAAGTTGGAAAAGCAGGAATCTTTGTTTTACACCCTGAGATTCAGCACAGCATTGGCAATTATGCTATATGGAGGAGATCTGAGCTCTCTTACGTTTCAGAGTTGAGCCCAGGGATCTGAGGGAGGGCTCAGGAGGCTGCCTGCTGTTCTGAAGGCAGCAATTCACATCCAAGACCCATAATCCTGAAGAATTGCATTTTCCTGAGAAAATCCAGGACAGCAAACATCAAAAAGAAGAAGGTGAGAGCCAGACACACAGTGACTAAGAAATGTTGCCTGAAGGTGGCAGCCTGGAAGTCTTCCTCCTTTAGCAAAAGGCCATCCAGATAATTAACACTGTGCCAATAAATCCCTGCTCCCTCTGCATCTCCCTGGCCTCCTAGCATCGTGGGGCGGGGATGTGCTGTCACTGCTGGCGTGCTAATGACTGTGATCATGGATCCAAACCCAGTCACACCGCCTCTGGCAAAAAGCAACCAAATAAAAACCAATAAATAAAAATCAAGTGAGAAGTAACAGCCAGCAGCACAGCCTCAAGACAGCACAGAATTAATATGACAAATAAAGAGAACCTAATGCCACCCCGTCCACCCAAACTCACGGGAATTTGGTGTTTTACTACTTGTGTGCAAGTGTGTACGTGTGTGCATATATATATATATATATATATATATATATATATATATATATATTAGGTCATGTAGACTGAAGTGAAATGCTACTTTAGGCATGCCCCAATTATAAACAAGGTAAAGTCTATTCTGTGTGGTTTGGGCTTGGGTAGCTCGTAGGCATTAAAGCCAAACACATCTGCTTGGATCCTTACTGTGCCACTGAATAGCTGTTATTATGGACGAGTTAATTACCCTCTCTGAGCATCAACATTGTGATCTGCAAGAGTGGGTATGACCCTACTTACCTTTCAAGCTTATTAAAATGTCGGCCAATCTATTAATGTAATTAGTTACATTAGCATGTTCAAATAGAAAATATATGTACATGTGATTGTTTCAGAGGCTGAAATACAGTGCAATAAAATTCACCACTGTTCCTTTAAAAAGATCTGGCAAAGTAGGACACACGGAGTGTTTGTTAAACTGACACAGGCTGTCTCCTTGAATCCCATACTAAATGTTCTACATGCATAAAAACAGATACAGCCCATTAAAGTCAGGCGCATGCTGAGGATTTCTACTCTTCCTGCTAATGGTCACCACTGACCTGGACATTTTAACCACTACAGCAAAAAATAAACAAATAAATGAGAGGAGAGTTTTTCAGCAATTCAGTGTCTGGGGGAGCCCAGAAGATGAATGAAAAAGCCCTTTGCAAGCTGAGGGGAGTGGTCAGTTATCCACACTGTAAACAATAGCTTGTCTCTGTGTGGAGGTTAGTCCTTAGTACATTTCATAACAAGGACTTTACATTGCCACCAAAATAAAAGTAAAGAAAGCATCCTCTAAACACACATGAAATCCATGTGACATTGATAATAATTTCTGGAAAACATGAAAGAAATGTGGGTCTCTGGGGAGCCTCGCTGAGAGGAGCACTTAGCCTCTGAACTTGGCAGTCGCTCTTAAGTCAATCTATAAATTAATGCAATGATCATCAAGAGAGAAAAAATACTTCTTTCGGAGCTACACAAGCTCATTATAAAAATTATATGGAATGTAGAAACATTACAAAACCCATGATAAGCATCAGTGAAGAACTTCTCTTTTGATGATATATAGAAAAAAATTTATTGTAATCAAGAAAGGAAGATACAAAGTATATCTTATATCTTTTAGAAAAACCAATGATCAATTTGGAAAAAATTACTACGGGGTAGATTAACATAGTGTAAAAAGAAAATGGCGAGACTTTCAAAAGAAAACATAAAATAATATTTTTATAATCTATGCCTTTGTAGGCAAGGTAGAAAATGCAGACTTAAATAAAATAATTAATAATAATAATAAATAAGTGGAGACTTAAACAGATTATACTATTGCAAGTTAAAATCTGCTGTCTAAGTCTCCACTAACAAAATTAAAACAAAAAACCATCTAGCCCTGGCTGGTGTAGCTCAGTGGATTGAGCGCGGGCCTGCGAACCACACAATCTCAGTTCGATTCCCAGTCAGGGCACATGCCTGGGTTGCAGGCCAGTTCCCAGCAGGGGGATGCACGAGAGGCAACCATACATTGATATTTCTCTCCTTCTCTCCTTCCTTTCCCCTATAAAGATAAATAAATAAAATCTTAAAAAAAAACAAAAAAACATCTAGAAGAAGTTTATAACATGTACAACTGATAAGAAACTCATGTTCATGATGTATAAAGTGCTCCCCAAGTCCCTTTGAAAGACAGATAATGGACCACATAAATATACTCAATTCATCTCTAACAAAGTAGCAAAAACCACACACTAGAGAAAATACAGTCTTTTGTTCCAGTGGTGCTGGGACAACTGGACATTCACATGGAAAAAAAGTAAACCTAGACATAGACCATTTTCAAAAATTAAATAAAAATGAATCATAGATCAAAATTTCAGGAAATTCCCAGAAGATGACATAGGAAAAATCTAGATGATCTTAAGTATGGAGATGCCTTTTTAGATAAAACATTGAAGACATGACCCATGAAAGAAATAATTGATAATCTTGACTTCATTAAAATTAAGAACTTCAGCTCTGAGAGAGATACTCTCATGAGAATTAAGAACAAGCCACAGAGTGGGAGGAAATATGTGCAAAAGACAAATCTGACAAAAGACTTTTATCCAGTATGTACAAAGAACATGTAAAATCCAACCATAAGAAAAAAAGCCTGATTAAAGATATACAGATGGTAATAACCATACAAAAATATGCTTAACATCTAATCCATTAAGAAATTATAATTTTTAAAAAGCCATGAGTTGCCACTATAACATTTAATTGAATGTCCAAAATCCTAAACACTGACAACACAAAATGTTTGTGAGGATGTGGAGTAGCAGAAATTCTCATTTATTGCCAATGGGAATGCAAAATGGTACAGCAGCATTGGAAGACCATTTGGATATTTTTACAAAATTAAACATACTCTTACCAGCAATTACAATTTTTGGTATTTACACAAATGAGGTGAGAAAATGATGTCCACAAAAAACTGCACAACTATTACTATAGCAGCTTTATTCATAACTGACATAACTTACAAGTGATGAAGATGACCTTCAGTGAATGAATACATAAACTGTGTTACATCCAGACAATGAAATATTATTCAGCACTAAAAAGAATTGAACTATCAAGACATGAAAAGATATGGGGAAAAATTCAATGTATATTGCTAAATGAAAAGAGTAAAGCTGAGAGGTTTACATACAATGTGATTCCAACTATATGTCGTTCTGGAAAAAGTGAATCTATGGAGAGAGTGAAAGACCAGTGATCTCCATGGACTGGGAGGAGAAAGGGATGAATGGAAGATCACAGACAATTTTTAAGGCAGTAAGAATTGTCCATATGACACTAAAATGGTGGACATACATCATTATACATTTGTCCCAACCCTTAGAATGCACAACACAAAAAGTGAATGCTAATGTAAACTCTGAACTTTGGGTGATAATGATGTGTCAGCACGGGTTCATCACTGTATTCCCCCACCCAATGTACCTCCTGTGGGGAAGTTGATCACGGGGAGGCTGTGCAGGGGCAGGGGTAGGGGCAGGGGCAGTATGGGAAATTCTGTACCTTTGCTCAATTTTGTTGTGAACCTAAACTGCTCTAACATTTCTATTAAAATAGAAAGAAAGAAAAAAAGAAACAGTGAAAGAAAGAGAAGTAGAGTGGAAGAGGGACAGGAAGGGAGACAGAGAGAGAGAGAGAGAGAGAAGAATAGTAATAAAGTAATACAAGTTATCATTTTAGCTATTACTTAAGGAGGACCTCCTATTTGCCAAGCATTGTGCAGTTCTTACCTGTGTGATATTGATCAAGCTACTTAACCTCCTGGCACCTCAGTTTGTGTATCCATAAAATGGGGCAATGATGATTATTCTACTTCACTGAGTTGTTTTGAGCATCCAATTAAATACAGGGGTGGACAAAAGTAGGTTTACTGTTATGAGCATGTGAAAAACAGAGGGTTTTTGTATTATTATTTACTCTTGTTTTATACAAGAGTTGCTTATGTGTTTCCATATGAACAACTTTAAACATATTTTTTCCCATCCTGTAGTCCTTATCACTATGCCTGAACCATAAGTGTCCAGAAGATAGTTATTACTCTCATTTTTAGAGAAAAGATCTTAAAAGACCACGTCGCATGTAGAAGAGCAGAGTAGGTAGAGAACAATAGCAACAGAGATCCAGACGGGCCTTGCTCACGGAGAAAGATGTCCCGTGGACTGACAACAAAGGAAATGGAAGGAAAGCAACAGTGACATGCTTTCCGTCTATCAAATTGACAGCATGTAAAAAGACTGATCACAACTAATAGGGCTATGGTGTGGGAAGACACGGAGTCCACGGATGTGGACGAGATGATACACAAACATGTGTCGTGGAGGACACTGCTGGTGACTGCCATCACCCGAAAGACGGCCACGCATTGATGTGCGTGGGGCTCCACCGCCAGCACTGTTCAGTGTGCTGGGTGTTTAATAAGCTCCTCCCCACCGAGGAGACCCCGCCATCTACTCCACACTCAGGGCGCATGAATCAGGGCAGTCGGGGGGCTGGGAGGAACAAATATGCCAGAGTGTTTGAGGCTCAGCTTTTCCTTTGCTGCTTCTGAAGCTTATTTTTTTTGAAGTAAAATGGTCATTCTCTCATTAATAGAAGTGATTTTTTCCTATTCTTTCTATATAACCTTGGCTTCCCTCAAAACCTTTTTCCCATAAATAAAAAAGTTATTTAAGCAATTGCTCTCATTCTTTGTTGTTTTTGCTTTTTAATGTTTTCAGGCTCCTACTCCTGAGCATGTTAAACAGTGGCCGTGGGATAGCTCGTGTCTGTATCCAGGAGCTGCACGCGCGCTCCTCTCGTCAGCTGGGCAGCCTTCGGGTCCGCCAGCGGTTACCAGTTGGCCATGGGCTAATGAGGGTGGTGAACACATGCTCCTAATTTTGATAGGGACGGTACTTTTTAGAAGAGCTCACCGAAACATTTACAGTCGGAGTCTATGTTGCATGTCTACAGACATATGCAGTGGGTTAATGCCCCCCCCCCTCCTCCCGCTGAGCCTGGCTTTAAGCCAGACACGTGGTGATGAAGGAGGAACTCAAAGAAATAAAAGTTCCCCACTGGGGCAGACAGAGGTGCCTAGCACACAGAGGGTGCACACTTTCTTTTCCTGAGCTGTTGAACCCACACCCGTGATTCCAATGGCTCACAACCTGGTATCCTGTCCAGTCTGCACCCAGAATTTCAGAGCTGGAAACCCACGTGCTGTTCACACAGGAAGCCCTTAGGTTACAAATGTAAAAATAAACACACAAACAAAGAACCCACTTAGATAAACTTAGATATATATTTGTGTGGAAAGGTACTTATAAAAAAGTGGCAAAACATCAAATCACTGCCAATGGCTACACCTGGGCAGTGAGATATCAGTAAAATAATATTTCTATTTTACTTCCAAATCTTCCATAATGGATCTGTAAGTAACTTTCTAATAATGAAGAGAAAATGAGTTTTTTCTGTAATGTTCGGACGAACAACGACAAATATGAACAGACTCATGCGAAATGGACCAAGCTGCCAGCTTTGTTCTTGTTAGTATTGTGATCGTTCATGGAATTTTCTTCCCTAGCATGTTGACGTAATCAGTTCTTTTTAATTTTTTATCTTCATCTGAGAACATTTTTTCATTATTTTTAGGGAGAGAGAGAGAAACATTGATGTGAGAGAGAAACATGGATTGGTTTCTTTTTCATATGTGCTTGGACTGGGGATTGAACCTGCAACCTGGGAATGTGCTCTGACTGGGAATTGAATCCATAATTTTTCAGTCTTCGGGATGACACTCCAACCAACTGAGGCATGCTGGACAAGACCATGCAGTTCTTTTGATAAATTAATGTGTTTGTCTCCCTGAACACTAGTGTAATAACATCCAATGTGATAGTCACGGTGTCAATCTTAATAATGTACTTTCTCCATAAATTCTAAGGGTAACTAAGTTATCATAACAATGGCTCAGTAAAAAGTAATACTTTGAACTTTAAAATAGATGTCTGAGTTGTTTTCCGCAACTTGAAAATAAAGCTGGTTAATAATTCAGTTAAATTTCAGCATTAAAGTTCAAGTTGATTTAGAAGTTATAATTTGACCAGGCTAAAGCTTTTCTTTGCTGAATAGATTCTTATTCATTGATATTGTGGAATCAATGTAAGTAGCAGAAATTTTAAAAATAGATGTTTTAGTTACCTAAAATAAACAATTCAAAATAGTTTTACAAAGTAGTCAAACACTATAAAAGTACTCATGGAGTTTTTAATAACATGCATGTATACACATATATGCAGGTATATATAATTTAATACTACATAAATATTTGAAGTTACATGTATATTATGTGTATGACTATGTGTTATATAATCAATATACTATATATAATATATACTATTAACATATATTACAATTTACATAGATATTACCCTTAACTGTTTGGTAAAATCATAAAATGTTAAAATTAGACGGGGCTTCAGAGCTCACCTAATTTGGCAGTTAGACACATTAAATTTATTTTACAAACAAATTATTTAATTCTAACAGCAAGTTACATCTTCCTAAAATGCAAGTCATAGTTTTATTTTTAGGCATTAGTTGCATAGTTTTTCTTTTTTTTAGTAGTTCTAAAATTTTGTACTTGTAGATTTTTTTGAAGAAAAAAACTTATTTTAGTTGTTCAAGTACAGTTTTCCATCTTTTACTTTCTTCCCAGCCCACCCCCCCACAGTGCTCCCCACCTTCCTCCCATTTCCACTCCCCTAGTTTTTGTCCATGTGTCCTTTATACTTGTTCCTGTAAATCCCTCCCCTTTTTCCCCTGAAATTCCCTCCCCTCTCCCCTCTAGTCACTGCAGGCTGTTCTCTATTTCAGATTTACTTAAATTGAAATACAAATGTAATGGCAGCCACTCACATCTGCTGGATACCTAGTAACTCTATTGTCATGCATATTTTATTTTGTCATGGAAACTGCATTCTCTAGTAAACAGAAGTCAGTACTCACCATGGAGAACATAACCATTGAGAAGTGTTTTTACTGTGTGAAAATTTGTCGGGAATGGAGCCATCTTGAAATGGGGCTAGAGCAGCCATTCCGGAGGAACTGCCTTGAACTTCTTCACTCCTTGAACTTTTGGAATGTTTGAACTGGACAAAATTACTTTTGGACTGAGCGAACCAACATCGCCTCACAAACTGCTGTTTGGAAAGCCAGCAGGAAAGTAGACCTCCTGACCACAGAACCGATGTCAGAACGTTCTTTGGAATCAGTAGTCAGCCATGCACAGCTAGAGAATAACCTAGCTTGTCAGTACCAATGGAAATTCCTACTTCTACTCACATAATTATTTCCCTTCCTCTTCTTATGAAAACCCCTTGCCTTTCATTCATAACTGGGGCATTGTTTGGATTTCTGCTTAAATCTATGCCCTTGGATTGCAATACTTTTTGATCTCAAATAAACACTTGTAGCCTTTCATGTTAGCTTTTTATTTTTGGGTTAACAACATTAGTAGCTTTGCTCTACAGCTCTTGGCACTTTCTCCTACCATGTATGATGAGGGTTTTTGGAAGGGGCTGGTACCTGGATTTGCCACTGAAGGTGTGGTGCCCCTCTGTGGAGGATGGGAGGGGACGAGCCACCTCCCATCCCCCCAAAGAAACATCTGCTCTTCACTGATGCCACTGTGAGGAGTGACGTTTTTCCCAAGACAGGTGAAGGGAAAGGGGAGGGATCATTTTTCTCTCTTTTTTTTTTCAGAATACAAGGTTTATTTAAGACAAAGTTTCTCTTGAATCTCTTTATGGCTCTCTTCCCTCCTGTGCCAAATCTAATACTTGATAGTATGCCAAAAAGTGTCTGTTCCTTTTCTAATAGTGTTCAGTTTTATCCTTTTAAAAAGAAAACTGCAAAGACTTACTGGAAGCTTCTAAAGCTGCGGACAGCCTTCTAGGAGTGTTTTCCAAAGGATGTAGAAGGTTTCAGGGCGGACTTCTTTAAGCCTCAGGCTGGAAGACGGGGCTGCCATATTTATTATTCTGATTATATTGAGGCAAGGTGAGAACTTGAAAACAAATGCTCACATTCAGTGTGGGCGATAGAAAAAGAAAAAATTTCAAAAGGATTATTAAAATTCAGAAATGCCAGATGCCTCTAGCAAAGTTTCATCTAGCAGGGGAATTCTGCTTGAAATGCTTTTCATTTTTAGAGTTTTAAACAACTGAAATTTCCACTTTCAATTTTAGTGGGAAAATATAAAATGCCTACTCTCAATCTAAAAAGAGGATATTTATGAAACTGGAAAATGTATATTCATTAACTTCAGTAGTCTGTTCTAGAAGTTTTAAAATTACTATTAGCTGTCTATTCTTAGTAATATAATTTTCTCTAAATGAAAAAATGAAAAACCTCAATTCTTATTCGTCAAACCCCAAGGAAATAAAATTGCTAGAGAAATACAGTTTGATAAGCCCAATCTGAGATCTTGATCCTCTTCAATATAAAGTTCCCTAAAGAAAAGTTAGAGTGGTTATATGAAGAATAAAAGCATAAATGTTAAGATCTGAGAAGTAGAGTATGATAGTGGTTATATTTTTTATCTGGATGAATATAGTGATATAGCAGATTTGTAGAAAAATATATACACATATTTTTCTACTAATAATTACTGTTTTAGACATTACCTAGTTCAAACTTTTAAATCATCATCACTGTCATCATTTTAATTCAACTCTACGTGAAGAAAATTCAGTTTTATGCAAAGCTTACAATTTTTCATCCCAGGAGGAAAATCTTGGTGACATTGGCTGTGTGCCCCAGCTAATTCCATGGCTTATAAAGAATTCAAAGAGTGACACTTAAAATGCTAGACTTAAAATTTGAAGGTGCAGGTTTGAGTCCCTTCTGTTACCTATCAGCTGTGTGGCTATTGGCTGTTTTTCTGAATTCCTTTTTCTTTTTTTTTTAAGTGGTGGAATAATGAATAGCATGTGATAAACAAATTAAATAATGTCTACAACAAACTTTGTCAGGTTCTTTTTCACTGACAAGACAGGGATTATTTGAGTCCCAAAATGTGAAATTAGGATGATAAACTCTTAGTCAGGCACCTACTTCCAGGTCAGATAGAGCAGGCGCACTCCATCCTGTACCAAAGGTACAAAATGGAGGGTACAGCTGTCGCCCTTGCACAAAATGCAGGGATCATCTCTCTGAGGACTCTGGGAAGTAAATATCACCAGAGGGATTGGGGGCGAAACCCAGAATTCCATCAAACTGATGGTGGGCTCACCATTTCTTCTGGCCGAAAACCCAGGCATAGGCATCAGGGTAGACAAAGGAAGCTCCCGGAAAAAATGTACAGTTCAGGTCATATGCAATTAAGGTATGTTATGTAGTGACAATAATGTGGGACCCACGGGTGCCTAACCTGTGAAGGAAAGAATCATCCTTTCGAAGCTTTAGCCTTAAGAAGGTGGATGAATATCTTTGTTTCTTTTTGCATATTCTCCCATCACTTGTCTTGATTCTGGACATGGCCTTAGGAAGTACACTCTACAGTAGGATGATAAAATCCATGAATTTTTAGTACAGAATTAAAAATGGGAACCTCAGGAAATTGAAAACTATTGGGAGCTTGTGGAGAAGAATTGTAAAAGCAACTCCATACGTTGTTTAGCAGTTCCTGAGCTCATTCTGAAAATATACAAACTCATTTAATAGCTGAATGAAGGGACAGAACAGTGCTTAGGTTCTAGACTCTGTGTCACATACATGGCTTTAGATCATAATAGTGCTGCAAATGCTTTAAAAATGGAATGGGTGTTCCACAGCCTGGAAGGCTGGATTTAATTTCACACCTGAATTCAACAGTCACCTTTAAAACAGGAAATATCAATGTTCTCCATAGGATTTAAAATGACCCAAAGCCTCATTAATGTTGCATTCAGACTGTTTGGGATACAATCCAAAGTCACTCAAAATATGAAGAACTGTGAAACACTCAACTACGTGGGGAAAGGCATTCAAGAGATGTCAAGGCCAAAATAACACAGACGTTGGAAACACTTGCCAAAGACCTTAAAGCAGCTATCATCAAATGCTCCAAGGTAGAATGGCAAATGTTTTTAACAGTAATGGAAAGACAGAAAGTCTTAGAAAAGACATGAAAAACATCTTAAAAAACAGCTATACAAGAAGTATTATGTAGTCCATAAAAGGTTCTTCACTGACCTGACAGAAGTTTTACAAACGTCTGCTATTATGTGAGAAAAGCATGAAGCAGAGCAGACCATGCCCAAGTTTGAAAATGAAAATGTGAGTAAGGAGGCAGTGGAGAGACAGCCAACCTGCCACCAACATGGTTTAGTGGGAGTGGGGAAGGGGGACATCCCACAGATATGTGTTATGTACCTGATAAAACTTCAGTGGGAAGTGTAGGACATAACTTATCTTTGAGATACCACAAACATATAAAACTAGAATGTGCACATAAAAAATATGTGATATATAAAAACAAAAACATCGACAGGCTCTTTTCTTAAATTCATTTTAGTTCTCTTCAATATCTCTAATAAGATATTTTTAAAATCTACCACCTGTGGTCATGTTTGCATGAGAAATGATGGTGAATCCTAGCTTTGCCTGCTGACCTTGAAGCATTCTTATGACATTATGTCATACTATGCGGTGTGAGCATGGCTGCTAAACTCTAAGATGGCACTCAGGGTTTTAAAATATGTCCCATTCACACCAGATGTCCCTTCAGTCCTCAGAAATGCCCACGACACCGTTTAATCCTGCCCATCTTGTTGTAATTTAGATAAATTAAATCAGTCTTTAATTAGATCAGATGCCTGTCACACACATTGGATGCCATCTTGTGCGCTTTGAAAAGGTCCCTGTGGTTGGCCAAACAATAGCTGGCAAAGATGCTTACATTCTAATCCCCAGAACCTGTGATTATACTAATTTATATGGCAATGGGACTTTGCGGGTAGAATTATGTTGAGAATCTTGAGATGAGGAGCTACTATTATTTGAGTGAGCCCAGGGTAATAATGAAAGGAAAGTGGAGAATCAGAGAGAAGGAGATTTGAAGATGAAGGCAGAGGTAGGTGGATGCAACCAAAAGTCAACAGATGTGGGGTTTTGTAGAAGCCTGAGAAGGCGGGAAGTGATAGCAAGTCCAGCAGGAAAACAGCCTGGCCAACACTTTGATTTTGTCCCAGTGAGACCAACCAGCAGAATTGTAGGGTAATAAATATGTTTAAGTTTGTGGTAACTTGTGACAGAAGCCACAGAAAGGAATACACTTACCCTCCTGAGTTCCTGTTGACTTCTCTCTTCTCTTGGAGAGCACATCCCTGGGCCATCGCTGTGACCTGTGTCACCTGTCTGCATGCTCCTGAGGCTTCTGCTCTCTCTTGACCTCAGGCTTTGCTTCATAAGGGCTAGTTCCCTCCTCTGTTATTGCCTTAAAACACTGTGAATATAGGCTTAATACATACATGTAGAAGATTTTATAAAAGTTTTCAGGTCAGTAGAGGATGATTCTGGGAAGAAAACAGTTTTATTTGTATGTGGAAACAGTTTCAGCCACCATGGACCTGAATTTCCATCCTTGGAAATGCATGGGCTCCCCAACCATACCCATTTCTTTCTCTCGGGAAGGTTGGACCCCCACTCTGTTCTTGGACCCCACTCTGTCCTGCCCCTCTGAATTCTTTCTCTTCATTTTCAAACCCTCCTTTTGCTGATCCTGGACTGTCTGTGGAAACTCCAGGTTGCTTCCACCTTGAGATTATGCAGAGCAGGCTGGGTCTTCATTACTTCCTCCCTCCACATCGTGCTGTAAGTTTTGAAATGGAGATCCTGAGAGACCATTAATACACTTTAATTCACCTGGTGTAGCATTCCGCCATGGAAAAGCATCTGTAAACTACAGTTTACTGTTACTTGAGGTAGATTTTTTATTCCATTGTTCCTGCTATAAAATGAACCTCACCTTCCCCACTCCTTATTCTATTTTTATTTTGGCTTTTTTTTTCTTTTTTTTTCTGGGTCCCAAGGAAGCTGCAAGGTGTTCCTGGGGGACGGCAAGGATTCTTAGGGAGGAGCCTCCATGGTAACCATCTGTGACACCATTGATTTATTTAAAGTGTTAGTAAAATCATTTCCAGATGTCATTTAATTTAAGGTGGCCTTGACCACAGAATTTCCCTGGGAGATGGATTATGATAATGTTGCATACAGCATCGAATACAACGCAAACACATACATGTTGAGAGCTGAAAAACTTCAGCTGCTAGGTTTTCTTGAAGACATCACAGATGGCAGCGAAACACATATTTCTTCATAATTCAGAATTGGCTGGGTTAACATTTGAATAGGATACAACAGAGACATGAGGTGAAGGCAGGGATGGACCAGAGAGGTTCAAATTTGTGTGTTCTACCTTTGCAGTGACAAAGGCAAGGCACAGGTGGCCACATACAAAGCCATCCTTTCACTTCTTAAGGCTCACACATGGCAGCCTTAAGTGTCATGGGAGTTTTCCTGTGACACACCCTGCTTCTCTGGGAGGGAGGTATGGGCTGAGGCAGGCAGAAGGTGGGTGACCCAGTCTCACTGGGGTCATGTCCATGGGAGAGAGGCATAGAGAAAGAGTATATCAGTCTTAACTTTTCACCTAAAATTGTTATGGGGCTTGAATACAAATGTCACATGGGGTATCTGAGGATCGAGGAGATCACAGATTAATATGCTGTGGGACAAATGTGACTGCAGCATCATCGCTCTGTTTGACTAGATCAGCTTGACTTTCACTCATAATAGCGCATGTGCTGAAAACATGAATATAATAAATATTATTAAAATTTGGGGACCTCAAGGAGAAATCCTGACACAAAATTAGTTGACTCCTTTTGCATGTTCTCTGGTGCCCTGCGCTGGGTCCTGTGATGTTGGCATTATGAATATTGAGTCAGGAGTGGGGGGCACAGGCTCTAAAAGTGAGGTCTCTGACTTGTTCATCTCCAAGATGTGGAACTCACACCTCTGACATACTCCACAGACATTTCCTGACTAAATCTCAATGCAAAAATGCGCATCTACCAGTGATCAGCCACATTTGAGATATCATCCTCATATTTTGCAGTATGCAGAGTTGATGTGTATCAGTGCCCAGAAGCACACATTCCAGGAGGGGTGGTTTCTCAGGCAGCTTAGGCTCCCATGACAGAATACACAGGCTGGGCAGTGGAAAAAACAGACATTTATTTCTCACCATTCTGAAGACTGAAAGTCCAAGATGGAGGCACCAGTAAAGCTGATTCCCAATGAGAACTCTCTTGCTAGTTTTCAGGTGGCTTCTTCTGGCTGTATTCACATGCCCTCTCTGCGCAGTCAGTGAGAGGTATCTGTGGTGTCTGTTTCTCTTCTTAAAAGGACACCAATTTTATTCAGTTAAAATCCTACCCCAATGACCTCATTTACACTTAATTATCTCCCTAAAGGCCTTGTCTTCAAATATGTTCACACTGGGAGTTAGGCCTTCTATGAATTTAGTAGGAATACAATTAGTCCATAACAAATAGGAATAAAAAAATCAACTTTTATTTTGTTTTATTGATTTAGTACAAAACATACAAATAGACAGAAATGTACCTAGCCTACCTAAAATTTCCAACATTGTCAAAAGATGTCCTTATTATGAGTATGATGAATACATTGTCTCATAATTTAAAACATAATTCATCACATTCATAAACATTAGGTGTTTCCTTGGTGTTCAGTACTATGATATTTCAAAACATAATCAAATATGAATTAGGCATACTTTACTAAGACTAGTCATTTTTATTACATGACCTTTTCATTTCACAATGTAGATGCACATAATAAATACCTTTTTCAGGTGTGTGACTGCTCAGAGGTTCCTACGGCCTCTGAAAGAAGCCGGACTAATTAGAAATGAAATAACAACTGGTGAGCAATCACCACTGAGCCTGACCGAACTGTGCCCTAGTGACTCTCCACTCCACACGTGTGTTATTAGGCAAATCTCAAAGTGGTGTCTATGGCACGGCTGTCAGGAACAGCCGTAAAAGTTGGTCAACATGAACATTAACTATCCTATTATCTGCTTTTACTTGCTTGGCAACAAGATCAAATGAACATCTTTCCCTTGTTAGATTTCTTTGCATACCCCTGTCTAATTTTTCTGTTACCTCCCCTCTGCAGTAAGGAAAACTTGATTCTCCTGCATGACGGCTGGCAGAGTTCTACTCCAAAAAAACAGAAGCTCTAAATTCTGGAAGGTGAGTAAATCCATGAGTTTAAATCACGTGTTGACTATTTTGCCCTTTATTGAGGTCTGTCCTGAAGTATCCAGTCATGTAATATGGAAAATAGAGACACTTATTGAAGGAGATGCAAGATACAAGAAATATTGTACGTAGGACAATGATACCTCAGTCCCCTTCACAGTAGGCACCTTGGGACCTCACACAGTTCTCCCAATGGCCATCAGCTACCCCATTATATTTTCCTGAATCTCACCAATGAGCTGAAACCTCTTCCCCTTCAAAGGTGATTTTAGTTTTGGGAAAAGCCAGATGTCACAGGGTACCAAATCTGGGCTGTAGGAGGGCTGAGTCACCTGGGCAATTTGAAGTTTTACAAAAAAAAAAACCCCTCTGCACAAGACATGATGCATGAGCAGGCACATTGTTGTGATGGGTTGCCGGTCACCAGTTTTCCTTAGTTGTAGCCTTCTGAATCATATGAATGGTTTCCGAGGAGGAATGTTGAAGCTTAATGCAAAATTTGATGCAGATTCTTTACCCTCCTTTCTCAGTCTTTTTGAATATGAGGCCACAGAGTACACATGTTCATTCAAGGGCATCTACCTCTTCCATGACTAGTACACTGAAGTCTTTGTTGTTCATGCATGCATGTTCCAGTCCACTCAGCTACCAGGTTACAATGATGTTGCAGAAACCATTCTCATTATATTAGCAATAGTTGGACTTTTTCCTAACAGACCTTGTATATAGAATATTTTTGGCAATTCTTACCCCCCCATGAGAACAGTTAGAGATGTTGACTATCTTCTTTTGGCTTCATCTTGAAGCAGTGCCTGTGATGTTAGGGTTTGAACAGAAGTGCTTTATTTGGGAGGAAATCTCAGAATGTCAAGGAGAGAGTAGAGAGAAGGAGGTGCTGAAGGCCAAGAACAAATGATCCCTGCATTGTTGAGCTTCCCCCACGGTGGGAAGTGAGCTCATCATGCTGAAGACCCTCCAAGAGTCATGCAGACATGCCTCAGAACTGCCCCTCTGGAAAATGGGCACTGTAGTAGTTATTCATTGACTCTTGTCCCCTGCTGGTTGAAGGTTTCTCAAGAGAAATTCCCTACCAACATTCCCAAGCTCTCCCAAGCTAAAAAAAAATTACAATAATTTTCAGGAAAAAAGCAAATAAGCAAATAAGAAATTAACAATACCAAATAAAACAAAGCATAAACAGACCCACATACAAAACTGAGGCAAAAAAGTGAGGTTCTGCCAGAAAGTATAAGAAGTGCCCACAAGTTGTCCTTAAAATCTCTTCAGGGATGATGCGACATGAGACACCCCAAAACTACAGTGCCCTCAGAACCATTCAGGTCTTCTCATGACTAGTTTATGCCCACTCCGTCTTCCTTAAGGTCATGGCTGGCCACATGATTATTAAAATCATGAAATGACCCAGCTATTCCACCTCTGAATATATACACCAAATAACTGAAGGCAGGGTCTCTGAGAGATATGTGTACACCCAAGTTTACGAAAGCATTATTCACAATAGCTAAAAGGTGAAGCTAGCCAAGTGCCATCAGAGGGAGAACAGATGAGCAAATTGTGGTCTGTCCAAACAATGGAGCATTATTCAGTCTTAAAAAGGAACAAAGCTGACAGAACACAACATGGACAAACCCTTAGGACATTAGGCTAAATGAAATAGGCCAATCACACACACACACACACAAAAAAAAAATATTGTACAATTCCACTTTTATGCCAGAAAGACTGTTTTATACTCTCTGGGATTTGTACTATTTTTATCATTATGATAACAGAAAAAAGTTCCTTCTTGAAATTACTAATCCAATGGGATTCTTCCTCAAATAGCCTTTGGGATTTTCTTTTCTTGCATAATTACTCATTATCATTGATAGCGAGTGCAAATATGTCCAGAGCAAATGCAAAACCCTCTTTCACAATTTCTCATGGAAAAGATTTTAGTGAAATGCTTAGCATTAAAAATGTATCTAATCACCAAGAAACTGAGTTTGTGTACATGAGCATTTTGTCCATCACATATATGCACAAAGACCGAGTTTTTATAGCTGAATATGGCACAGGATGAAGAGAATGGCTGAACATGGCTCAGCCTGGATTATCCAGACATGCTCCTGCATGTTTTAATAATGTTCTCTGGACCTGATTCAATGTGCGATGATTCTCTGAAACATTTCCAGATTCAATAATTCACTGGATAATCACAGCACTTTCTTTTTACCTTCCTGCCTAGAATCTTTGGCAATTTACCATCAAACTCATTCCCAGTTTTTTTTTCTAAATTTTATTTCTCCAAATATGATCTTTGAACACCATGATTCAAACACCAAGGCTATGTCAAAAATGCATATACTTTGTCCATTTCCCCTTAAGCCTAGTATGTGACAACTTCTAGGAGTAAAATTGCTTAATTTTAAAAAATCCTTCTAGGTAATTTGAAAGTACACCAAAAGTGGGGAACTTTGCATTATTTGATATAGTGCAAATGGAGTGTCTGATAGTTTTAGATAAGGCCAGACCCATATTGAATTTGAAATTTAAACTTCAGGCTCTCTAACTTTTTCTGAAAGACTTCTTTTTTAAAAAATATTTTATTTATTTATTTTTAGAGAGAGCAGAAGGAAAGGAGAAAGAGTGGGAGAGAAACATCAGTGTGTGGTTGTGTCTCATGTGCCCCTCACTGGGGACCTGGCCTGCAACCCAGGCATGTGCCCTGACTGGGAATCGAACCAGTGACTCTTTGCTTCACAGGCCCATGCTCAATCCACTGAGCTACACCAGCCAGGGCTCTGAAAGACTTCGTTTACATCTGTTGTCAGGGTCCTTATCCTTGTCCCAGATCCTTAGAGCCTCTTTGTTTTCTGCTCACACAATGACAAGAGAAAAATTCTGAGCTGTCCTAAATTAAATAACAGCAGGCTTGAGGGTGAGAGAGAGAAGCAAGAGTAATTACCTGCTTAATAGCTTTGAGCCAACTAACAATAGACTGCTCACGTTCCTGGTTGTCTGCTGGAGTCTGAAACAGCTTCCAGATGGCTGTTAGCTGACCACCAGACACCACAGCATCCTGCTTAAGCATGAACTTGCAGGACTGTTGCCCCACACCAATCAAAAATAGTAAAGATTTCTTCCTTGGACTGTACACCTATCCTAGAAGCATGGCCACTTCACATTTCCCCACCTCCACCCCCTTATCTGTACAATGTAAATTCTTTCAGAACAACTTACATCTTTACTCCCCAAAACATAATGCACACAGGAGCTCGTCAAATTCTGGTCAGTGGACATGTTTGCCTTCCCTGTCCACCCTGCTGGTGGTGGTCAGGCTGCAAGCCCAGAACTCGGTCTTTTCTGGCTAACATGTGGCTCAATTACAAGCATTTAGAAAAGTGACCATGGAAGTGTCCCAGTGGTTTTTAACGCTGCTTTCCCTGGAACACCCCCAAGTTTCCTTCCCATTTGTCTCTCCAGTGAACACCATATTTTTGCGTATCCACTTCCAGGAACTGGTGGCAGATTTTAATGACTGATAACAATTCAATATGATTACTGCTTCACCTGAGGATGGCTACTTTGATGCAAACAGGCGAGAACATAAATTTTGCTGTCAGCTGAGCCCTTTTCTAACAGAAGAAATTTTTCAGAACTTTAAATTGCATGCTGTTAGAAACAAGTTATTTGCCTGAAGCCTGCATCTGCTTTCTTTGAGCTTATGTTCACAACACACAATGCCTTCCGCCATCCCCACTCACAGGTAGTTATTTCATATAGAAAGATCCGGTAACAGCGGCTCTGATATTTGCTGAGATCCGCCTTAACCTCCCATAATCCCAGTGGGTTTTTCCTGGGCCTGTGCTTGCCATTCACACTGAACTTCACTGCCAAGCGTCATCTGTGGGGACACCTTAGTGAAAGTGACCAGCTGCTTTATGTAGCTTCCTCGTGCTGCTCCGGGAACGTCCACCCAGCAGCGAGACAGCATGCCTTCAGAAGAAGCGCTTCTCAGTTTCTCCTGGATCGCCGGTGTATCTCTCCATTTCATCTCCCTGCAGAAAGTACAGACGGAGACGCAGGCACCAGGCTGAGGAGAGCAGCTGTTTTGTTTAGCAGGAGAGGACTCTACGGCTGTGTGGGAAGCTCATCCTTATTTAAAAAGACCCTTCTGATGTGTTCCCCAGGAGCCATCAATGAAAGCTTTAAGGAGTGTGATCGTTCAGACATTCATTATCAAAAAGCCAGTGAACTTGTCTGACACAGGGAGACAACAGCACTTGTGATCTAGGTCAACTTCCCAAAGGAGGGTTTCTTTCCTTCATGTTAGGCCTTTTACATTCTCCACATTGCTTATGACCGACAAATGTCATTTTTCTATCTGTACCAATGCCTTAGAGCTTTCCTAACAGCTTATTTTCCACTTCTCCATTTTTGTTTTTCTTACCAGTTTCTCCCCCTCACCACATGCACAGTCCACACACCCAGTCCCCACACATCTGTGGATGTTTTCCACCTGCCAAGAAGAGTGATTGCTCTTATGTACATTGATGTTGGTATGTTTAACTAACACCACCTCCTGTGGGGGGCAGAGGGGTAATGGGTGGCCCTTTGGTGCAGCTGTTGGGATCACCCACAGCTGGCAGGTTGTCACTCTCCCCAGTGACATGGTACCTTTCTCAAGTTTTCTCAAGCATACAAATACCTCCTTACAGCTGGGTCTGGAAACAGTCTAGAGGTGTCTTCATTCCACAGCTGATGCAGGTGTGAGAGTCTCTAAGGTAGTCTGCAGTGAGTCCTGTCTCCTTTCATTTGCACCCTTGGGAAGCCTCTCCCGTGTTTCACCAGGGTTGCTCTGGGTGATCAGTAGCCGGTGAAGTAATGATGTCACCTTCCAACTTAGGTTATAAAAATAGCATTGGCTTTCATTATCTGTCTATCTATCTATTCATCTCTCTCTCTCTCTCTCTATATATATATATATATATATATATATATATATATATATATATATCTCAAATTGCTTGCTCTGGGAAAAGCCAACTGTCATGTTGTGAGCAGTCCTCAGGAAAGACCCACATGGTGAGAAACTGAAGTCTCTGACCAATAGTTAGCAGTGAGTTGAGACCTGCCGACAATTATGTGAGTGAATTTGGAAGCAGCCCCACTAAATCCTAAGATGGCTAGAGCCCCAGCCAATAGGTTAAATGCAACCACAAGAAAGAGCATGTCAGAACCATCCGCTAAGTTAATCCCAATTCCTGAACCACAGAATCTCAGGCAGTACCTGTTCAAGCTTTGAAGTTTGCAAGTAACGAATGCATTATACAGCAGTGATAAGAAATGTACCAAGCCTCTAACCTTGTCTTCTTGGGTCCCATTTACTTTCAAGATGCAATTTCCCAGATTGGCTAACCTGGCAGGATCTTGTTGCCAAAACTCCTATATATTACTATGTATGTAATACATGTGTCAGAACAGAACACAGAACAGTGTATAACAATAGGAAGTGCCAAATAAGTTTTTGTTGAATTAATGACACAAACAACATGGATATTATGTTCACAAGTTCAAAACTTTAACTAGACCCCTCAAAAACCATTCAATCTGCCTTAAGTTGAATAATGAGCAAACATTGGATGTTCCACAGTAAGAATCACAAAATTCCATACAATTTTCAAAAGCCCTTTGCATCATGAGTCATCTCCGTTCCTGTGAATTAATCCTTCGTGGAGAGTCTGGCTCTACTCTAACTGACGAGGACACACCTCTGATGATCCTGCACCCTTCACATGAAGTCCCTGCTCTGACTTGGTCTTACCCACAGAAATGGCTGCTTATCTCTAGTCTTCTCCTCTCCTGTTTCTTCTCACCCACTTGAGCAGGCCTCAGAAGGTTGGCTTCATTCCTTATCTGGGGGACTCAGTGTTCCACTGAAGTTACTTGACATTGCTCTTCCTGGCAGGAAGCCACAAGTCCAGCTGCAACATACTGGATATTCTTGTCCCTCTTTAGGACTAATTTTGGTAATTAACTTAATCAACCACCATTCGCACAGTGTGATACTACCCATTACCTTGATATCGTCTTCTAACCTGGGCTTATGCACCCCAATATTCATAGCAGCACAATTTACAATAGCCAAGTGCTAGAAGCAACCAAAGTGCCCATCAGTAAATTAATGGATAAAAAAAACTATGGTACATTTACACAATGAAATACTATGCAGCAGAAAGAAAGAAGGAGCTCCTACCCTTTGCAACAGCATGGATAGAACTGGAAATCATTATGCTAAATGAAATAAGCCACACAGTGAAAGACAAATACCATATGATCTCATCTTTAACAGGAACCTAATCAATAAAACAAACAAGCAAGCAAAATATAACCAGAGATATTGAAATTAAGAACAAACTGACAGTAACCAGAGGGGTTGTGGGAGGGGATAATGGGGGGCAGAGGGGAGAAGGGCTTTTAGGAACACATGGACAAATTCAAAGCGGAGTAGGATCGTAGGTAGGAGGTGGGGATGGATGAGGGAGGGGGAGTGGTAGGGGGAAAATGAAGATAACTTGAACAACAATAAAAAAAGAAACACGAATAAGAAGCAATAATAAAAATAAAAATAATGAAAAAGAAAAAAAAGAAAATTATCAGCAATGACTCTGTAAGTGAATGTAAGGACAGTAGCCATACCCCAGAACCACAGTCCTTCCCACATTCTCTACAGAGAGGACAGTGTCCTTATTTCAAGTGACCACTTCCCATATGTCTATGAATTGGTGTAGCATCCTGATGATCTTACAGGTAAAATCTGACCGTGCCTGTTGCTCCATCTACTTTCTCCTGAAACAGCAAAGTTGAATAGTTAAAACAGAGCCCTGTGACTGGCCAAACTGAAACTTTTTTACTGTGAAGCCCTTTGCAAGGAAAATTTACCAACACCTACCAGATCAGTGGATGCCAGAAAACTTGTGTTTCATAGAACTGTTATCAAAATCAGACAGAAAAATATGACTAGGGTAATAACTAGAAAACAGCTAACACACATACAATTTAATGCTACAAGGTGATAAAGTTACCTCAGTATTTAACAAAAGAACTGAATGAGTAAATTTAATTAGCAATTCCAAGATTTCTAAATTTTCTCATATATAATGTTTCCAACCAATACGAATGTTGCCCAAGCCCAAACCAGTGTGCCAAAATAAATTGTTAGAGTTTTAATTAAAACACCAAAGGATGAGTCCAAGTTTTTGTCCTTTTTATAAGATGAGCTCAATAAATAGATTGGGCTCTAAGACCTCACACTCATCCTATCCTACAGGAAGGAAGAAAAGAAGGAAGGAAGGAAAGGAAGGAAGGAAGGAAGGAAGGAAGGAAGGAAGGAAGGAAGGAAATTCATGTGGATGGAAATTACCTTGTATTGGTCATTGTGATGTTTAATTTCTATCCCAGTGTGTGTATTACCTTTGTTTATTATATATGAGGTAAATTGTCTGTGTGTTTTATACATGAGGTAAACAGAGCTGAGAGAGGATGACTCGAGATCCCCTGTCACACAGCCAGAGTTGGCTGAACTGGGATTAGAAAGAAGCTACAGCACCACTCGGAGGAAAAGATGGGCGGGACCCTGGCAAGTCGGGTGATGCATGGGGCCACCATAGGGACAACCCTTTCCTTGGAATGGAATAAGTACCTGGTCCACGCACTCATGGGATCAATTAAACAACTCCTGGCCAGTGATGGAGTTTGCTTGTAGTAATTCTGGTCTGCTTCATTGGACTCAAATACCAGGTTTGCACAGGCAGGTTTGATGATGGGTGGCTCTTTTCCCGCTCAAAAAGAACAGGATTGCCAGGTACAGATGGAGTGGAATGTAAGGCGTAGGAGAACGTGTAAATCTAAATGATCCCTTGGAGCTCCCATACACAGCTGGTGGGCATGTACAATGTATAGATGCTCTGGAGAATGATCTGGCAGATCCTCAAACAGTTAAACACACAGTTATCATACGAGCCAGCCATTCCACTCCTGAGTATGTACCCAAGAGAAATTAAAACTATACCCACACAGAAACTTGCACATCAATGTTCGTAACAGCCTTATTCATAATGCCCCACATGGGGAAACAGCCCAAATGTCCGTCCATGCGCACATGGATAAACAAATGCGGCATACACACACAATGGAATATTATTCAGCCATAGAAGATATTAAGCAAAAAAACATTCTACAACATCAATACACCTTGAAAACATTATGCTTAGTGACAAAGGTCAGTCATAAAATAATGGCACATGATTCCATTTATATAAAATGTCCATAATAAGCAAATCTGTAGAGACAGAAAGTAGGTTAGTGGTTGGCAAGGGATAGCAAGTGGGAGGAGAGGTGTGGGGTGACTAGAGGGTATGGGTTTTCTTTCTGAGGTGATAAAATGTGCTAAAACTGGCTGTGATGGCAGTTGCACATGTCTGTGAATATGCCAAAACCCAGTGAATCGCACACTTTACATGGGGGAATTCTATAGTATGTGAATTATAACTCAATAAAGTTGTTAAAAATGTTCACAACCAGACCTGGCTGGTGTAGCTCAGTGGATTGAGCGTGGACCTGCGAACCAGACGATCGTGGTTCAATTCCCAATCAGGGCACATGCCTGGGTTGCAGGCCAGTTCCCAGCAAGGGATTCATGAGAGGCAACCATACATTGATATTTCTCTCCTTTTCTTCTTCCCTTCCTCTCCAAAGATAAATAAATAAAATCTTTTAAAAAATGCTCACAACCAGAAGTATACTTCTCTGTTAACCTTCCTTGCTCTGACCTCCCACACTTCAAGTTTTTAATTCGGAAATAACTTGGAAGAGATGGAGAAACTATGTGTTTACTTGTTTGAATGTACCATTTCCCCCAAACACAGAGAGCACATCTACTTAGCTGAAAAATAGTAAAGAAAGACAAACATTAGTATATATGTTTTCTTTGTGTCTTTTAGTTGACACTTGTCAGCAACAATGAAGATAAGATAGAGAAAAAAATCATTATGTGAAATCAGAGAAGCACACTAACAATCCGTGGGACTCGCATCCCAGCATCTAGCCTCCACCGTGGCTGAGAGATAATTAAGTTGATGCTGTGCAGTAGTTTGCAAGAAAAACCACTGGGATTTCCTGTGAGCAGGCCTGTTCCAGGCTCCCCCTGCTGGGAATCCACTTTACAAAGAGCCTGAAGGTCAGGACACTCTTTTATGGTTTCTCTGCCCTCAGCTAAATGTTCTGTAAATAATTAGACATTAAAGGCTTGGAAATAATATATCCATGATATTCTGTGTGCAGACACTTAATTAGCAGAACTTGGTCTTGCTGGTCGTTAAATCCCTGAGTCTGACATGCCCTAGTCAGGGAGGAGAGGCTGGGATTCTTGTCTAACGTTGAATTTATGTCCCTTTGTTTTCCCGAGAGCAGATGTCTTCTACTCTGGGAACATAAATTCAGAGTCTTCTAATTTCACATTTGCCTCCACAAATTATGTAAGCACTAGGGCTCTTTTATAAACAGTGCTACTTTAAAAAGAGAATCAAAGGACTGAATAATTTTAGAGCGGAATTTAGAAGCCTGAAAGCTGCTGATGGTGGCGTGTAAATGGGATAAGGGGAAGTGGCTGGATCTCATGAATATTCATGCCACACTGCAATTCTGAAGGGGAAGGGAGTTCACACTACCCAGAAGACTTTAGGGGAACCCCTAGTGGCCCTCAGAGATACCTTGCCCTGCCCCACCCTGCTGGGTCCCAGCTTCAGTTATGTCTTCTCTTAGAAAATTCAGTCTGTGCCTGTTTCCCTCCTTCCTCCCCAAGGTTTTTATGAGGATCGATAAGATCAATACCAAGATTGTGCTTTGAGTCTCTTGAGACAAGGTCTGGGATTAATATTAGCAATTGTTATTTTAAAGACCTGTCTCCCAACCCTTTCTGATGAGCCAGGCTAATGGATACACTTTCAGCATGAATGACCAACCCCCTCTAAAAGTGAATTAAAATCAATTTTGGTTTAAAATATACCAGCCAATTTAGTGTATTGTTGAAAGTAATTGGAGGTACCCTGGGGTGTCAGAAAGACAGGAATTTACCTGCCCAAAGTTCAACTCTGATCATGACCCCTGTGCCCCGTGCCTCCCCTGCAATTAGAGACCAGCCAAGAGGTGCCCTCCCTCCTTCCGAATCCTCCTGCTCTCAGGTCTGAGCGGAAGATCTGTGCTTCTCTTTGGTCTGACTCTCCCGAGAATTTGAGAAGTGGGGAGGTCATACTTTCTGATTTACTGATAAAAAGGGGGGGACATCTTTATTTTTATTTTTGAGCTAGAAAGGCTATGATAGGAATACTTATCTCACTTTGGCAGAGAAATATATGGTTGTTAATATATATTTTCATCTCCTGAAATGTGGTTGTTATTTAAGGAAATAAATAGCGAATAAATAGTATGAGAAAATAGGGAATTTTAGGCAAAGTAATGTCATCCCTATTTTAAGGAAGAGACATAAGACTCAAAAATTCTCAGTATTGGTTAAAGCCACATACAAAAGGCAGAGCAAGCAGTAGACACTGGTCTTCAGCCCCACACCCTCACCCTGCTCACGGTACAGCACGTGGTGAAGACCACGGCACACGGACCCCGTCTGGGGCCACAGAGCCATTCAACAAAGGGGTGCGGCTAACACCTCCACTGATTTGTTCTCCATGAAGTGGCAGCACTGTTAACCCTGTCACTCTAGAAATTAAGAGAGCCTCAGCACTACATGATTCTTAGCCCGAGGGGAAAGCTGACAATCTTTCAGCATGCTAACCAGCTTTGAAAGAGGCAAGCATGGGGACATTAATTTCTGTCACCTAATTCTCCACTCACAGCGTTAAGGCTCTGGTGCTGATGTGCATTGTAGTTGGCACCTGAGTTTAGTTCTACAACAACCTTGCTTCAGAAAGAACTCAGCTCAGCAGCACTGCCAGGGCTGGGGTGTTCTGGGTGTTGCAGTCAGGACACAGATCAGCTCATTGTCTCAGTGGGTGGGGACTCCTGTGGGCCCATGAAATGAACAGCAGGCTGCACCATCCACCGTGACGCCAGCAGCCTGAGATATTGCCTATTATTTGTCTCATTTCTTCCTGCACAATAAAACAAACTGGACCACTAATCTACCAGAAATGATTATTACACGCTTTGGTTGGGACACAAAGGCAAATTACGTTCACCATGGAGGTTATCTTGCTCCTCTTTGTATATTAAAATGCCTAGAAGTCTCCCAAGAGAGAATGCAAAAGACCACATTTATCCATGGCTTTTCATTTGCTAATTTGCTAAGAGTTCTGATTTTATTTTTAGGGATTAATATAGAAATCTTACTGAACCTGAACAGACACAGCAACATGGAATGTATTCAATGCCATGTTCTGTGATATGCGTCAGAAAAGACATACAGGTATGCTATTGTCTCTCTCTCTCTCCCCCCTCCACATACACACATGTATATAATTTATATGTAAGTATATATACATGAACATATATATAAAATCAACCAAATTTTTGAAACAAAAATGCATTTAGCTCCTAACAACATAATGACTTTCAAAATTCATAATTTAATTCTCTCATTTTTGACAGAGAGATACTGTGTTTTAAAGTGTAAATATTTTGTTTTGAAACATTATAATTCTTTATATCATAATCCTTACATTTCAAGAAAATAACATGAGGTGAGAGTTCTAAATTGAGGATTGAGTGGTGAAGCCCCAGCACGGATGGTTTGGGTACCAGAAAGCAGACCAGGACCAGGCCAACTCCTAGGGACCCGGTTCCACGGGTTCCCAGCTTTGAGTGAGCAGCCATTAGAATACACCCCCACGACAGTGTGACCGTGTTTCTCAAACTACATCTTCCCTAGGCTCAGGGTCCCTGCAGCCCCTGGTGGCAGCAACACCCTTTACTTGCTGTCTCTTTTTTAACACCTTGGTTGAACTAAAATGAAGGGACAGCCTGAATGGAAAGACTGAGCAGGATTTTATGGTGTCTTCATTGCAATGTTTGAAAATGAGTGGCCAGTAATCGTTCAGCAACAACCACCCTATTCTGTAACATCGCTCTGCTGTTTTTATGTTGTTTGGGGTGTGACATTGGGAAGGTGCCCATACATGTTGTCTGAATTTTTCAGATTTAGCTATGAATAAAGACAGTTCGCTGCCACTGTTTACCATGATTTGGCAGATTGTTAAGAAGGACACGGAGAAAACATATATGTGGGAGTCAGAGTTAAGCCACTCAGTATATTAAGTCCAAGAAGCTCCAAGAATGGTAAACGTTTATAGCCAGTTGTATAATCCCAAAGCAATGCACCTCATGGTGACAACACAGGCTTTTGTACTTTAACACCAGTAGAAAGCACTGGAGGACTTTACAGAAATCTGCAGTGTCCTTTACTGGAGTTCACCGAAGAGATCACTGGTGGTGAATTATGTTACTCTGTCCTATTTAAGAATAAGTGGTCTTTAGTGAATGAAAAGAGCACAGAATGAATATAATGTGTGTGGCTGATAACAAGACAAAATTGGTGACTCCAGACAGAATGGTCTATGGTTTTCTATGGCTCTGGAACAAATTACCATACATATAATGACTTAGCACAAATTTATTATGCTAGAGTCTGCAAGTTGAATTACAAAATAGGACTTATCAGACTGATATCAAGGATTGGGCAGGCCGACATTTCCTCTGGGGGTTGTAAAGGAGTGTACCGAGATGGATGGGGTCTCCCTGAAATTTATGTACATCTGGAATCTCAGAATGTGCCTTTTTTCTGAAAACACAGTCTTTGCAGATGGAACTAGTGAGGTGAAGATGAGGTCGCAGTGGTTTAAGTTCAGGCATAATATAATGTTTGATATTTTTATAAGAGGATAAAACAGAGACTGACTTGGAGAGAATGCCATGAAAGAAAGGAGGCAGACACGGGAGTAGTATGTCTCTGCATGAAGAAATGCCGAGGATGGCTAGGGGTCACCATAAGTTGGAAGAGACAAAAAAGAATCCACTCCTAGGGACTTTGGAAAAAACATAATTTACTGACACCTTTAATGCAGGCCTCCGGACTATAGGAGGGGAGACAGTATTTCTACTGTTTTAAGCCACCCATGTTTGTGGTTATTTGTGGTGACAGGTTTGGGAAACTATGCAGGGAGAACCCGTACCTTGTCATTTCCAGCTTCTAGATGCCTCCTGCATTCCTTGGTTTCTGGCCTCTTCCCCAGTCTTCAAACCCAGTAATGATGAATCGAGTCCTTCTCGTGTTGCATTTCTCTGACATTCATCTGTCACCACATCTATCCCTGACTTTTAAGAACTCCTATGTTTAGGTTGCGTCCATTGGGATAGTATGGGGAATTTCCCCGTCTCCGGATTGGTAATGGTCAAGTCCAGGGAAGGCCTCTCCAAAATATTCTATGGTGGCATATTGATTACTTAGAATTATAGTTGCGTGACAAATAGGTCATGTAAGAAAGGCGTGTGGACACTCCCTTGTCTCCTTGAAAAAAGGACATAAATCTGCCCTGTGAAAGGCATCCTCCTTGTGCCAGGAAGGCTGAGAGAGACACCTGTCACCACTAGTTCCTAAAGGTAAGGAACCCGGGGCCAGAAAGCTTACATAAACAAACCTGCAATCCTTTCACTAATTGACTACCCAAGCTCAGACTTTGTTTCAGTTCCTCACCAAGGAGCACCCACACCCAAGTGCTTCTGTCCTGTCCATTTTTCACACATGTATTGCTTCTTTATCTAAAAACTGTAAAAAACCATCTGGCTCATCCTTTCTCAGAGCACTATTTATGATCTGTTGTGAGCAGGAATTAATTTTTCCCTGTTTTATGGCCTTGCATCAGTGTTATTAGGAGTCCAGTCATAAGAAATCCAAAAATATAATGAGGGGAATTTTCTCTTCCCTGACAGTCAGCTCGATCACACACACCCTGCCGGTGTCTCCAGGTAAGGTGGCATGCCCACAGGTGCAAGGCTTAGAGACGGATGGACATCTTTGCTGGGATGGGGCGATATGGTTCTACCGGCTGCGTATAGGCTGCCAGGAGAGAATACCCTGAGTTAACAACAAAATAGCTAGCAATGTGAAAAGTAAAACCTAAAAAAAAACCCAACAGTCAACAACTCATGCATTCCCCTTATATTCAAGGATGAACATTGGGTAGGAGGAGAAGAAAAATGAAAGATGAATAAAGAAAAGATTTCTTTAAAAATTTGTAGTCTAATGAAGTAAACAGATACGATAAGTCTTATAACAACAATAAAGGCATTCACTGTGTAATTCCACAGGGAAGCACAGGAGAACTACGGACATTTCATACCGCGTCTTGATTAGAGCCTGTAAGATAGGACTCCAGCCACGAAACAGGACACTGGGCCTCCTGCAATTCTGTGACACTCCAAGCACCACCTGAGGGGGTGCAGGAAAAGAGGAGCTCATACTGTGAGTGGTCCCCCCAAGAAGACACTGAAACAAAATCTTGAATAATGTGTGTGGTTTAAGCAAGAGGAAAAAATGAGATTCCGAACAGCCAGACCGGTGAGCAAGAGAACTGAGGCATGAAAGTTCAATGAGGAGAGAGAAAATGAGGTGGGACTTTTAGACTGCATTGGGCCTTAGAGTGAAAGTGAAGTTTAATTTCCTTCACTTACCAGGAGCATGAAGGCCTGAAAACAGCTGATCTAGCTGGTTTTCTCTTCGCCTTTTAATTATTTACTATTGAATAGCGCAGACAAGGGCAGACTACGGTTTCCAAAGCCAAATCTAGAGTTCTTTCCTCTTAGGATTGTTTTTCATGTGTTTAAAACACAATTGGTTTACAGACCAAAAATAAAATAACAGCTTATGTATCACTCAGGGCTTAAAAAACACACACTACCAAGGCCTCTGTGTATTTGGTTTGTGAGCTGACTAAAAAAGGAATTGGCGTGGGGGTGAGAGGGGCTTACCTTTAAAACAGACTTAAAACTTTGATTTCATATGTACCTAGGTCATTGTGAAAGGTTTGTGGGACATCTTCCACTGAGCAGAGACCCTCTTTAAGCCTAAAAGTGAATTGGAAAGAAAGAACATGTGGGGTTTGGCAAATATAAAGCCCAAATGCCACCCGCCTGTCCTCTCTTCCCTTCCCTGGGTGCCACTGATCTGAATTGAAGCTCTTTCCCTAAACCAGCTTGACCCCAGAGACCTTCCAACACAGCTGGCCTCACTAGGAACCTCTGGAAATTAAGTCTAGAAACATCTACCCAAGAGGTAATTCAGAGTCATTAGTCTTATAGTTCTTCCCGATGGAATAAAATGGATGATCCATGTTCACTCCAAGTGGGAACCAGAGACGTTTCCTTAAGGCTTAGTTTTCATAACTTCCTTTCAATCTGTGTGCCATTTTCTTTAGGGTTTTTATTAATATTAAAAAATAATTTCGAAGTTTGTTGACCCTGAATGGGTTTTCAGAGTTTCTAATTATTATGTAAATTTGAAGGGAATACAATTAATGTAATGAAATAAAATACCCCTGGGCTACGGGTCTGTACCCCTCTGGGAGACCTTGTCTGGGAATCTAATTCTGGAACGAGGAAATTCTCCCTCTGACAGTGCAATGTCCCTCACCTGCTCCAAGTGGGATGTTAGCCCTGTCCTTGAACTTGTGGCATGATGTGACCACCCCGGGTGGCTTTTCTTTTGGTGGCAGAGATCAGCAGCCTTCTTTTTTTTAAAAAAGCAGTTCCATGTATTCGTGGCTATAAAGAACCAAAACAATTCAACAGATAGAAATATGAAGGAACATAAAAACAAGGCAAACATAAAGTGAACCATGAGATTAATTTTTTTAAAGAGATGGGCCTGGGTTCTAGGCCAGGTGCTTTTGCCCACTATAAAAATTTGTACTTCCCAGACTATCCACATGCAGTGTGTGTCACAGCATCATTTCCCACAGTGGCGAGCACCACTACATTTAAAAGGCCTCTTTCTGAAAGAACCTGGGTGTTGCATTTGTCACTCTTGGGAGAAAAAGCCACCTCAGCCAGACCTGTCCCCCCGGGGCCTTCAGCATTGGGTGTGTGGGAAGGGAAAGAGTGGGGGGAGTCTCAGGGGAAGCAGCTGTGTGTCTCAGGTGACTCCCACATGTGTCACCTGCTAAAGGCTGGCAGCACAGGCTCTTCTCTCCCAGCAACATCCCCGAAACCAGAGGAGGCAGAAGTCTCTTCACTCTGGCATGGTGGCTGAGTCTCTCTCCCACCTCCTAACACTCAGGACACTTAGGGCCACTGGACTCTGCCACCAGGAAACTAACTGGACCACATTCCTTCACTTGGCACCCCAGCCAACTAGCCCGTCATTCTCATCTCAAGGGGCACTCCTTTCACTGCCCTTCTCCCCCAGTGTCGTGGCTTAGTGAGCTCCTGGTGCGAGAGGGGATGAGGCTCTGACCCCAGCTGAGCCCAGACATCAGAAGAGGTGCAGCGTCTTTAGCTCCTGAGGAAATGTCCCAGATTTCCAGGTTGAGTCTGTTTCCAGGTCACTGAAAGACATGGCTGCCAACGCAGCCAGGGCTTTCCTTCTCTGAGCACATCAGAGGTGAGCTCTGGAGCCAGCAGGACCCCCTGTGGTGCTAAGAACAGCTGTGGAAAATAAGGCAGACCCCAGTCAAGGCTGCTTCTGGTGTCATAACGAAGAAGAAGAGGACATGGGGGCTGGCAGAGCAGCAGGATATCAAACCTGCCCTCCTGCTGTTGACAGATTAGATGTTTCCCTTCCTGCTGGTCGAGGGCCCGGGACAGGTGTCTTGTGGTACCTGCCCTGCTCATACTCCTCCTCAGGCTTGGACCCTGCAGCCAGGTGGCCTCCATGCAGCAAGAAGCACCTGGTACCGTGAGGAAGGCTGTGCCTGAGGACCAAGGATGGGGGTGCCTACCGATCTAAATGCCAATCACATCTACAAATACTTTCATAGAAATAACTAGAGTTCTCTTTGACAGACAAGTGGGCACTAGAGCCAAGTGGACACATAAAATTAACTGTTATGGCCAGACCATGTCTACACGCTATGTCTCTGTATTTTACACTAGCCTGTCCACGGTAGCTGCAGCTGAAATCAGGGTCGGGCTAGGAGAGGAGACATGTAGGAAAGGGCACAATATGCAGCTGATGGGCAGGGCCTTCCCTGTCTACCCCAGCCTACATTGCTGTTCTTTCATAGGTTTCCAAAAACTGGGTCTTAGGAAAAGGTTACAGTTAGATGGATACCATGGTTGAGGTATATAACATGAAAAAATATTTGCCAACCCACTTATACCTTGGGTGACTAGTTTTCAGAAGTGAGGCTGCGGTACTCGTAGGTCTCTGTATGCTGATACACTCGCAAATTTCAAGTCACTTATTCACATATAGCCTGCGTGCCCGCCTCCAGCGTTTGCAGACACGAACGCACACACAGGGAATTTGGAGTGCTGCAGCTGCGTGCCAGGAATGCCAAGGACCGGTGTCCATGGTCGGAAACCAGACCAGGTGAGGAAGGGATGCAACGTTCTTGTCGCCTCGATTCTATATACTTCTGGCCTCCAGCATGGTGAGACAGTAAATTTCCGTTATTTCAAGCTACGCAGACCGCAGAGCTGTTATGGCAGCTGTGGGACACTAATACACCTGTGGTCAGAATAGGACCCTCCTCCACCCCCACCCCCACCCCGTGCCCGGTGGGCAATGAGGCAGTGCAGTTCAGTAGGACCTCCACTGGGAACAATGATGATTTGTTCTGAAAGCTTTAACTCTGATCATGCCTTTTCTCTTAAATTAATGTTAAGTGTTTGACTAGCATTAACCTTAAGTCTGTCCACTTCTAGTTTTAGCGACTTTCCCTGAGACACTATGCTGAGCTTCCCATCACCCCCAGGTTTGTTTTCCTTTCATTGCTGAATATTAATTGTGTTACCTCACTTCAGCTTGGCCTCAGGAAGGCTATTTCCTTACAACTTTTCCTCATTACAAAACCTATACATTAAACCTAGCACTGGTTTGTGTGGACTGCAGAATGTCCCCTAGGCGTTAGTAAAAACCTTTGATTCCTCTCCGCCAATTCTAAAATAGGTTGAATATTTAGACCAACAATATGAGTGACAATTGGTAGAGGGTTTTCTCTTGTTTAGTCATCAGTAAAATTGTCCCATTCTCAAGTTATTCCCTCAGAGATTTTGCCCAGTTTCTAATCAAAAGAAATGAGCCAGATTCTTTCACTGGCTATTTCTTCTACAGGAAAAGGCAACCTACTCTCCTTCACCATCAGGGGCAATTCAAAGATCACCTTTTGGTTGCTCACTTGATCCTGGATGGATAAGAAATTTTATCAAGATAGTGAATGTCTCTTTGGGGACTGCTAGACTCTCTGCCAATCACCTCTCTTTCCTTTGAAGAGCAACAAAAGATCATCTCGCTCAGAAGCCAGATGCTGGGAAACTGAGTCCACTTGGTGGGGAGCACTGAGGGGGTGGGATGGGATGGGAGTAAAAGACAGAAAACTGTACTTGAACAATAATTAAATAAAAAATGCTTAAAAATAGAATAAATTGTTATGCTTGGAAGGCAAGACATAAACCCACCTAGTTTGACTCAGAAGCACCTGTCCTAAGTCATGGCATTTTTTGGCTGGGTTGGCCAAGAGCCATTTTGGTGAAACAAAGGGTCGCCTGTGGAAAAGGCAAAATGCGCAGATTGCCTTTATATCTTTGTGACTTTTTGAGGGCTTTGCTCAGTACCAACTATTCTCCCTTTCGCTTCCATTCCTCGTTTTCCACCAAATGCCTGGAAAGTGGGAAACTGCTTTGGTTCTTGAGTTATACCGCAAAGGACAGCAATGTGGTCTAAACATGTTATGTATCATCTTGATACAAAAAACAGACTTCTGTTACCTTAGTTGGTAACATTGTTAAAATTAGATGGTTTTGTCAATATCACTTCTTAAAAGTTGACTAGCTTATCTAGATTCCAGCATTGCCACTTCTGTTCAGGTAAATATTTCTATAAACATTTAAAAATATATTAAAATGAGACCCAAATCCAGAAACCTTGAACAAGTCCTTTAAGTTAACAACTCCATGTTTTTTCCTGTGATAAAAAGATAGAAAGAAATGTGGTATTAAGGTCCTCTTTTATTTCCCCCTCCCCAGGCACTGCATTTTTTTACACCATGAAGCTCCTCTCTTGAAACATGAAAAATATCAATGCCTGGAAATTGTTGCATTGTGATCAATTTAACTTGTTATTCAGTTTACCAAAATAGCTTTACAGTTATAATTTTAATATGCAGAGATACAACACTTATTCAATATGTTATTACTTATATTCAAGGACAGTTGGCATATATGCTCCAAAAAGAGACATAAATGAAATCTGTTTTTAAAAGAAGACATATCCCCCCAAATTTAGAGTCAGTAATCATTACTCTCTGAGAGTTATGATTAAAAAATATTATAAAATAATGAGCTAAGACACATGAAAAATTAGTCTCCAGTGTGAAAGATTGATAGTTGCCTTTCTGATGAGATCCATGTACTTCTCAACATTTGGTGAGATTTGAGTGTTTTTGTCAAAATGGTAAGTGTCCTCCGGAGACACAGGAGGAAAGTCAATATTTGAAAGGAAGTTTTATTTCTATCTTTAGTGAGTCACTTGCCTCATTTCAAAGTGATTTCATAGCAAATAGTCACGATTTTTCTGCAGCTCAGACACGGGACAGCAGTGAATGGGAAGAAGATGCTGTGTGCAGCTTTTGCCCAAGGACAAAGCCAAGGGTCTTGAGGACCATGTTGCCAGGAGCCCAGGAAAGGTGAGCCACAGTGGAGGTCTGAGTTCTGCCTTCAGCTGCCCTTCCCTGTGCCCTTGACAGTGAAGCTGCCCCTGAGCCCTGACTGCTGTAAGTGTTCCAGAAGCATATCGACAAGATCAAGGAGAATGGGCGATGTCTGAAACCCACTGTTCATCTCAAGACTGAGCAGAGCACTCTGCTTGTATGATCTCATTCCACAGTTGTGCAAACTCTGGGACAGAACTTCTCTATTAGTCACACAAAGAAGAAAAAGCAGGCCACACAGGAGTCATGCGACATGCCTGAGCCCCAGGTTGGTCAGGGACAAAACCAGGACTGAGGCCCAGATGGGAACCCCGGGAAGCCTGCAGTGAAGCTACTGTCAAGAAGCTACTCAAAGCAGGCAACAGCTCCAGCACCCTGTGAAACTTGGTTGTAAATCCAGACTCCCTGGTTCACCCAGGACTGAGGGCCTGGCTCACTTGCTTCTGTATTAGATGTTGAGAAGGGCTGCCTCAAACTAAACTATAGGAATTAATATTATAGTAGTAAAATTTACATAAACTCTTGTAGTTATGCAAACTTTAAAATAGATGGAGTGGCTACATTTTTGTTCTTGTTGCTGTTTTTAATTGCAGTGACATGGGTGTTCATGCACTGGAAGGTGGAATGACTACACGTTTCAACTTATTGACATTTTTCCTCACCTCGCTGGAATTAGACAGATGGATGGTAGAAACTTTCCACCTGGATCTGCAAAGGTATCATGTTTCCTCCCTAATGAGAAGGTGACCAGAATTTCACATCCCCAACTCAGTGACTCCTGGGAGAACACAGAAGTGCTACAGTGTTTCAGAAATCTAAGGGGACAACAAAACAGGACAAACCCAGGGGCCAGAAAAGTAACTCATTTTGATGTCCCATGGTGAAGCCAGGTGAGCCTCAGACTTCCTCTTCTCCATGCAGTCTCTTTCTCTCTCCCTCTTCTCCTTCCCCCCACCACAACCCCCACCTCATTTGTTTCTTTCAGTCTTTCTCCCTCTCTCAATCTGTCCCTGCTCCCTTACCTCTCTCTTTCTTTATTAAATAATTTTTATTTTTATTTTATGATAGTTGCCCCAAGTTCTCCCTTTTTCCCACCCCCATCCCCTGCCCTGACTCCCATAGTTAGTTGCCACACTGTTGTCCGTGGCCATGGGTCATTCATACATGTTCTTTGACTGGCCCCTTCCCCTTCTTTCCACCTCTCCCTTTCTCTCTGGTCACTTTTCATCTGTTCCTTGTTTCATGTCTCTGGTTCTATTTTGTTCACGTCTTTGTTTTGTTGATTAGGTTCCACTTACAACTGAGATCATATGGTATTTGTGTTTCACTGGCTGGCTTGTTTCACTTAGCCATATATTCTCCAGTTTCATCAATGCTGTCATGAAAGGTAGGAGTTCTTTCTTTCTTTCCGCTGTGTAGTATTTCATTGCGTAAATGTACCATAGTTTTTTGATCCATTAATTTACTAATGGGAACTTACGCTGTTTTTGTCTCAGGGACAGTACAAGAGAAAGGTGCTTTATCCAACCAATAAACAGTATCAGAGCCTCCTCTGTGTGTGATCTGAGACGGATGTGGAATGTTTGGAGATGAAAACACAGGTCCTGCCATCATGCAGCCTGGTAGCATGGAAGGGGCATCAAAAGGGAGAGGAGGTTGGCAGGAGGAGTGTTCATGCAGTGCTAGGGCCTCTGAGTGTAGGAAAAAGTCACAAGGCTGCCACTTCCACATAATCCCCTTATTCTCCCTGCTTCAGACAGACCTCTGGAAAAAGCAGGAATACACTGTTCTTTCCATGTGCCTTGTTGAGCTGGGCAAACCATGCTATTGTGGAGTTTAACCTCTTTGCAACATTTCAGTAACAGCTGTGATGGAGACACAGGTCACAGGTGTTTTTTGGGGAATCACTTGTGTCAATTTCACAAAGTCAGTGTAAGGATTGACACTAACCCAAAGGACTTGAGATTATGAAGAAGAGCCTGCATTTAAAGTTCTTCAATTTAATGTTTCAAATGAAAATTTTAACATCATAAAAGTGTGATGGGGAGTGGATATGATGCCTTGATTTCTAGTCTCTGGATGTAAAACTAGGCAGGCTTATGGAGTAGCCTTCACAGATGTCAGTAACTGTCAACACTTCCATCAGAGAAAATGGAAAACGTCCTTCATATGTATGTAGACCCACACACACTCACTCCCAGACCTGATGGCAAGCTCAATAGAATGTATTAATGTTAACATGGAGAGCTGCGTGTGTGAACATCAGGTTTTTGTAAACCTCAAATACAGTGAGTATTTAAGCGGTCCATTCCTTTAGGCTTCTTTAATATTGAAAGTGACAGGCTTATAAATAAAATATTATTGGGTATCCCAGAGGTCTTAGTGACTCTTGGAGATAATACTGTATCCATACACTGAGCCACTTAATGCAGAGAAACACCCTGTCTGCTATGGTTTTGCTCCTAAGTCATAATCATAATATTATTTTGGAATAGGACAGCATCTCCTGGGATCCACCAAGATGGATACAAATATGGGAGCTAACATTATCCAATAGTTAGTAGATTTGCAATATGTTTACCAAAATTTTTTGTTTATAATTAATATTGTTCTATATTAGTCTGCATGAATCAACATGGAAAAGCAGTCTTCAGGTATCTCATAGTGTAAACAGCAATTATTTATGTCATGGAGACTGCCACTTATAATGCATAAGCTCCTTCTCTTTAGGGCCCAGGAGCACAATAAATCAAGATTTGAAAGTTAGATTTAAACAGTGAATACTTTCTTTTCAATGAAGAAAGATATTGATGGAACTAATGGATTTACTCAATGCTATCATCATTCCTTTTTACTCTGACTACACGCTGTTTTCCAGACAAATTGTCCTCAGAGATTTATCTGTGTAGCACAAAATGCAAAAGGATTTCAAATTATTTGATTGACTTTGAAAACACCTTGACATCTCTAAAGACAAAAAATATAGTGGGGTCCCAAATAATCTGTCTTATTGTATAGGCTAGAGAATCACTTTCTCTAATCTGCACTTTAAATATGAAGGTGTATAGAATATCTACATAGAAAACTAAATTTGGGGTGAGGGCTTAATTTAACAGCATGCCTAGTTAGTTTGCAAAAATAGTAGTGAATAGTACGCTTCTGATTGGTAGCTTAATTGATTTAAATCATTAAAGATTTAGGAAGAGGTAGAACCATCTAGTATTCTGTGTATCTGAAACAAGATCCCTGCTTTAGTGAGGTCTGGGTGTCTAGCTTTCACCAGCAATTCTCCCACAGGACCTTGGAAAGCTCATGGGGACTCTATCTGCTGATGGAAGTTGCTTTTTTTTCAAAGCCAGGTGGGCCTCTATGGCCAAAGGAAATGGTGGCCTCTAGGGTTATTTTTCTGCACTCTCAGCTTGGCTGAACTTAGCTTTGACCTAAGAAGATTATCATTCCTGCCTCAGATGAAATTTCTGATGGAGCCGATTGATGACTCTCTGTCCCAACAGATAAAACTCAGCATTCACACAATGTCAAGTGGTGTTTGCCTGTGAACCAAGGAGTCATAGCCCATCATGGTCCAGTTGATTGGTCCTATAACAAGAGCAGCTCTCATTCTGCTCCAAAACCTCACTCTCGCACACTCAGTGAAGTCCCAACTTGCTAGCTTTGTCTGCAAACCCTACACTGGTTCCAGTTTCCCACTATAAGAAGCAAAACTGACCATTTTCCTGCTACCATTGCAGATAAGTAGACATACCTCATCTCATATTTAGGCAATTAAATTTAAAAACAAACACGCCTTTATGTCTAGTTCTTGTTCCCAGAGCAAATGAAAACATGAGTATTTCCTTAAGTAACTCACAATTCAATAATAACCATTCTAAACCTGACTTTGGTAAACCATGTCAGAGATGTGTCATGACCTGTATGGATATCATGATCAGATGAAAAAACTGCTGTTCTTCCACCACAAAAAAACTAACTGTGGGCTTGCTGTCTTAGTAATTTCGTATGTGTTTCCATCCCATGCCATGTCTGTTAAGTACTTTATTTATTATTATTATTATTATTATCATTATTATTATTATAGCAAAACCTTCTAAAGATTAGACTTCCTTGCACCTCCTTACAGGTGATGTTTTTGTTGCAGTTTTTCTGAGATGCATCTTTCTGAGTTCTCCACTCCCACTGAGATTTATGTGGTGTGGTGACTCACTAAAGGAGCATGCTAAACTAAATTGTGCTAACTCAGAAGTGTACTCAGCAGATTTTTGCACGCAGGTATGTGTTTTATTTATTTTCAGTTACCAAGGAAAACCCCACATAGCCATCAGGAACTTTTATTTCTGTTGGCAATCTCTCTCTCTCTCTCTCTCTCTCTCTCTCTCTCTCTCTCTCTCTGTCTTTTCTTAGCTTTATTTCTATTCTATTTTTGGATTAAGTGAGATTCTTGGCCAAGTTGGTTGTGATTCTGATTTAAACCCAGGCCCCTACACCCCCTGTTGGTGACACACCTGAAAACTTTATGGTCTGACCCTCTGACTTTTTCTGCTGAATGGTAAATACTATAGATGGCTGTGTGTGTCTGTGTTGGTGTGCACATGCATGTGTACATTTGAATATTGGCTAATTGGCCTTGGGGACTGTGATATCTTCTGGCATTTGAGACAGGCATCTGCTTGCCACTGGGTCACAAGGTATTGTTTTTATAAGGGTGACGGAAGTCTCACCATGCCATTTATGCCATTCCCCATATCACATATTTATCTGCTTCTCTGCCAACTGATAAAATTTTCAATGGTGTCTGTCTTTTCAGCATGCCACCAAGATCTCAAGTCAGCCAGAAGGAAAACTTTTATTGCATCTGGAATGGGGAACAGCTCCGTGAGTCCTGCAGCTCTAATGAACTAGTGAATTTGTAGTCCTGCCTTTCCTTGAGAGGGGTAAAACCAAGGCTTCTGATTCTTTTTGTGTCTTGGTAGAAAAAAAGAATTAAAAAATTTCTTCCTCTCCTTTATTAAAACCATATATTTATTGATGTAACCCTCTTTGTTTCATTGGCCAGCCCCTCTGTATCCCCCTGCCCTTCTGCCACACACACACACACACACACACACACACACACACACACACACACGTGCACAGGAAACATGTTAGGCATGCTCTAAGAATACATACATCAGAGAGCCATATCTACCAATAAAGGGGAGAGGGTGTATAGATAGAAGGAAAAAGTTATGCATCTGGTTTTGTTGCTTAAAGAGAAGAGAGGAGACAGTGAAGTGAGTTTTCCTGAGGGTGTCAACAACCATGTGACTGGCTGAGAATGTGGGATGGAATGGGAGGCAGCAGCTGCTGGTATGTCTGGAACTTCCTGACTCCCCAAGAAACCCAAAGATTTCTGAGGAGTGACCGTCTCTCACCTCTCACCTCTCTCCATGACCACAGAGAAGTCCATGCCAGTACCCAACCACAGGGCTAACAAGAGCACACCGACAAACTTTACATTTGCACTATTCACTTAAACCACAGGTTAACTAGACAACTGGTGAAAATATCATGAGATAACACATTTATCCATAAATAGCTCCTGAGTTCCAGAGCTTGCCCAAGATTTGGGTTCTTTGGCTCAATTTGTTTGAAATATATTTCCGAGCAAGCACATTGGTATCTCCTCCTAGCTTCAGAAATAAAAAAATTGGACTGACTGTAAGTTTCTTAAATTCAACAGAGCTTCTGTTCTGATTTGTTTTAGCTTTTTTAGCATTTATAAAAATTTAAGCGATCTCAAGAATTTCAAGAAATTAAAGAGAAAATGACCTTGGATTTCAAATGTTTCAAACTGCAAACCTTTGAAGTCTTAGATATTTGTTCAAATCAGAAGGAAACTATAATGCTTTAGTAGGTACCTATCAAAGTACCAATGGCATATTTCACAGACATAGAACAAACACTTCAAAAATTTATATGGAACCATAAACAAGCCGAATAGCTGCTGCAATTTTGAGAAAGAAGAACAAAGTAGGATCACAATACCTGATACCAAACTGTATTACAAGGCCACTGTAATCAAAACAGCCTGGTACTGGCATAAAAACAGACAGATAGACCCATGGAAAAAAACAGAGAGCCCAGAAATAAATCCAAGTCTCTATGGCCAATTAATATTTCACAAAGGTGGCAGTAACATAAAATGGAGCAAAAATAGCCTCTTTAACAAATGGTGTTGGGAGAACTGAACAGCTACATGCACAAAAAAAGAGAAAGAAATTGATCAGCAACTTACACTATACACAAAAATAAATTCAAGGTGAATAAAATATTTAAATATAAGCTGTGACACCGTTAAAGTCCTAGAGGAGAACATAGACAGGAAAATCTCAGATATTTCACACAGCAACATCTTTACCCATATGTCCCCTAGAGCAACGGACATAAAGGAAAGAATTAACAAGTGGGATCTCATCTAATAAAAAGCTTCTGCATGGCTAAAGAAAACAGTATTAAAATAAAAAGAGGAAAACATATTTGCTAATGATACCTCAGATAAAGGTTTAATCTCCAAAATATATAAAGAACTCACATGACTACACTCTAAGAAGACACACAACTTAATTAAAAAATGGGCAAAGGACTTGAACAGACACTTCTTCAAGCAGAATATACAGAGGATTCAGAGACACATGAAAAGATGCTCAATATCGCTGGCTATCAGAGAGATGCAAATTAAAACCACAAGAGATACCACTTCACAGCAGTCAGAATGGCCATCATAAACAAAGCAACAAACAAATATTGGAGAGGTTGTGGAGAAAAGGGGACCCTAGTGCACTGTTGGTGGGAATGCAGACTGGTACAACCACTATGGTAAAGAGTATGGAATTTTCTCAAAAACCTAAAAATGGAAATGCCTTCTGACCCAGCAATTCCGCTGCTAGGATTATATCCTAAGAACCCTGAAACACCTATCCAAAAGAACCTATGCACCCCGATGTTCATAGCAGCACAATTCACGATAGCCAAGTGCTGGAAGCCACCTAGGTTTCCATCAGTAAATGAGTGGGTCAAAAAACTGTGGTGCATTTACACAATGGAATATGATGCAGCAGAAAGAAAGAAGGAGGTTCTACCCTTTGCAACATCATGGATGAAACTGGAAAGCATTATGCTGAGTGAAATAAGCCAGGTGTTGAAGGACAAATACCATATGATCTCACCTCTAACAGGAAGTTAAACAACAAAACAAACAAACAGACAAGCAAAATATAACCAAAGACACTGAAATAGAGAACAGTCTGACAGTGATCAGAGGGGAAAGGGGAAGAAATTTCAGGGGAATTTCAGGGGGAAAGGAGAAATGTTTACAGAAACAAGTATAAAGGACACATGGACAAAAACTAGTGAGGGGTGGAAATGAGAGGGAGTGGGGAGGGATAGGTGGGTGGGCTGGGATGGGAGTATAAGAAAACTGTACTTGAACAACAATTAAAATAAAATTTAAAAAATATTTAAAATATTTTTAAAAGAACCAATGTTCAGACATTGGTTCTAAATGGTCTTGCTGAATAAGTTACAAGATGAGAAGGTAAAAAGAAGGAAAGAAGAAAAAATGATAAAGTGGAAAAATAGTTGAAACTTCAGTACAATTTACGCAAATTTTAAATAGCTTTTACATTTAATATTAAAAAATACCAAAAAATTAAGTAATAATTTTAATAAAAATAAATCCATTGGTAAGCTTTGTTCTAAAATTGTTTTCTATCTTTCCTATTTTATAATTGTATAAAACATATCACCAAAATATTCTGGTTTATGCAAAATGTATATTATTTGTTAATTTAAATCTCAATTAATTTGTACTTAAAAGTCTTAGACTTTTAAAAATATTGATCATGTTCTTGTTCTGTCTGTGACACTTTAAATTATATGTGAAATTTGTTAAAATAATTTGAGTCATAATAGATAATATATTTTTAAGAAAGTTTGTTTTGTGAACTATATACAATGTTATAGATAATAAGACAATGACTTAGGACATATTTTTAGGAGACACTGGATATATTTATATTTGTTTGTGTTTCTCTAATAAGGTGAAATCAGTGTAATTTTGGTTGTGAAGGAAGATCAAAAAATACATAATTTAAAATATGTTATAGACAGAACAATAACATGATCAACATTTTTTAAAAGTCTAAATAAGTATGAAAAATATAAATGGAAGTTTTGGTTATATTACATGTGGCTAATAAATTTGAAAGGAGCAGTAAAATGTGTTAAAGTTTTGACAAAGTTTGCTCAATATTAATAATTATTAAATGAGAAAAAGATTTGTAAAAGCTTGTCTGCAAATTATTCATGAATGGCATTTAAAAATGTGAAATTTATATTTTCTTTCTGTGAAATTCCAAGTTGACCTTTGAATATGTTAATATATATTCCTCTCTTGATAGAAAATACAAAATGTTGTTCTGTATCTCAGTAATAGAGTTTCTTATCACCAAATTATTTGTTAATTTTTATGCTTTTTACATGTTTATGAACTATATTTAAGCAAAAGTTTTATTCCTTTATTTTCTTTTTCTTTAATAAAAGTTAAAATCCTTTATAGTGATGGTTACCTACTTGCTGAAGTGTTTCATTTTGTTTCATTCTAGACTGAGATTTGACTTATTCCTTACCTTTAAATATTTATGACTTAGGTTTATTTATTATCTTCTGTTCTATATTCATGCCCCAACTTCAGAACAATAAAACTTTTAGGATGTCTTTCTTAATTTAACTATCTCAAGGACTTTCTTGATAGTAACTAAGGCCCAGTAAAGACTGACTCCTCTACTTTCTAGAAGGAGATATTCTGGCAATAATTGGGTTGAGTTTCCACTCTCCAAAGTATGAATTCTCTCACTTTATTCTTGCAGCTTTACTGCATATAAATCAGCACTGAGGGAAAAGGCCCATCGTAAGCAAACCTGCTACCTAAGTTAATTAGAAATAAGTGAAGTCATCAACATGAAGATACTCAGCCTTGTGATTTTGCCGTTTGGATGCTGACATACACTGTCATAAGTTAGCAATCAGACTGCCTTGATGGGATGGATTAGAATATTCTGGAGGTTTGTCAATGCCCTCACTGACCTCTATAGATTCTCCATCATAGACTTGCCTTTGATTTCATCCTTATCACTCAGGTCCTTCAAAAGAGGGCCATGCCCTCCATTTTGATGCAGTTTGTCATAGTCAGTGTACCAGAGCCGTTTCCCCCTGTGGAGGCTTGCCAGCTGGTGTTTCCACATTTTCCTCACATTTGCCTGAAGGCCATGGCCATACGTGACAACTCACTGATTCTTCTAAAGAAACATCAAAAGAATTGCCATAAATGACTGAGGAGCCACTGTTTCCTGACCCACTATTTCCACTATAGGGACTCACTCAAAGGCCCAGACTTCATAGTGAAGCTAATGTCGTCCCAAGGAATGTGGTGTCAAGGGACTAAGTGAGAACTCCCAGGGCTCGTTCCAGAATCAGATAACTTGGTGACAGACACCTGTTTAACACCAAATAAAGTTACAGAGGATGAGATGGACCTAAAAGAATACATTTAATTGTGATTAAAGTTCAGTTCTTAATGAGCGGATGAGAGGCTCTCTTGTTATTTCATCTGTCTCTAACACTCAATTTAACAGATGAGGGTTGTGCAAACTGAAATGAAACACTTTAAATACCTTGTTCCAACTAATCCCTCAAAATTATGAAAAGAACTTTTGAAAGTTCTTATCTGGATTATAAACTAATAAATTACTAGCATAATTAAGTATAGTGATTCTAATAAAATAATTATATATTTAAATATATAAATTGTGTCTATAAACCTTGTAAAATGATACCAGTGATTAAATATAATGCAAACAACTTACCGAATCTTTTTTACTTCTTATGATCATGTAGCTATTTACATAAAATCAGTAAGAGATTGCCTGGCTGGTGTAGCTCAGTGGATTGAGCGCAGGCCTGAGAACCAGAGTATCACAGTTCGATTCCCAGTCAGGGCACATGCCTGGGTGGCAGGCCAGTTCCCAGCAGAGAACACACAAGACGCAACCATACATTGATGTTTCTCTCCCTCTCTCCTTCCCTTCCCCTCTAAAGATAAATAAATAAATATTTTTTAAAAAAAATAAGTAAGAAATTTTTTCTCTCTTTTACCAGAATATAATTTTAACCATGAACATGTAAATGGTCTTATTGTACTCGTTATGACAAACCTCCGATTACAGAATTAAGACTCCACTTAAGGTGTGGAAATAAGTGAACACTTCCCAGGAATGCAAGATGGCACCTCCATATGGCCCACGGAATCCTGGCCTTATGGTAACAAATATCACCCCCCTGCAGGGTGGGAACATGGACAGCTGTTATAATCTGAGGAACATTGACAGGTGTTATAAGCTCTTAAACTTAAAGATATTAAAGAAAAAACATAGTAGTGGTGAATTTGATGCTTTTTTGTGTGTGATCTCAGTAGATAGACTGAAGGTATAATAAAAATAGTTCTGAGAAACAACAATAATTCCAGGGTTTATAAAGCATCAAGAAAGGAATTCATAGTCTTGATATTTTAAAGCCATACAATATGGCTGTATTTATATACTAGTAAACATCTTTTGTAACAAGTAAATAGCAGTGGTAAATAAATCAAACCATAAAACTAACCATAAACAATCAGAAAATCAAAAAATGCCATGGTCAAAGCCACACCATAAAGGCTACAGTAGACTGCATGATGCCTCAGATTCCTCACTGCCCTGTACATCTGCACCTCCATGCCCTCATCGTGGACTGCATGCATTTCTCTGTCCCTTCACTGTGGATTTGGTCACATGCTTTGCTTTGTCTCGTGGCATATTAGCAGAAGTGACAGTGTTCCATTTCTAAGCCATAGATGGCCTCACAGATTTGCACTCACCATCTCAAGCCTTTGCCATTGCACAAGAAGAGTTTCCCATAGATAGCTGCTGGTCTTCCAGTTTTGGTTCAGGGTGGGTAGACCTAAACCACAGAGCTGCCGTGAAGCAGAGCTTCCCTGACCAAGCCCAGGTGGATCAGCAGAACCCTGGAAGACCCACAGGCATGGGCACAAACATAAACAACTCGAGTTGTAAAGCACTGGTTCTGGGGGTGGTTAGTAGCCAGCAATAGCTAATTAATAAGTGGTGGATAATTGACCATAAGGTGACACTGTACAGTATGTGTGGCTCCATGCCTTGCATTGCTGTCCATTAGCATGTGCAATACATCCCACATTCAGAGAAAATAACATTTTGCACCCTGAGGTAAAACAAAATACTAAGGTCACTAGTCATTCTTGCACTAGTCTTCCAAATAACACGTTAAGGCTTTCCTGTAAGTTACTGTCTTCTTAGTGAAAACAATTTCACCACAGGTTATTATAATACCAATGTCTTAAGATATATCACAACCATGAATGTGTTGAAATTGGATGAAAATGGGTATTTATCCACCATAATCAGATTAAGTGTGGAATTGATGTATGAAATTGATACGGTAGAGCTGATTCCTTCGAGGCAACAAACGTATGCATCGTATCACTGTATTACAGTGAATACTGTAGCCAGTTGTAATACCATGGTAAATATATCTGTATGTAAATATATGTAAACATAGAAATGGTACAGTAAAACTACAGTGCAGCAGATAAAAAACGGTGCCCGTGTACAGGGCCCTTACCATGAGAGGGGTTTACAGAACTAGAAATTTCTCTGTGTGTGGCAGAGAGAAAGTGGTGAGTGAATGTGAAGGATTAGGACATTACTTTATACTACTTCAGACTTTTTAAATGTTACATTTAGGCTACAGTAAATTTTTAAAACAGCACGAAATAAATGGTGCAATCAAGAGACAAGGTAAACACGAGACGTAGGAGGCTGCTACTAACATAACCCGGCATACTGTTTTACAGCATACTTTTCTTTCATAATTAGGAAGAGTACACTCTAAAACAATGATAAAAATGAAGTAGAGTGAATCCATAAACCAGAAACGAAATTAATATTATTATCAAGTACTATGTATTATGCATAATTGTATGTGCTTTGCAGTTAGTTACAGACTGGCAGTGCAGTAGGTTTGTTTACACCAGCACACCACAAACATGTGAGTAATGCATTGTACTATGACATTATGATGGCTGAAACATCACCAGGAACTTTTCAGCTCCATCATAGTCTAAGGCACAGGCATCGAACACAAGGCCCACGTGGACTGAATCCGGCCCCCCACCTTGTTTTATTCTACCCGGCACCTTGTTTCTACTGGGAAGCAGCGCTGAGCTCCTTTTCCCTGGTTAAGGAATAGTTACATTTATACAGTCCTAAAGTTACGTTCTGCCCTTTGAGAGCAACTGTGAAGCTGATGTGGCTGCTGGTGAAAAATGAGTTAGACACCTCTGGTAATGGGACCACCTTCGTATATGTGATCTGTAGTTGACCAAAGTGTTGTTATTTGGCACTTGACTTTTTGGAGGCAATTTCATATGTCAGGTGTGCTCATATGTAAACTATTCTGGATAATTATTTCTCAGAGTCATGAACCTGATTCCATTTTCACAGTGTCCCATGACTTCCAGTGGGAAGCAGTAAGAACAGAGGTTAGACACTGTTCGATGTGACATTTTAGTTTCCTTAGGCACCACACTGTTTTGGCATCAGGCAGACCTCCTTGGCTATGCAATGGGTACAGGTGAAAGTCAATGTATTTCTCTCTTTACTGTATGGGGTTTAAGAATATTCCCAGTGGATGTTGAGATAAGCATTTCCATAGCATCTCTTTAAAGTAGTAAAGCAGCAACACCCCAGCTTCTTTAAGTATTGGATCAAAGAAGATTACAAATTATATATTTAAAATAATTTATGTGAACTATAGAATATTTTGTAACAAATGGAATATACTAATAGTTCAATCAATATATTTCTAGATCTCTTTATTAGCAATACAAGATTCATAACAAAAAATGAACAACAATCTGAGTGTTGTAATAAAATTGTTGTGAGAAGCAAAAACCAAAATGCTCTCTTAATGGCTTCTAACACATCCCAGCAGAGTTATAAACAAAAACTAGACAGAACAATTGGCAGTAGCAAAAAGATGGCTGGGTTCATGCCTGACTGTAATTTAAAGGTCTCTGAGCAGGTAGCAAACAAGGAGGTGGAAGGAGGGGACAACTGAGTAATGCCTACTCTGACAATCTGTTTATTTCCAGGTGGACATATTGAATTACAGTGAAGGGTAAGGTAATATGTTGGAAATATTATAATACATTAAAAACCAATAGCCTCAAAATATTTGGTACTAGACTTTTCATAACCACTCTAATAAACCACAAGCAGAACTTTTCAACAATGAGATGCTTGAGATCAATTTCATTGTGAACATTTAAGTTCTAACATCATCCTCCAGGGATTTTTCATGTAGAGAAAAGTTATTCGGAGTTGGGGGGTAGTGGGAAAAATATAAGCAGAAAATTGTAATAAAAAATTCACAGGGTAATCAACTCATCGTCCATACAACCAGTTGTTACTTGAGCATTCTCTTTGAATCTAGAGATTTCATCATTCTGAGTGAATTTTTATAGCTCATGCTTCATGCAATGGGATTATAATGTAACTCTTCAGGGTAATTTTATGTCGTTATGGTCTTTGCTGTTTTGCAAACATCAGTGTATACAGGGTCATGGTCATATATTTGAGGTTCCCCAAACCCTAATAGTGAAGGCTAAGAACTGGTGTTAATATAGAGACTTTTGGAATATTCTCCATGCCCTCCAAACCCACTGTACTCTTCAGTTACACTTGCTCCTTCATTTGTTCATCAATTCAACAGAAATACATGAGCTTCAGCTATGCCTTCGTGATGGCTTGCGGTGATGTCATGTGACACAGCCCTCAGCACACGAAATCTGCAGCTGTCTTTGTTACATCCATCGCTGAGCCCCCAATCTCTCTTTCCTATTGTCATAGTCTTGGGTAATGTCGTCCTTCCTGTTTTTAATACTGGTCAACAAACTCAGGTCGTGTTTTATTTCCCCCAAATCTTAAATTAGTACAAGACTTATGGTAAAGGTTGTTCATTCAAACTGAGGTCTTGAGGATCCATCAAAAATTAACAAGTTGTGAGATGTGGACTATCAGCTAACATACTGGAGTGAAATCTGCTTGAACCTACTATTGTCAGTGATGGAAATCAGTTGAGCAGTGACTGATGCCCAGCCTACAGCAAGCCCTTCATATCTTGTGGTTTGTTTATTATAAGAATTTTTAGATTGTTATAAATATACCATCTCACGTTTCTCTCCTAAAGTTTTAAAATCTGAACTTTGTATAGAATCAAGAGCATAACAACATCTCAGCGATACCTTATTCTAATTATCCTAGGCCACTTTCAGATGACTTGGCTTCATCATTTGCTGGTGAGGTACAGACCATCCTACATAAGCAACTCTGTGTAAACCACATGGAGACCCCCAGATGTGTGGCAACGTATGGACAGAGCAAGGATGTATCCCATGGGAGGACTTGAGAAAAACTCTGCTGAGCCAGTACCCACACTGATTGAAAACTTGAGGCCACCTTCTTAGGCATTAAAATGTCTATAGATGACAGGCAGATCCTGTTTCAGGCCACCCTGGCTGTGAGGAATGGAGAACACGTGGTTGAAGGGCTGGCTTTTTCTCAGTTCATCACAACTTCTTTTGACCAGCGTGGGCATTGGAAGTCACACACAACCACAGACTTACAGGTGCAGGCAGGCCAGCCCACAGCCTTCGGAGTGACTATTTCTATCCAGAACTGATGTTGGTGCACTCCTCTGGAGTAAGGCCTTCATGCTCCCTTCCTAGAACTCCCTCTTCTCCCGGCTGTGCTCCACCTCCTTTGTGCCTCTTGTTCGGATGAACACCTGGAGCATCAGCTCCAGAGTAACAACTCTGCCCAGGCTTTGGGGAGATGAGGCCAGAGATGGGGCAGAGAGTAACATTTTCTACCTCTTCCTTGTTTCTACCTCCTACACACAGGAGACACTAGCTAATTTGGCCTTTATTACCATCTTGCTTACATCAGGATCCCACGGTATCACTTTTATTAGCTTAATTTAAGTGTTAATCATTCTGAATTAGAAAAAAACTTTCTTTTATTAAGAAGATAATATTTCAATTAAATTTCAACTAGCATTATAACAATCAATCAGATGTGATTAAATGTAGCAATGTGTCGCATAAAGAAACCAACATTTTCTCAGTCTTTTAGACACCACTATAAATAGAACTGGTAAAATGTACATTTTACAGAGAAAATAGCATGGGATACTCAATAGAAGCATTTCACATTACCACATCTGTTATTAGAAAATGTTCAGACCATAATATTTGAAATGGCTTTTTATATGAAATGATAGTGGGTCATGTTTTCATCTGGGGGCTTAACCTATTTTATAAAATTTATTTATGAGACTTTAGTGTAAGCTAAGTACTTGTGGTAAGATAATGCAAAGTATTGTTATTTGAAATTAAACTCCCACGAGTTACCGGTGCTGCCTTGTCACTCCTGTCAAAGGCATCAGGAATCACGAGACACAGGCAGAGCAAGCAGAGATTCAGGTCCCCAGGTGTCACTGGTACACAGGAACCCCTTAACAATACATGGAACTCTGTTTCCTGACTAGAAGGAGTGTGTGCATTCCTGGAACATATCTATTTTATACTCAGATAGTAATAGAATGTCCATGATATTTCCCAGGAAGCCAGGTCCCGTAAATTTCCAGGTTTTAGATCAGTTTTCTACAAGCAATCCTAGTAAACTCCTAAAAGCAAGCCATAGACACAGACTCAAATATCATTGATTTGTTTGCCAGAGTTCTGTTAATGACTTATTTACAGTGGGATTTGACCTGTGCACCATTCATCCTCCCTCTTTCCTGTCATCTATTTATCCACTCATCCATCTATGTATTTCTCACAAAAGAGGTTTGCTCTTAAGCAAGACTGAAGTCAAGGAAGTAGTAACCCTGGTGGCACCAAAACCCTTGCTTCTGAGTCTCCTTTCTTTCTCAGCCTCATGGGCAGCAATCCACCCTCCTCTTATAGCAAAACTGGAGAAAACACCTTCCCATGAAGAAGGTTCCTCTCCTGGTGAATTCTGGCATTTCAGTGAGACCACAGAATAGTTCTTCCTTAGGGCCCAGTAAATCTACGAGTCTTGCATATAATGTTCACACCACAGCAATGATGCCTATTTACACAGCATTTTTCATGCCTTTAAGAAGACAGAATAGCATTTAATGGGAGGAATGTGCCTCAGAAGCTCAGTATTACTGATGAATGCTGGTAGACATATGTGAAGGGTTGTCCCAAGCTCTGTGCACTACAAAGAGGAACAGAGATGGGCCAATGTGTTTGGCTTCGGGTGCCCTTAAAGGGGATTCTTTGTCAATATGGCATGCAATTTTTGTTTTCTGTAAAGCTCAGGCTGCATCCACGGAATTTATTTTCTCCATTTTCCAAGTTGCCAAGGTGAACTCTCTCAGCTTACTGAGTTCTGAGCTATGTCTTGTGGACAGAATAGAAATGAGAGGAACCACACATTAGAACAGGGTGGTGGTATCATGACAGTCTGCTTACTTAATTGCAAAACATTAGGAGTTCCTTAGATGAAATGGAAGCAACATCTAAGATTTAAGAAGGGAACTCTGGGATGGAATTAGTCACTTGTAGATAGTAATCCGAATCACACATTTGCATTCATTGTCAAAGCCAGCCCTGAGGGACTACACTGCTCTTCTAAGGGAAGCTGCTGGAAAGGTGAGCTCTAGAGCTACGTGGTTATTCCAGTAGAGAAGTGTGCCTTTTTGTGCTCCAGTGTGTGCATGTCTCTAACAATACTACCCAGCTGTCACTAGTTACAGGCTTTACTATTGCAGATGGGGAATTCTGCAACAGATTTTCACGTGGATGTGCACAGCTACCCATGGCACCACTTGGTCTGCACAGGAGGGTGGTGGGTATGCCCCCGGAAGAACTATTTGTAGAGTGGGCCTTTGCACCGTTCCCCTTGGTTTTAGAAATGCCTCTCTGCCCGTCAAACCAGGTTCATATAGCCCAGGCATCATGGGTTCAGCTCACCAACTCCAATGTTCTGTCTTCCGTGGCCCAAAATTATTAGAGGGAGAACTCTGAGCCACCAAGCTGTCTCCTGTGGCTTCGTGTGACTTCTCTTCATGAACCGTCTAAGCGGCAGATCTGGGTAGAACCTGGACCTTCCCACTCACAGCTGACATAAGCAAGCACACTGGCATAACCCTCTCCAGCCTGGCTCAGGGGATTGTGTTGGCGAGCACTTCTTCCCTGCATGGCTTGAGGAACATAAGATAAGGAAAAACAAGTGTATTCTTTTTCTTCCTTTCCCCAAATCATGGCAGTATCTTTATTTCCTTGGCCCATTTTAGAATGTAAGTTATTTGAGGTCTTCCTCCCTTTTCCATTTCTTTTTAAGATTTTATTTATTTGTTTTTAGACCGAAGGGAAGGGAAGGAGAACAAGAGGAAGAGAAACATCAATGTGTGGTTGCCTCCCATGTGCCCCTTACTAGGGACCTGGCCCACAACCCAGGCATGTGCCTTGACTGGGAATTGAACCAGCATCCGTTTGTTTCACAGGCCAGTTCTCAATCCACTAAGCCACACTAGCCAGGGCCTTTTTCCATTTCTTAGATAATATTAAGTTTATACTTAATGATATCGATTTTTGTTGGATTCTGATATTCAAATCAGTGTTATTATCTATGGCTACAAGTGGTCATCAGGAAGCAATAGTTTCAGGTTTGCGATGAGTGTAGATTGAGAGCGCTAACCCTGGCTGAGAGTGTGTCTGTATTTTGTGTGCATCATTGTGTGTGAGTGCATCTCTGTGCGTATGTATCTCTGCTGTGCTCTTGGATACAACACATGTGACCATTGGCTACAGTTTCACTGAAACCAGGAGCTCCATTAGGAGAGATTTGTCATCTTCATCTTTGCCTTTCTCCCATCCTCAGTGGCTCCCAACACATCCACTGGTAAATTAAATTATGCATGATGTCCAAGAACTGTCCCTTTTGTCCACCACGCTTTTCTCCCTCAACCAGTACCTTTGCTTTCTGAGGGTCAGGACATGCCTTGTTGGGTATACCAGCTAAAATCATCTCTGTCTTCCCCAGGCCCACTCCAACTGCTTCCCAGCTGATGCTTCCCACACACGCTTTGTTCATGCATGCTACCTGAAGGGCTATGCCTGGCACCTTCCTACCCTGCTCTCTTGCAAGATGCCAACATGGTCCTAAGAGAGATTTGATTTCAACCCAGCAAGTCCAGTCTCTGCAGGGGCCTGGTTACTCGCTTTCTCTTCTCCACTTCCTTAACATACCTTTATAGAGATTTGAGCTAGCTAATTTTGTCTTGTCTCAGAATTTCAAAGCTGTGAAGAAGTCCCAGTCACCTTGGAGTAATTCCTCATTGTGTAGATGAAGTTGATCCCTTTAACCATCTGTCCTAGGTTTTATAGGCAGGTAGAGAACAGCACCTTAATTTTCTTTCTACTAATTTTCACCACCAGCTAGTTTGTTGTTTCAGAGTGACCAGACAGCTTCAGAAATGTGCCCGGGAAGGCTCTGGATGACCTGGTGATAGAAATGGCAGTGTAACAGGTTCAGTCACAGATTTCAAACCCAATTAGCACTTTTTCAGTGACAGCCACAATTAGTACCCTCGAGCCAACAAAGAGAGAAGGCTAACTTTGTGAAAAGTCTGACCTATGCAAATCTATTTAAGATAAGGATCTATGGTTCAGCATGCTGTCACATTTATCAGCACTTCATTCCTGTGGCTGGACTATATTCTTCGGTGTTTTTTTAGTGCACCACATCCTGTTTATCTATTTATCCATTGGCACCAGCATTACTTTGACCTTTCTTCTGCTATAAACACGGTGCACAAAATTTTGTTTAACACCTGCTTTTAATTTCTCTGGGTATATACCTAGAAGTGGAATTGTTCTTCTTAAGTGAAAGAAGCCAAACACAAAAGGCCACATATTATATAATTCCATCTGTATGAGATATCTAGATTAGTCCAATGTATGAATACAGAATGCAAATATATCTTTTCCAGGGGCTAGAGAGAGGAATATGGGAGTGACTGGTTAGCGGGTATAGCATTTCCATTTGGGGCGGTGAATAGTTCTGGAACTGGGGAGTGGGGACGATGGCACAACATCGCAAAGGTCTTCAAGACCATCGTGACAGTATTCAAGTTGTACACTTCAAAATAATAAATTTTATGTGAGGTGTATTTTGCCAGAAAGGTCTACTTAATAAAATATAGTTTTAGAGCAATAATGGGTTTCTTTTAAATGTATAGAATAAGTTAATTGACAATTGACAAAAAACTAGCCAAGTCCCGATTTTGCTGACTATACATAAATAAATAAATGAAAAAGTTGTAAATTGCTTTTTCTCGATATGGGACAAGTTTAGCCACAGAAAACTTATCCTTGTCATTCAGTTTAAACCTGCCTTTGTTTTTGAAAACATTCATAACAATAAGTAGGTTATAACTCAGTTCCGGTCAAATTGCACTGAGTGCTTATTTAGTATGATAAATAAGCAAAGGTCTGCTGTAGAGTTTATATGCAACATTACATCATATTTTTCATCTTTGATGTTGGGAAAATCATACAAGGACAGAAATGACCCTGGTTGAATGATCAAGAAATAGATCAACTTCAAAAGCACTGCAGTACTTTTATCATTTGTTTTGTAGAGAAAACGAAAAAAAAAACATTTTGTTTCTCTCTTTACTAAATATGTATAAGCCCGAAACAGATGTCATTCTATTGGTATCTTCAAGCCATTAGTGGTGATATGAAAACTGGTGCTACCTGTAGGGAAGAAGAATTTGGGCCACTTTACAGCTGTGTGTGCAGCATTTAAACATTTCAGTAATGCAAATGGAATTCAGAAAGAACAGTCAACATTTAAGGCAAAAATAACAGCCGTATATTTGGGTAAAACTCACTTGCAAAATGTGTTTCTCATCTATGAGCCATATACATGCAAAGACACGGTTATAGAACACGTTTCTGGCAACATCAAACACAGCTTGACCCAGTGAACCTCTTCTTGGTCAATAAATACGTCAAAAAACTAAAACTATTTCTGTGACACTTGATTTTATGGTGAGTAGAACCCAAAGTGATTATTTTAAAAAATACAATTAAATTGATTTTAAAGTGGATTTAAGACTTGGTGAAAGGTCCTTTTTTATAGCACTTATCCAAACTTTAAAAGATCCATGACTCACGAGAGATTTTTATGTAGTGTAATTTCCAGTCTTTATACCAGAGTCTGGGAAATTACAGCAAGAACAGCAGTTTCAAGGCCCACAGCCCTCCCTCTAACTCTGCCATTTTCTAGGGGGCACTACAATTGCTTCTCAGAACATCCTCCTTGGAGGAAAATGCAGTATGAACGTTGAAAGGGACTTGGTATGAGAGAGCTTAGGTTTCAAATACACAACTTCCTGATGTGAGGTGGGGCTCTGGGGGCTCTTTTCTCCCAGAGTGGCATCTCCCTGCTGGTCTGCCCTATGAATTTCTCTTCGTTCTGCAAGACTCCACCCAGAAGTCCTTTACTTTGGAAATCCTCTCTCCATGTTAGATTTCCTCTCTTCCTTATCGTCTCTGCACAGCTCGTGTTTCATCACAACTACTGTGTAAGGCTCCATCCTCCCCCCCCAAACCTATGGGTCTGGCACATTCATCTTTGCCTTCCCAGGTCAAAGGGCATGGCAGACAACTTGCCAATCAAACTTGTGAATAAGTAAGCAAATAAATGTGCAAGTATTCTTTTTTAATTTTTTTATTTTTTATTTATTTTATCTTTAGAGGGGAAGGGAAGGAGAGAAGGAGAGAAATATCAATGTATGGTTGTCTCTCGTGAGTCCCCTGCTGGGAACTGGCCTGCAACCCAGGCATGTGCCCTGACTGGGAATTGAACTGCGATCATGTGGTTCGCAGGCCCGCGCTCAATCCACTGAGCTACACCAGCCAGGGCTGCAAATATTCTTTAATTATGGACACAATAAGATCTGATATGGTCATGGAGATATGTTTTTGTGTTTTTAGATTGCCTTATGCTGTCATAGTTTCAATCCGTTTTAGGGATACAGATCCTTCTTCCTCCAGGATAAGTAATGTGTCCTGGCAGACAGTCCCCAGAATGTCCACAGGCTCCCTACCAAGAACACTGTTCATTGTCTTTTTATAAACACACTCACATACATACTTAAATATGCATCTATGTGAACAATAATGGCCTCACTGTACTGGTCAGTGAGGGTGGTAGACACCACTGAGTGAGCATGTGCACTGTGTGGCTGTCTCATTCAAAATGGCTGAATGAATAGAACAATCGATCTGCATCAAATTTTGTGTTAAACTTGAACATTCCTCTGCAGAAACTATTCATATGATTCAGAGGCTTTCTGGGATGATGTAACGAGTGCAGCATAAAGAAAAGTATGGCAAAAATTTTTTGAAGATGAAAAAAAACCTGTTGAAGTTGATCCACATTCTGGAAGGCCTGCAATAAGCAGAACATCTGAGAATGTTGAACATGTATGGGCCTCAGTCAACAAAGATCAGAGGACTTTGTGGAGTCCCGAGGTGCCTACTTTGAAGGGGACTAAGACATCATTGTCCTATGTACCATGTTTCTTGTGTCTTCTTCAATAAATGTCCCTATTTTTCATATTGCCTGGCTGGATGCTTTCTGGACAGACCTCTTATATGTTAGAATACTTACAAATGGTGCTAGGGTTAAGTGATGTGTATATGTAAGTGTCCTGAATGGCACCACAGAAGTCATTTACATGAATGAGTGTTTCTCACTTGAACTGGTTGTGCATCACAGAAATGTATGATGTAGCTTAAGAATAATATTTCATATAAAAACTATATGGATGCAGTCATTAATACTGATCATTAGTGATTAAAAGTTAATAAATGATGGTCCATAGTTTTCATTGCCTACGTTATCAAGAATAAGCCACTTTCATTGATTCAGATGAAAAGCAGAGATGATAAAATTACCTTCCCAAGGATGCTATGTAAGGATTAAATAGATAATAGAGGAAACCTCTTAGAACAGTGTTTGCACAGAGTAAGAGTTTGATCAATGTCTGCATTTGGATTGACATCCTTGCCAATCATTCCTAGCCAATAACAAAACTCAGGATTGTATGCAGCTAGTGAATTTACTATATGATATATATAAAAGTATATGTGTGTATATGTGTGTGTATATATATATACATATATATGGCACAATATGATGGGAGAAAATGAAGAGAAATGAACAAATTCAGTTATCACAGGAGTTTTTGTTACACTCCCAAGAAACCATCAAATACAGTACAAGTATAAACCCATTTTCTTCAAATATGAAAAGCAAATCAACATTAAAATATAGTGAAAGTCATATCTGTTGTGTCTTATAACAATACATAAATTATAAAATACAAGTAAATGGTAGACCAAAATAAAATTGTTAGAAATTTATTATTGCTCCTTGAGTAACCCTGTGTAAAAACCAGAATCAAATTGTAAATATTAAAATAGTAATGAGTGTTAAGGCCACTTTACCTGTCTGCAGTTACTTTCCAAATAAAGTGAAAAGGCACTTTTTAAGAGGAGTTATTTAATGTATACACATAGAAATTTTATACATAAGAGCAAGACTAGCTAGCATTTAGAACTTTGTCTAAAATATTAGATATTTCAAAAAGAATTCATAACTTTAAAAATCTGGATTTTAAGTACACTTTTTTTATAACTTCAGCTTTGGCAAGACTTCATGTTCAGAAGTAAACATGTAAACTATTAATTTTTTTTTAATTTCCTGGCAGCAATATGTCAGTCTCCAAGCTTCTAACAGCCCTTTGCAAGCAAACCTCTTGAGGATCCTGCTACAGACGTGGCAGCTCCCAGCAGAAAGGTGGTGCCTGATGATACAGAAGAAAGTCAAAGCCAAGAATTCAGGAAGAAGGAATTAGCTGTAGATTTGAGCCAATTTATTTCTTCTACTTAGATAAAACAAACACAGTTAATGGAGGTCTCAGAAAGAACGCAAGCTGTCAAAATGTATAATTATGTATAATTCCAAAGGTTAAAAATATAAAGTATTAATATTATTACTTAGTATTTAACCAACTTTAAAACTATTTAAAAACATTTAACTATTTTACTTTTTAATGATGCTAAAGTAATAACCTTATTTCTGTAGAAAACTCATTCTCACCTTCCTGAAAAATGTATTAAAACTGGATTATGCATGTCACTTTTCAAGCTGTCTATAAATGAGAACATAGAGAAACAATCCATGGAAATAAGTTTTAGGAGTGGTCAATTAAGTCAAAGCAGAAATAAACCTGAGCAGGTTCACACAAACCCAGGAACCATGCATCTAGGAATTAAAGCACAAATCCAAGGCTATGAAAGATGAATATCAAGTCCAACACAATGGTGATGACATTGTGGTAATGGGAAATATATACATGGAACTGTGGTAATATCAGCTTGATGTGCATTTCAAAGGAAGGATGCAGGATGAGGGGTCTTTAACAATGAGGTCATCACTCCCATGACCCAACCAGAGTGAAAGGCTCTGATGAGTTCCTTTGAATAACAGGAGCATTTGGAGGAAACAGGGATGGAGTGCTTCCTTCCAGGGGTGTTTGAATGTTGTCATGGTCAGTCCAGAGAGAAAGAAAAGACATAGGGTCTTCTCCAGCCATATTTGCTCCTGGGAGAAACTGCTCTCTTTATGTATCCTCACCAGCTTCCCCTCTGTAGCCCCTCAACCACCTCTGTTTCGCGGGGACTAGAAGCATTAAACACCCCTGTTGGTTGTTGTTGGGAAAGAACATTTACAACAAAATTACATCACCTGCGTAGTGGACGAGGGAGAGAAGGGAAAAACAGTAATGAGTAAGTGGAGTCATCCCAGGAGCTCTGCAGCCCTAATGGATACAAGACGATGACTTAGCAGATTTGTGACAGCATTAATATAGACCCTGTCCTAGTTCCAAAAGAGACACCAAGACAGATGACACTGGAAGTGAAAATACAGTAAAATCTACACTATAATACACACACACACACACACACACACACTATAGTATGTAAAAGAAAAAGAGAGAAGAGAAATTGCATTTTAATATTTAGCCCAAGAAAAAGTCACTTCTTAACTTCCTGATAGTCAAGGCATAAAAGGAATTACACCAAACTGCATAGATTTTTCTCATCTACTTATAGCTAACTATTCAATAACTGCTTATTCAAAGCAAACATAAGGTAGTTCCTCACCTATTCCCTATTTCTTGCTGTGTTTCTCTTCTCCTGTATCCTACTTTACCACACAGGCAAATATACTACAAGGTAAAGGCTAGGAGAGAGGAGAAAGGAAGTAAATATTCAAAAAATAGGAATGGTGTCTCTCCATTTTATTATGAGGGAGAAACATTTTCTGAGAGGAACATAAGAGAATGTAATAAGTGTGCCCTCAGTGTCATTGCCTGATAAAGTAAAAAAGATATCCCCATTTGCCTGGCATGTGGGAGTGTATTAGTGAGAGACTTAGCAGGAAGCAGATGGCTCATCCCAGCCCATGGGTGCATTGAGCCCATCTCCCTGAATTATATTATTTACGAAGGAGGTGAGTAAGTGGAAGCCACAAGATGGTGCAGCCTTCCAGGTCTAACAGGGTGCTTGGGACTGTCTGTTACCACCTGTAAGAAGGAAGGGCTAAGGGGAGGCCATGGTTACTAGAAGCCAGAATAGAGTCATATAGAAATGGCCATCTTGAGAGGCGCCATGCCCTTCCATTAAAGGATAAATTTGGCACAAGCCAGCCCCTTAGGAGGAATTCTGGGGGAAAGAAAATCCTTATTTCACTGCTTCCCACCCTCATATCTGCTGCTGGGCTCCTCCTGAGACGTGCCCAACAAGAAGTCTGGGGACAAGGGGATCCATGGCGTAATACTGGAATGGGGAACCAAGTTCAGCAATAAGAGAAGGTCTAGAGAGGAAGACAGAAGGAGCCCAGGATTAGTGACAAGAACAGTATTGGATGAAAACTTAATTCATTCTTTAAAGGTAATAATACACTGGGGACCAAAGTAAAAAGAATTCCAGTGTAGCATGTTCTAACAATGTGTGCAATACAGTGAGAAAACTAAAATAATCTTGGGAAAATAAATCATTAACATTCCTTTAAATTATTCTTCATAATTGGTAGGATTTCCCTGGCTACCCTTCACAACTGAGGCTTAGAGCAAGAAATTAAAGAGTAGTCATTCCATGTTTCTGACGGAAGAAACACCCCACCACAACAACGCCAGGTTCGCCAATGGTTAGGGTCCTGGTTCACTGTGAGGAGTCAAGTGTCCTGCTTTGGTGCAGGGCAATTTCACTAGGTTTCTGGATTTATCCAATAAAAATAAAGGGTTCTCAGATAAATTAGAATTTCAACTAAACAATAAATTTTAAAGCATATATAGACTTAAATTATTGTGCACAACATATTCATACTAAAGAAATCTGCTTACCTGGAATTCAAATTTAAGTGGACATGGTGCTTTTTAAAGTAGCAACCCTTAACCTTGTGACTATATCTAGTTTTCCCAGAAGGCCACCACTTGCAAGGCCAAAAGTTCTTTTTAAAAGGCAGGTTCAAATCTGTTCAAACACTTAAATGTGAAATCAATTTATTACTCAAAGTTTTACAACACAGCCTGGGATAATTTCTAGGCTGGGTTTAACAAATTCTCACTTCTACTATAGCAGAATTTTAATATGGGGACTATTCACTTATTTATCCATGCAGTTATTTGGTAAATACTAAGTAATGTCTATTCTGTGTCAGAAATTATTCTACATGTGGAGGACAACAACAAACACAAGAGACAACTCATTTGTTCTCATCTGCCCCATAGAGCTTAGGGTCAGGTGGGAAAGGCCGGTAATAAGCAAGAAAATACCATAATTTGAGGTAGTGACTACATGCTATAATGAAGAACAATACAAAGAAGGGGGTAGATGATAATGGAGGCTGTTTCAGATGGGTGTTCTTGGGCTGCATTTGTGCAAAAGGAGAGATCATGCAGAGATCTTGCGACAGAGCTTTCCAAACAGAGGGAACAGCACCTTCGAAGTCCCTGAGGTTGTGCTAAGCTTGAAGAGGATGTTCAAGAACAGGTAGAAGCCAGTGTGGCTGGAGCTGAAGGGAGGAGTGAAAAAGGGTGAGAGAAGCCAGGTAGTCAGTCCGTGGGAGTTGAGGTCACTTAGGTCCTTCAGGCTATGATTGGGTGTGGTGGAGCATAGGGACCATATGTCCAGATTTTTATTTAATTTTATTTAAAAATTCGAGTCTAGATGTTGTATGGAGACTGAGATAAGGTGCCAATATAGGAGAATGGTTGTATGGCTGATGAGGGAGTCTAGGCAAGGGTTATGGGGGCCGGAACTAGTGGAAGCAGAGGTGAAAATAGATTACCTGAGGTCCATTGGGAAAGTAAGGCTGACAGGACAGCACAATGGGTGAGATGTGGATATGGAAAGAGAGGAGTTCAGGTTGACTTGAGAACGAGGTTGGCTCAAGCCAAAATCTCAACTATACCACCTTTTGGGTAAATGGTGATTCCATTTAGTAAGATGAGGCAGTTTGGTGGAGGGCTGGGTTTTATGGATGTGGAATCAAGAGTTCCATGTTGAAAATGTTAAGTTTGAGACATAGCATCACCCTAGAAAATAAGTTGAAATGAGAGTTGCAGGGTCTAAAGCTTAAGGGAATGTGGAGGCTGAAGGTTCACTTCTGAGAGGTGAATGGAGTTTCAAGCCAACTCTCATAGGTTTGGTTTCCCAGGAAGTGGACTCTGAGTCGGGCATGAGCATGTTGGGAATTTATGGGAGTACATGTCACAGAAAAATAGATGCCCCTTTTTGAAACTTACTTATTTTCCTATCATACAGTTCTGCCTGCATTCGCTCCATCTTCTTAATTTTCTTATCCAAAGACTAGACCTGTCATCAATGTTAATAAAGTCCTCTTCATCTAAATTGCTCAGAGCCATTGTTCCTTCAATTAACTACACTCTTTCTTGTATCATCAATCCTCCCTTAATTATCCCTATTATAATATGCTTTTCGCTTCTTCTGTCATCTCCCTTGGCCTTGTCTCCATTTTCAACTAATGTTCTATATTTCAGATTCCCTATATGTTTAAATTTTTGAAAAGAGGTGTCTTGTCCCAATCATCATACTTAAGTCTCTTTCTTTCTGAATCCAGTCTGGCTTCTACTTGTCCCACTCCACCCAAACTGAGGTTTTCAAGGTCATTAATAACAGCTTTGTTGTCAAACCCAAAGGTGAACTTGTCCTCATGTTACATGACCTCTCAGCATTATTTGAAATGGTTGACAACTCATCATTATTGAAACTTTCTCTCTTGACCTCAGTAACAGCACTCCCAGGACTTTTTCTGTCTCAGTGGTCACCCCTTCTTAGCCTTCTTGTCTCATGTTCATCCTTGACTTTGCCCTTTGCTATTCTTCTAGCTTTTACCCTGCCCATGCTCTATCTTCACATTTTATTGCCTATCTCTCTGGATTTAAATGTTACCTATAAGTCGATGCTTTTGATGATAATTCTCCATCCTAGATTTTTCCTCTGATCTTGAGATGTCTTCTTGACATCTTCATTAGAATTTCCCCCAGTCATCTACTTTTAATCTGCCAAAAACTGAGCTCTTGATTCTTCCTTCATACATTTCCTCTCCAAACTTCCACATTTCTAGGAATCATGTAGCCACTACACTATTGTTTACACCTGAGTTTTCCCTTAAATTCTTCATATGTAGTGGTCACCAAATTCAACCAGGTTTCCTCTCAAATTACATCTTAAATCATCCCACTTATCTGAATAACCTGCTCCCACCTCACCCATTGTCCCCTTGGCCTATTAAAAACAGCTCTGAACACTCCATTTTCATTAACTCCCTTTAATATATTCCCCTCACATCAGACAATCTTCCTGAAATCAGATCATTTCAATTGCTGGCTTAAAACTTTTCAAAGGCTTCACATTGTGCTTAGAATAAAATCAAAACCCCCTGTAGGAATTTGGATGAATTGATCTTGGCCTACCTTTTTTATTTCATTCTCTTCCTCACTCAGTAGCCTTCATATGACATTCATCTTTTGGTTTTGAGTTCTTACCAAGCTTTTTCTGGATTCAGGGCATATTTTTGTCTCTCTCTGAAGAATTCCACACAACCCATTTTTTAATTGCTTCTTCTTTACAATTCCTCAAGTCCTAGATTAAATGCAACTCACTCAAAAATTCTTCCCATCCCTTTTCTTTCTGAAGTATGTTCCTTCTTCACCTAGAGTTTTGTTTCCTATTTATCACTCACCAGTTTGTTCTAAGCCTGTATTCCTCTAGTCAACAAAGAGGATCTCAGCTGTTATGTTCCACCTGTGCTAACTGACATTGTTGGATGAATAAAACGTAGATGTTAAGGGGACTTGCCATAGGTAAGCCATCAAAGAAGTAGTTGTTTTCATTGGGTATGTATGAATTTATAGCAAGACAGTTAGGAAGAACACAGCATTTAGCAAAAACAAAAAGGCAGGTACAATATAATATTCTGAATCTGTGGTGTTCTTTGTACCTGCCTGCAATCCAGTGTACTTAACAAAAGCAGATATAAGATATGAGCAGACACAAACTTAGACAGTATTTAAAAAGTTTTAAAATCTCTTTAAGAAGAATTAAGATGCATCCTTGAAGGATCTCCAAGAGTAAACCACTGAAGCCCGAGGGTTGAGCTAACCATTCCTTCACTTTATCTTTTCAGAAATCCCATGAGTTTCTGTATGTGGGATGTCCGACCGAACTCAGGGAGTCAGGTCTTGCTCATCTGTCAACAATAGCTTTTGTGATTTTCCACATTAACATCACACCTAAAAAATATATGTCTTATCATCTGCATTGTTAGCCAAACCCTCAACAAATATTTTGTGATGTTTTCCTTTTTATTTAAAGAAGTGTTCTTAACTTGACCTATCTTCATGAGAACCCTGTTTTCTACCACCCTAAAAAACTGATAGTGTGCTCGGTTAATTTTTTTAAATCTGTATTAACCAGGCTATAAATAGTGGCATATTTCTAGGGACAAAGTCGTAAATGGCAGCAGAGGTGAGGGTGAGGAACAGGAATAGAGAAATTTATTTTTTCTCTCGTAAGACATCCCAGCTGAATTTGTATTACAGTTTCCAATGTGAATACAGACTATTGATTCAAAGCTGCCACCTGCTACTTAGCCACATTGTAAAGCAGGAGTTTAATATATCAGATGTTATTTGCAATTTAGTCTCAGGTGGTAACTAAGAATCAATATTGTTAAGTCAAGAATCTCTATATTAAGCAAGAGTAGAGACATTAATTATAATTCTAGACTTTTCTTGTTATTAGCATATGAAAGCTGGCATGGGGCTCTACCTTTATGTCATGTGACCCTAAATATTTTCTCTGTGTTAGTCCCTTTAATCATATTCTCTCTCAATCATAGAATCTGGAACAAGCTTACATGAGGATGTATTTTTAAAAATACTTTGAGTATTTGAAAAGATTAAACAGGTAAAAAGTGATCTAATGACATTTGCTTTGAGAATTAGATCAAAATGAATTGATATACAATGAAGGACATACAAGTCCACCAAAGAGAAATGTAATACCAAAGTTGACAAGTCAACAAGTGCATATTGAAAGATGGTGAAAAGAATACAAATGAAGCTTTGGCTTTTCCAGAGTCTGCACTAATGGATTTCAGGACATATATCCATCTATTTAAAAAAAAGTTCTTTGACCTCACCCTCTGAGAAAGTTGGATAAGGGATACTTTGTTGATTCCTAAATCATGTAAACGGTCTTGTAAGTAACAGTTTCATGTAAAATGCAAAGGGTGCTTCCATAGAGTTGCTTCTTTTATGGCCTTTGGTGGAAGGCAAGTTAAAGATGAAGATGGCTCCTATAGTTCTATTTGGGGAAAATGTGCACTTTTTTTATGGAGCTTTGTGGATCTTTAATTTTACTTGAAATTTTGTGGCAAGTTTTAAGTTACACATTACATATTAGAAAGTATTATTTTGCACTAAACTAGAACAAATATATGATGAGAGACAGCAGAGATTTCCGTTAGGCCCATGATAAAGAACCTCATGTGGAAGGAGTATCAAAGCATTCACACACAGGTTGCAAGGAGGAAGCTTTCTACTACAACCATACTTAACCTTTTGAACTGGGAATCTGACTTGTCAGAGGCTTTTTCTACTTTTTCAAATATCTCAGTAGCATTCTGGTAAAGATTCAAAGGAAATTTAAAAGCCATTGGATCTGTATTGGATCATCTGAATTGATTCACAAATAGTTTCTATGTACTTTAAAAATGACATGTACAAAAAATTTAAAAAAATAAAAATAACATGAGTGAATATACATGTAGCTCACGCTACTTACCTGGATCTGTTTTCGCCGCACTGGATTTGTTCTCCATGCATTCCCATAATCCAGAAACTAATATTAGCTTCCTTTGTTTTTGTAATGCCGCAGTGCAGACACTAACAATTTAGTAACCTGAGATCACCTGGCTGTTGACTGGTAAGCTTGGATTCAAACCCACGGTTTGCATTCTCCACTGCTGGCCCACACTCCTCGCTTAACCGCTGATATTTTAAAACTTAATTTGTACTTAACCTTTTGATTTTTGATACAACAATAATAAATGCTATTAAGTCTAGTGTGTGTTTTTCTCATGTAGATAGCACATCTTCTGACAATAAGAAACAATGCGAAAATTGTCATGGAAAATTCCAGAGCTAGCCAGCAGAATCTTTAGGTTGCAATTTAAGGAATCTGCCTGGGGTTTTGCTTGTTTTATTTCATTTAAATTTCACAACAGCCCACTAAAGAAAGTCAAATGTCACCCCCACCTATTCTGCCTTCAAGGCTGAAGCTCTTTATCATTTTTGTGGCTTCCTAGATAAAAAGAGGAATGTCTTAGGTCATTTATCCAAACATTCACTTAACAAAAGTCAGCAAATATTTAGTAAGCCACTTGTGTGTGCACTGTGTGCCACAGATCACCATGGCAAAGATGCAGGCCTCACCGAGTGAACGTTTCATTTGGGGAAAATAAAATAAGATAATTGGGAGAACTGGTTTATTCTCACTTGGATGTGCAGGGAATTATTCACAGAGGGCAAAGTCAAGAAGTTGAAACTTAGAAACGGAATAGGATTGAATGGGCAGAGAAGGGGAGAGTGCAGTCCAGTCAGAAGAAAAGAAAAAGTAAAGGAGCAAAAATAGGGGGAAAGAACATTTTACTTCTATAATAAAATGTTGAATAGAGTGGAAACACCTCACTCACTCACAATTATTTTAATTTCAGGTAGAATTTTCATCCAAGATAAAATTGATAGAAATTACAGAGAAGACCAAGGAATGAAAGGACCGTATATGGAATTGGTTGTTGCAAAGGTTAGCGCACTGGGTTAATGACTGTGCAGTGAAATTGCAACCCCCTATTATAAGGATGGAATGAAAACAGCTCCTGCTCCAAACACTCCACCCTATTGTGAAGAGTTTTGAATAAAGGCTGTTATGTGACCACCACCCTTTGCTTTAAAAATTGGTGTTTATCCACTCTGCTGCAGAGATGCCTTCACAGAATGTGTTTCTCACCAGGGTTTTTAAATATTTACATGTGTTGATTAATAATTTATCACTGGCATTCAGGACCTCAGACTCATGAATAATTGACATCTTCATTTAAGACCCGCAACTGTTCTGTGTAACGACGCAGGATGCACAGCGCTGATCTAAGATTTCCAGCTCTTTAGTGGCAAGAGTTCACTGGGAAATCAGGCTTTCTTTTGCTTTCACAGAAGTTGAAAATAAAGATTGTAAGCAAATGAAGCTGAATAACAATTTAACATGCCAGACACGTTTTCTGTTAAAAAAGGGTAGTGTAACTATCACATAAGGGAAGTCACAATCCTCATAGTAACACAAAAGAGTGAATCTGATTGAGTGTCCATTGAGGGAAGGGAGTTTAGAAAATGTAATTTAATTTCACATTGCTTCTTTATCCTATTTAATGGTTATTTAGTATAGTTTGAAATACAAAAAAATAATATGTATGTGTATATACACACACACACACACACATATATATATCCAATCATTACCAATTGAGTTATTTTGATGGTATATTCAATATAATAAATTTGATTAAATAATTAAGAAACTAGCTTAAGATTTTGAGTGACTGCCATATTAACTCTCAAATTTGTCACCCAAAATCTTCATTTCTTACCTCACTTCTTTAGAGAATTAAATGTCAATTATTGACATTTTAATGTCAAAATAATTTTTCTATTTCAGAAAGGAATGTCAAACCTGACAGTTTTAGAAGATTTATACCAAGAAGAATAGTTAATATAATTTTTCACTAAATTGCTTTTTTCCCCATAGCAATCCAGTATTGGAGTATACATAGTTGTCCCTTTATGGATCATAAACCATGCCAGCATCATGAAAAAGACAGGTTCTGAATCTATTTTTCTATCTTTACATGTAAATTCCTCTATTTCTCTTCTTGGGGCCATGCCTCTTCATATAATCTTCTCCATATGACTCGTGGCTGCTCAGTCAGAATAACCTCACCTTCAGTTTTATTCTCTTTCTTTTTACAAAATGGCTTTATAACTCTTGTCAAGGTATTAACAGAGATGACTTTATGGCACTATGATTTCTGGGATATACTGAATAGTGTTGTGATTCCAAATTGGTGATATTTCTAGCACATTGACAAGACAATGGGTAAGTTTCTTTCTAATGACCATTGTGTAACATCGTCTGAACTGACACACACTTGTCTTCTAAAGATATTTGATAGTTCTGCCCATAACACTAAAAGTGGGTGCATTGTTGCAAGATGTCTGGTTGGAATCCTCAAGGTTCTAGCAGCTGGCAAGTATCCCAGGCCCCAGAGCACAAACAAATGATTTCTTATTTACCTATTTTTATTGATGTATCTTACTCTTCTCTTCCCTGGCTATGTTTAAAACATCTCTTGGCTCCAAACTTCAGGTTGTGCTATTTATTACAAGTTTTCCTTGCTTGTGCAATCTGTTTGAGGTGTCTCTATTTTATCGACTTCAGCTCCACCACCAGAACCATAAACATCTAAGCACCTTCAATTTCATTTGTCCACGTCTGCAGATAAGATACAGGCATCAGGCAGAGGCTGACCACATAAAGAGAAACCACTCTATAGTTCTAAAGACAGGAAATTAGTCAAGGGGATTATTTACACAGCAAGACGAGCCAAAAGCTGAACGAGAGCCATGATGTAACAGAGGTGAATCAATATGTAATTTTTCAAGGCTCAGTGTTGGGAGCCAGTACTGCTACCAGGGTCAGGGGCTGAGATTATGATGCAGAAAAAAAAACATGGCAAAAATTTCTGTCTAGGGCCTGAGATAGGGAGAAGAAGATAAAATTACAGAGATGCGCGCAAGGTAGTTGAGGGGGAGATAGAAATAGTTTGTCTTCTTTTTCTCTTTTACCTTCAATCTCCCCCCAGTGCCAGCCATTGTTCAAACCAGCAGGAATCAGCTGACATGGGGCCTGAGACATGCAGCCTGTAGAGGGACTATGCCTGTGCTATAGATTTGAGCAGACAAATGTTGAGGATTGGCTCTGCTGGCTGACAGGTCCAAGACCAACCATGAGGTCCTGCCACCACCATCACCCTCTATGAAGAGGGCTGAGATTTTCAGTGCATGTCTCCAGGGCCAAGTCTGGGAGTAGATAGGGCCCCCTGGTCTTGACAAGTTAGAAAAAGGGAACAAGTCAGAATGTATAATTTCCCCTAATAAAATGTTGCATAATATGAAAGACATTTGAATGTGTTCTTAAAACCCACAGGCCTCTATTTTATATGAGGAGATGAAAAATTGTCAAACTAATTTATATTTTATAAAATAAAAAAAATTCAGAGTTAACTTTTAAAAGATAACCCCAAATTAAATGGGCAGAAACATGCTTTAGGTCTGAAAAAGATTTTAAAAGATGTGTAGAACATAAAAACTGTTACAAGTCATAAATATATTAGAAGCATGAAATAAAAATACCACACCTGTAAATGCAATCACTTCAGAGTTGCAAAATAAACTCAAGGTAAAGATTCTGCATCACCTCCACAGAAAACAGTATGGCAACAAAAACACTGAGAAAAATGAACACGAGTATCTTGTGCCTAAAAAGGTATCAGCTATTATCATGGACACTTTAGGCATATAATTTAGTCATTGCAGAGTGGAACCACTTTTCTTGGAGGTAATTCTATGGCAGACTTAGGATATGGGGCACTCATTGTTGATTGCACACCCCACAAGCACCCCCTCCCACTTTTTCTTTTTTTCCAAAAGAACATCAGCTTTTTATTTCTAGGTATTGGGTGGAAATGAACTCATGGAATATGGGCCTCCTGCTCAATCTCTGGGCATGACTAGTCATGCCAATATCAGTAACTGTGTATCACTTAATGTCTAAGGCAAGAAACAGAATTCACATGGGGCATTTCAAGGAGAATATCATTTAATGCAAGACTTAAGTGCTTTACCGTCATCAGAAACACTGGAGGGACTCAGCCTGCATGGGTCAGTTAGTTGGGTGCCCTTCTGCAAACTGAAAGGTCATAGTTCACTTCCCAGTCCAGGCACATGTCTGGTTAGCAAGCTCCGTGCTCTGAGCTCTTCCGCTTGCTGAAGGTGGAAGGCAGCAATTGATGTTTCTTTCACATTGATGTTTTTCTCCCTCTCTTTCTGCCTCCATTCTCCTCTCCCTAAAATAAAATAAAATAAAATAAAATAAAATAAAATATTGAAAAAAAAGAAGGGCTGAAGGTGCAGAAAGAAGTCAGGAGGTACCACTGTATTTCAGCAGCCCAGGATGGAGCCTTCAGGAGCATAGGGAGCTGCTGCTGAGGCTGCTGCCATTGCAGGCACCACCACAGCCACGTTGTCTCACCAAGCTGCTGTCTGGACCCTGAAACGTGGATCCCAGCCACTCAATACATGCCTATGGGTCCACCAGCAACCCCGGAATCAGGAAGACAGCTTGTATCTGAATTCTAACTTTAATATTGTGTACAAGTGTATCTCACTGACAGTTAGTTATTATCCAAGATTCTAGCTGCCAAGAAGTTCTGAAAAATGTCTCTTTTGGATGTCCAGCCCCTTCAATACATGGAAGAGAAGTATGAGGAGGGCTGAATGTTGGCTGAGTGTTGATAGAAAATTGATAGACAACAATTGATGCAAAATATGACTTTGTTTTTGAATTTTAAATTGAAGGCTGAGTTTCCTGTGGACTACTGGGAAAATCTAGTGCTGTAATGAAAGATATTCTTCAGAAGAAATTGTCCTTCCTCATTTGAAGAAGAATATGACTCTGGAATGCTGGTTCCCTTTGCAATCCCAAAGATTCAGTACTCAGGGTAAAACCCAGTGAACTGTGGATAACAGTAAAATGAGAATCAACCGATTATTGAAAGCATCAATGTGTCAGTGAACTAACCAACCCTGAAATAGGTCATCTGGTCACCTCTAAACTTTCAGCCTGATACAACCTCCAAATTGTTGGCTGGATATTCCTTAACACTCTCTTCCTTCAGTAGGAGGTATGCTTCACTGCGACAGTTTGAATGAATAATGTTATGGAAATCATCATAAATAGGCAGTAATACACTTTGAAACCACAGCTGATATCACAAAGAAATGGTTGAAGCCATTCTTCAGAAATTATTCTCTGCAGCCCAATCATCCAAAATATGCAAGAAATTCCTTGTAGAGAGCACTGACTTCTACTTTTTTGACATTTCTATATTTCACTTTACAATCTTTAAATAGTTGGAAATCTATTTTCTCGGAACCATTCTTCTGAAACTAATGTATGTATATATGAGTTCTGTCCTATTTCAAACATTTATCATCACCTGTATCTGTTACTCATGCTATTCACATTATTTACAAATTAGGGCATATGTTAATACAATTTGCATGTCAAATTTTCCAGCAGATAAATCAGTCCTGTTGAACACATCTGCACCACCAACCATCATATGGCCATTTGGCCAAATATGCAATCCAGCAAAGTTCCCCAGCATTTCTCTGTGAGGAGGTATGTTTAGAATGATGTATCTGCCTTCCTGTCTGCTCATTCAAAAATATATACACTAGTATAATCAAATATATGTATTTATCTATTTCAGTGCTTACTGCATGCTGTTTTATATTTTAAACTAGGAGAATAATATAAATTTGGAAACACTGATTAATCTCAAAGCACTTCTTTTTTTGCCTTCTAAGTGTTAGTCACTATGCTGTAAGTTGGGACAGCAGGTAAATAAAACCTGCTCTCCAGAAACCCACTCTACATGGTCGACCAGCATGTGAATGAGAGAGCTTAGGTATCAGTGTCTCTTCTCAAAGTTTTACACAGCAGTTAAGAAGTGGAATAACTTTGGACATTTTCTTACACTGGGTGATGCAGTTCTGTCCTCACTGATAGAATATTGGTTCTTAGATTAGTTAGTTCACATTCTATAAAAACAACAATCATTTTCAATGCATGAAATATCTTTGAATTGCCCATTTTAAATGAATTTTAATGGTTCTAGTTTTGGAAAAGCTCATTCTATGCAAAGTATGAAATTAAAGCTCAGAGATCAATAATCCATTCATTCACCTAATGAATAATCTGTACATGGTTTTCCTGAAAAAATCACTTAGACTTGTCCTTCATTTATGAAAAAACACATCTTATGGAAGATCCACATAAGGGTTATTAATACATATAAAAGAAACCAAAATCAATTCAGCAACTCTGCCAGTCAGTGGAGCTACATTACCCCATGAAAACAACTCAAGCCACAGATCCTTATTAATGCAAACATTGATAATTTTCTCAGAACTCATCTCTAAGGTCTGTTTCCAGGGTCTGTCTTTAACCAGCAGGCTAATGTGTCTTTTCTATGAATGATTCTACTCAACTTGTTACTTGATCAACTCTATCACCATGATTCAAAACATTTTTATTAAAAGATATTATTTGGCAAAGTGTTGCAGGGATTTAAACAACTATAACCAACAGTCAAGCCATCTAGAATATAAAATCATTTGGGCTATGTAGACTGAGCATAAGAAAAACTCACTGACAACATAAGCAGTATGTCTCCCAACTGAACTGTACAGGAAACCTGGGAACATTTTGTAACAGAGATGCTCAGAGTAGACCAGGAGAGAGAAAGGCTGTGACCAGGAGCACGTCTGGAGGTCCTTAAAGTGGCCCATGAGTAAAGCCATTGGTCCCACAGCAGGGCAGTAGCTGTGAAAATGAGGGAAAAAACCAAGGTGAGAAATTGTGAAGGAACTAAAACCAGGCACCAAGTATTCAGAATGGTGGTGTCGAGAGTGCCACATAAGTCAGTGCAATGTAAACCATGGAGAAGGGGTAAGATGTGAGTTGGAGTGGAGGAATATTAGCTGACCCCATTTTTGTTGAAGCTTGACCTCAGGTCCTGCCTCCCTCCCTGCGCTGTATGGCCTCCTTCCAAATGTGTGTCTCTCCTTGGGTCCATGGCTGAGCAGAACAATTACTTTTGGGGAAGATGGGGAAGGAGAGTGAACAGATGGGCCAAGCCTGTTTGACACAGAGCCTTCAGTTCTTTAGGGGATAGTAAAAACAAAACCAAAGACAATAAAAATATGTTTCATGGATTTTAATCTCTGCCAACCTTTTGTCACATCTGCTGTGTGCTATAAAATTACTTGTCAGTCGAGATACACACCACAAGCTATTAATAAGTATCTAATTTTGAAATTAGTTCATAGTTTGCACTATGAAAACTTCCAGAACTCTAGGGGGTGGGGGGCCATTTTCACTCCTATGCCCATGGAAGGCCTATTATCCTTTCTGCTGGGTGACATAGGCTCCCAACAGAAAGTGGGCCTGGCCTGCCCACTCCTCAGAGACTATTCTGTCAGTCAGCTCCTCTGCTTACATGGTCAGGGCTCCCCCTACTCCTGGAAATGTCCCTTAGCATTCAATGGTGCTCTGGTCTTCTGCACCCTGTGGCAACCATCGCCCTAGAACACCAGGCTTCTTTCAGACCAAGAATTTGTTCTTCTATTCATGCCAGTGCACTTGGAACTTATATTCCAAGTGCAGCCTAGGAGCCTTTTTCTTGGGTAGTCAATCACTTCTTTATGGCTAAATCTAATAACCACTATCTAGTCACTTTTCAGGAATTCACTTGGGTAACTTAAACCTCCACTTTGCCCCACCTCCTCCTATAGGCCCCCTGTATTATATTTTCTCATTTCTCAGAGCAGTCTCCTTTAGGGGCACACTTTGTAAATATTACATAACCCCAGAGCTCTGCATCATCCTTTTCTACTTCACCCATTGTGAGCAGGATGAGATCTTCCACTTCTATGACTTGGCTGCCATCTATGACTTGGCATCTTGACTTGCCATCTCTAAGCTTATGACTCCCAGAATACCCATTGCTCATATCCTTTTCCTACAAAACAGCTTGAGTTTATTCTGAGCTCCACAAACTCAATGAGCAAAATGACCCAACCTCCTGTGTCTCTGATCACTGAAAACAGGATCACTATTGATCTGGTTCCTGCAACAGAAACCTATGTCCAGGGNGCCTCCTGTATTATATTTTCTCATTTCTCAGAGCAGTCCCCTTTAGGGGCACACTTTGTAAATATTACATTACCCCAGAGCTCTGCATCATCCTTTTCTACTTCACCCATTGTGAGCAGGATGAGATCTTCCACTTCTACGACTTGGCTGCCATCTATGACTTGGCTGCCATCTATGACTTGGCTGCCATCTATGACTTGGCATCTTGACTTGCCATCTCTAAGCTTATGACTCCCAGAATACCCATTGCTCATATCCTTTTCCTACAAAACAGCTTGAGTTTATTCTGAGCTCCACAAACTCAATGAGCAAAATGACCCAACCTCCTGTGTCTCTGATCACTGAAAACAGGATCACTATTGATCTGGTTCCTACAACAGAAACCTATGTCCAGGGAGTTGTCTCCTCCCTTCCCTAATATTTCTGATATCCTGCTTTTCCCCATTTTCACTGCTATAGACCAGGCTATGTTGGACCTTGTCAGGACACTTCTCAATGAGAAGCCCTCTGCCCAGTTTTATCTGCCTCTAAACCCCTTTCGCTATTCTTGGAGAGAGCTTTCCAAAATACATGTTAGACTTTGTCACTTCTCTTTTCTTAAAATATCAATGACAACAAATCTTCAATGTGTCTTTATAGTTTAAAGAATAAAATTTGAAGAATTGTCATGCTCTGCAATCTGCCAAACACTATCCTTGCCCTGCCTCTCCATCCTCCACTTCACTCCAAACTGACTGATCCCCTTGCGTTTGCTGCATGTGTCAACAGCTTTCTACCCTTTTCACACCAGGTCACTACCCCAAACATTAGCTGCAGCCTCACCTCGGTGATTTCTACACATGCTTTACTCTTGAATTCAGGTGCTTTTGATGAAGAAGTCTTTCTATACTAGGCATTTTATCAGACCGAGGGCTGTGGACACCACAGAAAACAGTCCTCTGACTAAGCTTCACCCACCACTCTAACAGGTTTGTCAAACACTCATTTATGTAATTGTGCAGTGGACACATAATCTGATCATGAAAATGCATCAACGAGTCATCTCAGAGCATGAGAACATGAGACCATTGGGTGGAAAGGAAAGTGCGTTCTCTGAGCCAGAGGGGAGCTGGCTTACAGGGACAGCTCCATTGTTTTTTACTTCGACCTTCCTCGCGGCCCCTCCGCTGCCCTAGTGTAGGCTGAACAGGTAGCTCCTTGGGCACCTTCATAGCTTGCATCTTACCCATGCCTTTCTATGTCTCCAAAATTGAATGCCTTGTTCCTGAACCCATGGCTTCTCTCCTTCTTTTGATTTTTTTCTTTCTGTAATAGATTCTTCAAAGCTTCTAAGAAATTGAGAAAGCAAATTACTTAAGTCCCTCAATGTCTGAAACTATTTGTTTGATCATTTGCCCCTAGACTATTGAAATTTTCCTTTTTTGTCTTTTCGTTTTCACTGTTACTTTAGAAATGTCTGTCTGTCTTCAGAGCTGTTTGTCTCTGGTAAGCTTAGAATTCTCCTTTGTTCTCATGTCCTGAGACGGCTTGACGATGCATTTTAATGTACACACTTGTCTTCTTCACTATGATGAACACTTGAGTGGACTCTTTTATGATGACAATTCTTCAGTTCTGGAAATTTTTGTTTCTTTGAAAGTTGGAGTATTAATTTTTTTGTGATGATGTAACAAATTACCACCAACTTGGTGGCTTGAAACTACAGAAATTTATCCTCTTACAGTTCAGGAGCCCAGAAGTCTGATAGGAAGGCATTGGGATGACTACAATCCCTCCAGAAGCTCTGAGGATAATTCCTCTTTTGCCTCCCCCAGTTTCAGGTGGCACCTGGTGTTACTTGGACTGGGGCCACATTGTTTTAATCTTTGTCTACATCTTCACATGGCCTTCTCATTTGTGTGTTTTCAATCTTTCTCTGCCACTCTCCTTATAAGGCTCATTATGACAGCATTCAGGGCCTACTTGACCTCCGATAATCTCCTTATATTAAGATCTTTACCCACATTTGCAAAGACCCTTTATCCAAATAAGGTAACATTTATCTGTTTCAGGAATTAAGACCTGAAGACATCTTGGGGTGAGTGTATCAGTCTACCACAGTGGACTTTACTTGTATTTCATCAGCCTTGTCATCCTGGTCTTGCTTTTAAAAGCTAAGGCTCAACCAATAGTCTGACTCCTCCATTCCCCATTAGTTTTATGTTTTTTCCTCCCTATTTTTTATGTTTTTGCCTGTTCTGAGAGGTTTCTTTTTATTTTTATCATTATATTCTACTGATTTGTTTTCATATTCATCTACCCTAATTAATTCCAAGAGTATTTTTATTTTCTGACATTTTTTCTCCATAGTATTCCATTTTAGTTATATGAAAACAAGTTCCTCACTGAGTTTGTTTCTACTCCCTCCCACTTTATTTATGCTGGGTTGTATTTTTCTGTTTGCTTCAGTTTTTCTATTTCATGGTGGCTCTCTTCAAACGTCTGCTGTCAACCACTGGTGGTTGGCACACATTCAATGCCAACAGAAGTCCCCGATTTGGGGTGGGGTGAAGAAGGAAACTGTATTCAGTGCACAACAGCTTAATTGTGATACCACAAGCCTGTGAAAACAATATGGCTGTGAGGCAGGCCTATACAACCCTGGAGTCAGACCATCTCCAGCTAGAGAGGTCTGCACAACTCTGCTTTGCTCCTCATGGTCATTTTGTACTGTGATGGTCTGTTCTGCTCTAGCAAGTCTTAGGTATTTCGGCTGAGCCAGGAAGACAATTCTGTGGAAAGAAAATGAGTGCACTTGGAGCCAGAGGGGAGTTAGCTTATATGGAGGTAAGTCCCTGCCACTGGTCTCTGATCGGTTCATCCTTATGTAAATGAGGACTCCAGATCCTTGCAGTTTGATTCGTCCAAATAAGACTATTCTGATTGGACAGAATAGAGAAGCTCTAATTTGTCAAAGATTCACTGCTCCAATTGGATGAGCAAGGCCTTAGGCCTGTTGAAATAGGATTCCAGGAGCTCCTTTATAAAAGCTGGCTCATGTGGCAGAAACGCAGGGCAGGCAGGCAGTTTATTACAAAAGCAGTCAATTCAGCGCAGGTTTCTACGTGAAATGCAGCTGGCATGAGAGGCCCATGTGCAGAATGGGGGCTAGGCTCTGTTTTTTGTTTGTTTTGCTTTGTTTTCTTTTAATTTAACCCAGTTAGCCATCAGGAGCCCTTCTTACTAGGAATATTTCTCAGCATTCACTGTGTATCCTTGGTCAAAATTTTATATTTAAAAATAAGGTTTTAAAAAATAATCCAGCAACTGCTCTGCGTGTGTGTGTGTGTGTGTGTGTGTGTGTGTGTGTGCAGGATGGAGCAGGGGGAGGAACAGCTTGTAAAACAGTGAATGTCACTCTTCACTGATTTTATAGGAAGCAAGATCTTTCACAGGGACCCAACGACATCAGTATTGTTTTTTTGCATCCTCTGAGTTTTAGAAAGATGAGAAAACACCTGCTCATTATACTGTCCTGTTCTCTAAATAATTGGTACCACTGAATTCTTGTGTGTTTTTAACCTTTCCAGAGATAAGAATATTAAGCTTCTATTCCCTACCACATCGAGCTGATAAGATGAGAAACATAGTATTTACTTGGGATAAAAAAGATAAAATTTCCTCACATACTTAACTGAGTTGTCATTCAATCTTTCATTTTTAAAGGTTTTTTTTTTCAAAATGCATGGTTTGAATTAATTTGGGGGAGTCCTCTAATTTGAACAAAACAGTTATATTTGGTGAGTATCTGATGTTTTTAGTGTACCTTTTCTAACTGCTAGGCCAAAAGTCCTAGAGTAGAAAAATTCACAATTAAAGGATTCATGACTGTGTAGAAAAAATCAGGGTGGCAGTGGGTTGCTGAGTAGATAAATTTTTGAGAGCCTTTCTAAATATATTTATTTTTATTCAAATAAAACTATACATAGCAGACACCAAATAAAGTTATTATTCATGATATTGTATGTAGCCTAATTTATATTAATGACTATTGTGTATTTATTATCTCTCTCTTCACAGAAAATTTTCACAACACTTGTTCTTTCTGGTATGAACAAATACTTAGTTCGGTATTTTGCCAAGAATATAATTTATTAATAATATACTTTATTTTATGTTTCTTTCCTTCATCCTACTGTTTAGTGCCTCTTGGAATTTATCTTGCCAAGTTGAATACTCTCACTCTTGCTCCGGGGCAAGCCACTGTTGAATGTTGAAATTTGAGAAGTTAGAACATGGCCAAAGGCAGAGAAATGGGCAGAGGTGTATCCCAAATTCCAGTGTGGAAGCCTTGGTGATGATATACCTCACATGAGGTCTGACCTCAGCACTGCAGGCTCAGTAACATGAGTTAGTTCCACACTGAGAAGATTCAGACAAGGCAAGCAAACAGAAGGTGATTTTACTCCAATACTATCACCAGCAATCAGAAGGGAGCACAGATCGAGTTTGGAAACTCAACTTTGCTGAAACAGAGGGCAGGAGAGTCTATGAAAGCTAGGTTGGGGGATTAGTGAATCTGATTCCATAAAGGAGGACTTCGCAGTGTTTCCACTTTCCACCCCATAGCAAACCCTGGATTCCAATTTTTGCTCCCCTGGACCCTCAAGAATGAGGTCAAAGCTCAATTTACTTTCATAGTCTGTCGGCTGTGCACAGGCAGCAGATGCTCCTAGATGAAGAAGAAGTCCCCAATACTGGGCTTATTTGTTTAGTTCTCTCTCATCTTGTTCCTTAACACTTTCATAATCTTTTCCCCATGCCCATATTTTAGAGCTCCAGTGTCTTACAGCAAAATATATTTTCCAGCTTTTCTAATTATTCTCAGTGAGAGCATCCAGTCTGTTATCATTAAAACAAAGTTTTTTCCTGGCATATTTAACTAGAAATTGATCTCAGTGATTTGGTTATTAATGGAATAAGTGTCTAAGATAAGTTTTTGCTTTCACAGGGGATCATTACTATATTTGTAATCTTTTCTTTTCCAAATCCTTCTCCACATTTTTCTTTCTAATGCAATGCTAACATCTAAATATTGATGTTAGGTGTTTTTTTATAACTATTCATCTATTGTACTCTGATTGCTTACATGCTATCCTATATTTTTGCTCTGACTTCAGTGTGACAAGTCAGCACTGATATACATGGGTATTATATTACAAACCCACACCACTGCTCATATTATATGGATTTTGAAAATTAAAATTCCAAACTAATTATGCAGCTCTCTGTATAAGGCATATTATCATTTATTTTACCACTGGATTTTCATTATATCTCAAAGAAAAACGTATAGATGACACAGGAGGCTGGTTTGGGTGGCTCTAATTTAGTTGCTGACAGATGTTTAATTCAACATGTCTTTCCGTGAATTCAGAATGAGTACTAGGGATAATTCCCAAAGCACTTCTTTGCTAATCATCTGTCAACAACATGGAAGGTTGGAGACAGCACACTAATGTAGGCAGCCTGCTGCTAACTTTTCAAACTGATGTAGATGGTGTGCCATTAATCACGAGTTCCCTGGAGGTATCCCATCTTCCAAGAAGTAGCCTGTAGACATATGCCTGAGCTCAAGACAGGTGGGTGCCCTGAGTTCATTCTCCCAGGCAGACCGGGGCCAGCCCCGCCCTGCTGCAAACCTGCTACCTCTGGTTCCTGTCCCTTTCTCCTCCCCTGCTGCCCCTCTTACCCACATCATCTCTCACAACTTGACAGATGTTTCTGTTCTTGCCTTGTCATGGCCATGTTTTTTCCCAATGTGGTTATTGACATATTCTTTTAAAACACAGAATGGTGTTCACCTCAGCACACATGGAGTTTAATTCGGACTCTGCCACTTTGGGCAAGGTTCTTTACTCATCTGCAGTTTACATGTCTATAAATTGTGTGGGTTTGAACAGAGGACATCTAGAATCTTTTCCACATCTCAGATCCCTGTGTCTCTGTTGGGAGTGCTGGGAGACACGCAGCCATGGGTGGACAATGTCCCCCCAGCCCTACACAATCCCTCTCAGCCAGCCCCTGAATGTGGTGCTGGAATGTGTTTTTCTCATGGGCAACATTGGGAGATAGAGAGAAGAATTAACGTGGGGCATAAGTAATACATGACTCACTTATTTGGGGAGCTGGTATCTTTGTACTCAAATAAACCCCATTGCTCAGGTAACCCTTTGCATTTTGTAAGGAACAATGAATATGTATCAATCCCACCCCTACTGGAAACTTGAAGTTTTAGGGCAGCAAAAGGACCCTAGTCATGTCATCAAACTTCTGTGAGCCCACATTCTTGGAACCTCAGAAAGACCTGAGGAAGTGATGAGAAGAAAAACAGGATTTTCAGCTCGCTTGAGAAAAATATCCACTCTATGGAGGATACCAGCCAGATCAGCTCTGTGGCCTCCTGTATGGCAGATGAGAGTCTCAACCAGGAGTGTCCTAAAGACCGCAAGGGAGCAAGGCGGTCACCTCTAGGATGCGTGCTCAGAGGGCTGCCACTGGTTTCTGACACTGTAGTATTAACAACTAAGCAGACTGCATCAAATACTCAAGTAGCAGCCCTTCTTTAACTGAAATATTCTATACATTCTCACATCTTTTGAAAAGCTTTTTTCCCCCTACCAGTGCCTTCTCTGTGTCAGAAAATTCTGGTGTACAAAAACAGAATAAAGAGATTCAGAAATGGACAAAGATCTATTTGATAACTTTGGATGAAGATGACCATTGTTACACGAGTTAGGTTTGCATAAATAAGAGATGACAATATGGAAGGTTATTTCATACAGAAGATACATTCAGAAAAGAACATAAGGAAATTGCCTTAGATTCGAGGAGGAAAAGGTCCAATAACCACTTAAAGCCTTTAGCAATGCTGGTGATTATAAAGGTGATGGCCAGAGGCCAGTGTATGTGATGGCGTCCTCAGATTCTCTCATTGGAGACCTTTTTATTGTTTGAAGAAGATACCAGAATGGAATCAGGGGTGAAAGTTATTTTTCACTAAGTGGAAATAAACTCCAAGGCATAAACCTGGCAATTGCAGCTGTGTTCAACATTCTGCCCACTCACATCTCTGAGTAAACATAACTGGATAATTCTGAACATCTACACTAATTTGACTATTGAATTACAGAGAAGAAAAGTAAAGCTGTATCATTGAAGAGATTAAGTAAAATCTACAGTCTGGCCACCACCAAAGGGAAAAGCCCTCTTCCAGGGAGGACCTCTGTTCTCCCAACCCACTTCTAATGAAGCCACCCCCATATGCTCTCAGAATGAACAACCTTGACCCTGGATCTGATCCAAGGGGCCACAAGCAAGTCTCTGTGGACAGTTATGGTCCTGGGGCTCCAGGTTTTAAGGTCCTGCGTAAGTAATAGGGCCAGTCCAGGGCAAGTAACATGACACCTGTGGGTGACAGCTTTGATTGGTGGTGGCTATGTGGGAAAAGGTAATGAGATGTCTGCCAGAAAAGGCTGTGTGTCTTGTCAAGTTTACCTGGTTCATTCATTGTTTCCTCGTCCTGGCTGTTACTCCCAACACCCACGTGCCCCTCTGGCTCACCTCCTTCACGTCTTCACCCAAATGTCTCCTGTCAGAGACACCCCCATGACCACCTGGTTTAAGTTTCCAACCACTCTCCCTACCCCCGCCTTTCCTTCCTCCAAGGTCATTCATCCCCAAATACTTATCCTCCCAACTACTATATGTTTTACGTGTTCACTTTATTTGTCCTCTGTTTCTTGAACACTGAGTGCCTTGTCTATTTAATTTGCAGATGTTGCCAGTGCCTAGAATGCTACCTGGTGCACCACAGTTGGTATTTATTGACTGAATATGCGAAAGGACAGCAATGAAGATATCTTACATATCCAAACTGAGCCAGGAGGAGACTCCCTCACTAAAGAGGAGCAAAATTCAGGCTAAACACAGAAATACTAGATGAATAATAAAACTAAAAGCATTATAATTGTTCACAAATAAGGCACTGGATTGACTAAAGGGTGTAAATGTGTATTTCACTTAGAAAGTGTAGATGTTTGTTTTTATTTATTGTTTTCAATTCTAAATTTTATAATTCAAATATAGTTGGTATACAATCTTATGTTGTTTATATTATTTTTAGGTGTGCAACACAGTAATCTGATACCTCCATACCCTACAATGTGATCACCCCATGAACTCCAGAAATCACTCGTCACCATGTAAACTTATCACCAAGTTACTGACTGTATTCCCCTGCCTATTTTCACCATTCCCCAACACACTCCCTTTGGTAGCCATTCCTTTGGTCTCTGTTTTTTTGAGTCTGTTTTTGTTTTGTTTTGTTTGTTCATTTTGGTTTTTTATTCCAAATATAAGAGAAAGTATATGGTATTTCTTTTCTGTGCCTGACCTATTTCATTTAGCACAATAGGTAATGTTTAAAAAGTTAGAAACTAAAAGATAAAACTCAATTTTTACAATTAGAGTTGGCTTGATTGAAAATGTACAAATTATCTTAAGTATCAATCATATTTCCAGTATATAAAATAACTGTTAATTAAAGAGTTAGGATAAATTCTTTTACAAAATAAGGGTGTATCTAGTAATTTTTCTCTTAAGGAAAATACTCTATATATTCCATATGTCATGGGATTTGCCTTTAAAGAAATCGTGGTTGTAAAGGTCATGCAGTGTAAATTCCCTTAGAAATAAATAATAGTTTATAAAAACATGGAGCTTTATACCTTTCCCCAAATGGGACTAAGCACAATATCCGTTGAAATGGTTATCATTGTAAACCCAACATGTCATTTATCCACTTGGCCTACTGTCCTCAAGATAGTCAGTCATCCATTTATCTAGTCAGACGACTGCTAATTAATCCATTAGCAGATATTTAATGAGCACCTATTACCTACAGGGCCTGTGCTACACATTTTAGAGGATGAATGCATGCCCTTTGTCCTTCAGAAGTGTTTTTTCCAGAAGGGGAGAAAAAGTACAGTAACATCCTCCCCAACATCTCTCATGCCCCCGGCTCTAAACATACTCTACAATGCGGCAGAATGGGAAGAGCTAGGCCCCCAAGGAGTGAGGAGTGTGCACATAGGAAAGGCAGCCTGGTGAGGTTGGCACCAGGGCATCATGTGAAGTGATGAAGGCAGGTTTGGCCACCCTGCAGTAGGTACTGAGTGCCAGTTGGGCGTTCAGACTTGATTCACTGGACCAACCAGCGCAGTGATTTCAATCATCAAAAGAATAATGGGGATATCTAGCCTAGATGAATCTTATCATTTTGGTTGCCTAAGTATTAAGAAGCAATACTTAATTTTATAGTTCTTACCCCAAATGATGGAATAGAGCCTGAATGTTGAATTTTTGAGGCAATAATTGGATTGACTGTATGAATCCATTGTGTTTAATTTATAAAGACAAGGAGTTACCACAATAGTATGAAAAATAGAAAATGATTTTTAGAAGACATAGGCTATAGGCCTGAACCTATGCATGAAATTGTTCAGGGTGCCAGGGTTCCATTTGGAAAGTAATCTTTCCCAGCCAATGTGTGACACTCATCTGGTTTGCAAGTGTTCTGGGCAGCCAAATGGCCTGGGCATTTGACAAAATCCAGAGCATACACCCAGTGGACACCCAACAAATGCTATGATGTTGGCACTGCGCTCCAACCATGGTTCACATGGAAAGGAAATTTCTGGCACATATTGGAGGCTGAACATCACCATGCACCCTTTTCAAATCAAGTTTTTCATTATTTGTTAACGCTATAGTAAATCCCCACTCGCTCTTTGGTAAAAAACGTATAAATGGATTTTTTAGCACCAGATTAGGAAGCACAGGACCTGTGGCTTAAACCTCTCCTACTCCTACATACATTGACACTAATCTCAGCCTAGAAGATGGGTAATGACAGGGGAGCTCCCACACAAGTTTTTAATCACTCAAGTAAGTGCTGAACAAAAAGGCCCCAATTGCTCCTGGCCAGTGTGGCTTAGTTGGTTGGAGTGTTGGCCCAATGTGGACCAAAAATTCACAGGTTCGATCCCCAGTCAGAGTACATACCCAAGTTGTGGGGTCAGTCCCTGGTCAGGGTGTGTACAAGAAGGCGACCAATTTCCAACTGATATTTCTCCCTGATGCCGATATTTGCCTCTCTCTTTTTCTCTTTCCCTCCCTCCATCTTTAAATGCAGTGAAAAATATCCTCCAATGAAGATAAAAATAAGTAAAATTTTAAAAAGAGATGGGGCAGCTAAGGTGGTAGGAATGTGGAGTTCTCCTTGCTTTCGCTGTAGAAGTGATAGCTGGGAGGCACATCTCAACTTGAGACTTCCCTTCTAGTGAACTGCTCACTTATGCTAGTCTACCCCACATGCCAACCACCTCCAACTAACGTGCTGGGACGTTTGTGTGAAGAAAGCTGCCCCCTAGTTGTCTGTGAGGGTAATTGAATGTCTAAAGGCATTAAGTCAGGATGGGGGCACTGTCGGCTCCACATCCTGCCTTCATTGTCATATCATATAGATTCTACTCTTCTACCTTAAACATAATACAGTGACTTTTCTGGATGTATACTAAAAATTTAATTTGAGTTAAGTAGTATATTCTCAGTCTCTCCAACATAGAATCTCGATTGCCTTCTTCTGTCCCAGAAAAGGCTGTAGAGACATCATTTTTAAGAGCTTGACGCAGACAACAGTGTCCTTCCGATCCACCTGCAATTTCAGAGATGGGGGATAGGCACCCCCCCATAGATTCACGCACTTGGCCAAGGGCAGGGCTCCTGATGTCTCCTACAGCTCCGTGTCCCCAAGCTAATGAGGAGGGGACCAGCAGTCACGTGGATTTTCCAGGTGCTTTTACAAATGCCAGGGTCACAAGTTGTGCGGCACCTGTTCACTTCTCTGGGGCTCTGACAATGCTCTGGCACCCAGCTGCCCAGGAAGCAGGAATGATGAGGACGCTGAGGCTGTTGCATCACTGGCAGGCTGAAGGGCCACGTGAAAGTTTGGCAGGGAAAACAAAGCGTCATTTGCTGAGTTCTTTTCAGGCATCCGCTGGGACATTTGTCTTTGTCCAGGCCTCAGGAAGCATTTTGTAGACACAGTGAGTATCCAGTGGGCAATGGTATTCTCATTCTCCTCACAGAGCATTGGGCATGCTTTCCTAAATTTCACAAATTCAGAGGCATCTGTTAATCAGTCTCCCCTTTGTCTCTCTCTCTCCCCCTTTCTCCCCCCACCTCACTCCCTCCAACCCCTAATCACTCAAATCCAGACTCTTACTCCACAAATAAGGTTTTGATTTTAATATCCTGTGGGCAGAAAAGTAAATCCCATTTTCCTCAAATAGAGTTGTCTGAACTGACTTACTTTCTAATTATTTATTCATTTAAAAAAATCATTGCATTCTATTAATTTTAAGTACCAGGCTGCATGCGAAGGAGAAATAATTAGGTATTGATCCTATTTTCAAGGCTCCTACCATCTGTGAGAAAGACATGATATCTGGGCAGCAGCCAGGTCATGGAGGAGATGCTGGGGTACTGGGATCATTTAGAGAAGAGTGAGCTGGCTTCAGGTAAGTAGTAAGATGGGACTTTGCATCACAAGACTAGTAACATGTGCTCTGTGTCCCGAGAGCTAGGGAGGGGGTTTGCTGTCCAAGGAGGGGTGACTGGAATGAGGAGTGCCATGGTTTTGAGACCTTAGCCAGGGTGCAGAAGAAGCAGGGTTGTGTATGGGCTTTCCCTCCCATGGAGTGGTAGTAAGGGCACCAGAGAAAGAGAGACCATAGCTTAGGTATCCGGGACTGCCAGGACTTGGGAGCCATTGCAGGGGCTTCTGAAGACATCGCACAGATCCCTCAGTTATGTGTGTAACTGTCCTCTTAACTTCGTCCCTGTCAGCCTCCCACCCAAGCTCAGATGCAAACAGCAGCTGCAGCCACCCGGATGTTTCGTGAGGGAGACACATTAAAAGGCAGGATATCAGCATAGCAACCCTCAGCAGATGGGGTGTCTTGGTGCTCCTGGCCCCAGGGTGATGGTTGAGGCTGTAACAAGACACAGGGGGGTGAGAATTGAACAGGGACCACCACACATCTGGTCTGTGCCTCTATGTTCTAAGTGGTTGCTGATCTCAGTTTTTGTCCCTACTCACTAATGTTGGAGCAGGCTAAGGAGGAGGGGAATTCTGAAGTCTTGAAAAGAAGGTCTTAAAAAAAGAGTACAGATCTCTGAATATATTTCAGTAAAGAAAGCATAGAATGTTAAGAAAACAGAGTTGAAGGGTGAAGACTGAAGGTTGCTCTCTGAGCAAAGCAACCTTCCTTATTTGCTCCTTCCCTCCCTCCTTTACTCCCTCCCTCTCTCCTTTCCTCTCTTCCTTCTTTCCTTCCTTTCTTCCTTCCTTTTTGCAAAGCATCCTATCCTTGATGTGGGGCTGCCTCTCAAGACTTGCCTACCCTGGGAGAATTTCCAGCAGGACTTGTGTGAGAGAAATACCCTATTCTCTCACATGCCCTCTCATTCCTTTGTTCTTTTATTTATTTACTCCCCAAACGCTGGGCGAGTACCCAAGACAGCTAGCAGCTGTGCTGGGTGCATGGGTTCCAAGAGTGAAAAGCCAAGTCCTGTGCTCAAGGGTCATCAGTCCAGGAGGAGAAAGCAGGGGCCACCTCCTGGAGTGGACACATTGGGTGGCAAAGGCAGGGAGGCCAAGGTGTGTTAGAGGCATTTATCCTGAAAAGACACTGCTTGGGAGCCTTTTCTCTTCTTTGCCCAGGAGTGTGTTCCAAAGACAGATGTACATCACTGTATTTAAAGGGGTCCCAGATAGCATGGTAGCATTGGTTTTAAGAGTAGTTGAGGGCCTTGTATTTCCTACTGCTGACACTCTCCTGGAGGAGACAAGACTCTCATTCACACAAAATATTGGGGACTGTGGAGGGTTCTAGGGTTCTTCCCTCCCATCTTACCAGTCTCCACTGCCCCATTGATGTTGTCAATGTTAACAGTATTTGCAGTGGCCCCTCTAAGGCTGCTCTCTGATGAAACACAAACCAGTCAGAAAGTATACACACAGCTGCACTGACTGCATAGGCGCATGCCGTTCTCACAGACAACCTGTCTGTGTTCTGCTCTCTTGCGCAGACCCAGCAGTCCTGTCTGCTATGCCCCTTGGAAGCCAAGGAAGTGGCCTTGTTTCTGCCAGCAGAGTGTGCATGCAGCACTTTGGCTGAGACTCCTGGTGGTGCACATCCTGGCCCGGGGTGGTGGCATGTGCCAGCAGTTAGCATCACAACTGCCCTTGCTCCTTCCAATTAGTCAGGTGCCCAGGGTGTGCTCCATCAACCACAGTCAGGCCATGCACCTCTTCTCTGGAGAACCACTAATGACTGTGATTAGTGACAAAACTGGCTCCCGTTGACCACTCCATAGTTCTTGAGCTCCCAAGTGGTGCCATGGTTACTTGCTGCAGCCCTTAGCTCTCTACCTGCCTCCAATATTGAGTCTGGCTGGCATTTTTGTGCATCTGGCTTCTCAAAGAATGTGCAATATATTCCTGCTGGTGACTCATGCTGGGCTTTGGAAACTCCAGGAAGCCAAGCGTCCAAATGGAAGCCTTGGTTGGGCCATGACCTTCACTTACTGCTGCCCCAGCTTACACATCCTCCTTCTTACCCAAGTCCCTGTACTGCTTGCTTGTGTGTGTTATGTCCCTATAATTGGATCACAATGATGAATTGTGAATAATAACCCAAGCATTACTTAGTCTCTATACTTAGCAATAGCTATACTATAAACACTAACCTTGTGACATTAGAAAATTGCCACAGTGTCAATGTCAGTAACACCTAGGGGCATTTGGGTTTCCTATTCCCTTGTAATAATGTGACAATAATATTGGTACAGTTCTGACAAACTACACCAACAAGCCAGCATTCTGAGAAGTGTCTGGTTTTTCTCTCTTTTCTTTTTTCTTTTATCTCCTTTCCCCCCTTTTTTTCTTGTAATGCAGACAATTCCTCAGCCTCATGATATTAGCTTTTAAGTGTGATTCATGAAGTAATAAATGAATCCTTTATTCAAAAAGCCACTTATCCTGCTAAAAATTCCATCTTTATTAGCTTTCTCATTATGAGTCTGTAGCCATCATCCATTTGTTAAGAAGAGCCAGATTCCTTATCTCTCCAGAGAGGGATATGAGAGACATATAAATAGTATGGTAGCCATATGGGTAATTTGTCAGAAATTCATGAGAGAATAAATCCAACTTCTCGATTATCCTGGGGAGTATTCCAAAGCCTGAATTCTCAGAATATGCGGGTGACTACATGTGGAGTCTCCTATGGAATGCTAGTTAGAGTGATTCCCTGGGTAGGATTTTGTATAAATTATTTGAGTTGGCAACATCTTTAAATAAATCATGATGGGCAAATTCCCCCAAATGGAATTCATCCAAGACCACCCTTGTAAGCAGACTATCATCCATGCCCACCTTACCAGGGAGATTGCCATAGTGCATTTTTCTCTAGACACTTAACAAAGGATGTGTGGCCTCCTGAGAGGACAAAACAGGAACTATGATGAGTTACCACTCAACAACGACCACACCTGCGCTCGGCCTGGTCCAGCTCGTGCTCTTTGTGTATTTGCAGGATTTACTTTCTTTCTCCTGCAATCTGCTTCCAGATGCTCCTCAGTTGGTACATATTATAAACTCTGGATTAAATAGAAAGGTGGTTGGAGCTTAACATAACATCAGAAGTGTATGGGTAGAATGTAGCTGTTTTGCCGTGAGAGCAAAAGTGTCTAACAGTTAATTATCTTTATCACCACACACATCGAAATGATGCGTACTTGTTAGCCATTTTAAGTGACTCAGAGAGTCAGTATCTTTCTCTCTCTCTTGAAGTTTCGGGTATATTATATTTTATTCTTTTCATTTCCAACTGAGCATAGAAATGGAAATGAAACCTTTATCTAATTTTCCTCTCTTACCACTATTCTTTCTCATGACAGATCCTGGGCATTTTCACAAGGCTAATGGATCCTGTAAAGTTTATTTTGGTCCTCCAATATCAAAAGCTGTGTGTTTCACAGGAAGCCAACCAGGAGTCAGCAGTACGATGCAGGCAGGCACCTTCTACAGCAAGTGATAACTATATGTTTTTTCCTCCATCTGGAGACACTAGACCCAATGTCTCTAGGGAGCTTAGCGGCCGGCCCTCCTGTCTAAAGATCTGTTTATTTGTTTAACAAATAAATTGTGAGGAGGATCCCCTGTACCATTGATGTGTGCACCCCTCTGACTTCACAAATGTGGCGAAAGAGGTAACTTCCTCATGGCTGCTAATGTAGGAATAAAGGCCTCAGGTATAAATTTTCAAATAAAACTACAACAGTTCATTCCTTCGTGCTGTACTGGCCCCCGAGTGAATGAACAGGAGCAGGACGACCGAGCAGACAGGCCTCTGCAGCACACCCAGGTCCATTTAGCCAGAGCACAGAAAAAGTCAGGAAAGGGTGAGTCTACCTTTTTTAAATTTTACTTTTTTTAACTCAAGAATAATTATATGTCAAAAAAATTACCAATGCAAAATGAATACAAAATAAAGTGTGAATGAATGCATAAATCAACATGAGAATTAAACTGAGTATAATTAAGCTGAAGTGCAAGATATTTGAAGGGACGTCAGATAATTCATTTTTATTTTTTTATCATTCAATTACTGTTGTTCCACTTTTCCCCCCCATTACTCTTCCCTTTCCTGCCCACCCGTCACCCCATTCAACCCTCCTCGACATCGGGGAATTCTAAGATGGAAAAGTTCATGTGGAGAAACCTGAGTGCTTATTACGGTGATAACAGACACGCAGAGTAAGTAGTAATCTGACACTTCCTCAGTTGAGAGCTATGGTTATTGGTAGTATATTGTTCTCTCACTTATAACAACAACATCACAAATAATAGGAATAGACAAAATAAACATTTTTAAAACTAAGGCTATGAATTTCTAAAAAGGAAAAACATAAAACAGAATTTAGGAATGTTATTTGATTCCCAGACTTCTTTTTTGCAAAGAATTTTGTAGGACTATTGTTTTGTGGACAGCACTTTAAGAATGCTGCAAAAAAGCCTTGTAAAGGTCTAATCTGGACTCGGGATTAGCAGGGAGAGACAGGAGGGAGAGGCTCTGAGACCTGCTGCAGGGGTGGAACCTGCTGCAGGACAATGGGTTGTCTCATGAGACCACGGAGGGAGAGAATTCAGATGTGGGGACCTGGTCCGAGCAAAGCAGGGTCCTGCCCTGAATCTGATAGAGTCCTTCTGGGATCCCTCAGCTCTTCCCCCTTCTGATTAACACCACTGCCTTCCTCTCAATGCTCCTGTGACTCGCCCCCTGGCAGTTTTCTGAGGTCACAGGTGTGGATATGAGCCTGACTGAAAATGCCAACGCGTCAGCTTGCCTGGGAATAGCCTCCACAGGATGTCTTTCATCCCACAGACCCCTAGCCCCAGGGGGTTGGAGTCTCGGATTCCGTATCAGTGACCTGCTCAGGAAGACACTGCACTGACTCTCCCTTCCTTCTCTCACTTCCCAGCTCTTACTGCTGGCTTCCTGGGGTCAGCTCCCAAATCAGTCTCTTTCATGCCTACATTGGTCTCAAGGTTTGCTCCTAGAGCAAACTAACAGAGGACCTTAACTAAAAAAGAGAGGAACTCATCATTTTCATCATGATTTCTGTGTACAACTTTATTCTTTTTCTTACAAGTGTTCCAGTTTGCCTCTGTATTTTTCCACTTACATATTTATCCATCATCTATCTACCTATCTATGAGTCTACCTATCAAGATAAAGAAAAAAGTAAATGTAGAATATATAAACCATGGTGATCACTGGGTAATGTGGGTTAAGAGTGAATTGATGGAGTATGTGTGCGTGTGTGGGTGTGTGTCTTTGTGTAGTGATCAAGTACTCCAACACAAATACAAACTTACTTTTCTATTTAAGAGGAAACCATGTTTTACTTTAACGTTTACCTAAAAATACTAAGATTTCATGTTCGGCTGCCACGCTCTGCTGGCACACTCTAGCCAGGAAGGAATGACAACTTAAATATATGTATTCAGCACCTCTCAAGTGATTTTCCTTAAAAGGAAAAGAAAGAGGACAGAGAAGGAATCATATAGCATTCCTCTGATAAGCTCATGCATGTCATTACTAAGAAAGTGGTGAGGCCTCTTTCACAGCTCTGTGTGGGTTAGCTTCTCTTTTCTGCTATTTGAAGGTGTTTACTACAGAAACCAATGCCATCATCATTCTGCCCTCACTGTGAATTATGACTCAGACCCGCCTACACAAATCCACCAAACGGCTTCCGTTTGCTTCTGAATGAGCGACATTTTAGTGCTCAGTACCATAGACCATTTCCGTAAAAGATTCACAGTCACCAGGATGTTTTTAAATTTAACCCAAAGACTGAGTTTGAGATATCTTTGTCACAACGATCAGACTGGTTAATAGGGAATAAGAAATTACACGTATGTGACAAATAGTGTCAGCATCCTGCCCAGTTGGGTCTGTGAATGAGATAGAAAATTTTATTAGTTCTCCAGTTTGCAATCTACAATAACACAGTAGATAGCTCCTGAAAGGACTATAATCAAGTAAGTAATCTCTAGATATTTTCTAGTGTGTGAGGAGGTGTGTATGGTTGCATATGCTTCATGGTGTGTTTAAAATCTCAGATCAGACTGGGGCCAGGCAAGCTGGTATTCAGCTAACATAAGACCTGACATATACTTAGTATTAAGAGAAGGAAAATGGCAATAAAAGGCCTGGAACAGGAAAGGTGGTCTATCTGCTGTCATCTCCCCAGTGGTGGCCATATGGAGACATTGGTGGAGAGCTAAGTGGAGTATATAGCCAGATGAGGGTTGGAAATGACTTTGAACTCATTTCCAGCCATCTTGCTAGAATGTTGAACTACAAATGTAGCTTCACTCTCTTTAAAGAGAATTCAGCTATCTTGTCTATGACAATGGTTTGATGTGACAGCCAGTTTTTTAAATTTTTTAAAATTATTTTATCGTTGTTCAATTGCAGTTGTCCATATTTTCTCCCCACCCCTCCCCCGCACCTCATCCAAACCCACCTCCCTCCCTTGCTTCCACCTGCCCCCTCGGTTTTGTCCATGTGTCCTTTATAGTAGCTTCTGAAAACTCTTCTCCCTGCTGTCCCCTCCCCCCTCTCTTCTGGCTATTGTTAGATTGTTCTTAATTTCAATGACTCTGGTTATATTTTGTTTGCTTTTTTCTTTTGTTGATTATGTTCCAGTTAAAGGTGAGATCATATGGTATTTGTCCCTCACCACCTGACTTATTTCACTTAGCATAATACTCTCCAGTTCCATCCATGCTGACAGCCAGTTTTGATATAGACATCTGGCTGATAATCCTTTGGAAGTGTCAACTAAATACTTAAAGTCAGGCTTCTTCTCTGGCACTACAGAAGCTTAGGGTGGTTTTAGCACAAACAAGCCTGTGCTTCTCGTGCCAACCACACAGCATTAGGAGAATTCCATGGTCAGAGAAATAAAACTGGTTGTTCAGTACAAAGAGCATTGAGTGCCTAGGTTCACACTGTCTTTCCATGTCACTTTTATCTTTACCAATTCCATCCACGGCCTCTGTCCTCTCCTCATGCTTTGTCTTTGTCTTCTTTCTACTTGCCCCCTCTCCTTTGGAGAGAAGGGCTAGTGGACAGCCCTGAATCCAGAAGAGGGCAGAAGGATGAATACAGCAATATTCTTCAACCTACACACTTCTGAGTCAGCACATTTGGTCTGACCAGTGACACTTTATGCAGGGTGGCCCTGTGCGGGTCATTCTCCACCTGCCCTCTCAGTTTAGTTTCTTCCTGCCTCCATCCTGCCTAGGCTGCAAGAGGCTTAGTCTTTCAGTCATCAGCCTTCTCACCCTCTGGCTTCCTGTCTAGTACTGGCAATGGGGATATTGACAGAGAATTGCTCTCTAAGAGAGATAGGTGGAGTGTTTTCTCCCTGACCTTCTGTGCTGCAGACCCAGTGTCTGTGGCTTCTCTACATTCCTTAAGTTTGAATACCTACTGGGTAACCCCTCTCCCTTGGTTCCAGCTCTTTCACCTGTCACATCTTCTGGGCTGTGGCAGGTAGTAGCCTCCTGTAGTTGCTATTACCAGGAGCCTTGAAAACCAAAGAGCTGGACCTGTAAATTGGTTAACCAACTTCAGGTCCATAAGTAGTGTCTTCATTACATTTGTTGGCCCAGCCCTTTAACTGAAGCTCTCTTGCTTGCTGAGAATGACTGACAGAATTATCACTAGGTTTTATGGAAGAAAGGGCCAACTCTCCCCTAGAGACCGGCAGGAAGGATAAGGGTCCTTTAATTCAGTCCCTGTCCTGGGGCTCTTATGTTTTGGCATGAGAATTTGTCACTTTCTTTGGGCTGTCAACATCATCAGACATAGATTTCTCAACTTATTCTTTCTCTTTCAGACACATCCTAGAAGAATCCGCAGCAGAGGTAGCATTTGTCAGTGGTTGGGTTTTCTCCAGATCACAGCTTGTGGCTGTCCAGTGTTTCTGCAAACTCAGCCTGTTGAAACACACCTCATGGTGGCCAGAAACCCTCCCTCCCCTTCAATAACAAGACTTCAATTAACCCACAAGACATAGGATGCCCTCACCATCTGACCCTGCTTACCTGGCTAGTTTCATTATTGCCAATCCCACCTTGCACCTTTTGTACTCCCACTGCTTGAAGTCTTGGGACTCCTATGATAGAAATAAAATAATCTTATACCAATTTATTCTTTATCTTTGCCTTTCTTTCGAAACTCCTTAACTGTATCTTCCTCCAAACAGAGTAAAGGATGTTTTTAGAATGTTAACTTGGCCTAGCTTCCCATTCAAAATCTAGTGCAATGACCCAAATCGTTACAAAATCAATTCAGCCCTGACACTGTGAAATCCCACAGAATCACCTGTAATCCTCAGGAGAGGACAATACCCTCAAACCTTCATGAGTAAAGGGATAAGCCCTGAAGCAGAAAAATTTGAACCAGGTGAAAAAGGAGTAAAAATATTCTATTCATAAGCCTCCATCAATCACTGTCAGCATACATTCTCTCTCTCTCCTCTCCCTCACACATGCACACACCCATAGTCTCAAACATGAAAACTTTGTCCATTAAAGTCTCATAAATTATTATCCTGGTGTAAAAATTGCCTTTGTTTATATATGTGCTAAGGATCATTGCTCATTCATGCAACCCTAGATATCTCCTTGGCTTAAAATGTCCTCCCTAACTTTTCACTGCCTGGAAAATGTTCTTTCAAGACCATAAGGTCTATCATTATAGTATTTTTACATATGTCTACAGTAAATTTATTCACTTATTCATTTGCTCATTTCTTCATGCAATCCATTTCTCTACTTCACATGTGTTTGTTGTGATTTTCCCCCTGCAACCCTGTCCAACTATCTTAAAGGCTCTGTAATGAAACGCTGCCCTTGGGATGAAGACAAATCACTTTCACATAGCTGACAAAGGCTTGCAATCACTGGTCCCTTCCCACATCTCCAACATCCCCTAGAAGTGACACACATCAATTGGACAACAGTGCAAGGACATCTGATGAATGTACCAGGGAATTTCCATGCATAGGAAAGAGCGCACTGCCAATTATGGAGACAATGACAATCACTTGTATATTTTCGTATATGTCCTATATTATTTGTCTGCAATTTTAAGTTGTTTAGAAAATCTCAATAGACTATTATCTCATACCATGTACTAAATACAATCCCAAAGAGATAAAGAGGTAAATTCTGAGATAATATGTGAATTTATTAATAAATGAAGTATTTCAATAATTTTTAAATAAATGTACATATATCTAAGATCTAAGACGAGAAAGGACTTTTCAGTGTAAAATTAATTGATTTGATAATAGTTTTCTATTATATTAACAGCAACATAGGTAAAATTAAAGAACAAAAGAATCCTAGATGAATACTGGCAATATGTTTGATGATGAATTTATGCTTTATATATGCAAGAAACTTAATTTCATCAGTCAGCAATGCACTAATGTCTCCATGGACACTAAATTAAAATGTTTAGTATTTTAAGTGTTCTGCAATAACATGAGTACTTTATAGCTTGTTTGTTATTTTTAATATCACTATCACTATATGGGGAAAATATAGGTCCACAAATCATAAAAATAAGGTTGAAACACATAAAAGCAACACCCCAGCCCCATTTATGGTCAATGGACTCTAAATTCTTAACAGATACAATTTTTGTCTGTAAGTCTATTAAAAGATTTTAAAGTCAAAATCAATACTAGTAAAGGCTATTCACTCTGTGCTAATATTTAACACTGTTCACTATGAATTTTTAGTTATTTTAATCTTTAGGGCATTGTTTTTTTATTGATATTGGGTTTGTCCAAGTGACTTATTCTGGTCTATTGGTATAGGCAGAGGGACGAGCATCCCATATGGACAGAACTTCAGGATCTCATCAATGTATCACAATACCAGTTTCCACAGCCAAGGTGGGAAGTACATTTGCAATGCAGTTACTATACATCCTGGTTCCTTGAGAAGGAGGATGTTCTAGGGAACCTCCCTACCCTGCAGTGGTCATGGTACACAAACAAGAGAAGAACAGATTTTGTGTGCAAAGCTCCTGAAATAATGGTTTGTTATTGTAAAGTAGTCTGTTTTGGTATAACCACCAAGGGAGGTTAATTTGAAGATATCATTCTTTAAAAAATTAGCAATATGTAAAGTTGTTTTAAAACCTCCCAGATTTGGGTTGACTAATTCCCATTACTCACTGATTTATTAGACAGATATTCTGTGGTCTTGCTATGTGTCAGGAAACCCAGTAGCCTCAGGAAAACAGACAAGATACAGAAGATCTTACAGCAATTTCCTTTCAAAGATCCTCTCTAAGAAATAATTGGATGCTATAAATAATAAATACATAAACAAACATGCAAAATACACTTTATCTCTATTATAATGACTAGTTAAATACAAGGCAAATATCTAAGAATAGGAGAATGTTAAAATAAAATTTATTCTCTCCATGGGATGAAGAGTTCTGCTAATACATAATTTTAAAATAAAATGCATAGGCATAGCAATATTAATTGTATAATATTAAAGAAATCAAAATATTGCTTAAAGTATAGCATAATCTAAATTTTATAAGCTATATGCATGTGTTAAAATAAGGTGAAGTTATATATCACTTTATTAAAATTTATTATCTCTGGAAAAAGGAAAAATTAATTTTTTTCTTTGTATCTTTTACATGCAAAAGTTTAATAGACTTTCTGTAATTTTAGTAAAATTTTAAAAATAAAAATTATTCAAGAAACCCTTCCAAAATTCATAGAAGTCTCCTGAGGATGAATTAAATTACATTTTTATAGTGCTTACAATTCATGTGTAACAACTGCAGAATTATTAAAACAAAATACAGACCTAATTCCAAAAGAAACAGAAGGATAAAAAAATAAATTGTAATCTGATCCAAAATATGCTTAAGGAAGGCATATTTCCAGTGGCTGAGCACCCTAAAAACTAGATTGGCTATAGTCTAGTAGGAGTATAATATGCAATTAAAATATAAATTTGCATAATAATAGTCAGCTGTCAGCCAACTTCCAATTTTGAAAATGAAACATTGAGAAAACATATAATCATTATTTTTTGCTATAACCATGATGGAACCAGTTCTCAGGGATATGCAGAAATAAAAGGAAGTGGAGGTTATGGCATTGATTGCTGGTGACAGCATGATGAGATTAATCACATTGGAAATGGAGTAAAATCATGTTTTATTTTTGTTCATGGCACTCAGGTATATATATTCACATATATATAATTAATTTATATTTATATTTATATTTATATTTACACACACATATATGTATATTTCCCCAATAAGTCTTTCTTAGCCTTACTCCTTGGCTTTATGACTATTCTCAATATAAAGATTAGAATGGGGAAAGTAGAGAGCCTGTCCAAGTTCATTACCACTAGAAGATAATTACTCCAAATGTTTTCATAAAACTTTAGAGAAACTTTTCACCTGCCATAGCTCTATAACTTTTGAGGCAAGTGAGTCCATTAATTCTGCTTCCTTCTCTTTTTTTATTTAATTCTTATTCAAGTACAGTTTTCTGTTTTATATTCCCTGCCCTGCCCCACCCAGTGCTCCCCACCTCCCTCCCATTTCTGGCCCCCACCTTAATTATTGTCCATGTGTCCTTTATACTTATTCATGTGAGTCCCTCCCCTTTTCCCCTATGATTCTCTCCCCTCTCCTCTCTGGACCCTGGCAGCCTGTTCTGTATTTCAGTGTCATTGATCATATTTTGCTTGATTGTTTGTTTTGTTGTTTAGATTCCTGTTAAAGGGGAGATAATATGGTATTTGTTTTTCACCACCTGGCTTATTTTGCTCAACATAATGCTCTCCAGTTCCATTCGTGATGTTGCAAAAGGTAGGAGCTCCTTCTTCCTTTCTGCAGCATAGAATTCGATTGTGTAAATGTACCATAGCTTTTTGATCCACTCATTTACCGATGGGCATCTAGGTTGCTTCCAACTCTTGCTTCCTTCTCTTAAATAAAATGTAAACAACGTGTCTACTCTTGTGATTAAGTCCAAATGTCATATGGTGGAGCCAAGTGAGTTTGGCTTCCATGTGGAGCAGTGTGGCTAGGCTAGCACAAGTGCAGAACATGGTATGGAGGACGCCAGGTGGGGTTTGGTGGAGTTCAGTGGAGTGAGGAGTCCAGTGGAGTGAGGAAGGCACCTGCATGATTGCTGTGTTGGTTTCATATCAGTAAAACTAAACAAAGAAGTAACCGTATTGATGATAATGGGAGCTAGACTTTCCACTATCAGAAAAAGTAGTTAAAAATATGGTATGGAAAAAACCAAAATCTGTGAAACTGTTTTAAATGTGACTCCCAAATCATAAAGAAATAAAAGAAAAAATGTAAATTTGCTTTTGAAAGAGATGCAGCAAATCCTAATCAGATATTGGCAAATCAAATTCAACCAAGTAAATATATATGGTTAGCAAAAAAGTTTGTTTTTTTCCCACGAAATGGCTCTAGGAGTGCTTAGTTGTCTTTAACTTCATTTGAAACAATTTTGTTAGATTGTATCATCACGGCTGTCATATCAGCATGCATTTAAAGGAACTTATCAAAACTGATAAATTTTTGTTTAGCCATTTTAATATCAAAGATGGAAGATAATAAGCAACATTTTGCGGATATTGTGCTTTATTATTTAAAGAAAGGTAAAAATGCAACTGAAAAGCAAAAAAAGAGATTTATGAACTATATGGAGAAGGTGCTGTGATTGATCAAATGTGTCAAAAGAGATTTGTGGTAGCTATCAAATTGAGATATTAATTAAGAAAAATCAACATTATACTATGAGGGAGATGGCCAACATACTCAAAATATCCAAATCAATGAAGTAATTGGTGAAAATAAAAGATGTGTCTTTTATTTTACAGAAGAAAAACACACACAGTCAAAAAGTTGGCTTTTTGGCCAACTCAATATATCGCCATTGACAAGAGTTTACACAAGGAATCAAAAAATGACTAAAATTTACATCTATTAATACTTCTAGTAAGCTTTGTGGCTTAAGTGTATGTTACTATCCTGTCTCTCTTCCACACCACCATAGAAGTACAAGTAAAATTATAGAAAGTATATCTCTCTTTGAGGGACAAAGCTATGGGTAAAAAAAAAATCAAAGGAATAAATATTTTGAAATAAAAGTACAGGTCACCAAACCAATGACAAGATGAGCAAACTATGGACAAATTCTTATAGCAGAAAATGCCTAGGAGAAGCAGAGGTGAGAGCCTGGTCTGAAAAAAAGAGAGGGAAGGCAAACTCACCTTGAACTCATGTTGAACTGTGGGGCCCCATTTATTTACCTGTTCTGAACTTTCTTATCTGAGCAGCCATAGATGCATTCCTGAGTAAGTAAACCTTTATAGAGAGATTTAAGGACCCCAAGAGGAGAAAACTAACTTTCCAAATAATACTATTTAGATTATGGCAATAGACAAGTCATCCACACTGTCATGCTTGCAGAGAATCTAATCTCTATGTTAGTGTTTCACTGGTAAGTAGAAGTCAATATTCAGCAGCCACCAGCTATTTGATAAAGTTTCTAACACAAAAGAGATCAACCACAATAAAGGGGGAAAGTTATAGGAAGCATATGTAACAAAAGAAACAAAGTAAATTTTAAAGCAAGAGAAAAGTGAAAAAAGGCTACAGTAAATATTTTCACAAACAAAATGGTATTTCTTCATTTGTGAACAAGAACTGGATGCCTTGAAAAAAGGAACAATCATAAAACAGGAGGAGGCTCTTGGGAAGTAAATATTTATAGAAATATTGCTTCAGTAGGAGGGCATGAGACAAAGTATAGAATAACCAATCCTCCAAGCAGAAAAAAAATGGCAAAAAAGGACAGAAAACTGGATGAGTAAATGAAAAGTAAAGGTTGCTGCAGGAGTCCAAGATATGATTGCTAGAAATTTTAACAAGACACAAAGCAAAAATAATCTAAAAGAAATTATCCCCCCCCCAAAAAAATTCCTAGAAATACAAAACACCTATAATTTTAAAGGATTTTTCTGCGAACCCAGCAAATTAGTTAAGAAAAGACCTATGAAGTAGAAAAATCTCATTTCTTCAAGGAAAAAGAAGATCTGAAGAGCATATAAATGTAAAACTTATAAAGAAATTAGCTTATAGTTATAAGGTAGGAATAAAATAAATAAATGAAAACAGAAGCTTACATACATAAAACAGAGTAACATCTGCTAGAAGAGGGTGGGGGAACAGTATGAAAGATGGTAAGGGACTAACGAAAGAACGTTTGTGCACAACCCATGGACACAGACAACAATATGGGGACTGACACAAATGTATTTAGAGATGCATTGGGTGGAGGTGGGAAAAGGTAGAAAAAGCAGGAACAACTCAAACAGCACAAACAGTAAAAATTAAAAATTTTTTAAAAGAAATAAAAACCCAGCTTCACATTTCTCTTCCCTAACATTGGAAGCTGAAGATTACTTGGAAGTTCCTTTAAAATTCAATAAAAACTGGTTTTCAACCTGGAGTTTTATACCCAGCCAAATGATTAATTAGCATGCTGATGCTGCCAGTCATGGAAGTTCAGGGTTGGCCCTGAATCAGCCCTCAAATGAGCCCCTCACCACTCCACCCACAAGAACATGCTAAAGAAGTTCCAGGGTCGGAATACTGCCACAGACCGAGAAAGGGGGAATAATCTCATTATTAGAGAATACATAAATACATATCTTATCATTAAAAAACTTTAAAGTGATTGTTTTGTGTAAAAAAATAAAGACAATGGCAAGAGAGCAGCTGGAAGGTGTTGTGTTTTTCTCTAAGCTTTTTAAAAAACTATGCAATTTTATGTACATTTTATTATTTTAGTTAAAGAAAGGAAAATAAGTCAAATGTATTTAGAAAATAAGATTTCAATGTAACTTGCCACATTAATAGATTAAAGGACAGATAACTCATTATTTCATTTTAATAGAAGCCAAAGATTTGATAAAAGTCAATAATGATTTACTGCTGAACAAAACTTAACGAACCAGGGATGGAGGGGCACTTCTGTGGCATGGTATAGTATCTTCTAAAAACATTGTACTTTGTGGTGAAATATAGTAGCATTCTAATTAAAATCACAAATATCACCAGGTTACCAGTCTCACACTTGTATTGAAGACAATGCCAGGTCTTTTAATGGAAAACAATAAGGAAAAAGATCATTTAAGATGGATGAAATTGGAGGAGACAATATTGTCACTATGTGAACATTGTATGATTGTTTACATAGGAAAACTCAGAAAATTGATGGACAAACTATTAGAATCAATGCTAAATGATGGATATCAATTAATATTTTCTTTATATTGGGGACAAATAATTTTAAATACAATATAAAAAGATATTTTTCATGACATAAAAAACACCAATACAAATTAAAACTATATATTTGGATTAAAGAAACTCAACAGAAATTATGAATCTATTAATTATAGTGGAACAACTTGAAGGACAGAAAATACAGCTAAATGCAGAGCTGTCCTAGTCACAAATGAGAAGATGCAGTATGGTAAACATGTCACTTCCTCCCAAACTTGCCTGCAAATTTAAAACACTTTAATGAAAAACCCAGCGGTAATACTTTTGTGAAATCTTACAAACTAATTCAGAAATGTATGTGGAATAGTAAAGGTACAAGAATAGATAAGATGATTTCGAAGAATCAGAACTGGGAAAGGAGCTGTGGGGGCCAATGTAGTGACCTGTTTTAAAGAGCAGTACTAAACCTGGGGATGTTGGTAGAGGACTGCCATGGCGGAGCCACACGCAGAACAGAGGGTGGCATGTGAGGGGAAGGGCATCACAACCAGTAAGAAAAAGACTATCTCAATGAGTAGAATTAAGACTATTAACTGTTTAACTCAAGTCTATATGGTCAATTAATATTTGACAAAGTAGGTAGAAGCATAAAATAGAGTAAAAATAGCCTCTTCAACAAATGGTGTTGGGAGATCTGCATGGCTACATGCAAAGAAAAGAAAGAAAGAAAGAAAGAAAGAAAGAAAGAAAGAAAGAAAGAAAGAAAGAAAGAAAGAAAGAAAGAAAGAAAGAAAGAAAGAAAGAAAGAAACTCAACCACCAACTTACACCATACACAAAAATAAACTCAAGATAGATAAAAGACTTAAATATAAGTCACACCACCATGAAAGTCCTAGAAGAGAACATAGGCAGGAAAATCTCAGATATTGCATGCAGCAATATTTTCAACAATATGTCCCTTAAAGCAAGGGACATAAAGGAAAAAATAAANGAAAGAAAGAAAGAAAGAAAGAAAGAAAGAAAGAAAGAAAGAAAGAAAGGAAGGAAGGAAGGAAGAAACTCAACCACCAACTTACACCATACACAAAAATAAACTCAAGATAGATAAAAGACTTAAATATAAGTCACACCACCATGAAAGTCCTAGAAGAGAACATAGGCAGGAAAATCTCAGATATTGCATGCAGCAATATTTTCAACAATATGTCCCTTAAAGCAAGGGACATAAAGGAAAAAATAAACAAGTGGGACTTAATTGAAACAAAAAGCTTCTGCACGGTTAACATAAACATCATCAAAATGAAAGGGGAACCAACCGTATGGGAAAGTATATTTGCCAAGACACCTTGGACAAGGGTTTGATCTCCAAAATGTATAAAGAACTCACATGACTCCACTCCAGAAAGACAAACAACCCAATTAAAAAATGGGCAAAAGACCTAAAACAGACAATTCTCCAAGGAGGACATACACAGGGCCCAGAGCCATATAAAAAGATGCTCAACACCACTAGCCATCAAAGAGATGCAAATTAAAACCACAGTGAGATACCACTTCACACCAGTCAGAATGGCCATCATAAACAAAGCAACAAACAGATGCTGGTGAGGTTGGGGAGAAAAGGGAACCCTAGTACACCACTGGTGGGAATGCAGACTGGTGCAGCCACTGCGGGAAACAGTATGGAATCTCTTCAGAAAACTAAAAATGGAACTGCCTTTTGACTCAGAAATTCCACTGCTTGGATTACATCCCAAGAACCCTGAAACACCAATTTAAAAGAATCTATGCACCCCAGTGTTCATAGCAGTACAATTTACAATAGTCAAGTGTTGGAAGCAACTTAAGTGCCCATCAGTAAATGAGTGGGTCAAAACCTATGGTACACTTACATAATGGAATACTACGCAGCAGAAAGAAAGAAGGAACTCCTACCCTTTGTGAAAGCATGGATGGATCTGGAGAGCATTATGCTAAGTGAAATAAGCCAGGAGGTGCAAGACAAATATCATATGATCTCACCTATAAGTGGAACCTAATGGACAAAACAAACAAGCAAACAAATATAACCAGAAACATGGAAATAAATAACAAACTATCAGTAGCCAGAGAGGAGGTGGGAGGGGATAATGGAGGGGAGAAAGAGGGAAGGCTCATGAAGGAACATGTATAAAGGACACATGTACAAAGCCAAAGAGGACCGAGGGTGGGAGGTGGGTATGGTTGGGGTGGGGGTAGTTATGGGGGAAATGGAGATAACTGTACTTGAACAACAATAAAAAGAATAATGTAACAGTAAAAAAAGACCAATGACAGTTCATTTAAAACATAAAATTAGATTCCAAGTTTACACAATACATAAAAGTTAATTCCAGTTGGATTAAGAAATACAGTATGGTGAAAACTCTGAGGAGGCCTTCCTCTGTCCTGGCTGTTAATCATTCTTCTACAGTTTGTTCTAAGTACTTAAACAACACAAAACCACCTGAAGCAATACAAAATATAAGTAAATTTGATTATTTCAAATTACAAAACTCTGGTACCTCAAAAGAGGAGGTAAATATTTAAAATACATTTAACAGTCTAGGAGAGAATAATTTCACTGACTATAACAGGCAAGGGATAAATAAGCATAATAATGGAAGAACTTTTAGAACTCAATAAGAAAGTAAATAAGAGTTAATTCCAGAAAAAATGTGGCCATGCATCACATCTGTGAAAAGATGCATGACCTCACTAATAACCAAAGAAATGCACATTAAAAGAACAAAGCAATTCTAATTCTATAAAAGAGAGATAGGCAGGAAGTAAAAGTAGATGGAGTAATGTGTTGACAGAAAAAGTATGGTTTTGAAATGGGTTTCTTTGCTGTGCCTATGGGCATCTAACTTGTCCCACTATTTCAGGGATAGCTTGTCAGTATCTGGACAAATAAAAAAATGTGCATGTCTGCAAGCCAGTAATTTCACTTCCATAAATGTGACCTAGATGATTTATGGCCCTTGCATCCCGGGAGATATGCAGAAGAGTGCTTATTGCAGAGGGGTTTGTAATGCTGAAAGGCTGGGGACCAATCAAATATCTATCAGCACCAGATAGGATAAATAATATGTACCAGTTGTAATGCACGAACTTGACCATCTCATTTGTCTTTCCATATCAGTGCAGACACATCTCAAAAATAAAATGGAGATTGATGAAGCAAAACAGACATCAGTAAGTACAGTGTTACATCCTCATATATTAATAGTAAACACAAACAGTACATAATGTTAGAAAAGCAATATATCATCTGTCCATATAAAATCACATTGGTATACTTTTTCCTTCTGATGGTGCTTCACTCCTAGCACAGAAGTTGGGGTACACAGGACTCCTGCTGGTGGGGACTAAGTGATTTTAGCTATATCTTTAATATTTTATGACTTTGAATAGACTGTAATCAATAGATACAAATGTCAACTGTTCATTATAAATGGAAGAGAGCATCTTGGTAGTTATCTTTATTTTTAATTTAAAAATAAACTTAATTTATAAAAGGATCTGTAATAATCAAAACAAAGTCACATAGGGATGGCTTGATGAACCCTGTCCTTCGATCCAATGTCTGTATGCACTAGGCATTTATGTTTTTGATCTAGAGTCAACTTTAATAAAACTTCAAAGTCATGTGGAGCCTTTTAAACTATTCAGCAGACCTCTGAAAAAGGAAAATAGAATTGGAGTCCTGGAGCTTTAAACTGTGTTTAACTTTATAATATCTCATTTTCATATGAATCCTTCTCTCTTCAGAATATTAAGCTCTTCAGACACATTAGCTCAAGGGTCTCCACAGCCCCTCTGAGACATGGAATATTGGCTGTGTTATTTAAGAGAATTCCAACAGAGGTAAATTCAGATGATACAAGTCAGAAAAAGGTAGGATTGAAGTGTCAGTTTCACAACATCCAGAAGATCTAATCCTATAATTCAGTTACTTTTCCTGCCTTCATTCATAACCCCATGCCACCTTCTCTGCTGTGCATACTTAATTCCTCAATTCATGGTGCCATGGACATTTTGTACACCTCTTTTGACTTAATTACTTTTAATACTTTTCATAAAGACATATCTAGAATCTTTTCCAAGTTTCAGTGTATGTCATAACTGTTTCATCAGCAGAGAAACATCTTATGTTCATGTCCAGACCTCTGACCTCTGCTTCTTCTTTTCACCTGCCGTTAAATTCCCGTGGAATTAAAGGGGAAAAAAGGTTTTTCTTTTGTAAAGCAGGTGGATTGAATCTGTTGTAACTTCACAGGTTGCCTAAAGACCTGTAAGATCTTTCCCCAGATGACTGTTTGCATGTCTGGAAATTGGGATGAAGCAATGATTTACCATGCAGATTAACTGTACACAGGGTTGGAATTTGTTGGATAACATACTATCTTCCTCTTCACTTTGCAGATTGTAGACTTGGCTAGAACAAGTTCTCAAGTCTTGTCATCTGGACCTATTCCACCCTTCTATTACCTGAGAGCCTAAAAATGACCCATGTCATTATTTTTTCACTTCCATTTAAAAATGAAAAATGTTCCTCACATTAGGAATGAGAAATGAATAAAGAAGAAACCAGACAGATAAAAATGTTTTAAAGATATTCAAAACATTCTTGCATATGTATATACTTGCATGTCTCCCCCTTCTGAGCAGTTTCCTTTTAGCTTAAAGGTGAGTGAAGCTGCTCCTTTACTATGTGTCTTTATTCTCTCATTGGTTAAAGGCCATGTGTCATCTCAGAGAACCATAGTGTTAAAGTGAGTGAGTGGAAGCAGAAGACAACTATGACCAACCACTAGGATGTGGTTTGTGCTCATTCACTGGCGTATCCCTTGTCTCTGAATAGGATTAGACAACAGTAATCCTTTATAAATATTTGGTAAATGAGGATTAAAGAGCCAAGATACTCTTACAATTATATTTCCTGCAACTTCCCAGGCATTTCATGTAGAAAAAGGGTGCTTGAATGTGTGTGTGTGTGTGTGTGTGTGTTCAGTGACACACTTTAACATACCAATTACTCACTCTTAACAGCTGTGTTTTTAATGGTTTATAAACCAGGGTATATGTATACAAATATATCCAGCCTGGGCACAACTCTGAGCAAAACCAGACATTCTGGACCTGGAGAACCATTTTATATGTGAATTTGGGCAGACGGCCGGCCATTCTGGAGATCAGCAAGTGGCACCCTCTTGCTCAGCATCACGGGCACAGCCAGGGGGCCTGTCTGAAATGAGCTTTGGGGAAGCCTGTTTGACCCATGAAGCCCATAACTACCAGAGCAGATCTGAGTGAGTTTGGGATAACAAACAACTCAGCCTCGCTTTTGCCAACATTGTGCACATTAGCAGCCAATCCTTGACCATTGGGTATTTGTGTGTCTGCAGTATGTGCTCTCCCCCTGCCTTGAACTCTCCTGGTGCTGCATATGCATTAGAAAATTGAACGTGTGGCATCTGCTAAATAGTCTGTGGCTCATGCATGAGCAGCCTTGGATAAATACACAAAGGCTACCCTAGACCCCTCTCGTTTCTGAATTGGAACGTGTGCAGCACAGACCATGGATCAGCCCTGGTGTGGGTAATTGTGCTCAGGTGTTCTCCACCCAGCACATGTCACCATGGCTTGAGAGCCAGGCCCCTGTGTGATCAAAGGTTGATTTACCTTTGATGTTACCAAGTGGTGCCTTCATTCTACACACTCACTTGATAGAAATATACATGCATTCTAATCATTCTTTAGACATAAAGGACATGAACTGGAAAACACACAAAAAAGACTATTTGTACCCAGTGGTGTCCAGAAGTAATGTGGTTGTTTCTGTTTTATACTAGTAGGGAGTGAAGAGGTTCACAGAAAAAGCTGGGCAGCTCAAAGATTTGTTCACAGGAACTATCCACAAAGGGGAAGCCTTCAAACCTGACGCTCAGTCATTGGACCCTCAGGGCAGGAGCCCCTGAGGCCACTATGTCAGGGGTGAGTGAATCCCCAGCCTCCAAATCACTTCTGCCCTGCAGGGTTTGTCAACTCCACAAAGAAAGGCTGAGAATTTGCTGATGTGTCTGTCCTGGGGCACTGTTATCACTCGTTGTGCATGTGTGTGTGATTATGAGCATACGTGCATATGCGTATGTGCAAAAAAGGCAACTGGGTTTGGGGTGGTACACTCATTGATTTAATGAATCAGGGAATCCCAAGAAGACTTTGGAAGTTACTAGAAATAAATAAAACCAAATGTCTTGACTGAAATATTCTGAGGGACAAGATCACTTTCCATGGTGCCCTGCTGGGCATTTCCCAAACCCTCCCTCATTTAACTGTCACAGTGATTCTGTGACAAAGTATACCAGTCAGGATGAGGCAGTATGCTAAGGTGGCAGATGACACCAAGCCTCAGTTTACCTCTTTGGTCAGGCATCCACAGGTGTTCCTTTCAGCTTGGCACAGCTTCCTCCACATGTGAGACTGACATTCACAGCTGTTCTAATGTTTCAGTGCTTTCATCTACTGTAATGGGGAGAGAACATGGCAAATCACAAAATAGTCTTTCATTGCTTCCAAAAATGACACATTGCATTAGCCAAAATAAACACATGGACATTCTTCCTTTCTGTCAGGGAGCGGGAGGAAATTTTGAGAAGTGTTGGTAATGGGTACCAAGGATATGTATTATCTCTGTTTTATAGTAAAGTGTGTCCTTGCCTACAGTGCACAGATTGTGAGGTATTCCAAGGCTTCTAAAACACACCCTTCTCACCCATAACCCTGTTCCTTATACCTCACATATAAATAGCACTCAGCAAACTTGACCTAGCAGCATGTGGCACAGTTGTCACCCCTTCCTTTCTAAAACATAGTCTCCCCTTGGTATCCAGGACTTTGTTCTCTCCAGGTCTTACTTTTTTCCTCAAGATCCTTCTCTGGTTCTTCCTTGTTTCCTCCAACTTGAAGTGTGTGAGTTTTCCACATCTTGGAACTCTTCTTTGTTCTTGTTTATCACACCAGTTTTCCGGACTTAATTATCATCTATGCACAGACAGCTCAATGGCATTTATTACTAACTCAGAAAACACATTTCTATGCCTATAATCTATATAAAATTGTCTTTTAGACCACTCTTTTTTGGGGTTTCAATAGCAATTTGGCACAGGCAATGCCAAACATCCCACCTCCATTGCTTCCCACCTCCATCCAACTCCCACCACTCTAGCCTCCGCCTCAGTAAATGGCAACTCTGTGGAAGTTGCTTAGCTCAAGTATTTTGAAGTTGAACATGGCTTTTATCACTCCCTATATTTGATCTAGAAAAATCTTGTGAACTCTACCTTCATAATATATTTTAGTGCCACTTTGGACTCCTGTCATTGCAGTTGTTGTGAGAGTTTCTTCACCTGCTTCCTGCTTTTTCTTCTCTAATCCACCCTGTATTTTATTATCTCTAATCTCAACACAATGGTCTTTCCAAACACATATCATATCCTGTAGCTCTTCTACATAAACAGTCTAATGGCTCTCATCTTAAGCAGAGTATCTTCACACTTTTATAGTTTCTGTTAAGGCATACAAACCTATCTTTACTCTAATTACTTCTCAGATATTATTTTTACTTCTTCTTCCCTACTTCCTATGTCCCAGGCACGTTTTTCTTGTTCTTGCATGCACATGCCAGTCATGCTCCCACTCACAGCCTTTGCTCCTGGATCCTCTGCCTGGCATGACCCTTCACCGAATACCCAAGGAGCTTGTGTTCTTACCTCCTTTTGGTCTTTCCATGACTGATTTCTTATTTAATCTTTGTGGCTGCAGAACATCCTGGGTAGGACTTGAGAGTTTTTTCTTAATTTAATGAGACTTGCTTTATGGCTCGGAATATGATCTATCTCAGTAAATGCATTCTGTGCATATAAAAAATATACATGCATTCTGCTGTTGTTGGAAGGAATGGTTTATGGATGTCAATTATGTAAAATTGCTTGATGGTTTTGTTCAAATCTTTTATATCTTAATTAATTTTAGGTCTATGTGTCAATTAGTGAGAGAAGATTATTAAAACCTTTGACTGTAAGTGTGGACTTTTTCATTTTTTCTTATAGTTTTATCAGTTTTTCTTTCATGTCTTTTGAAGCCTTGTTATTAGTTGCATAAATATTTAGAATTGACATGGCATCTTGATTAACTAACCCTTTTATCCTTCTGAAATGACTGTCTTTAGCCTAGTAATATTCTTTACTCTAAAATCTATTTTATATGATATAACCATAGCCACTTCAGATTTCTTCAGATTGGTGTTAATGTTGCATATATTTTTTAACTTTTTTACTTTGAACCCATTTGTGTCTTTTTATTTAAAGTATTTCTTATAAATAGCATATATTTGAGTGTTGCTTTAAATATCCAGTCCAATAATCTGCTTTTCAATTTAATAATGTGTGTGCTATTTGTATTTGATAAGGTCATTGATATGGTTAAGCTTAAATCTGTTCTCTTGAAATTTGTTTTCTATTTCTCCTGTCTGTTTGTTCCCTTTCCTTTCTTTTTCTGCAATATTTTGAATTAACAATTGCTTTTTTGATTTTTTTATCTTTGTATTAGCTATAACTAATCAGGTTAGTAGTATGGATTTTAACTCATTACACATTTTCTTCATCGACGGTCTACCATTTCACATATCATACAAGAACCTACGATTTGCATGCTTTCCCTTCTTCCCTCCAAAAATTGTGCTATTATTAACATACATTTTACTTTTACATGATACAAAGCCCACATTGCATTGTTATTACTTTTGTTTAAAGAACCAGTAATCTTTTATAGGTACTTCAGTATGACAAACTATAATAGATATTTACCCTGGAAGTTACTATTTTCAGTACTCTTTATTTTCTTTGTGTATCTCCATGCTCCCATCTGGCATTATTTTTGTTCCTCTTAAAGGAATTTACTGAATATTTCTTGTAGTGCATGTTTACTTATCATAAACTCTCAGCTTTTTTATATACTGAAAAGTTCTCCTTTGTTTATGAAATACATTTAGTGAGGTAAAGAATTCTAGGCGGTCAGCTTTCTTAAAAATATCAGACCTCTAAGGACACTCTGCTATCTTCTTGCTTGCATTCTTTCTGATGAGAAATCTACTGTCACCTTTAGGAACTGTCCTCTTTATTTACTGTGTTTCACCCCCCTTTTGCTTACCTTTAAGATGTTTCATTGATCTCTGGTTTTGAGCAATTAGCCTGTGATGTGTCTTTGTGTCACTTGCTTCATGATTCTTGTGCGTGGGATTCAGTGAGCTTCTTGAATCTCAGCTTATAGTGTTCATCAACTTTTGAAAACTTTGGGACATCATTCTTTTAAATACACTTTCTGGCCACCCTTCCTTCTGTCCTGTAGAAGTTCAGTCACATACACAGTGAGGTGATTGAGTTTAGCTGGCAGAAACTGGCACCATCCGCAGCTCAGTGTAAGCTGCAAGCATTGCTCTCCTGATTCTTCGAGGTCATTCTTTTTTCTGGTCTTAGGTAGTTTTCTCACCAGTAGATACAGGCACCATCTCTCTAGAAGCCTTTCCCACAAAAATCGAACACACCCCTTCCATAGCCATTTCTGTTCTTCTCACTCTTTATTATTTTCCATAGCACTTATTACCTTCTGACATAGTAAGCTCTAAAATGGTAAGAATTTGAGTCTGTTTTGTTTGTTACTGCAGGTATCCTCAACATCTAGGACAGTGCAACACACACAGTAGGTACTCAATAAATATGTACGGAGTAGAAAAATAAATGATTGAACTTTTAATGAATTATTGAATGAACAGAAGCCTGAATGGGCACTTGAATGAATAGATTAAGGAATGAATGATTAGATTTTGAATAGATTAAAGTATAAATGAGTCACACCAGGAAGACTAGCCATATTCCTTTCTATATCACTAAAAATGGATTATGTTTCAGTAAACCAATGCTCTGGTTTCATTTTTGCTAAACCAGTGCTATTGGTGTATTTTGACTGTATATGCAGGATCTGTCACAGTCTTAATTCTGGAACCAAGCAGGGATCAGAGGAGAGATGAAGGACCTCCCAGTGTATAAGGGTAGGCAACTGAGAGTGGGTGGCTGCGTTACCCAAGGTGTGTAATAGAGGCCCCAGGTAGAGCCAACTGAGATCAAAAGGCACTCCTGTAGGTGTAATATTATGAGCCAGCATAAACCAGACAAATGAGAAGAAAAACCAAGGACAGAGTAGACTGGAGAATGAAAATGAGTTAAAATGACATGGACAAACTCAAGACCAAGAAAAAAATGGGAGTAAGGATTACAAACAAGAGGAAATGCAGAAGAGAAGAAGGATGTGAGCACATTTCAGGACTCACACAAATTCTGTTGGGTTGTGAATTCTCTTCCATACGTCCTTCACCCTGGCTGCTGAGGACATCTGAGCATCACTCCTGGATTTTTCACACTGTCTCTCCCACTTGCCATAGGTACATTTATGCTCAGGCAGTGAGGCCTCAATTTGGATTTACAAAACAGGAGAATTGCACAATTAGGGCCAACATATCCCTCCATCTTCAAGATGGCTATTTGAAAGAGGAGCACTCTGGGGACCCTTTTCAGGTGTGATCATTAATGAACAAAATCATCTTCACAACCCCATGTAACATTATGGTGAACCAAAATACTTGGGCCTCCCTGGGTCTGGTGGAGAAGGCCAACCACATCCTGCAAACCTATCACAGATTTGGCAGAGAATGTTACTAAGCTTTAGTCATTTTTTACAAAGTAAAATTCAGAAATGCAACAGATTTGGAAAAGTTTTTAAAACATGGATATTTTCCAACCAAAAAAAAGGCTTCTAAAATGATTGCATTGCAAAGACTCACGTTTTTAAAAGACCAATTTCTGAAATCTTTATTACACTCCACGTATGAGATCTAACCAAAATACAAGAACTTCCAACATCCATTATAAGAAAAAAGTTTTGAAATTAGAATCAATTTTAGTATATTTTTAGATGGATGCTGATCTGTTAGTCTAAATAAATTTCTATACTTTCAAAACAGAGGTCAAATGGTCATTTATTAAACCTAAGTCTGGTGTGAAATTACAAATAGACTTCAGACATTTCAATATAATGCCATTTGTTAATGAATACTAATAACCTTGATGAATTTGGAACATCTTACATAAAGCACAAATTTTTAACTTTTATTTCAAAAAGAAACAATACTTTGATCCATTTCTTTCTGTTCTTCACAGCTATAAATCTTTGCAAGAATTTGGGGGTCCCACATTTATGGCTCTTTGTGAGGAATCATGATTCCGGGACAGTTAGCATACATCGCTTCACAACAGGGTATAAAGTGTATACACAGCACCTTTCTCAATTCAGGCTTGAATGTGTTTTTAAATAGAAGACGTCTTAGCCATCTGTAGGTAGAAAACTGCCACTGTGAACAGCAATAGCATGGTTTCTTTGCACCTCAACCATTTGTTCTGGGAACTCTTAAATTCTTATCTGCCTTGGCAGCATTCTGGAGAATATCACGGAGGTAATCATTTTGCTGCCTCAGCCCCATCCTGAAGTGGAGGGTACAAAGCTGATAGAATTCTGGGTCTTGTGAACGTTCATCTCAGAATAATGTCAAATTACCATATGGATGTTTAGGAATTATGTTGGGATCCTCACACTCAGCATAGAATTGGCTACAGAACCCGATTGCTTTCATTGAGAACACAATAGACATCATCATTTTATTAAGGTTGCAATTATTGACATGGCATTAAAATTATAAACACACGATTTGCCTGTCTTGGGTAGTGAAGAGCGAAGAAAAGAAGGAGGAGTTATCAAATCTGCTAATGAGATTTGATAATTTACATAATTAACTGTTATGGAATTTTAAAAGTGGCAGCTACTTCCTTCATGGTGCGGTGACTTCTAAGATATAAACATATAGATCTGCCCTCTCTGAGATTTAGAAAAAGTGTGAAAGTGATGTTTTACAAACTCAATTAGTGAAAGCCTCAAATATCTCAATTAAAAAAGTGAAATGTTTGCATTCTACCCCTCCTTGAAGGAAATGCAGGTGGTTTATAAAGATACAGTTGGAGGACAGGATAGGAACACAGTGATTAGAAATAAAAAGTATAGCTTCAACATCTGTAGCTTGTCAGTAGTACTTCAGAGTGGCCAAGTGACATAAGCACCTCTGTCTTCTCAGCTGGCAATGCATCTGCCAGTGTGGTGCTTCTTGCTGCCCATAGGAGAGGAGACCACACCCATAGCCCAAACTAGAGGCTGTGATTGGAGCTGGTCCAGTTTCTGGCTTCCGGCAGCTGTGTGGGCAAGGGAGAGAGCTGCACCCATCAGCTTATCTGATCTCTAATGGAGCCCCTCTTGTTGTCCCCAAGAAATGCCAGGAAATTGCAAATGTGGAAATCAGTCCTCAGTTCGTATGTGATCTTAAAAGTAAGGAAGTGGTGGATTTTTTCAAGGCTTCTTTTGCAGTGTAAGCTTATCTATTTCTGCATGTACAGTGTGCATCCAAGCCATTTGTCATTTAGATCCTTTCTGAGGGCTAGGTGGACATTTGTTTTCCTGTTATCTATGTTCACAGCATTTACCATTGGGAGACATGGAAGTCTTTGGAAGTTAATAACAACAGGTAAACTCCAAAACCAGAACGTTCTGAATTGCACGGGACTCCTTCAGCAAATTTCTACCATTTTGTATAGAGAAAAATTCATGCATGTTGTAGGACCACTTCTAAGACCTCACCTGAACTAGAAGGATCTTGTGGAGAGAGCCAACAGTTACAGGGCCTCCTTCTCATGACCCATCAAAAAACACTTGACAGAAGGTTAAAGGACCTAGTGTCCTGTGGTGTCAGCCTATCTCTTTCTCCCAACTAAGTAATTTCAAGAGATGGGTGGGAAAGAAAGTATGGGGTATTGCTAGGCTGATTTGATTTCTATCACTAGCAAATTAATCACCACAGATTAAGCGATATAAAGCAACACATAATTGTCATCTTATTATTCTGAAGATCAGAAGTCCTCCACAGGTCTCACTGCATTAAAATCAAGGTGTTTATGCTATCCAGAGCTATTTATAAATTCAATTCAATCCCTGTACCTATGACATATGTCAATGTACCCATGACATATTTCACAGATATAGAACAAATATTTAAAAAATTTATGTGGAGCCATAAACATCCCCAAATAGCAGCAACAATTGAGAAAGAAGAACAAAGCAGGAGGGATCGCAATACCTTATATCAAGCTGTATTACAAGACCACTGTAATCAAAACAGCCTGGTACTGGCATAAAAACAGGCACAGAGACCAATGGAACAGAACTGAGAACCCAGAAACAAACCCAAGTCTCTATGGTCAATTAATATTTGATGAAGGGGGAAGAAGCATAAAATGGAGCAAAAATAGCCTCTTCAACAAATGGTATTGGGAGATCTGGACACTTACATGCAAAAAATAAAACTTGATCATCAACTTACTCCATACCCCAAAATAAATTCAAGGTGAATAAAAGACTTAAATATAAGTTGTAACACCATGAAAGTCCTAGGGAAAAAACATTGGCAGAAAAGTCTCAGACATTCTGAGCAGCAATATCTTCACAGATATGTCCCCTAAAGCAAGAGACACAAAGAAAAGAATAAACAAATGGGACCTCATCAAATTAAAAAAACTTCTCCATGGCTAAAGAAAACAGCATTAAAGTGAAAGGAGAACCAACTGTATGGGAAAACATATTTGCCAATGATACCTCCGACAAGGGTTTAAGCTCCAAAATATATAAAGAACTCACACGACTTCACTCCAGAAAGACAAACAACCCAATTAAAAAATGAACAAAAGACTTGAAGAGATACTTCTCCAAGGAGGACATACAGAGGGCCCAGAGACACATGAAAAGATGCTCAGCATCACTAGCTATCAGAGAGATGCAAATTAAAATCACAATGAGATACCGCCTCACACCAGTCAGAATGGTCAACATAAATAAATCAACAGACAAGTGTTGGAAAGGATGCAGAAAAAAGGGAACCCTAGTGAACTGTTGGTGGGATTGCAGACTGCTGCAGCCACTGTGGAAAACAGTATGAAATTTTACCAGAAAACTAAAAATGGAACTGCCTTTTGACCCATTCTGCTGCTGGTATTATACCCTAAGAGTCCTAAAAAAAAAACAATTCAAAAGACTCTGTGTATCCCAATGTTCATTACAGCACAATTTACAATAGCCAAGTGCTGGAAGCAACCTAAGTGCCCATCAGCAAATGAGTGGATCAAAAACTATGGTATGTTACACAACAGAATTCTACATAGCAGAGAGAAAAAAAGGAGCTTATACCCTTTGTGACAGCATGGGTGGAACTAGAGATCACTGTGCTAAGTGAAATAGAGAGGTGATTCAAGACAAATACCATATGATCTCACCTTTAACTGGAACATAATCAACAAAAGAAAAAAGCAAACAAAATATAACTAGAGTCATTGAAATTAAGAACAATTTAATGATAGCCAGAGGGGAGGGGGGAGGGGACAAGGGGAGAAGGGTTTTCAGGAACTATTTTAAAGGACACATGGACAAAACCAAGGGGGCAGGTGGAAGCAAGGGAGGAAGGGAGGTTTGGATGGGGTGGGAAGAGGGGTGGGGAGAAAATACAAATAACAGTAATTGAACAACAATAAAATAATTTAAAAAACAAAATCAGGGACTTCCGGCCAAGATGGAGGCACACCTGGAAACACTGTACCTCCTCTCACAACCAAGTTTATGAACAACGGAGATTTAGAAACCAAAACACAACTAAAACAGAAAGAAAATTGAACTGTACCGAAGTCTAACAACAATGAACCATTCATCCAGACCAGTAAGAAGGGCAGAGTTGGGGGCTGGCAGAGATGGGTCATGGTAGGAGAAAGTGGCAGGACCTACCCAGTAGTTCAGGCAGTGGTTGGCAGATCCCAGGCGAAGGGTGGCAATGGGCAGACTCAGTGGGGGCGCAAGGTGGCTGGCTGACCGAGGTCACACATTCACAAGCAGATAAACCAGGTGAGAAAACAAACAGTGAGATGGATGATGCAGACCAGGGCCCCAGGGACAGGAATTAAAGCCTAAAAATACTGATTGGAAAAACTTTCGGGGGTCGAGGTGCCAGGAGAGGCTCCCAGGCTCACAGAGAGTTTGTTGGAGAGACCCACAGAAGGTGCACAAGCCCACACATCCAGGAACCAGCACCAGAAGGGCCCAATTTGCTTGCAGGAAGCAGCAGAGAGGACCAAAATTTGAGAGAGAGCATAAAAAACACCATTGCCCCTCTCTGACCCTGCCCCCACATACACATCACAACCCAGCAACCTGAGTTGCGCTGCCCTGGTAAACACCCAAGGCTTCCCACCTCATATGTAATAGGAGCAAACAGACCAAAATATTATGGCTCAAGAAGAACAGCTCAAAGCCTCAGATCCAATACTTCTAAGCAACCAAGAGATAGCCAACCTATCAGATGCACAGTTCAAAATACTGGTGATCAGGATGCTCATACAACTGGTTCATTTCAGTCACAATTAGATGAAAAAAAATGAAGGCTACACTAAGTGAAATGAAGCAAAATGCATAAGGAACCAATAGTGATGGGAAGGAAAATGGGACTAAAATCAATCGAGTGGAGCAGAAGGGGAAAAAATAACCAAGCAGAAAAGAGTGAAGAAACAAGAATTCAAAAAAAACCATGAGGAGAGGCTTAGGAACCTCCAGGACATCTTTAAACGTTCCAACATCCGAATTATAGGAATACCAGAATAGGAAGAGGAACAGCAACAAGTTAAAAATTTATTTAAACAGATAATAAAGGAGAACTTTCCCAATCTGGCAAAGAAAATACACTTCCAGGAAGTCCAAGAAGCTCAGAGAGTCCCAAAGAAGTTGGACCCAAGGAGGAACACACCAAGGCACATCATAATTACATTTGCCAAGATTAAAGTGAAGGAGAGAATCCTAGAAACAGCAAGAGATAAGGGGACAGTCACCTACAAAGGAGTTCCCATCAGACTGTCAGCTGATTTCTCAAAAGAGACCTTACAAGCAAGAAGGGGCTGGAAAGAAGTATTCCACGTCATGAAATCCAAAGACCTACAGCCAAGATTGCTCTATCCATCAAAGCTTTCATTTAGAATGGAAGGGCAGATAAAGTGCTTCTCAGATAAGGTCAAGGTTTTTTTGTTTTTTTAAAAAATATTTTATTTATTTATCTTTAGAGAGGAAGGGAAGAAAGGAAGGGAAACATCAATGTATGGTTGCCTCTCATGCATCCCCTGCTGGGAACTGGCCCCTGCCAGGAACTGGCCTGCAACCCAGGCATGTGCCCTAACTGGGAATCGAACCGCGATCGTGTGGTTTGCAGGCCTGCGCTCAATCCACTGAGCTACACCAGCCAGGGCTTTTAGAAATATCAATGTATGGTTGCCTCTCGTGAGTCCTCTGCTGGGAACTGGCCTGCAGCCCAGCATGTGCCCTGACTGGGAATTGAACCACGATCGAATGGTTCGCAGGCCCGTGCTCAATCCACTGAGCTACACCAGCCAGGGCAGATAAGGTCAATTTTAAGGAGTTCATCATCACCAAACCCTTATTATATGAAATGTTAAAGGGACTTATCTAAGAAAAAGAAGATAAAAAATATGAACAGCGAAAGGACAGCAAACTCACAGTTATTAAAAACCATACCTAAAACAAAAATGAACTAAGAGGACAGCTACATCAGGAGCAGAACCATAGAAATGAAGATCACATGGAGAGTTAGCAACAGGGGAGTGGGAGGAGGAGAAGGGGGGAGAAGGTACAGAGAATAAGTAGCATAGACAGTAGGTAGAAAATAGACAGGGGGAGGGCAAGAATAGTAGGGGAAATTTAGAAGCTAAAGACCTTGTGACACATGGACATGGACTAAAGGGGGGAATGGGGGAGGGGTATGCAGGGTGGAGGGGAATGAAGGGGGGAAATGGGACAACTGTAATGGCATAATCAATAAAACATATTTAAAAAATTAAAAAATCAAATCAAATCAAGGTGTTTGCAGGCTGCCCTTTATGATGGAGGCTCCAGGGGACGATCTGTTTTCCTTTCTTTTCCAGCCTCTAAGAACCTGTGAAATCCAGGTTGCCAGAAGAATTCAGGTTGTGAGGCCAAGTTCCCCCTTCTCCTGCCAGCTGTCAGCTGAGAACAGCTTCCTGAGGCTCTCTGCTTTCTTTGGTTTAGGGCCACCTGCTCCTAAACCTCAGAACCCTCAGGTGGCATATCTCTGATTCTCTGTTTTTAAAGGTTTATGCGATTAAATTACACCCACTTAACTAGTCCAGGATAATCTCCCCATCTCAAAATCCATTATCTGAATCTCACCTGCAAAGTCAACCTTCCTTTCTTTCTTTCTTTCTTTCTTTCTTTCTTTCTTTCTTTCTTTCTTTCTTTCTTTCTTTCTTTCTTTCTTTCTTTCTTTCCTTCTCTCTCTCTTTCTTTTTTCTTTCTCTTTATTTACTTATCTATCTATCTATCTATCTATCTATCTATTTATTTATTCCTCCCCCCCTCTCTTTTTCTTTCTAGCCAAGTAAGGTAACATATTCACAGGTTCCTGGAATTAGCATGTGAACATCTTTTGGGCCCCATTATTTTCTTTACTTGGCTAAGACTTTAATAAGAAATAAACTTGTAAGGCTAATATTTACACTGTGTACTAGTAGCAAGTAATTTTACACTAATTGGAAATATTTTTACTTATCTAGCATCTTCTGAAGACCTTAATTAGTTGGGTTATTAAAATTCAGTTAAATTATTAAAATTAAAATTGCTATGCCCTGGCTGGTGTGGCTCCGTGGACTGAGTACTGACTTGCAAAGCAAGGGGGTGCTGGTTTGATTCCTAGTCAGGGCACATGCCTGGGTTAGAGGCCCCATCCCCATTAGGGGGTGAATAAGAAGCAACCACATGCTGATGTTTCTCTTCCTTCCCCACCTTCCCCTCTAAAAATGAATAATAAATCTTAACTTTTTAATATACAAGGTTTGTCCCAAAAAAGTCCAACCATTGTTAATATAACAAGAATGATTTGTGTGACATCAATGTAACCTGGCAGCCAAGGAGAGTGGACTGGAATGTGCATGTATGAACAATGATAGCTTTGCTTACTAGTCCATAGTGGTAGTAGAGAGCATTGAATGAGCATGTGTACTGTGTGGCTGTCACACTCAAAATGACTAAATGAGTAGAGCAATAAATCTGCATCAAATTTTGTGTTAAGGTTGAACATTCCTCCACAGAAACTGTTCAGATGATTCGGAAGGCTTTTGGGGATGAGGCAATGAGTGCAGCTCAAATAAAAGTGAGGCACAAATGCTTCAAAGATGGTCGAGAATCTGTTGAAAGTGACCCACATTCTGGAAGGCCTGCAACAAGCAGAACACCAAAAAATGTTGAATGTGTATGAGCTACAATCAACAGAGTCTGGCAGTTGATAGTGTGAGACCTAGAAGCTAACTGGGGGTTCCAGAAGCTACTGTGTCTGAGATTTTGATACAGGATCTTGGTAGGAAATGTGTCATTGCAAAATTTGTTCCACAGCTTCTACTACCAGAGCAGAAGGAACATCATGCTGCAGTTGCTAATGACTTGGTTCAAACTGCTACCAATGTACCACACTTCCTCAAGAAGGTCATACCTGGAGGTGGATCATGGGTGTATGACTAAGATCTCTAAACGAAGACCCAGTCATCCCAATGAAAGTAACCTGGTTCTCCATGCCTGAAGAAGGTGTAGCAAAGTCACAGCAAGATCAAGACCATGCTAACTGTGTGCTTTTTTTATTGGGAAGGTGTTGCCCATCATGAGTATGCCCCTCTGGGCCAAATAGTTAATAAGGAGTATTGCCTAAATATTTTTCATTGGTTGAGAGATGCAATACGATGAAAAGGGCCACAGCTATGGGTAACTGGTGATTGGCAGCTTCCTCACAACAATGTGCCTGCTTATGCATCATGTCTGGTGCAGAGTGTTTTGGCTAAACATCAAATGACCCAGGTGATTCAACCACCCTACAGCACAGATTTGGTGCCCTGTGACTTCTAGCTTTTCCGCAAATGAAAACGACCTTTGAAAAGGAAGAGATTTCAGACCATCTACTGACACTCAGGAAAATACGACAGGGCAGCTGATGGTGATTGGGAGAACTGTGTGAGGTCCCAAGGTGCCTACTTTGAAGGGGATTGAGGCATCATTGTCCTGTGTACAGTGTTTTTGTATCTTGTATTTTGTTTAATAAATGTTTCTATTTTTTGTATTACATACCTAGATACTTTCCGAGCAGACTACATGCACACATACACACAAACACACACATACCATTCTGACTGACCTCACTATTCACAGACAATACATAAGAGTTCAAAGCTACCATATACCAGTGTATGCCCAAGGTCTGAGCATCAACCTGCAGGATACCTAGGTGTGGTTCAGCTCTGATTCTTAATACTTTCCATTAACGGGTGCTGCCATTATTTGCAATATCTTCTTTTTCTTCCAAGTATTTTTTTATTATCTGTGTTCCTCACCAAAAATTATGAGAGCGAAATGATGCATGTTTAATCACTGAACACCTAAACTTAGTGCACTGTGCCTAGACAAAACAACATGGTTAATAAATACTTGCAATATTTAGGTATACTATTGAGTGAATGAATTAATGAATAAATGGATAAATGATGGATGGGTGAATGGATGATTGGGTGGGTGGACAGATGGACGAATAGATGGATGATTCAATGACTTTATAGAATAGCTTTTTGCATTGAGGAGAATTTTCAGTCAGATAACTAGCTTCCAATCAAGATTCAGATTTGATAATTCTCTATGTCATGCCATATGAGGAAAAATAATCCTTCCCAGTTGTATAGCTAATACTTCTGTATGATTTTTAGCACTTACAAATCTATTGTTTCACTCAATTTATACAATATGACTGACATGATCAGAATAGACACCATTCTCACTTTAAATATTACAACATGAAGACTCAAGAGGTAATTAGTTAGAAAGAGAAAACAGGACTCTGATCCTAATTTCCAATGAAATGTTTGTTCTATATTAAATCTCATGAACAATCAACCAGGTCATTGAACCCCAAGCACGTAAAAATGTTATTAGCATATTTGGATCTAAATTCCAAATCCTGGTTTTAAAAACTGAAGATGAAAATCATTATGCTATACACATGATATTAATATAAAATTATTTATCAACTATAATTAAAGACAATTTTAAATAAATAGATACAAAGAAAAACTGCAGATGAGTTTGTGTGGAACCCCCAAGGCTAGACCAGAGCCCGAGAAAGTCTGCATGTGAAGTGAGAGCGTCAGGGTCCTTAATGATGTTGTCCTGGGCAACGCCTTTTTCATCAGATAGGAATCCCTGCACTATGTTTTCAGTGTTGGAAGGAGATGATACGTGTAAAATACCTGGGTCAGAGAACTGAAGCTCTTCAAAAAGTTCAAAGTCTATAATTACAGTGTCTACATTTTGAGGGCCAATCTTAACAGGTCTCTAGAGGCATCTTTGCATCTAAGAGAGACACTGGGAGGAGAGCTGAACCATTTAGTCCAGGTGAGAGAGTTTTGGAGACTGGGGCCAGCACCTATTGTCCAGACTAGTAGTCAGCTTTGCAGAGATCATGTTTATTATGTCCCTTCTTTCCTCAGAACATCCTCCTGATGAGTCTACACATTGGGGATTACACTGCTTTTGCTTTGTTTTGTTATTTTCTCTCTATTTTCTATGCAGTTCAAAGTCAATTGATCTAGGACTCCTTTTTACAAGAAAACATAACTACCAAACATTACCATTTTCAGGAAGACACTTTCCTGTATCTTTGAAGGAAAGCATCCCTCAAATGCTGCCTTCGCAGCAGGATGGCGTGTCGGCACGCCCACTGAGAAAGCAGCACTTCTCCCATCATACCCCCTCTCCACCTAATATCAAGTTATTCCATCACAACTGATGGCAATAACCTTTGTTTCTCAAGACACTGCTGTTCTGCCCTCAAAGTGCCTGCACCTTAATTAATTTACATCTTTGAATCCCTTTTGGAGACAATTTGTTCTTGGTCATTAGACTTAAGTGTCTGCAAGCTGCTACCAGAGATGTGGAGAAGCTCCCTGACTTTGTTTCATGGGACGTGCACTCCACAAGAGCATGATCCAGCCTTGTGGAGGAGCAATGTGATCACCTCTGCTGTTTGGACTCAAGCGTTTTGGAATATGTTTATCTTCTCCTTATTGTTTCAGTGTTTGCTTTCTAGAGCAAACCTAGCTGTCAGCCACTATTGACCATGATAAAGTTTTCTGTTGAAACCTCCTGGTGAATATATTGACCAAATCTTCATTTTCAATTTTGTTCATAAAAAATCAGCAAGAATTTGTTGTTGTTGTTGTTGTTGTTATATTTAAAGAAGAAATAAGAGAAGGACAAGGAGGAGGAAGAGGAAGAGGAGGAAAACACATACTTTAAATTTTTTCTTGGCCTTCAAGCTGAATTGACTTAAGTTTCTCTTAGATCTTCCTCAAGAAAACTGTATATTGACTGTCTGAGTGTAAGTCTAAGCAGGTCTTCGAGTGAGTGGCCCATAAAGTGCTCACACTTGGAAAGAAGCTGCTCTGTGTCTATGGGCTGTACTGGTACGTGAGAGCCCTGGCTGCTTACAAATGTGCATATGGGGCTGCTAGAGATAAATGATGGCTTTTGCCAACAACAAAAACCTATTCATGCCTAATTTATGTGGAAATTAAGCAACTGGCATTTTGGTCAGCTGAATGAGCACATGGTGATCTTAAATATCATCACAATATATCAGAGGTCTTAATGGAATCAAATTCATAAACATGTGCTGATTTCAGGTGACAAAAATACCTTTGTTCATAGGTACATAAAAGCACATTAAATGGATCCTAAATAGGAATGGTATTGTTTTTGTTTCCTCTACCTCACCTGGTTGTTAGCCTTGGATCAGAATACCAGAACACAGTGCCTTGTGTCTACTTCTCTGGGCCTAACTGATAGGCCTATTCACAAAATAATATCATGAAAGACTTTCTGAATGACAGCAATCAGCAACAACAAAGAAGCTAAATTGTGCCTGTTGTAGGTGATTTCTTTTTCCCACAGTAGCACTCGCTGTAATGGGCACTGGACAGCCTCAGAGCCGTTGGAAGTGGCTACTTAGAGGTGGCACCACACAAGATCCAATATTGAGCCTCCCCACTGGATTCCATGTGCTGAATGTGGAATTAGAGCAATCTCAATAACAATTACCCTCACTTACAAGAAACAACTCTTATTCTAACACCACTAATTTTGACAATTAATTAATTGGGCCAAAAATTAGTTTGGCAGGATACCAGTTATCTCTGTTGACTCGTGTAAGTCCTGCCTAGAGGCAGGTAAGCAGACTAAACTACCTGTTTAGACACTTAGAGCTCTTATAATTTTAATAATTAATAATTAGTACATCACTGGACAGTTTGATAAATTTCAGAAACTGTTTACTTTGAAACTGTCTAAAAACATTTTCCCCTTTTTACACAAGAAAAGTGTCTCTGCCAATGGGAAACACCAGAGTGGGAAGCTTATGTATAAAGACACATCATCTCTTCCCTCACCTCAGATTCCCCAACATGTAAATGCGTACCCTGAACTGTACACTCACTTTCATATTGCTTTCCTATTGGGAATATTACTAACCAGATGGCCAATGTAGGGATAGCTTATCCTTCCATCTCTGGGCTCCTTAAAGTAGGGGCCATGTCCTATGTCCAGTTTGCATTACCTACCATAATGCAGACTCCATCTATCTATCTACCTATCTACATATTTCTTTCCATCCATCTATCTGCTTAAATAGTCAAGTAGTTGTCATTTAAAATAGTGGATAGATGAATTCAGAATAAAGGCATAGAAAGCACAGTCTCCATAATATTGTAAAAGGCATTTTGCACTTTTCTTATCTCAGAACATTTCTCTAGCTTCTAATATTCAGAGAGTCACAGCTTCAGTCAAGAGGCCCTCTGTGATCACTGAGAATGTGGAAAGAGAACCTCAGGAGATATAAGAACTTGCCAGGCTCACACAGCTTCTCACTGGCCTGCTGGAACTGGAATGCATTTTAACTTGCCCATATTGCCAATCATTATGTCAATGGTGTGTCACCCACAAGAGGATGTCAAAGTTAATTAAACATCACTCTTCTGTCCCAACAGGAAAATTTTCTATTTTAACATGGTTTGCATGGCATGCAGCACCCCAGGTATTTGAGGAAGGTTTCAAATTATTCCACATGATTGCTATCCCAACCAAGATGGCCAGAGAAAGCCCAGGAAAACAACAAAAGAACCCCCGATCCAAAGCGGGAGGGGGCAGAACCCAGTGAGGGCGCAGGAAGAGTTAGTGCCAACGGACAGAAGTGGCTGACCTTGTCCACCTCATCACGGCCCGTTTAAGCCCTGGCCCTCTGTTCATCATGATGAAAGGTTTACATTCTCCTGGTTTCATCAGCTGAAATGATCTCCCAGCAATCAAAGGTTGTTTTCTTTGATAATGAGACCCTTCTCTCATCGTTTCATCCCTACTTCTGTTTTTATTTTATAGTATTCAAGATTATACATGATATCATCTCATTAATTCATTGCTGGCAGGGGCAAATACTTGGAAATGTATAATTATGATGACCTTGGCACAAATCTTTGGCACAATCGGGAGATTTTGTCTGTAATTCAAAAGTATCTGTGCCTATGGAAACCTTTCAGAAAGCAAGCCACCAAATTGCCTCTAACTACTTTTATTATGTTGAACAATCTTCTAACCAAAGCAGTGTGTGTAGTATTACAAAGGAAGTAAAAATGGCTACAGCCAGATGGCTATCCAAATATCTTTCAACTTTTCCAGACGGCATTATTTTGCAAGGCATAGGGAGACAGAGGTTTTTAACTGCCCCATGGCATCCTTATTAACCGGGGCTTCTTGGTTGGGAGAGAGGCTCACCAAAATCTCTTCAAATATTGATTGCCTCACACCAAAGCACAAATATCATCAAAACCTCCTTTTTGTGGTGATAATTTCTGGCAGGGGGAGCTTTGTGCATTAAGAAAAATAGACTTTGGGTAGCTGTCTAGGCCACACTTGTTAAAACACAAAAGTTTGACCCAATAAGCTGAGAGTTTTCGAAGTAATTTTTACTTAACCAAGAGGAACAATCTCCAAATAAAGAGCTAAGATGAAATGGCCTCATCTCCCCACTGCATATGTCATTAGGGGTACAATTATGCATATGTTGTCACGTGTTCAATTAGCAATGACATCCCAGGGACTTGTCATGGCTGAGCTAATGGTAGGATAGGCTCTGTTATCAGCCTGAAACTCTAACCATAAGTGAATGCAATAAGACATCTATAATCATCAATAAGAATAAAATATCTCTGAGCTTCATACTAAATTATGTAATGTACTCCCATCAATCAAACCCCCAGATATTTCTCTCCATTCAGCTTTACACAGCTCCATAAAAACCACATTAAATAGTTTTATAAAGTATTGTGATGATGCTACAGACACAGGTGATTTCCTAGGTACTTAAGATCCCAGCCAGTTATTGAATTAAACTGTGAGAGTGCAGGGAATCAGAGGAGCTACAGAATTCACGTATCAATGTGACTTTACTTCATCCTCCTGTTTCAGAAGTCAGGATAAAGTCTGTTTTTAATGTTAGTACAGTAAAATTTGGATTGGGAGATCAACTCTCTTCCCAAGGAGCATTTTCACATATTGCATCATTTTTTACCCATAAAGATATTTTTTCACATCACCATAATAAGAATTGTGAGCAAATTCTGCTGCAAGATATAGAATTAGAGTTGGACTGTTAATATGAACCATTCATTTGCTTAGCCAATGAGTATTTGTCAAATTTCTCTTTATCATGGATTTCTAGAGACATGGGATAAAGAAAGCAAAAGATATGGTGCCACCCTAGAGTGGGTCTAAGGCGAATTGAGAAGATGTGGCATGAAAAGGGGAAGAAATGATGAACCAAACACAACCCCCCTGGTAAGAAAAACACAAGTAGAACCATGCTGGGAAGGTTCCCTACCTTCCCTCCCTGATGCAACATCTGCCTCCATTCCCATGGCCATAAGAGCTTCAGGATTCTACTGCCATTAGCTTCCATTAGGCTCTCCTATTTCAATACTTGACATTAACAAAAAACACTTACAAAGACCAGTGTGCGATGCGTTTTACAAGTATACCTCTGAAAAGATCAAAGAAACACCAAAAGTCTCTCCCCAGGTGAATGGTCTCTGTCCATTGGTTTTCTAAAATGATTCCTCTCTCTTCTCTATTTTGGAAAGAAATTCCAATTTATATAATGCCGTCAATTCCTCTGGCTTTTGGTAATTCTCTTGAACTCTTCTAATGAGACATCCAAAAAAGTTTTCCAGTGCATTCCTGACTTGCACAAAATGGCGACACTTGCTATTTTTAATCCATTCCTCAATACTGCTCTAGTCTCTTCCACAAGGCTCCTGTCACTCTGAGCATTTCCCAGGCTGCCTTCCACAGGCAGGAAATGAGAGCAAGTGGGCAAAACTATTCTTGACGTCCACCACCACTGTCAGTGCCAATATTCCCTAAATCTGTTCACTATGCTCCTCATCTCCCCAATTGGAAATAATGACTTTGCAGAGTGAAACCAGAGGATACAAGTCTCAAGACCTCCTTAAACACACCCTGAATTTTGCATTTGTGAACTTATATACAGACCAAATTGTTTTTAGAAACTGTTATGTGACTTGTGTAAATTTTACAGCTTGTCAATATTTACATTTTTCCCTGATACTTGGAAAATGACAAATTCCACTATAGCTGCAATTTTATTTAGCAGACCATTTAAAGTAAATATTTTTCTATATGGACCTTACATGAAATAATGGTGAAACATTTACCTTTTAGTAAGTGAATGATTTATTGCTAAAAGGGAGGCAATTCACACATAACAAAAAATTAAGGTTATTTTGTTTTGCCAGTGAAATGTTAAACAACCCATTACAATCTTTTTGTGCATGTCTTAAATTTTTCTGCTACCACAAAAAATATGAGGTTTGTAGATTTTACTATGATGGGGGTAATCATTTTTAAAAGATTTTCTTTGTATTTTTTTGGGGGGGTAACATGCCTGAGTAAAAAAGTAAGTGGAAAAGTCCAAGAGCTCCATGACTCATGTACATATAAGGAAAACTCCTAGCACAACCGTGGGACTCACACTTAACTACTAAATATCAGCAGGACACCAGGGCAGTGTGCCCAGCACCTTGGAAATGGTGTCCTTCCTCTGGGTAGCAGGCAATGACCTGCACAGGCCTAGTGGATGTTGGTAAATACTTGAACACACCCAAGCCTGCCTGGAGGGCTGCACCTGCATGCAGAACCGCAGGGCCTCCTGGCCATCAATTCACCCCAGAGAAGAGGGTTCCCACCTGCTGTGCCAGGACAAAGAATCTGGCTGAGGGAGGGTGATTCTCAATACAGTCTGTATCCATCCTGTCCTCCCCCAACCACAGCAACCCAGGGACGCTTCTGGAAGTGCTATGTAAATGTGGGGCTGCAGGTAAATCCTGAGAGAATCTATCTCTCCTAAAACATAAGATGACTTGAAACCCAAGCAGCTAGCTCACTTTGGTAACCAATTGTCATTTCCAATTGCTTGTGTGCATTCTTGTTCTTCCCCTCTGTCTATAGAAAACCACTTTGTCAAGCTGAATGCCCAGGGGTGGGAGCCACAGCAGCAAGAGTGCTTGTAACAACCTGTGGGTGGGGACACCTGACTCTCAGAGCCAAGCACAGTGGGAAATGTCCAGGTGGTGACAGAAAGATGCCACTTGTCAGGAGGCCAGTTTGAGGGGGGGAGCACAAAGCACACACCTCATGGCGCCTCCCAGAAACGCATAAGATATGTTTTGTTTTCTCACTATCAAGAAAGGCAAGAGCTACAAGCATGTGGGACTATGGGGCCACTTGTGTCTCAGGTGAGGCTGGGGATCTCAAGTTACTCCTACTGCACTAATGTGATCTGGGATGAGCCAGACACGGCCAGCCAGTGTGTTCCAGGCCCTGCAACAAGAGGGTCCAGGGCACTTAGTGAACTAAAAGTGGAAAGCAAAATGCACGCTTGGTGTTCCATGCAGCAGGTAGGATAAGAGTATTCCCTGGGAAGTTTTCTCCTCGTGGGCATAACAAGGTTAGAACCAGGAACTAATTGCTGCCTTGGAATTAAAAAGATTTTCATAAAGGGGCAATGGCATTAGCAATTATTATTAATCACAAGTGATTGTGTTTGGGCACCATTAAGCACTCTGTGGTTAGCAGGATACGATGCATGAGCACTGGTATAGTCAACCATGAAAGTAAATTCTCCAGCAGACTGGGTACCTCTCCACAGCTATTCACCATCACCAAATTCTGTAATCACCAGACAACACCTGGGATTTTCTGTTTAAATCCACACAACATGAGTCATTCCCTGCATTCTTACAGATTCCACAATGATCGCTTCTAATGGGGAGTGTAAGATGTAGCGCCGCTCCCAGTACTGAGGGGAAGAAGAGGATCTGGCCCTCAGCAATGTGCCCACCATCTGCAATACTCAGGTCATAAAACCAGCCTCCAAATTCAGCTCTCAGGACCCCTGTCTCTCAGCTCTCAGGCCCAATCTAGGGCCACATCTCTTAGGCAGTTGACCTCAGAGTTCCAAATAGTAGCTAAGAGTCATTAAACTATGGCAAAAGCCCCAAAGGCGAGAAAAGACTGAATGAAGAAATACTTAGATGAAAGTCACACCTATGCCTTAAGGACATTCATTTATCTCAAACAAACAAAAACAAGTTTTAAAAGCTCATTAAGATAATATCATTTTATACAACAATAATGTAGCTGTTTGTTTTTGTACATTTCCATGTAATTCCACCCACTATTCTTAGCTCATTTTCCATGAATAATTCCTGCTTTAGAATTTGTGCTCATCTGTGTTCACTCCACTGTGAATTTTGCCATCTTGATTATTTCTTTCTCAGCCCCAGATTTCAGACCATACAGCACTATTTTCATAGTATTACAGGTGCACAGGTCCAGTTTCCGCAGCAAGAGAGAAAGCACACAGGGGTAGGAACTTCGCACAACACCCAGGACAGAGAAAACTCTGTAGAAAGCACTTTAAGATACTCATCAATTTTCCTGAGCACTTGAAATAAGAGGTCCTTGTCCTTTACTTAACATCTGTTCAGTAAACTCTCTTTGAAATGGTCTGCCCTCTAGACAGACCAGCGCTTACTAGTAAGATATTTACTAACTACCCTTGAAGTCATGTTTTAAAGTCCAGCACTTGCAATGACAGATAATTAGAAGCCTATAACCAGCAGTTTTTGTAAAACTATTTTCTTAACAGACTTTAACGGAAGTAAGTACTGCTGAAATTATGTAAGCGCTCTTTCTAAGCGTGCATTCAAAGCAACAGGGTGTGATTCTTGGAGCACAACTCATGTGGCAGGTACTTCTAGGCAAAGTGCCCCAGGCACATAAAATTAGGAGGGTGTGATCTTATATAACAAGAACCATCCTGGACCAAGTATTAAGATTATGAGTGGGAAATGTGAGCAAATCAAATCAAAAGAGAGAACACGCAGATCTGTTCCAAGCAGAGCCCTGGGCTTCTATAGATGCTAGAGCTCACTTTTCCACCATAATTCTCCCAAAGTCCTTTGTCACTTATCACTTCTGCTTTGGAGACTGGTGCAATTTTCCCACAGGGGCCCACCCAGTCTCCAAGACTCTTACCACTCCAGTGGTCTGAGAGGCCGATGCATTCAAGAGAAGAAGTTAAACATGAGTGCACATAGACCCACTCTTATCCTGTGCCCACTTGCCTACCTGTCTGCCAGTCAGAATTGTTTGCAAACTTAACAAAAGGCAGTAAAACACAATTGGGGGCTCCGGGCACTAATGCACAAGTGCCACTTCTTTAGCAACACTGTCACCTGGCAGGACCCTGTGATTATCAGCCCCTCATGGGTGGCAGCAGTGCTAGTCGTTCCTCTTGTGTCAGTGAAGGTCAAAGGGCTGCTTGAGGAGCTTTTTACACTGTGGCAGGATGGGGTCTGGAACTGCTGCTTTGCACACTGTCAATATTTAGAAGGCCCACGATGCCTTGCTACCCACCGAGGCAGCAGTATCAGTGGTCCTAACAACTGGCATCCACCCATTCTCAAATTCTTGCATCCTTTGAGATGCAAAACCATCAATTATCTTTTGACTATGAGCAGATTACTTTAAAAGCTATGTATCTCTTGACTTGCTTTGGAGTTCAATTTAATGAATAATTCCTGAGACAGGGGGAGCAAAGAAGTAAAACAATATTTGAAGAGCTCCAAGTCCGTAAAGCGCCTCATTGTGCTCACAGAAGAAATCTGCAGTTCTAAATTGTGCAAATGAGTTTAATTCCTGTTTAAAGGGCTTCCATTTAAATCCTCGCCTTATCCTTAAAGCACGCTAAAATTACCAAAGACATTTGGGGAATTCGACACGTAAAATCCTTCTTAGAGAATTCCCGTTTGCAATAATAGGATTGCAGGAGACAGACGTAGAGAGAGAGATCAGGAAAGACAGGGACCCCATATATCAGAGTGCTGTATATACAGTAATATTCTTTTTTGAGTCTTCACCCCAAATGAGATGCCCTGAACTTCCAGACATCACTATTGAGAAAATTAGTGTAGCTCCAAAAGGACAAGCTGGACAAGCATTTAGAGGGCTTCACCAGAATCTCACTTTTAATGATGCAACCGCAACGAGTGTAGGTTTGTAATTAGGAAACAGAACAGATGGTGAAGACTTAGTTTAAAGTGTTCATTAAAATAAGCTACCCTGCCAAGTGACTGTTCCCTGCCCCGAAGCTGCCGCTCCGTTGAAATGCGTTGCAGTGAGCTGAGATGTAGGCAAAGAGTTCTGCGGTAGCAAACAAGCATAATTGTTTCCCCATTGTCTGCCAATTTCCAGACCTGTGCAGCTGGAGCCTAAAAACGGTTACAGAATATCTGAAACTCTCTTCAAATTCTTTGGCAAATACACACCATCTTTAGTGCTGTGTCAAGAAATGTAGCTCCCCTGGCTGTTACAAGCAGCTTCGTTGAGAGACTTCAGTCATCTCCCTTTGTGTTATCTGCACTCCTGAGTGTGGGCTGGACTTAACCGGCTTCTGACAAATGCAGCAGACAGAGCGATGGGATGTCGCTTCTGAGATTAGGCTGCAAGATCACTGCTTCCAGCTCAGGCACAAGTCTCACTTGCCTGGAGGGAAGCCAGCTGCCTTGTTGTGAGCTGCCCTACAGTGAGGCCCAAGTGTGAGGGACTGATGTCTCCGGCCGACAGCCAGAGAGGACCTGAGGCCACCCACAGCCACGTGGGAGAGGTGGAAGCAGATCTCCCCCGGCTGCACCTTGGCTACAGCCTTTGAAGGGACTGAGCCAGAGGCATCCAAGTAAGGCACATGTGGGTCTCTGACCTGCAGACACTGTGGATAATTAATGCTGTTTTAAGTATTGGCAAGCTGTTATGCAGGAATAGATAACTGACACTCTACCCGAAGATGCAGGATCTCAGAAAATCTTAGGCATATTTCCAAGTATTTAGTGGGCAAATTGCTCACTTCTTTTTTCCCCTCATTTTATGTAATTATAGATGAGCAGTTGGTTCCTAGAATCTCAATGAGAACATAGGATGAAAAGACCTTGTCAAAATATTCAATAATAATATATTTGGTTGAACTTTTACACATAATTAAAATGTCACATTGATCTTCCAGGAAAGTAAAACAGACTGGTTATCTTTAGAATAGGTTTTCAGGATCATGTGTCATCAGACCTATGTGAATGTGGCTGGGGAGATGGGTGCAGACAGACCTGAATGTGTGTGCGGGTGCCTGTGCGCACCCACACATAAACACAGAGCTATCTTTAGGAAGAATGCACTGAACTCCTTTCCTGGACTTGCCTTATATAATCCGTGAGTCACAAGTGCATCAAAAAATTCCTTTTTCGCAGACATACTCTACCCCATTTTTTAAAGTGACAGAAAAATGACACTCATCTGGTCTCCTTTCTGCCTTCATAGAGGCTCCTTCTGAGACCATTTTGCTTTCTTGTTCCCAATCTTCCAGTCTCTAAATGATAGGCCCCTTTAGGGCTCTTTCCTCAGAACTATTTTCTTTGATTTACATATTTTCTTCTTAGGTGACCTCATCTAATCTCACTACTTAGATATAGTTTACTATTGAACAACGTGGAGGTTAGGGATACCAGTTCCCCTAGAGTTGAAACTCCCTGTATAACTTTTGACTCCCCCAAAACTTAAGCATATTCCCTCAGAATCCGCAAAGCACTGGTTTTAGGACCATGTCCCTCACAAATAGCAAAATCCACAGATGTTCAAGTCTGTTAAGACAGTGACATAGAATGATGCATAGAGTCAGCCCCCCATGTCCTCAGGTAGCTAACTGAGGGCGGAAGAGAAGTACTGTTACTGATCTGCAGCTGGTGGAAACTGCAGATGCAAAACCTACAGCCCAGGAGGGCCAGTGGTATATTTCTTTTTAAAAGTCCACATGTAAGTAAACCCACAGACTTCCAACCCATGCTGGTCCAGGCTCACCTATACTACATCAACTGAGAACTCTCACATGTCTATATATTCTGACCTGACCTCCAGACTCATACATCCTGACCTCACCACTTGGATGTCTAAAGGGAATATTCCATTTAAAATACCCAAAGCAAAACTCTTGACTTTTCCTGCCAGGATTCTTTCAGTTCCCCACCTTAGTAAATGATAACCTCATTTATGAAGTTGTTCCAGCAAGTATCTGGGGGACAGTTTTCACTCCTGAAGTCCTATATCCCATCCATTCACATATTTTGTAGCTCTCTCTGAGGCCTATACTGAATATGACCCCTGTGTACCACTTCCACTGCTTCCAAGAAAGGCAGCCCACCAGTGCCCCGCGTCTGTACTGCTCCAATGGACTCCTAAGTGGCCATAGTCTATTTTCCGTATCGTACCCAGAATGATATTTTAAAGCCATAAATTAGATTGTGTCATCTCTTTGCTGAAAACCCTCCAATACCTTCCTGCCATACCTAAAATAAAAAGCAAATGCATGTTAATAGCTTTATCAGTCTCATTCCAACCAATAAAAGATGGTTCAAACATGGGATAACTGAATTGAATGTAGTGAGCAAAATCGGGTGTGGACAGGATTGAGGGAAGTAGCTAGGTGTGGTGACCCATCCTCTTATATTAATGAAGGCAGTGGTAAGAGGACACTGATTTTTTTTAATGCCTCATGCCAAATTGATTATCTTTTAAACTATAATACAGTAGGACAAGGTTATGATTAGAATCTAGTTCAGATGTACATTTCTTATACTTCTTCTATTCTATTTCCTTTACTTATAAAACACAATTGATTTTGCACTGGAAGGTGAAGAATTTCTAAGTCTTGAGCCTTAATGATAAGCCTTACTGTGACCTAGCTCTGAAAGCAATCTGGGTCTCTCTGGGGAGAAGAGTGCCCTTTTATTCACCCACCTCTGAGCCCATTTAGCTCAGCCCCTACACCTTTCTAAATCTGGGTTTGTATATGACCCATATATGCCCCAGAGGCCACGAAGTACATATACTTTACAGATGAAGTAATTGATAGTCAAAGGGCTGAGTTTAGAATGTATCTAAAATCACTTAGTTAACTGAATGATGAACAAAGATAACTGATTTGCTTCTGCCACATGGACCACCTCATGTCACACGGAGGTAATATGGGTTCAATTTCCCAAGGGGCAGAAATATTAAATGACAACCAGAAATTTATCCAGACTGGAGTTTGGCCACTAAACCTAAAACACTGGCAACACTCAGCATCTTCCAGCTAGGTTACTGAGCACAAATAACAATAGTAACAATCAGTAAAGGACAATCTATCACAGTCTAGTTGCCTTGAGGTAAGTGTGTCCGGAAAGAAATACAAACACTGGAAGAAAAGACGAGTAGTCCTGGGTGCTGGTTATTCTCCACTGGCCTCCCACGCCCGATGACCAGTTGGCTTTTCTGCCATCCTCTGCCATCTTACACTGGGGGCTGGCCTTGCAGAAAACAATCACTTAGGCTTCCATACCAGGATCCTGGTTAAATTCAGCCAATGGAAAGTATGGCAAAAGTGGAAGGAGAGAATTGGTGTTTCTTCTCCTCTTCCTCCATACTTCAGCACTGCATCTCAAGCAGACCATTGTCCTTCTGTGACTACAGCTCCTGCTGGGGTCCCTCCTCCATCCTGCTAAGATCCAGGGCTTGGGAACCTTCTGGACTCCAAGAGCACTTGTCTTAAAGTAGTGACAGCACCCTGGCATTACAAGTCTCCAGAGCCTCACTGTCTCCTATCTGAAGCAGCTCCATACCTCTTCTAGTCCTTCTACTAGAGATTCGTCATTTAAGTCAGAGCAGTGAATTCCATTTCCTCCCTGTGACCTCACTCATGTGCACTGTTGGTTCACACATGCACTTTGTATTAAATTAAATATTCTGAAGAAGGAAATTTCCCAAGAAACATAATAATCAATAAAATTAATGCTGTATTAAAAACATGAGACTCGATTTCTGTTCTATGGATGTCTCATTGTTCTTACTCCTGCAGTATTTGAATGCCAGAAATGAAATAGAATCTGAACCACTTTTGTTACAAATATTGTGTTTCTTCCTTTTCAAAAAGAGAATTTGTATGTATTCGCTCTCGGTTAGACCTACAGTATTTGCATCCAGGAGGCACGCTTTTTGTCTTTGTACTATTTGAAGGCAAACAATTAAGTAAAGGTATTTAGAATAATGGTTTTCACTGTAATTGGGCCTTTGTTGCTATTGATAATTCTAATATTCCATTAGGATTTGGCTTATTGGGGTATGCTTACAAAAGAATAATAAATACCATGTCACTATATGTGCAGAAATTTTTAATATGTGGGTATGACACAGAGAAAGAGGAGAGAGCTCATGTCTCTAGTAATTCATTAATTAAGCCTTTATTATACCATTTTCATTTCCTGTTACTTCAGAATCACTAGACCTAAGAAGACTGGCAGGTTGCCTATCTGACATTCTGTTCACAATGAAAACAGAGTCAGCATTTCTGGAGGTCTCATTATGAATGTAAGCAGAGAAACATGTGAGTGAAGAGGGAACTGGCATGGAGATCAATAGGGAGGAATAAGTGCATGAAAAAGAAAATGTAGTGGGGAAAAGAAGGGAAGGAGACCCTGTGGGAGTTATTCTTATACCTGCTTTCTGGGGAGGGGGCAGGGGGAGCAGGTAAAAACATAGGGAGTAATGAGGATACAGCAGAAGTTTGTCAGTAGCATCGCATACTCGAGAAGATGTACAGGCTGCAATCGAAACTCTTAGTTAACACATATGGACAAGACAGTTGCAGATTTGAGGGCGAGGATTGAAAGCATCCTGCCAGAGGCTTCTCTCTCCAACTTGAAGTCAGGGGGAGGCAAGACTTTAAACTCAGACAGAAAAGAGTGGTTAAAATGCCTCTACACTGACAAATTCTCCCTCGTCTCTTATTTGTTTCTTTCTTCTCGGACATTAATTTAAGGAATCAGAACATTTGTCCTGTAGAGTTTGTTAGATTCTGGATTCTGTCGATTGGATCCTGTGGTGTCACAGCACAGTCCTCTCTATTTCCTACCCATTAATAAACAGAGCTAGAGGCTTGATCAAATTCAGGTTTGATTTTTTTTTTTTGCTCCACAAGGCTGTTTCAAAAACGGCTCTCTGTTCTTCACTCTGAAGGCACAGAATGTCTGGTTGCCTTTCATTTTGTGATGTGAACAGACATTAATGATTAATAACTTGATCTAGTTGTCTTTTAGGGATGACAAAATGATGGCATTCTAATTCTAACATTCTCCTTTCATTTATTAGCTGGGGTATTTCTGTACAGAGAATATTTCTTTCTACTGTTTGGAAGTCCAATGATACAACTTGCATGAAAAGTCGGGGTGAATGTTTGATTTTCTCTGTATTTACCAGTTTTCAAAGGGATATTTTGGTTCCCTAGCATCCTTCAACAGCAATCTTTGCATTTTTTTCTTAGAATCTTTATATACTCGAGGATTTTTTATGTGTTTCAATTTATTGCAGTTATTATCCCATCAATACTTAAAATGTCTCACCTTTGGCTAGTGAGAGCCTCTGAATTCAAATTTGTCGCTGAGTTCTTTGAACATGACCTTGGTGTCTTTGGCAATTCCTTAACTCTCTGGTGTGACATGAGGATAGTGTCATTTTTTCTGCTTCACACCTAAGACCTGGAATTATTCTCCACGCAGCCATGGATGTTTTGTGGAAAATGATATTTGAGATAGTGATATAGTCCTATTTTTAAATAGCAAACATATACAGTTATTTCTTGATTTTCTTCGATTTTACCAGTGGTTTATTGATTTACTATTGAAGATGAGGGTTAAGCTCTCCTTCAGTCTTCTTACCCTACTCCCAACAAAGCAGAGTAAGATTTTTTGTTATTCAATTGCATTCCATTTCTTAAACAACTTTTTGTTTTCTCTTGAGTTAATCCTTGCCTTGCACTTTTTTCTACTACTTGATTTTCTATTTGTAATTGATACCCAAACATTTCTCCCTAGGTAGAATCTCTTTTCATTACATCAAATATATCAGGTCATTTGTCAATTTTCTCACCGCCCCCCCCTTTTTTGATACTTACTTTCTGGAAGCTATAACCCAGGTTGCTTCTTACCCCTGGTGCATTTTGGTCATCCTACAATTTAGAATCACATTGCCTTTGCTTTTCTCCTTTTGGGAAATTCTACTTTCTATATTCAGTTAATTTATACTCGAAAAAAAAATTAGTCCTTAGTTTGGGTGCAGCATATTCTCAACTATGTTCTAAGAGAAATCCTCAAGGTAAATTTTTTTCCAATTGTAAAAACATTATCATTTGCCTAAACATAGAATTATAAATAAGAAATAATTTAAGTAAACTTGAAGGAATTCTTTCGTTATATCTTGACCATAGTGTTGCAGTCCATGACATTCTTATTGTCCATTCTTGATTTGCATTTTTAAAAGATTTTATTTATGTATTTTTTAGAGACAAGAAGGGGAGGGAGTAAGAGAGAAGGAGAAACATCAATGTGCAAATGGCTCTCATGTGCCCCCTACTGGGGACCTGGCCTGCAACCGAGGCATGTGCCCCACACTAGGAATCAAACCAAGGACCCTTTGATTTGCAGGCTGTCACTCAACCATTGAGCCACACTGGCCAGTAGGCATCTTTCTTTTTTGTGTTCCTAAATGTCTTTATTATCACTGTTCTTGTATTTTATAATGGCATGCCTTCATTTTCATAGTGGGTGATCCATGGAACCTTTTACTACAATGGCTTAGGTCCCTGCATGCTGAGAATTGTATTTCTTTCATAATTTCTCTTTCAGTTCCCCTTTCTTTCTTTCTGCAAATGCTATCATTTGGATGTTATATATTCTGAAACAATCTTCTAATTTTCTTTCCATTGCTCTTTGGTTATTTATTTGTTTTGCCTTTGCATCCTACTTTCTGAGCAATTTGCTCAACTTTATTTTCCAACCAGCTTATTGAATTTCTTTTTTATTTCTACCATAAGATTTTTAATATCGAAGAGATTGTTTTTGCTTTCTGAATATTCCCTTTTTATAGCACACTATGTTTGATTCATGTTTGTAAACTCTTAGCTCTGTAAAGCCATTGATTACAATGTTTTTTATAAGATTCTTTTTTGTTTCTTTTTGGCATTGTCTATTTCTTCCAAGTTTCTTTTTTCCTGTTTGCTTATTCTGCTCTCTGTGTTTCACAATAAGCCCTTTTCACATATATCTTGATCAGTTGCTGTCTGTTTTTCAGAATGAGGCAGTATAAGTAGTCCTGGAACTCTCTATAGGCATTGCTTACAGAGTGGTGGGTTTCACTGCAGGGCCAACTTCTCCGGAAAGAGAGTTTTTCCAGAAAGAAGTCTCCCACCTGGGGTACATGAAGGTGGTTGGTTACCAGCATGCTCACAGTTGCATGCACAAGGGTCTGGACTTCCCACTCAATGAGTAGACAATCTCCTGATTCTATTTTCAGAATGGCTCCCTGCTGAGTTACACCTGGTGAGTTACACCTGNTTTCTTCCAAGTTTCTTTTTTCCTGTTTGCTTATTCTGCTCTCTGTGTTTCACAATAAGCCCTTTTCATATATATCTTGATCAGTTGCTGTCTGTTTTTCAGAATGAGGCAGTATAAGTAGTCCTGGAACTCTGTATAGGCATTGCTTACAGAGTGGTGGGTTTCACTGCAGGACCAACTTCTCCGGAAAGAGAGTTTTTCCAGAAAGAAGTCTCCCACCTGGGGTACATGAAGGTGGTTGGTTACCAGCATGCTCACAGTTGCATGCACAAGGGTCTGGACTTCCCACTCAATGAGTAGACAATCTCCTGATTCTATTTTCAGAATGGCTCCCTGCTGAGTTACACCTGGTGAGTTACACCTGGTGACCTTCAGCCTAAATGGGAAATCTCCAGTCTGCTGCTGAGGTGGAGGAGGGGGAGCCCTCTAGGGCTCTCATTGCTTCTAATGCAATATTTTTATCATTCATTATGTTTTCAGACAACTCCCATCCCCATCTTTAGAAAAATAAGTGCCTGCCTCTAGTTTCTGATGTCATCTGGAATTCTACAGCATAAACTAGGTCGCTTCTTGGTTTACTACCCACGCTACTCAGGATTTCTTTATTTCTTGTTTGCTTCTCTTCTTCTAAGCTAGGCCCTGAGCCCTCTCCTCTACGTTCATACTGAGAAATGATGTCCCTGTTATGGCTTCAAGTACCATCTGAATGTCTATGATTTTTGTTAATTGGGCTCTCCTCTTTATATGTAAATGTCTGAAATACAGGTGCAATGTCTTAGTCTTCCATTTTAATGCAGTCCATTCCATGTCAATCCTACACGAATCCAAAGGGCCACCAAATGATACAGCATGGAAAGATGTAAAACCAGAGCATGTGACTTCATGGCGGGGGGGAGAGGCGGGGGGGTGGGCAGGTACCATCATCAACCAGCACATTCAGTCCCAAGAACTGGTGCAGAACGAACAGCCTTGATGCATCTGACGCCCCCTGGAGGCCATTCCCTATGTTCCCTCACTGAGGGCGGGTAGTGCTCAATATTCTTAGGTGTCAGAGTAACTTGGAATCCAGTGTTGTACCATTTTCCCAATATTATAGCTGTTTTACAGAATGCAAAAATAAAATATTTTAAGCTGAAGTTTGTAAAAAGTAAAGATTGCTGTAGATTCATAAGATAGTAAATGTGATGTAGAAGAATAGTGTTCTTGGTCTAACACTAATTTGATTGAGAAAACTAGGACTCCTCTTTATTTGGTCTCTTCCATTTTTCCAAACCCGAATAAAAATGTGTCTTTTCCCACAGAACCTGTGTTCCTGACAATTCTCCCATAGAAGGGAATGGATTGAAAGAGTACATTGTAGATTTATCATTCAATGCATTACTCTCAAGTAAATCCATCTCTAATGGTGTACCCTTTAGGAAATAACTTCTGAGTGTTTGGCAAGGAGTTTGAGTTGGGACTTTCCCATGTATCTCTCCTAGTTGTACATCCGTGGGAGTGTAACTGGAGAGAAAAGAAATCTCTCCACCACTCACTTGACCACCAGATCTTGAGCAAACCAAGGACATTCCAGTTTTCTACAATGGTGATTTAAATGAGTTTTTCTGAGGCCTTGACATTCTTTACTGTGCCAATAGTGAGGGGCATAAATATGAACGTGAAAAATCTGCACTCTCCTTATGTCAGGTTCTGTCTACACATGTGCTCTGAGCTATAAAACTGTGGTGCTTTAAGGAAAGACTTGACACCATCAGCTTGAGTAGCTTTAGAAGTAAACACCAGGCTGACCACAGGACCTCTGGCTGGGAGGTCTTGTTTGAACAAGATGATATAATCCATAGATTTCTCTCTACTATTTCCTGTTATGCCTGTGACTCTTGGCCAAAACTATTACTAAGAACACCTTTTACATGTGCAAAGACAGCTGTATTGCAACAAACAACACAATTCACATTTTTACAGATACACAATGACTTAGTTTTAAAAAAGCACATTGGAAAGAGTGTTGTGGAAAATTGTAATAATATAGAAACTAGGCTGATATAATTACAGCGTTTTATGAAGTACAAGTTCAAGTGGTATCTTTTCAATCAGAGGGTGGGCCATGGGATGTGGAAGTCAATACTTGGAAAGGGACAACTGGTTTCTATTGAGGGAAGGCTGTGCCGCCCCACTGAAATTCACTGATGGTAGAACTGCTAATTCTCCAAATGCAACAAAAAGCAATGACTCGATGTGTTCCAACCAGGGAGCTTCCCTCAGACCATCAGGGTGGTTAAATGCCCTGAGATGTGTGCTTGGGTCCATCAAGCTCTGAATCTGACTCCACCTGTTGGGATGGAAACATACCGCTCCGTTCTACTAACTGCACCACCTGGCCTGTTTCAGGTATAACTGTGAGGACAGGAGCTTCTGTTAAGGAATCACAAGGGATGCCCCAGTGGGGTGAAGGTATGATTCTAATGAGAAAATTAGGAATACTTCACTTCAGGAATAAGTTAAAATTATTGTGAGATAAACATTAGACATATACTATTCTGAATATTACATAGACAACTATGAATACTTACTATGTTTTCTTTGGGTCATTAATAATTATTAATCTAGTATTAGCAGAGATAAAAAAAATCCAGCATGAAAACTAAGTGTTGGGAACCACTCTGCCTGGTTTCAGGAATTGTAACTGTCTCCCACGGCTAAGTAAGTGACCTCCAGAATTCAGGCCACAGGAGACAAAGCTTGTCTCTGGCAGCAAGCGCTGCTTCTGCTTCTTCCCCTACCCCCAAAGCATGGTCGATGTCCATGGCGGGTACGGCCCCTCAGAGAGGGGCAACCTAGGCCAGACATGATCACATGGGAGATCATCATGGAAGGACTTCTGAGGCTGCGACAAAGAGGGAGCGATGATAGCCCAAGTCCTCATTTCCATCTGGGAGAAGCGCTGCCTGGCTCTAATCCCGTTAAGCCTGGATACCTACGATGGGGAAGACAATGCAGCCCTGTGCTGGAAAGGGTGGGTATGGGGTGAATCAGGCATAAGAAAGAATATGTAAAAATCCTGTGAAAACTGCTTTGTTTAGAATTCTCTCATTTAAATAACAAGGGTCCAAGCAAGAAGTTTGTGCCTCAAAGTTTTATGGCTTGTTAGCTATCTGACACTGACTGAGAATAAGGCCTCATAGTTCTTTGAGTGCTATCTATTGTTTGATCCTTACCTGTATTCCTGTGCAAACAAACCCAATACAAACCCCTTGAGCAGGGAGCTCTGGGCCCTTCCCCTTTGAGGGATCGGCCACCTTTCCTCCCCAAGCAGATCATGTCTTGGTAGTGTTTATTTTCATCCATGGAGCACAGGGAGACTTGCAAGGAAAATCGCCCCCACAGTAAAGCCAATTTTTGTTTGTCAAAAAATACATTATGTGAGCTTTTAGCAATACAAGTGTAGAGGGAGCAAAAAGAGATAGAGATAAACTTTGTGTGGCAATTTAATTATAGTCCATGTTTATTTTTCATCCCAAGCTGTCGATGGGGCTATGGCCACACAACACACATCCCATCAGCCCAGGGATGTTTCTTTACATAAATGGAACCCCACTTATAGAGAATAGAGGTGAGGATGTGCTATGGATTAAATGTTTGCGCCCTCCCCACATCCATATATTAAAGCCCGACCCCCAAAGTGATGGTAGTAGGATACAGGATCTTTAGGATGCTTAGGCCATGAGAGTGAAGTCCCCATAAATAGGACAAGTGACCCCAGAGAGCTCTCTTCTGCCTTGTTTTAAGGACACGGCTAAAAGGCAACCCTTTGTGAGCAAGGCAGGGGCCCTCACCAGTTCCCAACCAGGCTGTCCCCTTGATCTGGGACTTCCAGTCTCCAGAACTGTGGGAAATAAATTGCTGTTGTTTATAACCCACCCAGGCTGTGTTATTTTTGTTATAGCAGCCCCGAAGGAGTAAGACAGGGGGCGTGAGTGTAAAGAGCCGGGCAAAATTCAGCAAAGCAGCTGTGACTGAAGATACAAGTGTAAATCAAATGTCTATTTTCTTTACAAGAAAAATGAGGAGAAAGTGCCAGTTTTAGCAGGCCTAACACTTTCAAGATTCTCCTCTATAAAGCTATATTTATATGTTCCTACACTACACATAGTATATAAAAATAAATTCTTGCTCTGCCAAGCAAATGGGATCATACGCCACCTCCTCCATCACGATGAAGGAAGAAAATGAGGTTCCTTAAACAACGGCTATGCTTCAGCACTTGGCATAACTACTTTCTGACCGTGTTGCCAGGATGTATTTCAAAGTTCGATCGGTAATAACTATTTCATCATCTGGGGAAACTTCTAGATGATAAGCCTCCATAAACATCTGAACAGTTTAGTGTCATGTTTCATTTTATTTCATTTTTTCCCCCTCTCAATTGTCCCATTCATTCTGTTCTGGAAGAATGGTCAGCATTGACCAGCATGCCAGGACTGGGGAAGGGCCACCAGTGCCAGAGGCCCAGAACTTTGAGAAGAGACCAGGTCCTTCCCAAACCTCATGTAAGAGCCGAACATCAGGATTCTACGCTCTGATGCTTCTAAAAATCAGCCAATGTTTCTTTACTATTTTGAGTCACCAAAGAAATTTAAACCTTTGCTGCTCGTTTTCTTCACGCTTGCTCTGCTCATGGGAATAAGGCTGGGCTGTGGTTAGTCGGATGTTTCCTTCATCTGCTCTCCGGGCCCACAAAGTCTGTGTGAAGGGCCGCAGCAGCTCATTCCTCGGCGCTCCAGAATACAGACCTGGCCATTGGCACATCTCTGGTGGAGCGAATCACTGATGGCAACACGAATGGAGGTTACAGACCGTGGGAGAATTTTGATTAGAAATTGTTAAGCAGTTGTTTTTTTAAGCACTCAGTGTATAACAAAAGCAAACAAAAATATAAGTTTTTAGCTTTTTCATCTTCATGAGCACCTCAGGCTGTTCTACAAGTATTTTTAAAACCCGACAAGCCAGAAGTAAAAATGTTACATTCCCAGGGGCCAGGATTGCCTCTGGATTTGGACCTGGATCCCAGGTACATGGGTGTGGGTCTTGTTTTTCTGGAACAATAGAACCAAGAAAAATGACCAGAACAAACGAAAAGCTCCTCCCATTGTAATAGTCAACCAAACTTGAGAGGGGATGATGTCCCCGATGCTGTAGGTGCCATAGAAGCCAGTGGACAATCCCAAACCCCTCTGGGATGTGATTGGCACCAGTTAAAATGATTTGGGGTTTTAGCAAAGCATGTTTGGTTTCATTTTGCTCTAGAGGAAATCTTACACATAAATGGTGTAAATTGATGAACAGCTCTCCCCCTGCCCCCTACCAACTTGTCTTTTTACTTCCTATATCTTTCCAATTAGTCTGATAGTGGCTCACCTTCCACCATTAAATATGCCAAAACTGGTTTGTTAAACTTTCTATTTCTGGTGGAAAGCCCTCTCAAATGCAACTACTCTGGGAAAAAGTAACCCCATAAATCCTGGTAAGTCAGTTTTTTCTGATAGTTGTTTAATGGGATTTAAGCCTTCAAATAAATGGGTTACAATTTGCGCTTAGTTTGGAGAAGGAAGAGGAGGTGAAAGTAAAACAAGAAATGAGATAAGAGGATTAGAAAGCAGATGTGATATTTACTCTAGTTTTAATAACAGCTTTACTGAGATATAAACATAATTCATACAATTCACCCATCAAAAGTGTACAATTCCCCATAATAGAATATCACCTCACACCTGTGAGGATGTCTATTATCAAAAAGAGAGAGAGAGAAAGAAAGAAAGAAAGAAAGAAAGAAAGAAAGAAAGAAAGAAAGAAAGAAAGAAAGAAAGAAAGAAAGACTAGTGTTGGTGGAGAAAAAGGAATTCTTGTGCATTACTGGTAGGAAGGCACACTAATAGAGCCACTATGGAAAATGATATAGAGTTTTCTCAAAAAATTAAAAATAGAACAATTATACAACCTGGCAATAACACTTCTGGCTATTTATATGAACAAAATGAATAACTTATGATGCTTAAGTGTCTATCAATAAATGAATAGGTATATGGAATATTACTGAAATATTATTCAGACATAAAAATACTTCAGCCATGAAATCTTGCCATTTACAGATAGCTATTAAGGGCATTATGCTTGGTAAAATAAGTCAGAGACAGGAAGACAAATACTTTTGATCTCACTGATATGTTTAATTAAAAAAACTCAACACACACACACACACACACATCAAGTTCATAGATACAGAGAACAGACTGGTGCTTGCCAGAGGTGGGGATCAAGGCGAAGGGCAAAAATGGGTAAAGGAGGTCAAAATGTACAAATTTCCAGTAATAGAGCAAATAAGCCATGGGTATGTAATGTACCTCATGATGCCTATTCTTAGTAATACTGTATTGTATTGCATATTTGAAAGTTGCCAAAAGTTCTCATCACAAGAGAAAGTATTGTTGTCACTAGGTACAGTAACAGATGTGAAATACACTTGTCATTGTAATTACTTTGTAATATACACAAACATCAAACATTATGCTGTACACCTGGACTAATATAAAGATCTATATAAATTATGTCACGAAAACAAATAAAGTGAAGGGTATAATTTAATAGATTTTAGTATCATCAGAATTGCGTGACTATCATCACTATCAGTCTTAGAACGTTTAACCACCTGATAATAAACACCACGAGAATCACCAGTCGCTTTCTTTCCCTTGCCCTCACTCACCCACACCCAGCTGCAGCAAAGCACGAATCCATTTTTTGTCTCTATAGATTTATCTATTTTGGAAATTTTCTCGGAATGGAATCATGAACTATATGATCTTTTATAACTAGGTTTTTTTTATTTTGTATGTTTTCAAGGCTCATTCTTGTTGTAGCATGAATCAGTTCTTAACTTATTTTATATTATTGCATAATATTCTACTACATAGATCTGCTGTATTTCATTTATTCATCGATTGGTTGATGGACATTCCATTTGTTTCCACTTTGGGGTTATTATGAATAATTTTGCTATAAACATTGGTGTACGAGTTTTTATGTGGACATACATTTTCATTTTTATTGGGTACGTACCTATCGGTAATTTTGGGGGAAATATCCAGGCTGTCTTCTGAAGGAGCTGTATGACTGCAACATCACTGTAGCAGTAGAGGAGAGTTCCAGGTTCTCTCTGTCCTCACTCACATGTGTTATCATCTGTCTTTAATTACAGCCATTCCCCTGGATATGAAGAGATATCTCACCATGTTTTTTATTTGCATTTACCTGCTAGCTAGTGGTGTTAAGTGTTGCAGACTGCTCTGCCTGGTTTTAGGAATTGTATTTCAACCCTTTGTGGCTAAGGGCGAGGGATGACCTTTGGAGTGCCAGCGACAGGAGACAAAGCTTGCCTCTGGTAGCAAATGCTGCCTCAGTTTCCTCTCCCTGCCCCCAAAGCGTGGTCGGAAATCAATGACAGGTAAGACCCCTCACAGTGGGGGGCAACCTAAGCCAGACTCGATCACTTGGGAGGCCTTCATGGAAGGACTCAAGGGAACTTCGACAAAAAGCAATGGACTCTCGCGCCCCAGCTCTCACATAGCCCAAGTCCCCATGTTCTCTGGGAGAAGCACTTCCTGGCTCTAATCCCCTGAAGCCTGAATACCTGATGGGGAGAGGTGCAGCTCCTTGCCTTGCTAGAGCCTGTCCTGGGGAAAAATCTGGCATCACAAAGACTTCCTGATAAGCCTGTGAAATCTGCTCTGCTAAGAGTGCTTTCATTCATATGTTTCAAGCAGGAAACCCTAAAACTCTGTCACTGACAGACTCTGACTCATACTAAGCCCTCAGATATCTTTGAAACGTTATCTATTGTTTGATCCTTGCTGCCCTGTATTCCTGTGTATTACAACCCAATAAAAGGCCCTGGAATAGGGGGCTTGAGTCCTTTTTCTCCTCTGAGATACTGGCCGCTGCTGATCTTTGTCTCCCCTGAGAGACTGACCACCAGTCCATGGCCTTTTCCCTCTGGGAAAATGGCCACTTCTCCACCCTAAGCAGATCACATCATGTCTCAGTCATATTTATATACCTCAACCGTGGCACCTGGGGGACTTGGAGAAAAGTCGCTTGTGTTTGTTAATCATTTCTCTATCTTCTTTAGAAAAATGTTTATTTGGATATGTGGCTAATTTATTCCATTGGATTATGTTTTTTTTGAGCTGCTTTTCTGTCTTTATGTTTTGTAGATACTAGACCTTATCAGAATATTATTTGCAATTTTTTCTCATTCTGTCAGTTCTCCTTTATTTTATTGATGGCATCTTTTGAAGCACAAAAGTTTTACAATTTTATGAAGTCTAATTTACATATTTGATGTTATTGTTGCTTCCACTTTTGAAGCAGTATCTAAAAACCATTGTCTAATTCAAGGCCATATTTCTTCTAAGGGTATTTTAGTTTTAGCTCTTTATAGGTTCTGAGTTTTAGCTCATTAAGTGTTTTGATTCATTTTGAGTTAATTTCTATGTTTGTGTGAAGGATCCAAACTCATTTTGTTGCATGTAGATGTATCCAGTTATCTGAGAGCCACTTATTAGAAAATATTCTTACTTTCCTTCCTCCCTTGAATTGTCTTGGTACCTGTCCTAAAAAATCAATTGACCAAAAATATTAGAATTTATTTCTGGATTTAATTTGTCCAAAAAATTTGGGGGGGGGGAAATTTTGTGAAGAATTTGTGTTAATTTTATTTTAAATGTTTAAATGAAAAGAAATTTAATGTAACATCATATGACTATTGTAATGCAAAGCTGAATATTAAGCAGTAATCTTAACTCAAAACCATGCAAGGCCACCAGTGGATTTAAGGAAAAGAGAACATTTCTCCTGAATCAAATTGCACCTTGAATGCAGAAATATAAATTCAGCTTTAAGCAAATCCGATAATGGCTGCTACTCCCCAAAACGTAACTGTAAAGAAATGTTTTAGAGACCGGGGTTTGTGGGGCTGCAGGGAAGCAGTCACAGATAGCACGGGTGTTGAAGGAATGATAATGCAATGGGAGAGATATAAATGCCCTTCTCCTCAAACAATCAGGAGCAGTCAACACAAGCCCCCATGGAACAACTAGGGGAACACTGAGCCTGCACCTACTTTTCAGGGCAAAATAGTATGTGTGAGAGCTCAGAACTTGGCTTCTGTGGCTTTCTCTTTCCACACTGGCAGTCAGCTGAGCGTGCTCTGCTCTGCAGTCTTCCTCCTAGCTGCAGCCAGGAGCCACACATGTCCATAATTACAAAAGAGCCTCTCGTTTTCTGCTCTGTGGGTGAAATAATGACAGTCTCTCTTTTTATTACTATTCTAATGGCTTCATGGACAGAATCACTGTGTTATTATTAATAATAGCAAAAGGAATCTTATTCAGCATAGGGAGGGCTTCCCCATATATCAGTTTGAGAGCGGATGGATGAGCTGACAGGTTAACGAAGCCGCCCTGATAGGGTGCTGAGCCATTAAAGGATGCAGCCATGAACAGAGCAGGGGGAGGTGAAACCCGTGTGCTTGGCTCAGCCGTTCATTCCAGAGAGCTATTGACCTGAACTTGAGCTGCATGTCTCAGCATAGACAGCGTGCTTCTTAAATCCACGATTTATCCCAACAACTCCTTAAACATGCAGCATTTCACCAAGCTCCAGGGGCCTCCAGAAATGTGGACCTCTATCTCTAAAATGAAATAAACAGAATCACCTTGAAACACAATCACACAGAACACAACAGAGAGGCAATCAACATGTTATGTAAGCAGCATAGGCACAATTCTGGTTAACATGGGACCTAAACAGTGCCTAAGCTCACCTCATAGTCCTGAGTATATGTCAGAACCTGGGGATGGACTTGTATCCTTCCTAAGGATGCCCTGTATTTCTCTGCACATGTGTCTGACTTGAAAGCCAGTTCTTTTTGTTTAAAGGCCTCGTTCATTCAAGTGTATTTGTTCCTGCATGAATGTTGTAATTGCTTCTCAATGATTCTAGGAAATAGTTAGCTGAGAAGTGGGCAGATGACTGGGGACATTGATGACTGTGTTTAGAGAGAGCCCACAGACAGGGCGCTCTGGTCCTGGAGGAAGTGCCAGTGCTCCTTATTGAGCGCAAGGGGTCCACGGGACCATGTCCTCAAGACTGCTCCCCTCTTTGCCCAAAGCAAGGGCCCAAGGCTTAATTTTTTCAACCTTGGATAGCAAAATGAACCACAGATTAAACATCCTGAGATAGGAGCCAGGCCTTTCTGCAAAGACGGCAGCCCACGCTGAACGGAGCTGCTCTATTCCAGACAGCAAAGCCTGCCTCCCACCCCTCCCCTCTCACCCCCTGCCCTGCCTGCCTCCTCCTTCCCATCTTCTCCCTAGCTTTGAAGCCATTCACGCTCTGCCTCCAGCAAGGATCAAATCAGGCTCTCATACTCTTTCTCTGTGTTTTTCTAAATTATACACTTAGTACAATTTATCAGCAACTGAGCACTTTAAGTTGCTTAAAGCATTGAGCACCAGAATAGGGTAATATTTTACTGTCAGTCCTCATTTGTGACAGAACACTTATCAGTCCATCCTTATTCAAGTTTGTCATCGGCTGTGACACAACTTCAATATTATCACACCAGGAATGACACTGAAAGAGTACAGCGCTAACAACTGTGGAGGCTGGGCGGTAAATCTGATTCATCCCCTTCCTTTGACCGACCGGGAACAAGAACAAAAAGCTTAGGATTTTTCTGACAGTTCCAGGAATGTGTCCTCCCTGAGGGAAATGTAAAAAAATAACTTATTCAGAGCTCGTAAAGTTGTGTATGGGTTATTGTAGTTTTATATGTATCGAATTTAACTGTAGGAGCCCTAATGAGGTAACACTGTCACAGGTTAGCTCTCATTTTTAAGAGAAAAGTATAGCATAATATTTAAGCATTGTAGTAGAAAGGCAACAACTGAAATGTTTTGCTTTTTCTTATTTCATACTCTTTACTTGCCCTACTATGTGAGCAGTATTCAAGGCAAGAAATATGGGTTGGGACCATGCAAGTTCCCAAATTCAGTAACTGGCTGGCGAGATCTTGTTTAAGAGGCATTTTTTTGTCTTTACAGCCAAACAAAAAGTTTTTTTCGTGAAGGTGGGAGAACAGAAGCTTTCAGCATTATGCAAAGACTCTGGAAGTCTGGTCTCTGGGTAGGTAGAAAAGAAAACATGAAAAACATAAGCATAATTGAATCTCACAGTAGGTTTGAGAGGAAGGAAACAGAGTGGCAGAGACTGATAGGTCTTCACAAAGAACTTGAGAGAAAGTCAGTGCCTCCGTGTGCAGGCACGCCAAGGATGCTGTAACAAAAACACCGCAGACTGGATGGCTAATAAATGGGAGACATTTACTTCTCACAGTTCTGGAGGCTGGACATTTAAAAGCAATGCACTGTCAGGTTTGCTGTCTCCTGAGAGCCCAGTTCTGGTTCATAGACGGCCACCTTCTCTCTTTGTCCTCACATGGCAGAATGAACAAGCAAGTTCTCCGGGGTTCGTTCTTTGAAAGGACACTATCCTATTCATAAGGGCTCCGTTCACCTCTCAAAGGCCACGCCCCCTCCTCCCATCACATTGGAGGTTAAGGTATAACATATAAATTTGACACAGGGGACACAAACATTCACTCTACAGCACTCTGGTAAAGCCCCTTTCTCCAGACCTCCCCTGGGCATGCCAGCACCCCCATGGAAGGTACACAGTATGTGTCTTTGTGATGGCTATTCCCTTCTTCCTGGAGACTCCTTGGAAAATGAGCAGAGACACAGGTTAGTATGGCTTTTCCTTGGCACTTTATTGAGATGATAGAGGAAGGCTTGTCTGTGCTCTGGGTGCCAGTAAGACAAGGGCTGGCAGAGAGCCATGCCTCAAACAGCTTACACTAAAACCTGCTTGAATTAACTCCCAGGCGGGGAGGGCCCATGTATATTCACTGTCTCAGCATCCCACATCCTAAATCCTGAAGAATCTGGGAAAGCAGAGACATGAACTTTAATGCAGAGACGAGGAAAGCCAATTTCTCACCTGCCCCTGCTTCCCACAATATCTGAGCCTAGTGTTTATGACCAAGACACCGGGAACGCAGTACTCAGTGTTGACGGTAAGCAGCTACCTTTGTGCAAGTGACTCCCTTTAGGAAGAGGTAATGCTGACGGAGACTCCTTCTCCATCCTGTAGGTTTTCTTCCATAGTTGTGCCCTCTTGTTCCTAAAGAGGGGCTGTAGACACAGCCTCAGCCTTCCATTGACTGTGTACCTTTGCAGAAGGTACTTAAATCTACAGCTCAGTTTCTTCCTCTATAAAATAAGAAAAAAATACAATCTACAGTGTTTTCTCTTTAACCATCTTAACCAGTTCTGAGCGCACAATTCTGTAAGCACATTCACAATGCTGTGTACTGTCACCTCCATTCACCTCCAGAACTACTTTCACCTTCCCAAATTGAAACCAGACCCACTGAACACTAACCCTTCATTCCCCTTTGCAACCTGCCTCTATTCTGACTTCTGGATCTATGCCTTCCACTACTGTAGGCACCTCATATAACTAGAGTCACACAGTGTTTGTCCTTTAATGACTGGTTTATTCTACTTAGCACAATGCCCTGAAGTTTTTATTCATGTTGTATAGTAGGCATCACAAACTTTGCCCTTTCTAAAGCTGAGCTATATTTTATTGAATATAGAGACCATGTTTTGTTTATTTGTTCATCCATGGATGAATACTTGAGTGGCTTCCCACCTGTTGGCTATTGTGAATACTGCTGCTATAGACAGAGGTATGTAAATTTGGGGGGACATTTTTTACAAAATGAGTTCTCTCCACATGTTCTCTGACTCCTAACTCCAACCTGATGCCTGCTTCCTAGAGGACCCAGACTGACACAGAAAGTAGTTGCATCCATTCCATTCAACCCTATAATTGGAGTGCTTTGAAAGATAACATTCTCACCAATACAATGACAATCATAAAATATGCTCAAGCCAACAAACAAAGAAATGTAGAAGAAATGTTATAATACTTCATGCTTCCCAAATTCACCAAATAGAGAATGCTGATGAGTTACCTGAGAGGCTGGTATTGTAATACTCTGTTAGTGTTCAAAACTAACATATCATCTTTCAAAGCTGGCTTGGCAACATGAATAAAGGGCTTTAAACTTGATTCAGCAGTCTGTTGCCTGGAGACTGGTTCTAACGAAATCACTTAAAATAAAACGAAACAAGAAAACAACTGGAATACATGAAGTTATCCATTTCATTATTATGTATACAGCAAATAAAGTGTATTTCCTACTGAAACTGGTCACTTGAATGAGTTCTAGTATCATCTAGTAGGGAAGATGCTGAGATAAAAGTGAAAAGAACTATGAGTCAGCTGTTGAAGACACAAAGGCAAGACAAGAGCTGAGTTTTCAGAATCTTGGCCCCAGGAGCCAAGCTTTCATGGCTCCATAGCTTTTCCTATAGAGGGTCTGATGCTGACCAGCACCTCTTCCCAAGTCACTGTAGCTTGTATCCCCGTAGTGGCCACTTCATCTCTCCCTATTTGACAAGTAGGGTTTTTAGCATTAACTGTCTCCTAACACTCAATGCTCAGGACTACACAGGCAGTTCTGCTGGTTTTCAAAGGGCAATGATTCTGAAATATTTTTATTGACTTAAAAAGAGCTTTCTAGAATGCCAACAGAAAAGAAATGCATTAAATGTACAAATCAATTGCAAAAAGTGTCCTGGTTTCCAAAACATTAAGAATACATTGTGCATCTTTGAGTTGAGGACATAATGTATAGAGGGCTAAGCCACTGAGTCTAAGAATGCCATCTGCTCTGACCCATTCACTGAGTACTGTCCTGACATCCTCTGTCCCTCTCACCACACACGGTGGCTTCCATGTTGGGGCACTCACTGCAAGAAATATCCTGATAGAGCTCAACCCAGCAAATCCTCACATGTGCACACACTATGCATGTGTACTACCAACAAAAGGTTCACAGAACTATCCTACGTTTATTATTTGTGCTGGATTCTGATCTACGCTGCTCTACAATTTAATTATTTTGAAATGTTTGAGTTCTGCATCCTTGAGTAGGTCACCACCACAGAATTAATGAAAGCCTGTGCCCCAGGAGAATGGCTACAAACCCTGTTTGGGGAGCATGTATGAGGATTTCCATATGTCATATAGCAGGAGTCGACCTAATAAACATCCTTGCTGCCAGGATGAGGGGACACCTGGGCCATCGGCACATTGTACACACACACAGCAGGTGATTACTGTCCAAGACATCAGGTGTCCCAGAAAGTGATCCAGAGCACTGCATATATGTACAGTTTACCCTTGAACAAAGTGAGGGGTAGAGGCACTGATCCCCACACAGTAAACTATCCACATATTACTTTTGATTCCCCAAACACTTAACTACTGATAATCTATTATTGACTGGAAACCTTAGTGATAATATAAAGTCTATTAACATGTATTTTAAGATGTATATATTATGTACTGTACTCCTGCAGCAAAGTAAGCTAGAGAAAAGAAAATATTATTAAGAAAATCATAAGGAAAAAGTACAATTAAAAATTAAATAAAATTCTGACCGCATAAAAAAAAATTTTTAAAGAAAGAAAATCATAAGGAAAATATACAATATTTATTTTAAAAACCTATATATAAGTGGACCCATGCATTTCAAATTTATGCTGTTCAAAGGTAAACTGTACTTACTACTCCCCACTCCCTTGAATCTTGAATACTCTTTGCAAAGTAGGGATTGTTTGGTAATAGGAGTGGATTCAGTTAGGAAGTTCTCATTCAATACAGAGATGGATTGACTCATTAGGCCCTGTTCCCTCTTACCAAACCGAAAAGGATCTGTCTACCTGACAGATAGTCAAGCCAAACACTGAGCACTGAGTTTTGAAGTAAAAAAAAATTAAGGCAGTTTATTGGCAGGGCACCAAGCCAGGATAATGGGAAGTTATCACTTAAAACCCAAAACTACTCAATGGTTTTTAATCAAGGGTTTCTAAAGGCAATGATCAAAGATTAGAGTGAGCAGACAGGTCATGGATGATGCTGACTGGTTAGGTCTTGTGTGAGCTTCAGTGGTTTTCCTTCATCTGATTAATTTAGTTACTGGCGCCATCTTGCCTGGCGCCATCTTGTCTGGCGCCTTCCTCACTGTGGTCAGGTGATCTAACTGGGCCGAGGAACCAAGATTCTGAAAAGCACCTGATGAATGTGCACAAGTGATATTATCTTTAAAGTAAAATGTAGACACTAAACATCTTATGACTTCTATTATTGTTTAAACTAGCATTGCTTTATGCTTAGATAGTTACATTTCCGTATTATTTGAGCTGTACTTTTAAACATTTTTCCTGGTTGCTTTATAGGAGCCCTCCAAGACACGCCTAACTTATCTTCTTAATATTTGGCCATAAACTACCTGACAACCAAAATAAGGGAAACATTTATTAAAACCTGTACCTATACCCCCAGACTCTGTGATTTAATACCTACACATGTTTAATGTTGACTACCGGTTCTATGCGCTGTCATTCAAAGCCCTTTGGGACACATCTGGAGGTGAGGTTCTCCTCTAAGTGAGGGAACATATCAGCAGATATCTGCCTTCCTGAGCTTGCGTATTAACTTTTCATTTACTGAAAGGCATGTTGATGGGGTTTGGTAGGGTCTGCAGTGTCTGTCCCTACACACATTTGTAAGTGTGCTTTGTGAAATGCTTAAACCTACATAGACCATCAACTCTCAACAGAAGTAAAGGAAGAACTAAAGGAAGGCCTGAGAACTTTTCACAATAACTGAAGGAAAGTGGGAGAAACACCAAGTTTCTCAATTTACCTTTCTCAGTGCCTAAGGGTTACTAAGCCAATGGCACTACCTGGAAACTCTTAATAGGGGTGGAAAGGGTCAAGAGAATAATAATTTGACACTCTACAGTAGACAGAACAATTTGCAAACCTCCTGTGCTAAAGACCTTGAAACAATCATGTGATGAGAGTTCAGTCCGTGCACTGTATTCATTCTAGTAAGTACACTGGGCCTTTGAGACAGGTGATGCGGGAAAGTCTGCATTTGACTGTCTCGCTTCTGTGATCCCTGGATACGAGTTGATAATGTATTCCAAATGCAACTTTAGAGATTCTGAAAACTGTTCAACATGGATGAGGTGCTGCTGTGCAGTTAAACAGGTCACAAGAGGCAGTTAGGAGGGTGGGCTCTGGTGCAGACAGCCAGGCCTCAAATTCCAGCTCATCTGCTTGTGAATGAAATGCTCTCAACCTGTTTTCTTATCTGTGGGGCCGCCATCTCTTGGAGGTGGTGAGGAATTTTGTGGGCTTACTTCACGGTAAAACATAAAATACCCAATGAGTATGATGGGCTTTGCACTATTTTAAGTAGTTGCGAAGTAAAGAATTTTGAATGAGAAATAAAATAATGCTGATCTGATGCTTGATTAAGGAGAGATTTGGAATATTTTGTTTACTCTTTTTACATACAAAATAAAATGTGAAGAAATATCAAAATATCTGGACATTTAATTCACCGTGAAGACACAAATATAAGGAAGGAATGATGTATTTTAGTGAGAAGCTTAATCTATCTAAGAACAGTGTTGACTAATTTAATTCAAAATTGCTCTATAACATACGTAAGAGAGAATGAGAAGTGGAAAATCACATTATTAGGAAATTGCTATCTGTGCTGTAGGCAAAACCATATGATGAAGGGGCTGCCAGACACCCCACTCCATTGTCTTGTGAGGAAATGTCACACAAAGAAACAGTCACAGGTTTTGAAAAAAAATTTAAGTGTTTTTCCACTGATTCTCAAAGTCATGATTCTACCTCTACATAAAATTTCAGTGTTTGATATAGAGAATTTTACAGCAAAATTCTGTATCATGTTATGACAGTTTTTCCTCACAGTTTATTCCTTTCTCTGACTCATTGAACATACCATTATCCCAGTGAATTAAACTTTTAGAATATATATTTTTTCTTGTAGTTATGTCTACTTTTCAGAACTGCTTGGTCAATGACTTACCTCCACAGCTTAAAAAATTAATATAGTCCTAACAAAAATAATAATCTTGGATTCTTAGCAACTTCTTTTAAGAGATGCCCAGTTCCTACAAATCATATAAAACATACCTTCATACTTTTTCACATGCTCAGGAAAATATGGGAAGAAACTGAGAATAGATTGTCCCCTCCAAGTGGGGCTGTAGGTACTTTAAGATGTGTAAATTTTATAGTAGTCTTGGCATAATATGTATCTTAAAAAATGTCAAATTATTATCTCTTTATTTGTTTCATTTAGTAAATCATAGTATTTACCTTCTTCTGTTCCTTCTGTTTTTATAAAACAACTTTAATTTTCCAGAGACATGTAAAACAAATCTACTCTGAATGGGTGTAACTTGCCAAGGCACAGTAACAAAATGAGGTTTGAATTAAAATGTGAGCATTGATGTCAAACTATTATTCCAAGGACAGTTGTGAAATAAGGATGAAGAACAAACTATTTGCAAATCTTGCTACAACACACGTCTTCCTCTGTTGCAAAAAAAATACTGCAAAGGGATGAAAGCGCAACATGTGCTACATGTAGATACACAAGAGAAGTTAACACACATTTGTGATTATGTCTCATTGAGGTCTATTGTCATTAGACCACCAGCCTCCTGTATGAGTCAGCCATGTATACTGCTTTGGAATCATTGGAGGGGCATTGCTACACAAACACCAATTATTACTAATAACTGATAGTTATTCTTGGTGGTGACTGTTAACCAGAGGTCTGCAGTATTTACATATCAAGGAAACTCCATTTGCAAATGCTCAATGCCGCTGATCCAAAATGATGTTACCGGGTGGGGGGACTGGTGGGAGATAAATGCAGATACCTGTAATTGAACAACAATAAAATTAAAAATTTTAATGACATTCCTAAAATCTCACTGAAGACCATGAACCATGGCTCTGATCTCTCATTTTTCAAAGTCACTTTTGATGTGCAATCCTTTATTTTGTTTTGTAGACTCAAATGTCTCCTGTTCCTATACACATAAAGCTCTGCTTCAGGAGCTAACTGCAGGGTTTTTTTTGTATTTTGCATTTATTTTTATTTTTATTTTTTCTCTTCCAATAAAACTTTATTTTTAAAAGATTTTTATTGTTTTTATATTGCAGCTGTCCCAATTTTTCCCCTTTGCCCTCCTCTGCCCATCGTACCCCCAACTCCCCACAGTCAATCCCCATATTGTTGTCCATGTCCATGGGTCATTTGTACATGCTCCTTTAATAGTTAACTATTTCAATTAGAAAAGAATCATTTCTAATCTGCTAGGGCATTGTAAGTGTTATCTAAGCAAACTGAACAACAAAAGCCTTCTAATGCATAAATCAGTGTTTAATATTTGTAGCATGTTTAGGTCATACTTGATTTGATTTACTTTCTTTGGAATAAACTTGTTTTTGATATTCATCATGATGTATGAAATCATGGCAGAGGAAAATGATTCCTTATTCTGGTTCTTACAAAGGAGACTTTGTATAAATCTGAATTTCAAATAATTTCTTGGTTCAAACATTCAGATGAGGTTGGGTAAAGTTTAAAAATATAAACCTTGTAAAATTTAACTTGAGTTGTACAAAGGGCTTTGCTGTGAAGGGGAACAGGGGTGAGGCATGTTGACAAGTCCTCATTTATCTGTGTCCACCCCAGGGCCAGAGGTGTGCGTGGAGTGTGAGATACAGAGGTGGGGCTGAGGGGGGAATCTGGAAGAAAAGTGAACTCGGCCATGATGTGATGCTTTTTATTCCAGTTCACGCCCTGGGTTAATGAGGGCAGTTTAAGATATTTTATGACATCTTTATTTGTAGAAAAAGGAAAAGGAAGTTAGGGAGGAAGGAAGGAAGGAAGGAAGGAAGGAAGGAAGGAAGGAAGGAAGGAAAAAGGAAAGCAGAAAGAGATCAAATATTCCTCCTGATTGAGTCCAGCTCCCACAGATCCTAAAGCCGTCTTCTTCAAAAAGTAATGAAATATTCAAGAGCACATTCCTATTAAAAGCCCAACACTCTTCTTCAATGTATTTTAATGATGTTGTCTTAAAATTAGTCATCCCTTTTACCTTTCACAAGTCACTTTTGTAGACCTAATACCATTTGACATCATATCAATCCTATGGGGCAGGGAGGAAAGGCATTTTTACTGTTTTGGAAGACTGGAAAATTTTCAGATCACACAGGCAGTGTGATTGTCCAGGCTGCCAAGACTGGACAAGGTACAAGTCTTTGGCCACGTGAGTCGACTTGCATATTTCCCATCCCTCCTATTTCTTGCATGATCATGATATCTCAGACTCCTTAAGTGCGGTGCTCTCATTCTAGACATGTGATTAGTGTTCAATAACTTTATAAAGTATGCTTGCATATTAAGAATTTATGCTATGGTAGACATATTAAGAACTTATGCTATGGTAATTGCCTCTGTTCCGCCTTTATCAAACTTAGAGAGTAATGGTAGAGACAAAAAATAAAAATTGTATTAAAACTATAATTCAAAGTATAATAAAGACAACAAAGGAGAGAGCAGGTCCCCTACAAACACTAGCAAGGAGGGTGTTCTATGTATTTGGTGGTAAGAGAAGGTAGGCAGCTCTTCTGAGAAACTGACATAGAAGTGACTGAGGGTGACAGTGCAGCTGACATGAAATGTAAAGATTTATAAGAGATATCTTGTCAGACATTAAAATTGTTAAGTATGGGTGGTAAATATCCTCAGCTTGGAGTCCTCAAGTGCACCCCATGACCCTAGCCCTTCCCCAGGACTGTCTTTCCCAGTGTGCAATGTGGAAAGAAACATCTGACACATGATGGTGCCTCTGTGACCCTGCTCCAGCTGGCGTCTAGCATCTATCTGATGGTCAGTTTCCTTACACAGTCAGCAGTGAAATGTTTTGAATATGACCATGGCTTTAGGAACAAGGTGAATAGTGCTGATAGGTACAAGTAAATTACTGAGGACAGTAAAAGGCAGTGATGGGACCCGAAGATGGAAATGTTGTCCTTGACTAGATTAAACAGTAGGATTTTTTTCCTTTAGGGGGAGTCATTGCTAGATCATAACTTAGAGGGTGACAAGCACGGGTGTTTGGTCTAGTCAGCTCTGCCAGGCATGACCTCAGTGTAGAAGGTATGGGACAGCACTTACAAGTGTGAGCCAAACGCAAGTAATGAGGCTTTTGAAGGGTGCCAGGCTACAGAAGAGTTGGGGATAGCTAAGGGGAAAATGTAATAAATATATAAAAGGTAAAATTTGCAGGACTTTTTTTTGACTGCATACGGGGTAAGGGGAAAAGATGAACTCGGGATGTACCACAGATTGCAAATTGGAGTGACCAGATAGTGGAGACTCACGGAGAATTCAGGAGGAGAAAGAAGATGGGCTCGGTCTGTAGACATTTTGAGTTTTAAAAGCTTGTTCTTGATCCAGGTAAAATGAACTCCATCAACCAATTGAACAAATGAATATGAAGCTGGAAGGGAGGTCTGAGCTGAATTTAGGTATAGGTATGTACATGTATGAGGGAATATGTGTGTGCATGTATGGGTGACATACATATGAATATATAATACATGGAAATGGATGTCTGTGTGTAAACGGCTATATATGGATATTCATAGATGAGGTGTATGTATTTGTATGTACAGGGACATAAATCTCTGTATACATAGAAACATAGGTATGTGTACAGGTGAAAATATGTGTATGTGTACCGATGATGACATCTGTCTGTGATGATGATGGATGATAGAGATAGAGACAGAGATGTATGCGTGTGCACATATAGGAGTTTATGTCTGCCTGTGTAGAGATACATCAGTATATGCTTAATGGGATGTATGCATGTGTTTATATAAGGATGTATTAAGTAAGATGATATGTATGTGAATAGATGTGAGTACATGACTATGTGTATGTAGAGATATAAGTATGTGACTATATGAGATATATTTATGTGTTTATATAGGATATGTGCATATAACTGTAAATGTATTTACATCGAGGTCTGTCCAGAAAAAGTTCAGCTGAGAACAGTTTGTGCAACAATAATGTAACCTGGTATCCAAGGAGAGTAAACTGGAGTGCACATGAGTGAACAATGGTGACTTCACTGTACTAGTCAGTGGGAATGGTAGATGCCCTTAAATGAGAATGTATACTCTGTGGCCACTGCATTCAAAATGACTGAGCAAATAGAGCAAAGAATCTGCATCAAATTTTGCAGTAATCTTGGATATTCCTCTATGGAAACTATTCAGATAAATCGGAAGGCTGAAGCTAAGAGTAACTAGTGATTGGCAGCTACATCATGACAGCATACTAACTCATGCATCGTGACTCATGCAGTTTTTTGTGAAACATCAAATCACCTAGGTGATTCAGTTCCACTACAGCACAGATTTAGCATCCTGCAACTTTTAGTTTTCCTCAAAACTAAAATCACCTTTGAAAGGATGAGATTTCAGACCATCAGTGAGATTGGGAGAACTGTATGAAGTCCCAAGGTGCCTACCTTATAGAGAACTGAGGTGTCATTCATTACCCTATGTACACTGTTTCTTGTATCTTGTATCTTCTTCAATAAATGTCTCTTTTTTCATATTATATAGCTGGATACCTTTTGGGTAGACCTTGTACCCAGGGAGGTATGCATACGTTCATTTCAATCACATATGTTGAGTTCATTCAAGTGTCTCATAATGGCTGTTATTTGTTTTTGAAGTTGGACCTGACTTCTAGAAGATGGTCTGTGTTAGAAAAAAAGTAATGGCATTCAATTCAAACTTTTGGTGGCTCAGTGTTACCTCAACATCTGTGTCTGTACTTGAAGATAATACTATAAAGAGGTGTATCACATTAGTAGGTTGTTGAAATTGTTGGTAATGAAACTTGGGCTGAGCTAAGCCATGGTAGTTTAAGTGGAGGAGAGCATACACATTGGGGATCCCACATAAGCTCCTCAGCAGGAGCATCATTGAGCCTTGGCAAGTATTTGATGCAGGCGTGGGAGAGGGAGGAAGAGGTCAAGCAAGGCTTCCACATACCTGAGAGACATGAGAGTCTAGATGGCTATGGGTGGCCACCTACTTAGAGACATAAAGAATACCTGGGGACAGGGACGACAGGCTTGCCCCTGGTTCAGGTGTATCAGGAAGTTGTGTGTGTGAGCCAGGAGATCCTGTGGGGTTTGTGATGGAGAGGACATTGGGTTCACTGTGGAGCCTGGAGGGTATGACTGGGCTGCAGAGGCCGGAAACTTAGCTTTGGACCTTTGTTCCTACATGTGCTGCCAGAAGTACCTGAGCTGTTTTTAACCTCTGTGTTCTCCAGGTTCCTAATTTGTAAGGTGATGAAAATAAAGGGATCGTTATGGAGGTTGATCCGTGAGTTGATCGAGCTCAGGCATGGGGGACAGGCATTTAACAGCAACTGACATCTGTGAAATGCTCGTTAACTCAATCCTAGCCCCAATCAGCTCTCAAGTATACCTATTGTATGTACATATGGGAGTTAAAGGTACAGACATGAAAAATTTGTACTAGGAGTCAGAAATCAGAGTGAGAGAAATGAAGAGGAAGAAAGAAAGGAAAACTTGTGTTTGGATGGAGAAAATGAAAGAGGAGAGTGAGGGGTACTGGAGGGCCAGGCAAGAGGGGCCACAGGGGGTGTTCCGCCCTCAGACGGACTGACCTCTGTCATGAGAAACCCTGTCTCAGTGTCAGATATTCTTTGGCAAAGTGATCCTCAAACTTTAATAAACGTGTAAATGACCGGGACATCTTGTAGAATGGCAGATTCTGATTCAGTCGGGCTGGGCTGTGGCCTGAGGTTCTTCCTCTAACCAGCCCCCAGTAGATGCTGATACTGCTGGTCTTCAGCTCTCCCTTGGAGTACCAAGGATCTACTACCGGTGCCTGCTTTTCGTTTTGCCTTGGTAAAGAATAGGTCACCTTCCCCTCAGGTACAATGTCTCTTTTTTATGTAAGCTGCTCATCTTTTTCCACCAATAGGTGGGATCCACAAGGGACTGCCCTCACTTGTCTTTGTTTCCAGCTCAGGACTGATGATTAAGAAGCTCCCTCTTGGGCATAGTGCCCTCTCTAGGGCAGTTAGTGCAGTGCTAGAGAGCTAAGGCACATAGCACACACCAGCGAAACTCTTTCTCTAAAATAACTTTGGACTGAACCATTACCGGGCTTCATTGTCTAACCACAGAAATGAATTCTTGCTCTCAGGAAATGAAAACTGAATTAAAAATTCCCAAGGGTTTTAGAGTTCGGAAAGTCAGGCATGTGCACTGCGTCTTTTATTTCCATTCTGGAGGTTCTACGTTGTGCAGTGGCTACGTGGCAAGGTACTAGATTCCTGGCAGAAAATAAATTATGGATGTAAAAGTCATAAAGAGAAATTTATAGACAGCTTCTGCTGCACTTAAAATTAGCATTGGAAAATTGCATGGGCATTCTAATTCCACGATGTGGTCAATCAATTGCTTCCTGGATTAACTTGCTCTGGTTGTGCTGCGAGTCATTGCTTTCGGGGCAAGTGTGTCAATTTGTCCACGGCCTCTTGCAAGAAGACCCAAGTTTTAGACCCCTGATGTATCCTGTCTCACAGCTGTGAGTGGGCTGGGTGATGGGCAATGGGAACCAAGAGGTCATTAAGTGTCCCTCGGGCTCTACAGGAAAGCCAAACCAGACTCTGCTGTCCATCTTTTTGAAGTCCTCCTGAGAAAGAGCAGTGGGTCCAAGACGTCCACTGATTCCTCATTTTGCTCAGACTATAATTGATCTTGTTCTATGGAAAAGAAAAGTAGATTCTACAGGTTTAAAGTTGGACTCCAGTGGTGACACATATAAGGTGATATGAAATATACCTTTTATATAAAAATCTTCTAAAAATTATTATTTTTGTGTTTTGAGTTGGTTCAATCACTGTGTCTCCTTTGTGTTTTTAACCCCGGTGTCTTTGATGAAAATCATGTCTAGTTTGTCCTATCTCTAGCAGCTGAGGAAATAAGGGGGAAGATTTCAGTTTCAGGCATAGCCCTGAATAAAAAATAAAATGGCAATAAGAACTAAATTCAAGATGTTGGCAGACTTTTGACCATGCATTTTGTCATTCACACTCCCCAGAACCAAAGCCAAAATTAGGGCAACACTGATTTTTAAAAAGGAGCAGGCAATTGTTATGGGGATCAATCAGACAACAATCCCTTGTCCAAAAGGCTCTAAATGTGAGCAATGATAAAGACACCATCTCTGGGGCTTTCTCTATTTTCTTTTTTTAAATATATTTTATTGATCATACCATTACAGTTGTTCTCTTCCCCCCTTCATTCCCCTCCACCCACACACTCCCTCCCCCACCATTCTCCCCCCCCCCCTTAGTTTATAACCACGTGTCTCAAGTTCTTTGGATTCTATATTTCCCCCACTATTCTTGCCCTTCTCCTATCTATTTTCTACCTACCATCTATGCTATTTTCTGTGCCTTCTCCCCTCTTCTCCCCCTCCCACCCCCCTGTTTCTAACCCTCCATGTGTTCTTCATTTCTATGGTTCCACTCCTGATCTAGCTGTCCTCTAGGTTTGCTTTTGTTTTAGGTGTGGTTGTTAATAACTGTGTGTTTGCTGTCCTTTCACTGTTCATATTTTTCATCTTCTTTTTCTTATATAAGTCCCTTTAGCATTTCATATAATAAGGGTTTGGTGAAGATGAACTCCTTGAACTTGACCTTATCTGAGAAGCACTTTATCTGTCCTTCCATTCTAAATGAAAGTTTTGCTGGATAAAACAATCTTGGCTGTAGGTCTTTGGATTTCATGACTTGGAATACTTCTTAATGACCTGTAGACTTCAATCTTCAGCCCACAGTGCCCTGGGCTCTGCTTAGCTCACCTGATTTCCAAGGTCATGGTTAGTAGCCTGCCATGGATAGGAAAATTAAGAAAGCACATAAACATTGCTGGAATACAATCAAGACTTAAAGAAAGCCATCTTTCTGTCTTTCATCACAGTTTTCTTTTTCTCTCCATTGTGAGATTTCTGTATCCACTGCCATCACTTCTGTTTACTCCTCAGTGCAGAGCTGGCTGTTAACTCCATCATGGCTCCCGGTAGAGTCACCAATGGCTGGTAATTGCGAACCCAAGGGCAGCCTTTCAGCCCTCTCTAGCTGGGGCTTTGTTGTAGTTGACACTGTCCACCACTGCCCGCATCTCTGAGTTCTCTGCTTCTTTCACCTCTAGGACACACTATTCTCTGCTCTTCTTTGTACCTACTCACCATTTGATCTTGGGTTCCTTTTGAGCTCTTCTTATGAATGTAAATGTTGATATTCCCAGGATTCTGACTTCCCTTCTCTGCCCACTGAACAAGCTTACCTGGGTAAATTCTCCTCCTTTTGCCCTGGCTGGTGTGGCTTAGAGGCTTGAGCATGGGCCTGTGAACCAAAGGATTGGGGTTCAATTCTCAGTCAGGACACATGCCTGAGTTGCAGGCCATTTCCCAGTAGGGGACCCATGGGAGGCAACCAAACATTGATATTTCTCTCTCTCTCTCTCTCTCCTTCCCCTCCCCTCTAAAGATAAATAAATTTAATTTTTTTTAATTCTCCTTCTTTTCAAGACTTATAACTAAAACCCATGTGCATAAATTCTTAGTGTACACAACCACATATTCCCATAAATTCACACACCTATGCCCCTACAGATACATATACATAAATTTTATTTATACAGATGTGTATATCACAGCTCCCTAGAGTCATTTGCTGCTTATAAATATCTTGTAGGAGGGAGTTATTAACATTTTTTCAGGCAAGTAAACTATAGCCCAAGAGGGTCAGTAGCTGACCCCAGGTCATACAGCCAATGCCTGGTAGAGCCAGCACCAGGATAGGTCCTCCCCACCTGTCTGGTCTTCAGCTCTCCAACTTTGCTTTTATCTACCACTCCATCCTGCTTTAAGGTCACCTGTGTCCAGTCTTCTTGTACAAGATGCTAGATGACATTTCAAAATTAAAGCAATATTGTTTTATTACATGTGGAGACACTTATGCATCACTATTAAATCTTGGTTTGTTGGGTCCAAATCCTGGAAGATCATGTGCATCTTTGGTCCCCAAGAGGAGGGTCCTCTGGCATTGGGAAATGAGCAGCATGACCAATCAATCATCCCCTTCTTCAGGAGGCTATTCCTGTGTGTATGAAATCTTATATTCTCAGGAAGGAATGAGCAACAGGGAAATCACAGCTTGTCTCCTGCTGCTACAGTCCTTGAAAGTTGAATGATCCTTTCCCTCGGGCAGCTGTGTGTTCCCCCATCCCTGATTGTTGAAAATCACTCACTGGTTGACCATTTAGAGAAAGGTCTACCAGTCAGCAGGGTAAGTCCAAATCAGCTAAGTCAGCAGAGCCCTTCTTCATGCTGACAGGGACAGAGTTAACCCTTGTTGCTCAATCCCTGCATCTGAGTGCATTTGGTGGTAGTTTTCTCATTATGTAACATTCATAAAACCCATGTCATAATTTATATATAAATACATTAAAGGGATCTATAAATTATATAAATACATAAAGTTCATTTATTTTTATGCTGGACACACACTTTGACCTTCAGGTTATATTTTGTTTGAAATATGTTTGATAATCTTGTGGCTAACTAATGTATATTAACTGTATATATTGCATACGTCCCTAAACCCAGCTTCACACTCACACACAGGGCCTTCCTCTAACAGAAATTGCCAGTGGCACCTTAGCAATGTGCAGAATTTAAACACTGTAAGCGACCACATTTAAATGTGTGAAATAGGGTTAGACAACATGCTGGTATCTGAAGAATGACTCATTACCAACTCCGACATTTTCAAAGCTAAAGGTATGACTACCCTTTAATGAACACACGTGCTCGTGGGCAGGTAGCTCCACAACCTCTGCTTCCTGTGTTCACGGCTCTGCGTGATCCCATCTCTGTGAATGTGGGTGCACCTGTGACTTGCTTCTAACCATGGAATATGGCTCGGGCAGTGGGAGGATAATCCTGCGACTACATCATGTGTCTATGGGCCCACTAACTGAGTTGCTCTCATTTATCTCAAAGCACCAAACAGCCACATCATAAACTGTTCTTGGGAGAAACACATAGCATGGAACTGCAGATGGCCTCTGAGAACAACGTCCCACAAAACTGAACTCCTCAAGCCTATGGCTGCCAGGAGCTGAATTCTGCCATCTACCTGAAATAGCTGGGATGCAGAGTCTCCCCAGCTCAGCCTTCATGAGAAGGCAGCTACAGACACCTCAACTGCAGCTTGTGAGACTTGACAGAAAACCCAGGTAAGCTGTGCCTGGACTCCTGGCCCATAAAAATGGTGTGTGTGTGTGCTTAAGCCTCCAAGAGTGTGGCTGTCTATGAAGGAGTAATAGAAAACTCATACACATGTCACATACTAGGACCTGTCTCAGTATTTTGTGTTTGCTGGGTCAAGGCTACACTCCTCAGGGGCAGCCTCGTCTTCACTTTGAAGATGTGCAGACTGAAGCGCAGAGATGTTCAGCTACTTGCTGAGGACTATATAGTCAAGGCGTGGCCAGGCATAGAGCAGGGCTGATGGGCCCAGGCCTGGGTGCTTCTCTTATCACAATACCTCCTCAAAATGGGAGTCTCCCTCTGTTTCATGCAGGTTTGCATAGTAGATGCTTATTCCTGCTAGTCATAGGGTACCAGGAGGTCTGGTCATCCCACAAATATTGATACTCTTGCCACCCCACCTACCAAAATGCAAAGACTCCAAGAGGGTGATGCTAGGTGGGTGGGGTCTCACACCTTTGTGCTCCATGATCGCCTGACATTTTATCTACGTCATAAATGGAGCATTCTTTCTGTTTCTTCAAACTCTTCTGCATCTGTGAGCCCATTGAGCTCTTATTCAAAAGAAAAATGAGATATACATTTTGATGAACATGACACTAATATGAGTGTTCTGTATGTGAGAACTTAATAAACACTGAGTGATGATGAAAATGCAGGAACTAGATATGACATGGATGCCAGATTCTGGTATCTGCCATGCTGCCCACCCCGTGCCAGTTCTGCCCACATGCCCATCCAAAGTGGGCTCCAGGTTCTTGGCTAGAGACATGGATTGGCCATTGACATCCCGGGCTGGAGCACACTGCCTGATACCTCCATTGGCTTTTGAGATGCTTATTTTCTCCACTTGTATTGTTCAGGTACCTGAATCACATAATAAAAAAATGTAATGATTTTTATGTGTGTCAAGGGCTCTTGGCCTTGCCTATCTGTAGATGTAATTTCTGATGAAAACAGCCTAGCTTTCAACTTTAATAATCTGTGTCATGAAAGAGAGCACATTTGGGAGCCCTCATTATCAAATAATGCTATTTTGTTCCAGGGAAGACATTAACCCATAATACTGTTATATTTTTTAAAAAACTACAGTGAAAATTCTGTATTTGCAAAAAGTTATCTTTCAGCAGCATACAACCTAAGATTAAGAATTTCAAATTTGAACATAATTATTACTTTGAATAGCAAGACATTGTGGAGCAGGAGGTTGAAACATTCAGTGCATATGACAGAGAACATTAGCTGTTTTCCTTAAATATAGCCCACAAATCCATTTAGGAGGGCATTTGTATCCCTCTATTGCAATGGACAAAATGGAAACTGAACAAAGATAAAGAGTTAGCTAAGTTTACAAATCTATGAAGTAGCAGAACCAAGATTTTTAGCCTCAGTAAGGAAGGCCATCATTATGCTTTTTTTTACTACACCATATTAATTTTCTCTACAAAGCTATTGCCACAGGCATATTATGATAATAAAAATCTAATACTTTATTTTAATTTTATGGATTTTATATTCTACATTGAAACTTTAGGATACCTTGTAGTCAAGTAGACCGCCCTAACAGGTAAGTTGCTTTCAAGGAACAAACGGGTTCTTTTTAGATGTTGATGTCCTCTCAAATAGCTTCAACTAACAAAAGTATTTATTCTCAATAAATATTTATTGGTTAAAGAAAACAGTTACTGAGCCTTACAGGTTTGAGAACACACTGCCATCTTACACATTTGAGCTCTCATCTCTTCTGCTCTTATTCATTTTGAGGAAACCCAGTCATAGACCATGCTAACTACACAGAAGGCTAGAAATTGTGGATTTGATAAATGTCATCCACAAAGGAGATGCGTTTTGGTGGATGGCAAGCAGTCACCACCGCAGTCAGTCTTTGAACTTGTGTCCAGGATGGGAACCCATAGGGAAGAAAAGGACACCTACTAAGAAGGGCTCCTGCTGCCTAATGGGCTCAATAAGAAAGCAGAGCCTAGCAGCCATTTCTGCACAGGGGTGTCTCACGCCAACTGCACTTCACAGAGAAGACTGTGCTGAACTGCCTATCTTTGCATTAAATTGTCAGCTTGCACTGTGTTTCTGCCATCTAAGTCAGCACTGCCAAGTTCCTTAGAATCCTATTTCAACCAAGAGGATTGAGGCTTTCCTCACCCAAACCTGGTACATCAGAGATGTGCAGGTTTGACCAGTAAGAGTGGTTCTATTCTGACCAAGAAGGACGGTGAATTTTGGACCAATCTAACTCTGAGGATTCATTTGTATAAGGATGGGTCAATCATGGACCAGGGGTGGGGACTTCTGTCCATGTAAGCCCACTCTCCTCTGGCTCCAGTAGCCCATTTTCCTTTTCTTCCCATGAATGAAGACTGAATTTCTCTGGCTGAGCTGAAAGAGTGAAGCAGATCAACACAGTGCAGAGCACACCCACACAAAGCAGAGCAGAGCATCAAGGATCAGAGCAGAGCTGCCTAGCCGGAAAGGTAAGCCCCAGAGCTATTTTATAGCTGGCTATACTCTGCTGTGTCACACAATTGAACTGTTTTGCATTTAATAATTTCTTTCTTCACCATACCCCAATGGGGATTCTTGTTGGCATTGAATTAGTACCAACAATCAGTTGACAAGGGTTCAGAGAAAAATTAAAGCTCAGTAAAAAATCATCAAAGGTGCTAGAAAAACAACTCCAGGTTCCAGGTCTTTCTGCAGGGGCTCAGAAACACCATATCTAAAAAGCTTTGAGTGCCAGGTGATTGCAATATATCAACTGCCTTCATTATCCAGCCAGTTGACTGAGTCTGGAGTTCATAGACAAGGTCAAGACTGGAGTGCTGGCAAGGATGTGGAGAAAGGGAATCCTTGAGCACTGTTGATGGGAATGCAGATTGGTGCAACCATTATGGAGTATGAAGCTTCCTCAAAAACTTAAAAATGGAACTGCCTTATGAACCAGTGATTCCACTCCTGGATATATATGTGAAGAAATACAAAACACCAATTCTAAATAGTGTATGCATCCACATGTTCATTGCAGCATTATTTACAATAGCTAAGATATGGAAGCAACCTAAATGCCTATGAATGAATGAGTAGATAAAAAACTTGTGGTACATATACACAATGAAATATTACTCACCCACAAAAAACGAAATCTTACCATATGTGACAGCATGGATGGACACAGAGGGTATTATACTAAGTGAAATAAGTCAAAAAGAGAAAGACAAATACCATGACTTCACTTAAACAGAGTGGGGAAAGCCGTTTTATAGTTGTTACTACACAAAACACAGAGTTTACTCTTGTGCTATTATTTATTAACTATTACATTTTTCATACAAAGAACTATAAGCCTACTTTTCCCTACCCTATATGTGAAATCTAAACAGCAAAATAAACAAACAAAATAAAAACAGATTCACAGATATAGAGATGAGACTGATGTTTGCCAAAGGGGAATGGTGTTGGTGAGTATGGGTAAAGATGATGAAGGAAATAAGAAGTAAAAATTGGCAGTCACAAAGCAGTCATGGGGATATAAAGTGTGGCATATGGAATATACTCAGTGACATTATAATAACCACGTATGGTGCTAGGTGAGTACTGCAAATATCAGGGGGCCCATTTTGTAAAGTACGTACTTCCCTAGCTAGTATGCTGTACACCTGAAATTAATATAAAAGAATATTGAACATAAACTGTAATTGAAAAATAAAATTTTTAAAAAGACAACTCAGAAGCATGGGCGTGACAAGTAGGTTATACTTAAAGTCAGTAGGATAGATCAACTGATTTAGATATAATCTGTAGAGACAAGAGTAAATTAGAACTGGAGTCTGACCTGGAGTTATTTAAACATCTAGAAGCCTGGTAGGGAAGGAAAAGCCAGCAAAACAAGACTATGAAGAAGCTGCCACTGAGGGAGGAGGCAAATTGGGCCACTGGCTGAGGTAGAGGTTAAATAATATGTGATATGAGACATGGATATGACGGTTGACCTTGATTCTTGGAGAGGTCAGAGGGACGCCTATCTGAAACAGGTTGGAATGACCAGGTGTTAAGAAAGCTTTTTTAAATTCCTACTCAGTATAACTTGCTCTGAAGAGTTTGCTTCATGGTTCACTGGTAATTCACCAACTTATTTTACTGAAACAACAATTATGTCCTAGAAATTCCTTAAAAAGCCTTGTCCCCCATTCAAGGGGCTGCCTTCTTTTTAAGTGCCGGGAGCCCATGGTTGGCAGCTTTTCTTTATTCCCATCTGACATTACCATTTACACTAACCAAAACACTCATCTTGCCAGAGAAGTAAATTGCCACTTTGAGACATGAAAAACAGGCAAAAGTACAAAATGTGAATAATTTTCATTGTGAGTGCAGTAAGTACTGTGTGTGAATAGGCAATTTGCATCCTGCAATGCCTCCCTCTTTCTTGCTTTCATAATTATCTAAACAATTTCCAGATCATTAACTCTGCCAGATACAAATTAGGGGGGGAGGGAAATCTCTCCCTATTGACATAGACTTTCTCAAATTCCTTCTCCAAGCTCCAAATCATAGAATTTTCTAAGTGAAAGTAACCTTTTACTTTTGCCTCCAAATTTTTCTTTACCTCTTCTTGTTCATGAACTCCACCAAATGTATATTTTAAAGCAATAAAAAAATTAAATTTACCCTGGACTCCTTGATAACAAAATAACTACACATACTTATTTCTTTGTAATATAAGAATAGGAAAATGGCTAATAGCAGTAGTGTAGACTGAGTCCAAAGATGCTAAACTATTCAGATGGCACATTACTTACAGGGTAAGACAGTTTAATCCTTTGTAAGTTCTTCCACATTTTCATTAATAAATTAAGGAGATTTTAGAGTTTCCTAGAAGATATTGGAGAAATTTCTAGCCTTTAAAGACATGGAGACAAGAGACGAAAGGAAAACACAGAAGTAACATTAACACACAGCATGGCTTTGGGTTTAAACATTGGCTAATTAGTAAGAATGGCCTATTGATCTTGAACTGAAGGAAGACGAAAGCCAAGAGAAAAGCAGAGAGGAAAAGCAGAGAGGCTTCGGAGTCAGCAGAGCTCTCAGCAGCCCCCATCCTGGAGGGACCTGAACTGGAGTTCGGAGACTATCACCCCAAACCTCCAGACAGGATCTCCGAAATGGACAGGAAGTAAGTACAAAACAGAGACAGAGAACTGTTTGCAAAGATTGAAGCCCAACTTTGAATAAACGCAATTCAAGAGAGCACACCAATATCCAGAAAGAAAAACTTGGCATATCTGAGGGTAAAACAAAATATACATATCTTTGTCTATTTAACATAAAATTTTAAATACAATTTTAACACGCGATTTGTAAAAACTAACACAAGAAGAAACAGAAATAAGAATAGTTCTGTATCATTTAATTCATAATTAAAACCTTCTCTAAAATAATTTTAGGCCCATCTGATTTCATCAGCTTATTCTAAAACTATTTAGAATGGTAACGTTAACTCTGTACAAAATCTTCTAGAACAGGGAATAAGAAGAAACAATTTGTAATCAAACTAAAAAACCAGCCTAAACTTAATACCAAAACTTAAAAAAGACATTTCAAGAACATAAATCAATCGTCACATGAACATAGATAAATACATTAGCTAGAAACCAGTTAGATAAATATAGATGAACAAAGAGCTATCTCAGATTAATGCATGTGAAATTTTAATATCAGAAAAAGGACAATTTTTCCCAAGTTGATCTATAAAAATAATGCTCTACTAAACAAATTCTTACAGACAAGGCATTTTTGTGTGTTTAAATTGATGCTTTTTGTGTGTGACCCAGTAGCTGGGACAGCAAGGAGGACATGTCCAAGAGTAGCCACTGGCTTTGCAGGTGTCTGGGTGGTCCCCAGCAGACATGGGACACTGGTTTACATTAGTGGAAAATAAACACACTTGGCAACAATCACAATGACTTCTTCTCCCTTGCCAGTCTGGTTTACATTAGTGGAAAATAAACACACTTGGCAACAATCACAATGACTTCTTCTCCCTTGCCAGTCCATAGACGACTGGGGTCCCTTCTAAATACATCATCATATGAACAAGGGGTTTGGTTGTTCCGTGGGGATGAAAACTGGCCCGGGGGGGGGGCGGGGGGCGGGGGCAGGCTGCCCTAACCCAGCTCTGAAGCAACTTCCTAACCTCAGGTAAGAAAGGTGGCACACTGTCCATGTGTCGCAATGGCAGCAGGTTGAGAGGAGTGCCCTCACTGCTGGCTCCAGGCATACTCAGAGCTTACTGTGGTCTGCCTCACTCTCTCTGTTTCTGTGCAGGACCAGAGACAGACAAGCATCACCCCTCAGACTGAACCCTCCTACTTTACTAAATCCAGCTGTATTTGGCAAATGCAAAATAGATTTTATAATGTTTAAACATATTTTAAGCTATATAGTTTAAATGCCTTTATTCCTAACACTTATGATGGAAAAGTTGGAAAACCCAGAAAAACGGAGTTCTTTCAACAACTGTGTATTGCCCTGTGCAAGCACTGTGCCTCCACTGAGGTTCCCACCAGCTAACATGACACATTCTACTCTGAGATAGGAATGAATAAGCATGTGTATGTCTTTCATTTGCGCATTAAATATTCATATATAAGTTACATATATGTGTGTTTGCTTATGTATACATACAAAATATATGTAATATATAAAAGTCACACATATATGCCTATATATGAAATATTTGCATATCCTTACATTATTTACCTCATGCTATTTTGTATATTTTTGGATCAGGATTTTGTCACTGAACATTTAGTGATCCTTATTTGAGAAAATGCCTAGTGCCTCTTGAAACATTGAAAATAAGACTATTTTTGTTGTTTATTTTAAATGGAGAGGATCAGAAAACTCATTGCTTTATATGTTTAGAAGCCAAAATGAAACATTAAATTTCTTTTATAAATGCATAATTTTTAAAGAAAATACACAGAGAATGCCACTGAAATTTATGAAATTAACATTCTTATTTGTCTATTTCTTTACGCCATCACCAATCTTCTAAATGTGCTGACATGCCATCCTGGTTATCTTTCCCAGCATTTATCTCACTGTGCCCTCTGTGCTAACTCAGAGTTGCGTCTGCACTGGCCCTGTTGTTCGGTGACACTGCTCACTTGTACAGGTTATGCGAGGCAGCCCACAGATAAGAACAAACAGTATTTTGTGCTTTTTTTATTAAGCTTGGATGTTGTATTGGTCAGGGTTTTCAGAAAGAACCAGTAGGATGCGGAAAGACAGAGAGAGAGACAGAGAGAAGTAATTAACTCACTCAGTTATGGCGACTGACAAATCCAAAATCTACAAGGAGGGTTGACAAACTGCAGACTCAGGAGAACAGTTTCAGTCCAAAGGCCCAGTCTGGAGACCAGAGAGGTGAAGCTCCAGTTTAAGTTCAAACGCTGCTTGCTGTACAATCAGGAGGAGCCAGTGTTGCAAATGGAGTCTGAAGGCCATCTTCAGCATTCTCTCTGGCTCAGAGGAGGTAGGGTTTTTTTTCGTTCATTTTTTGGGGGGTATTCAGGCCTTCAACTGATCAGGTGAGGCCCACCTAATCATGGAGGGCATCCTGTTTTACTCAAAGTTCACTCATTTGAATGTCAAGTTCACCCAGAACACCCTCACAGAGACTCCCAGAATAAATTATTGACCAAATATTTGGGCAACGGTGCCCCAGCCAAGTTAAAACATGAAATTAACACTCACAGGTGCATAACCTTATTTACAATGATTTTAATATAAAAACCTCACATATGATAATTCTGCTACACCTTAGCAAAGTATGCTGGTTTATTAAAATGAAGACTCAAATAAGAAAGGCATTAAAGCAAGGCTTTCCTCTCACTGGATATATTGCACAAATAAAGGAGGATTTAGGGATGGCCGCACAGTTCCTACCCAGCATAATCAAAACCCAGTAGAGTAATTAAAGTACATATTCATTGAAAATTCTATACAGATTATGTTTTCTTAGCAAAGAATTCTACAGTCATAAAAACAGATGGTACTTTGTTAGCATTTGGGGGAGAGTTTTGTGCAAAAGTATGTAAAATTAGGTAAAAAAAACAGAATAGGTATATCGATTAGTTCCAGTACTCAATCGCTGTAAAACTATAAAGTGTCTTAAACCCCACCATAACTAATTTTAAATACTTGAAGGCAGATACTGTCATACACATTGTGTATCTACAGATTTTTTAATGGTTAACTAAAAATCAAAGAATACATCTCAGATCACAGAGTTGGGGAGTGGCTCTCCTGGGGTGCTAGCCCCAGCCTGTTCCCCTTCTTGTTCAGCTGAGTATCACAATTAAAAAACAGAGTTACCAAATAACTTAAAGAAATGAAATGAATGATCAGTGGGATCAGGAATTATGGAAAAGCTTGTTTTGTGATTACTCTACAAAACCAGGATAAATTATTGTGTAGGTGTTAGGTTGACATAAATCTATACATGTCTCATATTGGACTTTAGGATGACCATATACATCTGATCTCACAGCTGAAGCTCTCCCGTGTCCTCTGTACCAAAGTTCTTTAAATAGGAGATAGGGCAGAATCATCACAATTGTTCTGAAATAAAAAGACAGAGAAATTCAATAACGTCCATGAGGTCAGACCACAAGTCCAAAAATAAAATACAGTTCTTGTGTTTCTGAGCTCAATGCGGTCCTCTCCATGTGATGTCTGTGTTGGCTACCAAAAAAAAAAGCTGTTGGATTTATTACCTTTCATCCGGCAAAAAACAATTATTTATTACTGTCCCCATGTGGCAGGCGCCCCACCATCCTCTGCACACTGGAAATCAGCTCATACCATTTCGGCTAGCGGTTTCTGCCACCAGCAAATGTTGCCGCCTTCCTCTGCATTTCTTCAGCCTCCCAAACTCCATCTTCCCAATCTCACACCCTCTCCCAAAAATCCTACACACAAAAATACAAACTCTGTGCTTAGTCGAGATGGTAGGGAGGAGAGAGGGGAAAAAGGTCCCTCATGTTATTTGTTACCCACTTGCCTTCTGAGTCTCTGTTTCTGAGTCTTACGTAGGATTACATTGAAAGGTAGATAAGAAAGTTAACTGTTGTTCTAACAAAAAGTAAAAAATCGATGTTTCTTTCATTTTTTCTGAAAAGTTATTTTGAGGGAATAAGGGGTGAGAGACAATATAATAATTTCAAATTATGTGTAAAGCTGGAAATATTTTTATTTATTTTTTAGATCCACAGGTGATATGTGATACAGAAAGCATGAAGCCAAATTTCCCATGGTTTAAATGTAGAAATTGTCTCTGAATATTTTAGTTTCATAAAAGGGAATTGTACTTTTTGTAAGCTAGGCTACATTTTAAGATGTTTATGTTTTTAAATTTGTTTATTCAGTATAGATTTTTCTGTTTAAAGTTGTAGATTTACATGTGTTTATATAACGTAATTTCCATTTTAGGGAGATGAAACCCCCTAAATTTTCTGTATACTCATGGGATCCAAACAACCTTCATGTTCACCTTATTAATAAATTATTGTAGCCCCTAAGAATTAAAACATTGACAAAAACAAGTTAACAAGTGGCCGCTAAAAGACAAATCCTAATGTGCGGAAAAGGTAAGAAGGCCCCAATCTAAGCAAATAGAGACCTAAGAAAAGAAGGTCACAAAAAGAATCTTTCTGTCATTTTTCATTCTTGTCCTGTCCACTGAGCCACACCAGGGCCAGTACAATAAGTGTACCAAGCTATTGGATATGAAGAGGCTGTAATCAAATGTATTGGGTTGTCTCTGAACACATAATCCAGGTCAACACAAGTACTACTGGGGACACGTAGGTCAAAGTGTTTTGACCCCAGCCTGGACTTGGAAAGGACAAGAGCGGGATCTATCCCTGGATGCTCAGCATTCTGAGCACCTCAAGCAACTCCAGCACTTTTAGGAAACATCCACAATAAATTCAGGTGTTCTCTTTGCTATCCGCATGCTTACATCAGTGCCTACACCTGTGAGAGGCCCCAAACATGCCCACACCCAGAATCTGTGATGTGATTTTACGTGGAAAACTGCAGATGTGATTAAGACCTGGAGCTAGGAGACTATCCTAGATGAGTCATGTCGGCTTGCTAGGTAGTTAACTAGTTATTCAGGAGCAAAGGAAATCAGACATTGAGTTTACGAAACTGGAATGCATAAGCCTGCTTGCCTAGCCAGGAAGCTACGGCTTCACAAGCCCCAGGGAAATCATGGCATTTCTCCTCCAAGGAGATTAACAGTCCTCCTTTTTCCCTCCGGCACTGGCTTGTTGGGGAGTACGGATGAAGGTGCCTGACCATAAAAATCTGTCAGTTCAGCCTGGAGAACAATGGATTGTCTAGGGGGTAGACCCATCAGAAGGCTTATGAAAGCTTAGGAAGTTGATTGGTTCTTTGGAAAAAGCACCTGATTCATCCCAAATCCAAGCTAATATAATCCCAGGGGAAAAAAATAATCTCAGTCTCAGTCCCTCTATCTCTATCTCTATCTCTGTCTCTATCTTCATAATGCACTCACCTTGTGCCTTCATGTATTGTCACTCTTCCACGAGCATGTGATCATGTGGGTTTAGCAGCTACTAAGGCCTGTGGCAGATAGTGAGGGCTCCAAAGGACTAAGCTTTTTTTGTTGTTGTTTGATTTTTTCATTGAATATTTTTATTGTATTGTGCTGTAAGTACAGTTGTCTGCATTTACCCCCTCACCACTCCCCCCCTCTATTCTAACCATCCCCATCTCCCTCCCCTGATTCCAACCCCTCTTGGTTTTGTCCATGTGTCCTTTATAGTTGTTCCTGAAAACCCTTATTCCTTTTCCCACCATTATCCCCACCCACTCTCCTCTGGTTACTCTCAGATTGTTCTTAATTTCAATGTCTCTGGTTACATTTTGCTTGCGTGTTTGTTTTGTTGATTATCTTTCACTTAAAGGTGAGACTATATGGTATTTATCTTTCACCACCTGGCTTATTTCACTTAGCACAATTCTCTCCAGTTCCCTCCATACTGTTGCAAAGGGTATGAGCTCCTTCTTTCTTTCTGCTGCATAGTATTCCATTGTGTAAATGTACCATAGTTTTTCTGATCCATTCATTTACTGATGAGCACTCAGGTTGCTTCCAGCACTGAGCTATTATAAATTGTGCTGCTATGAACATTGGGGTGCATAGGTCCTTTTGAATCGGTGTTTCAGGGTTCTTAGGATATAATCCCAGCAGTGGAATTGCTGCATCAAAAGGCAGTTCCATTTTCAGTTTTCTGAGGAAATTCCATACTGTTTTCCACAGTAGCTATACCAGTCTGCTCTAGATACTGACCTTTGGCCTTGCTGAAGATATGGTTGTACTTTTTCCATGGCAAGACAGAGGGAGATGGGACATTGGAAATTCAGAGGCAGCTTTCCACCCCCCAAATTCATCTTGCCACTCTACAATTTCCTATGCATGGGACCTTGGAATGCTTTCCTCAAAAAAGCATTTGCTTAACACACTGAAGAGCCTTATTTCCACTATTTAGACATCTGACAATAGATCCAGTCTAAATACACGAGTCCTTAAAAATTGAGAAACGTTTTCATCTGTGTTTAGTCAGAGGGAGTTGTGTTGTTTCTAGCTGTGAAGACATGGGAAGGGGCCACAAGCCAAGGAATGTGGATGACCTCTAGGAGCTGAAAAAAGCCAGGAAAAGGGTCTTCCCCAAAAGTCTCCAGAAAGGGACTGACACTTTGATGTTGGCTCAATGAGACCTTTGGACTTTTGACCTTCAAAACTGGAAGAGGCTAACTTTCTGTTTTAAACTACAGAATGTGGATTAATTTGCTACTGTAGCAATAGAAATCAATACAAGACCTAAAGTCACTTTCTAAGAAGTTAGCTATTCTAGAAATCTATCTGTAATAAAATCTCAAGTGGTCACCTAGAAAGCATGGGCAATGTGGAGTTCCAAGAATGTTTCTCTCTGAATTGTTTCACTAGCCAGAAAGATCCCATCAAATAACAAGATTCTCTAGGACATACTCTAGAACATTGCTGATGTGTCAAGATCAGTCACTGTGAACAGTTTTGGACACAGGCACAAGGAAAGCTGAACCTGTTGCCAAATGAGGTATGAAAGGCACATTTGAATCCTGTGACTGCCACAACACATTAGCCCCAACTACCTGGCTTAAAACAACAGTTAATTATCAGGAGTGTGACTGAAAGAATAACTCTCCAACATTTCAGAGGCCAGTGATAAAACAGATGCTGGTACCCACCAAGCTCATTGAGTTCACAGCTTTCTTGCTCACTGTGGAGTGTGAGGGTAAGTCTCTCTCCTAGATTTGAGTGCCACTGAGTTTGCATTCTGGGCTCTCCAACTTTACTGTGCACATTTGCTCTCTGCTTCTGTTTGTTGAAGCATTTTGGTAAGTCATTCTTCTGCCTGTGAGAAGAGAAATCTGTGATTCTCTGGGTTTTAGGCAGCAGGAGGACTACCTGGATCCCCAGAGGTTATCTGTTTTAGGGAACTGAAAGGCAAAGATGGATTCCACTTCGTTTTTTGAAGCAGAATCTTTTTCCTCTATGAAAAACAGGTGAACTTTTACATAATTTGGCATTGTAGTGACCACTTTGGGGAATCTTTGGCTCATACTAGTTCATTTTAAGAGTCATTCTTAAAAGAAAGGATCTCTCACTTCTCAGAGACAATGAGATGCTTTTTATTGGTAGACAGAAGCTTCTAAAAGGCAGTAAGAAAGACTCTAAAAATAGCTCTCAAGTAATTGCTGTATGAAAATAAAATAATTTAGCAAACACTTTGCCCACTTAGTTCATCTGCCAGAAACACAATTTGGATCTAACTATTCTTTTAAACTTTATACTTCAGACATGGCTAAATTTTTAAAAATAATACTATAACATTTATTTATGTATGTTTATGTATGTCTATGTGTGTATATATGTTATAGATATGTGATTCTTTAAACTCCAGATGACATTGCCAAAATTAGTTTGTAACGACTTTTATTTTATTGACTTAAAGAAAATTAAACATTTATATAGACCAAGTATACTCTCAGAAATATAAAAAGCAAACAAAATGTACTTCAAAATTACATGATCTAGGATAAAGTTTGATAAGCAAAAGCTAGTTTAAACTTGTCAGTTTAAGGATATCAGGCATGTCTTCAAAAGTGGTCAAGAAGTATATTCTAGGGTGATGGCAAATTGTTTAAAATTCATAATATACTGAGGCACTGATTACTAAATGTAAGTTTATCTACCTTGGCTTTTTTCATTTATTACAGAGAAACAAAAATATTTAGGTCTACTAAAAACATTTTTGCACCACACTGAAAACTTTACTATGTGAAGGTGGATGGCCATATATTAGCTATTTATGAACCACCCTGTGAATATAGGAATGCCCTAAAAATGCTACCAACTTTAATGCACTTGGTTGATAATACTCATATGTGGACAACCTTCATGCCCCACGCCTGTGGCTGTGTGATCATCAGAAACATTAAAACTGTAAACCTGGAACATCTGTCAAGTTACCACACTTTGCCTTCACCCCATCAGAAAATGCTTTGAACCTGACCTCTAGAAATTTTCTCAGCTGGCTGCTTTCCAAACTCCAAAACTGAATTTATAATTTGCTCAAACTATTAACCTTTGTTTTTCTTTTGTTTCCATAGAAATGCTTCTCGTTAAATCACCCAATTACTTACAGCATATTGAGAGGTGATTTGGGTGGAAGCTCACCTGCAACACTGCCTCCTGAAATTAAACATCCACCTATTCATCATGTTCTAAGTAATCGTGAAGATGTGTGCTTGCTAATATGTCATGTTGTGCTTATGTAAATAACAATTTTTTTACAGTTAACTTTCAAAAGTCTGAACCCAGAGCAAAATGACTCTAAAGATTTGGATGGTCTCACTGCAAGCTCCTGGAGATCAAAAACTGTTTTATTTGAATTTTAACTGTGTGGCCCAGTTCTTAGCAAAGAGCCTGGCATAAGGCAGGTTATTAATTGTGTTATTTAACACCTATACACAGATGTTCACTAAATGTCTGGGGAATAAATAAGTGAAGTCAGCAATCTAGGCTTACCCACCCCTCTTTATAGCCTAGTACATGTACGCATAGAATGGGTGGACACTGGACAGGATTAGAATTGAATTTAATGAAAACAAAACCGTAGAAGAAGGTTTAGGATCTAGAAATGCTCAAGAAAAGTGAAAATAGAATGATGATTTTTGAGAGTCTCCTTGCACCGAGGAAGTAGCCGTGGCATTAAATTCTGAAAGCTGCTGTAGACATACATGTCAATTTGAGTCTCCTGGCGGATAATGAAACCCCAGGCTGTCCCCAGGAGATCATTTTAGAGGAGAAATCAGGGATTGAAATGCACGACTGTGGATTTCACTGAGCTTGTCGTGACCCACTGGCAAGCCACAATTTCTTTGATTTGTTTAAAGTAACAGTGATTCTTAACTTTTCCTCTCTGACTTACTTGGCTTAGCATGATAGTCTCAAGATCTATATTTGTTGTTACAAATATGATTTCACTCATATGTGAGATATAAAACTAAAAACAACAAATGAACAAACAAAAAATCATAGACCCAGACAACAGTATGATGGTTACCAGAGGGAAGGGGGATGAAAGTGCAGTAGTAAAGGGGGTCAGATACATGGTGATGGAAGATGATTTAACTTTGCGTGGTGGGCACACAGTGCAATCTACAGACCACTTATCATAGACATGTACACTTGAAACCTATATAATCTTATTAGCCAAAATCGCCTAATAAATATAATTTAAAAATGATAACCAATAAAAAGTCACAGTAAAATTAATAATAATAATAATAATAACTGTCCTAAGAATGTATTGAGATTTCCTCTACACCCCCTCAACCCACTCTGTGATGCCCTAGGCTGATCTCTACAAATGCATCGAATGAGTCCCCTTGTCCTTCAACTTTGAGTCGGGTCTATCAGTGGAAGGCGGTGGCAGAATCTCCTCCGATGGGGGAAGTGGAGGAGGTGCTCATCATGCCCGCTCTCCTTCCGGCCAGCTCCAGACACCTAGCTGCCCCTTAGAGCCTTCCTCTTGCACCTACGGCTCTGTCCAGGTTCTAGTAACAGCTCCTTCCCCTTGAGAATATTCGAAAAAGAAAACCGGCTGCTGAAAATAGACGTTAATATCCCAGGTCACTCCCCTCGATGGGATAACTACAAGGTGTGTGTTTCACAATGTTTCCCAGCGTGTCTCCAGGAGAATAGGCTCGCGTTACCCATGAGGGGCGATTGCGTAATGCACTGACTAGCTCCCCTTTCCTTGATCGTTCCCTCAGTTTCTATTGGCAATTCCTCTTGTTGTTTCCAGATAAGCTCTTCTTCCTGAATCTGATTCAAGCCTTCCTCCAAAAACTAAAAACAAATCAATCACCGACATTTTCTAGACTACTTTACTCAGATAGGTATCATTGGTTATATTTAAGTGATGATTATATATTCATTCTTATCATGTAACTCTTTTTTGCTTATCATACTTATTCCAAGCCTGTCTACTTGCTTAAGCCAACACGTCTTCCTTTTTACTAGTTTCTGTAATAAGCAGTGGCTAAAAATAATTTTAAAGGTGAAGAACTGAAATGAGAAGAGCCAACAGAATTCCAGGCAGAAGAACAGGAAGCAAAATTTAGGCCATGTTTCAATGAAATGGTAATGAGTTATGAAAGAAAAGAAGAACGGGTTGATTCCAAAAAAAGAAGGAATAGTAGCTGAAAAACTATATTTAAAAATTGAACTAGGGAGAATTAGACCCACAGGACTAAGCAAGAGGCTACAAGGAAAAACCAGGAGGGAGGACTACTGTGCATCAGTGGGGAAAACACGGGTGAAATTCTGAGCAGCTTTTTATTTGTCGATTGTTCAGGTACCAAAGGCCAGAGTCCAAAGGAAGAAGCACCTGTGGGGTCAGAGGACCAGCATCCAGAACTTGCCTCACCCCTGCACATTAGCAGAGCTCCTGAGGGCAGGGGTCAGAAACCACGAAAGTCTATGATTCGCTTAAAAAACACATACAGAACACCTCACCTTAACACACTGACAAGTATTGGAACATTCATTAATACCAGCTATGTTATCTGGACCACAACACAAATCACAACAAATTTCATGGACTATTTCTTCTGACCACTGTGAAAGTAAGTTATAATTTATTATTAAAAATAATGCATGTTAAGGGGTTTCAAACTTAACTTATACACAACTTATGAACTCAAAGAAGAAAGTTATAATGAAAATTAGACTATAACTAGAAATAATGATAAAAATAGCACTCCTTAAAACTAACTATAAATATATTTAAAATGATACTAACATTAGCAAACAAATTAAGATTGCTAAAACACATAGTATTGTTATTGAATCCAAATGTTAGAGAAAACAGGAAATAAATAAGCATAAACAAAGTAAATGGAATCTTATACGAGCAAAAATTATAATAAAAATAACAAATGCATTTTTGAGACAAATTGAAGAACATAGTTATTTGAAAACATTGAATAAAATAGAAAGCATTCTGCAAAACCAATTAAGTAAAAGGTTTTAAAAAACAAATTTATTAGGTTTTAAAAATAAAAAATTACATGGTACAGAGTGGAAAATAAATTTGAAATAAATTTAAGTAGACTAAGTCCTGGGGTGAGAACACAATTATATTACAAGTAACTTGAGTTGAGGCAGAATAATTTGTGTAGAAGTGTCAATTTCAATAAATGGAATTCGTTTTTTAAATGTTTACCAAAAACTAAAGCAAAACAAAACAAAAGCTCCTTAGGCACAGGCAGTTCTAGTTGAAAATTCTATCAATAATTCAAAAAACAAATATTCTAACATTGTAGAAATTGTTTGAAAGATTAGGAATGCAAATGCTGGTCTCAAATCTAGTAATGAGGTTGTTCAGAACAGGAACAAAAATATCATAAAATAGGAATATTACAGACAAACTTCACTGTTGACCGCAACAACAACAATATTAAATACATTAGCAAACTAATCCCAGTGATACATTAAAAATAATTATAAACACAGTGGCTTTATACCAAGAATACAAAGATGATAAGCATTATAAAATCTGTTATTGTGAATCAAAGACATCTAGCAATTGTATTTCATTAAATTCATTCATATTCAAAATACAGCGTTCTGAAAACTAGAAACATCAGAAATTGTCCTTATTTGGATGTGATACATTCAAAAATAAGACATTATGAACACAGTGGCTTTAAACCAAGAATGTAAAGATGATAATCATCACGAAATCTACTATTGTGATTTGAATACATACAGTAATTGTATTTCATTATATTCAATCATATTCAAAATAATGCTTTCCTGGAAACTAGAAACATCAGAAAATGTCTTTACTTAAAAGCTGCAATGAATAAACCCCATATTTAATTGTGAAATGATAAAAAGATGTTCTTTGATGTCAGGAATAAGAACAGAAGGCTCACTCTCACTTCCTCTTTTCAGTTTTTATCTGGGTGTTCAAAACAACACTATTAAGCAAGAATAAGGAAATAAATAGTATGGTCTACAGCAACCAATATGTTTATATGTATAGAGAACCCTAAAGAAGCTGCAGGTAAAATACTGAAATTAATGAGACAATTTCAAGATTGCTAGATGTAAAATCAATTTATGAAAATGAATTGCATTCCAATAACCATCAGCACATAGAATATTTAATTCTAAAAATGCTGTTTACAAAACAGCAAATGCATTGTTGATAAAAATACCATTTACAAAACAGCAAATATACTGTTGATAGTTAAATCTAACTATATATGTAATAATTTTATGGCTAAAAACATGAAACCTTATTAAAATACATAAAATAAAATCTAACTAAATGAAGGGAGCTAACAAGCCATGGCAAAGAAGACATGGCTTGTTATCAATATTTATTTTAAAGTTAAAATTATGGAGCATGTGATGTTAGCTAGAACAGACCCACGCATATGTGTAGAATATAGGTATGTGGCAAAGGCAGTTTTGCAAGGCAGTGAAGAAATGCTGGCGTATTTAGTAGATTATTAGGAAAACTAGTTAAGGGAAACCCTTTTGCACTGTTGCTGACAATGGAGATTGGTGCAGCCACTATAGAAGGCAGCATGGAGACACCTCAAAAAAATTTAAAATGGATCTTCCCTTTGACCCAGCTATCTCACTTCTGGGAATATATCTCAAGGAACCCCAAGCACTAATTCGAATGAACATAAGCACCCCTATGTTCTTTGCAGTGTTAGTTTACAATTGCCAAGATACGAAAGCAGCCCAAGTGTCCATCATTAGATGAGTAGATAAAACAACTGGGGGAAATTTACACAGTGGAATGATGGACCTGGAGAGTATTATGCTAAGTGAAATAAGGCAACCAGAGAAAGACAAAATCATATGATTTCATTCATATGTGGAATCTGATGAACAAACTGAAATAACAAGCAAAACAGAGACAGACTCATAGTTGGAGAGCAGATGACAGCTAGTAAGGAGGTAGGTTTAGGAGTGGAAGGATTGGGCAAAAAGGAAAAAAGATTCAGAGATATGGACAACAGTGGGGTGATTTATTGGAGAAGAGAGGTAGAAAATGACTAAATGGTAAGGGGAAACATACAATAAAGGTTAAATTTTTTTAAAAAACTACTTATCCAAACCAACAAAAAAATAAAACACTTAAATACTGCATACAAAAAATGTATACAAAACTTATACAAAAAACTAGTGCTATGCGGTATTAAAATGTAAAAATGAGAAACAAGGCTTTAACATTTTACTAAGGGATTTATGTTTCTGCCCATATAAAGTTAAAGGGGGGAAGGGCATGCCCATCCATCATAAACTAGAAATAAGAACTAGACAAAAAATATGAAGTACTGTGTGTGTATGTTTATTGGACAACAAGCATCATAGATCTCTGATCCCTAACAGAAGGAAACAAACTCTGACTCAAGTCTCATCTGCTCATGAAAAAGCTGAAACTTCTTGAGGCTGGTAAAAGAGCTTCATATGCAGAACAATTACCAGATAAACTGAAAAAAATCCACAAGGAAGTGAGAATTATATGAGTTCCTACCAACTAGCATGGATATATATATGTATATATATATATATATATACATATATATACGTATATATATGTATATATAATATCCAATATATTATATTGTGATATATATATATCACATATATATCACATATATCCAATGCATATATATATATTGGATATTATATATACATATATACAATAGGTAATATATCTAATTATCTAGCATTGGATATATCTTGTGGACAAATACCACATGGAACATTTTGTAGAGATCCCAGAAAATCAGTAAGGATCTAGAAGTCAACCAAAGAGAAGTGGGGATAAAATATTTCTGGGGTAGCCCTGGCTGGTGTGGCTCAGTGGATTGAGTGCGGGCCTACAGAACACACGATCATGGTTCGATTCCCAGTCAGGGCACATGCCTGGGTTGCAGGCCAGTTCCCAACAGGGAACTCATGAGAGGCAACCATACATTGATATTTCTCTCCTTCTCTCCTTCCTTTCCACTCTAAAGATAAATAAACAAAATCTTTAAAAATATATTTCTGGGGTAAAGGCTACATTACACATGTCCAAAAATATATAAACCTTGACTGTGAAGGGTTCAAGCTGCCTAAGTGCCTGCATATAATCCTGTCCAAGTTCAAAATACTTTCAGGCAATACAACAATATTCAGTCTATTACCAGTAAAAGCTAAAGGAGTTCATCAACACCAAACCAGTGTTGCAAAAAATGTTAAAGAAACTTAAAAAGAGAAGAAAAAGATCAAAAGTATACATAATAAGTTTGCAATACTATATACCTGTCAATAATTATTTTAAATGCAAATAGAGTAAACGCTCTAATCAAAATACACAGGAGAGCTGAATGTGTAAGAAAACAAGACTATACATATGCTACAAAACAATACATATGCTGTCTACAAGAGACCGATTTCAGATCAAAAGAAATACACAGACTGAAGGTAAAGGAAAGGAAAATATATTTTATGAAAATGGAAACAAAAAAAAGCTAGAGTAGTAATACTTATATCATACAAAATGGGCTTTGAAAAAATACTATAACAAGAGACAGGAAAGGACTCAGCAACTTCACTTCAGGGTGTTTATTTCTAAAAAACCCAGGACACAATTTCAAAAGACATATGCACCCCTATGTTCATTGCAGCATTTTTACACTAGCCAAGATACGGAGGTAACTAAGTGTCCACTGAGAAACAAATGGATAAAGGTGTGGTACATATATACAATGGAACATTACTCACTCATAAAAACAAAATCTTGCCATTTGATGCAACATGGATGGATCTAGAGGGTATTATGCTAAGTGAAAGGAATCAGAGAGAGAAAGACAAATGCCTATGATTTCACTTATATGTGGAATCTAAAAAGAAAATGAACAGACAAAACAGAAACAAACTTATGTAGAGAACATTTTAATGTTGCCAGATGGGAGAAGGTTTACAGGAGTAAGTGAAAAGAAGAAGGGATTAAGATGTGCACATTGCCAATAATTAAAGCAGTCACAAGAATGTAAAGTACCTTGTGGGTTATATAGTCAATAATATTGTACTATGTATGATGACACATGGTTATAACACTTATCAGAGGGAATACCTTGTAAGTTATATAAACATGTAATCACTGCATTGTACACCTGAAACTAATACGTTATTGTCAACTGCAACTAAAGAATAAAAAAACATATTAAAATAAACAAATAAAAAAATGGAGCCCAGAATCAAAAACAATGTCTGCAATCAAACCAAAAATTGCTAGAAAAGAGAAGAAGAGAGAAAATTGAGTTCCACCCATTACTAGGGGAAAAAAATACAAATAAACCTAGAAAAAAAGAGAAATTATAAATGAGCATACAAGCACTTTAAAACAGCATTTCTAATAAGCTCAAGAAAGTCAATGTAATGGGAAGAAAAACTGAAGATGTAAAGAAGAGCCCGTGTAACTTGTAGAGATAAAAACATGTTACATCTATGAAAAGTTGCATGTATTCAAAAAATCCTCCACTTTGAGTGTTAAGAAAATCTCACTGGAGAGTCTTATCAAAGAATTAAATATTGTAAAAATAAATTTAAGCCGAACAAATAGCAATTATACAAAATGAACTATAAGAAAAATTAAGTCTGGAAAAATGGAACTCTCTAAAATGTGCTTATAACCTCCAAATCTGTACTTGCAACACTTTCAGGGGCAAAAATGATAGCATTTGGCCTTCTTGTTTCAGCTTTTTTTACTGTCAGCAAGTATCCTTTTTGTGATGCATTTTGCATCATGCTTCTGCATTTTTGTGTTTTTTGTTGGTAATTTTGCTGTTCAAAATGACCCCAAACATAACTTAGACATTCTGTGTGTGTTCCTCAGCACAAAAAGGTTATGGTGTGCCTTACGGAGCAAATATGTTAGGTAACCTTTGTTCCAGCCTAAGTTATAACATTGTTGACCATGAGTTCAATGTTAGTGAACCAACATTATATATAAAATAAGTCATCTTGAACAAAAACACCAATGGATTATACATTGATTGATGAAAATGTAACATTGCAAGAACCTAACTCTGTATTTCCTCTAGGAGCAAAGTTCAATATTCACTAATTCAGTATTTATGGCTACTTTATAGGACATAACTATTTGAATAATGAAAATCTATGTTTTTATATCAATATAATTGCTAGATTTTAAAGCAGAAATATTATGTGATAGAAAATGTATTAAGAAGATATGCCTCTTAACTCTTTCTTAGAATTCCTTCTTAGAGGAATTTCTTGTACTAGAAAAACTCTCCATCCAACAATAAATATAAATTCTTTGTAAAATATGATAAGCAGCTTTTGAAGGGACTAGAAAGTGGCTAAAAGTTGCATAAATAGGGGAGATCTGACTTTTGAAAGAAGAAAACCACACTTAGAGAAATCCACATTCACAGATTTCCCTTCAAATGGGAAAGGCAGAAGATCTGTAGAGGGACAACCGAAAATAAATTAGCATGTATGTGTATGGGCAAGATTGCTGCAATGTGGTCCATGGATGGGAAGAAATTTATAGTATGATGCAGATCACAATAAGGAATCTTTGAAATATTGCTAAAAATAAGTACATTTGATGTCAAAAAGTTACATTTATAGCATAGTGGATTTTTAAATTGTAAGCAATCCTATAAAAACTCCTAGAAAAGCCATCATTAAGTGGGGACAAGAAAAAATCTTAATAGAAAGTATTCACTAGTACACTGTACAAGTAAAACTGGCAGGTCATGCAAACTTTCACTTGCACTTTTTGTTTTCTGGTTTCTGGCAGGTTTATTGGAATGGAATTTTCTGTTACCTATACAGAGTATATTGACTTCAGCGAGGCATTTTTTAACTCAGCGAATTAAAAAGAAAAGAATGAAGTGGGAAAAAATTTAAATCCGCATGCACCATGGGAGGATCTATTTGGAACTCTGTGCTACTCCCCAGTGGTCAAGAAGCTATTCTGTCCCATCCTCACTATTGCCAAAGAATGGATTAAGTGTAACTTTAATTGGTTAGCGTTCTCATTCGGAACTCAAGAGTACACAGGGGAAGATGTTTGAAATGTGTTTTTGTTATAGCTGCTTTCAGGTGGAAAAATGATAATCAATATAAAATGTGCATGTTTTTGTTTATTTATTTTTGTTTTTAAAATTGCATTTCTAAAATTGAATTTCCCCAGGAATCCTAGCTAGAGTAGCTCCACATCTCTAACATGAGGCTTGTCTTTTTTTGCAAGATTAATTTTTCAAAATAATTATGAAAATTTGGATTTATAAAATTAGGAGGTAAGTGTGATTTACACATTCATGATCACTTAGTCCTGATTAAAAGATAAGCAGGAGGGGTTTTAATCTGCTCTGTTACATAACAATACCGATGCCCCTGTGTGTCCTTACACATTAAAGAATTTTTTTAAATCATGGGAATAAAAACTTAGCTGAGGTTCCAAGAATATTCACAGAAAGTGCACAAGGTCTGATGCAATGGCTGTGGAGGATGGTCTCATTCATGTAGAATCGGCCCCACCAGCCTAGGAGATTTCCTGTAAGAAGGTTTCCCTGACTGTGCTATCTTCACTTCCCAGGAACAGCTGCTGAGTCTTGATTGGTCTTCTTATCCAGGGAATGTAGGCAGTACTTTTGCTGTGCACTACCTGACTTCTTTCCAAGGCAACCACTGCTCACAGGTTGAGTGACTGGGTTCCACGTGTCTCACTTGCACATCAAGGACCTGGGATAAAGCAGGACCAAGGTTCATCCAACTCTAATAATCTTAGCTCTCCGAGGGGAGAAGAATTAGATTCCATCTCTTGTAAATAAGATCATCAAAGAGGTTGTAGGAATACTTGCAAACACCATGCCATGAAATAATGTTATTTCTATATTTGCATTTATGGGTTTTCTCATTGATTTCTGATTGTTTCTAATATTAACAATGTCATTATAAATATCTTTATACATAAATCTGAATGTTTTGATAATAATTTTCTTAGTATATATCCCAGTGGGATAGTTGGGAGAAAGGATATAAATATTTTTGAAGTTTGGGCTACATATTGTCCTATAGAAGGAGGATACTTCTTGAGCCTCTATTGCAGATTGTATTTTCAAAGAATTACCAAAAAATACTCCATTCAGCATATTATTTTTACAGTGTGGTGTTGACAATATTCCCTTTCAGTTATAAGTTCAAAGTCCTAACCCTCTACTCATGCCTCATCCAATAGGGCATGGCTGAAACATTATGTGACTTCTGAATAGGTGATAAACTGTCACTCACATCTACATTTCCCCCAAAAATACTTTCTCTTGAAAATATCTGCCATGCTTTGAGGAAGCCAAGTGCTGTAAAGAAGAGACCCCATGGAGATTTCTAGATGTCAGCCTCAGTTAAGGTCCTGGCCACCAGCCAACATGAACTACCAGACAGGAAGAGCATGAGACTTCTGATAATTTCCACCCCCCACACAAGATGCGGTTGGCATTGCATGGAGGAGGAATAAGTTGTTCCACTGAACCAGGTCCAAATTGGAGATATACCAGCAAAATAAATGACTAGTAATTTCACTCCAGTGTATTTATTTATTGTTTTTTTTTTATTTTTTAAAGCTGTTTTTTAAAAATTTTATTTTTACTTATATTTAGAGAGAGAGGAAGGGAAAGAGAGAAACATCGATGCATGGTTGCCTCTTGTGTGCCCCCAAGTGGGAACTGGCCTGCCACCCATGTATGTGCCCTGACTGGGAATCAAACCAGTGACACTTTGGTTCGCAGTCCGTGCTCAATCCATCCAGTGTATTTTTTTTTTTTTTAGAAAAAGGAAACCTATGTCAACCAATGGTTTATATAACAAAGAAACTGAAAAAATTCATATTTCCATTGACATGAAAGCAGATACACAATTGTACTATACCCATAAAGTGGAAAAGCAGCAATAAAAAGGAGAGATGTGCTTACGCAATATATGAAACAATGTTGATAATTCCCACAAAAGAATACATACTGCATTTCACTTCTATGAAATACAAATAGAATTAAAAGTAAAATAAGATTGTGATAAAAGTAAGATTGTGATGATCAGATCAGATGGGTGGAGAGATTGTCTGGGAAGAAGTACAATCGAATTTTTTGGAAGAATGGAAATATCATGTATCTTATTTTGAGTGTGGTTACACAGGTATATACAATAACCAAAATTCATTAAACTGAACACTTAAAATCTATGTATTTTATTGTTTTCTAATTATACCTAAATTTTTCAGAACAGCATCTGTATAACCAAACCCATCTTCCAAAATACTTTTGCTTCCCAGTTCAACTACACACATTTAATAGTATCATGGAGGGACACTTTCTATTAAACTATAAAAGGACTGAAAATGAAAAACCATATTTATTGAAAGTCATTTTCCATGACAGAGATTTCATTAATTCAACTCAGGGGTAGAAAATGCCAACCAGTAAAGCTAACTGCTTGGTGAAAAATGGGATCTGAAGATTGAAACTCAAGCATTACAAATTCTAGAAGACAAAGATGAAATTGAGCACTCCTATTAGTAATGTTCTCGCATGAATTTATTAGAAGGAAATTATTAAAGGCATTGGATGAATAATCCAGCCAATGCTGCTTCTGACAAGTTGTAGGAAATAACTTTGGTAGAGGGTTATATTATTAGAACCAATATTTTCATTCAAGGCCTTGAAATGCAGTTCTATTTCTAAGAGAAAAAATATGATCTTAGTTGTGTGGTGGTACTTTTGTGAAGACTTTATGTCCAATCCTTAGTCAAAGGGAGAATCATGATATCATGAATGAAAATTAACCCACTAGCCAGTCACTTCAATCTTCGAAAATTAGGAATAATAAGCAAAATATCTTATATTGAGGCAAGTCATCTCTTTGTTTAGTAAATTGGGAAATGATGTTGTGACCTATTCTGAGGAGAAGCTGAACAAATACCATCTCTATTTCCCTTATGTCCAATCAGATTTAGAAACAGAACACAAAGCTTTCTCTCTCAGAAGATGAATGTGCACCTAATGCAGACTGGAATGTTGAAGAGAAACCAGTGGTTCCTGTGAATCCTCTTATTTCATTTCTGAAATTATTTTATTTCCCTCAGGGAATTTCAGACACCAATAATAGAAAGAGTTCTCGCTCTGAATTTATTCACAGACTTTCCAACTCAGATGTAGATGCTTTGTGGGAGGTGAACAAGATGAGCTTTGGACCATGAGAAGGAAATTTAGGAGCTTCTCATTGTATTAAAATTATAATTATAATGGAAGTAGCCATCTCTAATGTCTAATAACGGATTTCTAATTGAGCCCCTGATCTGTCTTCATGTCACTGAGGATGGATAGGTATCCTGAGAGGAAGCACAGCCAAATGTCATTGGCGGTGCCAACTCACTCAGTTATTTGCTTTATTGCCATGCTTTGCAGCTTAAGTGAAGCAAAATAAGTAGATTTTAAAATTGCATTACCTAATTTTACTTAGCTATCTTTTACAAAATAGAAAACTGTCTCCCAAAATACATATAAAGAGATACCATTTGTATCTCAGTAGTCACTATACCAGAGAGCAAAGCAGTCAGCCCAGTCTTCTTAGCAGAGGTCAGTGGGCAGGCAGGCCCCTTAAAAGGACACAAGGACTCCTGACACCCACAACTACATAAGGACTCATATTCTCAACTTCCATTTCTCATCAATCTAGAATCAACCACAGGGACTGGATATACCTTTTCTCTTGGGGAAAAAATTGACACAGTTAAAGAAATTATGTTTTTGGAGATACTATATTAGTCAAGTGACAAAGGACAGTGATCTCTGGTAGACAGGAAATAAGTGAGGTGAGCTCTGTAACTGCCCCAGAAATCTACAAAAGACCTTCAGCAAATATTTGGCTCTGTACTGATCAACCTATAAGTCCAAGGATATAACCGAGACCAGAAAAGAACCACCCATTAGGACTAGAGAACAGTGCCCTGTGCTCACACGGGCTGGGGAAGTACCTGTTCCCATCAACCACAGTGAAAACCTCAGGATCCACAGGACACTGGGCAGGGCATTCAGTAGGGTCTTGGCTCCACAGAGGGACATAGTTATCCCTGAAATGAGCACAGCCACAGTCCTATCAAACCTGAAAAGCAAGTGGCTTAACTGTGCCTGGGAATAAAGCTCAAAAGCATCTATAGGAATGCATAAATATCCAGGAAGCAACAAGGTAGAATTCAAAATGACTATCATTCAGTAAAAGTTTACCAGGCATTAAATGAATAGGAAAAATATCACCTATTCAAAAGGTGGGAAGAAAGATGAATTCATTATTATATTAAAATATTATAATATATCTCTTAATAATTTATGAAGTTGACAGAAAAATTAGTAAAAATGCACAATATACAAACAACAGTATCAACCAACTTGACCTCATTGACATGGAAAAACTGACCCAATAAACAGCAAAATACATGGTTTCTTCAAATGCCTACAAAATGTTTACCAAGATGGATGTTATTCAATGCATATAACAAGTCAATAAATTTCAAAGAATTAAATTCCTACAAAGTATGTTCTCTGACCACAAAGAACTGTATTAGAAATCAAAAAACAGATCTGTGGGAAATCCCTCAATATTTGGAAAGTGAATAATACCCAAGCATCAAAGAAAAAGCTAAAAGGAAAATTAAAGAGCATTTTGAACTGGATTAAACTGAAAATATTATATAATAAAAGCGGCAGAATGGTAATAAAACAATGCTTGGAGAACGACATATTAAGCTCTATATATCAATATAGGGGAAAAAGAACATTCTCAAACAAATGACTTAAGTTTTCAACTAGAGAAGCTAGAAAAAAGAGTAAAAATATTCAAATAAAGTAGAAAATGAAATAATAAAAATCAGGAAAAAATTGAGAAAATAGAAACTTAAAGAAATGAGAAAATAAAATCAATAGCTAGTTCTTTAAGAATATTAGTAAAACTGATTAACCTGTAGCAAGCTTGACCAAAGAATGACAGAAGAGACATTTTACCAGTATTAGGAATGAAAAAGGCAGCATCCACTACTATTCCTATGGATATTAAAAGGATAACAGGAGAATACAAAGATTGACTTTATGCCAATAAACTTTAAAAAGTTTCATGAAACAGATAAATTTCTTTAAAAATACTCAAAGCTCATCCATAGAAAAATAGATAAGTCATGTAGCTCTATATTCATTAATTTTTTTTAAATTTCAGTAATAAGCTTTTTCACAAAGAAATTTTAGCTTGAGTGACTTCACAGGAAAATTCCACCAAAAGTATAATGAAGAAATAGTATCATTATCATAGTATCAAAAAGGCTTCCAGAAATTGAAAATAAGAGGATAGTTCCCAACTCATTTTGTAAGGTCAACATTACCCTTGCACTAAAACCAGGCAAATAGATTACAAGAAAACTACAAACCACTATCCTTCATGAAGACAGAAAAACTCTAAACAGAACTTAGCAAATAGAATCCAAATGTATTAAAAATGCCTCATGAGTAAGTCAGGTTTATCTAAAGAATGCAAGTTTGAATCAACTTCGAAACATCAGTCAAAGGAATTACCCTATTAACAAACTTAAAAAAAAAGAGTTGTGTAATTATCTTCTAAATAGACAGAAAAACGTTTGTCAAAATCCAGCAACATTCCTGATAAAAACTCTCTCAATACAGTAGGAATAAAGAGAAATTTTCTCAAACTAATAAAGGTAACCTATGAAAAAACAAGAGCTAACATCATACTTCAAGGTAAAAGACTGACTGCTTCCCCACAAAGATCAAGAACAAGATCAAAATATTTGCTCTCAACACAACTGTTCAGCTTTATACTAGAGGTTCTAGCCAGCACAATTTAGAAAGGGGAAGAAAAGACATCCATATTAGGAAAAAAGGAAGTAAAACTGTCTTCATTCACAAATGACACAATCATCTATGTGGAATATTTAAAGGTATCTATTTTAAAATCTCACAGGAACCAATAAGTAGTTTAACATGTTTGCAAAGTACAAAAATATGCTAAAATCATGTGTTTCTATGTGCTTGCAATACATAATTGAAAATTGAAATTAAGGCAACCATACCATTGCTGCTAACATCAAAAAAATAGATAATAAAGGATAAATTTGTTCAAAGATATAAAAGAATGCTACACTAAAAATGACAACACATTGCTGAGGGAAATTTGAAAGAAAATTAATAAATGAAGAGCTATATTATATACAGAGTATCAGAAAATTCAATACTGTTAAGATGTTAATTTACATGATACTGAATCAAAGCAATCTCAATCAAAATCCCATTGGTCTAAGTCAAAGCCAAGTGTAGGACCAGGGGAGTGTGTGATGGGTCACCCTTCCATTTTAAGAAGGTAGAGATTAACTTCCTCAAATAATGGTTCAGAACCTGACTTAAAAGATGACTGAGCTGATTTATTTTACATGTTTGTTTCTGTCAAAATATTTTGTTTGACATTCTTCCTACAAGATGGGAAAGGAAGAGGAAGAAGGAAGAACAACACTGATTCTATAAAAGCATCATTTAGTGTCCCTGTTGGTTATATCTCTCTCCGTAAGCTCTGCTTTCCCAGTCACCACTGCACCCGAGTAGCAAAAATAGCCATGAACACAGCTTTTGGCTGAGTGTCCTGGCATGGCTTTTTTAAATTTCATACATTCACAGCCTGCTGCAGTGACTACACAATGTAGCATGGAATCACAAGAGAGAGGACAGATGAAAGAGGAAAGTGCCCAGGCATGGGCTTGGACTACACACAGGACTGCAAAAGATCCTGTTACCCACTCATACATTTTCTACTGATAAAGGGCAAAATACACTTACATCAAGAACTACTTTTTTATTCCTGGGTTGGCCAATTTTGGTTTCTCAGTAAGTTATCTAATTGCGGAGGTTAGTTTAAATCTTTGTTTTTATCTTTAGGCAAGAAAAATAATTTTCTTTTGTTCAGTGACTTGGCAGACAGAAGTCTTGTATTTTCTCAATACAAAGAAAATTATTTATGGAAAAAATTACACACACACACACACACACACACACACAACCAAAGGCAGACTGACAGTATGTAAGGGCCATCAGAATTCCTTTTGAATTCCTGTTTAGAGGAAAGTTGAAGACACAGTCAGATTAAGTAATGCCTGTACTTTCTAAATCAATCATTCTTCATCCTTCTGAGCTCACAGACCCCTCTGAGAATCTGAGAAAGTTTGGGGAATTCTCTCGGAGATGGAGGCAGGGTGGTGAACATAAAATATTTCCATACAATTTCCAGGGACATATGATCCCTCAGGAAGAAATCCCTGCTTCAGATCTGAAACTCATTGTGCATTAGCAATGCTCATTATTTATAATTCAATAGCAGAGGCTAGAGTGGAAAGTCACCTTTATCTTTGAAACAAAAAGAATAGCTGCCACGCTCACCTAGAAACTCCCCAAGGCCAAAGGCCTTGCCTTTGATTTTGGTTGTTTCCACTTGGTCTGCAGCTATAACATCCCGACCTACAACCAATCTCATCAGTAAATGAAAGTCCTCAGCAGCAGTTTTAAGAACCTCCTGGTGTGAAAAAGGTGAAGGGATTAAACAAAGAAAAAATTTATAGACACAGACAACAGGACAATGACTACCAGAGAGAAAGAGGTATGGGAGGAGGTAGGTGAGGGTAAAAGAGGAATAAACGGTGATGGAAGGAGACTTGACTTATGGTGGTGAACACACAATACAATATACAGATGATGTATTGTAGAAGTGTACACCTGAAACCTATATCATTTTATTCACCAATGTCACCACAATAAATTCAATATTCCTTTTAAGTAGAAAAACTCTTGGTGTCTCTTTTATGCAGAAATCACTGTAACCTGGAACCCAGTTGGAAGAAGTCACAATGGGTAACCACCACCCAAAGCTGTTCACCCTGCCTCTTCATTACTGTGGTCACCAAGGTCACCGGTCTCATTTCTCTTCTGAGGACCATGGCCTGGCCTCTTGGGCACAGTTCAAGGCAAAAAATCTTTTATCACTTAATAGGTTCTTGGCATCCTTCACTCTCCCTGCAAAGTCTTAAAAGGAGCATTTAGTTGGGTTTTAGGACACAACAGCCCATCCTTGAAACCTCACTTCCAACCCACCTTCCTCTAAGGAGGAAATGTGCAAGAACAGAAAAACACATGTCTCCCACTGCCATATTCCTCTCCCTTGCTTGTTACACCCAAACTATTGCTCAGATGCAAGCTCAAGAATGTGAAAGTATTTAAAAAGTGGTAAAATCAATCTGGCAGTCTAATGATCATGAGGACCATAAATCCACATGGATGTGTAGTAGTGCCCCTGTAAACCTCTACAGGCTGGTTCTGCAAACAAGGCCACACATGATGTCTGCACCAGGAAAACTCCAGTCGCATGGAAGCTGCAAAGTCAGTTCTACTTCCCAGCAGCCAACCTGCACCCCATCATTTCACAGGGCACAAAAAAGAGGGTACGGGCACTGTCTGTTTGTTAATTGGAGCCTAACTCAAACATATAGGACCCCCAATCTAACTCTTCCATGTTGCTTGACTTTACTTCTTAAATGCTGACTTTCACTTGTAATTCCATACTCAGTTTCTGATTTTTCTCTCTCTAGTCATTCTAATCATCCTGGTAGGATTTAATCACCACCTCCTTGTTGTTCACAGAACTCGTTCTTGCTTAGTTTTTACACCTCAGTCTAACATTATCTTTTTAAGCTCATACACAGGGTTTGGAACTCAGACAACAGAGTCTGAGACAAAGGGGCTATATGTTACTACTTAATATTTAAAAAGTGCTAGGGAGCAGTAGTAAGGCTATAGGAAGGTATGATTTCAAATCAGTCTGAATTTTTATTAAGTATGCCCATTTACCGAAAATTGTGGGTCCATCTTTCTAGCGACTATATCTATCGCTGTTTCTCAGCATAACATTCCTAGAGAAGAAAAGAGAAAGAATACATTATTCAGCTCCTTCTCTCATTGGTGAATATTTATCTCCGTAGGGCATTACTTGCTCTGTGCTTTGGGGGTGGACACATGGGGCCCTCAGTACATCTTGGCAAATGCTGAGGCAGGAGGCAGACAAGGTGCGAGATGCTCACACAAAGCATGGAGCTATTAGATTTGTTGCAAAGAAGTTTGCTGAAGACTATACAAGATGAAGCAACATAGTGGTAAGGGCTGGGTCTAAAACAATTGGCCAGAAGCCCCTGAACAGAGATCCATGGATGGCGTAGTGCGGTACATACAGGTGTCTAATATTCCTAGGTGCACAAGCTCTATCTCTCACGTCACCTGAAGGGAAATGCTATAAGTGTTATATATAGAATATTCAAGAATCTTCAAGTCAGAAGCAAAGTTAGAGACAGACTATACAACCTGACCCAGAAGTCCCTTCTGTGACTTCCTTGAGAAAGTCTTCTAAACCAGAAGTGAAGAAAGAGCACAAAGCTCTCCCCGAGACACCTCTTGTATGTCCCTGTTTCATGACACCTATCTGAGAATAGAACCTTTTTGGAAGCACCTAATATTGATGATGGGTTCTTATCAGTCCCAAATATTATAAAATAATTTCCATGAATAGACACTCAGCCTCCATTCATATAAACTTAAATGGCATTGGAAGTTTGACCATTTTTTAAATAACAGGCTCAGTAACTTTTGACAGCTATGTTTTTCTTCTTTTCTTATGTAGTTATTAAGAAACTAACCATATAGCTAAACTATTCAGCAAATATAATAGGAAAGTCTACAACCAATATACAAATATTTCACAATGACATGAAATGGAGCACAAAATATTAATCATACATATCTACCTTAAATTTTTCTGCCATAATCATTAAATTTCTACCTTGATATAACTTAAAAATAACTTAATAAACCATAGCACATCCATGTGATGGAATTTTACTTAGGTGCTAAAATGACATAAGAATTTGCAAACTATATTAATGTCAGTAAACTCCCATGAGGAAGACGGACTCCTGCATGGGTACAAATATACAAGTGACTCCTCTGTTGTTACAGATCCTGCTAGAGGGCTATTCATTCCCCTGGGCTGGTAAGCTCATTGGAGGCACATCTCACGATGTTTGCAATGTTACAAAAAGTGGAGGATAGCCAAGTGGAGACAGAGAACACACTTAGGAGGCTTTGCAACAGTCAGGATAAGAGATTCTGTCAACCTGAACCAACATGATGAGGAAAAGAAGAGAGTAATGATGTACCATCAGAAGTAGGTTCTGCCCTCTCAGGTCATCGGTGAATGTAGATGGTAAGAAAGATTGTGGCTAAGGAAGGACTCTTGGTTCCTGGCCTGTGCAAATGGTCCAGTAGACATGATGTATCAGGGCAGAGGTCATATGACATTTAGGTGTGTGAATTTATCTCCACAGGCACATGTGAATATTTGATGAAAATAAAGGAAGCAGCCGATGCATTAAAGGACAAGATCAAAGAATGGAAAGAGATAGGAGGTGACTCCTTTCTGTCACTAGTTTTCTGTGCTTATCATGATAGAATCTACCTCTGTGTTCTGTGATGAAAAGCTTAGGGAAAGCTGCTGCATCTCTTAGAGTGGCTGAGAAGGACTGTGGGTGCATAGCTCCTCCATTCCCACTGCATCCCACAGAGGCATACTTGGACCAGAAGGTACCTGTAGGCACAGGGGAACAGTGCACCTGCTGTGCAGAGAGCAGGTGGGAACTTAGTGCTCTCTGTCTTAGGAAACAGTGGTGCCAGGCCCATAGAAAGTTGAATGTGGGCACAGCACCTCTTGTTTGGGGAGGGGCATAGGAGAGAAACGTTCAGAGAAAGCTTCCTGGGTCATTCTTGTGTCCATATGATGGTTTTAGAATTAAACAAGATAGAATTAATAAAGCATATACCACAGTGCCTGGAATATAATCCTTTTTCATTATCTGCCATAATTATTATTTTCACACATATACAGTGTGTATCCCAATTCTAGCTGCCCAGAGAATTCAGTAACTTAATTTTCATTTTACAGATGGAGAGACTAAGATTCTGAATGAGGCTACCTGATTTTCCCAAACTCCCAGCTAACCCGTAACCCTCCTGGGCATTTCAATCCATTGAGGTGACACTTAATGTGCTCAATAAATACCTATGGAAATGAGTTGGTAATTTAGCCATTCGGCCAGTAAATAGCAAGACAGGCAGATAAACCCTGACCTTCTAACTCAAAATTACACCCTTGTTCATCATGCCGTGTAATTTTCCTTCCTTTATTCCTGTCTTCATTCCTCCTCTGCTTTCAGAATAATGCATGAAGCCCATCTCGTTCATGTTCTTGACCACCAAGTTGTAGACAAGTGGATGTGTATAATGCTTCACAAACAAAAACACGATAGGTTCTCACAGAAAATCTCAGTGACATTTTGTGACATACTATTTATTGAGAAATGGTAAAAGAGAGCTATACTGAGCTCATGCGTTTCCAAAGATTCTTTCCTCTGATTCCTACTTGAGCTCACAAAAATCTTCCTCTTTCTTTTTAAGTAGCCAAGAAAGACACTATTTAGCTGTGGAGAATTTCTCTTTTTTTATAGCGTTTGCTTCTCCATGGGCCCATTGACAGCTGTCTTCTTATTTTCATGTCTATTGGTCACCCCCTTAGCTTTTAAACTTTTCTTGGATTTTAACCTTAAGCATCTGAGTCACAGCTAGTTAGTCTTCAAATCCTAAGTCAATGTCTGTTGATACTCAGTTCTTTCTTTATCTCATGGGATGCTCCTGACTTTCTGTAAAAAGTCATGACTCAGTGGGCTGCCTTCACCTTGAAAATCCCCCAAACCCATTTAGCTACCTTAAATCAGCAAATGGAAAAAGCAGGATGGTAATTTCATCCATAGAAAGATTCTTTAGGAATCCATCTGAATGTCAAGAAAGTGTTTTCTCATGAAATTGAGAAACAGAATGAGAATCAGAAGTAAGAGGTAAACTTGTCTTGTGGAGATGAGTGCTTGCCTCCTGATTATGTCCTGATTAAGTGGCACACCTGTTACAGGAAGGATTCACCTGCATCACCTGGAAACCACATATGAACTTCCCAATGATACACCTGCTTCTATGAGTCTGCTTTTATTGCTTTTTTCCCAAATTGTATTCCCAAATTCTATCACTATATTGAGTCTGAATCTCCAAGTACATTGAGGTATACAGTAGAACAGAGATTTGTCTCTTCAGTATGTCAAAAAATAAAAACTAGAGCACTTATATCCTATAAGTGCTCTATTTTCAGAAATACAGTATTAAGCCTAAAGCAAGAAGGCAGAAAATTTTTAGAATAACAGTGAAATATATATATAATAGTGATAAACTTATGGTTCAAGTTGACAGCCATAAGTACAACAAGTTAGAGGTTTGCAAAATCATCCTTTAGGCAGGGTATATATCCGCGTGCAGGTGTGAGTGTGTGCGCTTACACGTGCATAAGTCAGCTGTAGTCAGATCTCATTAGCAAAATTAATGCAAAGTTTGAACTATCGAGCATCTTTAAAGAAATGTAAATTACATTGGTTGATACCTGAATAAAGAGCTTTAATTTATTCTTTTAACTAGCATGTATCAATTGTTGACAAGCATTTGGGTAATTTGAATATGCTTGGAGGCAACCTAAAAAATGCTTTTTTAGGCTTGCCAATTTATACGCAGAGCTATTTTGCTACCAATGTCCTTCCTTCCTGGCAGTGCCTAGATTTATCCTGTTGGATAATCACAAATTCTAAATTAGCACACAGTGGTCAAGATGGTATGGCATTTGTGAGGAAGTTAAACTGTCATCGTATGGATGCTTTGTCTTTTTCTCAATATAACTAAAGTTGGGTGTGCCCACACACATGCGCAGTTATGTCAGAGCCTGGACCTCTCTGTGGCAACACAGAACTCCATATAAATACAAAAGAAGATGGAGAGAAAGCAACAGCTACCCACACACTTTCTCTGCCAACTCCTGTATTCATAATCTCCCTCCTATTGTATATAATTTTTTAACTTTCCAGTTCATGTCAACATTTTTCTTCTCAATAAATGTTAATGAACATCTGCAATCATTCCTTGTGGAAATAAATGTGTTTTGTAATCTTTTGAAATTGGGAGAGTTGTGCTGAATACAATTTTTCATCCAAGTCACAAAAAGCAAAGTGAACAAGACATTATTTTGTGAAGGTATTTGTGTTTCCAAACACTACCAATTACCATGTCATGACGGCAGTGTAGCATAAGTGTCAGAGGATAACCTGTGTGCTAGAAGTCGGAGCCTCCATTATCATGAGTATTAAACCGACCTGTGGAGGATGAGACCTGGTGAGAAAGGAGATAGATGGTGGCTTTGCTTCCTTGAGTCCTTCTCCATTTCACTCAGGCTACTCTTGTCTGTGGTGCCTGGAACACTGGTCATCAGCCTCCAGAAACGTGAGTTGGGAGGTCTGTCTGATTTGACTGAATAGATAGGCCCCTGACATTTCATGTGAAAGCACTTGGGCATGTGAATTTGATACAATGCACGAGGAAGGCTTGGTATCAAAAGCAACCTCTCTGGTAATTTTTCAATACTGAGAGCAATACAAGGAGAGTAGTGAATGTGCTTAATGATTTAGATTTTCAGACAAAGAATTTTCTTTGAGCAAGATTGTGACCTTTGTGTGATTTAACAGGTCCTCTGTAAATTTCCATATTCTTGCACAAGACATACCTGCCTGGCATGCTGCACAATGCCTAGTCTCTGTCCGGCAACTTCAGAGTGGGCAGAGTGCCCTGTCACAGCTCCTTTGGACTCAATATGTGTGGCCCTGAGGGATTCAAAGTGTCAGATGTGCATTACCATTGACTTGGTTCTATGTAGTGAGTTTAAAAAGCTCCCCAAAGTTTTGTTTAATATTTTTGACAATCTTTGGACACTTGTTACTATACCCCTTTTATAGCTAAGGTGAATTAAACTTAGAAAATGTACGCAACGTGCATAAAGTGTCACAACTAATTAATGGAATATCCCTGTGTGGCTGGAGCGAAATAGGTGACAAGAGCTGGTGGGAGATGTTGTCAAAGAGATGGCCACAGACCACTCCCCTGCAGAGGCTTCTGGGATGTGCAGGAGTCTGGTTGTATTACATGCGATTATTTTCACACCTGAAAGCCTCACTGCATTGAATTGCACTTGTATTTTATTCAGTCAATACTTGTTTAGATGTGCCAACATCTTTACTCAGCATCATTGCTCACTGTTGCTTCTAGCATCCAACTCTCTCATTCCGAATTAAGTGTTCTCATCATTGATTTCAATCATTAAAACAGCTCAGTGAGAGTCTGTTAATGATCATTTCTCTGTGTCTTCACTTTTCTGATTCCAATTTATTAGTTCTATGCCTTTAGCACTTTGAAGAATTCTGCATTGATACTGAGAAAGACCCTGATGTCAGTTAAATTGTTATCCTTTTATGAGTAATTTCTCTTCATCTTTGATGTTAAGAGATAGCAAAAATGATATGTTTGTGAGTGTTTAATTTATTCTGTTTGGGACTTGGTTGGGCTCCTTTACCTAATCTCTTGTCAGTCTGAAACTTCTTAGCCAGAACTTCCTGGAAAATTGATTCTGACCCAAAATTTAATTAGAAATGTTTTAAACCTTCTTCTCCTATTACGCTTATTTGAGTTGTTCTCATAAATGTCCATCTCTCCCTCTGCGATTGTCTACTTCTGGGTTATTCTGTATATCTGCCACCCAGTTAATTCCTGTCTCTTCAAATGTATTAAACAAGCTGTTTGTATGTCCTTTCCTTTTTGGGTGATCATACTTTTTATTTCTAGAAGTCTTCTTTAGTTCTTTTTTCATAGTGGTCTGCCTTTACAGCATGAACTTTATACTTTTTAAGAATCTCATCAACAATTTTAAACATTTTACATTTTATAATCTTTTGTGAGTATTATGTTCTTGGGGAGTTAATTGTGCTTTGCAATTTGTCTGCCTATTCTGTCTCATGGAGAATTGACTCCTTGTGCAGTTGTTTTATTCTCATTGTGAGTTCAATTTTAGTGCCCTTAATGTTAATTCTTTAAAACCATTTGATCTATGTCTAGATTTCACCTCCTTCTCCCTTTGACAGTGTAAGAAGAAGACCTTCCTCATATTCCAATCTCGTCTCTGCTTCCCATTATCTCTCCTGTTGCAATCCTCTGTGAATTTATTTCCAGGCATTACTCAGAATCAGTCACAGATTTCACTGGGTAGTACTGTTTTGCACATTGTTTTTTTGTGTGTGTCCTGCACACTCTGTTTCATTGTGTTCATTTTGTATTTTGCTACAATAAATTTGGAGTAATGCTTCCAGGGAGGGTGGGTGGTTTGTAATGCCTCTGGAGGTTTGCTTTACATTCAGAAGTACTTATCATAATTTGATACTTTAACATTACTTTAGCAGGATACAGTATTCTGAGATAATACTGAGGAAATTCCTAGGCATTCTTACAGGTCATTGGCTTTCTCTTTTACTTACTGTAACCTCCAAAGTTCAATTGATTTTTCTCATGTTTATTTAGCAATTGTTATGTCTGCCTGGTAGCTGGTCATATCTTGGACCTCTCTTGCTTTCTCTTCATGCCTTTGACTGTTGTCAATGTTTTTGTCTCCCAGGTTCCCCTCAGCAGTTCTACTAACTGAAGTTCTTGGACACCTCGCCTGACTTGGTCCTGTCATCTGACTCATGTCACAGTAGGTTATCTTCGTAGTGTGTTGGACTGCAATTTAAACTTGAATTGATGTTGTATCTGATAACTCTTGGCAGACTGAGAGGGAAGTGAGTCCCTGAAATGTGATTTTGGGGTTTTCTTTTTGGTTGCCACAGTGGTATTCTGGCTGTGTGCCACTTTTATTCCAATGAATCTCCTTTCAGATGTAGGTAATGTAAATGTTAACCAGTAGCCAGGCCCACATTACATGCTCTTTGGAAGAACTTTTACTCCTGTCAAGACCCAGGTGAAAGCAAGCTGGTTTACTTGTTTGTTTTCGGAACGAATCAGCAGACTTGCACTCCCTGATCTTTTCACTGAATGCATTCTTCTACAAGGACCATCATATTATGCCATAGACCTAGTGTAGGCCATGGCCTTCATTACGTGGATTTTCCTCTCTCCCCTGCAACCTGGTCTTCATCTCCCTGCAAGGAAGCTGCAACAACAGCTATTCTGTGCACCTTTCTTTTTAGGGCCCTCCCAAACTTTGGCATTGCTAAAATTTTCTCTTGTTTTCCTCATATCTTCTCTCTATATGTCAAAGATATTCAACATTTCTACCAGTTTCTTAGTTGATAAGTAAGACAGTATAGCACGGCTGCTAACAGCACAAACTCTGAAACCATATTGTCTTGGTCCAAATCCCACCACTTACATGTATGAAATTTTGAAAGTTTTGCAGCTTCTCTGTGCTTCAGTGACATACTGGGGCTTGGCAGTGTTTCTTTTCTCAGAAGTGTGTAAGAAATTAGTAAGTTAACACACGCAAATCACTCCGAGCCACTTTTAGGCAATGAGATAACTATGGTCATAATCATTAGATGTTCAGGTCATTTAGGAGATCAGGTTGCTGGAAATACATGCCCCCTTCAATTTACTTTAATTGAAATTTAACTGCTAGTTAAAGCAGTGAAAATGCTTTAAATTTAACTTTATAGTACTCTTTCAACGGCAGTTTAAATAACCAACTTTTTGAAATAAAAGGTTCACTTTACATTCATTCATTATGTATAAATATTGTCTTACAATGTCCAATTTCCACACTAGCCCTGACAGGAAAGTATTGTTACCTCCATCTGGCAGGTAAGGAAACTAAAATACAGGTAATCTCAGAGCTCCAGAGCTGATCAAGCATTCAAATCCCAGACAGTCTGATTCCAAAGTCCTTGCTTTCATCACTTGTTTTGGAAACAGGTGTTCTTTTCTCTAGCTTTAGTGACTCTTTCAGCAATAACCTCATTTTTTGGTGCCATGAGACACTAGACATGCCTTTCCCTAGTGCTCTCTTTTCAAGGTACATGAATTGCCAGGTACAAGAAAGAGAAAGGGAGACATGTGCGTGTGCTGAAATTGCAAATCTGAGCCTGTACGGGGATGCAAAACCTCACGAGCAATAAGCAGGTGGGTGGAACAGCCTATGGTTTCACATGCGATTGTGAAGGGAGACAAGTCTACACAGAAGAGAAGACTGTCTCACTCTGCCTATGACCGCACTCTTCCCTCCAGGCAGCGCTTGCCTTAACCATCAGTTAGTTCAATGAAAGACCAATATACCTCCATCAGGAAGACCCAGCCTAGCCCCACCCCCTACCCTCCTCAACAATCCAATTCAGAAAACCTTACAGAGGACAATTGTACCGATGGGAAGAGGTAGCGTGATATTTTCTCCCCAGCACAACTCTGAGATGCTTATTTTCCCAACTGCAAACGAATTCCTTCCCATTCAAACGGAAACTTGTGGGTTTCCCCATAAAATACTGTTAGAATGGAGAGCGAGTGCCTGGGCTGGAACACACAGCATTTCCAACACTGTGACAGAACAAGAAACAGACCATCATTTCGCCCCACTCAGCGATGATAGATAGAGTTTTTATTGAAAAGATGATCAAAATTCTTCATAAATGTCTTAAAATGAAATTTTGGAATTCAGTCTGAGAGTTGGAACTGGTTTTATTAATGTTTGCTTAGTTCTGTTTGTCCTATGAGCAAAGAGTAATCAACTATTGTCCTCTGAATTCTTGTCTCTGTTCTGTGAAGGAAAACAACTTGACTCAGTTTTGTTTGTGCAAATGTAAAGGTTTATTAAGAATTGATCACAAGATTGAAAACTGTCTTACCATCTGAATTACTCTCTTTTGTTATTCCCCAAATTTCTCCAGGCTTCTATTTCCTGTATTGTTCTCTGTTCTCGACTACTGAAAAGCTTCAGCCAAATTAAATAGGTTGCTTCTTAAAGTTAAGAATCCGGGATTTTGCTCAACCGCTGTTGTTTCTAAAGATGTTTCTCAGGGCAGTGGGGTAAGAGGCAGCAAAGGGACAGACAGGAGCCTGCACAATGGTTGTCAGACTGGAGACCACGTGTTGGTGTAACCATTTGTAGGGGTTGAGTTTTGTCCCCAGAGTTTTAGTTAGGAAAAACTTTTTCTCCGTGAATAAAAACAAAAATAGAAAGGTCCACATGACCCTCTCTGCATAGATCCCGATTCCACCTGTTGCCAGCCCATTAACAGCCTCCCTCAGTGCCTTTCCAGGGACAACAATTCAGCCTTTCCAGTCCATCACACCTCTCCCCCGCCCCCGACCCACGTGTCCTGCTGTTTTGCATACGTGGTTATTTTTCTCCCCTTTGCATCATGTACCAGCACACATTTTCTCATTCTGTAGCATGTCTCCCTTTTCTTCCATTTTGCAGCGCTTTAGGGATGAGCTGTCATAAGTTAAGTGAAAGAAATCCTTTCATAAGAAAGTTTTACAAGGACGAGAGTTTTTTACACATTTTGGTACAATCTGGTTGGCAGCCTTTGAATCGTAGGTGAGGTGCTGATTCTTCTGTGTCAGTGAATTGATGAGAAGCAACGCTAATAAGAAGAGAAAACAGGAGCCTTAATATCTGCACACTCGGCATCATGTCTCTCTTTAGGGAAAATCAAAAAGGAAATCAGAACAGAGAGCACAGAACCACGTAGCACTGATTTGGGAGCCAGTGGTTTCTGTGCTTCTTTTCTGGTTGTTTAAATATGCTGTCTAGACACATTAAACTCTAACTTCGTTTCCACTGCTTTGCAATATTGCAAGCCGTGGCTCTCTCTGAGAAGCTGTCTGCCATTGTCTCCACCCTGAATAGAGATTGAACAAGACACATGGAAAATGATATGAAACACTGGGCTCTGCCACAAAAGACATTGCTTCATGGAAAATTCTAGACTGATGTACAAGGATTTGAATGGGGTAGAGGGCAGTTACCTAGAAGAGATGCAAAGAGGACATTGACTCCTCCTCCTCCTCTGCATCACCTTTGCTGATTCACAGCAGCAGGCAGGTTGCTGTGGGGGGTGGGGTGCACAGAAGTCTATCCTGCTTCTCTCTTGCTGCCCTGCCACTGTGTGTCAAGTGAATTTCAGCTGCTTCAAATTGAAGTGCAGAATTTAGATGTGCAAAGAGCACCATGCTGATTGATAAACAATGCTCTCCACCTATGACATACACTCCTGCAGTGCCCCGAGGCTGCTCAGTCTGTTATCCCTGAGGTCCCGTGACCCAGCCTCAAAGGACGAGTTGGAGATTTTGTGACCCTGCACCCACCACCTCAGCTCCTTGAGATGGAAGCTTGAAAAGGATGCTACCATTTTATTAGAATTTATATACATCTATAACCTATTTTGTTTCTTTACCTGCAGGTTTAATCCAGTGGCATGTTAAAGTTTACTTGCAAAGATTGAAAAATTACCAAATTTATGTATCCATCTGCATCCTAAAGCCATACGTGGTTTTGACTTCACAGTTTTCTGACTGGTTTGCCACAGAACACTGGGATGAGTTTAGAAGGAAAAGGAGAAAATAAAGAACATAAAAAATAAACATCTCATATCCTTGTAATGTCCTTCTATAGAAAACCAACAACGGATGGACAGGGAAGTGATACCAGAGCCCTGTGGGGCTCTCAACTCATCTGAAGAGCTACAGCTCAGTCTCCAACCTGTGACCTGACACGGCTCTTCTCTTAAGAGTGTGCTTTGCCTGGAGATGCTCTTGGTCTCCAGCCCCGGCCTCATAGCCACCATGACCTTGGCACCAAGCTGCAGCGATACAACCACCATGTACCTCAGGGCCCCTTCACGAGGCCACTGGATTAAACATGTACCTCCATCTGTACATGAAGATGCCTGAGGTACACTGGATTTTTATTTTCGGGTGGAACTGACATACAATTACACAAAAGTCATACCAGAGGTAAAATTTCAAATGTAATCGAGTTTGGACTTTCTACATATTCCTTGAAAATAATCCGATTCTTTTTTTTTTTCTAATTGTATTTGTTTTCTACAGTCCTGGGGTCCTAAGGAAAAGCATTTGCAAATGGAGTGCAAATTCTGTATGTGAAGAAAAGGTACATATCATGATATCACTCGGAACTATGCTGATTAACTCATTTCAATGGACTCCTTCCTTTTCACTAAGGATTGAGGTGAACTCCCCCTGTCCCTGCTGCCACCAGCATGTCTCTCGGCCATCAGTATTTCTGTACCAACTTCCTTTCTAATCTATACTCCCAAGACAGAGGAAAATCAGAGCAGCGGCCCTGTCATCTTCCCTGTGAATTTCAGGACCAAGGTTGGACCTCCCAATGATGAATCTAACATGTGTAACTTTGCTAATAAATTTTGCATATGAGATACTACCATCAGGCACTGCTCTGTGAGCAGCAGTCACAATGGTGCCTGGATATAGCCCTGCAGAGTGATTGCTGAGATGGCTGCTTCTCAGATGTGGGTTGTAAACCCTTTAAGATGGGTCGTTCACTGCAAAGTTCTGGTCCATTCTGAGAATAAAGAGTGTTTGGAAATCTGCTAATCATTTCACAGCATCACTTTCTGAGCTGGTACAGGCTCTGAGTGCCCTGTGATGGATTTGCAGAGATAGGTCTGTCCCTGAAAGAGCTGTGATTTTAGTGGAGGAAAAGAAGGACAAGTAAGAAAGCAACTATCAGAAGAGGGCAGGTGCCTGAACGGAAGGGAGGGGGCCCTGACAGCCTACTAAGTTTGAAGAAGTTTTAGGAGCCTGGAAGAGTGACTGGTATATTGATAGAAGAAAAGGCTGTCTCAACCATTCTCAGCAGTTCCGGCTTTATTCTGCCATCCACAGAGAAGTAAGTCAATGCAAGTGGTGACAGGCAGGGACTGAACCTAGGTGAAGGCCCGGGCAGAGTATGAGGTGGAAGAGAGAATCAGGTCCAACTGCCAGGGGTAGGAGGGGAGAGTGTGATGCTTTCCAGAGACAGAGATCTAGAGACCTTAGGATCTGGGGAGCATAGGTGAGCATGGAGCACAGTGAGGGCTATCATAGGACTTGGGGATTCCTGCTTTGCCTGGAGATCATATGCATTTCTGAATGTTATGGACTGATGTCTGTGACCTCCCATGCATATGTTGAAACCCCAATCCCCATGTTATGGTATTCATATGTGGGGTCTTTAGGAGGTGACTAGGGCTGGGTGTGTCATAAAGGGCCCTGGGATGGAATTAGTGCCCTGGTAGAAGATACAGGAGAACCTGTTCCTTCCATGCGCATGCACCAAGGAAAAGCCATGTGAGGAGGTGGTCACCTACAGGCCAGGAAGAGAGCTTTCATCAGAGACTGAGTTGGCTAGCACCTTGATTGTGAACTTTCAACCTCCAGAACCTTGGAAAATACATGTGCATTTTTTTAAGCTGCCCTATTTTATTATGGCAGCTCCGGCCCACTAAGACACAAAGTTAGCAAGGGAAGAGGGGTCTGACTGGAAAGAAAGGGTTGCGTGGCATGTTCCATTTCATCTGTTTTAAAACTTTCCAATATACTTGCCAAGTTGACAGATGAATAAAAAAACCTTCAGCAGTTTTATTGGGTTCACCACCCCCACCCACCCTACCATGACATTTGAACAACTGTTCAGAAATTCTCTGCTCTGCCTTCCTTGCTCTTTCCTCCCACCCCATCTTGTCAAGGACAGCTTTTCCAATAGGAAGCATGTTTCCTCCAGGGAGGGAGTCCCCAGGAGGCCACTGTGAAGGACTGGGCAGTGAGGCTATGGGAAGCCCACCTGGATGTGGCCCCGTGCCTAGCCCTTGTCCACACACACCAGCTTTGGGGTTGGGTAGCCTGGCTCTGAGCTTGCTTCCTGATCCATCCCTGGCTGTCTCAAAGCTTTCCCCTGTTCTCATTCAACAGCTTTGGTAACTTCAGTGGTTCCTATTGTTTTCAAAGGCAGATTTGTCTTTTCCCTGGAATCACTGTCTATTGAGGGAAAATACTACAAAAACTCTCTCAGCTTGATGCCATCTTCAGACTCGCCATTATTGGTTCTTCAAAATAAGATATGTTTCCAGTTAGTGTTTATGCAGTGCCTTCATCTTCAAGGCCCCCCACACATTTTTACAGCCCCCTTTCCCAATTAAGAAATTTCCAAAAGCACCCTCAGGTGAGACTGTTGAAGGGACAGGAAGCTCTATCCCCACTGTCATCTGGTCCTCTGGGCCATCCTATTTGTACCTCGAGTCTCCTAAGACTCACACGCAGAGCAGCACCTCAGCTTCTCAGTAGAATTCTTTTCCCCACGAGAATTCCCAAGGTCTCAGATGGTGGGAAGGACAGACAGATGACAACTTCCACCTTCATGTCACTCCCAGGCCCCTGCACAAACAAACCCAGCCCTGGCTCCTGTGTGGGGGATAGCTGAGTAACTGCCCCTGTGTAGAGAGACCAATAGGGCCATCCTTGGATCACCAACCCCCACTAATCTCCCTCTGTGGATGAGTTCCTTGCAAAAAACTCTTAAAATTGAGAAAACGCCAAACATCAGACAAATCACTCCCACTATAATTTTACCTGTACAAATTAAATTTGATACTAATGATTCCAGATGGTCATTAAAAAAAGTAACCAAGCTTATTGATGAAGTTAACTACACATAAGTACTCTTATTGAAAACCTGGAGCCTCCATGGTCCACTCCCTGGGAAACAGAATTTATTAGGCATGAAAACTCTCACCCTTCTCCTTGGCTACCTCTCCTTCCTGTTTTCCTAATAGACGTTCCCAGGGGGTGGACCCCAGAGTTAGNCTCCCTCTGTCCTGTGAGGAGATTAAGAAATGCTTACAAAGGCTTTGCCTGAAATGATGGATGGATGAGTTCCTTGCAAAAAACTCTTAAAATTGAGAAAACGCCAAACATCAGACAAATCACTCCCACTATAATTTTACCTGTACGAATTAAATTTGATACTAATGATTCCCAGATGGTCATTAAAAAAAGTAACCAAGCTTATTGATGAAGTTAACTACACATAAGTACTCTTATTGAAAACCTGGAGCCTCCATGGTCCACTCCCTGGGAAACAGAATTTATTAGGCATGAAAACTCTCACCCTTCTCCTTGGCTACCTCTCCTTCCTGTTTTCCTAATAGACGTTCCCAGGGGGTGGACCCCAGAGTTAGAGGTTTGCAGGAATTGCTGTAAGTGCAACTGTCCAGAGTTGGTTTGCAACAGGACAGACAGCAAGCAGCTCAGTTTCCCAGCGTGAACAGGAACTTCCTCCGTGTCTCGGAAAGTGCACCAGGGTTGATAATTGCTCTTTTTACCATTTGTAAACATGCACTTGCCTTTCACACTCTCATAATCCCACCCCTTTATTCACACTCTATTTTCTATGCTTCACACCATCCCAGCAGCTGAAGTTTGGGCTTAGAGAGGACAGGAACATGCAGAGCCTGCAGCAGAAAAGAAAATGTACGAAAATGAACTGAGAAGACTGCCACTGGACCTGGCTTCCTTTTCCAGTTTTGACAGCCTATGTCGATATTGGATGGGAACAATGTTACAACGGCACAGTGCACTCTCTGGCAGCGAATGGGCAGCATGACAATGACCTGCTCCCCCTACCTGGGCGTCGGAGGGCCGGGCATCCTGTCTGGCCAGGACTTGTTCCCAAGGAGTTCTGAGAGGAGGAGGCTACTCCCTAGCAGCCACCCACAGCTACTCCCCCTCGCTTCATTGCCCTGGCATTTCCCTCTCTTCCCTCACCAGACTCAGACTGGGCTACACCAGGGTAGAAACGACAGGTGTAAAAGATGCTTAATGGTCACAGGAAGGAGATGGGGGATGGTTCTAATAAATTTTTTAGACCCTGCATTCCAAGAGTGCCTGATTTCTATCACTGACAGGAATTACTTGGTGCAGCATTTTTTTAATTTTATCTTTCAATTACAGTGTATATTCAATGTTACGTTATTCTCTATGGGTTTCAGGTGTACAGCATAGTAGTTAAACAAGACAATCACATACTTTACAAAGCGTACAGTACTCACCTGGCACCATACATAGTTATTACAATGTTATTGACTGTACTTGATATGCTGTACTTTACATCCCCGCGACCATTTAAAAATAGCCCTGAAAACAGGTGAAGGCACAAGCTTTGGGACCAGACAGAATGCCCCGCAAGTCCCCAGCCCTTATTCCTTCCCTGCCCCGTGGTCCAGACCCTGCCTTGCTCTCTACACCATTGCACAACATCCTGGGTTCACAAAGAGAGTTCGGTGCCAGTGTATGTAAGTACAGTCCCAGTTCACAGCACAAATTCATTAGGAAAAGTTAGAAGCGACTTACTACATAAAAACACAAAGAGATCATCTCCGTGCTACCAATATTTTTAATTTGTATGTTACCTTCAAATACAAATTGATCTCCAAATACCAGCATTATAACTTTAAAGCTCTTCTATGTATTTCTAAAAAGACATCACCTCTTCCTGTTCCCTTAATTGTGAGTTTTCTGAAATGTCATAAAACTACTGTTTTCTGTGTTTTACTTGTATTTTTCAGGTTCTTAGAAATCAAAATTAGCCCCGATGTGCTTTTAATCAAAATCAGTGCCGAAGTACAATTTTAACTCCAATTCTTCCAACTTACATAACACTGGTCCATGAACTAAATAGCTGTCTTTTAAAAAATAAAATTATTTATTTTCTGTTTATAGAAATTAAGCATGTTTATTACAGAAACATTGAGGGAGGAAAAGAAGACAATAAAGCTCAGTCTTCTCATTCCCATCCCTCAAGATTAATCTCCATTAGACTTGAGAGAAAGATATAAACTGTTTAATGTTACAAAAAGTAAAAGGTGAGTCCCCACAGATTCACTGCCCCCAACGATGTTCAGACAGTGGCTATGTCCCCTCTTGTAAATCTATTGGTCCCACAAATAAGAGACCAACATACCTGGCTCAGGACAGACATGGAGGGGGAAAAGAACTCGAATGACTTATTAAAAAGAGGTTCTCACCTCTCAGAAGTATGGGGAAAACACCTAAAATATGCTATAAATCATTCAATCAAAGGAAGAGGTTCATGTTGCAGACAGATAAAACAGTAAATCAAAAAGGAAGGAGCCAGGGCAACTTTGGATAGGAGTGCAGGCAATGCCTGCCACGTGGTCCCTGAAGCAGCCTGGGCAGGGAGCCTCCAGCCAGCCCTAGGATGCGGGCAGCTCTCAGACGCCTAGAAAAGGATTTCTCTTCTAGAGATTACTTTTGGTTCCTCCATATGTGAAATTAAGAAAACATTTAGTTTACACTTATAGTTATCATTATATTCAAATTCTTTTTGCTTAAAAATGGTTATGCAAATAAAATGTGAAAGTGGACATTTGGGATATTCATTCTGATAATCATTTAAATATTTGGCTTAAATGATACCATAAACTGATGGATACCCTTTTCATTTTACTGTGTGTTTGCCAGGTGGATAAACTCAACCTGGCCTTTTAGAACATTGAATCATGTAAGGATGAAGGTTTTGCAGCCCAGAAAATGTATATATTTAAGCTGAAGCATTTGCAGCTACTGTAATAGTGCACATATTCACACATAGAAATGCACAAGCAAGAACCCTGTGCCAGGCTCCCTGTATTCTGCATTAGCTATTCTTACAAATCAGTTACTGGGATTCCAACTCTAGGAGTGACAAATGAAGACTCCAAGAAGTCAAGTCATTTAATGAAGAATCACACAGTAGTGAAGCTACGATTTTGTGTGGCTCCACTCCACTTACCATGACATAGCATGAACTGGTTAAATTTTGCCAATGGAATGATATGAACCCAATGAAAGAGAAAATAGAGTGAGAGCCTTCATGGTGTGGAATGCATCAGCAGTCCAGGGTATACAAAAAGACACATAAAGCTACTGTAGTTTAGAAGAGGTTAATCCATACATTTTTCTTTTGTTCTTGCTAATAAAATTATGAGAACAAAAGAAATCATTCATTCGTTTGTTAAAGAGATACTTGTTGCACACTATGGACACACAGAACATTGGAATAATCACTGGAAAGTACATTGGTAAAGATACAAATGTGCTCTCCAACCTCATCTAGCTTGTAGCCTAAGGAGGAATAAATTTAATTATTAAAATTATTTTTGGTCAAAAAGTCCTTTTGGTTATTTTCTGTACAATGGCTTTAGTAGCACTTAGTTGTTTTTTACTTCATTTGAAACAATTTTCTTAGATTGCATTGTGACAGCTGCATTAAAAAAAAAACATCAAAGTTGGTGAAACTCCTCATCATAGCAATTTTAATATTAAAAATGGAAGAAAATATGCAACATTTTCAGAATAATATGCTTTATTATTTCAAGAAAAGTAAACACAGAACTGAAAAGCAAGAAAAAATTCTGCAGAGTATGGAGAATAACACAGAGTATTGATCGAACATGTCAAAAGTGGATTGTAAAGTTTCATGCTGAAGTCTTCTCATAGGACAATGCTCCATGGTCAGGTAGATGAGTTGAAGTTGATAGCAATCAAATTGAAACATTAATTGAAAACAATCAATGTTATGCTACACAGGAAATAGCCAACATAGTCAAGATATCCAGATCAATAAAGTTATTGGTGAAAATGGAAAATGTGTCTTTTATCTTATGGAAAAAAAATATATGGGCTTTTTGGGCAACCCAATATATGCTTGAAACAGGGAATTTAAGGACAGAAGATATTGTTTCTCCATCTTGGGAGATAGTACTTAAAACGTGTTCCACAAGGCACGCCAAGAGCCAGGATGTGGGCCAACTGTTTGCTGTCAGCCAGAATGTTTCTCCTGTACTAATAAGTATAACTAGTGCTGGATCTGTCTTGTTCTTCTGAGGATTTGAGAGGGTTTGTTTGTTGTAATAGGCAGTCAATTTACCTAGACATAAACCATGAAGTCTAGCCTCATGAAATCACTGTTGGTTCTGGTCCTATATTTTTGATCCTGGATCCATATGGGTCACTTCTGTACTTGTATAGTCCAGTGTTCAGATAATTTGGACAGATGTTAATATCTTCACCTCAGGCTGATAAGACTTCCATGATTGGCTGCCAACTCTATGTGTGTGAGGAACACATTCAAAGCAGCACAAATTCTTAAGTCTCCCAGCCTTTGCTTGAACCCCTTCTCCTTGGGGTCTCCCAGAAACATGCATAATTTATCAGTCTTCATTATCTCAAACGTATTGCTCTCTTGCTTCCAAAATCTTCTCCTAAATTTGTAACTGCTTGTGCCTTCACCTCAACCCAAGTTTGCTGCCCCCAGCAAGTGGAGTTTCAATGTTTTTCAGTCGGATCTGAATGGAGATGCCCACAGGTAAGAAGGTTTCCATTACCATTCTAACCTATGCAATAGCACTTTTTCATGAGAAAATGGTCCTCATATTGTTGCCTCCTGTTGGTCATTTCTTAGTAGTTTGAAATTGTTTTTTTAAATATGTTGTCCACTTTTGTTCTTTTTCTCCTGTGGGAAAATTGCCCAATCCCTTTGCACCATTATTCCTTTCATAATAATCTCTATGAGAAAAAGTCCTGATTTCTTGAGACTTAGTATTTTCCATGTCTTACCTTCCCATCACAAAAATTTTAAAGAAGTGTGAAATAAATTGAAATGATTATCCCCCCGCACGTATTGATCTAGCTTGAAATAATTACAGCCAAACACAGCACTTATCTTGTGTCAGTCATTAGTGTAAGTACTTTACTTCACAGCTCATTTAATTTCCATATAAGGAAAACATTATTATGATCTTTTCACAGATAGGAAATTAAGGCACATAAATGAAAATTTATTTGACTAAGGTTATGCAACTGAAGATTAACAAAGCCAGTATTCAGATCCAAACATTCTTGCTCCCAAGTCCAAGGTTAAACCATTGCACTTCCTGCTTCTTGCTTTCCTGAAATTCGGACTCAGAGAGACCGTGTGCCAGCCCCCCAGGCACAGCAGGACTGAACCACAGTGTCCTCTGGGTGTACATCTTCATGTTGGCTTGTTCCCTGGTCCTGTCTACAAGATCCAGCCTGATAAGATTCTTATATTTTACTTGCACAAATGGGAGGGCTTTGGTTTTGTACATTTTTACAATCTGCATGCACTGTATTTCAACTTTGAGAACCTGATGCAAATAGATGTCTGTGTTAAGTGGAAACGTGATACCAACTCATGAGGCACATCCTAAGGACTTCCCTTTTGGAAATACCCATCTGCATTCTTTCAGACAGCCCTAAAACCACGGTTCAGAATATCTGAGTGGATGCACTAAAACAGAAAGGTATCTCATCGAGGTCCATCCCATCCACACATTGGCCAACAAGGCAAAGGAGGTATGTGTGAATGCATGAGGTGTGCAGAGAAGGCGTGGGGTCAATAGAGATTGGGATTAAACTAAAAGCAGATAGAGAGAACTTATTTGTTCCACGAGATGCAAATTCTCCAGCACTGCTTTTGCAACAGCAGTCTATCACATGCATTGGAATTACATTGTGTTTACAGTCAGATCTGCTGAGAAGTGCCCACATAGTTTGTTAGGTCATTTTGACAGTAGAGAAATGCTGCAAGTTGCCATACATTTTGCTGCCCAAATTTCTTGCTCATGCATTTTGTGTGATGGATGTTTTTTTCCTGATGGACTCATGCTTATGATTCCAGTAATATGCCTAATGAAGCCTATGAAAGATTTATCTGTCTTATATTGATGTTTTAACACCAGATTTAGATTTATTTTAATTTAGTTATTATTTGTATTGTTTTATATTGCATTCATTTTAATAGTCATTTATTTATTTCTTCTTGATTTTTGTCTGCATTTTTGGCTCCTTTCCTAGATTATTCAAATGAGCACAAGTATTCTTTACTTACATTTCTCTCCTTGGAATATTATTACAATTTATATATATATAACTTATTTTGTTCCATAGGTTTTGGTATGAAATGCTTCTGTATGGTTTCCTAAATACTTTAATTTCAATTTTAATTTTCTCTTTAATCCATGAATTATCTAAGAGAGTGGTTCTCAATATCTGAAGAGGCAAGGTTTTTGTTATCTTTTGTTAAATATTTCTAACTTATATTAGCTCATAATCAAGATTGGGAACTAAAAAAAATTCCCTCTACTCATTATTTATTTATGTATTTATAAAAGTTCAGTTAACTTTTAAAATTAATTCATGCTCTTATTTTTTTCTTTGGGAATTTTCTGATTGACTGATTAATGTTTATAAAAACCTCTTACCATACTATTATGCTAGTATTTATGGTTTTTCCTGCATGCTGAATTTTAACTTGTTTGGGGTATTAAGTTGCATTATTAGTGTGTTGGTTTAATATCCCTCTGTATCTTTCATATTAAATTCTACCATGTCTAATATTAACATTGCTTCTATAGCTTTCTTGCTTCTTCTTCTCACTCCTCACATCATTGGTTGCCAGTAGCAGTGGGTGAGAGTTTGACACAGAACAAAATATGTTTATGATCCCAAAGCACCTTTCCAAAAATGACTTAATTCCCAGTAGAAAATTAATAACTACGTGGTAGAAAAACCTAGTGGACACCACCTTAGTGAAATCATCAAAGATAATTATACCAGCAACAGGACAAAGGTACATTCTTAGCTCTTGAAATGATGCACAGAGAAGAATACATCATTTTCACTGCAAAGAAAAAATCATAATAAGCTAAATATAATAGTCAGAAAATGTTAAGCTAATTCAAGCTGACAGTCACTCTACAAAATACCTGGCCTAAACCCCTCAAAAATATCTATGTCTTAAAAGACAAAGAAAGATTGAGTCCTTTCCTGGTTGGAGGAAATTAATTATATATGACAACTAAATAAAATGTGTAATCTTCAAATGGATCCTGAACAGGAAAATTTTCCTATAAGTGACATTATAAGGATAACTGGTGAAATACATATGTGAAATGCAGTTTGGATGATAGAGCGTGAATTTCCTGATTTCTTATCATTTTACTGTGGTTGTTTTAGAGAATACCCTTCTTCTTAGAAAACTCACACTGAGCTATATATTTAAGATTGAAGAGTTGCCATGTGTATAACCTACTCTCAAATAGTTTAGAAAAATCTTGTAGATATGCATAGAGAGGATAATAACACAAATGTGACAAAATAATAAAAGTTGATGGTTCTGATAAAGGTTGTACAGAAAGTTATTTATACTACTCATATCTTTTTCTGTAAAGTTGAGACTTTATCAAATAAGACATTTACCAAAAAGAGGAAAGTATACACATTCATATTTTTATTTTTATTTATTTGAATTTATTCTCCCCATTTTACCTAAGTTAGTTAACTTCGTGTGTGTTTTCCACTTTCTCCATTTCCATATTTTTGATGCTTCGGTCACCGTGCTACAGCTTCCCTTTACCTTGATTACGTTGAAGTTAGTGTGTATTTCTCACCCTTCCAGTGGTTACAACTCATTTCCCAATGGTTATAGTTTTATAGGAATTTCTAGATGGCTAGTGAATATGAGAGACCACCTGTTTGTTCCACATGAAGCACAATAAAGCACATCCCTTCTCCCCCACCCTGCATGGGATATTTTAAAAAAACAAAAACTTTACCTCTTCTTCCTAACCTTGTATTTCTTGTCCTAATCAATGACACTGCTCTCCTCCCAGTCACCAGCCCGGGGATCTCATCCTCCTCCTCAACTCGTCCTTTCCTCTCAGTGGGTCAACACCAAGTCTGAACCACATCACATCTCAGTAGCATCCACCAAAGGCAGCACTTCCCCATCCCCAGGGCCTCACCCTCATCGAGCCCTCATTGCTGTCCCAATATTCTGATATGCTCCTCCTGTCCTTCCTTCACTCCATCTTCCATATCACCACTTAGTTCATTCTATGTGCAAATAGCTGCTCGTGTCACTTCCTGATGTTAAGACCCGGCAGGCCCCCGTTTTCCGAGGGTAACAGCCAGGTGAAAAGGAAGGTTGTGATGCATCATCAGTGTGTCGAACTGACCACCTCTTCGCACTCTGGCTCAGAGTCCTGTTACTCTGGGCACTAACCAACTCAGTGCTTATGGGGAGTCCATTCTTTGTGAGTTGTTGGTTCTCTGTTTGGAAAGTCCTTTGTCTCCTCCTGTCTGTCCCACTCCTCTTTACCCTGTGATGTCTATACTTACCTCTGAGGAGCTCTCCCTGGGTACCTCCCGCAGAGTTATTACTCCTGTGCCATTCTGTGTCTTCAACATCTGTCTTTGCGATGATGCAACTCCTCACAGCAGAGAGCCTGTGACACTAACCTTGGCTCCCCTGATGTCTAGCCCAGCGCCTCCGAAGATGTTTGGTGAATAGATGCTTGAAAGAATGTACACTGGGAAAGCTAAATGGCAAGAATGTGGATCCTTCTCAGGAACCACTGAGGGTTTCATGCTCCCACAAAAGTCCAGGACTTGCCTGGGGCTTTGTGGTCCCTACTGAAATGAAAAACTGGTCCTGCATGTACCTTCCAGGATGGCCTCAGCATTGCCTCCTCTCACTCATTTTATTCACATTGAATTGGGGCCCAGAGTAATGCCTTTTTCTGTGCCCACAGTACTTGTCTTCCTTTCAAAACAATCACTTGAGGAAAAATTAAAACTGGGGTCTTGGTGACTGCCAGGACTGCTAACCCGGTTTCGGGGTGCTGAAGTGGCAGGAGAAAGACTCCAAACTCACTGATTCCACTCATCACTTCCTCCACCAGGAGGAGAAGGAGATTCTTTGGGAATGACCCCAGACAAAGGGAGCCTTCAGTATGATTACTGTGAACACAACATGACAACCATTGGTGTAATGATACATATTCCAGTCTGGGCTTTGTTGAGCTTGCTGTATATATTATATCCTGGGATATCTATCAAATCCAAGTCAAAGGAAACAACAGATCACATTTCCATAAATGAAGTGGGGTTAAAACAAAAACCACAGAATGATGTAGTGATTTCTAATTTGAGGGTACAGAGGAAGAAGGAGAGGGGGCAGGTTCTTAATGGAGCTCCTGATAGCCATTAAGTGTAGGAAAAAGCCATTTCCATAAATTATGGAAACAGGCACTGGTCTCAAGTGCCTCCCATTTCCATATTGTTTTGCTGCCTTAATGACATAGGCTATTTTTGTAACATCTGTTTTGGGGGACCCTCCTCTCTCCTGTGCTTCATTAGAAATTCAGTGGCTTTCTTTCATAATCAAGTGTTGTTGTTATCTGAAAATGGATTGTGGGTCATTGTGTTACTGTACAGACAACTATGGTGGAGTTGAAATGGTTTATCTGCAGAGCATGTCGTGATGCCACCCTGGACAAATATCTGGATGCGTTACAGTGAACATGGTGGGCCACGCAGATAGACAGGCATTCACTGAGGGGCCAGAGGCAGGAGCTTCGCCTTTGCTGGGAGTTGTGACTTGATACAGGCGAACATTATGTTTACCATTCTCAAGCAGCTGTGTGAATTCAAAGTCTGAGAGAGACTGTGTTGGATGAAATTTTAGGAAAAATTTGAACTTATTACCCAAAGCAATAATACAGCATTTTCTTCGAGGGACAGCAACCCAGGAATGAAAACTCAGTCATCAAATACTGAAATGCCAAGATAAACAGAATGAAAGTTAAGTGATTCGATGCAATGGATGACAAGCTTCTGTGACTGGTCCTTGGATCTTAGGTGAGCAAGAAAAGGAATAGGAAGAGAAATGCAAAGAGGGAAGACTACAAAGCAGGAAGAAGCCTGGAGAACAAGAGGAAGTGCTACCCCCACCCCCTTTCCCACTTACAACAAGATTTGTACTGTCTCAGGCCACCAGCCAAGCAACTTAGCCCTCCAGGTGCCCAGTACTCACTAGAACACTGATGTCTACCCCTCAGAAATGACCCCTTGCAGGACCCCAAAGAGAACAGTAGGAAATGACTCCTTTGGGTGAGGTAGGATGAGTTTGCCTGTGTCTATATCTGTTAGTTTATTTTGCTGTTTTGAGCTCCATATTTTAATATTAGTTTTGTAGGTCTTCATATCATTAAGTTACTTTTTCCAGTGTGTAGTGTATCTATCTGAACTACAAAAACAAAGAATTTGAGAATCATAACATTTTTGTTTTCTGAAGAATTGGGACCATGATGTGGTAACCTAGACAGGCTGGTGGTTATAAACATTTAAAGTAGAATCAAAACAAACCCTTTTTCTTTTATTTCATTTTATGACTTACTTGATGCCCTCCTCATTCTCTATACTCCATCTCCAACCTCATTCTCACACGTGCGCACACACGCTCTTCTCATCTCCCCACCTCCCTCTCCAACCCGTGATGGCGGCTCTCCTTCCCCAGGCTAGGGTAGTTAGAGATGGACTGATTTCTGCTACAGTCAGGAAAGAGACAAGAGGTTAATGCTCACAGCTTGAATTTGCTGTTCTGGCCTCCCAATCATAGACGCAGGCCAGGTCTGCTCACAGACCTGAGCAGTTCTGCACTGTAGCAGAAGTTTACAGTCTGAAGAGAGAGAGATTGAGGATGAATTGCCACGCTGCCTCCTCATTTAGTTCACCATTTGATCCAGACATGCTGCTGAATTCAGTGTCTCTGGCTTCCTCTCCAGTTCAGCCAGAAAGGCCACTCAGGACAGCTACATAAGGGGTGATGCAAAGGTCTCGACTCTCTGATATGCTGGGTGACCTGGGGAGGTGAGTTCACCACTCTGGATGCTCCCCTTTTAAATAGGAAGAACAGAGTTCACCCCTCCTACTGAGGAGCTAGACCAACCATCTAAAACCACTGACAAACCAAATGTCTGGAACCAAATGGCTAACTATAATGTAACAGTAAAACAGCCTCATCATATCTATAACCACACCAGTGACACAGAACCATTTTGAAAAGTATTTTAAATGAGGAAAGTGAAGTACCCTGCATAACATGTAGTCCAGAAAAGTAGCCAATGAATTCTTAAAATGATTGTGTGTGTGCATGTGTTCCTTGTGCTACTTGACACACTTCTCTTTTCCTCTTCAATCTTTTAATTGATTACAGAGAGCCCGTGTTTTTCTGAAGAAACTGTTCCTGCTCTTGTTTCATTTCTCTGGGGTTGCACATCCTTTTGGGACCAAACAGATCTTAGCATCCCCTTGTTAGGAACACCTCCAGCACTGAAGAAGTTAAAATAAAGCTATGACATGCGGTGGAGAGAAAAGCTCTCCATACTCCCCTCCAGCACTGGAGAAGTTAAAATAAAGCTATGTCCACACCAGGGTTAGAACACATCAAAAGGCAGCACTGTGCTTCATGCACTATTTTAATGACTCGGCAGTTTGAGGGGTTATCTGATTCAAAGGGGCAGTTCCAGAATAGCTTCCTTCTTTGCAACAAAGATGCCACGTGGCTGCCTCGGGGTATTTGTGAGTCCCTTGCACATGCACAGCTCCAATTTCAAATATCATCCCACTGCTCCTACAAAGTCCCATGAGAAACAGAATCATTCCTACTTGGGGAGTGTAGAAGACCATTCTGCATGGCATGAGCCCAGCTCCCAGTGGAAAGCAGGGTCCGATGCACAGGACCCACAGGCATTGATGGGTTCTCCCATGGGGAATTAGGCCTGCAGTGTACATACACTGCTTTGAGACTTGCTTTTGCTAAAACTCTCTCACCCTGAATTGAGACAGAAACCATTTATTGCAAAGTAACTCCTAAAATCCATGCTAAACCTTCCAAAGATGAGTATAACCCATTAAACCACTTTTGCCTTTTTATTTGCAGATATCCTTCTTCTGTGATGTGATTAGCAGCATCACCTATAGCAAACCTGGACATAGCAAATTAGGACCATCATGTAATATACCCCCAAAAAGAAACAAAGGCCTGTGATGGCAGAGGCTGAGGCTTTTTCTCCCCTTGAGAGAAAAGCCATGTCATCTCTTTTCCTCCATAGAACTCGGTAGTCCATGTGAGTTTCTTCTGACTCAGCTACAACGCCCTGCACCCCACCAGCCAGGGTCTGCATCAGGGGAGCTCCTGATGCAGAAAAAAAAGTTGAGTTTTTTGAGGTTCCAGGCCATTTCCCTTTGTGCCTCTTGTTGGAGGAGAAGGCAGTGCTGCCCCAGCAGGCCTGCTGCAAAGAACATGGACCTGTCTCACCTCTCTCACACTGCTGGCCTCAACTAGACTGCCCTGGCCAATATAATCATTAAAGACATCCTTCCTCAGTGCCAGGATTGGGACAAATTAGAAGGAACACTGATGCAGACAGAACAAATGGCTTTGGGCCACTGGGCACAGCTGAGGGCCACTGATGCCAACATCTCGCCTGTGGGAACAGATGTTTCACTTCATTGCTCCTCAGACCAGTGGGTTCCAGAGCTGGAGAATGGGCTTCATAGACATCAGGAAAACATAGGTGTAGGACATCACCCTGGACTGTGAGGTGGACATACAGATATTAATGTAAATGGTAGGACATTTGAACATTCTTTGTGTTTATGACTTGTGCTTCTATTTAGGTGGGCACATCACTTTGGTTCCCCTTAATATCTCTTGCTCCATGTCTTGGCCACTCACTCAGTCTCCCACAGGTATAATCTGGGGGAGGGGGCTCTTTCTTTACCTTCCTGTCCCTACTCCCCTCATGCACAGCCCATGGCCTCTTCCTGCTGCAGGATTTTTCTAGAGACTTAAACGCCGGACAAATACAACCCAAAGTTTTCCCAGGGGAGACCTGTGTGAGATGGGCAGCTGTGTTTCTCCTTCCTGCTGATGAGAGCCCCAGAGATGTAGTATTGGTACATGCGCAGTACTCAGTAGACCTGGATGTGGAGTGGCATCCCTGCACTGGCTCACCCTACATCCCTACCTCCCACCCCTATGGCCTCCCTCCAGCCTACTTACTAGCATCACTAAGCCTTCCACTGTTTCTCCCAGGCCTAAGCTGGGGGCAGTGGAAGTGGGTAGATGTGTCAGTATTTCTTTCATTCTTTATGTTGCATCTTATCTCCAAGAGATCCTCACAAGATTGTTTTACCACAAACCTCTTAGTTACTTAAAATCTTGCACTTAATTTTCTCCCACATTTTCGAGGGCTAACAGCATGAGGCTGTCATAAAGTCATTTTTACTTACTTTACTTGGCAAAGAATGTCGGCAGCTCAAACCCTGAAGCTTCCTGATAGGAGACAAGCCATGCAGAGGGGAGAACACCTATTTCTCTCCTTGATTTGGGTCACAGATTTAGGTAAAAGTGGCTCAGGAAGGTGTCAGTTTTAAACAGACAGACCTCCCTCTGGATTCGGAGTTTGTGTGTAACTAAGTCCCTTGTTTTTTTCCTATGTTCTGTGCTATTGTCAAGCCAACCCTTCTCAAACTATGCTTGTATAGTTTCAGTTTGTCTATTTGTTTATACCTGTCACATTGCTTAACCTGTTATTCTGGAGTGTCTAGTGTTATACCAACAAGCCCTTCTCCCATGGCCAGGTGTTTGAAGAAAAAAGGAAAAAGATCAACGCCCCTTCTCCACCGCATGACTGCAGTGTTTGTAACAAGCGCAGTGTTCCTCAGATGCAGAAGAAACGCTCCACTAAACTATTTTAGAATTCTGCATTATGCTAACAATCACTGTCAAAATGTTGAGACGTCTTCATGCCTGAAAAATTAAAGCTGCATTTATTTCTAGCTGTCTTATAGGTTCTTTAAGTATATTCAGTCACCATTGTTTAATACCCTGAAACATTTCTCTGCACAAGTTTCAAATAATGCAATCAAAGCAACCTTGGCTTATGTGTTGGAATAAAGCCAATCTGACTAAATCCAACTGGGACATATATACATAAAGCATGTGTATATGGATATATGCATGCACATATATCTGCATGCACATGACATGCATATGTGTAAGACATGTACATTGTGTGTAGTGTATATACACACGAATTAAAGTGTATACATTATATGTAAGAAATGTAGATATATAACAATTTTGTGTGAGAGGCATGTAGATTGTGTGTGATGTGCATACATATGTACTACACATATGTATAATGTGAATGCACCTGGAGTGTGTGACACTCTCTCAGCAGCTCTCTTGCATGTGGATTGTTTGAGGGAGTCTCCTCATACCTGGCTGCATAGGTGTCATACACAGGGATTGTCTGAATAAATGACCTATGTGAAGCTAGATACCAGCTGATCACAAGTCACATCAGATCCTCCCAGGAAAGCCCTGAGAATTTCAGAAGGGAGGATCCATGCACAACAGGAGCCGGCGTACTTTAAGGCTGGAAAATATGGCATGTGACTGTGCATATTCTAGTCAATAACCTTCTGCCATGCAGTCCTAACAGCTTTTGGCTCAAGAGAGGACTCTTCTATGGAATTTTACATTTTGCAGTTGGATGTGAATGAACATCCAGTCACGGAGGTCAGGAAATTGTTGACTACAACCTCACCAACCCGAGACCAGGGAGAAGATAATTAGTGTGTTCTGCCAACTGGGTAAATACATGTAATCCAATTTTGCAAATAAAATAGCAGCTTTATTCCATTAAATTACTGCATTCATCCAGTACAGGGATGGGCAAAAGTAGGTTTACAGTTGTTTGTATGGAAAAATAATACAATAATTAATAAATGATAGTACAAAAATAAACTTTGTGTTTCACATACTCACAATCATAAACCTACTTTTGCCTATCTCTATATTATCGGAAAATAAATAATTCCATGTGAATTAATTCTTCAGTTAACTGAAGCATACCCCTTCCTCAACTAATATTTCTTTGCACCTTTTTCTGATATTTCTCTCCAAAAATGTGGTCTGCATTTTTCCGCCTACTTAGGCAGAAGGTGTTGAACTAGCAGCTTTAATCTCCCTCTGATGCTCAAAATCATTATAGTAAAAACACTGTGTTGGCTTGTAGGGCTCCTTTGCTTTCTCTCCACCGCATGTCAGGCTGTGTGTTACCACTTCCTGCCTGTCACCACAATGCCCTCTAATGACCTCCCAATTCCCAGGCTTCAGTGCTTTCCGTCTTCTCTGAGCCAGGACACCAGGCCACTCTGCCCATGAAGTATGGCATACTTAACAAGATTTGATTAGATCTGGGTGAAGACTTGAGCTTTTGGAGAGCTGTTTTAGGGAGATCTCTTTGATAATTTTTGATGGCGGACATGTCATATAGGGATGGAGCTGGGAAGACCTCCATTGACAGGGTTACTCTAAATAAGTGGTCATCTACTTTGGCTATACCTGTGACAAGCTTCCAGAAATACAGGTTCCTGACCCCACTGCGCATGATCAGAATTTAATCGATTTATGGGTCAACCTGAGCATCAGGACTTTTAAAAACCTACCACACAAATAGAACATTGCACCAGCTTTGAGAGCCTCAATGTTTAGATACATAAAAATTATTCACAGGGAGAACACATATGAAGATGAAGGCAGAGATCAGGGTAATACTTCTACAGGCCAAGGAAAGCCAAAGATTGCCAGCAGATCACCAGAAGCTAAAGAGAGGCACAGAGCAGCCTCCTTCACAATCTTAGAGGACATCCTGCTGACAAGTTAATTTATAATGTCCAGCTTCCAGAACTGTGAGACCAAAAAATTTCTGTTGCTTGGGCAACTCAGATTGTAGTACTATGTTACGGCAATCCTAAAAGCTAGTACAATAGGTGTGGCTACAATTTCTTAGAATTTACATCTTGAATGTGCACAAAACACAATCTCATTGAGCATCTGCTACAGACCAGACCCAATGGAAATACTGGGATAAATTTCTGAGGTTTAAGGAAGAAGAAAGAGAGCTTTGTTCTTGAATTTATCTTGTAATTTTCATCTTGCATGGTGAAATCAGACTGCTCTACAGATAGACAATGCCCAGTGAGAATGAGGATTCCACATATGAGATCAGTAACATTCCTTTTTGTGATTTGCATGTACAAACTGCATGGGGAGTTATGTGTTTAACTAATTCAGAGTCACGAATGTAAAATGTGCAAAAATTGGCATTGCAAAATATTCTTGCTCCAGATGCAGAGTTTACAAGAATTTCTGTTGCTTTATTCATTGTAACCCATGCCCTAGCTGGTGTGGCTCAGTGGATCTAATGTCAGCCTGCGAACCAAAGGGTCTCCAGTTCAATTCCCATCAGGGCATACAGCTGGGTTGCAGTCCAGGACCCCAGTAGGGATGTGTGAGAGGCAACAACACATTGACATTTCTCTCCATCTCTTTCTCCCTCCCTTCCTCTCTATCTACAAATAAATAATTTTTAAAAAATAAAATAAATGAAATGAAATGAAATAAAATAAAATAAATTATAACCCTTGGAAGATTTTATGCAATAAAATACTATTGGAACACTTTCATTTTAGAATCGATTCAAAATACTATTTTAGACTATCATGAGAGAAAGCTGTTTTTGTGTAGTTTCTAACATAATCTTTGACCTTGAGTAAAATGTATCTGCATGGATGCCTCCACTGTTAATGCTTTGTGAAAGTTAGTGCATAGATGTAATTCTCAATTGTCTTTGAACAAAACATGAACTACTATGGAGAGATTAAAATAAAATCCACTTTGTAAAGGAAAAAAGTAAAGAACTGACATTTCATAAGCAGCAATACTTTTACTATTTTCCCTGCATATTTTATCATAATATAGATTTATATTAGGCATAAGATGTTGCAGATATCCCAATAACCTTAGTTTATAATATTTGCAGCTAACCTTTTCCAATCATATCATTTGATTGAAAGAAGAGACTAGAATTGTTACAAAAAGACAATATCAGGAACCTTGTAATGGGCTGATCCTTGGGCCTGTCTCTGAAGATGGACCTCTCCTTCGATAGGAAGGATAAGTCATGGAACCCCAAGATAAGAAACGAAGCCTTGTGGCTCAACTCTACTGTATCTAAGGGACACGAGCAACCTGTAGCAGCTAATTGGAAGAGCCAATGGCTTCATCCAGTATGCAAGTCAACGGGTGAGAATCACGAAGGAACCTAGCACAATACCACACAGTCCATGATGAAATAAAGTAAATTATAGTTACCATGATAATAAGGATTTGGGTACTTCTTGACCTTTGCCTAAGTAATGTGAAATAAGATATGAAACAAATAATATCACATTTCTTTAGAAGCTTCTTCTTAGTTAACATTTTTACTTCCTCAGTCCTGTATATTAACATAAATTGGTGAATAGTTATTGTATTTCAAAATTTCTATTTTCTATTACTTCCCCAATAATGAATGTATCTGTTCTTGATAAGTGAAGGAAGTCTTCGGTTTCGCATGTGAAGAATTAACTTCCCTAATATAAAACTCAGAACTAAAAGGAGAAAACCATTAAGGAATATTCTGGAGTGTCAATAGAGGTATATGGATTCTGGTAGAAAGAGAAGGTGCATTTCAGAGGAAGGCAATGGATTTATCATCAGCCTGACTTTTTTTTTTTTAACATTTGCTTAAACTTACATCTGCCCCACCCATGTTGACTCACTTTTCGAAAACAACTGCATTTAATCTGATTCTAATGTTGACTCTTTTCTTGGATAATTCGTAGGAATTCTTGCCTTAGTTCAAGTCCTGATTCCCTGACTTTGTGGAATATTGCAATGCCTGCCAAGGGTGTTCTTTTCATTCCATTTAGGGTCTATTCATAAAGTGCCTGCTATGCACAGAGGGATATAGAACATTAGGAAAACAGAAAGTTGGATAGAACATGACCATGCTCTCAAATAGCAAGAAGACATTATGCACCAAAATGCAATTCAAATGAAAAAGTGATCAATGTCTGTGACAAAGATACGTAGGAGTGATATGGAATTTCAAAGAATGGGAAAGATTAACACAAAAAGATCCAGGGGGCATTGACAGCTTCCTCCCAGGCAATCAGTACTTTTTTCTCTTACACAAAAGACTTGACATTTGTTGATTTCACCCCCAGGATTCCAAGGGTGGAGCCCAGGTCCCTGACAAGCCCTGCTGCTGATCCCCATGGTTGATTGAACTGTGGGTGTGTTGGGGGTTGGGAGAGGTAATCTGCCTAAGGCTGGCTAGGTAGAAAAAAATCTCAGAAGTGTTCTGGAAATGATGGGACAAAGTCATTGATTTTCTGTACATTGGAAATGAAGAACATGTGACTCGCAATCTGTTAGCATTTATCTTGTAAATGTGGGTGAACCTTACTGAGGAAATGATCTTAGAAACAAAGAGAACAAAACTGAGACCTAGTCCGTTTCTTGGGTTCTGGGTGAAATTGTATGTGGATTCCTTTACCTCCTGGACAGCCTACCTGCTCCATTATTTTAGCCAAGGCTAGGAAAACATTTTCTGTAAAGTGCTAGATAGTAAATATTTCTTTTTTAAAGATTTTTTTCATTTATCTTTAGAGGGAAAGGGAAGGAGAGAAGGAGAGAATTATCAATGTGTGATTGCCTCTCCTGGGTCCCCTGCTGGGAACTGGCCTGCAAACCAGGCATGTGCCCTGACTGGGAATCAAACCTTGATCCTCTGGTGCGCAGGCCCAGACTCAATCCGCTGAGCTACACCAGCCAGGGCACTAAATATTTCTATTTAATACATCACATGGTACCTATCATAATCACTCAGTTCTGTCATAGCGCTGGGAAAGCAGCCACTGAACATATATAAAAAAATGCACTGTCAGTGTTACAATAAAAGTTTTATTTAAGAACATTGAAATTTGAATTTCAAATAATTTTCATGTCATAAAATACTATTCTTCTTTTGTTTTCTTTTCAACCACTTAAAAACATAAAAGCCATGCTCTCTTCTTGGGCTTCACAAAAACAAGCAATGGCCAGATTTGTCATATAATTCATAATTTGTTGACCCTTGATTTAAACCAATAAATTCCTATTTTTATTTGGCGGGGAGAGAGTTGTGTTTTTCACTATTGATAACCTAATACATCTTATTGGATGATGAGGGCTTCGCGGAAAAAGAAACAAATAAATAGAGTTTTTAAGGGTCAGTAAGATGCATATAAAAAATGAGGGAGAAAAGAAGATAAGAAACTAATAAAAAATTAGAAAATATTTGCATTAGAGGATCATGTTTTCCAGGGATGTAAATGCATGTACTCGCTGATACACAATGAAACCATGTGACCACATAGGTGGTGAAATCTTTGAATCCTGGAAATTTAGTGTTCACTAATATATTGAACACACCAAGAAATCCTGCACTAAAGAAATAGTTTATTGAACTTTCCCTAGCCCAGCATTTCTCAAGCTTATTTGTTCATAAAACCTTTATTTTTCATGGCCTAGCTGTTAGCATCACCTAGAACAGTACTCTGAGAGGACCAATTTGAAGGACACTCAGGAAAGTGATTGTGTTTGTGGGTAGGTCAGGAAGGGCCATCGAAGGTTTTCATTTAAATGGGAGAAGAGATTAATCTAGACACCAGCAGAACAGAAAGTGTGATTATGCTGTCAGACAGGAGATTATTACAAAATTAACCAGGAGGTAAAAAGAACCTGAACTGGAAAACTCTGTGTTTAAACTAGAAAAAAAGGCCAGGATCAGATTTAGTGGACAAGGAGGAAAGAGTGGCCAGGTGGACAAGAAGGAAAGAGTGTTCAAACTGACCAAAACTCTCAACTGGGAAGACTAAGAATGGGAAGAGCAGAATCTTTTATGTCATTTTAGATTCATTTCTAGTGACTCTGAAGAATGTATCAGGCAGTCAGAAGTGCCAAAGTGGCCTTTAGAAGAGAAGCCATGAGAAATGTTACAGATTTGGCCATTATCTGCCTGGAGATGATTGTTAGAGCCACAAGACTGCATGAGATCACAAAAAAAAAGAGGGAAGAAAAGTGAGCTGCTCAGATAGAAAGGCCTTTGGGGGGCACACAAGTTTTTAGGGGAAGGAAGGCAACTTTGGCCAAAAGAATGAGGAGAGCCATGAAAACCATGTTGCTTCGGCCAAGAGTGACAATACAAGGAGAAGGTGGTCAGTCATGTTAACAGTGGAAAAGAAAAGGAGGTGAATGAGGACCAAGAGTGCCCGTCAGCAAAATCATGAGCATTTCCTCAGGATGGTGAGGGTGAAAGTCCAGCTGCAAGGAGGGCAGTGGTGAGCAGGGGGGTGAGAGGTTAAATCTGACCATCCAGAGTTTGACTATTACTTTTATNATTGTTAGAGCTACAAGACTACGTGAGATCACAAAAAAAAAAAAAAAAGAGGGAAGAAAAGTGAGCTGCTCAGATAGAAAGGCCTTTGCGGGGCACACAAATTTTTAGGGGAAGGAAGGCAACTTTGGCCAAAAGAATGAGGAGAGCCATGAAAACCATGTTGCTTCAGCCAAGAGTGGCAATACAAGGAGAAGGTGGTCAGTCACGTTAATAGTGGAAAAGAAAAGGAGGTGAATGAGGACCAAAAGAGTGCCCGTCAGCAAAATCATGAGCATTTCCTCAGGATGGTGAGGGTGAAAGTCCAGCTGCAAGGAGGGCAGTGGTGAGCAGGGGGGTGAGAGGTTAAATCTGACCATCCGGAGTTTGACTATTACTTTTATAAATTTAATAACGACAGGGAAAAAACATTTCTGGACCTCTGTGGGAAAAGGCATTTCATGGCAAAACCTGCTTGAGCAAAGAGAAATGTGAGTAGTAAATGAAAATAAAGTACTGAGTAGAAGTTAAAACAGGGAGATGGGAAACTTGAGAAATACCCATGAGGGATAAAGGGAAAGAATGGAGGCACAGAGGAATGGTTGCCTTGGCAGTGAGGGAAGAGAAGAGAAAGATATCACAAAGGAGGTACTGCATAAGATCACACGGAATTGTTCTTATATTTCTTCATGAAATAGAAGATATATCCTTGGAAAGGAAATCAAGTATCAGAGTGAAGTTGGCCATGTGTTATCATAGAGAGAACTACTCTGAGGTCAGATCCACATACCTGTAATTGCTGACTTTACCACCATCTAGCATGTAATTTTGAGTATGAATCTCTATTTGCTTTTCTGGTTAATGGGGCAATAACCCAAATACTACATATCCCACAAGTTGACAGATAGCAAATGCCAATGTATTTGCTATACAGAGTAAATAAAAATATTAGTTTCTATCTTTCCACCTGTCTTTATTTCTTTCATCTCTTCTTCCTTCCTACATGCATTTCCTGTCCCTTTCTCCTTCCCTCTTTTCTCCCTTTTTTCCTTCACAGAAAGGAAAAAAGATTGGAATATATACTTCTAGGAATATTACAGTGACTTGGTGTCTTCCTTTATAACTCTTTTCCCAAGTCATACTCTCCCAACCAAAGCCACATGGCTACTGAGATGTTTCACTTGTCTTTTCCTTATATTTCCCATGTATGTATGCACAGCCTTCCTGCTAGTTCAGCTTCATAAGTGAAATTCCAGAATCGAAAGGATCCAACTATGATTAACGATGCAATTGCAGCTACCTTGTTGCCTTTGGGAACAATCGCAATAAAATGTTTCAGGCAAATTGAAATTCATCTTCCTTTAAAGGACTTCAAGAAAAAGTTGATTAATAATCCATTCTGGTGTTTAATAACTATATATGTCAAGAAATCTTTCCTATAGATTCTCTAAATCCCATGTGCTAAAGTGAAAGCGGGTCCTTTGAGAGGCTGTGGTTAATTACCCGGGGCATTCATTTCCACTGAGGCCCCTTTTGCCAATTATTGTCCATCAAATGTTTGACCAGTGCACACACATCAAGTCAATGAGTCCTCTGCTACAATTTTTCTCCTTTTTCAGCAAAGATAATTGACACAACAGCTATCACATAAGACATCAAAGCTCCCTGTAAGTCTGCATAAAATGCTGATACATACTTCAAACTCTGGTTCATTGCCATCATTCTACATTTTTTTAAAAACCCAAGTTTTCAGATTTACTCAATATCTACCACTTCCCAAGTCCTTTAATATTCAATATGCCCTCCTTGAATTTCTTTTTCATATGTTATTAGGCAATGAATAAAACAAAAAGAATAAATTCTTCTGTAAAATGCAGCCCAGCTTGGGATGGTGTCCATTCTCATTTCTGAAGGTGAAGAATTAAAAACATGTTTCTTTAACTTTACCAATTCCTTAAGCTACCTTCTGCAAGGAATTGGAGACACAGGATAAAATGTAGTCCCTTCTGTGATAGGTGAGTCAGAATGAACTCAGTTCAATTCCCGGGGTTTTGCTTGGGTTATGTACAGTGAATATTTGGTTTTGATTGACCAAAGTCTTGTAGCCATGTTTTAAAACACTGACCACTCTTCATGGGTTTGCTATATGCTCTTCAGTGTTCTTGAAATGACCATGGGAACAAAGTCCACAGTCAGAATTTCTTCAACACTCTCTTAAACACACCCCACCTACTGGTACACCAAGCAATCCCACAGATGAGGCTCTCAGTGCTGTCTGTTCATGGGCACATCACCACCATTGGGTTCACCTAATTGTGCAGATTCTGCATTTCTCATGAGCTCCCAAGTCATGGCAATGCTGCTGGGTTGTGGCACACATATTGAGCGGCAAGTTCTAGATGCTCCAATTAGCCCAAATAACATGAAATGAAATGAAATAATAAAATACACATTTATGACACAGAACTTTAAAATATACTTTAGAGGATACCAAACATCTTTCTATAGAATTCAAATTTCATGCTGCAAACTTAGCATCAAATAAGCCTTCTACTTTTTCTCTTCTTATTTGAAAAAAATGCCTGAGATACCTTGGGACAATGATCTTCAGTGTTAGCTGGCACATTATAGTCATCTGGGGGTGGAAGGGTGGAGGAAACTGTATAAAATACAAATGTCCAAGTCACAATCCTAGACAAATTAAATACAAAATATCTGGGGGTGGGCAACTGGCTTAACGTGAATGAAGGCTCTCCAAGTAACTTCAATGTATGATCAAAGAGACTCTTCACAACCTTTAACCTTTGACCCTGTGTGGTAGACACAACTACTACACATATCCAAAGTAACTTCCCAATGTTACTTACCAAAATACTGAGTCTTTGGTAAGACTTTTCTTCATCATTTCCAATGGATGCTCTTTCCAAAAACTCTGCCTCTTCTGCCAGCTGAACAAAAGAAAGTTTTGCTTCTCATTATCTAGTGTTGCCACTATAGAAATGGATAAAATAAGTAGATTGAATTGCTGTGTGACAGTTTTTGTCTTTATTTTAATCTTGCAATTTGTTATTGCTTAAATTATTTGACTATTCTTTCCTGTCCTTAGAAAAGAGGCACTAGTTTTATAAGGGACCTCACTGGTAATGAATATGAGTCAAAGAGCTGCTCTCAGTGGTCCCAGGAGAAAGTCTGGTAGATGACTAAGTGCACTAATCCCTGCTGTCTTTCTAAGTTGAACCAGGTTTCCCTCAAAGTCAAATGTGCCACAGAAGACAGCAATTAAACCAAAAGGGAAGTCAGCGTTTAGCTGCCAAGTCTTGGAACAGCAAGAGCAACATTTTGCTTTTCTGATGCAAAACTAACAAGGGTAGCCTGAGAGAAGGGGAGTGCTGATGGGCAAAAAACCTGCAATTCCACTCCTAGACACATACCCTAAAGAACTGAAGACCCAAGCCAGCACACATACACAAATGTTTGTAGCAGCACTGTTCACCAGAACCAAAAAGTAGAAACCCAAATGTCCAGCATGAAAGAATGGATAATCAAATTGTGATCTGTCCATACAATGGAATGTTATTTGGCCTTAAAACAAAACTAGTTACTGACACATAGTACAATGTAGATACCCCTCAAAAACATTGTTAGAAGAAAGAAGCCAGAACCAAAAGGCCATATACTGTATGATTCAATTTATATAAAATATCCAAAATAGAAAAATCCATGAGAAAGGAGTACAGACTGAAGGTTTACAAGAATTGGGGGAGGTTAAGGAAATGAGGACAAACTGCTTAATGGGTGGAGTGCTTACTTGGAGTGATGGAAATGCTTTAGAATGAGTTGGAGGTGGTGGTTGCTCAACATTATGAATGTGCTAAGTGACACTGATTAGTTCATCTTAAAATAGTTAATTTTATTATGTAAGTTTTGATAGATTTTTTAAATATTGAAAACAATTTGTATATCTGATGATATAGTAAGACTATGGAGAAAAACAAAGCTGGACAGGAAGATGGGGGACATTGGTGAGGGTGACACTGTTAAATTGGTGATCAAGGGAAGGCATCTGTAGAAGCTAGATTTGGGCAAACCCCAAGGGGTGAGGGAGTGAACCATGTCTGAAAAGCCAACTCTAGGCCGAAGGTCTCAAGGCAGAGCATTCCAGAGTGTTTGGGGAACAGCATGGTGACCAGTCTGGCTGAAAGAACAGGCTTGCAACTCTGATTCTAAAAGGCTCAGAAGAACCTGGAAGGTCCATTGAGCTGGGAACCAAAAGAAGTCCATAATGAATCAAAACGAAGTTGGAAATAATGGAGGAACTGAGAAATACATCAGATTATGTGTAAAGTCTTTATGTTTTTCCCTAAATTGAGTTACAACACATGAATACATACATGTACACCTTGATTGAAAAATATTACCTGTTTTAATAGTGACCTAGTAATTACAGAAACAGAATAATTAGGTTGTATTTTAACACATATTGTTAACTTACCACATTTACTGGAAATAAATCTCTTTGATCCCAAAGGCCATCGCCCAGCCTCATGAGTGCCCCTTTGGTCAGAGACTAAAGGGAAACTCAGAGTTTTGTGAGTCACACAACAAGACCTGGAATTCAGGTGTGATGGCCCAATGTTGAGTCTTGGGGCTTTTGTTAGTCAGGTTTTCCGGAAGAACCAAGATCATGTTCCCAAAGGGGAAGGTCATAGGCTTTGGGGCCAGAAAACCTGGGCTCAACAGCAGAGCATGGCATCCACAACCTGTGTGACCTTGAACAGGTAGTCACAGGTCACTGAGTGCCAGATTTAGTATCTGTAAAAGAAACCAGGTTAAACTAAACTATACACCTGCATATGCGCCCACACATGCACACACATCTACACATGTACTGTGTGTACCCCACAGGAAACCCCAGTGCAGGGTGGGCATCACTCTTCTCTCCTTGCTCTTCCCAGCTTCCCCTTTCCTGCTTCCTCCTCCATCTCAGCCTTTCGGCCAGTCAGCCTCCATCTCTCTAACACTCATCCCTGCATTTCCACCTTCCCTCTCTTCTCCTCTTCCAGGCCCCCCTGCTCATTTCTTCCCCCAGGACGCCCACAGGTGACTGCCTCCTCCTGAGAAGCTGCTCTTCTTCTCCCATTATCACTCACCTTTCTTCCACGGACCCTGCTCATCCTCACCCTGCTGCTCCCTCTACCAGAACCTCTTTCAGATCTGATTCTGTAGAATATCAAGCAGTCTTGGTAGCTGGAAACCTGGGAAGGACCTAGAGTTGATACGACTCAACCCCAGAAAGTTCACAGAGGTGATGGGATATATTTAAGAAATGGTGATATTCAAGATAGTTTTGAAAAGTGAGAACTAGTATTTTGTTTCTTAAAAACCAAACAAAAAAACTGATGTCATGGTAATTCACACTGTTAGACATGCTATTTTATTTGGTTTTAATTGTTTATCACTTGGCATACTTTTCCAAGAACACTGCTTTCCATACTGGTAAGGAGCACGTATATCCACACAACTTCAGCGAGCTCAGAGGCACAAGGAACTGATTATGTCTGGCACCCGGGGCTTCCCAGGTAGGGCTCACACTGGGGAGGGTGGACCAGAGATGGAACCTGCTGGTCTGCCCATGCTGACTATCCTGTGGCCCCAAATTCTAGTCAAACTGTTACAGAACAGAGATCTGGGCAGGGGGCAATATTTGGCCCACCCAGGGATGCCAAAAACTGTTACAGAACAACAGGGGCCCCTCCCAAGGATGGTATACTAATACCTACTGGGCTCATCTGTCCACCGCCAGAGGGAAGACATCTCTCAATGCCAGAGGTTTGTGAAAAGGAAATGAAATGTTTATCTAAAGCTATACAGACTTAAAGTAGTGACCCAATGTCCCCATTAAAATATCAAAGTCCTAAGCCCTGGCTGGTGTTGCTCAGTGGATTTGTTACCGAACAAGGGTCCGAGGGGGGGGCAATACTTGGCCCACCCAGGGATGCCAAAAACTGCTTCAGAAAACAGGGGCCCCTCCCAAGGACGATACACTAATATCTATAGGGCTCTTCTGTCCGCCGCCAATTGGAAAGACATCTCTCAATGCCAGAGATTTGTGAAAAGGAAACAAAATGTTTATTTAATGCTATTCAGGCCTAATGCCATCCTTAAAATATTAAAGTCTTTAAGGGTATACACCTACACACACACACACACAGCGCTCCCTTCTCCCACTGTCCCAACTCCGGGTACCGTAAATCAGGAAAAGAGCACATGTCCGTTTTTCAGGTCGCTGGCACTGTGAGCTGTGTCGCCTGCCTGTCCAGGCAGGATCTCCAATTAATCCAAAGTCATGTGGCACCTTCCACTGGCAAGAGTTCTTTGTACCAAGTTCCAGTCAAAGTCTCTCCTGCTTTCCAGGCCACTCAGCCAAAGGGAGCACGCCAAAGCTGCGTGGGCCTCTTCTACCAAAGCCGCACTCCACCAAAAGCGCGTCTTTCTTCTTCACCTGGCCGCAGGGATCTCCATTCTGGCAAAGCTGCGTGGTCTTCCCTTTCACCTGGCCAAGAGGGGGTCTGCACTCTGCTGAAACCGCATGGCTCTCCCTCCTAATGGCTACAGGGGTCTACATCTTTCCAAAACAGCGTGGCTCTCCCCCTCACCTGGCCAAGAGGGGGTCCTCACTCTGCTAAAGCCACATGCCTCTCCAGCAGGCACTCTCTCAGAGAAGCAGCTCCCAATTCCAGCCTGGTTAGCTACTCACTTCTCCCTGGCCCAAAACTTGGCCACAGCTATTTAACATATCTATGAAACCAGTTAAAGGTTATAGATATGTTAAATAACCATTCCAGAGGTTAGCTGCAAAACTGTTGCTATGCAAAACAGCTCTCAATGGCCCTGCTCCATTCATCCCTTCCCCCAACTGACACCTGGAGGGGGGCGGTGAGGACATCCTAATATTTCCTCCAATATTCCTGTACACTTTGAGTTCTGGACACCATTCCAAATCTTTTCTGGGCCCCCCCCTTGGCTGCACCCTGTATCAGATTGAGCTCGGGCCTGCGAACCACACAATCACGGTTTGATTCCCAGTCAGGGCACATGCCTGGGTTGCAGGTCTCCCAGCAAGGGACTCACGAGAGGCAACCACACATTGGTATTTCTCTCCTTCTCTCCTTCCCTTCCCCTCTAAAGATAAATAGATAAAATCTTAAAAAAAAATCAAAGGCCTTTAGGATAGCCACAGATGCCCACAGTGCTTCCTTCCCCCTGCCCTAATTCAGGGTACCCTATCTCAGGAAAAGAAGCACATGTCTGTATTTCAGGCTGCTGGCACTGTCAGCTGTGTCGCCATCCAGACAGGATTTCTAATTACTCCAAAGCTATGTGGCACCTTCTCATGGTCCACTGGCAAAGAGTTCTTTGTACCCATTTTTCCAGGCAAAGTCTCTCCTGCTTCCCAGGCCACACGGCCAAAGGGAGCGTCCCAAAGCTGCGTGGGCCTCTTCTACCAGAGCTGCAAGGGTTTGCACTCTGGCCAAAACCACACGGTTCTTTCCTTCACACGGCTGCAGGGAGGGTAGGGTCACCACCCTGGCAAAGCTGAGTGGCAGTTCTGTGCTAAAGTCGCATGGTGATTCTCTCTCACTTGGCTGCGGGAGTCCCCATTCTGGCCTAAAGCATGTGGTTCTCTCTCCTCACATGGCTAAGAGGAGGTCCTTACTTTGCCAAAACCACCTGGCTCTCTCTGCCACCTGGGCAAGAGGGGGTCCTCACTCTGCTCAAAACAGCGTGGCTGTCCCTCCAATGGCTGCCACATCTGTGATTAAATCCCCACACCAGTCCTCCTTTGCAGCCCCATTTCCAACTCCTTCTATAATCAGTTACACCTGCCAGGACTCCCATGTCCTCCCAGCTTTACTGGGCTGCCTAGTGAGTCTGGGCAGGTGTGGCCCAGCGTGGAGCCAATCAACTCCAAGCTCTCACGCAGGTGCTGTAACTCAGGGGACCTGCCCCCAGTTACATCCTGGGTGGAAGTTCCTCCCTTCTCCCTGGCTCAAAGCATGGCCACAGCTATTTAACATATCTATGGAAACAGTTAAAGGTTATAGATATGTTAAATGACCATTCCAGAGGTTAGCTGCAAAACAGCTCTCAATGGCCCTGCTCCATTTGTCCCTTCCCCCAACTGACACCTGTTGGGGGGTGGGGATAAGAGGTGAGGACATCTTATATGTTTCCTGGACGCCTTGAGTTCTGGACCCCATTCCAAATCCCTTTTTTGGGGGGGCCTTCTCGGCTGCACCCTGTTACAATACGATAACTCACTGGGGTTTAGTTACACAGAGAACATTCCAAGGAGCCTCCTAGAAACTTGCTCTTTGGGACAACAGCAACATAATTTTTCACCCTTCAAGTCAACAGACACAGCCTGAAGACATAAGTAGCCGATGCCGGATGGATCCGGGAGACCATCAAACAGGCCCTTTCAGCACCTGGAGCTGAATTTTCATTATGGAGTCAAGTGCCGAATGTTAAGTCAAGCAGTACTTCATTTATTTCCTTCTCCACACCCAGTATGTACCATCATTTTTATGCATTCCTTTGAATTAAAATCTGTTATTTAGAAAATTTCATAATGCCAATTGATGTAAAGATGTTACCTATTATTATTTTTTTATCATTATCGCCATCATCATTACCACCATCACCATCACCATCATCATATTATTAAATAGTTACTAGCGCTAGGTACACAGTTCTTAGCATGATTTACCATGTTTAATCATTGCAATATATCAAATAACGTAGAGATGGAAATTATCTCCAATATAGTGATGAAGATGCAATTAAAGGTACAGTATTTGGAAAATCATAGAATAAGGGCAAAAACGGTGACCGAAGATCTCTCCACAAGTATTATCAGCCCACACAGGCCTCCTTTTCCTAACAGTGCTTAATCAAGAAATGTGAATATATATGTAGCTTTTTTTCTCCCTCCTTTAAATTGTAAGCGTCATAGAGAAACTTTTGTTTTGTTCACTACTGTATTCTCTGTGCTTGAAATACATGTTGAGTCACAGAAGACCCTCAGTGAATATTTTTAAAATGAAAGAAAAGAAAGAGAGAAAGGAAGAAGAGATGGAAGGAGGAGAGAGAGCTGGTTATGATGGCACTAGAGAGTGGTGAAGAGAAAGAAGAGGGAGAAGAAGAGGAGAAAGATCTTTTAAGCCTACAGTTACTCAGGCAACCCAAAGATTAGCAGTAAAACTGGCTGTTTCAGTGATATTAGAAGAGATATTTTCAACAGATAAACAAGACAAAAAGGAAGATATTTCAAATGGAAATCCAGGTCTCTAAAGAGTGGTAATTAGCAGAAAATGTTAGGAAATAATTTGGAGGGGCTTTCAATTTGATGTGAGAGATTTTAGTGAGAACAGATGTATATAAAATGGTCTGAAGCTAAAAAACACAGAAGACAGAGGAACAATTAGCAAATGTATAAGTGGTAAATGGCTTGAAACCTCGTGATAGACATTCCTAAATTGGCCCCAAGGAAAATGACGAACTCCCTGTGAAAAGGAAGAACCTTGCACCACTCCTATTAAAAGCTTTCACCCAATGCTGATGATGAAGCTGCTTTGTTAAGACAGGGGGCTGTAATTGCATTATTGTATACAGCCTATTAAAAGGCTTCTGGAGCAGAGGCAGGCAGCTAATTTGGGGAAGCAAGGGGGTTAGCACTCATTTTAGAAAGACTTCCCTCAGCTGCACATGCTCCGTGCAAATGGTCAGCCCTGTTTTAGAGACTGTACCTTAGATACATTACCTACCTTTGTATACATGCTTTGGAGCTTCAGGCGGGGAATTATTTGTAAGTATTAGCTGGTGCCTAAAAGACACACACTGTACTAGATCTTACAAACTTCATATTTTCTTTGCTTCCCAATTCAAATAAAACAACTTCCTCCATTGATTTACTTTAACATATGCCTAAAATGCAGCCAAGGCACGACTGATGTGTAAAGCGCAGAATCCTTTGATGAACAAAAGATGTCACAAAGTACTGTCAAGTTCTCCCAACAGATCATTTCGTTCATGTTGTGGAAGACTTTTTAAAATTTTCTCTACAGTTTCTTCAAGGTTGTCCACATTGTGGTATAATTGATCAGTAATGCGTGTTATCAAAAAATGAACAGAAATATATCCTTATCAAAATCACATTGAAAATTTTTTATTGTTGTTCAAGTACAGTTGTTTCCATTTTCTCCCCACCTCCTCACCCACCTCGCACACATTCCCACCTCCCATGCTCAATCCTAACTCCCTTTGGCTTTGTACATGGGCCCTTTAAACACGATTACAATTTAAAATGCTATGCAGTTTTCCTCAAAGAAACCAGTATCTCTATCCTTCCAAGATGAAATTAATCCTGCAACCTGCAAGGGTGAAAATGTGTCCCAAACAGATCTGGTCATGTCAATGAGAACATCAGCATTCCCTTCCTTTGACCCACCACCCAGAGGATCAGACAACCTCAGCTTCTGGTGAGTGTGAGCCCTGACTTCTTGAGAAGTCACTGGAGGTGAACATCACAAGCCCCTGGGGATTATATCCAAACACAGTACTCACTCACACCAGGCAATTGATGGATGTTAATATCCCACATGGGCACCCTATCCAAATGATGGGAAAATTTTTTTTTCGCTTCTTTTAAAGAAATCAGAAAGTTCAGAGACACTTTGTAAATCAAATGCATTCTGAGAACTTTGAGTTGGGTGGGAGACTTGCTTGGGCTTTTGCTTTTAACAAAAACATATAGACAACAGCCTTATAGAAAGGCCACAACTCAACAACCCATGTAAAATGAAGGGAGCGGGTAAGTAGAAAATGCAGAAACTGAAAAACCAGACATTCTCCCTCTCACTCTAGACACCTACCTCAAATTCTCCTCTTTGTTATGACTGTGATGGACATGGCTACATTTTTCAAATGTGAAAGTTAGAAATAGTTAAAAGTAGATTAGTGACAGACTGTGAGTGTCATGAGAAAGAGAAGGAAGGATGGTACACTCCTTGCAAGGAAACGACAACCAAGTAATCTTGATCTCCACCTGGTCTCAGCCCCCTGCCCTGGTGAACTGGACAGCCTGGCCCTCTGACTGCACCTGTGCTGGGTAGAGCTTCTGCTGCCACAGCAGCCTATCGACTGACTTCCTTACCCCCCCACATACACACACACTCTTTCCCCACCATCCTCCTCTCACACCTCACATGCCTACCCCCAGCCGCAGAGACAGGCAGAGCCACACTCACATCATTTTGACATTGTGCCAACATTTGCCGTGATGTGTCTTGCATGATATTGCCAACTTTTGTTTATCTCTGTACCTGAGCTAGAAGTGGATGGAAAGCAGGAAATTGGTCTTTATGCTCATAGACTGACCAACAAGCAAGCCACTGGTTAATCTGTAATGAGCAAATGTGTCCCTCCCTTTATCCACACTTCATATAGGTTTGCTGAGGTCTGCAATCTTGCTCTATTACAATATCTCACAGGATTGTCATGTGCAACGGACACAATCACTAAGTTGTATGGTGTGCAATGATCTGAGGCAGCACGCAGCGTGAAGGTCTATTACTCACCTTTCTGGTAGGAGGTTGTGCTGGGTACAGGGATCAGACCACCCCACTCAGAGCTAAGCTCTAGCTAAGTCCTAGGTAGAACACAATACTCAAAACACTTAGCTTTTCTGTGTCACCTATGAAAAAACACCAAGCAAATGAAAATATATAAAACAAAACAATTAAAATATTTGCCCTCATGACCTTCTAGTGAATGGTGGAAAATGCTTGCACAGAGGTAAGTGGACCCAGTGGGCCCCTAATTTTGGAGATTTCCTTCACAGGGAGACTACAAAAAATCTCTTTTCTGTTGGAATCACTTTAGGTTTAAAAAAATCATTGTTTTTAATGTATAATCTTATTTAATTTATAAACATTTATAATAATACTTTAATATGATACTTTTTTAGCTTCAGATCTCATTTACTAAGTAATTATAAAATATTTCTCTCCTTTTCCAAAGTCTTTAATCTACTCTTCTCCCCTGTTTGCTCTCCACCTGGACACACTTACACACCTGTGTGTATACACACACACAGCATGCACTTCCCTGGTATGGTGATCTTATTCTCCATTATAAAAGTCCATTGGGATCAGGTGCTTACACCTGGCCTCTCTAATACAGTGGATACACCTTTAGAGAAAAAGTGTGGCCACCAACCCCATGCTCACTGAAAGGACACTGACAGTACAATGATGACTCAGTGCAAGGACTTGGTACAGGAAAAAAAGCCAACTCAGAAACAACCAGGAGCTAACAGGGGAGAAGCTCAAGATGAACTCTCTATGAAGAAAAAAAGGAATAAGCATTTACATATCACAGAGGAAACCGGAAAGGCCCCCAAAACATGCCACATTGAGAATAACCAGGGGCCGGGGGATGTCCTTTAAGTGACAGTTACTATTCACCTGCTCCAAAATGAGGTGGGGATAGGCCAGAATAGTAGGCATAGAATGTACTCAGGGCTCCTCCAGGACAGATGCGACAGGGAAAGCAGCTGGAAGAGGCACATCGGCAGAGGATCGGGCAATTCCACATGGAATCCATCACATCATAAGGGCCTTCACCTTCATTTCTGAAGTTCTTAGAACCAATGATTGTACCCACTTCTATATCCATCACACACCTGCTTGACCTCTACTAGGTCACAGTAGATATCTACTAGCTGAAAAATGGATATGAAAGTAATACATTGGGTTGATTAGTTCATATCTTCATTCAAGTGGAACTATCTGAAAGGTAATACCACTGTTACCAGTGACCTAGCTCCAGCTCATGCTTCAATAGAAATTCAAAAGAACTCTTCCTTAAACAGTAAGTGTGGTCACTCAATTGCCAACATCGTATAGATGAAAAAACTAGTGCAAGGGGGCGTACATAATGTGGGTTTCAGGTAGACAGGAGAAGGGTATGTTTGGGGCTTCTAGAACCTTTCTCAGTGTTTCTACACTCGGTCACACCACCAATAGATCTGATCCCTGGGAAGAATACTATGCAGATGCCCGCAGCTATACAGAGAGGACTATAACTTCAAAAATAAAACTGATTTGGGGATTATCTCAACCTTATCTGAAATTCACAGGTAACACACTTCTAAAGACAAGCGGGGGACAAAAAAGTCAGAGATGGGTGGACTCCATAGGAACAGCAAATAACTCTGAGCACAGTTCAAAGCCCTCATGAATTAGAGAAAGAAAAAGATTAACTAGACACAGAATCCTAACAAGAATTTGAACAATCCATCTTCTTCCATTTGTAACATTAGTAACATAATGCTCCCAAAGTAACAACAGATAGTATGGGGTGTCGACTTAGCGTCTCTGGGCCACATTGGAAGAAGAAGAGTTGTCTTGAGCCACACAGTAAGTACATTGTGACATGTAATCGCACAAAAAAAATCTCCTAATGTTTTAAGTAAATTTATAATTTTGTGTTGGGCTGCATTCACAGCCGTCCTCGGACACATGCAGCCTGTGGATTGTGGGTTGGACACCTCATCAGCTCTCCTTGCTCATTTTTTGTTTTGATCATAAAAATGTCATAGTTAGTTACAAATAACCGTGTCTCATCTCAGAAGCCATATATTCAATGGTTATACATGACAAAAATACACCTGTCGTTTTACCTGCCATGAAACGTACCGGGTCTTCCCCAGAGGCTTGATTCATCACTGCTTCCCCCAATTCCAAGCGATAAGCATTAATGGGAGCTAATTCCCATAGACGGCCCCAGATAAATCCTTTTTTCTGATAATCACATCTTCTGTAATCCTCCCACCATGAGTCTGAGCTGGCCTATGATTCATTTTACCCAAAATAATGCCTTAGAAATGACACTATACCAGTTTTGTGCCCACACCTAGGAAGGCTTGGCAGCTACTACTTTTGTGTTTCTGGGAATCTCGAGCAGCCATAGAGGATGTTCAACTACCAGGCCAAGACCCCTGGAGCTGCCCACGGGGTCCCTGGGCTGCATGTGTATATTGTGTCTGTATCTATACCATTGTACTCATGTGTTACATATGCTATAAAATAAATACTAATATGAAATCTACAGAGAAGAATGTCAACAGGTTTTATGCTTTCTTCCCACACCCATCATGTTGTTGGGTGTTTACGTTTTGGAGACCTGCCCCAGACGGGGCGGAGGGGGGGGGTATGGTCAAAGTCAAGCCCTACACATTTCAAGTGACTGAGATATCAGTTATGTCACAAGTAGCCTCTTTTTCCATCCTAATTAAAAACTGACAAAGTGTGATTTCTTAATTTCTTCTCTCTAAATCCCTCCTTTGTCGACATCAGAATATTCAGCCCATTACTTGAGATTACTCAGGCTTTGCTTCAGTTAACATTTCCTCCCTGCATGACTAACTCCAAGCCATAGCACCTTGGTCAGTCTCAACTTTGTGAAACCCCAAGGTGTACTCCCCAGAGGAGAATGGAGATTGAGACAGAAGGGATGACCTGAGTGTGCAGAGGGTAGGACCACCCTGTCTGTGACTTATGCAGTGCCTGAGAATGTGGATTGGTAAGGACTCCTAAGTGCCTGCCTTTGAGAACAAGAATGGATGCAGAATTTGCACCGGGCTTCTTTCTGCCCGCTTCTACTGGTCTCTATCTAGTACTTATCTTCTCTCCTCTCCCTGTTCTACCCTGATCATGCAAGCAAGAAAAATAAAGCACGAGGAGACTTCTCTTTCAAGAAACTGTGTTCGGATCTGTTAACAGAGTTAACATGGTTAACTTACTAACCATGTTCCTTCTTTGTTTACAGAAGGGGAGGGACTCACTCCTCTCTTCTCAGAAACACAGACATCCTGCATCCCAAAGCAAAGGTTTTTATTGAAGAAAAGATAAAAACTGATGAACAAAAAAAAATCATCACCAAGCAACATAAAATGACTGTTTATTTAGAAAATTTTAATAAATATACCAACTAAGGCTACAGGATACAAAAACAATATAAACAAAATCTGTTGAATTTTGTATCTAGTAATAAAAACTTAGGTATAGAAATTAATACAAAATACCATTTACAGGTCATAAAAATATTAAAAGTATAAGTACAAATTTAAATAAAACAAAAAATAAGTTATAGACTGGCAGAAAATGTTTGAAAAACATGTATTCAGTAAACTATTTCTTTTTTTTTAATTTAATTTATTTATCTTCAGAGGGGAAGGGAAGGAGCGAGGGAGAGAAACATCAATGTACGGTTGCCTCTGGTGTGTCCCCTTTTGGGAACTGGCCTGCAACCCAGGCATTTGCCCTGACTGGGAATCGAACTGTGATCCTCTGGTTCGCAGGCCCACGCTCAATCCACTGAGCTACACCAGCCAGGGCCCTTCAGTAAACTATTTCTATTTAGATATCACACACATATATTTTTACTTCAATATTAGGAAAAATGCAATTTTTAATTGGAAAAAATGTTAGGTTTAGTATACATCTGCTATTTACTATATACAAATAGCAAGTACATACACAAAAAGATGCTTACTATTTTTAGTCATTAGGAAAATGTAAATTAAACAAAAAATGGTTAAAATTTAATACAGACCATACCAAGTGGTATCGAGGCTACGGAGCAATTGAACTCCCTCACTGCTGGTGGAACAGAAAGTGGGTCAAAAGCTTGGCAAGATCGCACCAAGTCAAACATACAAAAGACATAGAAATTCCAATCCTATGTCGTCCCCCAACACAAATAAAAGCACATGTCCACATAAAACTGTGTTTGTATATCTTCCTAGTAGTTTTATTTATTATAACCAAAACCTGAAAAGATCCAAGTATCTACCAGACAGTGAGGTATGGAAAAACATACTGTGGCTGTCCAAACAATATAGGTAATAAAATTAATAAATCATTGACACATGCCCCAACATGTTTGAATCTTGAGAGTATTATGATAAGTAAAAAAAAGGCACAAAAGACTACACACCATATATTTCATTTACATGACATTCTAGAAAAGGCAAAAATAAAAAGATAAGGCCCTGACTGGTGTAGCTCAGTGGATTGAGCGCGGACGTGCGAACCAGACGATCGCGGTTCGATTCCCAGTCAGGGCACATGCCTGGGTTGCAGGCCAGTTCCCTGCAGGCCAACTCCCAGGAGGGGAAGCACGAAAGGCAACCATACATTGATGTTTCTCTCCCTCTCTCCTTCCCTTCCCCTCTAAAGATAAATAAATAAAATTTTTAAAAAATAAAATAATAATAAAAAGATAGAAAGTAGATTAGTATTTGGTAGGTTTTAGAGGTGGGAGAGAGGGGCCAGTCTCCACAGAGAGCACAGAGACATGTTTGGAAGTGAATAAATTGTCCCATATCATGGCAAATGTACTTAAAAGAGACACAGAGAAGGCCAGGCGCAGATGAGGACAGAGATTGGGGTTTTGTGGCCAAAAGCCAATGACCACCATCGACCCCCAGAAGCTGGAAGAGACACGAAGAAGCCTCCCCTACAGCCTTCAAAGGGAGCATGGCCCTACTGACACCTTGATCGCAGACTTCTGACCTCCAGAAGTCTGAGAAAAATTAATTTCTGTGGTTTTAAGTCACCAATTTGGTCGTAAGTTTTTCTGATGACCTTGGGACACTAATACATTGTTCAAGAGGAAATATATGGCCCTGGCTGGCATAGCTCAGTGGATTGAGCACGGGCCGGCGAACCACACGATCGCGGTTGGATTCCCAGTCAGGGCACATTCCTGGGTTGCAGGCCAGTTCCCAGCAGGGGACTCCCGAGAGGCAAACATACATTGATACTTCGCTCCTTCTCTCCTTCCTTTCCCCTCTAAAGATAAATAAATAAAAATGTTTTTTAAAAAAAGAGGAAATATATGAATTGACCCCAGCTACCCAGTGGGGTCAATTTTGGGACCCAAATGGGTGAGAACATAGCAGACTAATGTAAAAGTAGGTAAACGCTTGTGTGTTTATGAACTACTGCCGTCCTCTGTTATCTTCAGAAGGAAATGTTACAGTGAATGCCTGGAGTCATGGATAGCACTGCACCCTACATATGCTGTATTTTTTCCTATACATACATACCTATAATAAAGTTTAACACATAAATTAGGCAAATAAGAAATCAACAATATTAAGCAATAATAAAAGAGAACATTTATTGCAATACACTGTAATAAAAGTTACTTGGATGTGTTGTCTCTCCTCCTTCTCTCTCTCTCTCTCTTTTCTACAATATCTGGAATTTTTATTTAATATTTCAGATCATGCAGAAAACTGAGAGTACAGAAAGCAGAACTGAGGATAAGGGTGGATATTACACATTAGAATAATAGCAATCCCTGAGAGACAATTACTCTAAAACAGTCAGTGAGAGCACAGAGGAGTCTCCTCCATCAGCCAGGATGGCAGCAGGGGCAGGTTCTCACACTGAGCGTACAAAACGTTAGCGAGATCATCTGAAAGGAAAAAAGACCTGGCCCCAGCCCTCTGGTACCAGATGGGGCATGGGACCAGAGGAAGTCAATATACAGTACATTACATGAACCACAGAAGTCAAAATGGCATAGGGGAAGGTCCTGGACCAAAGAGGCTTGTTGGTCTAGCCTGGAGAAAGAAGAGATTGCTTGGGAGCTGGAGCCGTAAGAAGCACACAAAAGTTCAGAAAATTGATTGGTCATTTTGAGAAAGTGCCTGGTCTCTCCCACACACAAGCTAATATCATGCCAGGGAAACAAAGAAGTTCTCTCTCTCTCCCTCTCTGTCTCTCTCTGTCTCTCTCTGTCTGTCTCTCTCTCTCTCTCCATACATTTGCATAGCACACAAACCTGTTCTCTCTGTGGACCACTGGCCAGAGCAGCCACGTGGCCTCTGACCTCCAGAAGGGAAACTCCCACTCTCTTTCCCACCCGGTGATGTGCCCTCTTGTCTGGAACAAGCAACAATGTAGCCCCAGCAGTTGCAGGCTCCACACACAGGCTCCAGAAGGGAACCTGAAATGGACAGCAGTCAGGAGTAAGCTAAGCAACCTGGATGGGGACTAAGACCATTTAGCAGCTCCTTGCAAGCTGTACTTTAAAATGCAATAAGAAATCTAAACATTAACTTTTGTCTGGGCCTTGCTGAGGACAGTTGGACATTTCCCATGGCAGAAAGAGGAGATGGTCTTTGTGACAGGGGTCCTGCATCCTCCCAGGTCACGGTGCCTGAATAAAACTTATTTTCATTTGCACCAGCATCTGCCTCACAAGTTTTGCTTTTGTGGTGGCAGGCAGCTGAGCTTCTCTCTTTTTTTTTTTTTTTTGGTTACAAAAACACTGAGCACTGCAGCTGGCACTCCTACCTTTGTTATTAAAAGTCCTAAGGGCAACTGTTTGGAGTGCCTTCCACTTCACATAGTCATTGGCACATTTGGAGGCAGAAGTTCCAGCATGTGGTTGGATGGGGAGAGGGGTTTTGTGAAAGCCACAGTCAGGCAGTCCTCAGGCAGGGGTTTTGTGGGAGCCACAGTCGGAACAATGCCTCTGCAGGCTCCAGAACAATGACTTCCATTGGGGTTTAGTGTGTGTGTTAATGTACTATCAATCATCCCATCTCATTAATCTTGTGGCTACCATGTCAAGCCATCACTCTCTCTTCCCAGATGCATTTTATTAGATTTTCAGCCCAGGTTACTGTTTTTCTTTTCTCCTGACAAATGCATCTCCCATGCATCTCATCAAACAGATGTAGGTAGAGCCACAAGCTGAGCAAAGATGTCATCACCCTTCCATCACCCTTCCTTGATGGCCCCAAATGGCCCAGCACATAGCCGGCTGTGAGTCTATGCAAAACCTCACAGCTGGAACAGCTCACAGTATATCCATAATGACTTTCTGTTAACTGTTTCATCCCCGAGCCATTCACCTTCATCTGGTCAAGTCCTCATTTGTACCTGCATTCCTCCAAAAAATGGTGGCTTTTCTTTACAAGAGTTGGTTCTGAGATTCAGGTGTGTCCAATCCAGTTGTCTATTTTCCTAGATAGAAGCACACCCCGAGAACCTGCAGCATAGCATGGCCCAGATTTGGAGTACCCATTTCAGGAGCAGGATTCCATGAGCACAAGCTATGAGATAGCCCATCCGAAGAAACAACAAAGGAATAATAATTATATTGCTGGCTAAAGATTCCAGTAAAAGTACCCAGGTGTTAGAGTTGTCTTAAAGGAAAAAACAGACAAGCAATCCAGTGGGTTTGTGAAGCTCGGGACTTAGGGTGCCTAGGCTGCAGCACTCTCTTCGCCTGGGTGCCGCCTCCCAACTGTTCCAGGGCCTGGTTTTCCCATCCATGATCCAGACACACCCTTGACACCCATCTCAGACACAGCTGGGCTGGGAAAGCTGCTTTGACAATTTCTAAAAAAAAAAATTTAGAAGCACAGAGTGTTCTGGTATACAAATCATAATAATATGTTAATTTTTTTCAAATCATCAAAGCTAAATCTAAGTGTTGCTCTTAACCTCTCTCTGAAAGGAGAGCTCTGGAGAAAAGCCTCAGCTGGACCCATGAAAATGAGGGCCACTTGGAGGGTGGGTATTCCCTGGCTCCTCCCCCTCAATCTTAACCTATGCAATGTAATTGAAGTGCCCATTTACAACTGGTCATTGTTTCATCCCCGGGGACATCGGGCAATATCTGTATCTGGAGACATTTTTTATTGTCATTTGCTTTGGTGGTGACTGCTAGTGCCGTGCACTTATGGAGGCCAGGGATGCTGCTACAATGCATAGGGTAGTCCCCACAGCCAAGAATTAGTCCGAGAAACAGTCCAACACAAAATGGCAATAGGGACAAGGAAGAGAAGCCCTGACTAAGGTGCCTTTAGGCCTCTTCATCTTTCTGTCCCACAAGCAGTCCCGCCCAATTCTTAGGCAGCGCTTGAGTTCATGTTCCTCAATTGGACCAAAAGAAACACCAGACCCACCTGGTACCAGGGAGATGACACCCTCTCTTTTAATCTTCCAGCTTCATAGAGCCATATTCATGTAGCATCAACTATAAACTACAGAGAAATTGCTGGGGAAATACAAAATACAGGGAGGAGTACAACAGAATGACCTTTCCAGCCACTAACTGCCCCAAATCCTATAACTCTGTTCTACCACCTCAGTGGTCATGCATGCAGGTGGCACGGGTGACTGAAGACAAGAGCCTCTGTGACCCAGTAAAGAAGGCAGCCTAGGTAGGATTTTATAACTGGCTTGAAACATTACTTACCCAACCTTTATTTTTTGAGCCCCAACTATGTGTGACTCTGAACCTCGTGGATGAACAAACATGGCACCCCTCTCAGGGAGTCTCCAGGCTAGTGGGGGAGACACCATGAACAGTAGCTGCAGGATGAGGGCAATGAAAAGAAATGAGGCTAATGAGGGACCAGAGGCAGGGAAGTGGGGGGAGGGTCACAACCTCAGATAGGGTGAGATTTATTCTGCTGGGGACTCAGGCACTAATTTGCAAGGCCAACCTAAAGAATGTCCCAGCAACTCAGGTCACTGGCATGATGCATATTGTTATTCAACTAAGCAGGACTGCTTCACCACAGTTCTGCCCGGCTCAGTACTATGTAAAGATCCTGCCCACCCACAATATATCCTGGCATTCTGCTCAGTGCTGGATGATCTGAAAACCTGTTTGTCAAGGCCTGGCTCGGTTCACCCCATCGTCAGGCCTCATTCTATGATCACCCAGCAGCCACACAGCCGATCACAGACAACCCTGTGCAGAAAGCTGGCATTCAGTTCACGGCTTTTCTTACTCCCCTAGAGCTGCATTTGGAGCCCGACCAAATCACTTAGCTAATAATAAAACACAGCGAAAAGAAAAGAAAAGAATTAAGAATTGAAAAGAGCTTAAATCGTTAGGCATCCACAGGGCCCTGCCTGTTTTAAAACAACTTTATCTCTGCAGTTCATGCCCTTTGGTTGTGAGCAATTTCAAGGTTGAATGGCAACCACTGTCAGACATTCTTCTTCGCTGTTGTTGAATTCTTTCAGTGTGGTAGCAGGAGCGCATTGTTGCTTCAGGAGGAAGATAGCTTTTATGTTTTTCTCTCACTTCATTGGGTCAAATCAGACCCTTCCTGGGCCAGGGCCCATTCCCAACTGGGGAATAAGCACATGCCCATGTGTTTAAGGAACATTCTGGAACAGAGCATCTGCATTTGGCACAGAGAGAGCTATAGCCGCCAGAATGTTCCCAAATTTTGTCCACCTTGTGGGAACGTGATAGATTTAGACCATTCCCTCCTGTCACCTCTGTATCACCGCCTTGCCAAGGCTTCAGCCCTGAGACTAGAAGGTGTCTGTGACACCGGGCATGGGAAGAAGAGGGTCAGCTCGGGTTCTGCCTCTGACTCAGTCTGGGACCTTAGACAAGCCCCCCGACTCCTGATGCACATTTCCCCAGCTGGCACCCCAAGGTGATTGATTGGGAAGACCCAGTTTAGGTCTCGGGGCTCTGTGGACACATAAGGTACTTTCATTATAAATTCCAACTCCTCCCTCAAGGCTGGCGTGGAGGGGCCTGCTACATGCCTGCCTGCCCCTTGGCTCCCGAGCCCAGGCTGTTAATGACTGCATATTTTAGATTTCCAACATAACTGCCTCTTTGTAATAACCATGTGCCCATGCAGAGTCCCGCTGCACACACATCACTGTCTCAGCCAGTGTCCTTATAGCATATTGTGATCTGCCATTTATTGGGCACTTTCTGTGGGTATTTAAGTTTTCATTGAGAGCAATGTCAATCACAGGAATTGTACATATAGAGAGAGGTCTCTGAGGACACACACTGGTGTTAGGACAGTTTTCCTCTGGGCCTGGAGAGTTTTAATTGTATAGCCTATTGCATGATTAGGGTTTTTTTTTGAAATAATGAGAGAGAATGCACATATTATACAATACACATATGTGTATGATACAAATGTACACACATAAATGCATATGTGTTTTGTGTACCATTTTATATGTGGCATAGCTGTTTTAAAAAAGGAGTAGAAGAAGGTTTACCACATTTTAATTATTATACCACTAGACATAAGCTTATGGGGCAGCATCTAATCCCAGGAAGCTAAATTTAGATCTTAAATTGGTACTGTGATTAGTGACAATGAGGAGATAGCCCTTTGGAAGCCTCAGAGGCAGCCCTTTCTCACTATTGTAAGTGGTACACGATGAAGAGGCTGTTCCTTGGACTTCCCTGTAGAAACTCTGGGTAAGACAGGGAATGGCCAGCACCAGTGTTTGGCTGCCTGCTGGGCATCTGGACCCTAGACAAAGAGTCAGTGAGGGATTGTCAGCTCCAGTGGGGCCCCGCCCCCAGCCCCACAGCAAATTCCCAACAGTATCCTCCATGCAGGACCCCGAGTCCCTGACAACTTGCCTGGATCCTGGTCATTTCCTCTTTCTCCTGAACCCCAGACCTATTCCCTCTGCCTGTCCTCCAGTGGGACCTTCCTGGGGATCTTGTCCACCTCAGCATTGTGGGGTCCAAGCCTGGCTTTCTCACTGTGTGGCTGAGGGCTTCAGGCAAGCCAGGGGACTTGTCTGAGCTACAGTCCTACATCCCAAAGTTGGAAACGGAAGCCGTGTATCACCAAGCCTCTTGCTTCCTGCAACAGCAGCTAGTTGCCAAGAGTCAACCAGGTTATGGCAGTTCTGGAGCCCCGGTAGGAAGTCACAGATACTCATCACCCACTTATCTAGACCTCGCTCTTCAAAGGGCATCTATGATCTCCTCTGTTCAATCCTGTTATAGGATCGTCCCCTGGCTGGGATCAAAAGGACTGATCTCTACATTCTCTGTCTGTACCCCATGGTCACTGGAGACAACTGGAAAAGCCCTTTCCTTTTTCTTTTTCAAGGACAAAATAAATGCAGACTAGAGCCTGTACTAGGCTGATATCCAACAAGAGATAATAAATATTCACAGAAGGAACCAATTACTAAAAGAGTGAGTGAAAATGCCCAATACAGCTTGAGCGATGTGTTTTATCATCAAGCTGCTAGGGGGTGCAGGAGAGCTCCTGAATTGATGAGAACAGATCCCATGGGACTCTCAGAATTTCAGGCTGAGTCTAGACTTCCTCGCCCACGATAGAATATGAAACAACCTGCAGGGCCTAAAGTAAAAGTCAATCCATTCATCTGACATTTACTAAATTCCTTTTGTACTGAGCATTAGAGACACAAAGGGCAGAGGCAGATAAGGAGAGGGTATTGAAATAGCGAATTAATGTCAAGTGACTTTGAAGGGGTTGTGTGCATTGATTGATTCACTCATTCATTCATCAGTGAGTATTCATTGAGTGTCTATGTTCTCAACAGCAGCTTTCTCTTTATTTTGTTGTATGTATGTCTTTTTCCGTGGGACTAATCATCTTCTAAAATACAGGTTAATTTTTCATTTATTGTATCTTTTTTCATTGTTTATGTCCCTTTGCTGGAACATAAGACCCCAGAAGCAGAGACCTTTGTCTAATTTGTTCAACAACATTCTCAAACATCTAGAATAGTGAGCATGGAAGGTGCATGTAAATATTTCCTAGTAAATTAAGTTCTTCCCCAAGGCTGAAACCATAGACCCAGCATTCAGTTTATCTGGAAGCCTGGGATCTCCTTCCTTCCAAATATTCGCTCTGGCCATGTCTCTCTGATCCAGAGACTTTGCTGCTAAGTCCTGCAGCTCTGCTGGGGCTTTAGGACTGACATCTGAGGCAGACTCTGCCTGGATGTGATCCATTCCCACAATAGTGCCACCACCCACAGGTCTTCCAGGGCCTGCCTGTGCATCAGCATGTACGCAGGCCTTTCACCACACTGGTCTTGTCTTTATAACCTTTCCCCCACACTCCTGGTTAACTTTCCTTAACACAGAGAATAAAAGAGAAAGGTGAAGGGAGGGGCAAGAAGAGGGGACACACATGGAGAGTCTGATCCAGTCTCAGGCAGGCAATGAAACACAGGCTAACCAAGGACAATAACACTCTTCCTAGCTTCCACTTGCATTACTCTGCAAGGTGCCCAACCTCTGTCTTTGAAGGCACATAAACAGAAAGCCACGTTTTCTCCTTTTTCACCAGCCTCTTCCTGACCCATTCCACTATCACATTCCTATACTAGCTGATTTCCTAATAGACTAAACTGGTGTCAAGGAGGGACTTGCAGAAAAATGAAGCACAGACTATTATACTCAAAACTCCAGGTCTAGGAAGCATGGCAGAGAGGATTCCAACAGTGACATCATAGCGGGGAGGCACCCTACCAAAGCCAAGCTCAGGCACCAGAGAGATCCATACAGGATAACTAGCGAGACGGGTGGGTCCGGGAAGTCACCTGGAGGAGGTAGTTGAGCTGAATTTTGAGCTCAGTACACAGCAATCCATGATGGACTCTGTGTGAACAACCTTCCCAAGACACTTGAGACCACTGATGCCAAGAGGGTGTCTTCGTGAAGTGGAGCCCTGGCCAGGACTAGAAGGCAGCAAAGCAGACTGCTGTTACCTAAAGAAAATGAGAGAACTCGCCAGCTTGCTCAGGCTCTATCTGGATCTGCTGGGGGAGGAAAGGGCAATGAAGATGTTATGCCTCTTTGGAAATGAAGTGGGTTAAACATATTATCTTGAGATTGTTGCTTTTCAATGTCCCAAATTTAACAAGCAAGGATAAAGTATTTTTTTAATCTGAAAGACTGCATGATTTGCATGAGAACTGAGTACATTAACACTGACACTTGGAGACACAAGGAATCTGGCCTCTTCACAGACTCATTAAGATATAAAATGAGTTTCTCAGCACATTAGCACCTTACATATAGCCTGCAACGAAAAGATACAATTAATTTATGGAGGTGCGTTCCCACTCTTGAAATTCAGGGCAGACTGTGTTTCCCTGCAGGGCTTCCAAAAGGCCTTCCTCAGTGAGGTTTGAGAACACCTCTGATGTGCCAAGTGTCTGACCTGGAGGAGAGAAGAAACTTGGCTCTAAAATCATTCAGGATGAACTCTGAGTGCCCTGGACATAGAGTGTCACTAGGCGTCACGTACACCATATGTGGTTTCTTCCAAGGCCCACTTATTCATTTCAAACGGAAAAAAATGGAATTTCCCCACATGCTGAATCTGATGTGATGCTGTGCTTCTGTGGAGCATTAAACTGGTGCTGAACTCACGGGAAAAAAGAAGGCACTGTTTTCTGTAAGGAGATGGGACTTGCATCTAGGCTGCTGCTGTCCCTCCCGGGACGGTTGGTTTCTTCTAAAGTTTAGTTCACCAAATTTGCCTTAGCACAATATCTAGGTTTTAATAACCCAAAGCAGCAAGTTGCATTTAGGAAAACCAATGCACACGGCATTTATAAATTACATCATTTTTGTTCTTACCCTATAGTTTATAGGGTGCTTAGGAAAGTAAAATAAAGGATCAACATTGAGTCACCATGAGGATTCTAAAACATGGGTATATTTTTATTGGGATGGACAGTTCAGTAATGTGGAATACAACTTTGGGTGCTTTGTTTTTGGTTTGTTTGTTTTAACTTGGAAAAATGTCTCTGAATTCTTGAGGGGGCACAGAGCAGTTCTCCTGCTTACATCCTACACTGATCTGGTTGAGTTTTCATTCTTTTCAGGAAAGAGTTAGCCCTCCACTACTTAGCTCACAACCACCTTAATTAATTAAATACTCTAGGCTTTGGGGAGAAATTCACATTATTTTTTATAAAAATATGTCAAAGTATAAAGACAAAAGGACTGTAGATTCAAGTCTTAACCATACTCAAACACAAACAGAACTTCCTCATTATATAAATCCTTTGAGGTTAGCAAGGAACATTTAACACTGAATCTATGACATTAAGCAAAACCAAGCAAAAAACAGACACTGTTATAAACCAAAGCCAACGTCTGTTCACAAGTCTTGCTTTACATATAATTCTTACCTTAGCATATCTTAGATAAAGTAATTCATCAATGTGTTCCTGCTAACTGGAGATACTAATACTTTGAAATAAATATTACCTATAGATTGCTTCATGAATGTACAAAATAAACAGATGTCTCCCCTCAAAGATTATCTGCATTTTTAACCCAGTCCTTCAAGAATATTCATTTATTATCCAGGTCCTTTTCTCAATTTTTAATTGAATTGTTTGTCTTCCTGGTGTTGAGTCATATGATTTCTTTATATACTTTGGGGATCAAACCCTTGTCCGAAGTATTGTTGGCAAATATGTTTTCCCATATGGTTGGTTTCCTTTTCGTTTTGTTGATGTTTTCTTTAGCCGTGCAGAAGCTTTTTAATTTGATGTAGCCCCATTGTTTTAATTTTTTTTCTTTATTTTCCTTTCCCTAGGATATAACAGCAAAAATGTTTTGAAATTTTTCTGAAAGTATCTGAAATTTTCCTGCCTATGTTTTCCTTTGGATTTTTATGGTGTTATAACTTATATTTAAGTCTCTTGTCTACCTTGAGTTTATTCTAGTGCATGGTATGAGTGGTCTAGATACTTTTTTTATTCACCTGCCAGTTCTCCCAGCACCATTTACTGCTAAGAGAAACCTAATGAACAAAACAAACAAATAAGAAAAATGGAACCAGAGGCATAGAAACAAGGAACAGACTGACAGCCAGCAGTGGGAGGAGGGAGGGAATAAGATAAGAAAGAAGGGAAAGAGACTAGTCAAGGGCCATGTATGAATGACCCATGGACATGGACAATGGTGTGGGGATGGACTGTGGGAGTTGGGGCGGGCTGGAAGGAGGAAAGCAAAGGGAGAAAAATGGGGACAACTGTAGTAGAATAACAATAAAGCATTTTTAAAATAGCCACTTCCTCCTGTATGGGCAGGGCACTAGTCTCAAGGACCAAGCCCTTCCCTCCCCAAGGCCTGAGGGGAGAAATGTGAGCTGCCCTTACCTTTCTCTTGTTCCTCTGGAGCCCTCCTTCCTGCCTGCCACAGAGTTCTGTGACCCTGCTTCCCAGCTCCCAGTGAGACAGAACTCAATATCTCCTTGGTTCAGCCCAGTGATGGGGTCCTCTGACACACCTCCAGCAGACATTGAGGGACGATTGCAGTGGATTGACTATGCTGTTGGGATACCACACCTTGGGGAAATTTCCAGGACATCCTCTGTCCTATGGATTCTGGTCGGGCCTCCCTAAAGGTTTAATATACTATGATGAAAAAAGAACTATAACTTCCATCCATCTCGAGCCTTACACTGATTAAATTATGGACCTGGAGAATAATCTGGGGTTATAAATGAAGAATTGGAGACCTGAGAAGAATGTGGAGGAAACGTGAAGATAGCCTGGGGTGTGGAACGGAGGGTCAACAGGCTATAGTATGCATTCTGCCTGAGGACGCTGGGGACATTTATGGATTGGGGGAGGGTGCTGAGTGGTGAGTGTGTCTCTTTGCAGGAAAAGTCCAAGAAACCGAAACAAGCAAGGCCTGAAAGTGGGCGTGGTCAGTCAGAAGGCCTCTGAGGTCATGAGGACCAAGGGTGTTTTGAGGTCAGTGATAATGTCATCATCACTTTTAACTTCTTTCCTGGGCTACACTATGTTTCCTTCCTTCATTAAATCTAACATTTACCTTATTTCTTCAACAAACTCAGATTATTTTAAAATTTGGAAAGTGTATCTATTAGGTGGGTTTTGTTGCCACAATACCAAGTGTAGACACACAACTAAGCATGAAAACAACACTACATACAAATAGCAGGCACATATATTCACGTACATTCACAATATACTCACACACAACTCACAAACACACATGCACAAACTCATATATTTACAGTCATTCATACATTATATATGCATAACCATACATACAGCCACACACTCATACATGTATTCTCAAGCATTTACATGGTATACATACTTAGACGCACACACCAATAACAAATATTTACACTCACATGCACACTTGCACACATCAAGTTCCCTGTGTGTGTAAGAGTATGCTTACACACACATCAATTACTATTATTTGTATAGTTCTAACACTATACCAAACCCATAGACACCCTTGTCTTGCTGTGGTTTGAGAATTATCCTATCCATTTTATAGGGCCGTAAGTTAAGACAGAGAGAGCAAGTATCACACGCGGGATCATGCCGCAGGTTACAGGGATCTGGAATGGTCTCCTGCATACCAACAGACCCGTTCCGCTTCACCCAAATAATCCTGCCCTTGCCTCACGTGTAAAAGTAATTATCATTGCATCATGTGCATGTACATTTACCAGAAAAGCAGGCACCTAAGTGTGACTGCCACCAAATAAGAAAAATGTTTGTGTGTGAATTATGTGTTTTGTGTCGGCAGAGTCCTGGGTTGTATTTCAAGTCTGTCTCATAAACAGAGACCTCGTACCTGGTAGTTACATTCAAACGGCAAAGTCACCACAGTCAAGAGGCCGAGTGATGTCTGAGATCACACGAGGCCAGCAGCTTCGCAGAAGAGAATCCAGATGGCTGCTCTGAGGCACCCACGTGACTCACATCCAACCACTGGCTTTCGCAGAGTAAGGTCTGGCCTGTGGCCAAAGCTCCTGGAATCCCTTTCCTGCACCAGCTGGTTCATGCTCCTCAGTGGCCTGGAGTAGATGCGTGCTGGCAGGAAGCCTGCTCCGCCCACCCCACTCCTGAAATGTTGACCTCCCACAATGCGCGGAGCAAACCCCCATCAAAAATGTCAAGGCAGTAACTGCTGATCCTAACTTCCTCAAATTAAAGATGAGATTGGTGAGTCCCTGACCATAATTACCTGTAAATCACTTTTACTTCTCTGGGTCTCATTACAGTAAAATCATGCAGGACAAATTCAGGGTGGTTCATAAATATAAGCAGAGAGCTGTTTTTTTCTTGTACCTATTAAGAGGCCTTAACTTTAGTATCCTGAATCCCCCCATTCCTCACTGCTGCCTCCTATTACCATCTGTCACCTCTCACTGGTTTTCTCCATGGGAAAGAATAAATTGTTTCTTCCTGAGGGATTTCCTTCTGAACCATTGGCTCAGTCACCTTGTGTCAGCCGGAAAAGCTGAAAGTCTGTCTGACTGGTGTCTTTCGGCACCTCTTCTGATGACAGGTCTCCTGATAGCTAACTTTCGGCTCACTGAAGCTTTTGGAGTAAACTCCACTGTGGCCAATATCAATAACAGAGCTTCCTGCGTGCACTCACAGGGAGTAACCAGCCTGCACTCAGCATCTATAAAGTACCAGGTGCCTGGATCTTTGCTTTCCACCCTAGAGACTCAGGGAGGGTGAGTAGTTCGCCCTAACGTCACATGGCTGGTAAGTAAAATGGGTGTGATTTAATATCCAGTCTGTATAACTACTCAGGCTCTCTCCAACAACACTTCTTTAGTCCAGACTCCTTCAGTGAGGCAAACACATGACCATGACATTCACAAAAACGCTAAGTCATGCAACAACGGAGCACCCAGGACTTTGTTATGTGGACAACCCCTTTACAAATGCTCAGAATCCCACAGCCACCCAATGATGAGGGTCTTAAAGCAAAGGGCCACCATTCCCCCCACCTCATGCCTGTTGGAGAAAACAACCCCCTTTCTTCATCAGCTATTCATCTTTACAGAGCAATTTTGGGGATAGGATAAAACGTCTTGATTGAAAGCCATTATTATTTACAAACACACTGTCAATTTATGACAGAATCAGAGAAAAATGAACAATAATTGCACTAGTATTCCTCTATTCAGAAAGTTCAAATGAGACTTAATAAACACATTCATCTGAGAGCTCAGAGAAGGTTCTAATGTGGTTTTGTATAAGATGATACTCCTGTGGGAACTGTGGGATACTTTTTTTAATACTGTGAAATGTAGGTTAGCCCAACAAAAGGAAGTACAACCTCAGCTCCCTGGGAGATAGCAAGTGTGTGAAGTATCCCAAAAGATGGAAGGAAATGGGAACCCGTTTTTAATATGATTAGATGAGTTTACGTGGCACAGCCAGCACCCAATCGAACCTTATCTCACTGTGAAATAAAAAAACCTGGAGCTCTCAGCTGGCCCAGCCACTGTCTGGGTGGCCTTGCACACTTGATTTGGTATTGTTTCCAGTTGCTGAGATTTGAAAGTTGAATCCAAAATACCTGTGTATGAGGAAATGCTTGCATGTGTATATCTGGATGTTTATAGTATGTGAGTAAACACAAATGTAGAATATAAAAGTAAAGAATAGGATTATTTTACATTTGCTACAATGGAGCAAATTCAGTCTTTCTCCCTCCCCATACAAATGTATAAATGTAATACATACATATATATTACAACTATATATACTACATATATTCATATACTATACTACATTTATGATATGTGATATGCATATACTACATATGTGTGTATTATGGGTTACATATATGTGTGTATATATTTATATGTGTATTTGGATATTTATAATTCATAAGAATGATATAAAAAGACACAAACATAAATAAGGAGGATCTCCTGTTTCTTCCATCCTTCCTTGCCTCTTTTTCTCTTGCCTCCTTTGCCTTTTTTCCATCCCTTGCTTTGCCCTGCCCTGAACTTGAACTGACAAATCACCACTTTTGTAGGAGGCATTCCCAAAGATCCCTTTCTGACCATCATCAAAATAGGATCTGCACCGATGATCCCAAAGAAGAGAGGGGAAAGCCAGAATTATACCCAACCAGTCGAAGTACAGCTAAGATGGAATTCCCTACCTCAACCAAACCACAAGAACACTTACCCCCCACCTCTCCGTGTTCCCTGCTCCCACTCAGAAAGACACCTGGTCTTTGCGTGCCTCTCATGCATCAGCTAAAGAAAACCTTGAAGCCCTATTTGATTCATTTAATCCATTTTCTTTAACCCTCTTATCTTAAAATGTTCTCAGGATTTGTTTTAATCAAGTGTGGTAAGATGCATGAACAAGAAAATGACTGTCACAAAAGACGTTTTTATACTCACAGGTCCTTAGAAAGAGGAGGTAGCCAGGCCTCACCGGGCATGTGAGGGAGCCCCAGTTAGTGGCAGAGGTTGGGGGAGGGAAGCAGACAGAGCTGGGTCAAAGGCTTTATTTAGGTTTTCTCAAGAAGAAACAGATGAAGCACCTACCACAAGTTTAGGACTGTTAATTTGAATTATTTCAGGGGCTCCAGGGTGTAGGGCTGTCCCTAGTTATCTACTACCTGACCCTGAGTTGATTAAGCAGTGAAATATTGCCTCCTGGGGTATAAAATCGAAATTGAGAATCTAGGAGTCTGGACTCTGGATTGGATAGTTTGCATATAAATAAAAAGTGTGCTCACAGGGGGGCCTTTGGCTATTTCTGAGAATTAGCTAACATTGCCACGGAAGTCTCTCCCCCGCCAAAAAGGCCCCCAAGATGTGAAAACATAAAAAAATTAGACATATTTAGTACAATTAGGGAATGAAAATATTGGATCCTAAAAGACAAAAATCAGGAAGACATTATTAAATTCTCCTTGGAGGATATTGTATTTAAGCTGAGGCTTAAACTGAAAAGGCATGAAGAAGGCAAACAGTGGGAGGGAAGAGAATTCTAGATTTAGGGAAAAGAGCTTACCGGCTTGAGCCAGGGCAGGTTGAAGTGGGGTAGAGAGTGACTGTTGGATATTAAGTCCAACGCCTTAACTGCTCGGCCACCCTGGTGCAGACGAGAGGGTCTGTGCAGGCGACATGGACTGCTGCCTCCCGGAGGTCTTTCAGCAGTGAATACTCCTGGCACATTCTGTCTACTTATATTTTTAAGCTGTTTTTTGTTGGTTTATAAACATTTTGAGTATAAAGTACTCAAACCTGAAAAGTGAGCAGATCACAGGTGTACAGCTGGGTGTGCTTTTCACACAGTGACCTTACCCATGTGCCCACCACCCAGGTTAACATATTGAACACAGCCAGCACCTCAAAAGCTGCCCAGGTGTCCCTGCCATGACTTCCCTTCCCTAAACGTAACCGCTTCTCTCTTTTCCTGTTGGTACATTAGCTCTAGCTGTTGTGTTTGTTTTTGTTGTTCCCGGTTTTCTCACCCAATGTCTGTGCCTGCTGCAGTGCTTCCTTGGTATTTGGCTAAGTCACATCATTTCACGTAAATATACCCCAATGTATCCAATCTACTGGTGATGGACTTAGGAGTCGTTTTCAATTTTCAGTTAGTATAGATAATGCGGCTATGAACATTCCTTTCTAGGTCTTTTGTGCACGCATATTCCCATTTTTGCTGGGTGGATTTCTCTCTGTAGTTCAGAGGTTTTGGGGTCACGGGCATGTGCAGGTAGATGCCCTCACCTACATTTCAAAGATGCTGCCAAAGAACCAATGTTCAAAATTCTCGTAACAATTTCCACTCCCATCATCTGTGTCTGAGGAACACTAGTTCCTCCACACACTTGTCAACAAGGTATTGTCTTATTTATTTACTCCTAAGTTTAGCCATGTCAGGGGTGGTGTGATATACCATGTTGTGGCTTTACCTTCCATTTCCCTAATGATCTTCTTATCAGTTAATGGTCATTTAGATATCACCACCTCCAAACCTTATGAAGTGACTGTTTAAGACTTCAGCTTATTGCCCTGGTTGGTGTAGCTCAGTGGATTGAGTGCGGGCCTGTGAAGCAAAGGATCACGGTTCGATTCCCAGTCAGGGCACATGCCTGGGTTGCAGGCCAGTTCCCAGGGGGCGACACATAAGAGGCAACCACACATTGATATTTCTCTCCCTCTCTCCTTCCCTTCCCCTCTTTCTGAAAATAAATAAATAAAATATTTTAAAAAAGACTTCAGCTTATTAATTTATAAGATTCCTTTATATATTCTGGATAAAAGTCTTACAAATATGTCCTTTCTCTCTGGCTTTTTTTCTATCCTCTCACTACTGTTCTTTTTTTTAAGATTATATTTATTTGTCTTTAGAGGGGAAGGGAAGGAGAGAGGGATAGAAATATCAATGTGTGATTGCCTGTCATGCATCCCCTGCTGGGAACTGGCCCACAACCCAGGCATGTGCCCTGACTGGGAATCGAACCACGATCCCTTGGTTTGCAGGCCCACCCTCAATCCATTGAGCTATACCAGCCAGGGCTCACGACTGTTCTTTGGTGAACAAATTTTCTTGATCTTAACTTAGTATAATTTATTAATCTTTTATGTAATGGTCAGTGCTTGTCAAATTCTGTTTAAGAAACTTTACCTACCCTAAAAAAAACCCAAAGATTTCTTTGTATTATTTTCTGGAAATTTATTGTTTACCTTTCACACTTAGATCTTCGATTCATGAGTAATTTTATTTTCCATAAAGCTTGATTTGGGGGTTAGATTTTGTTTCTCTACCACTGATTCAAAAGGCTATTTTTTCCCCACCGTATTTCATGGTCACCTCTGTCGTAAAGAAAAGTCTCTCCCCAAATGTGGGCCTGTTCTGCTGCCTTCAGCCTAGTCCATTGCACCACATTCTCTATATCTCTCAAGCAATAGCTCTGTGTTACAGTACGTGGTGGTTGTACTTCCTGAAGATGGCCTTGGCTGGGATAGGCCTTTGCACTTGTTTCTCAAGCAATTAAAATGCAAGCACACACATGCACACATACAAATAAAATAAGCATGCTAGTTTTCTAGCCTACCTGGAACATTTACCAAAATTGGCCCTATATTAAATCATAGGGCAATTTCCAATAAATTTCAGGAGAGACATCCAGAACTTGTTTGCTGGTTACTTTGGAATCAAACTGGACTATCACAACAAAAATATTACCAGAAAAGTTCTCATGTCTGCAGTTTGAGCAATGCACTTTGGTATAATGTACAAGCCAAGGAAGAAAGCAAGATGAAAATTGAAAATGTTTTTAAAGATATGATGTCAAACACACAATGTGTCAAAACTTGAGAGATGTATAAAGAGATGTACTAAGAGGGAAACTCATGGTCTTAAACACGTATTTTGGAAAATAAAATCAGTTGAATATTAGTGATTTAATTACTTATCTCTAAATGTTAGAAAATGAACAAATTAAACTCTTAAAAATAAGAAAATAATAGATAAAAATAAATCAATATAATAGAATCATAAAAGCAAATGTTGATTCTCCTTAGAAAATAATAAATCCAATTTCTAGGAAGAATATTAAGAAAAATAAAGAGACTATACAAATATCAGCATCAGAAAAGATAAAGGTGATAGAATACAAATTCTACATTAAAATGCTAAAGATATTTTAACAAATTTATAAATTTGAAATATGTTTCAAAATCAAAAATTTAGATAAAATACAGCCATGGTTACCCAGTTAGTCTCTACCTCCTCTTCCTGTTCCTCTTCTTTCCTCTCCCTCTCTCTCTCTTCCTTCCTCTCTTTCTGACTAAAATCAATAAGTTAAAAAATTATAAATCATAAAAATTTAGATAACATAGAAAAACTATTAGAAAAAATAGTGTCAAAACACAAAAGATGAAAACTTTTAATAGTTACAAATTTACTAAAGTGACCTCTTGGTTTCCATTACTCTTGGAGTTAATTCAAACATTTAAAAAGAAAATGCCAATAATCTTATACAAAACTTTTCAGAAAAAAAATAGAAAGCAAACCTACTATATTTTTAGGAAGCCTGCTATAACTTTGATATCAAACCCTGACAAGAACATAGCCAAAAGTAAAATTACAGGTCAAGACTTCTTGAACATAATTGTGAAAGTCCTAAATAAAATATCAACAAATAAATGCTAGTGATGTTAAACATTTAATGCATCTCAACAAAGTTTGGCTTATTCTAGAAATGCTGAGTTAATTTAATCTAAGGAAATGTGTTTGGTGAACTTCACAAAATTAACAAACTAATGGAAAAAGTATTATCATCTCAGTAGTTACAGAAAAATATTTTTTGAAAATTCAACAAATGTTTATGATACAACTATTTGCAATCTGAAAATAGATGAACACTTTGTTAACTGGATAAGGTTTATCTACAATAAGCTTACAATAAATATCCATTTCTTATGGTAAAATACTAAAGATTTATCCTGTAGACCAGAAATAGGACATTGATATCTATGTCCTATTAAATATTTTGCCTATGTCTATTAAAAGTTTTATTGCAATTCTACCTAGTTAAATGAAGAAATAAAAAATAAATAAACACAAATTTGGAAGAAGGACAAATAAACTGTTATTTTATTACCCAAAGATACCAAAGGTGACATGCTTTTTTAAATAAAAAAATCTAAAAGGATCTACAAAAAGGTTTTTTTTTAAGATTTTATTTATTTATCTTTAGAGGGGAAGGGAAGGAGAGAGAGAGAGAAATACCAATGTATGGTTGCCTCTTGTGAGTCCCCTGCTGGGAAGTGGCCTGCAACCCAGGCATGTGCCCTGACTGGGAATCGAACGGCAATTCTCTGGTTTGCAGGCCCGCACTCAATCCACGGAGCTACACCAGCCAGGGCTTTAAAAGTTTTTTAATTAATAAACAAATTGAATAGGTTTGCTGGATACCATGCCAGCAACAGATGATTACAAAATAAAAACTTTTAAAGGTATTATTTACAATAGTCTAAAAAATATCAAAACTTATGATATCTTCACAGAAAACTGCTAAAAAATTAATGAAAACTTGAATAAATAGTGGACTATACTTGTTTTATGGATTAGAAGACTCAATATGATATCAACTCTCCTAAAAATAAGAATTTTATGTAATTCCAATTAAAATAAAATAGGTATATATTTTACGTATGCATCCTGCTGAAATTTTATTGGTATTACAAAGGCTTTATAGATTGGTCTGAAGAGAAAAAAACACCCTTACAATATTTAATTTTCTATTCCATGAAGATAGTTTATATCTCCTTTTATTTTGGTCTTTTTTAATTTCTTTCAGCAAGTTCTTTGGAGGTTTTTGTATACATTTTTACACATGTTTTGTTAAACTTATCTTTAAGTAATTTATGTCTTTCAATAATATTATAAGTGATATTGTGTATTTTGTTTTATTTCCTAGATATGACTAAAAGAATATGAACCTTTGAATTATGACAAAATCACACACACCTGGTCAATCACCCACGCATCTTTTTTTTTCTTACTAGATCACCATTTTATTATAAAAGAATATAACTCAGAACAGCCAAATGGGAAAGATGCGTAAGGAAAGGCATGGGGGGGCGGGTAACAGAGCTTCACGGCCTCTCCACGTGCCGCTCTCCCCGAATCTCCTGGTGTCCACCACCTGCAAGCTCCCCGTACTTTCTCTTTCTGATTTCATTTTTGTTCCCATATGATCATGCCCCTCTCATTATTTGTTTCAATTTTATTTTTCAATTGCAGTTGGCATTCAATATTATTTTGTTTAGTTCCAGATATACAACATTGTAGTTAGACAATAATATCTATCTGGAATTGTTACTAATTTAATTTTGTATTGGAGAAAACAATCCCTAAAATTTATTTCATCCAATTCATAGTTACTCTTGCTATCATTATTGCTATTATTTTACTATGTATGAAAAAATTAAAAAGGCTAAAAACAGTATGCCTTGTAATTCTTTAGGAAATAACTCACAAAAATGGCAAAAGTTTTGTATAAAAGTTAGGTCTTTAAAATTGAACTTGATAAAAATAGCCACAAACGATAACTCTCAATGACAGAAGGATAGTTGGGTAAACTTCACATGTGCAGTAAGTTATTGATGGATCAAACCTCCAATATAAACTTTCCATGGAATAAAATTCATCCTGGCACGAATAATTTTAGTAAACAAGTACATACTTTGTTTAAAAGATAGTATATAATTGGAAAAATTCATAAGCTATGCTTCATACAGATTTAATCAAGGTTTAAGGAGATAAGCTCTAGGAAAGACTTCATCATAAGACTTCTTCATGTTGGTATGAACCTGATAAGAATGTTTTATCCTGAACATGAAGTCCAGACAGTCCTAAGATTAAAACCCTGGATTGGAGTATCTTATTACCCTCTTCCTGCTGCCATCGCTCACTCAAATAAAGGAGTTGCTGCCCCATGGCACAAATCAAGGGAAGCAGAGACACGTGACCCTCTTCTACAATAGGGAAATCTCGTCACAGTTCTGGCTCAAGGGAGATACAATCTTGATAGTCACACGTGTATGTGAAACAGAGAGGAAATCAGAGGAAAAGGCACAGGACTGTGTCTTCCTGGAGGAGGTAAAAAGGAGCCCAAGCTGAAGGATGATTAATGGCCTCATCAGTGATCACCTGCCAAGCCTGGGAATTCTGGAATGAGGACCCTCCTGGGGACCCAGCACTGGCCATTACTGCCACACGGACAGAAACGTCCTTGGTTAATTGAATGTTCACAGGAGTTCCCGTTCCTGCTGGTGTGCTCATTAGTTATTCTTGGGCAGTGGCAAGGGGGTCAACAGTTCACTCACACAGTAGGTAGAAACAGCGCCTTGCACTGGACAACGGTTGCCAGCAAGATGCCAAACACTCCAACTTAGAAGAGCGGCACAGGGTGTCACACGAAAGTGAACGAAGCTCCAAAAGCCAGTTCTCTGTTACGAAGAAAGAGCAACAGCTGAAAGGTAGACTTCTCCAAAGTTGCCCGCCAAGCCCATGGGTGCGGACAGGAGACCAGGCCATGGGTGCCCAGGACAGGGATCCCCTTTCCTCCTTCTTTGCCAGCCTTAGATCTCAGAACCCTGGGGAGTACAGGCATTTCTGCACCAGCTCTGTTTTTCCTTTGAACTGAATAAATACATACACATGCACTTACACACTTTCTTTAATATAGGCGTATACTATATTTTAACTATGTAGATGCTACTCTGATTAATAGAATACAAAATCATTTCAAGGTGTTACTCAATCCATATTTTTATAGTAATGTATTTCCATGACTGATGTTTAATAAAGTACTACCAGCTCATGAATTGCTCCCAAACTGGTGATATTACAAAGAGGATTCTACTGAAAATATTCAGCCCCCACTGCCCTCACTGCTCTGCTGACTCTCTGATTTGTAACTTCCCAGTCTGAAAGACACAAGAAAATGTAGCGGAAAAGCAAGAACATCCAAGGCTTTCTTCTTTTTCTCAGCCTTAAATAATAGAAATGTCTTGTGGATTTTGTTTATTAGCCCAGCTGCATGATAAATAACGAATACCACGCATTTCTCCAGGAAAGGTAGCAACCGCTATACTGACTTGGTCCCCCTGGTATTGCACATGTGAATTACCATGTAAATGAGCACAGACATGTGTGCGAGGAAGCAGTCATTCTATTAAGGATGAAACCCTTTTTCAAACCACAGATTTGAATCCATCTTACTTTAAATTCAATCTTAAAATAAAACAAAGAAAGGAACAAAGGCATAGGTATTTTAATTGTTTGCCACTTGGTAGCTATTGCCTTGTAGGAGAGACAGAAGAAACACATGTCCACATAGAATATCCTCCTTATTTTTAGCAAACAATGTTTAGCCCAGTTGCGTCACAGAATATTCTTGACTGAGAAGTCTTAGGTTGGTGAATATGTATTCTAGCAGAGACCATCCTTACACAGGTTTACAATTGGGAATACAGTCATGTACCACGTAACAACATTCCAGTCAACAACTGACCACATATATGACGGCAATGGTCCCATTAGGTTGGAAGCGAAAATTTCTATTACCTAGTGTAGCTGTCGAAATGTCATAGTGTGTTTATGGTGATGCTGGTGTAAACATACTTACTGTGCTGACAGATGTATAAAAGTCTAGCACATATAACTATGTACAGCACCTGGTACTTGATAATGATAACAAGTGAGAATGATGATGATAACTGACTTAGCCCGAGCAACTCCAGTCCTGCAAGCCCCATTCACGGCAAGTGCCCTGTATGGGTGTTCCATTTTTCATCTTTTATACTATATTTTTTACTGTACATTTTGTATATTTTGATATACAAATACTTACCATTTGCATTACAGTTGACTTCAGTATTCAGTACAGTAACATGCATAAAGGCTTACAGCCTAGGAGCAATAAGCTGTATCAGACAGCTGAGCTATAACATCCAGGTTTGTGTAAGTACTCTATGATGTTTGCGCAATGACAAAATTGCCTAATAACACATTTCTCAGAACATATCCTTTTTATTAAGTGATGTGTGATGGTATAAAAGTTAAATCAGTCAAGAACCACAGCCTGAGAATCTGCTGTGTTTCTTAAATAAAAATTATAATGCTTCTGAGGTCAGGGTCAAGCAGACAAAAATACATAGTTCATATTGCCAAACAAATAGTTTTGAGCCATTAGGTGACATACAATTATGAAAAGTCATAAGAATTTCCACAGAATCAGTTATTCCCCCACCAATCCTGTACTTGTGCTAATTTTACTTTTTAAAATTTAAATGCTGGCTTTCTGTTTACTTTACGGTATCCAATTCATCAGGGAAACAAATTTGAAGGTGGGGTATGTGTGCAGTGGTTTTGAGGGGAGACCACACCTGGGGTGTGGCCTGAGGAAGGGGCACAGTCTCTGTCGAAGAAGAATGTGAACTGATTGTCACCATTCCAGTGGCCTCGGCTGATCCATGGCATGTGAAGAGCTGAGAGCATCTTTTGAAGAGGTTCCTCTGCTCACTGATGGCTAAGGACTGGCCCACTGCAACCGCTCAGAGCATGCTCCTGCCGCGAGGCTAGTTGGCAGCTGAATCAAAGGCCAAGAGTGAGCCAACCACAGCCCACAAGAATGGTCTATGATGGTAACATTAATGAAAAAAAGAATAACTCATACTTTCTGAGAATTTACACAGCAGGCACCAAACATGGCCATCTACCATTATTATTTATTGCTCACAAGCATTCTACAAGAAAAACATGTCCCTGGGACTGTCATAAAAAAGGACCACAAACTGGGCAGTTTAAAACAGCAGAAAATGTATTTCCTAGCCGTTCTAGAGGGTCCTTATAACACATGATTATCGATTTGGTGCTTTATAAACAGTAGACACATATTCCTTACAGCTCTAGAGGCTGGAAGTCTGAGACCAGAGTCCCAGCGTGGCTGGGTTAGAGTGAGAACTTTCTTCTGGATTGTAGGTGGCCTCCTCATTGTGTCCCCACATGGCCACAGAGAGGAAGCTAGCTCTCTGGACTTTTCTTACGAGGGCACTAATCCCATTAATGAGGGTTTCACCCCACGACCTAAGCACCTCCCAAAGGCCCCACCTCCTAACACCATCACATGGAATTAAGCATTCAACATCGGAACACTGGGGAGACACAGACATTCAGTCTATTGCACCATATGTTAAGCTAGTCCTGGACATACATTATCTCATTTAGTTCTCACAGTAACTCTGAAAATTAAAAATTACCCCAATTTGCATGGAGTTAAACAACTGTTTTCAGGATTACTCAACCAGTCAAAAGCAAAGCCGGGACCAAGTGTGGTCCCGGGCTCCTTCCTCCTTATTGCACTGAACCCTTCAGGCCTCCTGTGAGCTCCGGACAGAGCCTTAGTGTTATTATTTTCCAGGGCTGGAGATGGAGCACCTAATTCTGCCTATGTTTTGGGAATGTGAGGCTAATTCCATGCAGATCAGCTGCCTGACTGCAAATCAGACAAATATATACATACATGTATATATATATATATATATATATACACACACACACACACACACACACATACATACATGTCTCTCTCTATATATATGCAAACACATATACTCATTTACATCTACACAGACATACATACATAGATAAATTGTGTCAGATGAAGCCTGTGTGGGTAGCTAATACTGTAGCAACAAAACCTCATAATGCTGTTCCTGGTCAGTTTGGAAAGGGGGTCTATACAGACCCCCTTTACAATAGCAGGAGCCTGAGATTGGTGTTTTCTCTGGCAGCAGTGCAGTGTCAGGAGAATGAGGTCAACCCAAGGCACGGCGAGGAAGAAGGAAAGAATGGATGTGTCAAGCCTGGTTAACTGAGCCAGCCTTAGGGTCTATGGGATGAGAGAGTCACAAAGCTCCCTTTAGAGATGGAAAACCAGGTTGGAGAACAATGATCTATGTGAGAGCTAATGGTTTCAGTGTAGTATTCTCTTAGTAGCCTGGGAAATATAAGAAAATAAAGAGATAAGCCTAGTCGACAGGGAGGAATTTGACAGACTGTGAAAACCTGTGCGTCTCTCATTTCTTCTGTATTAAATATGCAGCTAGTCCATCGGCAGAGTGCAGACAAATGGGACACCGGTCAGAATGCTGACATTCTGGAAAGTCAGACATGGGTGGGATTCAACAAAGGGGTCCGTATGGCTTGATGCATTAAAACTGCACTGCATGGATTTGCTTGCACTGCCTGTGTATATCCTGGGAACCATGGACAATGTCCTTCACTCACCAGGATGCCTTTAAGCATAACTAACAAATCAGGGCATTCAGTCCTAATTTCTTGTGTTCTTAAAAAGGTAGTGACTCAAGGGTTTTTAACAACTGTAGATTTCTAAGGTCCATGAAAAGTTAGGCTTCTTTTTTTTTCCATTTCAGGAAAACTTCAGATTACATGTGTGACCTCACAGGTCAGGCTTATTCTTCAGAGTATTCACCAAGGCTACGGACTTTAAGAATTAATGTTGGAAATCTGACACTGTAAGATTGTCCTTTTATAAAACTTTGCCCTAGGAAGTCAGTAAGATGGTGCAAAGAAAGGCAATTTATCCACATTTCATGCGGCTTCTGAGTTTCAGTGAGGTGTGACATCATCAACTTTGAACTTGGGGTGCATGCATGCACATACACACCATTTTCCTAAGTACCAGGCCCTGACGGCATGTTCCCATTTTCTACCTCTCCCTCCCGCACCTTCTGAATCCAGTTGTTTCTTTTTTGTGATGTAACATCCCATAACTCTCCCTAGTCTCCCAAGCTGTTTTGTCATAATGTACCTAACTATTCAGGTTCAAAAATGAAACCAATTTCAAGCAGGAAAAAAAATAAAAATAAACCCCCACTAAGACAGATCATAATGAAACCAATAACCTGAAAGAACAGAGAATCCGAAGGGGCTAGGGGGAAAATCACGTATGTATACATATATATACACACACAGACTTGTGTGTGTATAAAAAGAGACAGAGTCCTTCAAAGGAATGAAAACAATAATTGACTTCCTGCTAACAACTGTGTAAGCCAGACAAATGGAACTGACATCTTCAATGAGTAGGAGAGAAGGAAGTCCACCTGATGAACACATCTTTCATGAACTAAAGTAAATAAACTGTTTGCGCAACAGTGAAAAGTGAGAGCCTGAGCAACACCAGACTAAAGGAAATTCTTAGAGGTATAAGTCAGGTAGAGATAAAATCATCCCAGATAAAACATTTGAAATGCAAAGAGAAAATAAGGGCAAAGAGAGTGAAAATATATACATAAACTTACATAAAATTTACTGTATAACATAATGTCTCTTGAACAGTACAGCAAAATTAAATCTCTAAAAACAGAACAATAATAATGAATAAAGCAGGGGAGAATAAAAGAGTTCAAGTGTTGTAAGTTCCTTCCACTGTTGGAAAGGAGGATAAAAGTAATTTATTAGCATTTTATTTTTTCTTACGGCCGACTAGTATCCATTGTGCATATATACCACATCTTTATTCAATCATCTATCAAAAGACACTTTGGTTGTTTCCTTCATCAATAATACTGTAATGAACATAGGGATGCATATAATTTTGTGGAATAAGTGTCATTTGCAACAACATGGATGGACTGCGAGAAGAGCATACTAAGCAAAATAAGTGAGAAAAAGTTAAGAACCATGTGCTTTCACCCATATGCGAGATATAAAGCTGAAAGCAACAAATGAACAAACGAACAGACAAAAACTCGTAGACACAGACAACAGCATGGTGGTTACCAGAGGGAAGGGAGTTATAATGAGGAAAGGGGGTCAAATAGATAGTTAAAAGAGATGATCTGACTTTTGAATGGTGAGCACACAATGCAATATACAGATCATGTGTTATAGAAATATACACTCTAAACCTACGTAATCTTATTAACCAATGTCACCTCAATGAACTTTTTATTTTAAAAAGGGAAAGAAAAAATAATCATTTAGTTTAGAAGTGGTAAGTTAAGTAAGCATGATACAATTTCTAAGGTAAGTATTTAAAAAACAGAAACAAAGTACATGGTATTTAAAGTCAATAAAAAGAAAAAATGATTTCAAAAATTGATGTTAAAAATTCTGTTAACCTAAAGCAATCAAAAAAGAGAAAAATATGCCCTGGCTGGTATAGCTCAGTGGATTGAGCGTGGGCTTGCGAACCAAAGGATCATGGTTCGATTCCCAGTCAGGGCACATGCCTGGGTTGCAGGCCAGTTCTTGGCAGGGGACACACAAGAGGCAACCATACATTGATGTTTCTCTCCCTCTCTCCTTCCTTTCCCCTCTAAAGATAAATAAATAAAATCTTTAAAAAAGAGAGAGAGAAAAATACATAGACCAGGTGAGAAAAATCCAAACCACAAAGTAAGATGATGCTCTGGCACCAAATTCTGCCAGAGAGTGTATTGAACATGAGCCCAGCGTGACACCGATGGCCCCGGAGGGGGCCCTTCGGGTAAATGCTACAGAGATGGCTGTCTACACAGAAAAACCAGCACGAGACCAGAGTGCTACCTCACACACCACATATCAAAACGTATTCTCCTGGTGAATTAATGTCATAAATGTACAAAGAAAATGACAAAACACATAAGCAATTATATAGAACAGCTTCAAGATTTGAGAGTAGAGTTTCTTTAGCAAGGCAAAAAGTAATCCCACTTATCTTAAGTTGGACGATCAGAGGTGGTAAAGAGTAAACCGAGGGGAAGCCTCCTAAAGTGCTGCTGGGGGTGTGATATGGGGCACCCACTGTGGAGGGCATTTGGCAGTTTCTCGGGAGCTAATTGTAAAATTACCCCGTGACCAAGCAATTTCACTCCTACATGTGTACCTAAGAGAATTAAAACTACATGTCCATGCAAAAACCTCTCTAGTAAGCTCAAAGCAATGGTATTCATAGAAAACAGGGGTAAATAATGCAGACAATTCAAGTGCCCATCAACTGATGAATGAATAAACACAATGCCAGAGAACCATACAATGGGACATTATTCAGCACAAAAAGAAATGAAACATCAAAGTTCAAAAACGTTACACTAAATAAAAGATGTCAGGCACAAAAGGTTATGCATTGTATGATTAGGCTTATACTAAATGCCCAGAACGGTCAATCTATGGAGACAGAGAGAGGCTGCCAGGGCCTGGGGAAGGGGCAGAGATGCCCACCAGGGGGTCTGGGGTTGCTCTCTGGAGAGGTGAAACACTCTGGAATGAAGAGCTGGTTGTGAATAAACTAAAAAAAAATGCTAAAATTATGCTTTTAAGTGGTGAATTTCATGATATATGAACTGTATCTTAGTTTTTAAAAATTGACCCTCATGTTTTTTCTGGATGGACTTGCAAGCGTTCACCATGTCTCTAAGATGTGGAGGGGAAGTGGGCCGTGAGCTTCTCATCTTGGCCCTGTGCCAATTGGTTAGAGCACTCCCGGTCACCTGTCCCCAGACCCCACATCATCCAGACCCACAACTTTTCACGAAAACAAAGGGAATAACCGCACGCAAAGGAAGCATTTGGCTGGCTAGACTGTGGCTTCTATCATCTCAGCACAAAGCTCAGTGATTAATCTATTGACTGTTCCCATCTCCTCCGTTAAGCAAGCATGACCATGCCTGGTAATGGCTGAGGAGATTAATCACTGAGCAGGCCTGCAGATATTAGGGACAAATGTCCATAAAATGCCTCCGAAAAGAGATGGACTCAGATTTATGTGAGGATTAAGGAAAAAAACAAGCGGTTGCTGTATTTACTCTCTGCCTGTTCTCAGCAAAGGATCCCTAAGTGAAGTTTCATCTTCCGTTATATTGCTCCAAAACAAGAAACATTAAGACAAAAAAGGTGCCATCAGAAAGTGATAGTCATCAAGAGCCCAGGAGGAATGCTTTTTCAGGCAGAGACGTTGCAACTAAATGTACAGCCTCTGTTCTCATATTAGAGGGAGATTCCTCCTAATATAATCAGTAACCATCACCTCTAGAATCAGAGAACCTCGCACTTGCAACTTCAAAAGTGATTCCTGAAATAAATCCATGGTTCTTTTTTGTTACTCTAATTAAAGAATTTGGTGTGTTTTACTATGGGCTGTAAACATTATTACAGATTGCTTAGAAGTATGTACTCTGGGAGGTTTGGCTGGCAGAAACAGGGAGGGTGAACTGAATATGGGCATCTCCTAGAAGCAAGAAGGAAGTAGAGATACAGGTGAAAATACCATCATTGTTGGCAGGCTCCATCTGAAATGGGAAGCAGGGAGAGATCTGTGCTGTGATTCCAGAAACCCCCCACCCAGTTGTGTCAGCTCTGGGGGTTAAGTGACCCATCCTGAGGCCTTGCACACTGAGAACAGTACAGCCCTTGACCTCCAGGGGACCCCCTACCCTCTTGCCCAGCACTACTAGCCACCCCAGGAGGCCTTCCTGGAAGACAGTTCCCACCCTTATTAGTGTGTTTCCTAAGATCTCTGGGCATGATATTTTGCAGGTCCACTCTGAGACCCAGTTCCAGGCCTCGAAACATCTGTAGCTGGGATAGTCATGCCCACGGCACAGTTCCCCCCTCGCCCCCTCACTCCACAGGCCACCCCTCCCGCTGTCCTGTCAGTTCACTCCCTTTTGTCCCAGCTTCGCTGCAGAGAAGGGACAGCTGGTAGCCACCCTCAGCATCACAGCTCCTTTTATTCTGCAAAATGGTTATTACATCATTTAACTAAATCATCCAGTTCCATCTTTTCCTGAAATTGACATTTCTTAAGTCATAAAGCGTAGTCACAGCTCTGCAGGACTCCCTCCCTGCATCATCCCTTGCACTCAATGTGTGGATTCTCCAACGGGACACTTCTATTTACTGGCCTCTCATTGTGGGAATGACTATGGTGATTTAGCTGAAGCCTTTCTGTCTGCATTTTAGTACTGATTCATCACTAACTCCCCTCGTCTCTTTCCTTTAAGGGGGCTGCTGCCTCCTCAGCTTCCCGACAGACCCCTCTCACCAATAATGAGCTGGCTCTTTGTGCTAATTAATCTCTGTCCACCCCCTACTGCTCATCTGACTTGGCCTGAGAGATGATGTCTGGGTCCCTACAGATGCACAGAAGTTGCTGCTCCCAGATTTCCTAAAAAAGAAGGAAAATGAAAAAATCAGCAAGAACTACCCATTCATATTTCAAAAGTAGTTTAAATGTAATAATAGATTTATAAGCATTAGGAGTAAAAAAATGAGAAAATTCTTGATTCTTTTCACCATCATTTGAATTCCTTCTCCTGGTATTACCAAGATAGTGTATGCCACCTACTCAAAAATGTCTCACTCCCCAGCAGAACCATCTGAGAGGCTGCCTAGTTCCCTCCATCCGTGAGGCAGTGTGGACCCCAAAAGCTTTCCCTGCACCTCTTCCCAGTGCTTCTTCCCCTGCATTTAGCTCAGGATGTTTTTCTAACAGATTCCTTACAGAAGCACACAGGGAGCCTCTTTATACTCAGGCTATATTCAGATCCCAGGCTCAGTGACTTTTTTTCTGACACTTATCTAAATCAACACAATGACAGAAAGTGGATGTCTTCAGATACACTGTAGCCTTCATAAAAACCTTTTCCACCTTTGTTTTCTTAACACCCAGTAAGAGCCACCACCTGGTGCATCCTAGCAACATCTCTTTTTCCAAAGACTTGCATGTTGCAACTTTTTTCTTCATAAAGTCTTCTGCTCCGGGCTTTTCTATTTATACAGATGTAGTCATCAGAATGATACACCCATCATTCTTAAGAACACAGCCAGGTGGTACGATCTGCCAGTGAATAGTGGTTTATTCAAATTGATTTTCATACCTTCTCTTGCTTTATTGCAACCAAAGTCATCAACTGGCAATAAACTGACCAGGGTGATGTGTTTTCTCTGTACAAAAGGCTAAAAGAGGGTTTTACTGACCCAACAAGGGGAAGTACTGGATGGCTCACACTCCAGCTAAGTAGCTGGATTGGCATTCAGCCTGGCTTTGTCCCAGATGCTCCAAAAGGCATTATAATTATACCTTCCTATCCTCATAGCCAAATAAGGGTCAATTGTCCTACATGCCCACTTGTGACTGCATCACCCTCACTACAGGTTTAATCCATATGCCAAGAAATTATGTAGGAATCAAAAGCACACTGGCATTAAAGGACTCCAGATCATTTTCAGTGGTAAGGTTTCATCTGAAAATAGTGCTTATTTACATGAATTTACATCTAAAATGCAAATCACAGGGGCTCCCCAATGGAGAACAGAAGGAGAGCTGAAGGCAGCTAGCTTCCTCCTTTATCTCAGGAGCAGAGGCCCCACTGGCCTTGAGAGTGGAAAACCCCCAAGGACATTTGCATAGGCAGCCCCCGGTACACACAATGTAAAACACTGGGTACTGTGTACATGGCCCCTTTGTGCGGCCCTGTGGTAATTCTGAACTTCTGTGCCTTCCATCTGTACTTGATTTACATGGCAGACACAGTGGCTGCCTCCTCCACCGCCTATTAACAACACAGGAGAAAGAGGCGGTGCTGGGAGGGATTGATTCACTTTCAAAGAAAACCATAACTATGGAGGCAAATGTTACAGTGAGCCCGGGTCGTCTGGTCACTCTTGGGAGGGGATCAGGCTATGTCTGCTACTGTGTTTAGATCAACATCCAATAGCTTCATAGAAATAGATTACTGTGTCTGGAACCAGAATTAATATCGAAGGTAAGAAAAGTGTGTGTGTATGGGTGTGTGCGTGTGCATGTGTGCGCACGTGGGTGCGTGTGCATAGTCATTTGTGATCAATGTCTTCTGTATATTAAGAGACATACCAAGTGAATATTATCATATATTAACTTTGAATGGCAAGTGAAAAGAACGTTTCATTATAAAAATCTGGGATTTTTAAACGAAATAGTCCATGTATATGAACATGTAACAGGTCGGTTGGCCCTCTGGTCCTCCAGGTACAAAATACAGGATCCCCAGAAAATTTGGGTGAGCCTTGCTGGGCAATAAAACAACAGAAACTACCTGTGCTGTGGTGCCTTTATTATTCCACAAGACAAAGAAGGGATGACGCTTTATTAATGAGGCACATTCCTTCTATGACCACATCACCTCATAAGGCACACTTCTGAGTAAAAGAAACAACCAGGCCAGGCCAGGGGAGCCCTGGGGAGTCCATCCAGATTTATTCAAGACCACCAAAAGACCTTTGACTGGGGGACAATAAGTTATATGGGTCATGAGGGACATTTTCTGGTTATTACTTTGAAGTGTGGGTCTTGACGGCTTTTCTTTTAAAATGTGTCCTTATTATTTTGAAATTACAAATTGAGTGTGCCTGGTTATACCAGATGGAATAAGTTGGTCTGAAATGAAAATGAAAAGCTGTTTTTCTCCTTTGCCCACCTGCCCATGCCTCATTCTCCAGTGCACAAACTCCCCCGCCTCTTTAAAAGTAGATGTACACATTTGTGGGGAGGGGTGTTTCTTGTTCCCAAGATATGGCCATATTACACACATTAGTCCAGTTATGCCTCTTTTTGTTCACTTATTATGGGCATCCTTTTCCGTCAGTGGACAAAGAAGGGGGTAGACATAGGTCTAACATGGTCTCTATTTTTTAAAACTTATTTAAGGACACACAGACTGTAATTATATAACTTGGATTATATTGTTACTCCAAAGTGCAATTTTTTCTTTTTCCTTGTACCTTTCTCTCCTTTTCTTTCCTATTCTCTCCCATGCACAAGTAGCATAGCAGCTTCTCCCATCTGAGGAACCAGGTTGCAACACACCATCTTTACTTAATCACACAAACACATACAGATCCTATTCATTTGTTTTATGGAAATAAAAGATGCTCTACATGCTCCTCTGAAGCTCACCCTGATACCTCAACAACACTGTGTAGAGATCTTTCAATTCATCCAATGTAGCTAATGCATTCTTTTCAGTAAGGGCATACTCACGCTTGAGGTGGAAGCATCCCATTATTCAACCGTCAGCAATTCCCCTACCGATGAGCGAGTAAGTGGTTCTCAGTTTTATCACCTCAAAATAATATCTTTGTCCACGTGTACCTACAAAACTCCTATGATCCTGTCTGTGAAATAGGTTCCCATGAGGGAGATTAGCAGGGGAGACAGATACTGTCTTTTCAACGGCAATAGCCATTGCCAAAGGAGCTCTCACTCACTTCCCACTAGAATAGACCCTTCTCACACTCTCCCTGCATCTCCCCTAGCAGTGCATCCCCAGCTCTCTTGGTTAGTTGTTGCCATTGAGATGTGTGGAATGTGAGAGTTTAAGTTAATTTGCATTACCCTGGAGTTGGTGGATTTGATATTTTCATATATTTGTGAACCATTTCAATTTGTTCTTCTCGGAATTTGGGATTTCCAATGATCTTTGCCCATTTGTCTTTGATTTGTTTGTCCTTTTCTTTCTTTCCTTTTTAGTGACTCGTAAAGTTCTTTATACTTTTTAAGTAGAGCGCATTGGTCACACTGGGTTTAGGAGCCCTACTGGGAGGGCTGTGGAGTCTCAGCCCTGCTTCTCAGGAGCTGGGCTGGCCTGAATAATGACCTCCCTCCCAACTTCCTGTGCCTCAATTTCCTCATCTTTAGGTTGAGGATAAATTTCTTATTTCAGAGAGATATCAAAACACTTATGACACCGGTGTCGGTTAATTAAAACCATCTTTGTATTTATGGGTGCATGACATCCTAGGATTTACAAAATATTAAATTAAAATTTTTGTTATAAAATGTGTATTTTTTTAAAAAATTTTAAGTTTCCACTTTTCTCAACTAGGTTAGGATGTGCCCATCTCCTTTCAGGAAATGACACACCTGTCCAGCAGAGTCACAGACTACTCAACCCAGAAGCGTGGTTTCCTTCTTTAAATGTTTCAGTCCCCTCCACTTGCTACCTACCTGTGGTCCTGCCCTAGATTGTGTTTCCACATTTTCTCTGGAGGTGGCCATAGTTTCCCGTGGTTGGGTGAGCAGGCCCTATGCCTGCCCTGAGGATCCTACAGCAGGCATCGCATGCCACTCAGTGACTTCCTCCTGTGATGCAGGCGGGCTTACAGTAATAATGTCTGAGTGGTCACAAGTAATTTAAATGATCACTTTGATTTCTTTAGTACTACCAGTACCTTCCTCTTGGTTTACAGTTTGGCTTTTCAAGTACAAATGGTTAGTTATTTGTCAGTAGGACAATAGAAGTTTGCATTTATACAGTGCTTCCCAGTAATTTTTATTAGCTATTCTTTCTAGTATTTGTATGAGACAAGCAGGAGGAAAGCCTGTACCTGACCACAAATTAGACCACTACACATTGACGCCAACAATTGTCCTTTTGGCAATGACCGCCATTCCCTTCCTTGGGCATCTTCCTCACTGCCACTCATATTTGATTTGCCTTGACTTCGAATGATTCCACTTTGTAATGAACTGTTTTGGTAAGTAAAAACAATATAAATTAATGGAGTTTCTTTGCATTTAATAGCTGAATTACTGTTTTCACTGAGAGTGCAAATCATTTTGGCAAATACACCTTGTTGCACTTTTTATTGCCAGTGACTCAAAAAAATAATGGTTTAATTGATTAACTTAATTAATAACAGTAATCGATATTGGCTGCACTGGTCTACAGATGAATGGAAAGCACATTGTACCATCTCATTGGGTTTCTTCATAATCTCCTTCTACTCAAAGTGGGAAAAAAGTCTCCAAAAAACAAAAGTCACCACCAATCAATCATTCCAACAGGGCTGGGTAGCCAGTTCTTTTCAGACTAGGCACACGGTTGTGCAATCCACCCCTATTTGATAGTTAATTCTTCAGGACTTCAGATGATAACAGTGAAAGCACTTTATAAAATGGTACTTGCCATCAAAGCCAGAGTCCAGAATACATTCTTTAATACCCTCATGGCATTCAGGCAGAAGCTTGAGAAGTGTTTGTTGATCCATCATTGGAATAATTCTAGAGCTTTCTGACCATCTTGTTGAACAAGTGTTGACACTCCAATGCCATTTTTAGTTGCATGCTTGTGGGTCACTCCAGATTCACAGATCTTTAGCAGTTCTGCTTTGGGGCCAAATTTTAAACCACTTAGTCTGGCATTTGAGACCCTCCAATACTTCACCCCCATGCATCTTTCCAATTCAATCTAACTATATTTTACTAGGGGCATTTCTTACCTGGGCTTCTAGAATCACCAGTTAATTGGTCTCTCAATCTCTCGCCTCTTCAGAAGCTAAGGTTAAGCTCCACTCACATCACTTAGAGTCAATAAGACATATGCACTTTTGAGGAAGAACAAGAGCTGAGCCTACATTTCATGCATTTCCATGGTCCGGTCTTAGTCTGCCTTTCCAACTCCCATCTCCACTTTCCCAAAAGACAGACCTATTCTTTATTTTATCCAAATTCATCCCATATGCTTTCAAGGCTCTCACATCTCCAGCTGACTGCCCACAACCAGGGCGTGTGACATATAAAATAGTTTTCATGGTCCCCAGCCCCTCTCAGAAGTCACCCCTCATTAAGGCTTTCCTAGAAAATTCTCCTCTGGACTGGAGGTCTCCCAGAGCTTCCCTTGGAGACCTGCTCATGCACACACTACATTGGACCAAGCTGCAGTGAACAGCCCAGATCTCCCCCTTGTGATTTGGATACCTGGCAGTGCCCAGCTGAGTACCAGTTTGAGATTTGCTTTTGGTTGAAGAGAGCTTCCTTCCCCAAAAGTATGTTGCATCCCCAAAGTAGCCCATGAATGATGACTGGTCAGTGAGACAGTATATAAACCCCATCCTCTTTTCCCATTGCCAGGGTCCGGATGGCACTCTGAAGGACCTCCTAAGCTCTGGAGCTACACCCAGGATGTGCAAAAGCTTTTTCGGTATCATATCTTCATAACATCTCAGCTCCCCATGCTGCCCAGTTCTGCTGCCTGCCCTCCCACTCAGGTATTGATCCTGAAAGCACTTCTCAATAACTTTCTGGATGCAAATTGATCTCATAGTTGCTTCCTAGGTAACTCAGCTGTGACAGAACACCCTGTGTAGGCCCTTGAGGTCAGGGAACACACTCTGCAGCTGTGCATCCCATGGAGCTATGTTTGCCTTAAGTATTGTAAGAGTCTATTGATGTCTGTCAAGTTGCGCTGATTCATTGTTTAATGACCCAAAATGAATTACTTATGAAGAAATGGCAGCCTGTGCTCTCTCTTCACACAGATAAACCAAAAAGAGTCAGCAAAATGGGAGAAAAACCAAGCCCTTCTAAATGGTGTTTTCATCTCCCCCAGCCGGGTCTCAGAGTATTCATAACCAATGTCAACATCACCATTAAGCAAGGTAATTTCTTCAAAACATGTAAGTGAGCCAGATACCTTTATTAAGAGATGGAGCTCATACATTGATTGCTGTAGGTTTATCTCCTTTTCTAAATCTGTGTCTAAAAATAGTACATAGCCCATAGAAGTTCATTTTCATTTCATCTGGATAGGCAGGGCTGGACTGTATTATAGAATTACACCAGGGACAAGTATGCTCCATGTAACAGTGCTAAAAAGCACTGGCTCCAGAGATCTGCTATGAAATATTATGTGCACAAGTTTCAAAGGTAGTTGTGGAATCCACCCACATCAATATGTATCTAGGAATTCAGTGGAATATGCTAGAAATAAAGTTAGCATCACGCAACAAAACTCAGGGACTCACAATTCACAGAAGACAAGGAAGTGTTTGGACAACAATACCTAACACCCCACAATGTGAGCTACTCAGGGTATCACAGTCTCCCTCTCTTCCACAAAATGTGCAGGTGGACACACTCAGCTGGCGCCTCTTTTTGTGGTAGCACTCGGTGTGTCGTGTCGTAATTATTGACCAGCTGCCACATTGAGCGCTTTCCAAGGGCGGGCACGGTGCTGAGAGGTTTACATGCATCTATCTTGGCTCATTTAACTCTCACAAAAGCCCTATAAGATTGGTATAATTATTGCTAGTTTACAGATGAGAAAATTGGGGCTTAGAGGTATCAAGTAATTGACTCAAGTCCCCACTGCCAATAGGTGGAGCAGAGAGATGCCTGTTTGATACCTGTGTACAGCTGCACTGCCTCCCTGCTTATTAAATTCCTTCTATTCCCAGATCCCAGCACCAGCAAGACTGTGTGTTCCTACTGGCAGGAAAAGTATCCCATTGGTCATTTTTATGTCTCCTCCATATCAAGCACCTAATGCACTGTAAGGAGGGGAAAATAAATTGTATAAGGAAGGAGCAAAGGAAAGAAAGACAATGAGATATTCACACTGGTGTCCTAGTCTAGTTTCAAGAGAAAACCCCGTTGTGAATATATATTATCAGTCAGTCACTCATGGGCATGATAATATTGTACAACCAGCACAAAAATCTGAACTCATATGAAAATAAGCACTGACTTCACTTGCACACTTGTGGGTCTGGTGATGCCACTGCAGGTTTCTGTTCCATGGGTCCCTCATTCCACTCCTAGGATCAGGGCTGCCCTCGCATGTTTCCATGGCAATGGGAGAAGTACCAGGGAGCGAGTTCCACTGCACAGGCCTTTTCCAAGCCTTTACCCACACTGGTTCTCCACTGGACAAGAGAAATACCAGAGTTTGTGGGGTAGGTCAGGGTAGGGCTCAAGTCATTCTGAATGACTCCTGATCTACCAGGAGACTGACTGTGTCCAAGAGTGACGGCAACTGTTGCTACCCTCTGTCCCACACCTGCATCAGCCATCCTGCAGACTAGCCTTAGGGGCCTGCTCTGCTCATCCCCACCCCCAGCACATAGGTCACAGCATAGTCACTAAGCCACTTTAAATAGAGCAGCATGAGAAACACGCCCCAGTGGTGAATGCAAAATAAATATTTCCATCCAAAGCATAAAATCTTTTTTTTATTATTCATTGCTTTAGATTATCCATGCTTCTGTCCCTCTTTACATGATTAGTCAAGATCTGTTCTGGTTTTGAATTATACCTTCGTCACACCTAAAGCCAGTTTTCACACAAACACTTTGGTTACAGTCATCCCTGCCTAATCAAAACTAATAAAAGTTGACAGGACATACTTAACAGTGTCATTTTTCCAGCCTCAGTGTCCCCCTATTTTGGCAAATAGGAAATGTTAATGATAGACACGTGATTAATACAGAGTGGAGAATTACTAGGTATGTATTAAATAGGCAATGACACTTGTATAGATTTGTTAGCATGAATACACTAATGTTTCAATGTTGTAAGTGTACAGAGCAGAAATGTTTAGGACATACTTAGTGAATAAGAAAACATAAAATGTAATCACGCCAACTTAGAGCCAGAAGCATAGAAAGTAGGGTATGGCTTTCTGTCACTTTTTCATTGAAATACTGTTGTGTTACCCCATAACATCAGCCAGGGTCATTGAGGAAAAGGGAGCCCATTTCTCATAACTCAGGGAGCCTAGGAGAAGCCTGGCAGAGAAGGAGTCTCTGACTTAACAGGTATCAGCTAGTGAGTTAGAGCAGTACAGACATGCAAAGTGCTTGTTGGGCAAACTCTGTGGCTTTGCAGCCTTTGGGGCTCACAGAGGGGAGCCCCCATGAAGGGACCACAGGGTCCACCAGCTGCAGAGAGACCTTGGGGTTCAGGGAGCCAGGCAGCTGTGTGCAGTCTGGGTCACCTCCCACTCTCAGCCACTCCTTCCCACTGCAGCAGCCCAGAACTGCCTCCGTCCCTCCCACAAAAGAAGGAGAGACCACTGCCTCCTATTGCATTTGGGTTTGGGAAGGTTTGGGAAGCAGCAGAGGACTATATGGGTTCCCTGAAGTGGGGAGAAGTAAAGAGGGGCTTTATTGAAACACCATGGTTGTCATTAGTGACACCCAACCTCCTTTTCCTGTCCTCTACCTGAAATGGCATAGCTATGTGTTGGACATTTCATTTTACTTACAATGCTTTATTGTGCAACATTACACCAGGGAAAATACCCCTCCGACTCCCCCGCCCCTACTCCACCTCTCTCAACCTGTAAGGATCTCTTTTTTAGTTTTGTTTTTTCTCTACTGTATAACAATGACCTCGGCTTCTCTCGAGCAGCATTCACCACGGGGTCACTAATGCTGTGGGAAGAAACACATAAACATCCGGGGAGTGAGTGTGACAGGGCATTTGACGGAAACACCAGCGGAGAAGGGAAAGGAGACTTCGCGTCGCCCAGGAGGGCGAGGCAGTTGCTCTCAGAGCCTCTAAGGCTGTAGACAGAGGATTGCAAACCCCGGCAGACAGAGAGGAACACGATGCTAATGAATTACACGGAAGGTGGACTGCACCATGAATCATTCAATTGCCTGGAAGGTAAGAGGAGAGGGCTGACAAGGAAAGGGGCCAAAAACAACAGCTCTGTTGACTGTACATTTTCTTCCACATAAAAGGCTGGCTCCCTGAGGGGCCCACGCTCAAAGAAGATGAGCAATAAAGAAGATGGATATAGGATTCCTAGGAGAAAATTATAGGCATCCTGTTTCACATATATAGGATGATATACGTGTGTGCGATTTTTCAGATAAAAAGAAACTTGGATGGGGGCAGGGAAGACACATTAGAATAAACATAATCCTGAAACGTTTTTCAACACAAATGCTGAGTCATGGAATCCGATCTGAGTCAGTGTCACACAGGGCCGAGGTGCGGAAGCACAATGCCGCACCCGACCCCAGAGGACGTCACAGCCTCCATCCACATCGAAAGTGTGCACCGCTCTGCAGCATCCCGTAGTTTGTAACTGCAACCCCCAAACTGTTGTAAACGACGCTGACACGGGCAATTTCTCCCTCGGTGGCAAAAGAGATAAATCTAAATTTCAGAACTGAACAGATACATAAGAAGAGAGAATATTTGATGCGGGTAAATACGTGGCAAAATAGCCAAAAGGAAATTATCATCCTGAATATAGAAAGAGGCACTGCCATTTGGAAGGGGGGAAAAAGACCACGTCAAATGCCCAGGCAGACAGGAAAAGGGATGTGTGGGAGCACAGCCCAGCTCCACTGCCGAAGATGATGAATTCGTTCCTTTGGCAGAAGAGGGAAGGTGCTTAGAATTAATGTGTAATAATAGCCCCTTATTGGGTCCTGGTAAATCCATTTTAAAATGGTTTGTTGTCTTTGAATGTCCTGCTATTAAAGGGAGCGTCAGATACTAGTGGGAAGGTCAGTGCCGCAGAGACTATGTCAACCCGGCTCCAGCTAGAACGAAAGGCGCGAGAGGAAGGCTCGATCCAGGAAGAAGGCATGAAGAGGGGCAAACACAAAATTGCTCTTTTAGAGTCAAAATGGTGTAATGAGGCCACAGTCACTGGTCTTGCTTCATCAGGACCCAAGTTTCCCCTGGGACCACGCATGGGGTCCGGCCAATGGCTGGTGGTCTCCTGGGCCTTAAAGAACATTGCAAAATGAGACTGGAATGTTCCAGGGCACCAGAAAAACATGCTTAACCAACACCTGCATGTATACCACTATGGGCTATTTTCCTCTAAAAAAAAACATCTAGGCTAGTTGTTCTCAACCCTGTCTGCACACTGGAATCTCCTGAGGCGTTAAAAAAGAACACAACACACTAATGTCCAAATTTCAAAACCATAGACTGGGATTTCATTGGTGTGGGGAGCGCTCAGCTTTGGAATTTTCAGAAGATTTCAGACGATTCTCAGGTGGAGAAAATTTGGGAATCACCATTCTAGAAACACATCTTTTCTTTCCTTCCTTCCTTCCTTCCTTCTTTCCTTCCTTCTTTCCTTCCTTCCTTCTTTCATTCCTTCCCTCCTTCTTTTCTTTAATTCCTGGGTACAGGCAACACGAGTCTACCTGCAGGGCTGGCGATGGGGACAGTGGGAGCAGCAGGAGCTGCAGGAGCAGCAGAAGCAGGAGCAGAATTAACATGCCTCTCTCATACCAGAAATTCCTCCCAGATCTCTACATAAGGAATCCAATGGGACATATTTCAGAGAGTTATTATTAACAGTCCTCTACTTACAAATAAGAAGACCAAGGCAAAGGGCACATGTGCCACTTGCCGATGGCCACAGAGACAGGGAGTAGAAAGGCAGGGTTCAAATCCAGCCTGGGTGCTGAGCCACACAAGATTCTGCTCCCTCAGCAGGGAAAATGGGAGCCTGACATGCCTGCTTTCTGGAAGGCAGCTCCTCCCCTTGGCTGCAATCCTCCTAGTGGAACAACGAACAATAGTGGCCACTATTGTTCGTTGCAGTTTTGCCCACACCCTGTCCTGGCTTGGCTCCCAAAGTGCTCTTCCTCTCTCTCCTGAAGTAGGTGAATTCATACCGTCTTCCTCTGTATCCCTGGGTTCCCTCCCCTTCTCCTCCCCATCCTGAGGAATCCACAGTCAGCCCTGCTCTCAGTTCCTCACAAGGGACATGGCTCTGCGCAGCCCTGCAGAGACCAGGGGGTTTCCAGAGGTCCCCTCTGTTGGCAACTTCTCCTGAGCAGGGCCCGGACCCCTGAGGTCTCAGCTTCCTGACCTGCTGAACAGTGACTCCTGTTTCCACTTGTTTAAACCACTTCAGTCTTCACCTCAGGGTGTGATTGTCACCCTCCAGCCTGTGCCCAGCAGTGTCTGTGGACGGTGAGGTGACGCTTGCCTCCCATCCTAGAGCTGGGTCCACATGCTGGAGCTGCTGGAGGTCTAACAAAGAGCATCCTCTGTACACTGGGCCCGGCTGTCCTCCTCTGCCTTGGGCACCTTTCCTGGCAGGCTTCCTCACTTGCCATCCCTCTGTCTGACCAGAGGATAGGAGCTTTCAGTCATTCATTAACTAATACTCAGGGCAGGATTATGCCATCTTGCAGTTTGCACAGCCCATTAGAAAACTGAAATCAGGCACTACCATGTGGTGGGCTGCACTCTCTGCTCTTGGCAATTTCCTGTCCTTGAAGCTCCATCTATTACAAGACTGAACCTTGAGGTAGATCCAGGGCATGGAGCCACAATGCCCCTCTCAGTGGTGGGAACAGACCAAGCACAACTCAGAAGTCTGCAGGAACTGGGGGACAAAACTCTGGCTCAGAACATGCAGGAGTAATCAGCTTACTTTGAAAAGCCCCAGTGCTGTCCTAGGAAAAGAACCCCAACCTGCATCCAGGACTGGCTGCCAGAACTGGAGAAGACTCCGGAAAAAAGAATTAATGGACAAACAGAACAAGGTGTGTGTACTGGCATTCCACCAGGTTCTGCCACACGAGGGCCATTCCTCCAATTTCCCAAGGCTGACGATGGGTGGCGAGGATTGCTGACTGCTGCAGATCCTGCCAGGTGCACAGAAGCTTACCCAGCACAAGCTGTAAAATCTGACCCAATGCCAAACCCTGCTCTCCCAAAGCGGCCTCTTCCATAAGATAAACACCTGGCACTTCTGCATGGGCCACCCCACCACCCAGCCCCTCCCAGGGCCTCCACAAGGCAGTGGAGCCCAGCTCAAATCCAGAGGCTGACATCTCTGTCCCATGAACTCCTGTGTTCTCTTTTCAAGATCAGAGGTTGCCCATGACTCTGGGATGGCAGGTGGCCCTGCCACTTCTCTCTGCCTCTTCCATAGCTTACAAAGGAAATGACCTGGCATGTTCCATGAACCCACCTCCTAGAGAGGAGTCACCGGGTATCCACCAACCACCTGTGGCCAGTCAGCAAAAGTGCCACTTGTCCCCAGCCTGGTCACTGACAGTTCCCCATACTGCTGCCTCTCATCTTGATGTCAGAGGTGGGATTGGGACACCCCTCTCCCCTTTCATAACCCTGCTCCCTCCCCAGCAGCAGCCCCCACCCTGCAACCCGGGAGCCACGCCCCTTCCTTCTCTCTACCACCTCTCCCCCCCCTTGGTCCTCCAGCAAAGCCCCAGGGCTCTGACCCAGGGCAGATCAGCACAGAGAACCTTGGACGTTTCCAAAACTGTAAGGCTGGGAGAGTGAAACAGCCAAGACTCAAGCTGCAGGTATTTTAACTAGGGTGGAAGCTTCAGGTAGCCCTCCTGACTCCGAAGTTCCAAACTGCTGACTTCTGAACAGCCCCTGGAGTCCATGCCCTATTCATCTAAGCCCCTAGCTGAGTTGTGCTGCCAGACGATGGCAGGTATCCATTCTATGGAAGCACTTAGGGAGATTTTATTTTTGCTAGAATTGTTAATTTTTCATTCCACCGATACACAGAGAGCAAAGATAGCTTGCATCCTCAAGCTACTCATGCAACAGGAACCTCTTTCCATCAACACATTCACAGTGTCTAGATCAGCCCAGGAGTGTTCAATGGCAGAGTCCTCTACGACGCGTACACTGAAACTCGAAGACTTCCCAGGTTGTGCATTCACACGGGATGCTTCTGTGCTCTGCTGGGATGCCACCCAGCTTTGCAGCCTGATGCTGAGGACTGGCATTTCCATCTTGACTTTAGAAATGGAAAAACTGACCCTGATCCGGTGAGCTGCCAAAGTCCCCCTGATAGAGTATGACACAGTACAGGGACCCAAAGTCATCTCCTGAGACTGGTGGTCCAGAGGGAAAGACAAATGATGAAGGCATGTGCTGTTATGGCAACCAGCAGGGAGCAACCACCTTTTGAAAGGAAAATTACCTTTGTTAAAGAACCTGACAAGACTTTATGATAAGTAGATGATATTTTCCAAAAATGACCATAGCAATACTGTATTTTCAGTCCTGCATGCTATTTCAAAATCTGTTTCACCCAGAGCTGCAGTCTATGTTTTATTCTCCCTGTATCTGGGTGTGTGTTGACAAATGAATGCTGGAAAAATGAAATGTGGCAGAGATGGAGCTGTGTGATTTCTGGGGCCAGTTCATGGTAGAGGGTGTGAATTCTTCTTCTCTCTCCCTCTCTGTCTCCCTCTCTCCCTTTCACTCTTGCAGGAGAGGTGCCCTTGGACCCCTGAGCTACCACATACCAAATCAGCCATACCACATTAGAAACACTGTATAGAGAGACCATCAATGCCTGAGGGCCCCCAGTTATTGCAGTGTGCCCAACCCAGGCTCCACACGTGTTATCAAGAAAGCTTTTGAGATGACCCTGTCACAGAGACTGTCTGACTGTAATTTCATGAGAGACCCCCAAGCCAGAAACTTCTAGCTGAACTACTGAATTCCTGACCACAGAAACCTGGGGAGACAATAGACAGTCATTGTTATTTTAAGCCACTAAATTTTGGGTCACTTCGTCACTTGAGAATAGATAAACACAAGGCAAACATACCCGCTTTTTGCTGATTCATTATTGGTCTGATTAAAGAAAGACTGGAGACATCTGGCTTCCCAGCACCACACTTCCCCATTAGCCACCAGACCCTTAGAAGAAGGCTGTCTTCCCAAAGTTTATCACTCTACAATAAGAGTCTTAAATATATAAGTACTGTGGATTGGAGTCCAGAATAACCATGTGCTTGTTACTGTGCAACACACTGGCCAAGACCTTGACCTGGGCAACTGTTGTCCTCACCACAGGGAAGACTCAACCAACTGCATCCACCTGGGAGCCAAGTAAGGGTCAGGTCTCTGATGCAGATCTCTGGGGACTGAGTGGGGAGGTGACCATAACAGAATTGAAGAAAAAGAGAATTAATCAGAGAATAATGTAAGTTTCATCCACATATTTTTGCATCCACTGTGCTTATGGTATGAAGCTGAGCTTGCACAGATCTGAACTTACTTTTCTTTCACAAAACCTCACAAATACTCTGCAAATCTGTAGCCAGAATGGCTGCTCTTCTTTTTCAGCTAAAAGTTACAGAATAAGGAGTGACTTGCTGCAATACAGTTCCTTTACCTGCTCATGGAAACCACGATGTATTGAGTAAATGATGGCCCGTTACCTATTATCCTGTTAGTGCAGACATACTCTTCACAGTAGATCAGTTAATATTGTCATCCACCCTTCCACTTAATAATGAAAGGATAATGCTGTGTAAAATGCTTTGGGCCTCCCAAGAGACACAAAGGAAGTTGCAGTGATCTGGGGGCTAATAGGAACAGCTGACACAAGGTGATGTCTTTCATAAAGCTGAGACACACAGAGTGAGGAGGGCTTATTAAACTTCTCAGGAAGAAATTTATATATTTAAGAGTTTGGTGCCTTCTCCATCATACCACTACAAAAAAAAAGTCATGTTATCTTTTGAATAAAATAAGCCAATTATCCTAGATGATTTGAAACTCTCAAAAATAAAAGAAAAAAAGGTAGACAAGCACCCACTTATGTCCCTCCTCTTCCCACTTCAATACTAGAAAAATTATAGTAAAATAATTACCAGTATGAGAGAGAGAACAAAATAGCAGAACAGCAGAATAAACTCATAATGGAAGAGACTCATCATTAAAATAAAGCATCATGGCCAGAAATTCACAAAAAAAGGCAGTGGAGCAAAAGTTAAGAACAATAACTGCACTGGTGACAATGATTACAATGACTATAATATCAGCTAACACGCATTTGAGTGATGATCATGTTCTAAGGCCAGTGACAAACCTTTGACACATACTCTCACACCCAGTGCTCACAACTCTGAGAGACCAGTTCAGTTTCTATCTCCATTTGTAATTGAGGAGATCAAGACACAGAGAGGCTACCCAACTTGCCCAAGCTCACAGGGCCAGTAAAAAGGATGGGCGAATTTATCCAGGTATCTGGCGTAAGTTTCCTCTGCTGTTGTGTGTGGAGCTCTGTCCCATGAATATGAAAACTTCCAAGGCGTTCTCTGTATGTGGGTATCATGAAGCCAGAATGGGCACCCAGGAGGTCTGACTTTCAATCTGATGTGGAAGACATGCCCTGGGTGGAAGGCAAACTGTTATGCATGGAAGCTAAGACATGGGAAGCATTGTAGGTAGGCACAGAAATGGAACCAAAAATAAGGTTGGAATGTGAAGGAATTGGAAGTCCAACCATAAAATATCTGCCTGAGCTGTCCCCACACTCCCAGAATCTGGTTAACACAATGCTCCAATATTACTCCAGACTTTACTCCATGCAAAATAGTTAAGACAGATGCATGAGTAGATTGATGGATGGATGGATGGATGGATGGATGGATGGATGGATGAATAAATGGATGGATGGATGGATGGATGGATGGATGGATGGATAAATAAGTAGACCAATGAAGTAAATCTTCCCAAAATCCAGCCATCTACTCATTTACCCTAAAGTAAGCCCTATTAGTAAATAGGCTATCCTCTTCAGAACTCTTCAGAAGTTTTCATATTCAGGGAGTAGATTTCCACACACAATACAATAGCAGGGGAAACTTACACCTATCTGAATAAATTCACCCATCCTGCAACGTTAAAATAACTAGACTGCAAGGATCATGAAGCACATTAAGAAAATCACCAGAATGAAAGAAAAGGGAGAGCAGAGAAACTGATCATTCGACTGACCGTTGCGGAGAGGTGTGAGGATGTGATAGCTCAGAGAAGGCCCTCCCCCAGATGGCTAGATTCCTCAGAGTGATTTGAAACCTCACGTCATCCACCAAATGTCAAGGCTTACTCCCTCCCTCCTCTCAGGTCTCCGTTCCAATGTCACCATACTAGCGAAGCCTTCCCTGCAGTACTCTATGGAAGAGCAACCAGTCTTCACACTCCCCAGTCAGCTCTTCCACTCCCCGGGTACCTTATCTGCATTTTTACTCCCACATAGCTCAGCACTCTGGGACATGCCAAGTACCGGCTTATTCGTTTATTTCCCACGAGTCTCCCTGCCTATGATGTCAGCTCCATGAGAAAAAGGGATTTGTCGGGGCTGGCAAGTCTGAACTCTGTAGAGCAAGCTGGCAGGCTAGAGACCTGTGGAAGAATTGGTGGTGCAGCTACAACCTGCACACAGCCTAGAGGCTGAATTCCCTCTTCCTAAGGGACCTCAGTCTTTGCTTTTACTACTTTCAGCTAATTGGATGAGGCCCACTCACATCGTGGAGGGGAATTTGCTTAATTCAAAGTCTGCTGATTTAAATGTTAACCTCATCTAAAAATATCTTTATAGCAACATCTAGGTTTGCTGTGACCAAATATTTGGATGTCCTGAACTAGCCAACTTGAAGGCACGAAGGTAACCATTACCAGCATTCTAGAACCCCAGGGAAGGGGCACAGGAGGTCAACAGTATGAAATGCAGAAAACAAGTGAAGAGAAGGAAGTTGATGGTGACTCTTAAAAAGAACAGCTTCTAGAAGCTTGGAAGTTTGACCACAAACACAGACAAAACCTCTTGACTGTTTCTTTGAAATGTGTGTTACCCTGTCCCTTTCTCTCCATGCCTCCTGCCACCACTGTATCCCTTGCCTCTCCTTCCTGGACCCCCTCAGGATGTCCTGAGCTCCATGCTCTCCCAATCTCCATCCCTCCCCTTCTGCTGCCAGCCCCCTCTATTGCCAGACAGAAATCCCCATGTTCTCCACAACCCTGGCCCTCACTCCCCATACAGTCCCCACTGCCACTTTCTTCACCATGTCCCCCAGACTGCAACGCCCTCCCTCCCTCCCTCCCTCCACCTAAGTGCCTGGATGCCTTCAGCCCACACAGGCCATGCCACAGCATTGAGCATTTCCTCATGTGTTGTAGCATTTTATTCCTAATAGTCACACGCATGTTAGGTTGTATGTTAATGAAGAAGGGGTCTCACATGGTGAGATTCCTATAGCTGTTAGCCAATTAAGACTTGTTGAGGAGTGGGGCAAGGCAATAGAAAAGATTAAATATTTCATTTGCATCTTGGTCATGGTGTCTTTTAGAACTCATGTTTATGTTTAAATTTAAACATACTGATGTATTAGATGAATGTGTATTTTCTATTTTAATTACAGGTTTCACCTCTAATTTCTGTAATTTTTACAGCCATGTTTAGATGTTATTTAAATGTTATTAAATAACTATTAAATGATTCAATGTGTTCAAGTGTTTTTAGATGCAAGCTCAGAAAACATACAGTACCTAAGTTGGGGGATAAAAGAGAAAAAGCAGGCATCCAATTTAGAGCACGCTGGCTTGGTCTGGCCATCAGTGTGCAAGGAGACGAGTTTTGTGAGGGGAAGACTGCAGAGTGACTCTGAAGATGCCAAATGTCAGCCCCGTAATTTTCCCCATTAGTGCAGTGGTACGGTCTCTCAGTGGTCCCGGATTGCCTGTCTTACAGTACATCAAGGCTGTTGACAGCAGTAGGTTCCTCCCAGCATCTCTAATGAGCAGCTCTGGGAGAGAGTTAAAAAAGTCCCAGCAATTCTCACCATCGCCTCCAATGCATTTAATCAGTGCCAAGAAGCTTCCTGCAAAAATTGGCACTAATTCCACATCTCTTAGAAACAGGGTTGGGTTGACTGCAGTCCTGCACAGAGGAGGCCATAAACAAGAGTTACTTCCTTCTGTGCAGAACGAAGACCTGCCTTTGCCATTAAACAAAGCCAGGGGACCTTAAGGGGAAGCAGATGGGGTGAGGGCTCTAAACAAGCTTTGAGAAGCCAGGGGTCAGAACGCACACACAACTGCAGTATCTTAGGGCCTGCTCTTTGAACCCTTTCCAAGCCACTCCCAAAACAACCTAGGCACCTCCGATCACCAGAACTAAATCCAGCACCCAAGGCAGGGTCTTTCTAGAGGTCCAACTTCCCTGCCTGACATCTCAGTCCCACAAAGTTCTTTAGCTTCTTTGTACCTCTAAACATAATGTCCCAGAGATGAGATCCCTAGTTCTGTGCCAGTGGCCCCTGCACCCGCTGGCTTGGTGTCAGAAAGACCTTTTATCACCCTTTAGAATCTTTGATTCTCCTCTTCTTGCCCTGATCTCCCTTGGGGCATCTTAGAGGCTGGCATGGTCACTAGACCTGGCTTAATGCTATTTTGCGTCCCCAGCAGCAGAGGGCACCAGCTAGAAGACAGGGCAGCTAACCTAAACTGAACCTTTGTATTCAGTAACTTCCTGTTCGGCAACACTAAATGTAAGGTAAACAGAGGCATCTTCTTATCTGTCTCCCATTTCAATCTAACCCCCAGTAGGCCTATTTACAATATAACCCATTAACTGTCCAGGGTACAAAGTCTGATCACAACTGCTTACTGAGGTAAAGGACAAACTCCTCACCCAAAATTTAATATTCACTAATAGAGGACCCCAGCAAGACATCCATTTGCACCACATCACTGAATGGATTGTGTACTCCCAAAATTTAAATGTTGAAGTTCTAACCTCAATCAATCAGCACATGACTGTGTTTGGAGATAGGGTCTTTAAAGAGCTGACTCAGTTCAAACGAGGCTGTTCGAGTGGGTCCTAGCCCAATCCTACTGGTATCCTCGTGAGAAGACAAAATCAGAACGCAGAGAGGAGACACCAGAGGCAGGAACACACAGAAAGAAGGCCCTGTGGGGAAGCAGCCAGAGAAAGATCATCCACACGCCCAGCAGAGAGGCCTCAGGAGAAACCAGCCCTACTATCTATCTATCATCTTGATCTTGGATTTCCAGTCTCCAGAACTGTGAGAGCATAAATGTCTGATAAGCGACCCTGTCTGTGGAGCTTTGTTAAGGCAGCCCTAGCAGAATAACACAGGTCGTTTCACCCACACACCCAAATACCAGCCACCAGACTGCTCCTGAGTCCCAGGTGGCCCTCAGACTTCCCTCCTCTTCTCATTCTTTCTGAAGCCATTCCTTCCTGCTGGAATGACTGCTTATTAGAGATTTTGTCCCTCAAATGTGTTTTGCTCGCAACCTACTTACATCCTCTGATCATCTCAAGAGGTGCCTCCCTCCTTTGCGGGATGCCCCCAACATGATCTAGGAGAATCTATTATGCGTGCATTCCTGGAACAAATGTGTTGTACTCATTCACTCATGTGACAGCCATTCACTGAGTCTGCATCTGTCCCAGTGCAATGCCTCAGATTACAGGGCTGGAGTCACTTGCATGGATTCTGTGTATCTCATTCCATTCTACACTTGCTCCCTCAGCACCGTGCTTTGCCCTAAGGTAGGTATGCACATAACCTTTGGACCAAGTCAGGTGTGCCACATGTAATCAGCATTAGCCGTTTTCATCATCCAGGGCCCCCTTCTCAGAGCATCATCCCCTCAAGGAATTCCTCCTTCTTCCACCACCCACATCGTTCTCTGACAAATGGTCATATGTTTGTAGGTGCCCATGCTCCCACCCTGGCCCCAGTGAGTTACAATTTCCAGGTTTCCTGATTCAGGACCAGGGACTGCAGCCATACAGCCTCTCTCAGTGACTAAAATGGTAGGATGTACAACCTAGGTTTTCTCACTAGTCATGATGAGTAGACACAAAAGTTCTGAGAGAGAAGGAGGAAGAAGAGAGAGGAGGAGAAGCCTGGGGAGGGAGGGGAAACAAGCTCACAGAGAGAGAAGTAGAGGGCAGGGCTGGAGGAGAGGGTCCTGAGAGGGTTCAGAGCTTGGCTCACTGTGTCCTGAACTCCTGCTTCGTTCCCACGTCCGTCACTTCTCTCCCGCCCTTCGGGCCTCTGAGACTCCCGTATACTTCCAGTGATTCACTTTTTATCGTAAGCTAGTCCTGCTGGGTTTCTACCCTTTTTAACCAAATGAGTCCTTTCCTATAACAAAGCACTCAATATATTCTCTAAGTTAAACTCAAGTATAATTGTTCTAGAAGAATGCAGTTATGAATTTTTAAATGATAAAATGCAGTTGTGCTGCTTTCACTTACCCATTTCTGCTACCTAGGAGCCCCAGCATATAGGTTCCACAAGGTGGCATTTATAAAGATCAAATGCATCGACTATTTATACATAAAAGAGGGCCCTGAAACAATTGGAAACCTGCGAATGAACAGCCCCCTCCATTTGATGTGCACCCTCTAATTCCTTGACAGCAGCAGTGTGACGGATGGCACAAAGGTGAGGTTTCGGTGCCCTACACTTGTCACCATAGCCTTGGAAATCGTGACCAAAGCAGCAGCAACCACAAGATGACTGCTTACTCCCACTTCCTACTGAGTCAGTCAGGGAGCCGTCTTCCTTTCCAACTCCCTGCGTCACAGAAGAGTGGGAAAAATTAATGAGTTCATGTCTGAAAAACATCTCAGAGCATTTGATAAAAGGTGGCGGAAAAAATACGTTATTCTTCGCACTCGGAATTGTTAGAGAAAAGGCGGATTCAAAATCTAACTGGCACCCATCCTCTAAGATCTGGAGTGGGTTCCCTAAAGCTGCCCACAGTCGGGGAGGGGGAGGCGCGTGGGCCTGAGGAAGGGGGCGGCTGCAGCAACTCCCGCAGACTCTGTGGTAGAAACATCAGGCTGCATCTCCTGCGCCTGGCCAGGTGCCAATCCATTAAGAGCGAGAGTAAAGATTTATTCCTCTGCTTGTGTTATATCCACACATAAAATTTGGCCCTGTAACCACAGACCGGTGCCAAAATCTGTTTAGTTCATTTAAATTTCTGTATTTATTTTAATTAAGCGCTAGCAGAATGCCATTTGCAGTGGCATATTGAATACCTCCATAATTAACAGTACCAAACCAGAGAGAAGGGCTTCCTCCACATTCTTTTAATTAACTGAAATAGTTCAAGGACAGAATCAGAGATGATTTCTTTATGGATATGAAATGTGGGGGCTAGGGAATATGTTGTTTATTGCTAACAACTGTACTTAAAAAATTCAAATTCCTATCAGAATATATTTCTGTTCTTTATAGTCATTATCAGAAGTAAGAAAGCTTAGCGGGATGTGATGTTATATACTTTGAGTTAAATTATAAATATTTTCATTCAATATGGAAGGAAAGGTAGATGCTCTAATTTGCTTGATGGGGTAAATGACCCAGTGGTAATTCAACCTGTTACGAGTCCCATGGGCCCCAATAGCCACCTGAAACCCAAAATGCTGACCCCAAGTCTATTCTCAAGGCTTCCGCTGTTAGACAAGATGCACTTTGCAGCCCCATCCCTGTTTTCTATTGTTTCCTTTCCTCTAGTACCCCTCCAAAACCTTTCACCATTTTGAAGTATTTAAAGGTAATAATGTAAATGTTTTTTGCTGATGTGCCCTCTAGAATTCACCCCACTATGTACATCAGATTGGCGCCCCATCAGCCCAAAGTGTGGCTCACCCACTCAGAGCGCTAATGCCACTTTCCCGGTCTGCTGCAGGCGTGAGCATCTCTCCTGTGGGCACCAGGAAGCAATGAGTGTGCACCAACCAGCACCCTGACCCCAGACAGGGTGGAACCCTGCCTCTCCCTCAGAGCAGGGGACCCACTTTCAGCCCAGCCCAGCTCTGCTGTGCCTCCATTTAGCTCTGAAAGACGGTAGTTACAGCCTCACTGATTACCATCAGCTGCAGCCAAACACAAAGACATCAACCCGTTCCTCTGCCAAGTCCATCCTCCCCACTAAAACTGCAGACGTGCACGTGTGCTCATGCTGACTGTTCGAAGGGCCGTCTGAGCTCATGAGGGGGTGGGGGTGTTGTGATTCCTGTTCTCTTTGCTACACATAAACTCTCGAGATTCAGTAAAATTTCTTTTTCATTTGCTGAGTGGAACAAACTTGTCTTTTTCTCCCTCTTGTGTACCTCAAATCAGAACTGAGTGTTCACAGATGCAACCTGCCAAGTGAAATCCCTCCAATATTAAATTCCTCAACCATTGTGAGATGGAGAGGATGGCATTTGTTGCGCTAAGGAAAGGAAATATATTTTAAATGGAATAGATCCATGAATATGCTATCAAACCCCAAACAACTCAATAATAATAGCAGATCTTCTCTTTGTGTGACCTTTTTCCCCAGTAAAGATTGACAGCACTCAGTGGGGGAGGCAGAGAGAACAAGACCATCCCATTGTATAAATAAGACCAGAACAGTAAAGCTGTCTATCCAGGTTATTCGGGCTGCAAGTACCACTGATTTTGCCATTTTGGTTTTAGATGTAACAGGATTGAGATTTTGCAGTTGGTAACCTCTACTCTGTTTAGAAAGTGCTTCCATGGGGCCCCTCCCTTTTATCTAATCTGGATTAAGGCAGCTCTGGAAACATGCTGTGTGTGTCTGCCAGGAACATCCCAGTGGAATACCCTGCACCACAACCTCCTACTGCTCCTGCCAGGGATGCAACCAGGTCTTGGCTCAGCTCCACATACAAAGCAGAGTTTCCTCTGGACAACTCCGAGGTCAAACACCCCCCACCCAAGTGCAAAGCCCCTCCCGTAAATCCCATGCCTGTCTCCTCTTGAAGAGGAGGCGTTCCTGTACCTAGTGCTGGTAGGCGTCACTGTGGCTGAGAAGCAGGATCGTAGTCAAGAAAGCAAAAACAAGACTGGGTGAACCCCAAAGAAAGTGCCCGGCATGGGGCTGGAGAAACCCTCAGCACTTTCATCACCCCTAGCTATGAGAAAAACAGAGCCCCTAGAGTCCTACTGGCAGTAATTTGGCAACAGATCAATTCACTTTTTTATTATTATCATTTTGGGGAAAGAAAACAAAACTTACCAATGAAGGTTGTGAGTGATAGAAGAGACACTTTGTGGTGTGACCTGTGAATTTTCTTCTCAGCTGTTTCTTTATAATCAGTCTATAAACAGTTGTAGGGGGACCATGGAATTCAGAGATGGGGGCGGGGAGAGAAAGACAGGCAGGCAGAGATTCACGAAGACATATAGCAATATTCCTGAAAGTGTTCCCACCCTTTTTGCAGCTCTTACTGCTGAGATTGGGCAGATCCGCAGTCTGCATTTACGATGGGTGACAGCTATGAGGGTAGGTCAAGGGAGGGGATGGCTCCAAACCACTCCCCCAGCTTTGAGGGTAGAAAGACAGAGGGATGGGGGCCTAATAGCCACCTCAGGGGTAGCCGAATGTCTTTTCTTTGTGGCAAGAATTGTTTTGGTCCTCTGCCCACTCTGCTCCAAGGGACCACCCACTGGCTCCTTCTCAGACATCTACAATCAATAAGATAGAAACCACAAATGCGGAACCTGGCACCTCACTGTGGGTGATTTCTTACAAAGCTGGCCTGTCTGGCACTTCTTACTCCTCCCTGCAGGCCAGAGCTGGGCCTTGTATGGGGTGGGGCAGGCCACTCCAGCAAGCCTGAGAGTTCTACCTTCTCACTGGGCTTTTGCTGGGGGCCTAATTAGGAGCTGGGCCCACCATGGCAAATAATAGACAAAGATGAATGGCTTTCCAAGCAGTGAGGGTGTGGGGACATCTGGTGGGCCTGACAGATGCAGGAGCCCTCACAATGCCCTTCCTCAGGCCATTCAGGCCCAAAAGACAGCCTACGTGGTTAATGGGGCAGGCACCCCTCCCCCGGCATGAATTATTCCCATTGGGTGCACCTCGTTAGGTCTGTTCTGGTGTCACCATTAGCACACAGGCAGGGGTGTACCAGGGTCACTGGGACAAGGGGCAGAAAAAAGCACAGCCTATAGGAAGCCATAGGCAGGGGCACCCAGGCAGGCTCTCTATTGGTACTGAACATGTATCTGACACTGACAGAGAGATGCCCTTTGTGAACTAAGAAGCCGGTACCCCTGGCCCTTTCACTTAAAAAAATCCGTTCATACTCCACATCTCACCCACACTTTTACTGTTGAAGTCTTAAATTTTAAAAGATAAGATTTATTTAGAAGAAGCAGGTATGTTTATTTCCAGGAGGCAGTTCTCACTATGGCATTTCAAAGCTGCAGTGGCCTCCTTAAAGAACCAACTGAGAATGACACTGGCTGCCTTTCATCTGCTCTCCTGCAGTCCTCCACAGCCTGCAAGGCCCCCATCGAATGGGCTAGTAAAGCATTTTGACCTTGAACGGCAGAACATCACGACCCCTTGCAGGGTTCATCACCGTGTGATGATTCTGGGATCTGACTGGCCCATCTGTGAAAGGCAGATAACGATGCCTCCTGCCTCTGTGCTCATGGGCATAGTGTGGGGGTTAATGAACTGCTTGCCCAGTGCAGAGAGGTGCCCAAAAAACAAGCCCTCCCTGGCTCCCAGGAAAAAAGCCTTTCATTTGTGAGTAGCTGTTGCTGAAGAGTCCTTCAGGGAAGAAAGTGCATCCCAACGTGTGTTCTCTGGTCATTAAGAAAATCACGGGTTTGTGATAGTATATCCATACTCTTCCTGGCCTTATAGTGCTTTGTATTTTATCATGATTTCACTGCAACTTTGTGACAAATCTTAGGGAGACATTTTATATTAATTATATTTTTTACACAAACAAATCTCTGATTGTATTCAATAGTCACCTGCCAAGTGTGCAGATCTGACTGCTGTTATCAATAGCCATTCATCATATTGACATTTTCTCACACAAAAGCAGAGTTTGCTTTATTATTAATATTGACAAGAAAAGGATAGTTCTTTTATTTCATCTTCTTTTCATCAAAACATGTAAATGTATAACTCAGCTATAGGCAATTGTGGATACTAACTTCAGTTTCATAGCCCAGACCTGAGCTTCCTTAAATAGAGATGGCTTACATAATTGTAATTCTAGCTAATACAAGGGGTGGCATTGGATTCTGTTCTTTTCAGTATTCTGGGAGGAGGAGACACAAAACCACGGACTGATAAGGGTGTCCTCCATACAATCTGCAGGTGGTGCTCCCTGACAAAGGGGATGTCAAGATCTATTAGTTCAGGGGCTGGCCCCGGATCAACATGCATCTAAGAGACAGGTGATACCACACAGGTGGTCTACAGCCTGTCCCTGGAAGAGATCAGGAGCATTCACTAGAGTAAACAGAGACTCCGAGGAGATCCTAGAGTCCTCACAACTCAAAGAAGTTGAGCCTGCATCAGAGTTGCCCTGGAACCGGTTTAGGACATTTGAGTCAATTCTCAGGCATACTAAACTTCAAGATCATTGCAGGCAGGGGTAAGGACCATTTGTTATAAAATGATTCCAAGATGGCAGAACAAGCAAAGAAAATTTGAACCCAAGGAAAGCCTGATTATACTTTATCTGAAACTCAGACAATTTTTTAAATTTCCCCTGTATTCCACCCTCATTATCTGCAGTGAAATATCAAGAGGCAAATGTGGAGAGGCAGGCATAAGTGCCAAACCTTGAATCAAAGATGCTCTTTTAAGATCTTCACTCTGCAAGTGCACAGCCAGTGTGCCGGAAGACAGACTATGCCGGGGGCCATTGATTCTTGAAGCATGGCCACAATTGATTGTTTTTCTGCCTCCTCAGTCTAAATAAATTGTGACCAGAATTTTTGTATTGGTTTGGTTTTTAGTTTGGCTTTTTTGTTTTACCTTTTACATTAGGTTGTTTGCAGAAACTATAATTATTTCTTTGTATCTATGCCTCTTTGCAATGTGATTTTCAACTTCTTTTATCAAGAGACTGAATTTTCCCTAACCTTTGGGTCAGGACTGCCCTGGCAATGTGCTTGCGCAGCAGAATGTGGCAGAGGGAGGGTGTGCCAGCCCCAGGCCTCATAACCACCACCTGGAGTCCCCATACAGACACTCAGTGAGAAAGCCCACACTCAGTTGGCAAGGATGGGAGATCTTGTGGAAGACAGCTGTGTCTGGCAAGGCGATCTTACGTTGCCAGTCTCTGGACCATACACAAGAGTGAGTCCAGCCAAGATCAGCCAAGCTGGCCCAGGCTGGAAAAACAACCCAAAGAAGTACGATGACTTGACTGAGGTTGTCCCACTAGTAAGTGATATGGCTGACAATGACACTCTAGTTACTCTGGTTCCATTGTAAAACGATTCTTCACCCATTTCTATTGTTTGTGCACAGGGCGCAAGGGAAGGAGAGGGAGGCCTCACACCAGCAAGCAATACCCAGACTCCAGCTGGGTGTTCACAGTTTAACTCAATTCTGAACTGGACGTCATAACCTGGAGATTGCATCAGAACCCATAGGTTGAAAGCTCAATCTTAGAAGACTGCCCCCAACATGCATACTTCAGACACCAGTCACAAGCACAGGTCACGTGTGCTTCTGATCAACCTGCTGTAGATCAGAGGTTCCCAACCCATTCCTTGGTTTAATTAATTTGTTAAAGTGACTCACAGAATTCAGAGAAACATTTTACTTACTAAATCACCAGTTTACTATAACAGGTCATAACTCAGGAACAGCTAAATAGAAGAGATGCATTGGACAAAGCACAGGAAAATGGCACAGAGCTTCCATGTCCTCTGGCAGCTGGCCACGTGTGTACCAGCTCGGGAGATCTCAGATCTCCCTCCTGGGGATTTTTATGGAAGCTTCATTACATAAGCATGATTGATTAGGTTATTGGCCATTAGTGATTGATTCAACCTTCAGGCCCTCTCTTCTCTTAAGAAGTCAGAGGGTGAAATAGAAATTGCAACCCTCTCATTACAAGGTTGGTTCTCCTGGCAATGGGTCCCCTTCATTAGATGCAAAGTCACTTAATTAACATAGCAAAAGACACTTTTTATCACTCTCATGAATTAGGAAATTCTAAGGGTTTTAGAAGCTTTGTGCCAAGAACAAGATGACCACATAGATACTTACTATAAATCACTATATCACACATAGCTCTTTGACTTAAACTGGGATTACCTCACAATTAACCCATTATAAACTGAAAATGCGTTTACTACATCTAATCTACTGCACATCATAGCTTAGCTTAACCTACCTTAAATGTTCTGAGAACACCTCCACTAGTGTACAATTGGGAAAATCATTTTGCTGCTTCTGTCCAGCATTACAAGAGATTATGGTACTGCATTTTATTAGCTTTGGAAAAGATAAAAATTCAAAATTTGAGGTATGGTTTCTAGTAAATGCATTGTTTTTGCTGCCAATGGAAATCGTGTTCTTCCACTGGATCACGAGAAAACCACTTCACAGACCCATGCACAGAAGATTGTGTTGTGGCAAGGTTTATCCAAGTGGAAATCTGCCTCTGAATTTCCAAAGTCCTATATCCATCCATCTCACCATGGAAGAAGTCCAACCATGTCTTCAGCGAGGCCAAAACAAAGACCAGTGTTTAGAGTTTCTGTTTCATATTAAATCTTAGTCCTTTGGAGCTTGTGTAGTCTGCTGTGGGCCCACACAGGTAGACCGACATGGTTGCATGTGTTCCTGGGTGACAAAGCGAATGCATAAACAAATAGGGCAGTGAGGGTCACTGAGTGAGAGAAAAAGAAAGAGAGCTAGCTTCTTTGATCCCATGGGATTTTGTATCTTGGGCTGGGAAAAGACCAGAGCTTTTCTTAAATAACCAATCAACAACTCAAGCTTTCAAGGCCTTTTAATGGGTTCACCCCGTAGTTACACTGACAGGCCTCTACAGTCAAGCACCTCCCTTATGCCCCCCAACAGTCCAACACTGGAGGGCAGACAGTGCTTCTGGGGAGATTTTCTGTGCTTTTAGAATTAAGTCTCCTCAGCAGCAGTTGCCTAGAGTACATAAATGAGTCTGTAAATGTTGTGGCTTCCTGGCTAAGCAAGCAGGCTTATGCTCCCCAGATTATTAAGCTCAATGTCCAATTCCTTTGTTTCCTTCTTTATGAATAATTAGCTAACTACCTATGGTAACATTTCCCCCTTTACCAAAATTTTGACAGGAATTTCATATCTAAGAGAGACATATCTGGGCTCTAGCTGTCATCAGAGTCTCAAAGAATTGAGATTGACTGATAAAAGCCCATTGCAGAAATGGCCTAGTACCTGGGTTGGTCACATGACTCATGGAAGCCTTTCCAGGTAGAGTATGAAGTGCTATCCTGAGAGATGGCAAGGAAGGAACCTCAAGAACTTGAGGAATTTACCCCAACTTAGGCAAAGCCTGAGGGCAGCTGTGTGGCTTGGTTTCTATATCCTAAGGGGCTGACTAAGGGTCAATCTGAAGATTCTTGTGAAATTCCAGCAAAGCAGATTTGAAAGAACTTATGTGATCACCCAGGATGGGTGGCTCACTTGGTTGGACCTTTGTCCCATACACCAAAATATATGTTCATTCCCAGCCAGAGCATATACCTAGGTTGCAGGTTTGATCCCCAGTCAAAGCATATATGGAAGACAACCAACTGATTGCCCTCCCTCACATTAATGGTTTCTCTCTCACTTTCTCTCTCTCTCCCTCTCTCTCCCCCAACCTTCTCTCTTTCTCTATCTCTAAAATCAATAAACAAATGCTCAGGTGAAGATTTTAAAAAGGGAAGAAAGAGCTTATGTGATCAATTGCTGTTCTTGTTCTGTTTATACAAATAATCAGGCCAAGGTAAAAGTGGACTTAGTGCAGTCTCTTTGATGAAAATGAGGGTAATTTTAGAGAAAATAATTATGTTTTAATGGAAATCACAATATGCAATTGTGGATATTGGACTCTGGTGCAGATAATTGTCTTCAAAGTTTTGTTTTTCACTTGTGGGCTGAACTGGTTCCTGAATTCCTCTAGTTGTCTTCAACCCTCCAACCTAATGTTTAATTTTTTCTTCCCATCTTTGTATTAGGAATTATTGGGAATCAAAACTTTTTTCTAAGATTGTTTCTATGTATGCCATACAGAATTTACCTCACCACCTGATGACATCACCAAAAATGTTCAAACTGCATACAAGAGAGATCTGTCAAATTGTCGCCGTTTAATTTTACTCCATCAAAAGCCTTTCATTTGGAAATCATCCAAACTGTCATCTTGCAGACTCAGTAACTGATTTATAATTTGCTGTGTTCATTAACCTTTTTGTGTTTTGTGTTTTCTTCCTTTTGTTTTCATAGAATATACGCCATGACCTTATTCACCTCATTGCTTGTTTACGAAATATAGGCCTCTCTTTGGAAGCCCGTCTGCTTTACTGCCACCTGAAATGAGACACAACTGTTTCTCTGGATTTACTTGCCTTCAAGACAAGATGGTTGAATCGGTGAAGTGTGAGGCGGTCTACGGGCTACACTTGAAACTGCTTTCCCTCTTCTGTCCAAATGGTTAGGACAGAAAGGCCCACAGCTCTTCAGGAAGGGAGTCTTAGAATATCCCTCTGAGACTAATTTGAGGTAAGTATGGTAAACAAGAAGGTGTCAGACAGGTGTGACACACCTTCCTACAGAGACACCACTCTTCCAAGTTAAGCTCAGAAGCTGTAAAGTTAGTCCCTTCCTCTGTTACCTGGTTCTTACCTTTCACCAGACCTTTACTTTCTATGATTATTCTCATTTTTGGACTATGTCTTTAAACATTACTGTCAAATTTGTCACCTATAGACCACAATAAGAATGCCACCATGTCCAGCATGGCCATCCTCTAGACGTCACATATGCCACCTCCCAGAGACAGTAGACTAGACTAGACCTTGAAAAATCCCTCTTTCTTGCATGAAGACTCCCCAGTCTTTTTGCTTCTTTATTTATTTAGCAGATAGGAAGACCCTCTGGGCTTGAGGATAGGCAGGAATAGGTCCTTTGATAGCAAGAAGCAATTACATACAATGAGACATTTATCCATCTACTCTTATAAGATTACAAGGCTCAAGGTCTTAGTTTGGGGAATGTTACCCTCATAGTTAGGAATTATTAATAAGAAAGGAAACAAAGGGAATTGGACGTGGAGCTTAATAAACTGGCGAGCATAAGCCTGTTTGCTTCACCCGGAAGCTACAGCTTCAACACTCTGGGGGATCTCAGCACTGTTTCTCCAAGAGAATGAACATTCCTCCCTTCCTCCTTCCAGTACTAGATTGTCAGGGAGAGTTAGAGGGAGGTGAGCACATGGGCAATAGAAGTCAAAATGGTGCAGGGGGAGGTGCTTGACCAGAGGCCTGTCAGTCTACATTGGGGATGAACTCATCAGAAGCCCATGAAAGCTTGGGAAGTTGGTTTTTTTTGAAAAAGCTGCTGGCCTTTTCCATAGGAACAAAGAAGCGCTCTCTCTCTCTCTCACCCAAACTCACCCCATTCGATTATACGTTCTCTCTCTCACCCGGGAACACCCACAACCATGTGGGTCTAGCGGCTGTGTGGGTCTGCAGCTGACAGCATGAGCTCCAAAAGACTAAACTCTAATGTGAAGCAGGAATTCTGGACACTGGCCTTTGTTTGGCCTTGCTGAAGACATAGTTGGACTTTTTCCATGAGGGGACAGATGGAGATAGGACACTGGAAACCCCGGGGCAGACTTCCACCTGCGTAAATCTTGCCACACAGCAATTTCCGATACATGTGTCTGTGAAATATTTTTCTCATCATCTTGTGGAAGGACATGATTTCCACTGGTAACATTCTCATACCATTGTAAAGCTGAAAACCATAAGTTGAACCACCTGGGTGTCCTCCTCTGGAGTGCCAGTGTATCCCTGGTAACTTGACCAGCCCGGGTCTCTTCAGAGCTGGAATCATCTGAAATGGCTTCAGTTCATGTTAATGGAGCAGGAATGTTGTAACAAAGGGATGGCGCCCAGAGAAGCGATGGTGGTTTGGAGACACAGTGCTGCCTCCAAAAATCAAGCTTTGCACAAGAAAGTAAAATCTAACATCTGTCAAAGTGTAAAACATTCATAAATTCCTTTCTCAAAAATGCTGTCTTAGATCCCGCTGACAACCCTAAATGTCAGTGTGATTATAACTACTCCCACTTTATATAAAAGAAAATTGAATCTTAGTGAGGTCAAGCAACTTTCTCAAAGCGTGAGAAGAACAGAACTCGGGACCACACGCACTTCCTTTGCCTGCAGGCTTAGCGTTCTTTCTCATAACACCAAGCTGAAAGCAGATTTCCTATTGGCATTCTAAAGTCAACTGCCATAGACCAGAAAGCAAGTAATAGCCACAGTTTTGTGCACTAGGAGCACAGCACATTAGTTAGATATAGAGGGACAAAGAAGCTGACGGGGAAGACACACAATAGCCGGGAGATGGTTGGGAGCTTCCAGGAGTGAAAGGTGGGACCTCTCTCTCGGCAAGACTCTTTTCCGTTGCATAATAATATGTTTGATTTGGCAAAGTTCCTTGGCATGAAAAGGCTGCTCCCATTTGTAAATCCAGCCACACAAATCCAAACCACGGCTGCCCCCATGCCAGGCTGCTTGCTACCTACCAGCATCTGGCATCTGCCTGCCATCATGAATTTTAAAGCGTTAACTCTATCGTCTTTGTTCTTTGGTGTTTAATAACAATACCTGTTCCTAAGAGCTTTCTCTCAACTTTCCAGCTATTCAGTAGGGAAAATATAGACACAGCATAAACAAAAATTATATCCTTTCATTCTCATGAATTTATCTTGTGAAGATTTAACATTCTATTGTAAGTCTCACCAATGAGCTGGCCAGCAGCTGCAAGCTGGAGAACGGTGCTGCATTTCACTCTGCAGTGAGTGCTACTGCTTTTTCCAAATGTCCCAGGCTGTCACACTGCCCCTTGTGCCAACATTGAGAAAATTCCAGCCATGCCACCATCAAAGTTCTCAGAATACCTAGAATCTTCCTATTCCACCCATTTACTTTGATCCAAAGGAAGCAGATATCAGGACCGTGTGTTCATTCTCCATGAAGCTCAAAGCCCAGCAATCTTAATCCACCCAGCATCTCAAAATAAACTCTAGATACCTATTCACATCTGGATCTTTAAACTCTTCCCTCATAGAGGAAAGTAACCCTCCTGAAGACTGCCGTAGTTACCTGGCAAAGCCAGTTTACTCAGACGTTTATGAATCCTGCATCACATCAGTATCTCTAAGCCTAAAATCTCTTCCTATTGATGCTCCAAATCTTATACTGTCCCAAAGACTGTACGAGAGGAGAGTCTTTGTGTTCATCAAGGAGACCATTTATGTTTAGATTTCTATTACCTGCTAATGTAAACCTGCTCTCATCATTGCTGTTAGTAGAGGTTCTTCCCATTCCATTCTATCTCTTATTCATGGGCTCCTTATTCCAGGGGCTCTAGAGCTTTATAAAAGATGTTACTTTCAAAGAGTGTTAATAATGCTCATCAGCTTGCAGCTGGGCTTGTTTAGCACCCCAGAGTGGAGCAATGCCAGGATCATATTTACCCACTCCCTGGTTACATGAGAAATCACACCAGCCCGCCCTCTCTGTCTCTGAGTCCTGTGAGAGCAAGGGCAGGACTTACTCATCCTACCATCTCACTTTGCACTGCTCCTAACACAAATCAAGTTTTCAGAAAATGTTTTATTACTTGTCTCTGAATCAGGCAGCTTCTCATGCCTAAACAATTTTAAAAATATAAGGGCTACAGAGACTTCTATGGGAACCAAGGAGATAATCATACAAAGGTTATCAAAGAGGTCCCAGGGAAGACAAACCACCATGCCACTTTAGAACAGCTGGTGGTATTGCTACTGACTATTCATTCTGGCAGCTAGAGGCCTTCTGCCCCAGGACAGCCCTGAGCCAGTGGGGGCAGGCACTATGGGACAGGCTCTCAGACCTGCACCTTCAAGATGGAAATCTTATCATTTTAAGATGACTTGGAACATTTAAATTTCATGGGCACTGGATGACTTCAGGGACTAAGCCGTTGCAAGTATAGGTCTGAGAAGTGATTAGAAGAAAGCAGGTGGTTTTATTAGTGAAGGAAAAGCTCAGGCGTGGAACTAAATTCACAATAGCTGAATGCCTTTAAGAAGTTTCCTTTGACCTGTGATAACAATCTCTTATTAAGTTTTATAAACAAGTGCTTGCTTCCTTTAATCTTACTCCTGGGATAATGATATTTCTCACCAAAAGAAAAAAAAAGTTGGAAAGAAGTTTTAGCACCTGGTTAGTCCTGCCAATGTCTTGGGCTGTCACCAGACACACAGCCTTGAGATGTCAACAAACCAGGTGCCCCCTATCTCAGGTTCCTTTTCAATAAATCAGGGTCTGACTCCTGATCTCCCCACAGGATTTTTACGAGGATCGAGTGAGATAGCAGGTGAACAATGCTTTGATGACAATAAATAAATAAATCATGGTGTTAGCACCAACCGTTACACATTTGCAGATGGTGCCAGGTCCTCTGGAAGCTCCCACGCTCCTGGGCCAGTAGGAGATGGCTGGTGACAATGATTACCCTTCCAGTTTATACAAGGGAAGCTAGACTAATGCCAAAAATCACCTTGTCTCAAATTAATGAACAAGTAAGTAGTTAGGAAATAGACCCAATGTTTATATAATTCTCCAAGTAGAGTTCTGAGTATAATTAAATTGGTGTTCATTACTTTATAAGAGGGTTAGGAACCAGAATTGTAAATTAGAACCCAGGGTTTCCTCACTGTGAAAATATTACTTCTTAAAATACTAACAACAATACCAATAATGACAATAATAAACACGCATTGAGGACTGTGCAGAGCAGGCCCTGAGCCCAGTGTTCGACATTACAGTATGATTTTCACTACACAAGAGATGTAGGAAGCACTGTGGTATGTGGTCTTTTAGAGAGCCAAATTCACAAATGATGTTGGTTAATATCTCTGTTTTTCTTGTTAAATGCACAGAAGTACATTAATATTATATCAATAATTGTGTTAATATACTATGTTAATAAATTTATATTTGGGGGAAAACTGTTTTGAGTAATGTCCACAGGTCATGTAAACAGCCAGTTCCATCAGGAACACCCTGTAATTTATTACAGCTCTCTTGCTTGTGGCTCCCCATGAATTCATTTCTTTCAGTCAATTACTTGCTAAGTAGATGGAATGTTCTAAAAGGCAAACTCCATCTGGGTAAGAAAAAATCAGATCTCCGACAGGGGAGCAGAGGAGACTTGGGGAGCATGGAGACCTGCTGATGCCCTTCAGTAAACTGCGTGTGACTACCCTGTGAACATCACCCCTGCTGTAGAATCAGAGTCCTGATGAGTAAAAGGAGACCTCCGCCACGGTAAACCAAACCAGGGGTATCAAAACACTTTGAGGAGTGCTCTGGAAAGCAAGACACTGGCTGTCTGCACTGCCTTTTCCCACATGCCACTGGGTAACTGCATGCTGGCTGACCACACTTGGAAGTTCCCTAGAGTGAGTATAGAGCCCCACTTTACCCTAGACAAAGCAGCCACCATTGTTCCTACCATTGGCCTAAAATGTACAAACGGAGACACAAGAGTGAAGAGAACTTGCACTGGGTCCTCCGTGAGTGGCAGGCCAGAGACTTGAACCCGTGTCTTCTGACCCCTTGCCCAGTGCTCTGGCCACTTCACTTGATTATGACTTATTGTTGCACAGGATTGGGTTAAATTTGACAAAAGAAAATCTGTCTTCATTCTCACCCAATGATCCAGTTAATAAGACCCTAGAATAGCTTGGTTTTAAGTGGATTTCCTCAGAAAAGTTTATGTAATAGTGACTTGTGGATAACAAAATAACAGTAATTTGAGCTTTTAGTAAAGTAAAAAGTTCTTTTTAGAATAAAAATCAATTTTAAAGGTCAGATCATAAATAATTTTGTGTGGTTGAGAAAAACTATAAAATAAATGGCATGGAATTTTACATTATAAAGTATGAGAACAAAAATTATTCTAAAAGCCCAAATCTTGGAGGGAGAAAATTTTTAGAATCAATGTAAATTGGAATTGACGGATTTCCTATGCTTTTATATGGTATATCTATTTTGAACAGCAAGATAAATGTCAATAGCATAGAGATATGAGCCAGACATAGTTTATTTAATTCAACAAAGCTTTCAGCTTTCAGCCATGTAATAAAAACTAAATTTTGACTAAGTCAAGAGTTTTCTAAGTTTTCAGCAAAGCTGTGGAGGTGGGTACTGTGACGCCTTCTTTGGAGCCAACACACTTCATTGTGCAGGTGTTGGGAATGTCACCTGCCCAAGGCACACAGCCATGACTTTCCTGGGTGTTATGGGTTGAAATGTGTCCACTGGATTTTTTTTATGTTGAAGTTCAAACCCATTAGTATTTCAAACTGTGACCTTATTTGGAAATAAGGTCATTGCAGACATAATTAGTTCAGTGAAAATGAGGTCATTAGAGTGTGCCCCACAAATTTCAACTTTGATTCCAATGTGTGCACACCAGCTAGGTGTCCTATACTTAAACTCGGTTCTGACACTACCTACCTAAAAATAGTGTCAGATCCCACAGGTTAAGGGCTCAGTCCCAGAGTTCCATTAATTTTCTAAAATGACTCACAGAACTCAAGATACCAGCTTACTTCTAGATTCTTAATTTATTATAGAAGGATATAATTCAGGGACAACCATATAGAAGGTATGAATAAAGCAAGGTATGGAGGAACACCAGATGCTTGTATGCTACTCTCCCCAAATCTTCACACATTTACCAACCCAGGCTTTGTTCACTGGGAAAACATCCACTTGGGTTTTTATGGAGGCTTAATTAAGTAGGCATGATTGATTAAATCATTGACCATTGCTGATTCCACCCCTATTCTCTCACCTCCCAAAAGGTCAGAGCATGGCACCAAGGGTGCCAACTCTCTAGATATATTGTTGGTTCTCCTGCCAACCAGTCCTCAATCCTTAGGTGATTTGCAAAATCACCTGGTTAGCATAACAGAAGACATCTTTATCGCCCTCCTCATTTAGGCAATTCCAAGGATTTTACGAGGTCTATGCCAGAACCAGGCACAGACAAAATATGTACTTTTTATAAACCACAATATTGCAGCCCTAATCCAATAGAAATGTTGTCCTTATAAAAAAAAGAGAGAGAGAAATTTGGACGCAGACACAGACATGCATAGAGGAAAGATGCTCTGAGGAGACACAGGGAGAAGACAGCCATCTGCAAGCCAAGCAGGGAGACCTGGAACAGATCCTCCCCACCAGCTCTCAGAAAGAACCAACCCTGCTGACACCTTGGCCTTGGACTTCCAGTCTTCAGACTGTGGGGCAGTAATGTCTGTTGCTTAAGCCCCACAGCCTGTGGTAGTTTGTTACAGCAGCCCTAACAACCTAACAAAAGTGACAAAGCCCTTAGAGAACAGTTACTCTGCCTGGGGTTAGTGCCCTCCCCCCAAGGGCAATCAGAGGTAATGATTGGGGGCTGCAAGGATGCAAAGGCCTTCCCATTGGCCTCCATCTGTGAGCACACTGAGGGATCACCTGGGGCAAGAGCGCCCCACGGGCTCCTCGTCTTCCATCACTTCCATAGAGCCTCACTCTCATGCAGACAGCGCTGCAGACTCGTCTCCCTCACAGAGTCTGTCTCCCCAAAACCCTCTTAAGACAGATGACCATAACTTGAGCATTATGGATGTCAATCTCTTAGCAAGATTTGGTTTCATTAGATTTATGTGGGCACAATTACCCTAGAGCAACTTTACAAGATCATGGATCTGAACCCACAGAGGATGATCCCCAAGGTTGTCTGGACACCTTCCCGTGTCTGAACCCAGAGGCTGTGCCTGTGACTGGTGCCAAGGACAGCCATGAATCAGAAGTTCAAGGAGCTGGAACATGACGGGCCAATGTTTCTGGTGGCTAATGGGGAGGGAGGTGCCTCTGTGCTGCCAGGACCCTGATAGATGGCTTCCCATTAGTGAAGGCTCCGTCAGAGAAGGAAGCTCATGGCCATTTTAACTCCATCCCAGGATGCAGGTGGAACGTAACTTGACCTATGCTGTGCAGAAGGATGGCGACGAGGGCAGGGCTCTGCTTGGAGCCCCAGGATGAGGTCCTCTAACCTGGGGTTTTACCAAATGGACACTCAGAGGAGGGCCTCTCAAGTCTTTTCATTTCTGGCACTCAGCTCAAAACCTGCACTCAGGAAGAAACCATAGGTCTCTGTTCTGTGTATTCATATGCTGAGGAGCTGGTCAGGGTTTCTGGGAAAGGGATGCAAGTGGAACTGACGGAGAGAGGCTGCCCTGGAGTTAAGGCTAGAGATCAGTCTTCTCACGCTCTTGTTTCCACACCAGACCTCCCTGAACATAGCCCTGAACATGGCCCTGTGGTTCCCCAGTGCTAAGACTGATCAAGAAATTTGTATAGAGCCCTGGCTGGTGTAGCTCAGTGGATTGAGCGCGGGCCTGCGAACCGCACGATCGCGGTTCGATTCCCAGTCAGGGCACATGCCTGGGTTGCAGGCCAGTTCCTGGTTCCCGGCAGGGGACAAATGAGAGGCAACCATACATTGATATTTCTCTCTCTCTCTCTCTCCTTCCCTTCCCCTCTAAGAAAAATAAATAAAATCTTTAAAAAAAAGAAAAGAAATTTGTATAGAGAGGAGGAGTGTGGAAGGATGGTCACCTTCATGATAATGATGGGGTTTTGGGGGGTGGCAACGTTTCAAATAATTCTAATTTTTAATGTAATGTTTATTAAACTCTTGTTTGTCTTTTTGCAATTACATACTCAGGAAAACAAAAGAAAGCTATTTTTACTAGGGGGAGAAGCAAGTATTAATGGACCTCCAAAGTCACCCTCTGATTGCTGCACAAAGGTGTTGGTTCCCCTGTACCTCACTATATAAGTTTTGCCTCCAAACGCCTGCCTCCTGCTTCTGGGCTGGGGCCAGGCAGAATGCAAGCGAGGGACACAGATGAGGGGAATGATCTTATGCTTTAGGAGGCAGACACTGCAGAAAGCACTTCCTGGTCGGAGGAATGCTCAGTGTCAGGGAGACTGGAGGCGAAGCACCATACTCCATGCTCTCCCTGGGATTTGAAAACAGACCCGGCATCCCCTCCCTGCTACATCAAGCACAGCCACATGCACAGTACACCTTGGGGGTGATTGAGAGTGTCACCCATGCATAGCCCCCCACCAATAGTCGATATCCCAGCCCTTAGGCATCAAAGTTTCCAACAAACACAAAGCAGCCAAACCCTAGACAGAAAAATTCTCTACTCACGTGATGGAGATGGTGGGCTTCCCCAGTGAGCATTGGCCCCCAGGGCCAGCAGCTCCCTTCTGCAGCTGATGCAGGATCATTGACCTGCATGCACCCCTTTTGTGCTGCAGCAGAAGGAACTGGCCCCCTCCCTGCAGGGGACGGATAGAACAATGGGGGTTGCCAGGTGCACACATTTAAGCAAAACAAAGAGCCTACACTGAGTCTTAAAGAGGTAATGGTGTTTCTGCACAAAATGACAAGCCCAGCAAAGATGGAGGGACTTAGTCCCTTGGTGAGGAAGGACTCCAGGCCCAGGACCCACTCTTACTCAGCCCACAGGTGACCAAAAGACTGAGTGTATGAGACCACTTCTTCCACCAGGGGCGTTACTCACCTTGTTTCAGCACAACCTGCTCCGCCCACGACTGGCACAGAATCACCCTGCAGATGCTCCCTCCTAGCAGGGAATGTACCATTGTTCTGGTCCCCATGAGTAGGAGACTGGCAGGTGGTGTGCTGCTGGTGGGCTGGGGTTCGGGACCAGTTCCACCAGAAAGCATGCTTCAGCACCTGCATGGGGCTGAGCTCAGGGGCATCTAGACATGAGATGGGTGGGTACAGCCACACCCAAGCCTGCAGGCTGAAAAAAAGAGGAGGGGCATGGTGCAGCGAACCTGGGCTAACCAGAAAACAGCTGTCTATTCCAAGAATCCAAACATCTGATGTCATTGGTGAGGACTAGCTCACAGCTGGAAGGGCACAGTACAGCAACAGCTCTTGAGAGGCACGGAAACGAAGACCCCCCGACCACCGTCTCAGGCCCCAGAGCTCTGCCTGCTTCTTGACACTTCTCTACATGCATCACATGGTCACTAGGGGCAGGGGCAGGGGTCATGCTACCAACAGAAAAGCTTCCTCGAAGCTACCTGTCGGTCTGCAGCATTCTAGCCTTGGCCCTGGCCTTGGCTTTGCGTCCACAGGTGGGATGACCTCTGCCTTTTCTGGCCCCACCATGACCAACTGCAGCCCATCACTGAAGGCTGCATAGCCCAGCTTCACTCCCTTTGAGTGAGGCAGGAGGATGGCCTGCCAAAGTCTCAGTATGGAGGATGGTTGGGAAGGGAGAATGTTAGAAAGGCTCTGAGGCTGGCTTTCTGTGTGGACAGTGCCTCCACTGAGAATGTGGTTATGGGTGGGAGAGTCTCCACGGACTCAGTGAGCCCAGTTTGGGGGCCACGTGGAGGCAGTGAGCAGGCATCTCCCTAGTTCCCATTGTCACTGTGGTTGAGTCCTTCCATTGGTGCTGTAAGCCATTCCTGGTAGCACAGAGGGAAACAGTGCTGAAGCAAAGAGCAAGTCAGCTCTGACACCAGGAGAGAGATGATAAATGGAAATGATGAATTTGTGATGCTGGGGTGACATCAGGTAGGAGGGCCCATTTATCACACTCACATCCCAGCCTGCAATGGAAAGATCTTCACGGTTTTTGGTTGGTTGATGGAGAAACTGAAAGTTCAACCAGGGGTTTAGATAACAGTTTAGCATGAGATGTTAATTTAGTAACCCATGCTTAGGAAGCAATTGAGCTGCCTTATTTTATTTATGTGTATCCTTTTACATTTATGGTGCCACATAAACAATTTATCCCATGTCCCGGTACACACTGACATGCCATTTAGCACTGCACAATCTGTCTCCCAGGGAAAACGCATTCATTGTAAACTTAAAATGCCTGCCTCCACAGTGCTTCTGTTTCCACTGCAGGTTAAATCCACAGCGAGATGATTCTGGAGATGGTGGGGATTGTGAGCATGCCCGGTGATCTACCCACCTCCCTGTGGGATTCCATTCCCTTCTACACGCTGCACCTGTCCACAGGATGCAGTGATTATGTCCTGGGCTGCTGGACCTCTGTGTTAGGGGGCAGCCATTACGCTGTGCTGTTGTTTCTCCCAGCCCCACGCGTGCTGACTTGATCACTTCCCCACGCTGGCTGGAGGACAGCCAGCCTTGTGCCTGCCGTGACTCTTAATACTCCCTACCTGTTCAGGACTCCTGGTTTTCTATTCACTTTTAATTTGCATCTGGGACACAAAAATGTCTCTCCTGTTGTGCCTCAACCCCGATCTCAGAAAAGAAATGAGCACATTATAAAACTGAAATGTTAATCCAAAAGGAAGTGGCCTCATCATGCAGTTAAGTAAACATGTCTCTTGAGGTTGTGTAATGTATTCAAGGTTACCAGAAGCTCCTGAGCTATAGTACAGGTCCTAGACTTTAAATCCAGTGTTTTTTCCACAATTGGCCAAGGTCCCCATTCCTCAAGGCCTTCAGGCCACACACCACACAACTCCCACTTAGTGAGTGTTAGTGCCCACGCCTTAACTCTCTCAGCTAAACAGAGGCAGGAACCACCCTAACAAACTCAAAACCCTCTGTACATTACCACTCTGCAAAAGAAGAAAAAACAAGCATGTATTCTGCAATTTTTTTACAAGTCACTTCAAGCTGAACTGTCCAGACTCTGGAATATGTTCGGCCCCTGAAAATAACCCCCTTTGTGCCCTGAACACTAAAGCATCATTCTTGTCAGGGCCCGTTACTAGTCAGTTCCAACTTCCTAACAAAGCACCACAGACTAGGGTGGCTTAAAAACAGAAATTTATCATCTCCACAGTTCTGGAGTGCTGAGGTCTGAGACCAAGTATCGGCAGGCAGGGTTGGTTTCTTCTGTGGGTGTGAAAAAGGGTCTGTTCCAAGCCCTCTGCTGGCTTCTGAGGTTTGCTGGCCATCCTTAGCATCCCTTGGCTTGCAGAAACATCACCCTGGTACCTTATTCCATCTTTGAGTGGTGTTCTCCGTGTGTGTGTGTGTGTGTGTGTGTGTCTACAAATTTCCTCTTTTTTATAAGAGTGCCCATCCTATTGGATTAGGGCCACCTCAGTGACCTCACTTAGCTGGATTACCTCTGTAAGACACTATACCCAAATAAGTCCACACTCTAAGGCACGGAAGCTTAAGAAGTCAGCACATCTATTCTGGGGGGACACAGTTCAACCCACAACAGTTGGTGGTTGGATAGGCAAGTAAGATCCCCACTCTAAGGGTGGTACAAGCACAGCCCTGAGAGGGAAGCTGCCCCTTACATTTGCTCCCTGGCTTCCTCATGTGCCTCTAATAGCAATCTTGCTGCTTGTGTTAATAAAAGAGCTCTTATCCACCCTCTTTGGACCCAGTTCATGGGGAACCAAGCCAGGACCTTCTCAAAGTGACCAAACCCAAGCTGATGCAAAGTCCTCATCCCTTGAGAGACTCAGGCCTTCCTTCTGGACCCTTAGGCTTCCTCAAATTATTCCTTCAAGTTGAATTATCTCTCAGGAGACTCCTCAGTTCCTTGGGCATCTCCTAGTGACCACCCAACTTACCACATCAGTGGTCACACAGACATCTGAGTACAGGTTGTAGGCAGCTTGGTCCTCCACTGGACCACCTCTGCACTGGAAAGATGTAAGTACAAGAAAGTGCAATTGATTTGGGGGGATCACTCAAAATGCACCTATGCTCCTTGATACAGTGATTTTAATGAAGGCTGTCTACATAGAAGAGACAAGCCATCCTCCAACCAGACAAGGAAAGTCTTGCTGACGGCATATAAACTTCACATGACCAAGAGAAGGAAAAAACTAAAGACAAAGAACTGTGGGGACAGGTCAGCTGAGTCCTGTCCTAGAAACCACCTTAGAAGGATTAGATAGGGAAATCAGAATCAACTCAAGGAGAAAGATTATTTGAACAACTGGGGTTCAGGGAGGACCTTGCCCTCGCCCACCATGGGCACAAACAGGCTACACAGAGGTTGTGTGAAGAGCGGGGCTCTGAGCCATGTGGTCTTGGAATGTCTGCCAGTTACTCGCCTCATGGTCTGGTTCACCTCCTTTGGTTTCTCTGTTTCTCCATTTTCTTATCTCTGTGATCAGAATAGTAATAGCTCCTACTTCACTGGTTTGTAACAGATATAAGTGGCTTGGAACAGTGCTTGGCACATAGAAATGCCCAATAGCTCATAGTTGTGATGATTAGTGTCTGTATAAGGCCTACCCAGAAAAAGTTCAGTCATTGTTAACATAATGAAAACAGTTTGCACCACATCAATGTAATCTGGCAGCCAAGGAGAGTGGACTGGAATGCACATATGTGAACAATGACAACTTCACTAAACTAGTCAGTAGGGGAGGTAGATGTCCTGAAGTGAGCATGCGTACAATGTGGCCATTACATTCAAAATGACTGAGTGAGTAGAGCAATGAATCTTCGTCAAATTTTGCATGAAGTTTGAACATCCTTTCTCAGAAAATATTAAGATGATTCAGACAGCTGCAGCTATGAGCAACCAGTGATTGGCAGCTTCATCATGACAATACATTACATCTCGTGCAGAATTTTCTAGCAAAACAACAAATCACTCAGGTGACTCAGCCCCCCTATAGCCCATATTTGGTGCCCTGCGAGTTCTGGCTTTTCCTGAAACTTAAAACATCTTTGAAAAGGAAGAGACTTCAGACCATTGATGAGATTCAGGAAAATACGCTGGGATAGTTGGTGGCAATTGGAAGAACTGTGTGAGGTCCCAAGGTATCTACTTTGAAGGGGACTGAGGCATAATTGTCCTATGTTCAATGTTTCTTGTATCTTGCATCATCTTCAATAAATATCTCTACTTTTCATATTACATGGTTGGATACTTTATGGATATATGTACTTTCTTGTACTTCTTTAGACCTCAAAGAATTTAAATTTATTTTATTACATTATTTTATTTTTAATGTTAAATACTTTTCAACCAATGTTTGAGTCCTTTTGGTAGAGAATCCAGGCAGAGAAACCTGAAGGGACATAGAATTCTGCACAGATGCCTACGCAGACCTCACACTTCACAGCCAGGGACCCCCGATGTCTCGGATGTTGGAATGTTGCTCACACTGGTGCCCGTGTTTCTCTGAAGAGCAGGCCAGGAAAATGCAGGGCTGTCTTGCCCATGCCCAGGGGCGCTGAGGGTCTCCTCCCCACCCATTCAAACCCTCAGTTTTCCTCAATTCATTCACCTGGGGTGCTTTTCTTTAAAGCAAACCCCTGGATTCAGAACTCCCCATGAGAATACCATGAACATTTCCTACTTTGTTCTGAGTTGTGCATTTGTTTTCTTTCATGGAGTTTCAAGAAGTCTTTGGGGCACTGTTTTGCTTTTCATCTCATTCAATTCAATTGACTCCAGTCCAATTCGATCTGCAATAGAGATGGAGTTACAACCCTCGATTCCATGTTTGCTATTACCATTCTCATGGAGCAGACTGATGAGCTCTTTGCTCAAAGCATTTTGAATAAAGTGGTTTTTCTATCTACCTTGGGTCTGTATCTGTATTACAACTACACGCCTCACAGTATTCATGCAGAGAAGCCTTCATGGCTCACACTTAGAAATGGAAATTATATCACAGAGAAAAGAACTCTATACAGAAAAGAAAATACAAACAGTGGATAGTTACAAAATTGCCTTTGGAGACAGAGAGGTTAAGAAAACCAGGTTGAAAAAAGGCAGGCTGAGGCAGGAAAGAGCCCTAAGAACTTGGAGCAGCAGGTGACAAAAACTGACAGGTGTGATGGGGTCACACTCATGGGGCACATGTGAGAGGTCAGTGTCATGGACATTCTTAACAACAGGAATAGCTCTGTGTGCCCCAGGAGCCTCCAGAACGAAAATAGAGAAAGCAATACTCATGCTTTGTCTTAGTCTGCGCTGGCTGCTCTAACAAATACAACCAACCCAGTGGCTTAAACAACAGACATTTGTTTTCTTTCAGTTCTGGATGCTAGACATCCAAGATGAGGGATTCAGCATGGTGGGTATCTGGTGAGGCCCCTCTTCCTGGCATGAAGACAGCCACCTTCTCAGTGTGTCTTCGCATGGCCTCTTCTTTGTGCTGGTGTAAACAGAGACATCTCTTTCATACTCTTTTTATAAGGCTACCAATTCTATTAGATTAGGATCCTACCACTTACAACCTCATTAGACCTTAGTTACCTTACATCCGCTCTCCAAATATGGTGGCGATAAACATTGGAGTGAAGAGTTCAACACAGAAATTTTGGAGGGAGATATTCAATCCACAGAACTTAAAAAAAGGAGAAGAAAGAAATAAACAAATTTATTTTGTTTATATATGGGAAACAGTTAAACCCAGAGGTAATACCTAAGAATTCATCAGATGTCCACTGGAATGTTTCTTATTTCCATTTGTTTTCTTGAAAGGAACTTGTAAGCATGAATTACATATAAATGCCTTTTCTAAAAATCATGTGCAACTCTTTTCCTGCAGGTTTAAAAGAGAAGACAAGCTTTCCAATAGGATATGTGTACATAGCTTTGGCTGGGACTCTGGGTTCCGAAGTGCATCAAACGTTTTAAAACAGAAGCATAAAAATGAACACGCAGTATTTGCTACACACGTGCTTTCAGCCCGATGTGTGCAGTCTGGGATTTCTTTGCATCCTCTTCCCCTGTCATTCAACTCTGCAGGCTGGCTGAAGGGAGAGAAAACTTCACCTGTTCTCCCAAAACGCGTAAAAGATCTCTGCCATATGCCTGCAGCCAAGATTTAGGTGTAAACCTCCCAGATTGATCTGGGAACTCAAATCAATCCATCTGGAAAATGCAAGAGAACTAACAAGCTCGGTGAGCATGTGGTGGTCTATGGGGAGTTTTTTCTCGCTAAATACATTGATTTTGACAAAAACATTGAGCTTCTGCTGGGGAATGTGTCTTGTCACCTTGCTGCTGACCTCCACTGCTCCGCCCCTGACCTGGACCAGGTAGGTGTGTCTGTTAGTGCTTCATCCAGTTCTTACTTTGGAAAGGACAGTGGCGTTTGGCTGCAAGTTGGCTGTGATGGAGGACACTGCATGCAGTCTCCTTGCTTCCAGCACCAGCAGGAGCTGCAGACTGGGCTTTGCTGCACTACAGAAGGCAGCTCAGCTTCTTCACCTCTATTCTGTTTCTCTCAGCGTCCTCTGAGCGATGCCCAGCCTCATTTGTGAAAGCACGTCCTTCTCAGAAACTTCTTCATGAAAAAAAATGCTGTGTGTTTTTGCCTTATGAAACATTTAACTGTCTCTCCACACCCTTCCTTCACACCGGTTTAGATTCTTTATTAATGGTCATGCTTCTGGGTAGGTTTTTAAAAAATCATATGTTACCCTTAACTGGCAAATTGGACCATCAAATCAAATTGTGCCTTTTGCATCATAATTATGATTATCATATGTGAGAGAGTCAGGACATATTTTTTACTAAACAAATATTTAAGGTTTGATCATTGTCAGTGTATTTCACATTAAGTGATGGTTTGGGCTTGTCTGCACTGAATCACATTACACCCCACCCCATGATATTTCTCTATTTATTAAAAACTTACTTGTTTATGTCTAGATATTGGTTACGTAGCCCAGCAAATATATCTACTTAACTTATAAAAGTCTGTGCTAACATCTTTTTGATATGCATGAATGTTCTTCTTTCTCAGGCTCCAGCCTGATTCTTACTGTCCTTAGCTCACCTGGTTCTTGTGTTTGGCTGTTCTGTCATGGGTGTTCACCATGCATCCCTCCCAGCCCTTCTCCTGCAGGAATCACGGCTCCCAAACTCTCATTGTGAAATTCTCCCCAGGGAACCTTTGCTCTGTGTAAACATCCTGGGTCCAGAACAAACTTCCCTTTACCACAGAAAAATACAGCACAACATCATTTCTCTGAATCTTCACATCCTTAAGAAAGAAGGATGGAGTTCATTGAGTGCAGGAATTATCCATTTTTTAATTGCTCTAACTCACTAGATAAGTTTGTTGAATAATGACTCAAAACAAAACAACAGGGTAAGTTTTTGAAATTATTTCCTAACTTATCTTTCTGGAGAATATATTTCAATATGTTTCTAAACAATCTTTTCCATCTCAAATATAATTTTTAAATTAATGCAATTAATTCCTACAAGAAAAGTTAAATATTTTGAATATATAATAACTGGTTTATGGTTTGGAAAGAGCAAAATGAAGAAAACGTTATGATTGCTAAATTTTAGTCTGTCTTGGGTGGAAGCCAACACTCATTCATTCCCATTTATTTATTCATCAGCTCTTTTGCTCTAAGCCACTCACAGATACAAGTTTCTAAACTAGGTGCTACCAAACATTCATTTTGCATTTAAAGATTTTTTCTTAAGTACATTGAGTTGACGCTCAATTATGTTAAGAGGACAGGAAAAGAGGTTATGATAATATCAGGCCTCAGTTACGAGATCTTAGGTTATTGTTCTGTATGAGTCACAGAGCTGGTGGCTGACATATCCATCCTCTGCTATGTTAGGTTCCCTGAGTTTCTTTCTGAGTAATTTCCTAAGCCTGTGTTCCCCCATCATGCCCACAGTGTCTTCGAGAGCATGGCTGTCACCTTTGCAGCCTTAAGAACCCTGTGCTCTTCATTTCAGAAAGTGTCCTCGTTACAGGAATAGCCACAGCATAGATGTAAGGCCTAAAATCAACATCTTCGGGCAGAGCCTGAGTGTATAGCATGAGTGGTATAGATGCTTCCAAGGTACCAATGGCATTTGCACATCATTGTCCTCATTGTGAATGTTTCCAGATACTCCATAAGGAATATCTGTATGAACTCCCCACCCATGGTGGCACCTCACTGAGACCCCATCTCAGGACACACAGTGTGTATCATCTCTGCACTGCATGCCAGTGCCTGCTTCAGAGACATGTCCTCACTGCCCGTCTCGCTGGCCAACTGAACCCAGAAGGAGTCAATGAATATTGATAAGTGGATGAACTAATGAATGGACACAACTACGCTATGTTGAAAACAATAGAATTTTCTACCACCCTTTCTTGCAGGCTTTAAAACGGGTTTACAGGGATTCATTTAAAAACCCAAATTCTCACACTCTACAAATTTTAACCATATCATCTGTCTACCTCTGGCCATTTTAGTGGAAGACACAGGCAGACACATAACAGGCATCAGAATGTGTTAGTAGAGGACCAAGGTACTGGGGAGAAGTGCACAAGCTTTGAGGGAAATCAGTTACTGTGATGGTTATGTTGCATCCCCTCTCAGCCACCGTGGTTCCTTCTTCAGCCCAGCTCTGCCCAGCTGTGTCTTAGCAGTGATGTCCTTGGACTAGATGTCATCGAGCCTGCCCAAAGTCTGGCTTGAGCTTGAGATTTGTCAGCCAGGGAGTCACTGGCTAATTTGGACTAGAAATGAAAAAGATTAGGGCATTTTTTTCTCCACTCTCCCCCTGCTCTGGTCCCGTCATTATTTCCCTTCTGTAGCTCCATCCCTCACTGAAACAGAGGGATGGTTGGGTCCAGCTCAAACGTGGCTTTTGCCTAGGGGCCTCCACAACAGGTGCAGCTGTCTCGATGCTGGCCCACCCCCACAGTCCCTTTACTAGGGACCCTGATGGACATAGACCCCTAAGTCTCCCTCTACATTCAAGTGAATTCAAGATTTTCATGTAAACATTTAGACCACATGAGCACTGAAGTAGAATATTAAGAATCTCGGGGGGGATTCAGGAATTGAGAAGACTCACTGACACTAGAACAAGAAACAAGAAAAAATTAACTTCCGTGCTCTGCAAACATCGTTTGTGACAAATGCAACAAAGAGCCTGTAGCAAATACCTTTGGCTTTTTACCCAGCTCCTGGGGCCCATCCCTCCTGACTCTGGACTCCTAGCAGAACCTGGTTGTGTTCAGGAATTCATTTGGCCATATCTTCTGGGACGATGACTCACCCCACCTCTGGCCAATTGAGGCATCAGCCAGCACCCTGATCTGTGGCCCTGGCCAGTGCTTTGTGTAACATGATTGTGCACTGCTCTGATGGGAACTGCTTGTTGGGAAGTCAGACTTCTCCTCACTCACAAAGTTAGGTTTCTCTTTCTCCACTTACTCAAAATGAAGGCCATTTATTCATTTACCACTCACTCATTCATTTGTTGATTCCATCTGAATCTACTTTGAATACTATCAATAAAGCCTTCATTGTCTGCATCCAAGACATTTACAACTGTTTGAGAATAGACTTGACCTGAGACAAAGAGCTTCTCCACTGATATAAATCGATCATTTACAAGGAAAGCAACCTGAAATATCAGTGAAAATCCCCAGTATCTCTCCTGGCTGTGGTCATGTGGGTCAGGGACTGCTCAAAAGTACTTAACAAGATCAAAACATAAAGAAATAAGGAAAAGAAAGCAAAGAACAGCTCAGATTCTTGGGAACTCCATAAGGTCTGTTTAATACGATAAGAAAAAAGAAAGCAGAAGAGAGATGTCTTCTGTTATTTATTAGCACCCCTCAGGCAGTAGAATCAAAGCTCCAGCTTCCTTTAACAAAGGCAGATGTTTGGGCAGAAAACTTTCGGGCCCATGAAAATGAATATGCCTACTTGACTGCCAAACAAGTTTTTGCCTGTGGACAGTATGGAGACCTTAGAATATCATGATTTCCCCACCTTGGTAGAAATATACAGTTCCTTATGGTTTAGATAATATATCATCCCTAGCTTTCAAGTACTAGAAATGAACAAAACTAAATAAAACAAAAAACCCAAGTGCCCTGTTGATGCCAGGTGAGGGTGGCTCATATGCACCTCCTAGCCCACCAGGGAGGATGAAACTGCCCAATGAAAGCATTCCTGCAGGAGAGCGTGGGGTTACTTGACTCTTTTCCCTAGATCAGAATTTCTACCCCACCCTTACACTGACCTTGTCCTGCCATTCTTCAGGTTTGCTTCTGAGGATAGGGCCCCTTAGCCGCTGCCTCATCACCACCTCCCCTTCCTTCTGCTCACTGTGCCATGGTCACCTAAAGCTTTAGCCCATTCAGGATGTATCCAACCTCTTGCTTTTGATCTAGGCAACTTGACTATCTGGGGCATGGTACATGGACAAATAGTTTAAAAGAGTTTAAATGTGGTAGACTACTTTTTTAAAAGACCTAAATAATTTAAGTAGACATATTCTCATAAATTATGCAAATATGTTCTTGAAAACATAATTATTACTCATTTATCTTTGTTATTAACATGTCTAGATATTCTAAATATACATTTCACATTCTTTCATCTATCAAAAATTGGTATTTGTGGCATTCAGCTAATATCTATGGTTTTGTTTGTCTCTTTTTGGGAACAGCATTCCTTTTTTTTTTTTTCAGCAAACTGGCCCCCACGTCCAGCAGAACCACACATCAGGAATAGACCCTGTGAGGTTAGTAGTATTATTATTCTTGTGGAGCAGATGAGGAAATTGAGACATAGGGAGGGTATATAACTCCCCTAATGTCAGACAGGTTCTGCTATATGGGCAAGAAGCTAATATAGACCCTGATTCTTTCAGATTTCTGCTATCAGTGCTTTTCAAACCATTCTTCTCCAAGCTCAATCAGAGAGAAAGGTGGAGGGGAGCTTACTTTTTTTGTAACGCTGAATAATTTTTCTAGAGCTGTCGTAACAAATTAACACAAAGCTGGTGACCTAAAACAACAGATCTTTATTCTTTCACAGTTTGGGGGCCAGAAGTCAGCATCGAGCTGTCAGCAGCACCACACTCCCTGCAGAGGCTCCAGGGGAGGGTCTAATGCAGGCTTCTCCCAACTTCCAGCAGCTCTGGAAAGTCCTTGATATGTCTGGGCTTGCAGGCACGTCTCTACCATGTTCATACTGTCTTCTCTGCTTCTCCGTGTGTTCTCTCCTGTCATTATAAAAATGCCAGTCCATTGGATTTAGGGCCCACCCTAAATTCAGGACAATCTCATCTCAAGATCCTTAACTATGTCTGCAAAGACCTTGTTTCCAGCGAGGTCATATTCTGAAACTCCAGGTGGACATGCATTCTTGGGGGACACTCTTTAGCCCACTACAAATTCTTACAGCTGAAAAAGAGACTTCACATTCACTCTTCTGTCCCATCACAATAAACTCAAGTGCAGTGGCATGCCACTTCCTTGAACTCATGCCCACTTCTCTGGGAGCCCTTTTCTGACCCACTTTGTCTTACCTTCACTCCCACACTTCTCTAATGTGAGCAGACCATGGATAGGGGCAGTCCCCCGGAGGGACTATGAGATGTTCTCAGCTTTGTAGACCTGCATGGGCCCCTCTAATTACACAGTGAGTAGAATCCTGTATGTCTAAGTGCATTTCTATATAATATACAGAATTCTTCTTTGAGTTAAAGATCAAACTATGGGTGCTAAAAACAGGGAAGAATTGGAATGATATTTCTGCCAGTTTATCTATCTATCTATCTATCTATCTATCTATCTATCTACCTACCTACCTATCTACCTACCTACCTACCTACCTATTTATCTAGCCATCCATTCATTCATTCATCTATCCATCTATACATACATACACACATTTATCTATGTTTCTAAGCTATCTATTACTTATCTTTGTATATAAAAATAGATGCATTGTTTTGTAGAAAAATATAAGCTTCAAATGAGCGTGGACTTTTGTTTATAATAGTACCTAGAATCCAGGAGTTGCTCAGTAAATGTTGTTGAATGAATGAACTTACATCTCAATGTCTCAGGCATTCTTTCTTTATCTACTCTCACTAAACCACACAAAAAAATAGAGTTTAAGGTTTATCAAAGTCCAAATGAAAAAAAAAGTGTTTGGATAAGAAAAAAGTGTTTGGATGAAAAAAGCAGAAATGGATAAAAATCATAATTTTGTATTAAAGTTAATGATATCTATTATAAAACTTAAAAAACTATAACTAAAACATAAACCTTATAGTGGTTGTTTAATAAATTATTTTAAAGGAAATAAATGCAACTGAAAGTATTATTTGTCTGGAAGAATTATTTTAATAGTAGATTGGCTGCAGATGACATTATTTAATTTCATGAGAATGAGACTGAAGAAGAGCAAATAAACCCATTCTGTTTAATTTTGATATTTGGTTAAGAATGAAATGGGTATCTGATCAGCAATAAACAATCAAAACCAAAAGTCATAACAGAACTACATATACATTTTTAAAGGCTATTAATTGGTAGGATACCAGGAAAATATGTAAAGGTTGCCTGATCAGAATTACCAGTCTTTTAAGTGATCATTCCTCTTGTTATTTTAAGTTTTATGGATTCAAGATGCTTCTATCTCCCCCCCCCGAAAGAACAGACAACATAATCAAGTAAAGGAATGAAGTCATATTCTGTTTGTATGTCTGCTCTGTCACCTGAAACACTAACTATAATTGTCTTCCTTCTCTTTCCTCATCTACACTTTGTCCTAGTACCGAGACTTCACCCAATCCAAGAGGGACAACCTGCTGTCACCTGTCAGTAAGGAAGAAAACTTACTCCCTTAGGGCCCCAGATGGGTTGGCTCTTTCCCTACATCTTCTTAAGGGTCCTAAGACATTTCCAGCTGGTCTGTGTCCCAATGTCCCCTTCTCACCTGAGTTGAAATGTCCCCTCCCATCCCTCTAGGTCCTTGTCTTCTGCTGTTTCTTTTACAGCAGATACAGTACCTATCATATGTGGGTATGTCTGCTTGTCTCCCCACTCAAGTCTAAACTCCTATCTCCACAGCCTGTAACGGGACCAGGCATGTGAGAGGAGCACAGCAAACACCTGTTATGCTTCAAGTCATCATGGGGAAGAGTGGGAGGAAGCAGGCAAACAAGCTGGGAGGTTATCGTGGGAACCTAGTGAAAGATGCTGGTGAGTTATATCAGAGTAAATGTGCTGAGAGGAGCAAGACAGGTTCAGATTTGTGTATGTAGTGAAGCCACAGTTGGAAAACCTTACTGATGAATTAGAGGTGGAGTGTGAGGGAGGGAGACACAGGGAGGACTCCAGGTTCTTGTGCCTGAGCCTCCAGCCACCAGTGGTGGAAGGGAAGGTGGAGGAGGGAAGAGCTGGTTTGGAGTGGGGGGTAATGGGAGCCTTTTCAGACATGTCGCATCAAAACATCTCTCAAACATGTAGATGGAGATAGCATGGACAAGCACATTTAGATGTCTGGAGCGCAGGGGGAAATGGGGCTGGGGGACTAATTTAGGGAGTCACCAGTATCCAATGGTATTTAAAGCAGAGGTATTGTGTGGGAGAACTTAGGGAGGAGGATAGGTAAAGAAACCGTGTGAGGAGTGTGCCATGGGGCTGAAAGGGGAGGAAGACCAAGTAAAGAGACTGGAAGAAAACACAGTGCAGAGGGCCAGAATCCTACTAAGAAAAAGTTGCAGCTTCTGCTATAATGGAAAGCAAAAAATATATAGGAAAGCAGTATGCACAATTCAGGAGATTTATGTTTAATCTTTGTTTTTCTTTAAGAAGAGATTGAGCACAGTATGGTTTTTAGCTGATGGAAATGAGCTAGGGCAGGAGAAGATATTGATGCAAAAAAAGAGGAAAAAATCATTAGGAGCTCAAATTTAGCCATTAGAACCCATACAAGTGGAATTACAAGGAAGATGAAAAAGGTACTTAAGTCCACAGGCTGATGAGTACTAAGATGGAGAGGCCAATAAAAAGACTCATGGACAAGAGAGAATGCACTGGTGACAGAGAAACAACCAGCTACCCAAACTATGAAAACGTGCCGTTCATGTGTATCTACAATTTTTCTTCGGAACAATGGGCGTTTCTCCAGCAAATGAACATTTGTCCCAGGTAACTGTCTTTAAAATGCAAAGCAAAGCCGAGCCCCTACTTCCTCGGATAAGCACCACACATTATTACACATAAACAGGCAGGCATTAGTTTGCCAATGTGTGACTCGTGCTACAGGAAGTGGCCAGAGAATGAGCATCTTCATGACTGGACAGCTCTCATGTCCTTTCTGTTATGATGTCCTGTGAAGCTGCCGGTCATTGGGGGCAGGACTGCTAGCAACTCCTGTATGAGCTATACACTTATCAATTGTTTACAGTTTTTGTGTTTCAGGAAGATATGTGTCCCCTGGCAGAGCAATGTAATTTCTCTGTATTTTATAATGAGTTTCCTTGAACCTTTGTTTCCTCTGGAACCAATATTCGCCTGTTTCTGGCTAGATAAGATACACTCTCAGAAGACCAGGACTGGAAACAGGCCCATCCACTCAGCAGTTTCTTGCCCCTGCATGACTCCATTCACCTTTCTCAGTTCTGTTTGTTTCTCTTTAATAGGTGCAATCACACCTGCCTCTTAAAGTTGTCATTTAGATTAAGTGAGACAATCTGAAATCACCTGATGGAGTGAAAAAATCTAGGAGTTACCAAATAAGGAAAATAATCTGTTTTTAAGAGAGCTATCATATAAGGACCGTGTGCTAACCAGTTGCACCACTGGAGATCCATATCATATGATCTCACCCATAAGGGGAACCTAATGAACAAAGCGAACAAACAAGCAAAATAGAACCAGAGACATGGAAACTAGGAACAGACTGACAGTGACCAGAGGGGAGGAGGGTGGAGGATGAGGGTGGAAAGATGGGGAAGGGGCTAGTCAAGCAACATGCATGAATGACCTGTGAATATGGACAACATATTGACTGTGAGAGCAGGGGGTGGAATGGGTGGAATAGAGCAAAGGGGGAAAATTGAGACAACTGTAATAGAACACAATAATATTTGCTTTTTTAAAAAAAGAGCCATTAAAACTAGAGCAGGCTGCTTACTACATGTGCTGTTCTTACCAGCCACTCCAGAATTATTTTTGAGAACATTCACACATCTGCTAATTTTTGTCTTTTTGCTTGTGCATGCCTTATAACTTCATAATACCAAGGCACTGATGATCATCACATCACTCATATCACACATATTATGTCTAGTTTGATTCTGAATGGTATTAATTTCCCCCAGAAATTAGCTAGAAAGTTGATTCCCTTTGTTTTAGGTTTTCAATAAAAATCTCATTTGATATCAGCCTTCAGGCCCTTAAATTTTAATAAAAATCACCAAGGAGGCATGTGAATTTGGCACAGTAGTATTTGGTTTGGTTTGGTGACATTTATGTCTTTACCCAGAAGGATTTCTAAGCCTATGAATTAACTCTGTTACCAGCATGGGCAGCATATGGGACCAGAAGTCTGTGTCTATTACTGGAACCCAAGAAAGTTCTGTGGGAAGTAGCAGAATGCAATGATCGAGAACCTGGGTTCTGATAACCCTACTGAGATTATTGAATTCCCAGTTCTTCCACTTGCTCGATCCTCTCATGTTCTAACATGAAATAGAAGGCAAATTGGAAATCGGGGCATTTGAGGGGAATTTTTTACCCAGGGATTATTTACGAAGGTTTTGTACAGAAGAACCACAAGGCAGAGCTCAGGAAACTGTGGCTGGCAGCAAAAGAGCTCCTGCCAAGGCAAGGCCTGAAGGAGGCAGGAAGGGGCAGGAACCAGGCTGCACAAAGAAAATCCTGTAGATTTTATCCCCTGGGGAGAAGCCAGTCCAAAGAGGTCTCCAGAAAAGGAGAATATCTTTACTTCCCGTCAAAGCTCCCTCCTGGGCAACCCCAAATGGAAGCTGATAGCAGAGAGCAAAAAAGACAAGTGAGGACACACAGGAGAAAATGGAAGGGACCAGCACACTCATAGTGAGAAAGTACTGATTCTGAAGCTGAACTTCTATCTGTAAAATGAGAATGGTGATAATGCCTACTCTATAAGGTTAGATAATATTACATAAAACATGTTTAAACACAGACCTTAGCACATAAGAATCCATCATTAAATGTTTCTTGATGATGTCCTCATCTACCACCTCAAGGAAAGAAGATGATGCTATCAATATAACATTGCAGGACAAGACTTGAAAAACAGGGTGATGAAGAAGGAAAAAATAAACTATTCTTGTAAGCTACTGCCTGATCTTGTCCCACATTCTTTTCTGATACTTCTGACTCTAGACTTCTTAAAGGAAGCAATAGGAACATGAGTCCTCTAGAAAATAAAGCAAGAAGGTCAAAAGTGGAGATGACTGTTGTCAGGCAGAGGAGGTGGGGGGTTCAAGGCTCAGGGGAGGGGAAACATAGCGGTTTCTGAAGTGCAAGTATTTCCAAAGTGGTGGCAAAGTAGGAGAGGCTGATGAAAGTTGAGACTAGCAAAAAAGGCAGCAATGAGATTTGGAAGTGCCCTGGATGGTATGCATGGAATTGGAGTTCTGCCTTGTAGGAAATAAACATCCTTTGCATTATTTTAAGCAGTATTATGACTTGAGAATTTTTTAATGTAATCATTAAATAGGAGATATCACTCTAGATCTTACTGTCATTAATGAGATAATGAGAAAATAGTATAAACAATTTTATGCTTATAAATTCGCCAACTTAGAAGAAATGAACCAATTGCTCAAAACCACAAACTACTAACATGCAATAAAGATGAAACTGGTCATCTAAAATGTCCTATAGCCATTAAACACATTTAAACTTCCAGCAACTTCTAGGACTTCATCCTCCCCCACATTCACCTGGTGAATGGGGAAAATGAGCAGGTGAAGAAGGCACACCCACATTTAATGGTCTGGAGCTGTGTATTTTACATATCACTTTGTCTCACATCTCACTAGTGGGAATTAGTCATGTGGCCCTACTTAGATGCAAGAGCTAGAAAATACAAGATGCATGAGCTAGTCTACTCATGGGCCTAGAAAGAGGAGAACATGAATGGTGGTGAGTGCACAGGGAGAACTCTAAGTTAGGTGTCACTCCCAATATTTGAAATCTAATTAATACTACTAATCATAGCAACCATCATCATCATCATCACCATCACCATCATAGTCACAATCATCACTACCATCATAACCATTATCATTGTCATCTTCTTCTTTATCTTAATCATCATCACCACCATTAATTCCATGGCAGTCCATTGGCAAAAAATAAATATATGGCTTGTACTGGGTTGAGCAGTATCCCTTCAAAATCTGCCTTCTTGGAACCTGTGAATCTGACCTTATTTGGAAATAGTGTCTTGACCTACTTACAATTTTGGAGAAAGTAAACAAAATTAAAGAATTTTTTACTCAATTCTTTAAAATCATGTGGTAGTTCTATATTTAATATTTTTGAAGAATCTCTATAGTATTTCCATAAAGACTGCACCATCGCACTTTCCAACAGTGTTCACTGTTTCCAATCAGTGTTCTGATTTCTCTGTATCCTCACCCACATTTGTTATCTTTTGTTTTTGGTAATAATAGCTATTTTAACTGGTATGAGGTGATATCTCATTGTAATTTTGATTTACACTTCCCTAATGATTAGTAATGATCTCTTCATATACCCATTGGCCTGTTATATGTCTTATTTGGAGAATGTTTATTCAAGTCCTTCACCCATTTTAAAAATCAGATTTTGTTTGTTTTTTGATATTGAGTTGTAGGAGTTCCTTGTATATGTTGAATATTAATTCTTTATCAGTTATATGATTTTAAAATAAGTTCGCTCATTATGCGGGTATGTAAGTTGCTCTTTTTACTCTGTAGGTGGTTTCCTTTGCTGTCTAGACACTTTTTAGTTTGAGATTGGTGCACCTGTTAATTTTGCTTTAGTAGCTTTTGCTTTTTCCTGTCATACCCAAGAAATCAGTACCAAGTCCAACATCATGAAGCTTTTCTCTTTTGTTTGCTCCTGGGAATTTTACAGTTTCAGGTCTAACATTGAAATCTTTAATCAATTTAGAGTTGATTTTTTTGTATGTAGTATAAAATAAGAAGCCAATTTTATTCTTTAACATATGGATACCCATTTTTCTCAGCACAATTTTTTTCAAAGATACTCTTTTCTTTGTTGTGTATTCTTTCACTATTGTTGAAAATCTGTTGACTGTATATTTATGGGTTTATTTATTGGGTCTCTATTATTTTCCATCGATCTTCTGGGTATAAGCTCAAAGGAATTGAAATGTGTGAATCTCAAAGACATGTTTGCACTCTCATATTAGTTGCAGCACTAATCACAATAACCAAGATACAGAAAAAATATTCACTGACAGATAAATAGATTTAAAAATGTGGTATATACACACAATGGGATATTATTCAGCCTTGTAAAGAGTTCTGTTATTTGTGAAAATATGGGTGAAGCTCAAGGATATTATGCTAAGCGAAACAAGCAAGTCACAGGACAAATGTTGTATAATTTCACTTATACCAGATATATAAAATAGTCAAACTTAAGAAGCAGAGATTATAGCCATTATCAGAGGCTTGGGAGAGAGAAATGGGAAGTTGTTTTCAATTCAGTTTTTTATGCAAGATGAGTAAGTTCTAGATATCTTCTGTATGACATAGCACCTAGAGTTAACAACACAATATTATTCACTTAAAAACCTTTGTTAAAAGAGTAGATCTCAAATTAAATGTTCTTACTACACACAAAAAAAGTAGAACACAAGAAACACTTTGGAAGTGATGGATATGTCTATTACCTTGATTTGTGTCTTGATAGCAGAAGTATTTCTATATGTCCAAACTCTTCAAATTGTGTATTGTGTACATTAAATATTTGCAGCCTATGTATGTCAATTATACCAATAAAGCTGTTAACATTTTGGTTTGGGCTTGGAGTCCTAAAATTTCAGCCTGTAGCAGGGGTAGGATCTGAGGGTAATTCTGGCTATATCAATGGAAGGTCAGGGTCACTGAAATCTAGTTAAAATAAGGTCATGATGGATTAGAATAGGCCCCAACTCATTGTGGTTTTAATTTTCATCTCTCTGATAGCTAGCGATATTGAGCATCTTTTCATGTGTCTCTGGATCCTCTGTATGTCCTCCTAGGAGAAGTGTCTGTTCAAGTCCTTTGCCCATTTTTTAATTAGGTTAGTTGTCTTAGAGTGAAGTCGTGTGAGTTCTTTGTATATTTTGGAGATTAAACCTTTGACTGAGGTATCATTGGCCAATATGGTTTCCCATATTGTTGGTTGTCTTTTTATTTTAATGTTGTTTTCTTTAGCCACGCAGAAGCTTATTATTTTGATGAGATCCCATTTGTTTATTCTTTCCTTTATATTCCTTGCTCTAGGTGAAATATCTGATATTTTCCTGCCAATGTTCTCCTCTAGGACTTTAACAGTATCACAGCTTATATTTAAATCTTTTATCCACCTTGAGTTTATTTTGGTGCATGGTGTAAGTTGGTGCTCAAGTTTCATTTTTTTGCACTTAGCTGCCCAGTTCTCCCAACACCATTTGTTGAAGAGGCAATCTTTACCCCATTTTATTTTACTGCCCCCTTTGTCAAATATTAATTGACTGTAGAGAGTTGGGTTTATTTCTGGGCTCTCTGTTCTATTCCATTGGTCTATGTGCCTGTTTTTATGCCAATACCAGGTTGTTTTGATTACAGTGGGCTTGTAATACAGTTTGATATCAGGTATTGTGATCCCTCCTACTTTGTTCTTCTTTCTCAAAATTGCATCTGTTATTTGGGGTCATTTATGATTCCATATAAATTTGTGAAGTGTTTGTTCTATGTCTGTGAAATATGCCATTGGTACTTTAATAGGTATTGCATTAAATCTGTAAATTGCTTTGGGTAGTATGGACATTTTGATGATGTTAATTCTTCCAATCCATGAACACGGTGTATGTTTCCATTTGGTTGTGTCTCCCTTGATTTCTTTCTTCAATGTTGTGTAGTTTTCTGCATACAGGTCTTTTACCTCCTTGGTTAGGTTTATTCCCAGATATTTTATTTTTGTTTTTGCTATGTCGAATGGGATTTTTTTCTTGATTTCTGCTTCTGCTGATTCATTGTTAGTATACAAGAATGCCTTTGACTCCTGGATATTGACTTTGTAACCCGCTGTTTTGCCAAATTCATTTATTAGTTCGAGCAGTTTTTTGGTAGAGTCTATAGGATTTTCCATGTACACTATCATGTCATCTGCAAACAATGACAGTTTTATTTCCTCCTTTACACCGGTGAGAATGGCTATCATGAACAAAGCAACAAACAACAAATGTTTGAGAAGGTGTGGGGAAAAAGGGGACTCTCATCAACTCTTGGTGGGATTGCAGACTGGTACAACCATTATGGAAAACAGTATGGAATCTTCTAGGAAAACTAACATTGGACCTGCCTTTTGACCCAGCAATTCCACTGCTAGGATTGTATCTTAAGAACCGTAAAACACCAATCCCAAAGAACATATGCATCCCAATGTTCATAGCAGCACAATTTACAATAGCCAAGAGTTGGAAGCAACCTAGGTGCCCGTCAGTAAATGAATGGGTCAAAAAACTATGGTACATATACACAATGGAATTCTATACAGCAGAAAGAAAGAAGGAGCTCCTACCTTTTGCAACAGCATGGATGGAACTGGAAAGCATTATGGTGAGTGAAATAAGCCAGGTGTTGAAGCACAAATACCATATGATCTCTCCTTTAACAGAAAGCTAAACAACAAAACAAACAAGCAAGCAAAATACAACCAAAGACACTGAAATAGAGAACAGGCTGACAATGACCAGAGGGGAGAGGGGAGGGAATTTCAGGGGAAATAAGGGAGGGATTTAGAGGAACAAATATAAAGGATACATGGACAACACATAAGAAGGGTGGAAATGGGAGGGAGGGGGGAGCATGGGGGTGGGATGGAATGGAAGTAATCAATAGAAAACTGTACTTGAAAAATAATTAAATAATTTTTTTTAAAAAAGGATAGGCCCCAACTCAATGAATAGTGCTTCTATAAGAAAGTTGGACACAGACAGAGACTGCAATGTGTGCAGACTCAGGCAAAGCCTGGAGTTTTGCCGCCCTAAGTAAGAATGCCAAATATCACCACAGATCACCAGCAAACAGCAGAGGCTGAAGAGGCAAGGAAGGCTCTTTCCTGCTGATTCCTTAATTTTGGACTTCTGGCCTTCAGAATTTGAGACAATAATTTTCTGTTGTTTAAAGCGTCATGTTTGTGTTACTTTGTATAGCAGCCACAGGGAACTAATCCATGGCTCCACCAGCATTCGATGGGTTTGCATGGGCCACACACACGAAGAGCTTCACCAGTTACCTCCAACATTACCCTTCTGTTACACCCTTGGGGCCACCCTAGCAATCTTACTGCCTCCTTCTCTCTGCACTCACTGTCATTCACCAAAACTCCCCTTTATGTTCAGGAGTGCACATCCCTGCAGCTTGGGTGTGTGTTCTAGGGTTCAGACTAAACTAGTGATTGTAGGAGATATAGTTCATCCCCATAGAGACAAGAACATCACAAGGTGTCATGGAAACTGCAGAGGCAAAAATTGAACATGAATCACAGGCTTGTCATACACAAGATATGTGCACACACATACCCACCCACCTCTGCCAACAGTTGCATAGAGTTCGACTGCACTTACACAGGACATGACCGTCATGTGGGTGCACAGCCCTATGAGCCAGGTTTAGCAAGTATGTCACAGGCTAGGGGCCTGGCCCCAGGGCTACAGCCAACAGGTTGTCTTCAACTTTGAGCTTTGGGTTTACTGGGTCCACAATGTTGCCATCTATCAATTCACGCCTCCCAACAGCACACTATTTGAATTGATGTAGAGTGCAAAAGCTTTTAGGACTGCAATCCATATTTCATTTCCTGCCATAAAATAATAACTTGAGAAATACACTGTTAACAATTTAACATTCACTTTCAACAAATAGGAGGCATTTTACAGGGAATTGCAGCCTATTATGGAGATCACAATTTGTACTCTGTGCCAGAAAAATGTATTCTCAGTTTCACTGCACCTTCTACTCGGCTACAAAACCCGTAACTTCCTTTGCATTACAGATTCTCATTACGAGAGATTAGCAAATCTAGTGTAAAAAGTCCTGTTGAACACAGCACGCACTATTTTAGAGGAAGATGCCAAAACATGTCAGCCTTCCCTACGGTGCCGGCAAAATTGGGATTGCCCTTCATTTATATGAGACAACTATAAATGCTGAAATACAGGTTATCACACATTCAGAATGATCCTGCCTATGCACTTTCCCTGCTAATGTATGCTTCCTGCCGTTCCTCGTGCGGCAAGTGTCTTCTGAACTTTGCGGAAAATACCAGCACTAGAGTCTTGAAATTAAATTTCATCAAAGCAGCACCACAAATCTTCTGCCTGTTAAGATCTTTTTTAGTGCTCTTATGACTTGCATTTATGACAGATAATCTGCACCCATCTGTCATCTCTTCTGGAATTCAGACCTAATAAGACATAAGGCTTTAATGGTACAAAGGCAGCAGTCTCATTCATCTTCTAGGTAAAGCAGTAATAAAAAGAGGTCAGGTGATAGAAATACCAGTACTTCAGTGAATTAAAATTAGAGGTAAGGAATGAGTGGACTGTTTATTTTGATGGCTAAAGAAAAGGCTTTTTTCTTACATCCAAATAAAAGGTGATATTCAGATACCAGACAGTCTTTCACGGGGAGAAAAAAAGTAAGTTAAACCTTAAAATGCATCATTGGGCCAACAAAGAAATTCCCAGATCAAGTCACAGACATTCTATGTTAATGAGGAAGCTAAAGCAAATATGAATTTAATCCTTACATTCCAGAGCATACTTTATGAAATAAAGTAAAAATATACAAAAGCAATTAATTCCTTAATAAAGAAATATAGTTATTTTGCATGTCTTCACACTTTAGAGGTAAATGGGGTAGGTGAGAGAAAATGTGGAAAAGTTTAATTTATTGAATTCCCAATGCAATATACACACAACATTCCTGTACCTTGATATTATAATGCAAATACCATTTATCTGATCGAATTCCTTTAAAATGTGGGACTGCAAACAAGCTGTTTTTACATTCTTGCTGTCTTTAAGAGTTAAGTCAGCCTGTACACTTCCTGTCCAGGTGAAGATTGTGAAGTATTTCCCCATGAGATGCAATGGGCAGTGACAAAAAGAAGGAATGAGAGTGGCCTTGAACTTAGGAGGGTCTGGGCTAAGGAGACCAACCAGAAGTGGAGGTCAGGATGACACTTTTCACTTCTTGGTTTAAAGATGACCTTGAATTTGGCTTTGCCCCCTTGAGCCTGTGCTTTCCTACTGTTCATACTGTAAGTTGAAATGACAGGACTCCAAGCAAGTCTGTGCAAAGGTTGCATAGTCTTGTCCATGTTCACCAAAATCTTTTGTAATTCAAGGCTCAACTAAGATGGTGATCTGGTCACATCAGTCTATGAGAAATAGCTAAAAAGGCTTGAGGAAGGGTTTTCAAACCCTGTCACCAAAATCTACTCAACTGTTATGTAATGGGAAGCAGCATTATTCTGTGTGGTTATAAAAGCGGAAGAGCCATTGACAAGAGGAAGTTATGGGCAGGAGATTTCCAGCTGGGCATGGGAAAAGCTTCCTGACACTCAGAGCTGCTGCATGTAAAGTGGGCTGGTGAAGGAGGAATTGGGTTCCCTGGTTTCAGAAGAGTGGAATAGAGTCTGGGTGATGGAGTTCCCATGTTTGGTGCGACATGAGTTCTAAGATTCTTGCATTCTGAGGGGAGGGAGAAGTTCTGCATGCTGGCAAACACTGTGGGGTTCTTGGAATCCCAAGATGTACCTATTTGGACATTGGTTTAGAAAGTTGGATGCACCAAGAAGTGGAGCAGAAATATGCACTGGCAACAGGGCATCTCTCAGGTGAAGGCGAAGGAGACTTGACTTTTGCTTTTGGCTCCATCCCCACTCATGTCATCACAACATAGACTTCTAATCGCTAACACAAGGCATTCAGAAATATGGTCAATGACATCTCACAAGTGGCTTAAAAAATAATGGGTGGCTGAACTAGAATGTCCCCGTGCTGAGTCAGAACAGGAAGTGCCTGAAAATAACATCAGCCTTGGAGTTAGCGAGATGAGAGCTGGAATCCCCACTTCACACTCACTGAATATGAGACCTTAAGAAAGTCACTTAACCTCTCTGAGTCTCCCTTTCTCCTCTATAAGAGTGAGAATAAAACTTTCCCACAGTCTTATTATAAAAATTAAATATTCCGCCCTGGCTGATGTAGCTCAGTGGATTGAGTGTGGGCCTGCGAACTAGATGATCGCAGTTCAATTCCCAGTCAGGGCACATGCCTGGGTTGCAGGCCAGTTCCCGGCAGGGGCCAGTTCCCAGCAGGGGATGCACGAGAAGCAACCATACATTGAGGTTTCTCTTCCTCTCTCCTTCCCTTCCCCTCTAAAGATAAATAAATAAAATATTTTTTAAAAATTAAATATCCCTGCTACATATAAGGCACTCAATAGTCAACATTATAATGGGGTTAATTGAGAATGTCATATATTGAATGTTATTGAAGTCTTTGCACAGAAAAAGCTTCCTAAGCACTTTCTAGGTGTCACTTTCTTTATCATCAGCCACTCACACCAGTCACTGGAGAAATTGTTCAATACCCATTAGGAAAGACGTCCCAGATACACCCTTTTCTTAGAGTTTGAAGTTTCACAGTAATCTTTCTTTAAAATCCTGCTGACCAAGAGAACCCAAGAATACTCGAGCGCTTTGTTATGATCTGACCAGAGCACACAGCCAGCATTCTGATTTTCCCAGCAGCCTCGCAGGAAGACAAAAAAGCTGGCTGCCCAGTTCAGCCCTCACCTGTGTGCACCCATCCTACACAATCAGGCAAAGCCTTGATTAGCTCTGTGCAAAGAGCAACGAATTCTCAGCTATGCGCTATTAAAGGGGATGATTCACCAGTAATCTTGAAGTGTCCATTGTACTTTTGCTCAATTGCATGCCTTTTCTCTGTATATTATGTTTTTAATTAGTGAACTTTTTTAATTTAATTCTTGTTTAAGTACAGTTTTCCGTCCCCCACTCCCATCCCAGCCCACCCCTCTGTGCTCCCCACCTCCCTCCCATTTCCACCCCCGTTAGTTGTTCTCCATGTGTCCTTTACACCAGTTTCTGTGAATCCTTCCCCTTTTCTGCTGAAATTCTCTCTCCTCTCCCCTCTGGTCCCTGCCAGCCTGTTCTGAATTTCAGTGTCTTTGGTCATATTTTGCTTGCTTGTTTGTTTTGTTGTTTAAGTTCCTATTAAAGGTGAGACTTCTTAAAAGCAATGTTAAAAGTGCTCTTAGAAACAAAGTTCATTAATTGTGTGGAAAGCACAGAGATTTCCTATATATCCCCTGTCCTCACACATGCACAGCTTCCCCCACCATCATCGTCTCCCCCTAGAGGGTACATTGATTACAATAATGAAGCACAACCTATCATTGCCACCCAAAATCCATAGTTTGCATTAGGCTTTACTCATGATATTGTATTTTCCACTGGTTTGGAAAAATGTGTATTGACGTGTATCTGCCATCACACTGTCATCGAGAGCAGTCTCGTTCTCCTAAAAATCCTCTGAGCTCAGCCTATTGATCCCTCCTCCCACCCAGCCCTGCAAGCCGCTGGTCTTACTGTCTCCATAGTTTTACCTTTTCCAGAATGTCTTATAGGTGGAATTATACAGTAGGCAGCCCTTTCAGATTGGCTTCCCTCAGTAATATGCATTAAAGTTTCTTCCGTCTTTTCATGGCTTGATAGCTCATTTCTTTTAGTACTGAGTAATATTCTATTGTCTCAATGGACCACAGTTCATTTATTCATCACCTACCGAAAAACATCATGATTGATTCCAACTTTGTACAATTGAATGAATAAAACTGCTATAAACACTTGTATGCGGGTTTTTGTGTGGACGTAAATTTTCAACCTTTGGGGGTGGATACCAAGGATCTTGACTGCTAGAAGGTATGATGAGAGTATATAAGAAACTACCAAACTGTCTTCTAAAGTGGCTGCATTGTTTTCCATTCCCACCACCAAGGAATGAGAGTTCTTGTTGCTCCACTCCATCTCAGCATTTGGTGTTGTCAGTGTTCTGGCGTCTGGCCATTCTAACAGGCAGTGGTGACACTCGTGCTTTCAGTTGGCACTTCCTGAAGACATATGACGTGGAGCATCTTCTCACATGCTTGTCAGCCATCTGTTCATCTTCTTGGGTGAGGTGTCCGGGTCTTTGGTTCGTTTTTTAAATCAAGGTGTTCATTTTCTTATTGTTGAATTTTCAAAGCTCTTTATATATTTTGAAAATATAGTTCTTTGTATATTTTGGGTAGTTATCCTTTATCAGGTGTATCTTCTGCAAATATTTTCTTCTAGCGTGTGGCTTGTCTTCTCATTTTCTTGACAGTTTCTTTCACAGAACAAAAGTTTTAAAATTTATCAGCCCTCCCCTTTAAGAAATATGAGCTCATGGGAAATTTTTAAATATGGCTTTGGTTTTCCACCCTCTGTAGTCTTGGCCAACTGAAAGCTTTGACGGTGGCAGTCACTGTCAAAGACAGTCATGCTCCTTACATCCCAACTGAGATCCTACCGAGACTGGATGTGTCCCTGTGACCCACAGACACACAGTGAGAATGGCCCTCCACCAACACCCAGCCCACACAGCCACCTGGATTCGGAGGATTCAGCATGCTGATGGGAACGCAGCCTCCAGCTGTTAGACCACCTCAGACTGAGAGAAAGAACAGTAGTGTCATTACCACCGCAGAACCTAGGTGATTATGCCTGTCCCCAGAATGACAGCACTGATTAAACAGTAATTACTTCCTCAAAGGGCTGAATTAAATAATCAAGTAAGCTGCAGGTTATACAATTACAATAGTTATCTAACACTTAATGAAATACTTTTGTACGTACTGATGTGGCAAGTCTTCGCTCTATCTCAAGGCAGCCCTGTTACCATAGAATGACTTTCCTACAAGGATCTAAGAATTCAATTGTCCGTCTATAGTCCTTTCATAGGACTAAATTGTTAGGGGAAACGAGCCCCATTTCTAATCCTCTGGCCCAGACTGTATAATGTGTTGGCACCAGCCAGCCCTGCCACCAGCAATGACACAAACCACCACCTGGTGGACCTCTGGGGGAAAGGGAACCAGAAGAGGGGGAAAGGTGCCAAAACCAGAGCACTGTTGTTCTCTATAGAATCCTGACCACTAGGTGAACACCCAGGACCCTGTAGAGGACACGTCTCAGGCTCAGGCACCCTGGGAAAAAGAAAGAAATAAAAAGTGAGTACCAGAAAGAGGTGGTATCTCTGCTACTCAGCAAGGTGTTACCAACCGTCTTCCTGGTTCAGAGGCCTCAGCTTCTTGTCTCAGGCTCCTGAGACAAAGTACTCAAGGCCACATTCAGGTTCAACTTGTTGCCTGTGGCCAGCCCCATTTCTTCTCTCCTAAAACTCTCTGAAGGATAGGCATCAGCAATGCCTGGAAAGGGGGAATATCTTTTTCATAGAGAGAGCACCTAACCTGAGATTGGCTCATCCAAACGTACATCTCGGGAAGGCATAAGCTTGTTCGTTCATAAGATCGGGAGCACTGAAGGCTGTTAATCACACACACACACACACACACAAACACACACACACACTGGTCACATTTCCTTATGACCCAGTATTATTAAATAAATGGATTGGGCAAGACAATATCATGGTAATATTACCCCTTAATAAAGATGTCCTATATTCCTTCTACTTCCATGGAAAGATTGGACATTAATGAAATCAAAACTCAACTGCGAGGAGTGTTTACACTTCCAAGGAAATGTTCTGGGAGTTTGGTACTTTTGCTTCCCTGTTCTAGCATTAAGATAAACAAGCTCCCCTTCTCCACCCCCAGCAGTAAGGCTGACTGTGAATAATAAAACCCATTGACAATGCAATTTCTAACCGTGGTCTTATCATGAATATTCACTCTCTAGCTGGGAGCTGGCAGGGCTGCCTGCCTCTCTGCTTCTCTCCCTGCAGCAGCCGAAGCCATTGTTGGAAAACTGTTGCCATGGCAACAGAGGGCCACAAAAAGTAAAGAAACCCACAGTCACCTACACAAAACACACTGTTTCTGTGGGTTAATTAAAAGGTTCTGTGCTGAGAGGTCACCTTGTAAACGAGAAATGTCAGTCAGAAGCCCAGGGTCAAAAATGGTGTCTCTAAACTGCTCCAGGGACTCCCAGCCACATGGCACATGGCAGGTGCTGGCTGTCCCCAGAGCCCAGTCTGCTTGCTGCTCACTAGGTGAGGAAGTCACTGGTCATCCTGACTTGTTGGTGGGGCCATTGTATTAAAGGGACTAAATCTACTTTTTGCCAGTAGGCACATAAAGCAGTGAACTAGAGTGATTGATTACATGGAAGCCACTTTCCTCAGATCCTGATTTAGATCTCATGTCATTTGTAATTGAAATTGTTTCCAAAGCTTTTTGGTTGAAAGGTTGCAGAGCAGGGACATTGGCAATCCCAGTCTAGCTCTCTGGGTCCCAGAATGTGGTAGAACACCATCAGTCTAAACAAGGTTGGGCTGGGACAAGCACTCTCCTTGAACCTTAATTAGTAGAAGTCGCATTACACTGTTTTTTTTTTTTTTTGGAACAGGTTGACTCTTAAGTATCTCTAATGTACTGAGTATCCTCAAGAAAACAGGATCAGAATCTTGCCCCCAAATGGACTAGCTCTCCATTATCCTGCTCCAACAGAACTCTGCAACCATGGAGTAAAGACTGCCTTTTCAACAAATGGTGTTGGGAGAACTGGACAGCTACATGCAAAAAAATGAAACCCGAGCACCAACTTACACCATACACCAAAATAAATTCAAGGTGATAAAAGACTTAAATATAAGCCGTGAAACCATTAAAGCCCTAGAGGAGAACATTGGCAGGAAAATCTCAGATATTCCACACAGCAATATTTTTACTGATACGTCCCCTAGAGCAAGGACTATTAAGGAAAGAATAAACAAATAGGATCTCATCAAAATTAAAAGCTTCTGCATGGCTAAGGAAAACAGTATCAAGATAAAAAGAGAAGCGACAGCTTGGGAAAACATATTTGCCAATGATACCTCAGACAAAGGTTTAATCTCCAAAATATACAAAGAACTCACTTGACTCCACTCAAAGAAGACGAGCAACCCAATTAAAAAATGGGCAAAGGTCTTGAACAGACATTTCTCCAAGGAGGACATACAGAGGATCCAGAGACACATGAAAAGATGCTCGATATCACTAGCTATCAGAGAGATGCAAATTAAAACCACAATGAGATACCACTTAACACCAGTCAGAATGGCTATCATAAACAAAGAAACAAACAACAAGTGCTGGAGAGGTTGTGGGGAAAAGGGGACCCTAGTTCACTGTTGGTGGGATTGCAGACTGGTACAACCACTATGGAAAACAGTATGGAATTTTCTAAGAAAACTAAAAATGAACGTGCCTTTTGACCCAGCAATTCCACTATTAGGAATATATCCTAAGAACCCTGAAACACCAATCCAAAAGAACCTATGCACCCTGATGTTCATAGCAGCACAATCCACGACAGCCAAGAGTTGGAAGCAACCTAGATGCCCATCGGTAAATGGCTGGATCAAAAAGCTGTGGTACATTTACACAATGGAATTCTATGCTGCAGAAAGGAAGAAGGAGCTCCTACCCTTTGCAACATCATGGATGGAACTGGAAAGCATTATGCTGAGCGAAATAAGCCAGGCGGTGAAAGACAAATACTATGTGATATCACCGTTAACAGGAATCTAAACAACAAAACAAACAAACAAGCAAATATGACCAATGACACTCAAATACAGAACAGGCTGACAGGGTCCAGAGGGGAGACGGGAGAGAATGGACTCACATGAACAAGTATAAAGAACACATGAACAATAACTAAGGTGGTGGATGGAAATGGGAGGGAGGTAGGGAGCACTGGGCAGGGGGCGGGCAGGGCTGGGAATATAAGACAGAAAACTGTACTTGAACAAGAATTAAATAAAAAAAAGAAAACTGCACTTGAACAATAATTAAATAAATAATAAAAAAAGGAAAAAAAAACAGAACTCTGTGGCCACACTGTACCTCACACGGCATACTCATGACCAACAAAGGAAAGCCTGGATTCCTACCCTGAAGCTGAGCTCAGGCCCTGTAGTAATTCACAGACATTGTGTAGGAACAGAAAGTGAAGTTCCCAGAGAAACTAAGGCAGCCACAAAGAGCTGCCAGAATTTCATGCAGGAGTCCAATACTCACAAAAGAAATGCCACCGCCACAGGAAACAGCAGGCTCAGAAGACCAAAACTTCACTGTGACCTGTCTAGGACTCCCAAAGGACTGACCCATGAATTCCTGGCCCACCCACCCACCTATGGTATCATCCTAGCATCAGAATCTCCCTGTGACCTTCGGAATCAAAACAGTGTCACATCTAAAGTAATCCAGGGAGTGTTTCATGGGGCAATGATTCCCTGAGGTGGGCTCATTCATGATTCCTCTTCTTCCTAATGGCCAGGGCTCCTTTGGTGGGAAATGGGAAAAATAAGCTGAAGGTCCAGATTCAGACTTGCACACATACTCAGCTCAACCCTAGCCTCTGTGTGGCCTATAGCAAGTGCCCTCCTATTTCTGCATTCCTGTTTCATCATCCTATGAAGCAAGAGCAACAATATTGCATAAAGTTAGCATGATGATGAAATAAGCTAACCTGTGTAAATGCTTGGAGAGGTGTTTGGAGTCCCAAAAGCCCTCAGTAAACATGGGATTGAACACCATAACAGTGCCTCAAAAGGAACTTTATTTGGAAGTGGCATCTTTACAGATGGAATCACAATAAGCCCAGGTCATCAGAATGGGCCCCAAACCAATATGACCAGTGTCCTTTTAAAAGGGGGAACTTGGACAAAATGCAAATGCATGTAGAAGAAAGACGATGTGAAGATGTACCATGTGAAGGTGGGGGACTGAGTGGTGCAGCTACGAGCCAGGGAACGCCAGGGATCGCCCACAGAACACCAGAAGCTGCAAAGGGGCAAGAAAGATCCCCCTCCAGGTTTTAGAAGGTGGTAGCCATGCTGATACCTTGATTTCAGACTTTTGACCTCCAGACCAATGAGATAATATGTTTCTGTTTGTTTAAGCCACCCAGTTTGTAGTACTTTGTTACGGAAGCCTTAAGAACTAATACAGTGTATTCATTAAAGCATGTTCGTAAGTTTTAACCTTAAAATGTCAGTGACATTTTTTCAGTCCTGGGCAGGCAGGAACCCCAGTTCTTTCCTTTTGGTGGCTTCCCCAGCTGCATTCCAGTCAGTGAGGACATGAGAGAGTCTGGGACACATGACATTGGTGCTTTAGAGTTTAGTACATATCTCAGAGTTTCACAAATCACTTCCACCCACTTCCCATCAGCTCTGGCTAAGTCATGTATGACACATGGCCACATTGGGGTGGGAAATGGATTTTCCAAGGCTCCTTCTTTAAATTTTTATATTATGACTATTATTTAGTGAATGAGAAAATGATGCAGGAATTAGTTCATGCCAAAACCAAGAGGTTAGACATATACCATGCAATGATTAATGTTGGACAGAATCAGCCTACTCAGAAGGGGCCTCCCTGAAGTATCTGGGCAGAATGTCCCAGGAGACTTGCTAGGGATGCTCACAACTGAGCAGGCCGTACACTGGACTTCGGGCTCTCTGCTCGAGAATTAGGTTCAATGGCCAGTTTCAAACACCAGTTGCCTACAGCCTCTGGCAGTTAAATTGTCATTTCTTTCTTTTTTTTTTGCTGTTGTTAATATTTTATTTATTTATTTTTATTTTTTAATTTTTTAAATATTTTATTTATTTATCTTTAGAGGGGAAGGGAAGGAGAGAGGAAGGAAACATCAATGTATGGTTGCTTCTGGTGCATCCCCTGCAGGGAACTGACCCCTGCCGGAAACTGGCCTGCAACCCAAGCATGTGCCCTGCCTGGGAATCGAACCGCAATCGTCTGGTTTGCAGGCCTGTGCTCAGTCCACTGAGCTACACCAGCCAGGGCTTTAAATTGTCATTTCTTTAGCTGCTACAAGGATTGGGTCACCTGTCTATCTGGTGGGTATATTAGCATTTTTTACTCATAACTGAGAGATAAATAGGCAAGAAATTCATGATTGATGTAAACCTTTTTGTTAAAAATAGCCATTCATCACTGACTGCCTTAGAAATTACAGCCAAACTATGCATCTTCTGAAATAATCTGAAGCACAAAGATGCAGCTACTTATCAATTAATTTAAACTCCAGTGGGAGTTTTGCATATACAGGGATTTTAGGATTTGCTCTAATGGATTGAATTTAGACTACTCTACAAATGAATTCCCAGATCTGGGTTATATATATTCACATAGCTGAGACTTCATAAAGTTTTCTTGGCAGAGTAAAAGAATACATTAAAATCTGGACTTCTTATGTGTTTCCCAGAAGAAATCAGCAGTCAGTTTCTTCTACCATGAAAATTAATCCAGGAAGTAAATGAACGTAATGTAAAAGAAATTATTCTGTTGAGACCGGCAGGTATTTTGACACCAACAATCCCTAACAAGGCTCTGGCCATGTCATAGTGAGGCTCTTTGAAAAATATGTCAAATCTTAGCAAATCAGATTTGAAACAGGCCATACAACATTTCCAGTAAGCTCTTGTGGGGATCAAAATGAAGATTTATAGCAAAGAAAATAAATTTGATTTCTAAAATGACTTTTTGTAACATTGCATTAATAACCTTTAGGGAAATTCTTCTCAGGAGGAATATTAGAACACAGGGTATTCAATCAGTGAAGCAACACTGCAGTGGGGAACTTGCAAATTAAAGACAGTACCATCGGTCTCAAATCAATATGAGGTAAGACCACAGAGATAAAGTTCCGAAAATATAAAGCAGAAATCAAGACTAATTTGATTTGACTTACGTTACTGATTTTGTTTTATTTGATTTATGTTTGATTTAGTGACCTAAATACCATGAGCCCTTATTCCAAAGATTCTATAGATAAATTAGTGGGCAGAGAAATGAGGTAAATAGTTCTAAAGAAGGAGGAGAAGGAAAAGAAGGAAGAAAGGGAAAAGGAGGAGTAGGAGGGGAAGGAGTGAAATGTCTAAATGTGTTTCCCAAAAAAGTAGTTATAAATAGTCCGATGACTTTGAAATTGTGTTTTGATCAGGATTGGAAACTGGCAGGAATACCCCATCTTATCCTGATCTGCATGTAACAATCATCAGCCAGGAAGCTTCACAAGGCCCTGGACACCTGGGCCAAGAGCAAATCTAGTGACTCACTCCCTCCACCTTCACTGGCTTTGGGCTGCTGGTTACCCTCTTGACAGAGCCAAACCCAAAGACAGAGAGGGGGCCTCTACCCAGAGGCAATTGGAAACCATCCAGCTGGGAGACTCATGGCTGCAGACTCCTCAGGTCCTGGAGGAACCAGAGCCTAACCTTGACCCCTGCACTCCACCCCTGGCCCTGGACACACATAGAAGACTCATAGGCGGTAGGTCTAGTCTCATGGCTGTCATTTCATCTCTTTAATGGAAGAGAGAAATTGAACCTGGGCTCATCCCCAACCCCTAGCAAGGTTGCCGAAATGGAAATTGCCAACCATTTGCTGGAAACAAACACAATCTAGTGTGTGTTTGGTAATGTACAACGAGCCCAGCTTGGCACCCTGCAAGAGAGTCAGTGCACCCGGGCTGCTGGGGAAGTTACATCACAACACGAGAAATCCGATGTTCGGGAACCCCACTGTTAACGTTCAGCCAACAGCTGACCAAGGAGGTCACAAGCTGCTCCTGCCATCTCTGTATCTGGGTTATTGTGAGAGCTAAGAGATATTTTATAATTAATATGGGTTGCAGGTGCATCCAGCACAGAAAGCTCCTTGATCCAGGAAGGAGACCAAGTCAGAACATGTGCATTATGTTCCATGAAAACAGGAGAGAAGCAGCTTAGAGAACATGATGGCTATCTCCATAAATTCTCCCCAGAGCCTCCCTCCCTGTCGTGGGTCTTGCAGGTAAAATCCAAAGGTCTCTGGACAAAATCAAACAGGTCCTTAAAACAATATGAGTAGTCAAGTCGGTTGTCCATACAAAGAATGAAATATTTCTTGAGATAATGGCAAAAAATCTCTTTGGAAAAGCAGGTGGCCGTGCAGCCAACAAGCATAATATTACAGGCATGAAAAGAAAGTTCTTTGGATTGCATCTTAACCAGCTCCAGAATTTTCCAAACACCAAACAGCCCCTTTAGCAGTTAAATAAGACCACTTAGGAAGCTGGGGCATGGTACAGAGCCCTAGCAAGTTTTCAGTTATTACTAATATTCCTCTAGAGCTTCAGAGCTCCTAAGATATTTTGCACACGTTATTAAATGTTGCAAAGATGTCTGAGGGAAGTCACAGCCACTAGGCAGAGTAGATGCAGCCCCACTCCCTGACCTATTTGCAATATTGTTTGGATGAAGAATGGAAATGGCCCAAGGAATGCACTGAGCTGACACATGCTCAACACACAGCCTCAGACAAGCAGAATTTGGATTGAAAGCAGTTTATGGTTCAGTGAAAGATGATACCACCCTCCAAAGATGGATTAGAGTCGGTCCAGGGAATGACAAAAGCTTCTCCTTCGCACACTCTCACCAGCCTTTTTATTCTCTTGTGTCCTATATCATCCAAATGTCATTTGTCAGGACCCTCTTTACGTAACTGCCCAAGTCCTGATCACCTCCCCTTTATAGATAGCCCCTGGTTAGAGCATACATTATAAATGCACGTGCCTCATGTCTGTATGAGGAAGCAAAGCAAGTACTGGTGATCTACTGCTCAGCAACACACGATGAGCTATGCATTATGAATGGCTTGCTCTGCACTCTCAACAGCCTTCATACAAACACTGTCACATAAACAGGAGACCTGAAAGTACGTGCTGCATCCCAGCAAGGTCAAATGAAGTGTCCCCATTCCACCTGAAAGACCCACCCCAAATGAAGCTGTGTATCTCTCTCTCTTACAGAATTTAGAAAACAGCTCTAAAATGTGTTTTGCATGCCCAGTTTTAATGTTAGAGGGTTACAAATTAGCCTTGCTAAAATGCCTTGTTAATCCAAATTGCTCTGCTATTCTGATCATTTTATTTGAGCTGCTTGCTTTTTTTTTTCATTTTTTCCCCATGAATCAGGGTTGTTTTCATGTAGCAGATGTTCAAGGGTTTCATAAGAAATGGTCTTATGCATGCACACATGCACACATATTTCCTATAGCTATGGAACATGATCCAAATATAATCCTGTTTTATAAAATAACCCAGACATTACTCTACTCAGAAAAAGGTCAAAAGCAACAAAGAGTGAAGGAAAGTCAGGACAGTAAAACTCATTACCAGCAGCTTCCAAGTTACTCTCCCACAGACAGCCAACCAAAAATTCTTAATCCCCAATGTGCCTCTAAATTGCTTGGAGAGTTTGTGAAAAATTTAGATTCCTGGATCCTACCCCAGAAAGTCTGATTTAGTAGGTTGTGTGTGGCTATAAATCTGATTTTTAGCCAGCACCTTGTATGATTCCGCTCTTGGTCCAAGGAGCTGAGATCTGACCTTGAATGTGCTGTTCTCTCACTCAGTACCCTTTAATCATCCTCTGAAAAGGCAGATGAAACACCCAGACCAGGCCTGGGGAGTTCTGGCCCTGTCTCATCTTCACCCCACTCCTCAGGTGCATCTCATGTTCCAGTACGAAGACTGGTCTCCTTGACAATATATGCTGAGTGCATTCCTCCTGCTCCTTAGCTCGTGGCTAAAATACCTCTTCCTCTAGGAAGTCATCCCCACCTCTCAGGAGACCACTTTGTTATCTGCTTAACAGCTTCCCTTACTTCTGGCCCTTCCACTGCTTCCTGAATGGCCCCTCAAAATCATTCACAAGGTAACTCTAACACAGCTAACTGTGGATTGGGGCTGGCTCCTGACCCAGCCTCAGCCAATCCAAGTCCTGCCCTAAGGAAATTTGAAACTTAAACCAAGGTGTTTTTTTGTTTGTTTGTTTTTTGGTATTTGTCTTTTTTTATTTTTTAATTCAATTATTTTTCAAGTACAGTTTTCTTTTACTCCCATACCAGACCACCCCCCCACTCCCCACCTCCCTCCAATTTCCACCCCCCTTAGTTGTTGTCCATGTGTCCTTCATACTAGTTCCTATAAACCAAGTTAAGGATATCTGTATTTTCTCTGCGTGGCTAAAGGTCCACCCTATAAAACACTGGGTATTTAGGACCGATGGGCTGTAAGCAGGGATTCAGGCATACCTGGGATGGAATGATCCAGGCGGCCCCAAGATGGGGAGCTGATGAGGATCTTATGGGGAACTGGGGCCCAGGCTTTCTGGGAGGTGGAGAGTCACCTGCAACCACGTAGTTCAGTCATGGTGTGAGCAATCAATAAGATTTAATAAGTAAATCTATTAAAGCTCTTAAAAACGGGGGGAGTTCAACAGACACGTTTGCACTGTGTGGAGTAGAGAAGAGGGGAAAGGGTTGGAGGTAAGGAAAAAAGGAGATGGGTACCAGCAGACTTTTTCTCTTGCCTCCGTATCTACACCTGTCTCTGCAAGTCTTTCCTGAGGTTAGTTCATTCTTGTCTTCATGTCCTTCAGTGATACACCTGTATTTATTTGAGGGCTGACATAACAAAGAACTAAAGACTGGACACTTCAACAACAGAAATTTATTTTCTCAGTTTTGGAGGCTGGAAGTCCAAGATCAAGATGCCAATGGGATTGGCTTCTTCGGAGGGTTTTCTTCTTGGTTTATGGATGAATGTCATCTCCTTGTATCTCCACACCACCTGTCCTCTACACCTTTCTGTGTCCTAATCTCCTCTTCAGTGACGCCAGTCATGTGGATTAGGACCCACCCTAAGGACTTTATTTTAATTTGATTACCTCTATAAAGATCCTATCTCCAAATACAGTCACACTCTGAGGTGCTGGGGGTTAGGACAACTCAAGAATTTTGGAGAAACACATTCATGCTCTTAACACACCTCAAAATTCTTGTATTAAGTTCTGCTTTTTGGGTTTAAGCTCCTCTAAATTGAAATTTCTTCTGTAAACCATACCCTTTTCACCTTCTCTGTTTGCTAGGCATGTCCCCAGGCAGGACAGCTTGAGGGCTGTTAATTTAGTGTCCTCTGCTCCCCTGGACTGAGAGCACTTCACCTACTGGACTGAGTCTCTCCGGGGAGAGCACAGCACTGGTGTAGGCTCAGTAACTTCTGTAAAACCCATGACAGGACATCACTCTCCCACCATCCTGTCATAGGAGCTCTAGAGAAGAGAGTCCCTTTAGAAATCTTTGCTGAGATTTGCAAAACATCTCCCTTTGCATCTGGCCCAATCCCTGGTGTTCTTCAGTCCCCCCCAAAAAGTACTGTTAAGAGTGATTGCTTAAATTTATAGATTCAATGCAATCCCTATGAAACTACCAATGACATATTTCACAGATATAGAACAAAGATTTTAAAAATTTATTTGGAACCATAAATGACCCTGAATAGCTGCAACAATTTTGAGAAAGAAGAACAAAGTAGGAGGGATCACAATACCTGATATTAAACTATATTACAAGGCCACTGCAATCAAAACAGCCTGGTACTGGCATAAAAACAGACACATAGACCAATGGAACAGAATAGAGGGCCCAGAAAAAAACCCAAGTCTCTATGGTCAATTAATATTTGACAAAAGGGGCAGAAACATATATTGGAGTAAAATAGCCTCTTCAACAAATGGTGTTGGGTAATCTGGACAGCTACGTGCAAAAAAAAATAAAACTCAAGATGAATAAAAGACTTAAATATAAGCTGCAACACCATAAAAATCCTAGAGGAGAACATAGAAAGGAAAATCTAAGATATTCCACACAGCAATAGTTTCACCAATATGTCTCCAAAAGCAAGAGACATAAAGGAAAGAATAAACAAATGAAACTTTATCAAAATAAAAAGCTTCTGCACAGCTAAAGAAAACATCAGCAAAATGAAAAGGGAACCAACTATATGGGAAAATATATTTGCCAACAGTACCTCAGACAAGGGCTTCATCTCCAAAATACATAAAGAAATCACACAACTCCACCCCAAGGAGACAAACAACCTAATTAAAAAATGAGCAAAGGACCTGAATAAACACTTTTTTTCCAAGGAGGGCATATGGAGAGCCCAGAGACATAGAAAAAGATGCTCAGCATCACTAGCCATCAGAAAGATGCAAATTAAAACCTCAATGAGATACCCCTTCACACCAGTCAGAATGGCCCCATCATAAACAAATCAACAAACAACAAGGGCTAGCAAAGTTGGGGAATAAAGGGAACCCTAGTACATTGTTGGTAGAAATGCAAACTAGTGCAGCCACTGTGGAAAACAGTATGGAATTTCCTCAGAAAACTAAAAATAGATCTGCTTTTAGACCCAGCAATTCCACTGCTGGGACTATACCCTAAGAATACTGAAACACCAACTCAAAAGAAACCTAGGCACCCCAATGTTCATAGCAGCCGATTTACAATAGCCAAGTGCTGGAAGCAACCTAAGTGCCCACCCTTACAGGAGTGGATCAAAAGACTATGGTACATTTACATGGTGTAATACTATGCAGCAGAAAGAAAGAAGGAGCTCCTACCCTTTGTGACAACATGAATGAATCTGGAGAGTATTATGCTAAGTAAAATAAGACAGGCAGTGAAAGACAAATACCATATGATTTCACCTGTAAGTGGAACTCAATCAACAAAACAAAGAAGCAAGCAAAATATAACCAGAGACATTGAAATTAAGAACAAACTGACACAATCAAAGGGGAGGTGGGAGGGGATAATGGAGGGAAAATGGGGAAGGGTTGTCAAGGAACATGTATAAAGGTCGCACGTACAAAGCCAAAGTGAGGTAGGATTGAGGGTGGGAGGTGGGGATGCCTGGGGTGGGAAGGAGTGGTGGGGGGAAAATGGAAACAACTGTACTTGAACAACAATAAAAAAGTATTTTAAAAAAATTTAAAGCAAAAAAGTGGAATGAGTGCTTAGATATTTAGCGTTTTTATTAGCATTCTAAGAAGCCAGAGACTGCTGAGTAGTATGTGAAACACAGGAAACAATGCTGATTATTTTTACTCACAAAACTGGCAGTATTTTATAATGAATCAACATTATAGCTCAAGATCTGCAACTTCTTTTGATGTTACTTTAATATTATTCAGGAGCATCCTTGCCAGAGATGGACATGATTAGGAAGGAGCCACCCCAGCTCTGCCTCTTTGTCTGGTCCTGAGCCTGTGCACACTACTTCCGGCAGCTCCTTGACCTTCAAGTGCCCTTGCCTCTCAGGTGTATGTATGCTTTAAGAACTGTAATTTAGGGAAACCTCTCCTCATTCTAACTGGATCCGTAAAAATTGGTCTAATAGTGCCAAGCATTGACAAAGAGGTAAAGAAGCAAGCATTCACACTTCTGGTGGAATTATTATATCAGGTAGGTACAATTTGGAGAGCACCTAGCAAAGTTGAAGATATGTATACACTATAGTCCAGAGATTCCTGTATGTGTGCAAGAAGACAGTCAGAAGAATGTTTCTTGTAGTGTTATTTGCAGCCATGAAAAATAGGAGACAACTTAAATGTTCACAACAGAATACTATAAAAATTCAATAAACTAACCAGAGCTAAATAGTTGCAATATAGATACGGTACAGAAAAGAGGTAACATTGATAGACTTGCAACTGCTGCCCTTAGAAAGGCCTATTTGCAAGGTGGGCCCTTGGCTGGCATCTGGGAACTTAGATTTGAAGAGAGTGCCCACCATTTCCTAAACAATGAAAGAGGCTTAATATGTATAAAGTATTTGTACCAATGATGTGGTTTGTGCTGAGCACACGCTTTCCTTTTGTGAGTTCAGAGTTTTGGTACCCTTCCAGGAAGAGAAGGTGCCCGTGTGACCAGCCCCCAAGGAAAACCCTGGGTCCTGTGTCTCTAATGAGCTTCCCTGGTGGACAACACTTCTCACATGTCGTCACAACTTGTTCCGGGAGGAATTAAAGACATTCTGTGTGGCTCCCCTGGGACAGGGGTTTGGAAGCTTACCCCTGGCTTTCCTCTGACTTCTCCCCATGAGCCTTTTTTCATTGCTGATTCTGCTCTGTACCCTTCATTGTAATAAATCAGAGCTGTGAGTACCATAGTCTGCCAAGTGCTGTGAGTCCTGTGGAATCACCAAACCTGGGAGGTGGTCTTAAGAACCAACCCATAACATAGATATAAGCAAAATGCTGTCATTTATTTTAAGTTTAAGAAAATGCAAAACAAGATTATTCATTGTTTATGGAAACACACATATGAGATTAAAATATAAAAAATGGGCCAGGAGTGATAAGTAAGTAGATGGGGTGAAGAAGGTACACAAGGCTCAACTATAACACTTTATGCCTTTAAATGAGTAAAGCTAAAATAGTGAAATATTAAGATTTGATATAGCTGAGTCATAGTTCATGGTGGTCTCTATTTTTCTGTCAAATTTAGATACTTTTATAATAAAGTGCTGAAAATTGAATTGAAAAGGGATGAACTATATAGCAGGCAGCTCTGAAGTGTTGCAGATAAGCATGTTCTGATTGTAGTTCAGCTTTCCCTGACCTTGATCATGGAACCCTTCTTGTAGGATAGCAAGCAGCCCAGGGAGAGGAAGCCCAGAGACTGGAATTCCAGGAAGTGGTGACATAAATCTGATGTCTGGCTCTTTCCTGAATTTTATCAGGGGAAAAGAGCAGGTGTCAGTACCTGAGGTATCTGAAGAAGGTTGGAGGCAAACAGCAGAAACAAAGGAGAAGGCCCAAGTCAGTGAGAGCAAGGTAAGGAAATGCAGGAGAAGGGAAGATTTGTGCTTCGTTCCATCACCCACAGCCAGCCACCATTTTGAGACTTACACTGGGCTTGGGGTGACCTTCACAAATGAGAAGACGATTCTCTTGTTTCAGAGATGTAGAGGTCAAAATACAGAGAAAACCAAAAATACTGTTCAAGGTGATATAGTCATTCAGAAAGTAAAATACAAATCCCTATGAGCTCCATCCAAGGCCTCCCTACTGGATCCCACCAGTGATTTTATTAGGATTTCTCATGCAGACTAGAGAAGAAAATATTAAACTGGTGGGTTGGCCTAGCTTAGATGTATTTTAAATTAATTTTAAATATATTCAATTGAAAAAAACAAAAGTTATGATTTTAGTCATCAAAAATATTTGTGTAAATCAGAATTCTCTCATTGCTAAGCTCAACTAACTACATATGAGTTAGACATAGGGAAAAATCTAAGCATTTTAACTTTATTGGACAATTTTATATGAGATGTGAAAGCTGAGTCCAAAGGCAGCATTCAAAATATAGTGTCAGGAAAAAGTATAAAGCACTTTGAAATGAGCAAACATAATTACTGTCTAGGGCACCCTTCCAGGCAATCGCTGCCTTTCATTGTCTTTGAGCTATTTATTATACAACTGGGTAAGTTGTGGAATACTGACAGAATTCAAATTATTCTTGCCCATAAAAAAGTAAATAACTCTGTCTGGTAAAGATGCACTTGATTATTACTCTGTGGCTATTGATCAATTTTTTATCTATTTTAAAATATATTTCTATATGCCTATATTCCTGATGGTCTATGCATGTGTATGTGTTTGTTTTAATTTTCCTTTGAACTAGTTGTAACATCTTATTGATTTCTCCATTAATTAAAGAATTAAATGAAATCTTTGATGTGTGTTAATTTTATATGTCGAGAGACTTAATTTTACTGTTTATTGAAATTATCATTTAATAGCATATACCAAAGACAATGAACAGTATTTCAGCTTTATCTCTAGTCAATAAATGAGACACTATCTCCCCCTACAATAGCCTCTACGGCCCAAAACTATTTCAGGTACATGTATGCTTTCTACCCAAACAAAGACACAGCCTTCCACAAAAACTGGGAAGGGGGCTATGGACAAGAGGGGTGAAAGGTCAACATAGTTTTTCACATTCTAATTGGTTCAATTTAGAATCAAAACATGGTACAATGCAAAGAAAACAAAACCTTGGGCAGAGTGATGTAGCCCAGTCTTCTCTTAGGCCCCAAAAGCTAGTGTCAAGAAAACCCAAGACCCTAGATTGGATTACTTCCTCTTTCCTCCCCATTGCTTCCTTCCTGCACAGCACAAAATGTCATCTTTGTCACCAGAAAGGAACCTATTGAATGTGAAATGCTTCATAAAATGGATAAAAATGTAGTTGTGAGGCTGTAGGTGATTGTTTAACCTCTCAAGCCCTCATGTCCTCCATTTGGTAAAATCATCTCAAATAAAATGATCTCAAAGGTACCTTGTGACGTTAACTGCTCATAATAAATTCTATGTTTATACATAAATGGCCACGGTCATGTATATTTTTAATCTGTAAGATAATGTTTAGTTTTAAAAGGGTTAATCCAATTCCAACACAATGCACAAATTCTTTCTAACAAGTAAAATGGAAGCTACATGGAACAGTTATTTGAAGTCATTTTTGAGAATATTTTTAATGGAAATAGAAGGTTAAGCTAAAATAATGAAATTCAGAGGGTGGAAGTAATAATACTTCTGATTGGCATCTCCATGGAGCTTCACAGCTCCCTGGGAGGGAGGTACAGATTCTCTTTCATTCCCAAGTTTAAAGGTTGTAAATGTCATTCATTCAGATGGAGGCAAAAGGAAGTTGACAGCAGAAGTTCCCTGAAAGCTGGCAAAGATAATGACTGTCTCAAACCGTGTTTATACATAGTGTCGGCTCTGTGTTTAAACAATCAGGGAGTCATTTTGACCTTCCTTGAAATCTTATTGATAAGTTTTATTTGGAATATGAAAAGATTTTCTTGGTTTACCATAGTCTCTTTGAGTGTGATTTGATGTGCTAAGCAGAAGGAATCAAGTCTGACCTCAAATTGCTTATGTGAATCTAAAGGAGTCTGGATGCTTCTGCTCTGAGACAGCTTTCTCAGGGATGTAGCTTCCAAGACATGGAAACTCTTGGGTTTCTAACCTGACATGTTTAAGCTTATTAAAATGATCCCAAGACCGTCTTACCCTTAAATATCACCAATCTCCTTATAGGGGCCTGCAACTCAGAGCCACCAAAAGGTACTGACCTGCCAAGGTCACTCTTCCTGGGCAAATGGAGCCCAAAATCTGGTGGAAGCCACGGGCATTCTCTAGCTTACGGGCAGACTCCAGCCCATTGCACAGAGGAGCTGCGGTCTGCCCATAGGCACCCTTCCTAGTGCATACGCAGGGACATGAAAGTCTTCTACAATTCAACAATGGGTTCCATTCCTTTAATTTAAGCCACTGAAACTCTGAAAAGATAGTAATTTTTAAGCGTGGCAGCCTAACTTTGATTTATCAGGAACCTTTACCTTACAGATTGTTTTTTCGAGTTTCTAACTGTGACCCTGCACTGAGTTAAATTGTGCCTCCCCCACACCATCCCACCCCCCCAGCCAAATCCTAACTCCTGGTGTCTGTGAATGGGCCCTTATTTAGAAATAGGGTCTCTGTAGGCATAATCAGAAATCATTAGGTTGAGTTCTAACCCAATACAAATGATGACCTTATGAGAAGGCCAAAAAAGGTAAACGGGGATGGGCTATGATGACAGGCAGATAACTGGAGTGATGTGTCCACAACCCAAAGGTTGCCGAATCCACCATAAGCTGGAAGAATCCGGTAAGAATTCTCCCCTAGAGCCTTAAAGAGAACGTGGCCCCAAAGGTACCTTAGTTTATGGCTTCCAGCCTCAAGAACTCTGGAAGAATTTGCTTCTATTGTTTTAAGTATCTAGTTTGTGGTAATTTTTTTTTTACAGCAGCCCTGGCAAAATTATATAAAACTATTAGAGGTCTGTGAAATCAAATAAATTTAATGGGTCACAAATTTTTGGTAGTAAGGGATTAAGTGTCATTGTGTAAAGATTTTGCTTTAGTTTTGGGGTGAACAAGATCATGAGAGAAGAACTATTTCTTGCTAGGGTTCATGGTTGGAAAAGTCAGTCCTGTGTGTCGAGTGCCCTTGCTGAGTGAGGGTAGGTTTTGAAAAAGGAGGAAGAGCGAATGGATGTAAAGGGCTCGTGTGAGGAGGGAAAAGGCAGGGATAGGAATCAAAGGAAGCGTGAGGGAGTCAGTGTCACGACAACACCCCCTCTGGCTGAGATCTGCTGCTGCTTTCAAGACCATCTGCCCATCGGCTAAAAGAGCTGCAATTAGTCCTTCCACCTTTAAGGGAATACATTATTTAAATTAAAATTTTTCTGTATTTGTCACAAAATTTAATAGCTTGTTTAGGGTATGTGTCCCTTCTGTGAGGTTCAGTGACAAGTGTGCCCAGTACCTCCCGCCCCCACCCTGGACTTCCTGATGTGCCTGTACTGTAGACTGCATTGCTGTGAAAACACCCACTGTCCCCCTTTCCTGCACCCCACCTGTAAGAGGATTATACTTCTTGTCCCGTAGATGGCAGGCTTGAGCATGTAACTTGCTTTGGCCAATGAGATGTTGGAGGAAATAACCTGGCTCTTAGAGCAAGTCTCTGTGGTCTCTCTTTTGTCTCTGCCTGGAGCTCAGCAATGCCGAAGGTAGGGGCTTATGTCAGCTTCAGTCTAGCAGGGGTGCCCAACTTGTGGCCCATGGCAGCACGCAGCCGAGAATGGCTGTGAATGCAAGCCCAACACAAATCGTAAATTTACTTAAAGCATTATGATATTTTTGCGCGTGATTACATGTCACAGTATTTTTAATGTGTGGCCCAGGACAACTCTTCTTCGGTGGTACAGAGATGCCAAAAATTGGACAACCCTGGTAAAAGTAAAGAGATTGTAGACCAGAGGCACAGGTGAGCCACATTGGATATTTAGCATGAACAAGAGAGATATCCCTTGTAGTAAACCTCTGAGACTTAGGGGTGATCCATTACTGCTGCATAATATGGTCTAAGCTGACTGAGCACTTTCTTCCTGAGGCTGGTGGAAAAGCATGCCAAGCTAAGTGTACGATGTGGAAGGTCTTAGGAGAAATGCACATAATGATTCACTCCTTAGATGCCCTTCCAAAAAAGAGCATTGTCTTAGCTGCTGAAAGATAGTTTTCATCTGTCTATTCAGGGATGGCTCCAACTGTTCAGAACTTCCTCACTCAAGGTCATGCCTTCCCAGGGCAAGCTTAAATTCAATGCCTGGTTAAAACAGGGACATAAAGGACCAGCCATTTCAGCTCATTTAGGACAACGCTAATGGGCCATACAGACTCCAGAGCTTTTGTGGCAATAGCCAAGAAATCACAGTCCAACCTCTCCCTCTGTCCAATCCTGCTTACCTGATCTTCCTTCCACAGCCGATGACCCTGAGGGGCTTCCGTAGCAAATGTTCTATACCCTCAACTCCATCTCAGAGTCTGCCTCCTAGAGAAGGAAGCAGGTGTCCTGGTGTTAAGGGTGTCCTGCACCCTTAACACGTAAAGGAGCAGCAGACATGGGAGTAAACGTACTCAGACCTCAAACCTCAGAGGTCTGGGGAAATCACCATGAGTAAGAGTCAGACAAATCCTTTACTTCTTTCATACCACCCAACATTTTACCACCCAAGCATGAAATCATAAAGGTGCCATTATACAGCTTTCTACCCAGGATCTAGCACATGAAGAAACTCTTTTGGAAAGAAAATCATCTTGTACCACTATTTCCTTCCCACTAATAATAGTGCTGGGATAGGAAAGGTCTCTCTCAACACTTGTGGCCTGAAAATGGGGATAAACATCATGATGATGGGCAATGAGCTCTCCTAGACTGTTCAATATGCTCCCCAAAGGATGGCCCTAATGGGACAACTTAGGAAGTTTCTTTGCATATTTTTTATTCTTTGTAAAACAAATGTGAAGAAAAAATTAAATCTTTAATTTCAAGAACATTAGCAAACCACATAAGGGAAAAACCAATTTCTCGTGTGTTAAAGATCACAATATAAAAGGTCATTGGTCTCTAAAGCTGTGCTATTCATTGAGCAATATCAATAAATGGAAGTCATAGGCTTCTCCCATCTCAGTTGCAAAGGGCTGAGGTCAGAGACACATCCATTCTAGGAAAAACATTTGTTGAGTAAAAGTTCATGCATCATTATGTGACATATACAAATTTCATGTATATATAGACCTGTTAGTCGTGGTTGGGAAGGAACAAATGGTAAGCAGCCATTTGTTTCTGAATGTTTCTTGTGTTACTAATGATGTATGATGAGAAAGATTTTGTCAGCTCTCCTGTATTCCAGGTTTTCTGTAGCATGTCTTTTGTGATGTCAGTTTTCTTTCTGAAATGGTAGAATATACATCTGGTGTTTTATTTATGTTTCATTTTTTTGCCACTTTCAGGAAAGCTCAACTGAGTTTCTAACAGTTCAACCTGCTTCTGAAAACATTTCTTGCCTTTCCCAGGAAACAGAAGGTTAACATGGTTTGCTGGAATTTAGTATCTTCCTTTCTTTTATCTTCCTTTAGCTCTCTAGCCTTTGACATTTGTTTTTCTCACCTGTCCCACTAGATTTTGTCTTGTGAAGTATCCCATAGTGAGAGAAGTGATCAGGAATGTCTAAATCTGCCAAAGACATCCACTGCTCAAAGCGGTATTGCTGCTGTGTCCCTGACAGATAGCACTTCCCAGGAATGGTGCTTATCAGAGCCAGTCTAGTCCTTTCCCGATCTCATGTTACACGTCCTAACTCACCTTGAACATTTCATCTTTAATATGCCTTCTCTTGAGGTCCATATTTCATAACTGCCTTGGATATACCATTGTGGGGCCAAGACATCATACTGACCGGGTCCTACCTGACATTTACTCACATATTATTTGCATACTTTACGCTGACTTTCCCAGTCTTTCTCCTTCAAATCCCCAGTTTCTGGCCTGCCAGGCTGACCCAGTTGGCAGGAGGCAGTTGGTCCCCAGGGGCTCTGCCCAGGTCACTCAGTGGTAGCTCTGAGATGCTGGCCCAGCAGAGCTGAACTCCCTCCTGAGAAGCCACCCCAGCGTGTCTTCTGAGACCCCCCCCCTTTCCTCTGTTAGAGATCTCTGGTGCTGTGTAACTCATTTTTTAAAAAAATCTTATTTATTTTTTGAGAGAGAGGGAGGCAAGGAGAAAAGGAATGAAACATCAATGTGTGAGAGAAACACATTGGGGCCTCTGGGATCCCCTTCCTAAAAATCGATGACCTTAGCCTGATCATGAGAAATATTGCACAAACCCAAGATGAGAAATATTTCAAAAAATCCCTGACCAATAGTCTTCAAACTTTTCAGGTTCATGAAAGATTTAGGAAATACTGAGGAACAAAATGGTGGAAACTAAGGAGATATGAAGACTAAATGCACCAGGTACCCTGGATTGGATTCTAGAAGAGAAAAGGATTTAGCAGGAAAACTTCAAATCTTAATAGTCTTTAGTTTAGCAAATGATGTTACAACAGTGTTAATTTCCTCCTTTTATCAAATGCACTGTGGCAATTTAAGATGCTACTATTAAAGGAAGTTGGATACAAGGTATACAAGAATTGTCTGTGTTATCTTTGCAGCTTTCTGTAAATCAAAAATTATTACAAAATAAAAAGCAAAAAATATATACTTATAAAAGGCCATTAGCTAGCTTCCTAAATTCTTTGCTGTGGACTAAAATCACTCATGATCTTAGTTCCTGTTGCTATCTGTCTGTTTCATCTGTCATGATCCCTGATGAAAGGTTCCCCTCCACCCCCACACACATACACTCAAACGCCATCACTACCCAACCACACAAAGCTATTCATGGGCTTCCAAAGACAGCACATACATCATTCTTAGGGTGTGGGCCTTCATCACTCCACCATGTTAAATGTTCTTTCTGAGCCAACTCCTTTTTCAGAATTTAAACAAAAAATCGTTTCTGCATAACTTTCTCCATCTCCTATTTCTACCACAAGCAAAATCAGCTGCTCCCTTCCTGTGTCTCCCCATCCCTGAACACCCTGTGCTTACTTTTCATGGCCTGCAACCACCAATTAGTCTCTGATGTTCACAGACAGACTTGCTGTGTATTTATCTTCATAGTCCTCAGTCAACACAAACTCTGTGTGGGTTAATTGGGAAGGAGACAATTCTGCATCCGCATAAACCTATCTAGTTAATCGGAAGCTACAGACAGAGCCTTCAGAGGGGGCTGGCAATGTGAGTCCTCGGAGGTGTTGCTCATCCATCACTGTCCAGGCATGGGACCTGCCAGCAACCATATGCAAACTAGTAGCACAGAAGGTCACATCTTTGGGCTCTATGAAAAACCAGTGTCTAAGACAAAATGGATAACAATTATGAAGAGTTTACTACTCCAGAGAATAAATTGCTTTTAGCTATATCTGAACTAACCATTAATGTAAACAGGGTTATTGAACTATGAACAGAAACTAGAATTATTCCTCATTAAATCAAGCCCTTTAACAGGAAGCACTTAACTGTGGCCGCTTGAGTTAGTCCATGTATCTAAAAGTAATAAACCTTCATTCTTTGATAAAAGCTTACTTTTCTATTTTTTCAATATTTTCCTCCTTCATGCTCCCATACACTCCAATGACAGCAGATTCTGGGTCGACACTGCTTGCCCGCACAGGGGACTTGGATATTCTGAAAAGAAGATATTTGTCTTGTGACTTAAGCGTCCTCTCTCTCATACGATATTGGCACTTCTCCCAGACCTTGAATTAAATGATGTGAGCACTTTGAGTCTTGTTTTTTTAGGTCAGTGGAGACTTTTGAAAATTTTTTTCTGTCATATATATTCACATACACTCATATTGACCTCTCACAATTCCTAAGTAGAGTTCAAACGGTAGTCCCTCGATAAAGACTAGGGCTCCAATCTTGCTCTTGATGCGTGGTGGTTAATGTTTCATTCCCATGGCCCTTACATAACTTGGCACCTCCACCTTGGTATTGATTTCCCCACATTCACTTTCAGTGTTTAATCACAGAGATAAAAACAACCAAATGTATAACGGCAGCCTTTGAAGCTAGACTAAAACTTAATTCTTTTTTCGGTTGGTGCAGGAAAAAAGGAAGAAAGAAAATAGCATTTATTTTTCAGAGGAGAAGTCTACTGTTTTTTATAAAATGATGATTTTATTGAGTTTCTTTTCACAGTGAAACACTGAAAGATCTATGAGCAACATTGCTGTCTCCTTCCAGCTCCTTCTCTGCCTCAGGACAGGCTGAGAGATCAGCAACACCTGGCTGTCCCCTCTGGTTCTTTGTCAAGGAGAAATGGGAAAAGAAAAGCCTGGGATTTTCCTGCTTCCAAATCTCCCCATGACATGCCATGATGGGTCCTTTTTCTACCTTCCTGAACCCTCACTACAAAGCACAGACACGACCACAAGAAAACTCTTATTTTATAGCATCAGTGGCCCTCTTGATTTTCCAATGATAAAGGAAATATCTATCCATTTTTAGATATGTTCAGGGCATAACTAACCAATGATTAATCCACCCAACTAACCTTTCTAACAGCAAAATCCTTTTTCCTTCTTCTACTTACTTCTCCCTCCTAACTCTCACTGCCTACCCCCTGTCACCAAGTCCTGCAGTTGTCCCTTAATGAGACCTCTTTGTTGCACCCCCTTTCCCACCTTTCCAATACACTTGTGAAGAATCAGCTTTGGTATTTCTACCTTGGGACTATGATTTCAAATGGCTTTTACATCCCTTTCCAAAGTCTACAAGGCAGAAGGAACTAGGGAGTGGGAACAGCTGGGCCCCATCCCCAGATGCAAAAGTGAGCCAGTGAATGATTTGTACTCATATATTGGGAGCAGGGGAGATGCAAGCTGGTCTCAGTTCCATCACACCTAAGATCCAGAGGAAAAAGCAGCCCAGATTTGGCGTACATATATAGCTCTCTCCATTGTTGGCTCCCGAGTTAGACTTTCTGCTTTTTTTGTATTGAAGAGTGGTTGGCCCATAGAACTTCTCCAGTTTTGTGTTGTTTTATCTGTGTTGGAACGGGGCAAGGGGTGAAGCGAAGGGGAAATGGGGGCAGGAGGTACAAGGAAGGAAACTTTGCAAGTATGTCTTTATTCCTTACTGAACTGGGGGATAGAAAAATCTTAAAAATGGGAGGCAGCTTCAGAACAAATGAAAGAGAATAAGGAAGAGAATAATGAAAGAGAATAAGGAAGAGAATAAGGCAGCTTCAGAAGAAATGAAAAGGAAGAGAATAAGGAAGCTATTCTTTTCTCCATCTTGCAGACTCTAAATATAACCATCACACCTACCACATGTTATAGCATGTCCTGCACCCTTAACAATGGGCTCTCTGCTGTTTTTTGTCTCCCAATGCGGGTCAGGGAACCCAACAGAAGACAGATCAGTTCTGAGTGGCTACTAAGAAAAGTTGATATTAACACCTCTTCCCCGGCCCCTCCCAAATCCTACCTTGTTACATTAAAGGCATATTTGAGTTCATGTTCTACCAACCTGGAATAAGCCGGAACTGCCTGCAATCTCAAAAATACTTAGTTTTCCCATTATAATTATAAATAAATTTTGATTAGGATTATTAACTTAAATTCTCTTTTAGCTCCTTTGTCTCATTTGATAGTTGACTATTTTTAAGTGCTATTTAACTCAGGTTGGCAAAGATATAAAAATACAGCTCACAATTTAAAACGTAGCAGAAGCCTGGCTGGTATAGCTCAGTGGATTGAGGGCAGGCCTATAAACCGAAGGGTCATCAGTTTGATTCCCAGTCAGGGCATATGCCTGGGTTGCATGAGCCAGGTCCCCAATTTGGGGCATGCAAGAGGCAACCACACATTGATGTTTCTCTCCCTCTCTTTCTCCTTCCCTTTTCTTCTCTAAAAATAAATAAATAAACTATTTTAAAAATAAATAAATAAAATAACATGTAGCAGAAAACATTCTCAACTATAAATTCTAGGGCTCTTATTGTATAAACCATTGTATATAAGCTTATTAATATATAAACTACATTACATTAAAATATTGTCATAGACTCCTGAGGTTAATTTAATTTTCAGTTTAATTATACTTTAAGCACATACAAACACACATTAAAAACTAAATATGAAATCTTTATGGTTGCCATTTTTACACAGCTATAACACTGAAATAAGTTGAAGTTTTAAATTGTAATGATTAGTTTTATGTAGTTTTGTTCAATTTAATACTTTGAATCATTTTATTTTACTAAAACAAAATCGATGTTTACAGCATGAATATGACATAGACTGTTACTGTGCAGGTCCTAATTCACTCAGCAAGTTCCATATCACAAACCGTCATGTGCCCTATGGTAACCCAGATGCCAGTGCTTAGGAAGCCACAGTGAAGAGGTCCAGCAAAGATGTGTTTGGAACAACAGGAGATGGAGGGGAAAAAAAAACAATATCTGAAAGGATAATGGCTCCGAACTTTATTACAATGATAAAAGATACCACCTACAGATACACAAATCTAAAATTTAAAGTAAGATGAATTTTTAAGGAAGACATTTCTAGATTCAGAAATGGTAGAGAAGCTTGTATCAATTTATTCCTCAGGGTGAAAAAAATTACAAACTCTATGAGAAAAGAAAACTTTTGAAGGTACTGGAGAGCAACCTAAGGCAGAAAGAAGCTGAAGACGACACAATCCTTGCAAAAAGGGAAGCAAATGTGTGAGGCTGGAGCACTTGTGAAGGGCTGTACACAGTGACTGCTGTCCAAAGGGTGCAATGCAAAAGGGGAAGGAGGAACTTCACCGTAAAGAAACATAACTAAGACTTGTGAACCCTGAGGATTAAGAAGGGCTCCTGGTGGCTAACTGCACAAAACAAAAAGAAAAACAAAAGCAGAGCCACCAGCCATTTCTGTGCCACCATTGCCTGTCTGCCCTCTGAGCCAGCCCTTAGACAGGAGTTCCCGGAGTCCTGTTTCAACCGCAGGACTAAAGCTTTCCCCATCCAATGGGAGGTGTGCAGCTCTGCCCAATCAGAGTGGCTGTATTCTGACCAATCAGGGACCAGGCATGAGGCCTTCTGTCTGTATAAGCCACCTCCCCTGTGGCTCAGGGGCATAGTCTTTCCACCTAAGATCGAAGGCTACGTTTACTCAGCTAGAACTGGAATATTGAAAAAGCTGGAGCGGAGCAGACCTGCCTAGCTGAGGAGGGCCCTGGCCCCAGGGCAGCCTCATGGACATGCCATTTTCACAGCCCTGCTATATTACCATTGAGCTGTTTGCACTAAGTAAAGTTTCTTCCTTTACTGTGCCCAAAATTGGGGATTCCTGTTGGTTTTTGAATTGGCACCAATGACCATTGGTTGACAGCCTTCATCCAGGTGTTGTGTTTAAGGTCAACACCAGCATTGATAAGTCATGCTGATAGTGTGTCCATTTGATAGGCGCAATGAGAAGGGCACTTTACATCTGTTATCTTTCTCCCCAAAACCTATAACCCCAGAATAATCATAAGAAAAACATCAGACAAATCCTAGTTGAAGGACATTCTACCAAATACCTGAACAGCACTCCTCCAAACTCTCAAGGTCATTAAAAAAACAAGAAAGTGAAAAAACAGCACTGCCTAGCAGAGTCTAAGGAAAAATGATGACTAAATGTAACATGGTACCCTGAATGGTGGCCTAAAGCAGAAAAAAGACATTAGGCAAAAACTAAGATAATCTGGATAAAGTGTGTCTCTGATTAACAATAACATATGAAGAATGGCTCATTAATGATGACAAATATACCATACTAATGGAAGATATTAATAATAGGGGAGACTGGGTATGAGGTATATGGGAAGTCTCTGTATTATCTACACAACTTTTCTGTAATTCTAAAAAGATACAAGGACTTTTTAAGTAAGTTATAAATTGACATACAATCAATGAATTCCTTAATACTTTATTTGCTTAATTCACTTAACTTTTAAAATAATTTTTAGTTTTCATTTACAGTTGACATACAATATACTAGTTTCAGTTGTACAACACAGTGATTAGATATTTACATACTTTAAAAAATAATCGCCCCAATAAATCTAGTATCCATGTGACGCCATACACTGTCATTACAAGAGTACTGATGACATATTCCAGTGCTATCGTCACATCCTGTGACTCTTCTCTAGCCCCGCATTTGTGCTTCTTAATCCCTTCATTTTTTCACCAACTCCCAAACCACCCCCATCTGAAAGCCATCAAAATATTATTTGTATCTATGAGTTTATTTCTGTTTTGTTAGATCATTTATTTTGTTTTTTATATTCCACATATAAGTGAAATCATATGGCATTTGTTCTTCTTGGTCTGACCTATTTCACTCAGCACAATACCCTCTAGATTCATATTGCAGATGGCAAAATTTTATTTTTTTAATATACTTTATTGATTATGCTATTACAGTTGTCCCATTTTTTCTCCCCTTTATTCTGCTCTGCCCTGTACCTGCCTCACACCATCATCCCTAATCTTAGTTCATGTCCATGGGTCATACATATAAGTTTTGGGCTTTTATATTTTCCATACTATTCTTAACCTTCCTCTGTCTATTTCATATCTATCATTTATGCTTCTTATTCCCTGTACCTTTTCTCCCATTCTTTCCTTGTCCCCTCCCTACTGATAACCCTCCATGTGATCTTTGCTTCTATGAATCTATTCCCCTCCTATTTGTCTGCTTAGTTCATTTTTATTTTTGTTTTTGTTTTTTTAGATTCAGGTATTGATAGTTGTGAGTTTGTTGTCATTTTACTGTTCATATTTTATCTGTTTTTCTTAGATAAGTCCCTTTAACATTTCATATAATAAGGGCTTGGTGATGATAAACTCCTTTAACTTTACCTTACCTGGGAAATAATTTTTTTGCCCTTCCATTCTGAATGATAGCTTTGCTGGATAGAGTAATCTTGGTCCCTGCCTTTCATGACTTCAAATGCTTTTTTCCAGCCCCTTCTTGTCTGCAAGGTTTCTTTTGAGAAATCCACTGATAGTCTTATAGGAACTCCTCTGTATACCTACTAGGTTCCTTTCCTCTTCTCTTGCTGCTTTTAAGATTCTCTCCTTATGTTTAACCTCTGGTAATGTACTTATGATGTACTTTGGTGTGTGCTTCCTTGGGTCCAACTTCTTTGGGACTCTGAGCTTCCTGAACTTCCTGGAAGCCTATTTCCTTTGTCAGATTAGGGAAGTTCTCCATTATTTTTTCAAATAAGTTTTCACTTTCTTGCTCTTCCTATTCTCATTCTGGCACCCCTACGATTCAGAGGTTGGAATGTTTAAAGTTGCCCCAGAGGTTCTCAAGCCTCTCTTTATGTTTTTTATTCTTCTTTTTCATTCTGTTCTGAATGAGCATTTATTTATTCCCTCTGGTGCAAATCCTTGATATGAGTCCTCACTTCCTTCCTGTCACTGTTGGTTCCCTGTACATTTTCCTTTATTCCACTTTTCACAGCCTTCACTTTTTCCTCTATTTTGCAATCATACTCAGCCATTTCTGTGAGCATACTAATTACCAGTATTTAGAACTCTGTGTCTGATAGGTTGTCTATCTCTTTATCACTTAGTTGTATTTTTCCTAGAGCTTTGATCTGTTCTTTCATGTGGGCCTTATTTTTTTTTTGTCTGGGTGCACTTGCTATCTGGTAAAGTGCGGAGCCTTGGTTGTTTACCAGGGTTGGGCAACCCATGCTGCTGCATTGTGGCACTGTATGTGGGGGAGGAGTCCAAGAGAAAACAATGCCACTTGCTCAACTCTCAGCTTTCAGTCACTGCCTCAGCTACCCACAGGCAAATTGGGCTTTTCTGGTGCTGATTCCCAGGTGAGTGGGTTTGTGTACATTCTAGGACCCTGTGGGTCTCTCCAATGAACTCTCCTGTGAAGCTGGGAGTTTCTCCTGCCTCCTCAACCCCCACAGATTCTTCCAGTCAGAAGTTTTCAGGCTTTATTTCCATCTGCTAGAAACCTGGGTTGCATTGCCTGTCTCAATCCCCAGTTGTTCCTCCAGTTTATTCACACACTAATGTGGGGCCACCCACTCTGCCAGCCACTGCCTTGCCCAGTCTGCCAGCTGCCGCCTTGCTCTCCCTGGTCCTCCAGCTGCAGCCTTGCTGTGAGCCCTCTCCAACCCAGCTGCCCATCTCTGCCCCACTTATCAGTCTGGATAAATATTTCTCCTTTAACTCCTTGGTTGTTGGACTCCTATGCAGTTTGATTTCCTGGCAGTTCTGGTTATTTTTTATTTTAAAATTGTTTCTGTCCTTCTTTTGGTTGTCATGCAAGGAGGCAAAGTGTATCTACCTATGCATCCATCTTGGCTGGAAGTGTCCCTGGTATCTTTCAAGCTGCAGGCTCAGCACTGGTGCTCAGAGTGAATGAGTCTATCAACAAGCTGGTCTGTGCACACAGACTTTTGGAGTGGAACACCTGAAACTCCAGCAATCTTCCTCCTCAGTCACAATCCTTGCTCATTTCCACAGCCATAAACTGAAAACCAGCACTGGAATACTGGGCTGGGACCCCTGCTCCTCATGGGGGACCTCTGCAGAGATATCCCTCCTGATTACATTCAGGGCCTCTGTTCCTCCTACCAGCCTCCACATTACTTCTTCTGTATATTCTTAATTATAGGAATTCTGTTCAGCTAAACTTCAGGGGACTCTCACTGGTGGTTGTTCTGTAGTTTAGTTGTGATTTTGATGTGGTCGTGGGAGGAAGCAAGTATAGCGTTTACCTACTCTGCTGTCTTCACCAGCACCTCTTACTTAATTCTTAACTAACTGAATTTCTCAAGTTCTTTTTTCACTTGTTTAGTTCTGAAACATTATAAAGAAAACCCAAATTGACAGAATGTTTTTTAATAAACTCAAATCCCTCTTTGGTTGCTGTATCATGATTCACAATGGAGATGAGTTACACAATCATTAATGTATGAGCTTTTTCAGACTCATGCAAGCAAATTCATTTCCTGGCTCTAGTTTTCAAGTTGTATTATAATGTCAACTTTAGTGCATAGTTCATAGAGACAAAACCCAATTCTTTCTAAAAAATAGAATTCAAATCCATTTTAACCCTAAAGGCAAAATGCCTAAATTTAGATATGGCTTTTTTGTCAGCTTTTTGTTAACTAGTATTAGCAGGCAATAGTTCGTACCCAATAACTGTGTGCACTAAATTTCAACATTAATTCCATCTGTGGGCTGAAGACCATATCAACTTCTGATCTGAGCATCTGTTCTACTTCACTCCTCTAGTGAATTTTTTATTTTGTATAAATTAAATCAAATTTCTCTAACAGCATCTATTTGGTATTCCTTTTCATGTGTTCAAGAACAGTTTAAAGGTCAAATTTGATAAGAAATTCTATTTTTGGAAAATAGCATATGTAATTACTGCATTCATTGCTCTAAAAATATTATCACTCTGGGTATAATTGAGTCATGACTCCTAGTAGCAAATGGATTTTCAGTTCCAATTCTGGCTTGTGCACGTCTCTTTGTCATCATTATTAGCACCTTCCCCATAGGCACTCAACCATCCTTTAAATCGATGCTAAAACTGAAAGTTGTTCATCCTACCTTTTATTTAAGTCAAAACCTATACATTTTACAATAAATTTACAACTAATGACATAGACACTCATTTTCATGTCCCTGTGTTCTTTTTTCTGGTAGTTAACACTATATACCATAAATGTTAGTTGTTTAACTAAATATTTGTCCTTGGTACAATCTGGTTGAAATTAGTAATCTTTACTTTTTTCAAACATTTAGCATAATTTCTTTAGTATTAATTAAAATCTGAATCTCATTTGAATATCCCATCCTTGGTAATGTTTCTATGCTTCATTTTTGTCTGTGCCAAGTTCAGTCATTCTATCACCTAATTTTGAAATCATTTCTACAAAACTAGGAGGTTTATATTCTTTTCTCTAAATATTGTCTTAGTGATATCACACACAAAGAAACAGATAATTGTGTTTGGACATATAATATTTATCTTTGAGAATATTTCATCAGTGTACTTCAATGTTCATATGTGTTTTGAACACTGTAAATTGCTTGCTGTTTATTCAGAGTTTTTTCCATGTTGGTAATTCACATGTGTAATTTTCGTGTCCAGTGGGTGTTTTATGTTCTTATTATTAAGAACTTGGATGTTTCCAACCATAGATACCATCTTAGGCAAAACTGAGTTATAAAATATTTTTTAAAGTTACAAAATACTTTTCATTTAAGCCTAAAATATAATAGTTGGTTTCTATGCTGTTTTTCCACTTGAAATAATTTTGATGTAAAATACTAAATTTTATGTCAGGCTTACCAAAGGAAAATCAGAATCACCAACTTGAATCAATGAGTTTGCTGGAAACATTCACACACTATCAAAACAATATGATGAGGTTTCATCTTTCTTGCCCAAATTACAAATTTCATGAATATCATTTCTTTCCCCTGCTAATAAATAGGCTGGAGCTGACTCTGTTGCTTCTAGTTTTGGATTTGATAACATTTACTCTTTCCATTCTTATTGTTTGATCAAAAAGTCAATCTTCCTCTAGTGATGAATATGAAGAGATTGTTATCTGACCTGTTTACATTTTATACTTGGTGAGAATAATTTTCTTGTTCATTATCATTATTTTTGAATAATTCAATTTGACTAATTATAATATTTATAATACCCTATTTGCAAAGTTCATGTTATTCACACTTGACAGAAGTCTGCATAATTTCATTGTTTCCAGATTATTTTTTCATTGAAGCAGCATTCCCTCTTCAAAGATTTTTCTATTTCCTTTGCCCCTTTACATATATGAGTTCCACTTCCATACTTTCCATTTATACAAAAAAAGACTGATACATTTATTCTCCATGATCAAAAATGTAGAGGGGGGAAGGGAATAATGGTGGAAAGAGAGGGAAGAGACTAGACAAAGAACACGTATGAATGAATGATCCATGGATGTGGACAACAGTGTGGGGATTGACTGTGGAAGTAAGGGGTGTGATGGGTGGAGGAGGGAAAAGGGGGAGAAATTGGGACAACTGTAATAGAATGACAGTAAAAATTAAAATAAATAAATATTTAGTGTTCAATGTATTTATATTAAATATAAATTACATACATGAAAAATAGGTCTATAAGTACATCAACTGAAATAATATTTAAATTAACCATTTAAAAATATTTTACAATTTTCTTTAAAAAGTTATTTTTCTTCTAAAATAAAGTACTTCTGAAACCAAAGACATATCTAAAGAGCTATAATTATGTAAATTTTAAAACTAGAATTTAATCATTAAAAATTTTATAGCAATAAAACTCTTCACTTCACTGGTGCTGAAAATCCACTAGATGCCCATGTGCATGCAGAATCACCATTGTGCTTCCCATTATGACCCAGTGTATCTACACCTTGCCAAGCACAAGGGGATTTTTTAAGTGCCAGAAATGTTCTTGCTATGGTCTGCGTGTTTCTATACCCCTTAAAATTCGCATGTTGAAAACCTAATGCCCAAGGTAATTGTATTAAGAGACAGGGCCTTGGGGAGGTAATTAGTCATAAGGGTGGAACCGTCATGAATGACATGAGTTCCCTTACAAAAGTGGCCCCAGAGATCTCCCTCACCCCCTCCACCATGTGAGGACACAGAGAAATCTGTCACCAAGAAGAGGGCTCTCTTCTGACCATGTTGGCACTTTCATCTCAGACTTTCAACTTCTAGAACTGTGAAAAATAAGTCTCTGTTTTTTAAGCAACCCAGCCTTCGGCATTTGGTTATACCTGCTGAGTAGATGGAGATGGTTCTCTCTCTGAATTTGGTGGGAGGTTACATGGTGTTTCATTAGTACGTTTCACTGTATAATTTATTACATTCTACACTTATGCTTATGCATTTTTCTGTATGTGTGTTATACTTCATGAGAAAAAATAAGTGAATAGGGGGTAAAAACATAAACAGAGCAACCTTATACTATTTACTTTTCATTGAGCAAATATTTTATCAGCACTGTAAACCAGGCTCTTCACAAAAATTTTAGAATAAAATTTAATATCTAGCTTCTGCTTTGTACTCTATGCTGATGCCCATAAATGGTCCTCTCAGCTTGTGACCAGAAATACTGCAAAGAATAAGACCGTGGACCCTGTCCTTCCTAAAAGCCAGTCTGATTCAGGGGCCTTTTGTGATGGTAACCCTGGACAGAAAATACTGGCACGTGTCACACCCAACCATTAGCATCCTCTATTAAATAACCTTGAACTTCTCTCCCCTCCACGTTCCTTAGAGGCAGGGAGAGCTGGGGAATAAGTAGCTCTACCCAAGACCTGGCATTGGTGCTGAAGCTCCCAGAGGAAGAATCACTGATTTTTCAAATATCACTTGTTCTTAAAAATCTAAACTGACAGTGACCAGAGGGGCAGGGGAGGGGGATAACGAGGGAAAGAAGGGGAAAGGGCAAACAAAAGAACATGAATAGGGGACTCATGGTCATGGACAATGCCTGGGATTGACTGTGGGAGTGGGAGGGGATGGGCTAGGCGAGAAATAGGGAAAAAGGAAGTACAACTGAAACTGAACAGCAATTTTTAAAAATCTATCACCTTAAATGTAAGACCCCAAACTGTAACACTCCTAGAGAAAAACATAGGCAGTGAACTCTTTGACACAAGTTAACAATATTTTTTGGATATGTCTTCTTGGGCAACAGCAACAAAAGCAAAAAATAAACAAATGGTGCTATAACAAACTTTTGCATGATGAAGGAAGTCATCAACAAAAACAACAACAACAAAAAATACTGAATGGAAGAAGCTATTTGCAAATGGCATATTCAATAAGAGGTTTATATCCAAAATATATAAATTCATACAACTCAATATTTTAAAAATTGATTTAAAATTGGGCAAAGGACATCAATAGATATTACTTCCAAAAAAGACATACAAATGGTCAATAGACATATGAAAAGATGCTCAGCATCAGTAACCTTCAAGGAAACTCAAATCTAAACCACAATGAGATATTACCTCACACTTTTCAGAATGACAACAAATCAAAAATACAACAAATAACAAGTGTTAGTGAGAGTGTGAAGAAAGGGAATGCTAGTGCACTGTTGGTGGGAATGTAAATTCATGTAGCCACTGTGGAAAGCTGTATGGAGGCTCCTCAAAAAAATAAAAATAGAACTACCATACAGCCCAGCAATTCCACTTCTGGGTATTTATCCAAAGAAAGCAAAAAACTAATTCCAAAAGATATAGGCACTAAAAAAAACTAATCCCAAAAGATATATATATATATTGTTTTTGTAAACCCCTCTGTTTATTACCATATTATTGACAGTAGCCAAGATATGGAAGAAACCTAGGTAGCCATGGATAAATTGATAAAGAACATGAGATGTGAAACTACATGCATATACACTACATATTCAGCAAAAAAGCAAAGAATGAAATCTTCCCATTTGCAACAATATGGATGGACCTAGAGTGTATTATGATAAATGAAATAAGTCAAACAGAGAAAATAGCCATATGACTTCACTTACATGTGAAATCTAAAAAAAAGGCAGGGGGAACAGAAACAGACTTACAGACACAGGAAACAAACTGCTGGTTGCCAGAAGAGAGAGAGGTAGGCAAGGGGGAGAATAACAGGTACAAACTTCCCAATATAAAATGCAGATGCCATAGGAATGTAATGTACTCACAGGTAATATAGTCAATAATAGAATAATTTTGTGTGGTGACAGGTGGCCACTAGATTTATCTTGGTGGTCCCATGTATGTATATAATTGTCAAATTCCTATATTGTAATATGAAACTAACATAGTTCTGCATGTCAACTATAATAAAAATATCTATCAGCTTTGGGTATGTTTTCTACCATTTTACATTTTTGTCTTGCTTTTGAATTTATCATTGGCAGGTCATCGTGGTGAAGAAATTTAAAAGACAAATATTAAAAACTCTTACTCATACTTCTAGTGCAACAAAACATCACACATTAATTATTCTTCTTAAATCAATATGACGGACAGCCTATTTTCTAATGGAACCAGCGCCCCAATAATCCGAAATGGATAACAACAGGAAGGCTCAAATGAGCATTTAGCTCAAAAATCTAACAATCCTCTCACAGTTAGGACACATAGGCACTGTTTGTACAGTGTGTGTGGCTGAAATTCATAGTCCAGCGTTGCAGCAGCGGTGGTGGGTCTGGCCTCTGCTAGACAAGCACATGAGGTGAATTCCAATTCTCCAAAGTGCCCTGGGCTAATAAGCTCTGCATCCTGAGAAGCAAGTTCAATCATGAACAACCACCTTTGGATTGTAGCAGTAACACCATGTATCATGTTTCCACTCAGAAAATTCCAAAAAAAGTGGAACACTTAACGTAAGGAAACCACACTTGAATCGTAGTAGACTAGTTAGTCTTATTAATTTTCTCTTGTAACTCTCAATACCTTTCTGGATTTCTCAATATCTTTTTATGGCATTTGGAGAAGACTTTCAAAGCCCCCTTGTAGGTAATTTAATACCTCTGAATTCCCTGTGGATATTATAGAAACATTGTGCAGCTTAGGGGTTTAAGTACTTTATATTTTATTACAAAGGTACAAGCTCAAAATATATAAAGGCTTTATTATCTGAAGAATACTTCCCTTATTTTAAACTCGGTACATGTAATGAATTATTTTAGAGGAGAAAATTGTTATGTTAGGCATGTCACCATCAATAAAATAATGCATTTAAATACAATTCAAAGACTTAAAAGTCAAGAAAATTAAGAAGAAAGTTCTATGTTCAGTATAATGCCAGCCTGTATTTATACAAAATCTCTTTTAATGGAATTATTATTCACATAATCTTGGATTTCTTTCATTACTGTTCGCTAACATTATCCTAATTACAAGTACTATTCTTGCTCTTTCATATTAGTTAAAAACCGCTCCTCAGAGGAACTCAAAGTAAATAAATTTAATTAAAACCAATCTTTACAATTCCCACTGAGGTAAAAAAATGAAGTGGGCATTATGTTTCATTTGTACACAAGAATGCTCACCCCAGGTGAAGACATGACATTGGCAAAATGGAAGTGTCAAGGTGTTTGCGTCCCTGGGTCCTTACTAGCTGCTGCATTAGTGCTTCTTGGCTACGCACTTGCAGTTTATTGTCAAGCACACCTTAATCCCAGGGATAGCGTTCCGATTGATGCTAACTCTCATATACAACCTCCAGAGCCACGCAGGAGACCAGGCTAGCTCACTGGCATCCAGGGTGAGGTCAGGAGAAGGGTAAGGAAGAGAGAAAGATGGAGGAGGAGGAGAGAGAAGAGGGAATAAGGAGGAAAAGACAGCAAGAGGAGGAAATGGAGAGGAAAAGGAGGAAGAGGATGGGGAGGGGAGGAGAGGAGAGAGCTATGATTTCTTCTTGCCCAATTCCAGCCCAGTTCCAAAAGCCCAGTCCAAAAAAATAGTCTGTTTAAAGGGTTGTGTGTGCCTCAATGGAAATGAAGAAATGTTTTATTTCTTCATCAAGTCATCAGCTACTTAAGTGACAAAGAAGATTAATTTCTAAGAGGCAGGAATATTTAGAACTTTTGAAGAAGAATGTAGCCATTCTTGGTATCTTCCGTCATCTCTTTTAAAATCCTTTTTATGGCCCTGGCTGGTGTACCTCAGTGGATTGAGCATGGGCCTGTGAACTAAAGGATTGTGGTTCAATTCCCAGTCAGGGAACATGCCTGGGTTGCAGGCCAGTTCCCAGCAGGGGACTCACGAGAGGCAACCATACATTGATATTTCTCTACCTCTCTAATTCCCTTCCCCTCTAAAGATAAATAAATAAAATCTTTTAAAAATATTCAAAAAATCCTTTTTGTGATATAGTATACCTAAAGAGAGTGCACAAAAAATAAAACTTCAGTAAAATATCACAAATTAAACATCAATGTAACCACCATCCAGGTAAGGAAATCGCCAGCACCTCAGGATTCCCTTCCGGGTTTATGTAAATTTGAATATTCAAAGAAAAAAATGTTAACGCCTCTTCTTTTTGAAGAGTCTTGGCATAGAGTTCACATAACTTTTAGAATAAGCTTCTGATTCTAAACATACACACACACAATTAGCATTTTGACTGGGATGACATTGAACCCACAGATCAGTTTGAAAGAGCTGATATCTGTAAAATATTGTCTTCACATCTATAAATGTGGAAATTCCTCAATTTATTAAGTTCTAAATTCTTCTCATTATTATTAACCAATGTCACCCTCATACATTTAATTTAAAAATAGTGTTCTTCACTATTACACATGTTTTGTGATTTTTGTCTTATATATTTGCTGTTTTTAATGCTACTTAACTGCTTTTAAAATTTACTTTTCTAACTGTGTATTGCTTATATACTGCAATGTTTTTAACATGTATACATTAATTTAACAACCTGGCCATCCTTATCATAAATTTCAACAATATATTTATTTACATTGTAATACATTATCTGTGAGGAAAATTTTGTTTTTGCTACTTTTAATCTTCATACTTCTCAGATTCTCATTATTATTACACTATGCTTTTAATGCTGTTATTAAAATTCAAATGCAATAGCGTGTATAAAATCTGTAATGTATCACCTCGATAAGAAGGCATTCAATAACCTTAATGAATGAATTTTAGAGTGGCAGGTTCACTTGGCCGCTCCTCTTCTCATGAGGCCAGTCATTGGTACCTTCCCCACGAAGCCCAGTCGGTTCCATGCTGCTCCAGAATCAGTGGCTATTCTGCCAACCCAGGAAATTATAATGCAAAAAGTGACCCCCACCTTTTGCAGTGTAATAATGGGGAGCACTCATCTAGTATTATGTAGTTACCTGCTATACTATAATTTGAGAAGCTTCCACGAAGGTCCCCGCCCCTGTCACCCAAAGGAAGTGCCGTATCGCACCAATAGGACAACTTCGCACCATAGAAAATAGTGTTTACTGGGACAACTGGAATATTGGAGAGTAGTGGACCACAGGTGATTCTCCAGGCTCTCGAAACAAGTGGTTTTGATCAACCACATTTTCTTCTAAGTAGAGTTTCTTCCTGCAACCTAAGGCATAATATCCCATGAAATCTTGTTTTCAAAAACTAAATGTCCCTTCAAACCAGAAACACTTAGAAAAAGATACTTCCTAAGATTCTGTCCCCTCCAAGTAACCAAAATGCAGATAAACCATATGTTCAAAAATGATCACAGTGGGATTGCCTCTAAAAGGGGGAAATTTTTGAAAGTTTGAATGTGTAAGCCTGAAGCATTGCCGTTCATTCTCAAGATGGGTGTCAGTCTGCCACAGCACTCTCAAACACTCTTGGAGAGCCTCACAGGGCTCGTGATAAATTAAGTGGAGAAATGGATAAAACCCAAACTAATGAAATTATTTTGCATATATTTTGGAAAGGTATATTAAGAAGTTTAAGAGGGAATAGAGTATATCAAGATGTAATAATGATTGTTTGGTGAAAGAGTTGGCATTCATGTTCTTTTTTGTAACCTTGCATGTTTTCCAAGTTTTTAATAATGAGTGTTTATAATTTTATCACCAAGAACATGTTATTTCAAAAAAGGTTCTGTGGGTGAACAAAGTGCTCTAGTTGAAGGGAGGAGACACTATCTTTTATCTAGTTTCTGTAGACCTGGGTTCAAGTCCTGGTTCAACCCTTCCCCGACAGCGTCTTGGCCACATGCTTGCCCCCTGTGCTGTCAGCTATGAAGCAGAGAAAAATCATTCCTCCTCACAAGGTGCTGAGCATGACACAAAATGCTGCACATGAAAGTGGTGGGCACTCGACTATACCTTGAATAGGAAGAAATTATTTTTACAGAGATCAATGAGTCATTTTATCGTCAAGATATTAACAGTGCAATGAAATCCATAATTTAAAATAGTAATTGTATTATTTTACTGAAATTACATGGGACCATTAAGATTTCTTAAAGGTGTGAAGAGGAGTCAGATGAGAATAGTTCCAGAATGGGCACTTTACTGAAAGAAGGGTGTGTAGGGACATCTTAGAAAAGAAAGTGAAGAACAAAACCAAACCCACTTTGCTTGAGACAGATCCAAATAGGAGCTTTGAGATTTTCAGGGGTTACACATAGTGTTTGAGGATGTTCTGTTGCTGATGAGTGGCATTTCTCCTACTCTCTGGCTCCCAGGGGTAGAGGGATAAACTTCAGGGAAGGAGTGTCATGTCTCTGCCTCCCCCCTGAGAGTGCCACCTATGACCTTGGCATCTGGAAGCCCTGTCTCTTTTGTGAAGGCCTCTTCAAAAAACCCATTTCCTGCAAGTATTCTGACTTTCTGTGTAGATGTGACCCTAGCGTGGTTAGATATGACTTGTAAGATGACAGGGATCTGGATTTAATTAGCAGGTATCACTAAGTGTTCAACTGCCTAATCACTTCTAGCTATTCTGTCCACTCTACATGTGAATGAAAAACTAATTCTCCATGCTTTTCACAATAATGCTTTAGAGAGGTGATTATCTCCTTCATTCAATGCTGGTCATTGCTTAGCCAGACACAAGCTGGTGTGAAACCTGAGAGAGGGGAATGGGTGGTGGGCATAGAGAGAGGGAGCCAGGAGCCAGAGTGGTTTCTGCACCAGCACCCACTCCCCTAGCAGCCTTCTCTCATCCACCCATCCATCCATCCATCTCAGGTTATGAGAGTCATCCCTGTGAGCACACACCTGCTCTGGCCGCCAGCCTGGCTAAAATGCTCTATCTATCATAAAGGTGCTCCTCATTCTCAAGGATCCAGTGTGGGGAGAACTCAACTTCTCCTCCTCCTGCTCTGAAAATGTATAAGAAATGTGGTGGAGGGTGGTAAGCAGTTTCCCAAGCTACAGAGCCTCCTTTTCCTGAAATCCTAACATGTTCCATCAAACTCAGGACAATAGGACATGGCTCAGGATAGAGATGGACAAGGACCTGAATGTGGACAGAGGTGCTGCTCAGAGCCCTGAATGGTGCAAAAGAGCCTGCAAAGATAGGGAGGACAGAGAACACTTCAGATACAAATACTTGTTCTAAGAATTAGAAAATAGCATGGTGCAAAAGGTCAGGGCAGGGTAGGGCTTACAGCAAGAAGTGGGAGTTACTATCTAGGCTACCATCTCGCCATCCAGACCACACAAGGCTCCACGGCTGTGGCCTGGGGTCTGAATCAGTCTGAAGACCTTGTAGGCACTGACTTGACTGTAATGTGGAAATCAGTCAGAGGGGTGTGGGAGAAGTAAGGAGACCACCACACCAGTTGATTATCATGCCCAAGCACAAAATGCCCAAGATATGAATAAACCCATGAATGACATCTGAAGCATGATGAAGTGTGAAAACTAAATTTGAAACTCTAAAGCATCAGTGGAAGACTATCACCTCACAGCCTTGGGACATTTTAGTCTCCACTGTCTCTGTCCAGCTCCTTCTCTTGCTGCATCCCTTCCTATATCCCCCCACCAAGAACCAGCCATCCAGCCTCATCTGTCCTTGCCCTTCTCTGAACTCATTTAGCACTTTTTTCCAATGTCCCTTTGTGTGTTCTTATCATGCCTTCACCTGCCAGGGCCTCGGTTTTTATCCACCAGGAAAAATCCCCACTTTCCCTCTTTGAGACCTTAGAGTGACTCTTCTGGTGCCCAAAGTGGCTGCATGTATCTCTGCTTCTGCTCGTGACACATCATGCAGCCCTGTTTCTGTGAGTCTGAAACCGGACTGAGTGTTCTCCAAGCAGGAGTGGCATCTGATGCATCATGTTCAAGGACTGGCATAGACAAGGTGCTTATAAAACCCTCTTTTTTCTCATGTTTCTAAGTTATTCACAAGGACTGGAACCCAGATATATTAGTTTCCTGTAGCTGTTGTAACATAGCACCACAACCTAGGAGGCCCAATCAACATAAATCTACTTTCTCAAAGTTAAGGAGACCAGAAGTCCAACCTTAAGGTGTCAGTGGGTTCCTCCTAGAGGTTCTGAGGGAAAAAAATCTGCTCCAGGCCTCTCTCCCAGATTCTGGTGGCATAGCTTGGCCTGTGGATGCATCATTACTCTCGCTGCATCTATCTGTACATGGCCCTGGTCCCATCTCTGTGTCTCTGTCTTGTTTCTCTCTTATAAGGACACTGCCATTGGAGTTATGATCTACTCTAATCCAGATGACCTCATTTTAAGGTCCCTATTTTAATGCCATCAGCAAAGGTGTATAGTCCAAGTAAGATCACATTCTGTTGTTGTAGTGCCCATAAATTTTAGGAAGACATCATTCAACTCATTGCAGCTAAGGAACATCAATGCTTTAGGGAGAGGCAGAGAAGTGTAAGCCATAAAGACCCTTGGAAGTTGGGGCAGGGACATGCCACTGTTGGGTCAGCATGTCTATATTGACCTCTAGGACCTCCTGCCCAGCTCTTGGCCACCAGCCACTCTTGGTCTTTATTCTTCTCTCACACCCCTCCTTCTGTACAGCAGGCAAGCTAGTCATCCCAACCCTGAACTCAGCACCCTCCCAGACAGCTTCCCTTTTCTCCTGGGCTCAGTGGTTCCACAAGAACATTTCAGCTAGTCTTTCTCTTTCTTTATCTAACCCCTTTGCATATTGTTCTCCCAAATACAATACAAAGTTTCCAGGCCCTAAATTTGCCCTACACTCCACAAATTGGGGCAGAGGAGGAGAGCTGAAGCCAGTGAGTTAAGAAGATAGAGCATGGAGACAGGATATATCTTGCTTCCTCTTCAGTGCTACCTGCCTTTCTTTTGTCTCACCATTTTCTTTTCTGTCACATGGGCTGAATAGTGTCTGTCTAGAGCTTATGCCAACTTGAAACTTTGAGTGGCATTCACTGAAAATGTGATGCATGGTTAATTTCATGCCAAATGAAATTTCACTATAACTCTCTCTACTGCTGACCTGGGGAGTTATGCAGCTTTCTTAATTAAAAAATTTACCTCATAAAGGCCTGATTTATATATTTTTAGAGCCCTTTTGGCCTTAACTTCAAGCATAATGTTAGAATCCAGTTCTTCAATGTCAAAATATGAGAGTAGTAATGAAGTTTGGAAACCTCTGTTGACTCAAAGGTGTATATCTCCATAGTCTTAAGTGTAATTATTTGTCCTGGACACTCCTGCAAAGTGGAGGATGTTCCCGGGGTGTTAAAAATAATCAATTTTAGTGCCAGAGCCTCAAGAACATCTCTTGGCTCAAGAAGCTTATACTACAGGGAGCTGAAATCATCCAAACAGATCGATGGGGCTCAGTGCCAGAGTCCCAAATCCTCAGTGCTCCCTTAGAAGCAAACCCAATCTTCCATAATAATGCTGACATCCAGGCCTCAGGACTAAATCACAGGAAAGCTTCCAGGCAGTTTTTCCAGCTGCTGCGTCCATGCAAGGCAGGCCATCCTCTGAGGCTGACTTCAATCTGGCTTCTCAGATAGCACACAATTTAAATCTTTCAATTTTCCCAAATGTATCTCAAGAAAATTTTTGAAAATATAATTCTTTTCTACTATTACTTTTTTCATTAACCGTAAATTAAAAAGTATGGCAATAATTGGAAATTAGTAATGATGTGATGTTGTTCATCAAACAAAGTATATTAGGGAAAGATGTTTTCAGAGTCTTCTGTTAGTGGGCCACTGCCTTTCTAAGATGAAAGTAACTTTGTGCCCCAGGTTGAAAGCAAAAGTTAAATAGAATTGTTATTTCAGGCTACAAGGGAGTATGCACTTCAAAAGAAAGCAGCTCAAACTACTACTGCACCTCAAACTAATTGCTTTTGACTAAACATTTTGTAATTTGAATAGCTTTCACTGGACTATTTTAGAAAAAGAGAAGCATATTTATTAAAATATTTTAATAAGCTATTTGGAAGAAATGTAAGACTTTGAGGGCAGACATCACTAGGGGATACAGCAGACATGAGCAGGAAGTTGGGATGCAGAGCAAGAGAATGACAGAAAGGAAGAAGGAAAGTGGAAATTGGAGTCAACATGGCAGACAAAAGTGAAAGAACTGAAGACATGAAGAGGGGCTTTTGTGAATAGAAGTATCTAAAATTAAGTTTGCATTAATATAATATTAATTCTATCATATTTTGAAAAGTTTTCATAAAGTCTTCTATCTACTTAAATGGGTGAATGAGTGGTGAATTCCATGTCAGGATCAAAATCATGCAGAATGAGGATCATACATGCTGACCAGTATGATCATTGCTACACTCAACTAAGTCAGTAGAAGCCGGTTCTAACTAGTTCAAGGGCAACCCCAAGAATGTACACCACTAGGAAATTTATTAAAACTTTGGTGAAAGCACTGTACTTGCACATGGGTGAAAAGGATTTAAACAACTCAATACAGCTTTTAAGGGTACAAAGTCAAGCCAGCAGATATATTGAGTGAGTAAAATAATGATGACAATGATAATGAAGATCATTACTTGACCACAATGATAACAATGATGAAAATGTTGCTAATCATGATAGAAATAGTGTGACAAAGATAATAATGATGGTGATGAGAAGATGATGACAATGGTTATGGTGATGGTAGTGAAGGCGATGGTGTTAGTGATGGTGGTGGTGATGATAATCATGGTGATGGAGATTACAGTGGTGGTAACAATTTTACTGATGATACTGATGATGATAATGATAATTATGACAGTGTTAATGACAACTTGGACAATGATGATAATAATGGAGATGTTGGTGATGATCATGGAAATGATGGTGCTGATGACGGTAATAATGGTGAAGGGGATAATAATGGTGATGATAGTGGTGACAACAATGATGATGGGATCATTTGTAAGGGAGATAATGTTGACTATTACAATGATGATGGTGATGATGCTGATAGTGCTAGTGAAGGTGATCATGGTTGTGATGGTGATGATGATGAAAAATATTATCATGATAATATCTTTATGATATCATGATATTATCATAATGATGATGATGATAGTGATGTTACTGATAATGGTGATTAAATGGTGATAAAAATAATTAAAGCTAACACTTTTGAATGCCTACTATATGCTATATCCAGGGCACCTTGATTAACTTATGAATTTAGTCTTGACAATGCATGAGATTGATCATTGTATGAAACAACTGTTAGTACCATTTTGTAGAGGATATTCACAATAAGCCCAGTCACCCAGCTAGAAAAAGACAGAGAGAATACCCAAAGCCAAATTGACCTTGAGTCTGGAGAATTGGCAGTCTTCCATGAACAATGAGAAGTCAGTTCCTAATGGAAACACGTCTTGGAAGTCAAAGGGTGAGTCTTGGGTCTGTGATGGAAGGCCAGTTGCCTGCAGAAAGAAACTGGAGCAGAAAATACTACAATTGTGAAAGAAGTACTTAGTGTAAGCACTGTATAGGAACATACTACTCATTGTCTGAGTAAGATGACTTCTTTAAAGAAAGCAAAGAAGAGGCAGCAAGGAGAAAAATAGAAGGAGAAGGGTAGGTGGCAAGTTGAGAGGCATTCTGGAGCTGTTTTAACCTAAGTAGAAGGAGGCAAATAAAAGTCAGATAATAGCTATAGCACATCTGCTGGGAGGTCTGGCTTCCTCTCCTCTCCCCACTCAGAGTTCTCATCAGCCTGCCTCCTTTTCAATCTCCAGAAAAGTCTGCCTGCAACTTTCAATAATCCAGCGCACCACTAAGGTACCAACCACATCCAGGTTGACAAACAAAATACAGGACACTCAATCAAGTTTGGATTTCTTATAAATAACCAGTATTTTTGTGCAACTATTTGTCCCATGCAATATTTAAGAAATTTATATTTAGCTGGGCATTCTATATGTTCATTTGCCAAATCTGTAAACCAAACTCTATTGTCCCGTATCTGTCAGCTGTTCATTAATCCAGAAGACGGGGGGCGGGGGGGGAGACAATCTGCTGTGTTTTTCACAGATTCAGATTCTCAAATATTGGGACTGAAAAAGAAAGACAGGACAGATTGGATGATAAAGTGGCACACTACCAACTGACATGTATCCCCTAAAAGTTCAGACGGTGACACTCTAACCTCCAATACCTCCGAATGTGACCTTATTTAGAAATCAGATCTTTTCAAGGTAATCAAGTTAAAATGAACCTCTTAAGTTTGGGCCCTAATTCATTATGGCTGGTGTCCTTATAAAGATGGGAAATTTGGACAAAAAGACAGACAAACACACGGAAAAGACCATGTGAATACAAAGGGTGAGTGACACATCTACAAGTCCCAGGGAACATTTGATTCTCCTTGGAAAGAGACATGGAACAGATTCTTCCTGGGAGTCTTCAGAGGGAGTGTGGCCTCAATGACACCTTGATTTCAGACTGCTGGCCTCCATAACCATGAAGCAATAAATTTTTGTAGTTCTTAGTCACCCAACTTATGACACTTTGTTATAACTCTAGGAAATTAATATACACATTAATCAAATAAAACTTTAAATGTGGGTAAAATTATTCCTGCTGAGCACTACAAAGATGGTGTGCAGTGCTGTGGAGGTCAATATCAGAGGATCTTTTTCTGGTCACAAGACTCAGAGACAAGTCGCTGAGGAAGCCACACTTGCCTTGGGAGCTTAACAGGCAAAGGGACAGGGATAAGGGCAGGGGCTGTGATTCCCAGGGGAGTGGATGACCCAGCCCCTCCAGGCTGTGAAAGTGGGTCAGAAGTTGTCATTCTCCATCCAGAAATCCATGACTTGTCACTGGGGGTCAGATTCACTCATCAGCAAAAATCTTCCCAGAAGCAATCTCTTGGGGAATAAGATTTGTCAATACATTACTGGTGAGATTAAGGCACCTCTTCAGAATTTTATCAGGAAGCAAGGGATGCAAATGGAGCTTAAAAAGGGATGAAATGCAATCTTGAACCCTAATGTGTGGTGCTGTAGTTGTAGTGGCCTTTGGTGAATGACAAAAATAGTTTAAAAGAAGGGGGGAGGGAGGTGTGCATTTGTGCTCTTCCAGTGCCATGGTGGTGGGGAGCATGCATGCCTTGATTTTAAATGGCCCCTCACAGATCTTTTTCTAAAAATAGTCCCAGAGTTGAAAAGGAAACTCTATCTTGCTACCACAGCACATTGAAAACATCCTTTAAGAATATCCAGCTCTCCTTGCTCCAATTTTATGCTCACTAAGCAACCTTCTGAGTTGTAATTTGCTGTTCTGACTAGGTGACTTTTTTCCAGGCCCTGAGCCAGGACTATTCTCAGAACGAGGGTTTAGGCTACAAAGGAACAGGAAGAATAGAGGCCAGCCCTCCGACTCGAGACAGGGACATACAAGCCAGAAAAAGGGAAAAGGGGGTCTAAGTCAGTTATGAAGAACAAAGGAACCTGAATGCTCCCCAGGACACAGAGGTCCAGCTAGCATGGCTAGCAGCCATGGTGGAGGTTCAGCCGATATACCCAGGGAGATGAAGGGGTCCATGGAGTCTGGGGAAAGCAGGTGGAGCAGCCTCTGGAGACAGAGAAGGATGACAAGAGGCAAGGTCATTGTCTACAGTCTAGAAGGATGTGGCCCTGTGTTTAGCAGTACCCAAAGGGCAACATGGGTGACTGTCAAACTCTGCCAGGCTGTTAGCAGTGAACTCTTGGATGTCCTGCTGCCAAAGCACCTCCTCCTTTGGTAGCCAAGACTTCTGGCTCCCACACCCTGCACAGTGAGTGCATTTCTGACAGTTTGGGTATGTTGTACAGCCATGGAGCACTGAATAAAGAGTGAGACCAGTTTCAGGTTACCTTCCTCTGTGTGTGTTTCTTTTCCTTAAGCCAAGCCCCATTGATGTCCACAGTAACTTGGACAGCTTGATGGAAAAGATATCATAAATCAAAACTAATCAGGAATTTTCCTGCAACATTCAGCTGGAAGACTCTCTAATTTGTTCAAAATCTCATCCAGTAGTAAAGTAGTTGTGCCAATTAGCAACACGGTAAGTTTAAAATGTGTGGTCACAAACTTGGAAGCTCAAAGGTGGATGAATAGCTCCAGCTCCATGATGGACTTCCGCTGAATTGATACTTCTTTCAGACCACTTACATGTCCAACCCACTTCATTCCACCCACATTTCCTTCCTTCCGATGTGAGTGATATCTGGGCTCAGGGGAACTTATGTAGCAAAATCATGGTGTCAAGGAAGAAGGACAATATGGTCTGTGGCTGTTTTTCTGGTGTCCGTGGAGGAGTATCTGACCCCTGTGTGCCTTCTATAACAATGGCAGAAGTGCCCAGAGCTGCTCTCACTTCAGTGCTCCCACAGCCTCTGCTGCTCCTTCCTGACCCACAAGCTCAATGTGGGTCATTCTCCATCAGTACTTATGTCTCTCTGGGGAGGGGGATATTGTTGGTGAACTTTCAGATGCCCCTCTATGCCAATCTGAGGTCTTCAGGGCTGAATTGGGGGAGGCTGTGAAGTCATCTATCTCTGCTTAGACCTGCCTATTCAGTGATGGTTGCCTTACATTGATGAGGGGACCCTCCACCTCCCTGTGGACTCTTTGTCCCCCTTCTCTATTGGGACTGCTCCTTCAGAAGGTGCCCCATTCAGGCTGGTTTTCTTCTCCTAGTCCCCATCAACCTCTCTTCAGTGCTGGGACACCTCTGCCCTCTCTCTGTGAAGGGGAATGGCTCTTATCCTCTCCACACTCCTGCTCTCCATGTGGTTTACAGAGTAGCCTTTATGCTAAGTCTTCTGGACTTTGCTCCTCATATTGAAGGCCAAAATGTGGCATTAAAAAAAAACAAAATACAATAAATGAATAAACAAATAAAATGTTTCCTTCTTCTCACAATCTCTTGCAATCAAAAGCTAGAGCTCTTAAGACCACTAGAAAGTGCAAAGCCAGGAATGTAAACCTGTGTCCTCTGTGCCTGAAGCAGTGAGCCTCAGTGTCCAGGTAATGACTGAAGAATGACAGGGTGAAAGGGAATTACAAGGACAAAACTGTATCAGGGTCTGAGGGTGGATGCCCGTATTTAACAGGAATGAGGAATGGGGTCCAGGAAGATGTGGGTTTTATTCTACCAGACGGGGGCTGGTGAGTCACCACAAGATCTGAGCCAAAGACAGACAACAGGAGTTTCTGCCATTGGCATCTTGTCTATCCTCCACCTTAGGGCCCACCTCCCTCCAGGATGGGTAAAAGAGAGACTTAAAGAGAGTACCCTAGGAAGGCTGGCTGCCCTTGTCTCTCTCAACTCAGAAATACATCTGTGCCTCATGGACACAGTGGGACCACCGCTTAGCCCACACTTCCCTCTAATTGAGTCCTTTGTGATTTGCACCCCTACTGCAGCCGCAGCAAGGGGATCGAACCAAATCCTCACCCCCTGTGTTTTAAATCCAGATTCCCAGCAGGAGCAGCCCCCTGACAGAGGGACCCTTTCCAGCCTCACCCACTGTCCATCCCTTTGTTTGCTACTTCCAAAATACTGAGCTGCTATGTAGTTCCAAATAACAGGAAAATATAATAAAGAAACAGAGACGTGGATGGACCATTCAGTTTGAAATACTGAAACCACTAGAGCACTTTGCCAATCAGGACAAATGCCATTTGAATGCCCGGGGAGGGATTACACTTGATAAAATGACTTAGCACTGCATGTCTCAGAGCCCACAGCAATCCTCAGTATGGGCTCATCCACCTCTGCAACCTGGGTGAACGCTTCCTTAAGTTAAAAGGTGACTGCTCTAGGGAAAGCCACTGGAATCAGGTAGAACTCAGGTCTGGCTCTCTTGAATTCTCTTTCCCTGTGGATTGTGACCCAGATATAGACACTCATGGTGAAACCTGGGGAAATGCAAGACCAGCCCTTTTACATCTATATGAGTAGATGGGCTTCTCCTTAGGAGCATACAGCATCCATCCTGTAACCTGAGCATAAAACCTCATAAACCTCAGAAAGACGGCCAGGTGCTGTGCTTCTCTCACCTCCCACAGACCCTTAGCTATACATCTCTGTGAGCCCAATAAATGACAGTTTGCTGTGGTGAAGTCATAGCTATCGGCTTCATTATTGTTCTATACTTACAACCTCATGATTTATTCCTTCTATATTCATAGAAAGAATAAAGCCATTTCAATATCGCTATAAATTCTTTTGCTGGCATAGAGGGGCTTTAATCTAGGCACTTCCATCTGTTCTTTCTCCCAAGATGCTAACAAAATAATTTTCTGCCTAAAAGAAATAACTTCAGAGGAAATTGAAGCCCTGGGTAAATTTTAATTATTTTGTATTTTTGCCAAAAAGATCTCAAAGTTGTATTTGGTTGGTTTCGGGGATTATGAGCTGTTCTTATTTCTAACGTGCTAAGAGAGAGGCAAAGGCCTGCGGAGGACCCGTGTATCTCCATTTTTTACTGGGATCAGGAGCTCATTCTGTACCAGAGGCCCTAAGTCCTCCCAATGAGAAGGCCATGGCCTGGCAGCTACTCCAGGGAACTCTGGGGGAAAGCTGACTGAAGAGAGAAAAGAATCGTGGGAGCAAAGAAAACTGAACTTCTCATCCCTGGAGCTCTCCTCCCATGGACTAAGGAGACATTCTGAGCAAGGGGTTAATTCAAAAAGTGTCTTTTCTTTCATTTTTATAAAGTAACTTTATTGATGTTTAACTTACATATAATAAACTGCACATATTTTAATGTTATAATTTGATAAGTTAGAACATGCACCCACCCATGAAATTTTCACCGTAATCAAAATAATAACTATGTCCATCACCCCGTAAGTTTCTTTTTTATTGAATTTGTTGAGATGATATTGGTTCACAAAACCATAAGGTTTCAAGTGTATAAGGCAACACAACATCGTCTGCACACTGCATCGTGTGCCCATCACCAAAAGTAGGTCTCTGTCTATTCCCATAATTCCCACCGCCACCTACCTTCAGGCCGTTTTCCTCTTGCTATCACCATACTGTTGTCTGTGCGTTCTCAGTTTACCCTCAACTCCTCAGCCAAGGGCACACAGTTTCCCAGGTGCAGGAGTAGAAAGACAGGCCTTGGTAACTGTGCCTCCATAGAAATTGCATGGCCATTCCAGACCCTAGTATGCGTATGTGTCTTGATTAAAGTTGTCCCCATTTCTTTTTATCCTTAAAGACTCAGATTTTCTTTTCTAGCTAATGTATAACCTGCATCCACTTTTTTATGTACTATAGTTGTTCCAATTATTCTGCCCTTTGCCCCCCTCTACCTAGCCTGCCACCTCCACATCCACGGATCCACTCCACTCTCTGGGTCCATATGTCCTTCGTATATGTTCCTTAACTAATCCCTTCACCTTCTTTCAAACTCTGCCTCCCTTCCTCCTGCCCTCTCACTGCTGTCAGTCTATTCTGTGATTCTATGCCTCTATTTCTATTTCACTGAATAGTTTCTTTTTGTTCATTAGATTCCCCTTATAAGTGAGATCATATGGTATTTGTCTCTCACCAGCTGGCTTATTTCAATTAGCATGATAGACTCCAGTTCCATCCTCGCTGTTGCAAAAGGTAGGAAGGAATTCCTTCATTCTTTCTGATGCATAGTATTCTATTGTGTGGATGTACCACAGTTTTTTAATCCACTCATCTACTGTGAGCACTTAGGCTATTTCCAACTCTTGGGTATTGTAAACAGCACTGGTGAGGATGCATAGAAAAGGGAACCCTAGTACATTGTTGGAGGGGATACAGACTGGTGCAACTACTGTGGAAAACAGTATGGACTTTCCTCAAAAAAAAAAAAATAGAACTGCCTTTGACCCAGTGATTCCACTTCTGGGAATATACCCTCAGAATCCTGAAACACAAATTCAAAAGAACTAATGCATTCACTTTTGTTCAAAAATATCTTAGCTTTATTTTACCCCTAAATGTTATTTATTATCTAAGCAATGATATTTTTCTGGCCAGTCGATGCTAGACACGAGATGGGTGCCAAGCAATGACATCAGTGCTGAAATGCCTGGTAATACCAGAAATACTCAGGGCACATGACAGAGAGTCACAAACGCCAAGACACACCAACCTACGTCTTATGGTCAAGAAGGCAGGTCCCAGGAACAGGCTGGTCTTTCCTCATTTCTCCCTGTGTTTCCTGAATCTGATGTCATTACATGTAGGTTTTTACAGCATTGGGAAGAAACAGAAATGGGAAGGAGACAGGGACATGTTGCAGTGATGGAAAGAGGGTGTTCTCTTTCTCTATTCAGGATGTTCCTTTTGGAGCCAAACCAGAGATAACAACTTTCTCAGCTACTATGGAGTCCCAAGAGACAAAAATAAAATATTCTATATCTAGTGTATGTCTTCCTTCCCAGAACTCATGGGGCCACTTGTGACAGATGGTAGCATTGATCCAGGATGGAATTGATCCAGATGGGTATGAGCGGTACAAAGATACACAGGTCTACAAAAACTCAAGCGCACGGATGGAAGAGAAGTTTGGAAGATAAATACACACCTGTCACTCCGTTTGTATAAGAGACAGAAGTACACTCCAGGGGACGGGGATAGTCTATGTCCGCCTGACGCACTCTTTGCTGGGTGATTACAGGATGACTCAACTTCTTCTAAACAATCCAGGGTAATTTGCACCCTTCTTTCACTTTACCACCCAGAACGACAATGAAAGCAAGCACACATCTGTCTCTTCAATGTCGAGAGGTGGCTCACACCCTGGGAAAAGCAGCACACCTGGAGGAAGACCACACCCTGCTACTGATACCTGCTGGTTACCAAGTTTTCTGCCTTCAAAATAGGTCAATTCCAGTTGACTCATGTGCATGCCTTTGCTGAAAGAGCTATTTTAATTAATTAATATGTCCTCGAAGTGTTCCAAGTGGGAGAAATAGCATTGTACCATCATGCACCCTATTGAAATAAGCCCTCTGCAGGAGAAAATGTCACATTATCGGCCTGAACACTTACAGTTTCCAATAGTGTTTCTTCAGTGTCCAGAAGTCCCTCCTCTTTTCCTACCTTCCCCCTCCACCTTTTTTTTAGCACAACAACTTGTTTTTACAAGTTTTCTGTTACTTAAGGGGAAAAAAACATGGCCCATTGACCAAGTTGATTTCCTCCCAGGCTGTGCAATTTCTTTTTGTTTATGAACAATTTTTGTCTACCGGGATGACAGCAAATGTTGGTTACAGTGTAATCAGATAAATAGAGCTGGGGGTAGAAAAATAAATCCTTTGAATTATCATCATAGCTTCTTCATAGACCCTGTGATTGGGGGCAATTTGTGAGCCTGCGATGGCTAAAGGTCAAACTAATCTGGAGTTAAGAAAAAGAAATAGAAAATTCAGAAACTGCATCTCTCCAGTATTGTTGCCTTCCCAGCCTAATTGTGGGAATAAATTACTTCTCCCCAAGTACATAGAGTCTTCCCTTATTGAATAAATGTTGACTGATTTTCCTACGCATGGTGTATTAGTCAGCTCAGGTAGCCATGACAAATACCCCAGACCGGGTGATGAAAAAAACAGACATTTATTTCTCACAAATCCAGAGGCTAGAAAGTCCAAGATCAAGGGCCAGCAACGTAGAGAGTGGTGAGGGCCCTCTTTGCAGCTTGCACACAGCTGCCGCCGTGTGTCTTCGCCTGGCCTTTTCATGGCGGGTGTCTGTGGAGAGAGACCGTGCTTTCTCTTCCTCTTCTTTGTAAGGCCACCAATCCCACTAGATTAGGATCCACCCTTATGATTTTATTTCAACTTAATTACCTCCTAAAACTCCTGTCTCCAAATACATTGATATGTGGAATTGGGGCTCCAACATACATATTTGGCAGGGGGGACATAATTCAGTTTATAGCACTGAATTTATGAGTTTATAGCACTGAATTTATAGCACTGAGTTTATGGCCATTCTGTAATGTCCAGGGCTTTGAGGTCAATAACTTTAAAAAATTAGATATATATAGTAATGGTGTATATCATGTATGCCGATGATATAGATATAAATAATGTATCTATAAATATAAATGTCATAGCTATATAATTATAGATATATAGATACAGATAAAGGATATATAGATGTTTTAGATAAATGACAAAAAAGTGAAAAAGCATAAATAGTGAAGGAGTATAAAGAGTTGTTAATCCTGTAACTACAATGTTTATAAAAGCCATGCTATAATCTTCTTAAATGTAGCAGGTGGTTAGATAGGCATGATCAGAATAGGAATCACGAGCCAGGTGCAGTGGGTCACCAGGGTGAAGAGCCCCAGGTACTCAGCAACAGCAAAACTACAAGCCGTTGTACCACTACTGCCTTAAGCATTAACTCCTGGAGATGACATTGAGCCCTGAGCTGTGGTTCAGCTCCAGGCCCAGAGAAACACTGAAATCATATGGAGTGATGCCATGGCTGACATCAGAACCAGCTGCATTGACTAATGACCCTCTGCCCTTGTGCCAACCAACCTGACTACTCAGTGGAGACCAGGAGCCTGAGCAGGTACACTCAGAAGCTGATGATTATTCTATTGAGATCCACCCCTGAGGCCTCCAGATAAAAACCCTTAAGACAGGAAGCCTGGGGGTACGCTCGCTCTCTTTCTCTCTCTCTCTCTTCCACTCTCCCCCACTCCCTTTTTTCTGAGGACACCTGCTCCTTTCCTCCTTCTTTTGTCTCTCAAAACATGTCTCTCTCTCTCTCCCCTAAGTTCCAAGGGCCCTTCTTTTGCCTCTGTAACCCATTTCCTGGGGCCATTTCTTCTATGGCTCACTTTTTCTACCTCTGTGACTTTCTAAGTAAATTTTCTCTTATAGTTTGAGTCTTGACTCTGAATTCTTTCTTAGTCAGAACCCAAGTAGTGAAGTTACTGAACTGAGGTGTTCTTTTACCATCAGTACTAAATATTTCATGATTCACCGATATAGAAATGAAAACAAAAAACAGAAGTGCTTTCTCAGGAGCTTTGTTATACAGGGCCTGGCAGAAGTAACGCCATTGAGTGTGGTGGGTAGGGTATGTGAATGTCTCACTTGAGATGGATAGCAATTTGAGCATTTCACCTAAAATGTCATATGGCGCATTTGCATGTTATATTGTTATGTTATAGAACTACATGCTTGCGATTTTGCAATAGAAGATTTTATGAAATAAAAAAGGTGTTATTTGTGCCAGACCCTGTATATCAAAAGCTATTATTAAGATGTAATTTCTACTGAAACTTAGACACATGAAGTCTGGTCAAGAACTAGAGCCACCCACCCCACCCCCCACCCCCTGCCCAAATAATGGCAGCTCTCTTATTCATTCTGCTGGATGCAGAGTAAATGAAGCAGACCACTGTTATTGGGTTTTGTTGCATAAGGGAAGGAGAATGGTGGGTAGAGGGAAAATTGATTTTTGCTAAGTTGAAAACAAAACCAATTTTATAAGATAAGGCATGAGCTCATTAAAGTGTTTACAGGGCTAGTGAAAATGATTTAACGAGGGAAACACTGAGCTCTAAAAAAAAAAAAATCAAAAGCAAAAGCACAGCGGTGCCTGTTCTTGTTAACGCATTCCCGGGAAAGTAAAGCATCATTTCATTTCTGTCATGGGTGGAAAATGCTAGGAACGTGGAAAAATCTATCGGATCACTGCAAGTAACAATAATGGAGACCGGTGATGCCGTGTGAGGCTGCCCTTTAGAAATTATCTCAGGTAACATTGACTAGAGACACCTCCCTTAGAGCAGAGTGAGAAAACTTGCTTTGTATGATATAGGTTTCAGAATAATAAAAAAGGATGTGTGTGAACCACTTCTTTTTTTAATTGAAAATGAAATTGTATTTATGGAGGCATCCAAAGAAGGTAGAAATAAATTCCCTCAAAATCAGATTACCTAATCTAATGAAAAGCGCACTAGCAAGGAAAAAATAAAATGGGTTTTTAATTGTGGAAAGTAAACATCCGAACACATCTGAGAAATCCCAACATACAGCCACTTTCTTCAGGTGAATTCCTGTCTCTTGGCTTCACCCGACTGACACCCAGTGTCTTCCCTGGTCCCTCACCCAGCCCCAGGGTGAGAAGCACCTGCAGCTGCCTCCCAGGAGGACGTCACCTCTTCTTTAAAAACCACCTTGTTCTTTTTCTCTGCAAGCCCTGTCTCATCAGCTCTCTGGCACACTAAGGAGCCCACGAGCATGTTATCAGTACTCACGATTATTTCCAAACAGCACTGCAAGGGAGGACTGCAAATCATTACGGCATTGTTCTAGAGAAAGAAATCTGTCAATGAATAACCAACATACACATGCTGTTCAATGGAGAGTATTGTTTCATTATTCACACTTACTTCCTCGCCGTGACTCCCAGTCCCTAGGACTCGTTCACATTCCCTGAGAACAAACAACTGAAGAGTCTCCCCAATATCTGAGAAAATGGAAGGCCCTTGTGGGCTACCCCATGGGACCTGTAAGATCTGCAATTAATAAAGCAAAGGAACAAAAAGTCACCCTGAAGTGTAGAAGCTCCCAGACCAGGATCTACTGGAGCTGGCTCAGCAGATGTGAGAAGGAACACAGCACACCAACTAGAAAGGATGCGGGAGAGGGCTGAGGGTACAAGACCTAGAGAGAAGTTGATCACATCAATGAAGGCCCTAGAAGGTTGTTCAGCCTCTGTCCCCAGCAGTGAGAGGATCCCCATTGTAAAATGGGTGCTCAGTCTGGCACCATTAAACCACTAGCTCAGCCAGCTTCGGATCTTCCTGCCTGTGCACAGAAAGTGTGCTGATCTCCCTTACTTCAAACCATCCATGCACTGGGCCAGCTGTGCCAGAGTCCTCACTATGAATGAAACAAATCAGCTTACTGGTTTTGCCCATCAATCAGTCTTACCAGCTTGGCTAATATGAGTCTACCTCTAAAATATGGAACCACTCTCAATGTGGCTGACCAAGCCATCTGTTTGATCCGGGGATGTCTCTTGAAAGACTGGAAACCTAGCTAAGAGAAAGACCATGTGGCCGCAGGAACAAGACCAGGGTTATTTTTCCTTGAGACACCTACCATCATTCTGTTCTCAGGCTTCAGATAAGAAGATACATAATAAACAGGACTTCCACCCTCTGGATGATAAATGGACCAAGGACCTTCTCCTGAGCCCCTGGACACCCACTGAAACATCCCAACCATAACTGTACTAGGGAGCCCAACAACCTAGAGATGCTGTTCTGGGGAATGTCTTCAAAGACTTAGAAGGTATCTCAAAGGTTGTACAGACCCCCACCCTAATTTATCCCCATAGGAACAGGCTTTGGTCAAATGGCCAAATCACAGCCCTTACAGCATCCCCACAAGAGACAGGTCTAAAATGGTCACGTACAGGAATCATTGCATTCTTCAGAAGCTACAGGCCCAGGAGTTTTCATTTGGATTATTCAAACACCTTAGTATTTGAGATTGATATGGAGACCTGAGGTCATAAAAAAATGAAAAAAATAAAACCATGATTTTCTTGCTTAATAAAATATACCATATGTTGATCAGAGTATGAAAAAATAGATAAGCAGATAAGGGTATAAATTTTTGCAAGCTACAGAAGGACAACTTAGTAGTTTAATATTTATTAAACTGCTAAAATCACGTGCCTTCTAAGCAAGTCATTCTACCTCTAATAAATCATATTAGCATTGTTTATAATAAAAATATATACTGGAAATCACCAAAATACATAATAATAAGTTTTTGCACGTCCATACAATGGAATATCACACATCTTTTGAGAAGGATAAGAAGTGCCCTATGCACTAGCATGAAAAGCTATTTCAGGGTTATTGCATGCCCACGTACAAGTTGCACAAACTGTGTGCATATTACACATGTGCTTGTACAAGTATGCAATGTTCCAGACTAAGGAACTATCTGAAGAGGTTATTTCAGAAGGGTGGCACTGCAGGGCACCCTGTGACTGTGGGCATGTGCAGAGCATCAGCATAGCCCCACTTTGTCTGAGGGCAGCAAGGATCGCCTGAATGAATGAATGTACACAAAGCATGTAGAACAATGCCTGGCACAGAGTAGGCACAGTATGAGTGCTTGCAACTTTCAATTCCTACTGTTAGAAAACCTTTTACTGTGAGTTTGAACTGCTATCATAATAAGAAACAAATTAGTACAAGAATCGGCCGCATTTGAGCAATCTTACTTGGACCTGTGCCTCTACCTCCTTGCACGGTGTGTCTCTGCCGAGAGACTGGAGCTGACACCCCCTTTCGCATAAGACGTGTTCAGCCTGGAAGCCATAGACACTCTGCCGCTGAGATAAGAATACAACGGAATACCCTTTCTGGCTGGAACGGCTTTCTCTTTCCCTCTTGCTCTCCTGCTTCCTTGCGACAATCTAATCCATCAGTGATGACCCAGAAGGGCTTGTCCTGGGCGGCTCCAGGCTGATGGGAGGGAGGCGGCTGCAGCAGCACCAGTGGACTCAGCAACCTTTCTCATCTCTGCCATTGCCAGAGTCCCCATGGGAGTTTTTACCATCACAATTACCTTACTGTTCTTAAAAAAATACTAAGACACTAGTTAGGAATAAAATTTTTTAACTAGCAAAATGGTGGTGTGAGCATTGGCTATCTACATCAAATCCTGAAATACAAGAACCATATTGTCCCTCTGAGGAAGACAAGAGATTTGGGGAGGGATCTCCGAAAGGAAGTGCCCCTTTGCTTGATGTGCGCATCACAATCTACAAATGTGGGTTGAAGCTAAAACCAAGACGACTGCAGACTTAGGGAAGTGGGGAAGTTTTAAGGGTAATTCCAGACTTTCAAGATGGTATTCAAACCGGCAAGCCTAAAAGCCTTTTTTGCTTTTATCGAAATCATACCACTCAGCTGAACAGGGTGTTTCTCTGACTCTGGGACACAGAGACCAAATAAGCATCCATGCATTCCTTCGCACGCTGACCCTCACCCAAAGCTGTGTCACAATCTCATTTCTTTTTCTTCTCACTGGAATTTTAATCAGTCTGTTTTTTTATTCAACTCCAGCAAGTCTGCGGGACACTATAGCCTGTATCTCTTTATTTTTGTTTTCCCACTGACCTCGGCCTCTGGGTCTAATTTGTATCTTGCCTGTCCATTGTATATCTTTTGTTTCTATCTCACTATTTAAAAATTGCCCGTGTTTTAGTATGGAGGGTCCTTTAAAAACTAAAAACATAACTACCTTATAATCTAGCAATTCCACTTATGGGTACATACATACATCTGACGGAACCAAATTTACTAATTTGAAAGAATACATGCACCCCTATGTTTATTGCCGTGTTATTTACAATAGCCAAAATGTGGAAACTACTGAAGGGCCCATCGGTAGATGACTGGATAAAAAAAGCGGTGGTATATACATGCAATGGAATATTACTCAGCCATATAAAAGAATGAAATCCTACCATTTGCAATGGCATGGATGGACCTAGAGGATATTAAGTTAAGTAAAATGTGTCAGTTGGAGAAAGACAAAGATCTTATGATTTTATGTTGTAAAACCTGAAGAATAAAACAAATGATCAAACGAAACTGAAACAGACTCAGACACAGGGAAGAGACTGACTGTTGCCAGAGGAGATGGGATTGGGAAGTGAGTGAAAAACATAAAAGGATTAAGAAGTACAAATTGATAGTTACGAAATGGTCATGGGATGCAAAGTGCAGCATAGAAAATGCAGTCAATAATCGTGTCATGATTATGTATGGTGCCAGATGGATATTGGAAATAACAGAGGGATCACTTTGTAAAGTATATGATTGTCTAACCACTTATGCTGTATACCCGAAACTAACCTAAAATAATATTGAATGTAAACTGTATTTGAAAATAAAATAAAATAAACATTCAAAAAAATGCCCACCTTTTCTTAAAACTATTTCATATCTGTCTTTCAGTCGTGCATTTCCAGCTTATTGCCTGAATATTGTCTGCCCTCACCATGCCTTCGTAGGTCTGTCTCCACTTCCCAGCCCTCACAGGTCCCCTGATGCACTGCCCTCTGGACACAGCTGATCTTGCTAGCCCTTGGGGGTTCTTACCACACTGAAGAGTGGGTGCTCCTCCTTGTTTCCTCTTGGAAGATGGGAAATGTCAGCATCAGGAAGAACAGTGCCTGGCACACAGTAGGCACTCACTACTGGAGTGATAAGAAAAACCTCGTGAGTGAATGACAAATGAATGAATGAGTGAAGGTCACCAACCTGCTTTAAGGTATATGCATCTTCCTTGCCTCCAAATGGATGTGTCAGTAAAATTGCTCAGGATTTCATCTCTTTCCCTGGATGAACTCTTCCAGGGCCCTGGCGGCGCACCTAGAGTCAGCAGTTTGTTAATTGGGAAGGAAAATTCCATTCACCAGATGCCCCTCTGGTTTCTGCCAGTCAAGCAGACAAGCATGTGGAAAAGTTTGTGCAATCTTAAACCTCATAGTAGCAGTGGCAGTAATCATAGTAATGACAGAGGTGAAAATAATAATAATAACAATAATAATAACAGGCACTCTAAATTTGAAAACACTTCATAGTTTTCCAAGTGCTTTCAAATGCATTAGCTGCTTCCTTCCTTGCCTTCAATGACCCTGCAAAAGCACAGGTAATCACTACTGTGGCCACATCTTTAAAAGTTCCTGTGATTTTAAATCAAGATTCAAGGGCTCAGGAAAGAGAAAAAATTTTATCAGCACAAAGAAGGAGATTAATACAATATGCTCACTGGATCATCCCAGGAAGGATAGGCACCATCCTTTTGGGGAGGGCCCCTGAGGGTCCTACCCTCTGTTGTCCACACCTTCCTTCCATGGGTGCTCAGTTAACAAACTGATAACAAGCAACAATGTGAGACTTTATAGGTTCAGGATTGCCAGGAGAAGAGTGACCCTCCAAAGCTGTGTCACAATCTCATTTCTTTTTCTTCTCACTGGAATTTTAATCAGTCTGAGCATCAGCTAATGATTCTTTCTATCCATTTGATTAAAACACAAAGTCACTGAGGCAGGAGCAAATTGGATTTTTTTTCCCCTTGGCCCTTAATGCACTGCAGTAATGAAATCTATGACTTCCAACCTCAGCTAGTGAAGAGCCAACAAGTACAGTATGGAAGCCAGAAAGGCTCATTTATCTCTTGGCTCATTTTCCTTCCCAAAGAAGGCCCTCCAGGAGCCCTGCATCAATGGAATGGGGCACCTGTGCTGTTGGAGCTGAAGACTGAATGTCAAGTGCAATACAACTTCATTTTTAAAACAATTACAGCTTTTATTACTTGAGTGAAATTATATCCCACATACTAATTTAATGAACTCCTTTAAGTTACACAAAGTCCTATCTTGGAAAAGGATGCATTTCTATCCCACTGGCCAGTGCATTGAAAGATTTCCATCTGTTGTACAACCCAAGGTAGAAAGAGTTGTCAAGATTAAATTTTTTTTTAAAAAAAGGAAAAACCACTCCAGTTCAGATACTGATTAAACTTTACAGAGTCTGATTATCACAAAATCAGGTCATAAAGGTGAAATGGCGAGGTGAGCATCCAAATCCTTTTCATTTAAATATATAAAGAAAGTGGCTCCCCACTGCCCTTGCTTAGGCCTTATTAATGATCCCCTCCTGTCCTGTAGCTCATTGCCTCAAGTCCCAAGATCACCAGCCCTGGGCAAAGACTGCCTTGGCGGAGCTCACTGCCAGTCCTGCCAGTGCGGGTGGTTCCCAGGGGTTGCTCCCAGGGGGGCAGAAGGTCCTATGGCCCACCCTTCACTCCCTTTTTGTTGTTGTTGTTCAAAGGGAAAAGGTCAGGAACAAAGAATTATTGGGGAACCAACTATTGCAGTAGACTGCTGCTTCAAAATGTTTTTAAAAGCCCTATTATTTACTTTATGAAGAAATAATATGACTTTATACACCTGATTTTATATTTATTTATTCAATAATTTTTTTCTTCTATATATATGGCACTGGAGAGATATCCATGAACAAAATAAAAACCTATGTCCTCGCACAGAGCTTTACACTCTATTATAAAGTTGTACTATATAATTTTATTTTATTTTATTTTTTAAAGATTTTATTTATTTATTTCTAGAGGGAGGGGGAGGGAGGGAGAAAGAGAGAGAGGAACATCAATGTGTGGTTGCCTCTCACGTGTCCCCCACTGGGAACCTGGCCTGCAACCAAGGCATGTGCCCTGACCGGGAATTGAACTGGAGACCCTTTGGTTCACAGCCCATGCTATGCTCTATAATTTTAAAACTAACCTGGTAGTTTTATTACATTTATACAGCCAGTCCTTGGGATGAATGACATGCAACATCCTTCAGGTCCTGGCAACTTCAGGACCACAGAGGTGGACAGTTACACACACACTGCTCGTGTTTCCAGGCCAAGCCAGGCCACTTGTCTCTCCACATTCCCAAAGTTGCACAAGGCTTCTGAGCTGCACTTGGAAATGGGGAAATTCGTGCACCAGAACAACCCTTGGAAGGTGGGCATCCGTAGGTAAATATCCAAGCATCACCATCCTCTAGTGAAACAACTCAGAAGCATGCTTCCTTAGGTCTCCTGTGAGTTAATGTCTAGCCTTTCTTAGCAGTAACCCTCAGAGTAAGGAACGCTTACTGATGTTTCTCTTTTTCCTTGACTCATTCCCAGTCCTCACGATTGTTTCCCTGATAGGATATCCTTTATTAGTCAGGATTTTTCAGATAAACTGAACCAATGAGATATAGAGATTTAGATATAGATATAAGTATAGCTATAAATATAAATATAGATATAGATATAGACATAGATATTTCTTTATAAGGAGATAATATGAGAGAGAGAAAGATTGTTGGATAATGATTTATTATAAAGAATTGGTTCATGCAATTATGAGCATAGAGAAGTCCCATGACCTGTAGTTAATAAGCTGGAAAGTCGGTGGTATAGTTTCAGGCCAGGTGTGAAGGCCTGAGAACAAGGAACACTTACGGTGTAAGTTCTAATCCAGGGCACGAGAAAACAAATGTCCAGCTCGAACAGTCAGGAAGCTGAAGTTCCCTCTTACTCAGTAATTTGTGCTATTCAGGCTTCCAGTAGATTGAATGAGGGCAACCAACCCCAGAGAGGACAATCAGCTTTACTTACTCTACCCATACAAATGTTAATATCACTTAAAAACACCCTCCCAGAGACATCTTGAAGAACGTTTGATCACGTGTCTTGGCACCCTTGGTCAAGAAAGTAGTAGAAAATCATATTTAAACCATAGTTTATGTGCTCTTAAGTTTTCATATTGGATTTTAAGACAAATATATAGAGCTTAAATGCCAATACTACACACTGGAGGATTAACAAGAAATAAGGAAAAAACGTATTAGTAAAAATAAAGATACACTGATAGTAGTTTATCATTAAAGTCAAGATACGCAGACAGTGGAAACACTGAGCAACTCGAGAGAGGAAAGAATGCAGCACCTGCAGTAGGAGCTTGGTTGTGGTGCCTGGTTTTGTAAGGCGGCCAGACTTCTAAGAGAACCCAAATTAATCCCCAACAATCCAGGTTAAACATGCAATGTTCAGCCCAGATCAACGAGTTGACTCATATTTAGCCTTTGGAAGGAAGAGCCAAATTCCTGTATCCATGTCCTTGCTGAATCTCTGAACTTGTGAATGTTCCATAGTCACATGGTTCATGAGCTACCATCATATCCAACTAGCATAAAAGTGCCAACAATATGCACAAATTATGTCACTTGAATTTATCGTCTTTATCTGAATAATCAGATTCAAAATCATGTATTATGATATAAGTTGAAGTGAAAATCTCCTAAGGTTTTTTATGTTAAAATTTTGCCAGTTAAAGCATAAATTTACATTTATTATGACAAAATATAATGCTGGCAAAATCACCTTCAGCCGCAGGGCCACTAGGCCACTTCACTGCTGTGGCCCTGGTCAGCAGCACTCTGTGCTGGTCGCGCTTTGGCTCTAAAATCATCAACGAAAGACAGCAAGTATTTTACATCCAAGTGTGCACAGTTGAATGATCACAGAGGCAATCTGTCAACAAACTTAAATCTGACCACCAAAATATAATGATCACATTTTTAGCACCATTCAAATTTACTCTTACATCCTAGCAATCTAGCCTATAATGGTAAACTCAGCTGATTGTTGCATCTCACCATTTGTCAGGTTGTCGTCTGGTGCAGCTCTGATTTAAAGGCCATGTTTGATTATGCTTTAATAACTTGGCAGAGGACTAATAAATAGCTTTTAATCGTGGGTAAAGATAAAAGTCTATGAAAGTGCTTCCCCTTCAACTATCGCAACGAAGATATGTCATGTGTTTGGGGATGGGCACACAGCTCCTGAAGGTGTCTTACAGTCCACTTTTGGGCCATGGACCAGATGCTGAGCATCACTGCTGTCCAGCTCTGCCCAGGTAACAGGACACACACTTGCTCTTTGTTGAGAGACCATTATCCACGGGTCTTTCATGTTTCTACCTGCCTTGTGAGCAGAGGCACTGACTGACCTTCATTCTAAAATGTTCCTTTCTTCTCAAGGATGCTTGAATCATGAATACACGTTTATATAGCAATAGAACAGTGATTCCCACTCAAGCATGATTTTGACAATGTCTGGAGACGTGTCTGCTTACCATAACTGGGGTAGGGGATGTTAACATCATTTGTGGTTGAATCAAGAGATGCTGGCAAACATCTTACAATGTACAGAAATGCCTCCAACAATGAAGAATTATTTATCCCAAAATGTCCCTGGTGCCTAGTTTGAGAGCCCCTTTATACAAATAGCCTCTCCCTCCAAAACAAAGGGTAGACATGCTCACTGCCCATTATGAAAAGATTTGTGTCCCCAAGATCCAAGTTACCTGAGATAAAACACACCTGCTGGGTACACAGGCATCCATCCACCTGCTTCATGCCTTGAGATTTGGGGACAAGAAAAACTACTGCGCTGCATTTAATGAACTCCTTTGTTTCTGAGCCAAGAGTGTTGTGTTTTCTACCAGCCTCAAGGGAACTGACAGGCTAACTTGTAAGCTTGCCAGTGGGGTAGAAATGCACCCTTCATAATCTTGACATCTTTCTAGAGTGTTGCCTTTTGGATTCAGTATGTTGATGTCTGAGATCTGAGACACTTTGATGTGCTAGGAGAGTGGCTATAGAACAAACAAGCGGCTCACAGGGTCAACAGGAACAGGAGAAGAGCTTTGTGCCAGAACGCTGCCATCCTGCCTCACATATACCATTTGCCAAGGAAGCGGAGAGTGGAAGCCCTCAGGGCCCAGGAGCAGTCACTGGAGGAGGAAGGGACTCTGTTACAGCTCATCCCAAAGCTAATAAGCAGCCAGACAAAGCTGAGGCTGCGGCTGCCAGGTGTGACTATATCAGGCTCTGGAATCCATCAAAGCAATTCAATAACTCATGTCATATGACTGGTTTCAATTCATTTTTCCAACAGGCATCTGTTCCTATTTGATCTGGGGAGAAGGAATTGGGCACAGCAAGCTCAGCATCCATACACCCAGCAGCTGCCACCTAGAGGGGGGTTCACACAGATAGGAGAGTGGGGGTGAGGAGGAGAGAAGCAAGACTGAATCTGCATCAGAAGCTCAGGCACTGGAACTGCCTCATAGCCCATCAAAGCCCATTTATAATTTCCAGAACAAAGAAGCGCAAAGTCATTGCATGGTGACGCCAATGTCAGAGTCCTTACCTCCTTCTCATTGACTCCCAAATGGGTGTCCCCTGATGAATCATCCTAAAAATCAGTCAAGATATCGTCTCTCATCCATTTATGCTCACTGGCCCTGACTGGCTTGCCAGGGCTCAAAACCCTCTGCACTGGGGTTCAGGCTCAAGTGCAAGTTCCAATCTTTACAGGAAACAAAATATAAATCAAGTTCTATAGTATAATATCTAGGCTTGTGACTGCAGGGGGGCAGGATAATAATTTTTGAATGTTTCAGTGCTTTGAGGGAACACATGCTATACCATTCACGCCTTGCCATTGGCTAAGGAAGATGGGAAGGCGAGACAAAGGTGGACAGGCACCAAGGCCCATTTTTACCTCCTCTGCTAATAGATGAGTGACCTGCCAACACAGAACAAGACTGGCTCCTAGATTTTTCCTTATCAGGTGTCTGATTCCCAGAGGATCTGCTTCACCCACTACAGGCAATGTTTTTGTCAGAGCCTGATAGGGACAAGAGTGCACAGGGTGTAGTCCACTCAATGCCAAGCAGAGAATGAACCCGCGGTGGCCCAGGGAGAGGGTGGGAGACCGACTGTTGATTTCCCATCTCAGAATTGGTGTTATTCTTCACAAGGCCCCTTTAAAAAACAAATGTTGGAAAACAAGGAACTTAAAACCTGTGTTTTGGCCCTGGCTGGTGTAGCTCAGTGGATTGAGCGCCGGCCTGCGAACCACATGATCGCGGTTCGATTCCCAGTCAGGGCACATGCCTGGGTTGCAGACCAGTTCCCAGCAGGGGACTCATGAGAGGCAATCATACATTGATGTTTCTCTCCTTCTCTCCTTCCCTCCCTCTCTAAAGATAAATAAATAAAATCTTTAAAAAAACACCTGTGTTTTGTTAAAAGATCTATCCTTCTTGGAAATTCATTTAGCTTTAGAAAGGTCATTTTTCCTTTCATTTCTAGGCCGTTTCTGTAAGAATATTTTTTCTCCTGTTGCCTTTTGTTGAAAGGTAATACAAACAATCATTTTTAAGTCCGCACTGTGCAAAAGACTGTTGCTGTCCCCTCCATAGCACTAGGTCTCCCTTTCCTCTTGTCTGCAACAATGACTGTCACCAAGGTCCTACCTATCTAGGTCACTTTTGAAAACAACCCCCCCCCCAAAAAAAATCCATCATCTCCTAGGGTTGGAGAATGGGGTAAGGGAGGGAGAAAGAAACCCATCCTTGTCGAAGCAGGCTCTCTGACAAGGACATCCCTGGCCACTTTGCGTATGCAACTTTATCCTTAAACATGAGCGTGAAATAAACATTGTTTTCTTTACAGATAAGGAAACTGAGGTCCTAACCTTTGATTGCATCTAACTACCTATACCACAAAGCTTTCATTTCAGTAACAAAAGATCTGTAAATATCATTATATATGTGTATGTGTGCATGTATGTGTATGTGCATGTATATGCACACATATATATGTACACACACACCATAATATATGTATGCTATATATATATATCATATATATACACCATAATACTTATTCGTAAATTAGATTCAATTATCTATCATTGCAGAACAAGTGATCCCAAAGCTCAATGGTTTAAAACAGCAACACATTTCTTTTGTTCACTATTTTGCTGAGCAGAGCTCAGCAGGGAACCTTGGCCCTGCCCCACGTGGCATCAGTTGGCATAACTCATCTGGACCCAGTTCAAGATGGCACATCACAGAGCTGACAAGTTGATGCTGGTTAGTGGGTCCTCCCCATGTAGGTGGCTTAAGCTTCCTCCCAGGATGGTGGCTGGGGTCTGAGATGAAGGGTTCCAAGGGACAGGAAGTAGAAGTTACCATTTTCTTACCTGAGCTGAGAAACTGGAAAGTCAGCCCATGGTATTCTACTGTCCAGGCAACACAGACTCAAGGGGGGGGACATGGACTCTACCTCTCAATGGTGAAGAATTTTGAAAATATGTTTCCAAGCTTTGCCAGTGACTCATTTGTTGTACTGTTTATTAGTTCACTTATTTATTCTTTGAAAGCTATGTTGAATATAATTCAAAATGCCATTCATCTCAGGTGCCATACCTAATTAGACCATGTTTAAATATCAGCAGAAGCAGTGGAGAGTTTTTGTGTCAGAAAACAGATACAGGTTCTCCCAAAAACCTGTCCCTGTAGCCTGCTAGTAATCATAAAGAGGAAGCCAAACCTACAGGAAACAGTATCTTCTTTTGAAAAATAAGGAGGAGAGAGATTCCTGTGTGGCACGGGTTGTGGCAGAGCTCACAGCTATGACATGTGTCCTGTGACAGCTCCTCCCTGCTTCCTACACATGATGGATTATTCACAGCCTGAACCTCTGTCTGATCAGCGGCGAGGCCTCTGCCTGTGACACATGGCTCTCTCCTCTTTTCTCCGGGATCTCTGTCCTTCCTGGGCACAAGGGAGTTTCCTTTAAGCCTTCTGGCCAACTTGATCTTCTGTCTAATGTTTTATTAACAGTTCTTCTCTGTTTTCTCAGAGATCTTACACATAGCCCAGCCTTTTTTATCACTTCTTTAAAAAAGTTTTAACACAAAATTAAGTAAACTGTGAGGATTAAGTAGACTGTGAGAGGACTAGAGCACCCACCACAGGGGGACTATACAGTACCAGGCCACCCACAACCAAAATGTGGTGAGCTGTTGATCAAGTAAATATTCAGTGACTAATGTGGAGAATTATAAGTGTTTTCATCTGCCTGTCACCTTGCAAAGATAACATTTAACAACAAACAGGTGTGATTATTACAGGATCACAAAATAATTACACACGTGTTGGTGGTGGGGAGCCCACAAAAGCTTCAACCAGCTGAACCTGAGACACAGACAAGCATTTTCTGTACAGTCCCCTGGTGAGAGGAGGTTCTCACTTTCCCCCAGTCAGTGCTCCTTACTAGGAGCACAGACATTTAATTGTTCACCCATTCATTCATTGAACAACACACAAGCACATCTGAAGCATAGGTACATATGACTTCATGCATGTGTGTGCACATATACACAAAACAACTCTTGGCCATGGGGAGCCTATGCCCTTGCTTCTACAGGTCATGTGTGGACTCTGCAAGCGCAGGGAGGTGGGAAGCTATGGAGATCAATAAGGAGAAGGGATAACTCAGTAGAATGGAGCTGGAAGAATAGAAAGTCTGGGAACCTGTTTCTTGATGCTCCCTGATGCCTAGCTTCTTTATTCAACATGCACCCAGCACAGCCCATGTGCAGATGCATGTGTTCATGTGTTCCTTTGGAAGCGTTGTCTTTAAGGGTTTTTGAATGGGTGCTGTGATGGGTCTGAGCACTACAGAGGTGATGCACAAGTCCCATCCTGCCTGCATCTAGCACAGCACCGGGACTCAACAGATAGGCACTAAGTAAATCAATGAGCGGCCTCAGTAGGTGCTCCCACAGGCTGCTGCGTTGGAGGGGGCAGGGAGCACTTGGACCACAGAAAAGGGAAAGTCTGGCTGTTCAAGCAGCCTCGGGCTGTCTCCGAAAGTCCTGGCCCAGGCAGCACTAACTCCTCTCTCTCCCACACTTTCCCTCTATCAGGAGTTCTCAACCTTTGCTGGAACAAAGTTCTCTCCCCAGTAGCCTGGTGAAGCTGTAAACCCCTGCAAAAACACTGCTTTTTAAATGCACAAAATAAACACAAAGATTACAAAAGACCCAGTCATACCCAAATCCAGATCTCTGGGTGAACTTGAGTAGGAGACCCCCACCCACCCACCCACGGCAGCCACGTGTTGGAGCCCATTTCCCATCTTCCATATCTTTTATCACCAGGCCCTTCCAGGTGCATCCTCCCTCTAGTAAGGAATACCCAGAGTTGGTGAGATGCAGAGGGATTGTTGTTGGCAGACAAATAAAGGTAGGACAAGGGAGAGTGAGGCAAAAGGCAGCATCTCACGTTTCTGAGAGGCTGTGGCTGCTGTTTCAAACAGCGAGATCTGAATCATGATTTATGGGTTGCAGAGCCTGGGTAGAAAGAGGGGAGAGAGAGAGGGAGAGAGAGAGAGAGAGAGAGAGAGAACCGTTCTCATAGACAAAGCACAAGAAATACCAGAGCTGGTGCAAAATTGTTCCCAATGCAGTGATGATTTTGAACTAAAATCTGTGGACCTTGGAAGTATTTTCTGTGCTTTTATTTTGACTTCATCAGGCACTGTATATACAAAGCATTAGGACTAGCAAAGACATATGTCACATGACTTCAAGGATCACACAAGCTCAAAGTAGAAAAAAAGCTTGCTATTTTTTTTCTTCTAACCAGTGGCAAAGCAGAGGAAATGAAATGATTTTTTTATATCATGAGATTTTAAAGGTTTTTTTTCATACTGTGTCTATTTCCTTTTAATGACAGTTTGTCAGAAGTCACTTCTAAGAAAGTACTTTGAAATTGAATAGAAAATGTCGCACATGTTTACTTTTCCTATTTTTGTGAAATTCAAATAAGATGTGAGGACAGGCACCGAGTGCTTCATCCCCCATGCTCAACAAATGCAAGCTTTTTTTTAAGCCTCCCTTTTCTGAAGTGGGAGAAGAGACCAGAGGTCTGTTAAGAGGCACCTGGCTGAGATTTCTACCTCTGTGACTCAGCTCCCACAAAAAAACGCTGTGCAGAGAGTGGTAGACAGAAGGATGACCCCCCACACCACACACTGTCCGTGCCCTAACTCCTTAGACTTCACTCTCAGGCCTGCCTGCCTACCCATGAGCAGGTAGTTAGTGTGCGTACGTGCAAGCTGCAGAGGTTCCAGGGCTTGTTTCTGTGACAGCAGCTACCTTCTACAAAAACACCTTCTAGGCGTTTGGCTTGAGCAGCAGTGGTTCAGTTTACCAAGTGGAGGGGTTGACAAAGGCAGGTGAGACTTTGTTTTAGGGCAGTTTAACAAACAGGAACATCAGCTATTTTATGCAGGATGAAACATAACTTTAACACTCCTTGCATATGTAGGAAAATCATTACTTCCATCTGAAATTCAATACCCCAAATAAATTTTTAAATATTTTGTGCTTGAGCTATTCATTGTCAAACATGATATTTCCCAGAATTGTTTAATTCACATTTATTTATTTTTTTTTTTAGAAAAAGTACATTTACAGTTCCCCCCTGCCCTCCACCAAGTGGTTTTAAAGAGCTTAAAAATGGGATTACAAAGGATGACTCCCCCAGCCTCACCTCACCTCATCGTTACTGAGCTGGGTGAGGCTTGGGGAGCAGGCCTGTGGAGATCAAGGTGGGAAAGTGACCCCCTTAAAACTCAAAACTACACCTGGGTCACCCTAAGAAATAACACTGACTGTGTTACGGATGGCCCTCCGTGAAGTTGGCCAAGAGAAGTTTCCCCAGCAAAGAGGTTTTTGTTGTGCTTTGCTTTGTTTTTGTTTTTATCAAGACAAAAATCATCTATTTTAAAATTTTATTAAGGTTACGGAAATGGCATTGGTTAACAAAATTACATAGGTTTCAAATGTACAGTTCTACAAAAATCTGTGTTTTCCTTTGAGTGCTCACCACCCGAAGTCTCCTCCACCACGTATTTGAGCCCCTTGCCTTTCCCCCTCCCCCTTTCCTTCTGGTAACCACCGTGCTATCTGAGTTTTAATGTACAGTCATCTTTCATAAGATAAGAGACATGGGTTTTTTTGAAATTCTAACCTGATATTTGGTTTATGAATAATTTCATATCATGTTTCACTCACTGAATATCATAGTTCCACATAACAATGTAATCTTTATAATTAAAATGTAATGCTGCTCAATAAATAGATATATCATAACGTATTTTTAGTTTACTTTTTTGTAACTTTATTTTTCAACCAGATAATAATACGCATTCATGGAAGTTGTTGAATATGCATGTTGAATCTGCATTATTAAGTGGAAAAAAATATAAAATAGTACTCTTTGTATAATACAATAAAATTAAATGTAACAAATATTGTGTACATATAAAATATATAATATATAATGTATTTTATAATATATAAATAATATGTGATATATAATATATTTTTATATAAAGATCTCTGAATAGATTAACCTATAAACCTATGAAGATTTTTGGGTTTTGTTTTTTTATTTCTACATCTCTTAATTTCTTTATGACAAATACCTGTTTTTTTCTAGAATTAAAACACAAGATGTTTTACCAAGAAGAAATCATTCATACCAGAAAACCCTGAGGGGAAGACCCTAGCACTAAAGCATTGCAGCTACAATGTTTTCAAATAGGTTTCCAAGAGGATAACATCGTTAGTGAGGCTTTCAGTCCATGGGATAATGACCCAACTAACATTTTACAGTCCGTGACTCCTGACAGCCTACCACATGCTTACCGCTGCTTAGTGTATTTTAATATAATACAGTATTAATATTTTATGTCCTATTGTTTCTGTTTATGGGCAGCTACAGCCTGAATGAGCAAGGCACGGCCTAGAGACACAAAAGCACACCGCTGAATTCACACTTCCCCTGAATGTCAGGTACAACTGATGCATTAGAAAGAGCAGCTGGGGGTGCAGGCACACTTTGCTAGTTTGATCTAGACCATTTTTATACTCAAAGGGTGCCTTGAAATGCATAATTGTGCTGAGAGGAAAAAGCACTTAGCGTCAGCTGAGCACTTGCTCAAAGTCCAAATTGGCGATTTACAGTAACGTGTCAGCCAACACTCAGGGGGCTTCTGAGCTCTGCAAAGGGCTGAGGGGGCGCCGGCTGCTGGAAGAGGACTTGTGGGGTCTCTTTCTGCCTCCTATGCACTATAAAGGTCTACCTTTTCCTTGGCCTTCTTTGCCCAGTCTCCTTCCTGCCTCACTCCTTCCTGATGGGAAAGAGAGAGGCAAACAAGATTCAATTCAGTTCTACACAGATGAGCTGCCTCAGACTCTCAGTTGTACAATCTTCACTCAAGAGTGTGTAATCCATCCACTCTCCCTTTGCCTTCAGTGTCTGAGCTTGAATGAAACCCAAAGGTCATCTAAAGCTCCAGGAGAAATTGCTGAATTTCACTGATGGCTGAGTCAAAATCTCCAAATTTAGCCTGGATCTGTCTTCAAACGGTGATTCACCAGGCTTTGAAGCTTGATGCTTCCAACAAGGCTGTCTGGCCGTGGGAAGTTTGAACAGAATCTCAAACCTTGCAAGTTTTAGCCTATTTCAAGCCCTGCCCGTCTTGAGTCTTCTGCTTACCAACAAAATGGAAGTGTTAGTATTGGACGAGAGCCATCATCATAACTTGGTAGCACCTCCAAGGCCGGTGTCACACTCAAAATAGACCCCCCCACCCCCGCCCTGGACGTCTGCCTGCCCATCAGCCTGAGATTGATGTTCTGTTGGTTTCTTTCCATTTTTCTGACTCTTAATAGATTGTAGTCATCTCATGAATTGCTGCTTTTTAAAAAAGGAATATCTTTTCAGATTGGTTCAAAAATTGATCTATTTTTGGCTGTAATACTTCAAAGTCAATAAATGCTGGAATTTTCCTGTAACTGTCTTTCCAGAACATGGACCAGAACAAAGAGGTGTTTTATTAAAAAGTACCAGAAAGAGGTGGTCACCATGATATATATTCCTCTGTGGCAAAGCAAGCCCTCTGGGCCTTGAGGAGGACATCATAGTGATGCTCTGTCAGTGTCATCACCATGGAAGGTGAGCTGCTATTACCTTGGTGAGAGGGAGGAGTAAGGTCCATAGCCGTGACAATGATGCATCCGGAACCACCACAGAAGCTTATGGCCCCACTGGAGTCATCTGAGGCTCTTAAAATCCTGAGGCCAAAACCAGATTCACTATGTCAGATGCTCTGCAGGTGATGGTATTAGGCAGCTGGGTGAAGACACTGAGTCTATGGTCACTTCATTGCCTCCATCCATTAATGCCATGTGTTTCTGGGTCTTGACCTCCATTGACCTTCTGGAAAGGAGGTGGGAAGGTCAAGCAAGAAAGCAGGAGATGGGCCTTGGCCTCACAGACTTTGCAATCTTACTAGAAAGACACTCATGACTACTTAGAGGAAACATAGTATAAAATGAATGCCTAAGTTAGTGTTCAGAGAGATAAAGATGGAGACAAAACATGTCACAGAGGGGTGATTATGCAACTGAAACCAACTCTGTTCAGCATTCAGCCCAGCGCAGTCACAGAGAAAAACCAGAGGAGCACCAAGAAGCCACATGGGTTTCCCAGCATCAGACAGCTCGTTGGCCTCCCAGTGAATCCGACACATGAAGCTCCAACTCCGGCTCCCTCTGACCCACTCAAAGCAGAAAGGAACACTCAGGCCATTTCCTGCATGATTATGTGCTTTTTTTCACTCTCATCTAATACATTCATACAATTGACCCCCTCACAAGTGATTTTTTTCTTTTTGAGTTATCCACATAATTGTCATTATTTCATACTTCATTTTGCTTATGTCACTGTAACCTCACTTCTCCCTTTTGTATAGTCAGCTTGAAGCAGATTTTCCCCTGGTCATCCAAATATATTGAGTTATTATTACATATACAGCAGTCTAGTTGGTATGATGAAAAACTGTGAGCGTGAATTATAAATAAGCACATAGAAGTGCCCTGCCTTCACAAGCTCATAGCCTGTTTCATACATAGTCTTAGGAGAAAGTAACTCACAGGATAAGCAAGGCATGATGGGTACAGGGGGAGGACAGTGGTGGATGGAGCAGGGGAGAGAGGAAAGAACATGAGAACTGTCAGAGCAGAGATGCAGGGATGGAAAGTTAGGCTGTGTCGAGAGGGTCCTCTGGCTGCCCATCTAAATGAGAGGAAGTAGAACCTGTCCATGTGAGGTCATCAGATGCCTGATTGTTTAAAACCAGGTTGGACTGGGCTCTACCAGTTAAGAGCTGGGTGAGTTGTACAAGTCACTTCACCTCTCTGGGCATCAGGTTACCATTTTTAAATGGGTGTAATCATACCTTTCCTCATTAGGTTATTATCTTAGTTTGGGCTGCTATAATACCATAAACTGGTAAAAATACCATAAACTGGTACTCACAGTTCTGAGGCTAGAGAAGTATGTCCGAGATCAAGAAGCTGGCAGGTCTGGTATCCGGTGAGAGCCTACTTCCCAGCTTCTAGACAGCTGGCACGAATCCCATCGGGTAGCCCAGCTTCATGACTTCATCTAACTCTGAGCACTTCCAAAGTCCCCACTTTCAAAACCCATCAATTGGGTATTAGGATTTTAACATTTGGATTTGAAGAGGACAGAAACATTTAGTCCAAAGTAGTTATTTGGAAGATTAAATGAGTTGATATCTGTAAATCATTTCCCGAGTGCCAGGAGCATCATAAGAACCATGTGATTGCTAGTTAACTACCCTACAGATCCTAGAAGCTTGAGGATGACTGTCATTCTAGGCTCTGAGCAGGGGTGTAGTGTGACACCTCACCAAGGACTTCACCACCCCTTTGCAGAATGAAAGGAGCCAGGACAGAGGAGCAGCCACACAGTGTCAGGGGAGAACCAGGGAGCCCTGCCCTGGTGCTGGAGCCTGGGAACAACACCGAATCACATAAATAAGAGATGTGGCAAGAATGAAGGGCCAAGGTGCCCTGGTTGGTGCGCTAGCAAAGTGTGAGGCTGACCACACAGATGGCCTTACTGTCCCTTACAGCTGGTTCGGGGCAGAGAAAGAGGAGCACCTTTCATTTCTGCCGAATGTGAGGTCTCTCGTGGTCCTCAGGTAGGAAACCCAGTGGCCTATCGGAGAGGAGACACCAGATGTGACTGGAAGTTTGGGAGATGAAGCTGTGGAGCAGGTGGGTGCTCCGAGGAGAGAACCTAGGAAGAGGTGAGTGATAGGCTGAAGCCTGGGGAGCCAGGGAAGAGGCATCGCCACCCCATAGAGAACAGCAGTTCTGGGGATGGTGGATGTGACAACCAGAAAGAAACTATAGAGCCCAAATAGATACCAGCATACCTGGCACTTTGTGTGAAATACTAAAGCCAGGACAGAGTTCAAGGTGGCCTGTACCTCAGAGGATTCCGAATTCTCATGCTCTGAAAGTGGCAAAGACCTAGGGCTAATACTGAGAATCAGCGAGGACGCAGGGGACCATCTGCTGCTGGCTGGCCTTGCGGGCATCTTTGAATATTTTTAATGCTTCAGTTTTGGCCATTTATTCAATGTTTAAATCCACAGGAGAAACCATGACTTTGTAGATCTATTAGCAACTCTGAACTGAATGCATGTTGAAATATATCAACTCTATCCAAACCTATACTTCTGAAGGATCCATGAAGCCCCTGAAGATGCAGACTGAAAAGGGCCAGGCTCTACACAGAGAAGTGAAACACCAGGAATCTGAATGAGGTCAGCATTCTGAACGCAGGCTGCTAGTTCTGTTTGCAGACACACTGGTGCCCTGAGTTATTATTATTATTATTTACTTCAAAAACAGCCGCAAACCCTCTACATGTTTTGGCTAATTTTCCAGTAAGTATGAAAGAAGATGAATGGAGGGAGGGAGACATGGAGGGATGAAACAAAGAATGGAATGAAGATAAATGGATGGCTGGGTGGATGGATAGATGCATAGATGGATGGATGGATGAACAGACGGATGGACAGGCAGATGGAGAAACATTCTACATAATAAACCTTCCAACAAAATTGAGCCTGAAATTTACAATAACTTTAATTTCCCATCTGTGAAGTGGATTTTTTTCTTTCTATAGCCTTTATCTTTTTCTTACAGAATCTGGCTTCAGTAAATGTGACACTTCTCAGGTTGTACCCCAAATGCCTGCACAAAGCTCTTCTAAACCCCCTTTGACCCACCACCTTATGATCCGCCCATTTTTTCCAGTTGCCCTCAGAGTCACTGCCCTCCTCATAGTCTTCAGTGCCCAGCACAGGGTCACCCATGTTTGGTATCTCACCCCAGTTCCCAGTGATGTCAGGACATGTGTACAGTGGCGTAAGAGCAGTTATATGGCTGTTTCGCAATGTGTCTCCCACCTTCTGAAGGTGCTGAGTAATTCCATCGTGACGGGATGGATCAGATCATTGTTTGAAGCTGTCTGTACATCACCACTTGTGTTTATTATCGTCAGAAGGAAGGAAAGGAGTGTGGGAAGAAGGAAGGAAGGAAGGAAGGAAGGGAGGGAGGAAGGAAGGAAGGAAGGAGGGAAGGAGGAAGGAAGGGAGGGAGGGAGGGACAAAGGGAGGGAGGGGGAAGAAGGAAGGAAAGAAGGGAAGGAAGAAGGAGGGAAGGAAGGAAGGAAGGAAGGGAGGGAGGAAGGAAGGAAGGAAGGAGGGAGGGAAGGAGGAAGGAGGGAAGGGAGGAAGTCCATGGGCTTGTCCTACACCATCAGAAGACAGACCTCAATGCTAACTTTGTTCAGACTCCGGAAAAATAAGCACCAGAAAGTATGGAAATGAGATGAAAACTAAAATCCCCTAATGTCCAGAAAAATGAAATCTTCTCAGTTCCCTAAATCTAGCACATGTTCCCATATGAGCTAAAGAAGTAAATCATCTCAAAACACATGTGAATTATTATTCTGCCTAGAATGTTAACTACGTCAGTGTAAGAAAAATAACATAGAATGCATATTAATACTAAGGTATATTTTAAGTAGTGTTCATCATAATCGATCTGATTCTGATGAAAGTCTAATTACTAAAATTAAGTTTACTTTTTCCATTCCTAATCTTACTAACATTAATTGTAATACAATTCCAGTGGGTTTTCTAGCCAATCGACAGAACAGTTCTGGGATGATCGCCTTGACAGTATTTTTATAAAAGCTTCTTATGTAAGCATAAGTAAGTAACACCAGTTTAATTTTCCTGAGTTCTAACCAGTATCATTCAAAAAAAAAGCTGAGAGTACAAATCATTAATTTTTTTGAAACACATCAAACCTACCGCATGATACGATATGATGAGTTGATGCTCATGTGATCTGAACCTTCTCACCAGTTCTGGTTCTGAGATCACACGGTGTGGCTAACCAGTCATTCAGCACAAACATTTACCAAGAAACAAACATTTACTAGAGAGGCCACTCCAGAGGCAGTGGTGCCTGTGACGGGGCGCAAATGTCCACGCCCAGGGCAGGTAGATGGAGACAGAATGGAGCAAGGAGGGGGCCTCCTGGAGCGCTAACTTGGCAGATGAGTGCGAGAAGAACAGCAAGGCCGCGGCTCTCTGACGCAGAAACAGCAGCCCCGCAGAGCAGGAGACCCCTGACATGGGGACTGAAGGACTGGGGATGACAAAGGAGACCCACAGATGGCAGGTGGCTGCACTGAGCCATGTCGGCTGAGCACGGTGCTGGGCCATCTGAGGATTGCTAAGTGGAGGGGGCAGGATGTGAGATGAGCTTTGGCAAGGCCACTCTGGGAGGGTGAGGAGGATGAATAAGGGTGGGGGGTGGGGGTGGGACTGGGGGAGGTGGAGGGACCGCACAGAGGCTGTTGTTCTCCAGGCCTGGGCAGTGGGAGCAGAAGCAGCAAGTGCCGCGGCGGAAGCTGCAAGCAGATCCCAAGAACCAGTCCACTGGGCCAGCGTAACAGTGGCAGAAGAGGGTTCTAGCCAACGATGGCCAGGCTGGTGGGTAGAACAGGGAGGCTTTAGTGCCCGAGAGGGTCCCAGAGCAGGAGGAGCACAGCCGCACGTAGCTCTGGGGTTTCTGGCTGCCAGGGAGTATCCAGGGGCCCCTCTGGCCTCCTCTTAGCAGAGAAGCCCGAGATGACTGCTGACCTTCTAGTTGCCGTGAACCTGAGCGACAAGAGCCTGGGGTGCTGGTCCAGCCCTAAGGTTTGCGACAGGCTGGATCCCAGATCCTGACGGAGGGAACCTGTCCCCTTCTCTTCCAGAAAAGAAAGGCCACCTGGTGTCTTGGAAAACCTGGGGCTGGGCCTTCTGAGCCCGTTTAATCTTACCAGGCTCCTGTCTTCTTATCTAGAAAAGGAGAGCTTTGCTTGGAAATCTCTGAGGTGATTTCAGCTTTAAACCATCCTGAATCCCATCTTCCTGCTGACTGACATTATAATTTTACAGAGGCCTTATCTTCCCTGCAAATAAATGATCTTCAGCAGCAGCCGAGCCTTTCAGCCTAGCTTAAGTCACCCTGACCTTTTTATCAAGTGGTTAATAAACCCCCTGGTGCTGACGGTGCTGTCCTGCCAGTGTGTGTGGTCCTCCGAGGACCTTTTCCGGCACGGAAAAGCCGCTTACACGATTAACGCCAAGAACACAAAACTCCCTTTGGTTTTCTCAAAGCTGAGCACGGGAGAAGGTGGTCTGCAGGGGTCCCTGAGTCCAGAATGCTGGCTCACATTTCCTGCCTCATTTTTATCTTCAGAAGGGCTTGTATCCTCAAGAATCCACGTGGCACTGTTTGTCACCCAAGGAGGAGGTCACAGACATGGTCAGGAGGGCCCCACATCGGAAGGTCAGTCTCATCTTGGTGCCAGGAGAAGCTCCCCCACTAAGCACCTGTCTTCACACAGCTGACAGGAGGGTGGCAGGCATGAGTGTGTCCCCAGCGGGCCAGGAAACAGTGCATGTGAGTTCTCAGACATGACAGAGTGCTCTGGTACCCAGTCAGATTTTCTAAAATGGAGGCGCCTGTGAAGAGAAATCGACCCTCTGGCTAATTCTTATATCTCTATTTGCCTTGCATCCACATTTCGGGATATCATGTTATCAGCTGACCATTCATGAATACAAGGCTACGAGATAAGAAGTGGTAAACACATATATTATCATCACACAAAAACACTTGTAACTTTCTGTGGTAACAGACGTTAGCTAACCTACTGGTGATATTCCATAATATGCACGGTATTGAGTCATTACAGTGCCCACCCGGAGCTAACACAATGTCACATGGCATTACACCCCAATTAAAAATATGCGTGTGTATAAACATTGGAAGAAAGTGTTCAGTATAACTAGCCAGTCTGATATCAGTGATCTGGCATCTTGGTGTACCTGAATTATCAAAGGTCCTAAGAAAATTAATGGCTTTTTTCTTACACACGTGCAATTCCATGTGGGGTATCACCTCTGTGAGTAGCTTTAAAATCATTATACTTGTCAAACCGGGCAAGTATAAAAGTAGAGTGCTACGTAATTCGTTAAGAAGACATTTGTGAATTATTTAATAATCAGCTTCTTATAACTGAATTTCATTTTTGCTCTCAGAATAATCCTGACAGTGTTACCTGCCACTCCAAAAAGCAGTAATTGTACCGAAAAGCAATAATCTTTGGATCCTCGATTTGATTGTCTATAAACTATTTTTCTTTTATGGCCGGAACCCTAGCACAGCAGCGACTGGTGGAGAGGTGGGAAGGGAGGTAGGAGAGACCTGGGGGTTGAAAGCTGCCAGCGGGAGGCAGAGGGGACCGGCTGCAGCCACCGCTGCTGTTTGTTCTGCCTGAGCTTCATTTTATAAGGTCCACGTAAGGGCACCACTTGGTAAATACCAGGGAGCTCTCACAGCAGGACTCCCGGGCTCCACAAACACACTCACGCACGGTGCTCATAAGCGGGCCGTCAATCACATGGGCTCCTGGCAGGGGAGGATTTCCCGGTAGGTGCCACTGTGCCCTGGGCGCCTCTGGCTGCCCAGTTTTGTGGACTGTCTCTGAGCAGTGCCGACCCAACCCCTTCTCTCCAGAATCTGAACTATTGCCCTCAGCACGGGCTGCCTCACAGCTCCACTGCTTTCCTCCTACAGAGCAGGGACAGTGGCACCCGCAGTGACACGTGGTGTGCTGCCAGAGGCTAAACAGAAGGTGCCGATGCAGGTTTCAAATAGAATCAGAACCCCCACCCTGACTGGAAATGAGGGTCACTGCCTCTTCATGCCTCCCCTACCCCTGGCTGGGTCCCTCCATTGCCTCCAAAACCATGGAACGAGTGTTGTGGGTAGCTGGGAGCCTCTGGAGCTGGCCCACAAACACCTGGTAACCTCTCCACCTTGAAGCGCAGTATCGCTCTAGGCGATTGTGGGTAGGGGATGCAGAGCTCCTTTTAGCAAAGTGGCCCAGAGTGCAGGAACTCAAAGCAAACCTTGGACCAAACACCACTGGAAACCACAAATACAGGAGTTGACCATCACTTTTCCTAAGAGTTTTATAATGCACTTGAGGCTCTGATTTCAACTTCAGGTCTGAATTACAAACCATCCACACTTCTCTAAAAATTCACCTTGAGATGTGCTGGAGTATTTGAGTTCCATGCAATTCAACAAACATAGTGATATCAAGAGGAAAAGGGCCCAGCGTTTACCCTGGAAAGGCTCCCAGACACTGTAAGCAGAGCACTGCCATGTGATGCACTGCGTGTCCTCAGGAAGGACAGCAGAGGAGGCATGGCTGTCCCACTAGACCTGGCGGGCAGGTCAGCCAGCATCTGACACGGGTCTGGGCGGAGGAGCTCACCCAGCAGGATGGGAGGCAGAAGCAAGGTGCACTCCAGAAAGGGCTGACCGGGTGGCAGGGGCAGGGGAGGAGGGTGGCATCTGCATGCGACTAGGTTGAAGCAGGAGAGGGGCTTGGGGGCATGAAGAGCGTGTGAGGAGCCCCAGGGTGCGAAGGAGGGGCAGGAGTCAGGCTCGCTGCCCAGATCGGAGGGGGCTGGGAGATAGGGAGACAAGCGGGGTCAAGGAGGGAACCACGCTACAGGAACTTGTCTCCGCTCTGTGCTCCGTCACTACCACCCGCACAAGAGCCCTAGGAGACACAAGGGGAAAAAAAAACCCAATCTAAGGCAGAGAAAGTGGAAATGCCAAATAAGTGATTTAAAAATCAGGGCACAATCCACACACATGATCCTTATTTCACACCATTCAGAATTGAATGCCTGATGGATTGTAAATCTAAATGTGAAAGGCAAAATAATAAAACTTTAAGAAGAACATGGGAGAACAGGGGGAAAATAGCACTAACCATAAAAGGAAAAAAAATGGTAAATTTGACCACATTAGAACTAAGAACTTTTGTTCATCAAAAGATATCATTGAGAGAGCCAGCCTTCAGAGAAAAAAAGACATTCACAAGACATATATGAAAAAAAAGGTCTTGTGTCCAGGGTAAAACAAAATAAACTTGTATAAGTCAATTTTAAAATCCAATAAATCTAGACAATGAAATTCAAAGAACTGGGCAAAGGGACCAGCACTTCACAAAAGATGTTAGCCTCATTGTCTATGAACACGTGAAAAGATGGTCAACATTGCCCACACCACAACATGACACAGTCCACACACTCACCAGAACTGCTGGAACAGACAGAGAGGCCACCCCAGCTGCGGGCAGAGCGAGTGGTGGGCTCTGGTCCTCCCCTGGGAAAGTGGACTCATTGCCTTGGGAACAGTATCTACAGACACTGAGAACGTGCCTCCCTCTGGCCAGCTCTCACACTCCTGGTTGTCCACACGCAGCAATGAGTTTATGTATGTGCACCAGGAGACATGAACCCACAGTAGTCACGGCAGCACATTTGTAGTAGCCAAAAAGCAGAAATGATCCATTGCCCACCCAGGGCAGAATGGTACTAATGGTGGGGTGGGCACGCATGGGCAGATACACCAAGATGAAAATGAAGGAGCTACAACCACACAAGGATCGATTTCACACATGATGGAGAGTGAGAGAAGTGGACACAGAACACACACATGAATCCATGAATGTGTAATTCAAAACCAGGCTGTTTAGAGGTGGGGTAGAGGGTCCCTCTGAGTGGGAAGCAATGACTGACAGGAGGCACAGGGGATTCTGGGATGTCAGCAGGATTCTATTATTTCATCCATATCCTCTTTGTCTGGGTGTATCCCATTTGCAATTACATGCAGGATTTGTCCATTTTCCTGTATATCTGTGTATAGTGGGCTGAATGGTGGCCACTAAAAAGATAAGTCCACATCCTGATTCCCAGAATCTTATGTGACAAAGACTGACTATTACCTTACGTAGTTAAGACGTAGTTAAGGCTTTTGAGAGAAGGAGCTCACCCTGGATTATGCATGTGGGCTCTCAGTCTAAAAGGAGATCGTCCTTGTGAGGGACAGAAGCACAGAGAGACACAGAGAAAGCCACGTGCAGACAGAGACGGAAATTGGAGTGACACTGCTCTGAACCAGGGGCTGGAGAGGCAGGAAGGCTCCTCCCCTAGAGCCTTCAGAGGCCGGTCCTTCCTGCTGGTCCCCAGAACTGGAGACAATAAATTTCTGTTGTGTTAAGCCTCTGCATGTGCAGTAATTGGTTACAGCAGCCACAGGAAACTAATGCTCTTATACTTCAATGAAATAGAAGAAAAAGATAAAGTTAAGACCTAAGGATGTCTAGGCCCCACCCTGGACCAAAAAAGGCAGACCAGTTGGGAAATGGGGTCTTAGCAGCCATATAGTGGTGCCAATAATACTTTACCAGGTTTAAGAACCACGAAGAGAGACGCGCGCTTGCCTAACACCCCGTGTAAAGGCCCTCAGTGGGGAGCAGCCAATTTCAGGTTGCACTGAGGCCCTTCCAGGGCTGGCTGTCATGAATATAAAGTGAGAGCATAGCCCAGTTGTGTAATTTTCTCCGGCAATGTTCAGACACTCAGGGCAGATGGATGGATTTAATCAGAGCTGGGATGTTTCCAAGTAATTATAAAATAGAGGGAAGAGGGCAAGGGAATGGAGGGTGTGTAAAAGGAGTGAATATAGGAAAGACCACAGAATCTTAGCTGGATGAGAGGGAAAATGAGGATGGGGGAGGTAGGTAGGACACGCATGAAAATGGAAGACTCAGAAGTCTCCAGGAGGATAGGAGAGCACAGCAGGGAGAACACCAGGAGGCCAGGCAGGTGGAGGAGGCAGTCGGAGGGAAGAGGCTTGCGAGAGATTTTGGAGGAGGTGAGGACTCTGTGGGGACAACAGCCTAGGTGTGGCCATGGGAGTAGGTGGCCGAGGTGGGCGGGGGAAGATAGCTGGAGCTTTGAGAAGGTCACAGAACAGTGATCCGGTATCCCCCGGATCATCCTTAAGGGGATCAAAGATATAAAAGTGGGGAGTAGAGGGAATACCACGACCAGAGAAGCCAAAGTCTCAGGGAATGAGGGAAAGGACCCACAGGTCAGGCATGACAGCAGTGCCACGTGCGCTCGAGAGGGGCTGCAGGAGTGAGGGAGGAGAAAGGAGAAGGCTTGGGGAAAGAGTGATGGGGCACCAGGAGGGCCCCTGCTCCACGGGGACCACGGACAGTGAGAGGCAGAACACTGTCCCTCAGCGGGGGTGTCAGAGGATGGCTGGGTTCTGCAGAGGGAGCTTTCAGAGAAGAGGCTGAGGAGCAGCAAGGATTTCTGCACACAGGTCTCTAGAGTTAACTGAAAAGAAACCCATCAGGGAGAAAGCAGATGGACATTGCTCTTTACCCACAGAAACTCTAATGTCCAGAAGGATTGATGAAAAAGTAAGAGACAGGCATCTTCCCAATCTCTCAGCCCCGGGAGTCCACAGGACAGGTCCACACTACATGGCTGCCTCCTTCGGACGCTCACCAGGCAGCTTCTCTTATGACTGCCTCCTGCAGACGTGGGAAGTGAGCGAACTGGGGCTAAATAAGTCTCCGCCATTTTTAGGGGCACTCCCTGGCCCCTACTGCGTGACATCAGCTGGAAGGCAAGTGAGGCTCAGAGTGCCTATGTGGGAGACACCGCTCCTCTGGTTCTCTGCAGGGGCTGAGCAGGTTGAGGGCTGCATCGCCTAGTCCCACTCCCTCACTGTGGTGCCTGTGGGTCTCTCCTGCTGCTTCTTACTGGATTGTTCATTGAGGCACCCTTGGTGCCTACAGAGCCCATTTCAACCCCAGACCCTGCAATGGCAGGACCCCCTGATGCCCTCAGCGGAAGCCCTCCCCTCCTTTCCATCTTGCCTGGAGGGCACTCACCAAAGGGGAGTTCTGGAAAAGATCCTCTCTGTGGCCAGATTGGCACACTGCTGCTTTGCATGCGCTCGAGAATACCACAAGAATGAGGTTCCACCCCACTGCAGAAGCCAAGATTCTCTCCGCTGGTGGAAAGTGAATGACCTCGGGGCTGGGGGAGATTTTCAGGCAACCTCAGGTACTACTTTTCTTTTGCTGCTGTAACAACGTACCACTACCTTGGTGGATTAAAATGGTATATATGTATCTTCATGTTCTAGAGTCTAGAAGTTCAGAAAAGTTCTCACCAGGCTGAAGCCAAAGTGTGGTTAGAGCAGCATTCCTTCTGGAGGCTTTGGTCTGGGGGAGGGGGGTTGTGGGGGGGGATGTGTGATCCATTTCCTCACCTTCTCCAGCCTTTAGAAGCTGCCCAAGTTCATGGCTCATGGCCCCTTGCTCAGTCTCCAAAGCAGCAACATTGACTCTTTGCTCCCTCTCTCTTTGGCACCCACACCACCCTCTGACTCTCTTCCTCTGCTTTCCTTTCCACCTTTAAGGACCCTTGTGATGGCTTTGGGCTCACCCAGATAATCCAGGATGACCTCCCTATGTGAAGGTCAGCCAGTTCACAACCTTGTTCTCCTTCATCACTCACCTAACATTTCCACGGTATCTAGAGAATGGGATGTGGACATCCTCAGAGGCCCTAATTCAACCCATCACACCTCTCATCTTGCCCAGGCTTACATTATCCCATTTGATGTCTGACGTGGCAGGGAACAGACGGGCCTCCCTGCCATCCCCCAATTCAGGCTGAAGTCATCATGATGGAGAGGCCCCTCCAGCAACTACTTACTTTGTACAGGAGCCAACATCCTCAGTAAGTAGGGAGAGCTCTAGAAACACAGCTGCCAGAGAGCCAGAAATTCTAAAATTCACTATTAAACACAGGAGAGTTTTTGCAATCTGTACATCATTTCCAAGTTAGGTCACCACTAGGTGAACAAGAACCCACCACGAGTGAAGTGGCATGTGCTCCAAGGTGAGAGACTGAAGTGAAGAAGAGAGACTGTGGAGAAGCAGGAGGGTAAGGGCAGAAGAGACCCCAGAGAGAAGCAGGATGAAGACAGGACCCCAGGCTTCCTGCATAAGTGCTTTACTTGGTCAAGGAGGAAACAGCTGGTACACACCTACATTGCATCAAGAGCCATTCAGGACAATGGCTTAGAGGCAACTTGATTGTTTAATAATGGTACCTCAAGACTATACTTTCAGGGATCATTTCTATAGTTCGTTAATAATGACACCTCGTTCATTCCATTCTCAGCCAAACCTCTTGTGTTCTTCCCAGAAAAGGGGAAGAATGAATACATATTAACGTTTACTAAGGGCTCTGACACTACTCCAAGTGCTTTCCCTACTTTGCCTGCAGGCACTGCTGAGAACACAGGCATAGCTCTCAAGAACTACCTAGTAACTAAAGCTTAAAATTCTAGCAGTCAGTCCTTTCAGAGTTCCACACCCCTCACCACCTTGCTTCTTAACTGGAGGCCAAGAGTGCGCCTAAGGGTAAATAAAGCAACAGAATAAACAAAAGGAGGTTTTCAGGCCAATGATTTTGTTCAATGCAAATAATTTAACAAATAAAATAACTTATTTTATTTAAAACAAGTACAAGCCTATGAAGCTACAAATCAGAAATATTTTTTAAAACTCTGCTAAAGTGAAGCCCTGGCTGGTGTAGCTCAGTGGATTGAGCGCGGGCCTGCGAACCAGACGATCGCGGTTCGATTCCCAGTCAGGGCACATGCTTGGGTTGCAGGCCAGTTTCCTGCAGGGGCCAGTTCCCTGCAGGGGATGCACAAGAAGCAACCATACATTGATGTTTCTTTCCTCTCTCCTTCCCTTCCCCTCTAAAAAGATAAATAAATAAAATATTTTTTAAAAAAAAAAAGCTCTGCTAAAGTGAGTCTCTTATTTTTGCTTCCAAACTATATGAATCCAGGCAGAAGTCCTTTTCCTCTGATGTGAGGGCATGCTTTGATGGAAAGGTTTGAAGTTCACTGTCAGGGCAGCTGCTCTCCTTCCTCTTACGCCCCGCTGCCATGGCCCAGCATGTGGGAATCCTACTCAGTCCCCTGGCCCTATTGTTGCTCTCACAGAGCCTCACAGGATGGAGTTAGAAATGTCTACAGAACTGGGATCAGGCTGTGTATGACTATATTTAACTTCCTCTGAGAGTACAGTACATTGTTTGTGCTTCTAAAGACCTCAGGCCAGCTCTAGGAGTCTTCCTCTGTGGCATTTGGCTTAGACCCACTAGGGCAGCTCTCCTGGTCTTGGCTGGGCTCACTCGTGCATCTGTGTTCAGTTGTGGGGTTGGATGAGGAATGGCTGGTCCAGAATGGCCTCAGCTGGGTATCTCACTCTACTCCACATGGTCTCATCCTCCAGCACACTAGCCCCGACTGGTTCACCGTGATGCCTGGACAGGGCTCTGAGACAGAGGAAGCACGTACTGCCCCTTGAAGCCTACCTCTAGGTAGACTCTACCGCATTCTGTTGGTCAGAGCATCACCTCTACCGCATCCTGTTGGTCAGAGCCAGTCAAGAGGTCAGCCCAGATTCAAGGAACAGAGAAACAGACTGCACTCCTTGATGGAAGAGATTCCAAGTCACACTGCAGACAGGGAGGAGAATAATGGTAGCAATCTCTGCAAACATGCAGTTTTTTCTCCTCTTCCATGATTCAGTGCAGGGTCTCTAGATTCAAACTCGCTCACAGTGGTTCCCATGGAGGCACAGATGAATGCTGCTCAGATACATTCACGCACATGTTTGTGTGTGTGCCCTCCCCATCACAAGATCCCTAACCTCATCTGCAGTCTCCTTTGCCATGACAATAGCATTACCAGGTCAGGGAGGGTGGGGTTTGGACATCTAGGGGACCATCATTCAGCCCACCACAGCAACAAGAGCTCGATCCACTAGTGAGGGAGAAGGAGTGAGAGCCTTACTGTGCATCCTAGTGACCAGGTGCTGACAACTAGCCCGGGTGCACCCTACACGGCTGATAAGGGAGGATCTCCAGAGATATTTTAGTTTAAAAAGGTGAAAGGCTAAGCAATGCATATAATAGGACCCATTCGTATCTGCATAAGCATAAACCTGAATATATACTTACCGAGTTTCTGGTTTGCCTGGCAGGACAGATGTAGTTAGTAGGGAGGAGGCTGGGGTCTGGAGGGCGCTGCCTCCCCACACCGTTTGCGTTTCTCACTGTGGAGAACGACCATATGAAATAACAGTAGTACGTGTGCTGTCTGTTTTTGCTTGCTGTATAAGGTAACATTTGTACAGACAAAAGGCTATTGAAGCTTAACAAGAGATGCAATAAAAAGCGGGTCCAAATCAATACCGTTTAAGACCTGTTATACATACAGGGAGGCTGCCACATTCTGTGCTGAGTAAGATTTCTGGGTGCACACTGTGGACAGCAAATACATGGCTATTGATAATAGTAATGATAATGGCCTCCATTGGCTCCTGCAATACAATTAGACTCACGGTGGGGCATGACCCGCACCTGAGGACTAGTGTTCGCTCTTCACTCGGGTTCCCAACTTAAAGGGGTCAGACAGAGAGTATAAAAGGCCCAGCCTGTGTTTCGCTTTGTGCCTTAATTTCATGACTCAACCTAACCCAGGGCCCCAGCTGTTCCTTTTGATTAAATCAGAGGACAACTGTGTTAGTGGCCCTTTGGGATACTGGCGTGGCAGCCTGCACACACTCGAGAATTAATGAACACCTCGGCACGAACGGCTGCCTGCAGGGCATCTTAAAATGCGTGCATCTTCCCCCAATGTACTGCCAGGGACAAGTAAAGGTCCCTGCAGAGTTGATTGGGGGTGGTGCAAAGACAGAGTGTGAGAGGGAACACATCTCAAACTCAGTCCCTTTGTGGGAGGGAGGGAGACTGAGAAGGACACGGGACAGAGCTCAGGGCATTTTCAGGGGGAGAGTGGGAGGGAGGGGGAGGAGGAAGGAGAAGGAGAAACATAGAGAGAGGAGGCGGGAGGCCTGTGAACTCTCTGTCTATGCATCCATCACCTCCCCCAGCCTTGGGAAGGCACAGGTGCAAAGAATTGGAAGGTCAGAAGAGATGATTGCAGATGAAGGAGAAAAGACAAGTTGAAAATAAACTGGGTGTGTTGCTGTCAAGAAGTTGATGCTACTGATACAAACCCTGGCACTGTAGCCAGTGCAGGAAGACAAGGACCAATGCCCTTTACTCCCGGCTCCCCAGACCCCCAGCACCCCACCCCCATGCACCCACAGGCCACAGGAAGTGTTTCAGAGCCACTATGCCTCCAAGTTTTTCCAGCTTTGTACATGGGAGCCAGCCCCCCTCAGAGAGCCAGGGCCAACACCCTCTGGCTTTTTTAGTGGTTTGTGCGGCAGTGTCTGGACACGGATTTGCGACTAACGACAGGGGTAGAGGTGAACTGGTATGGGAAGGATGGTGTGGACCTGGGGCAGGACACTGACAGCGCCACTCATCTGCAGCTCGGGACACAGGGGGGAACGGGCCACGGACCCTGAATCTGCTCAGCATCTTTGTCATCAATGCTATTACCCAGCACCCCCAGGGGGAGCCTGTGGAAGGCCCCACGTCCCCATCCTTCTCATTGCAGAATCTGGATGGCAGATGTGACTCATTCTTCCTCGTACCCTGTACTTTTGGTGCTTAATACAAAAGACCCCACATATTTGTCAAATAAGCAAAACAAAAAATTCATAACTCTGCATCTGGGATCTAAAGTTATTTATCTTAAATTTAAAGTTGTAGCCTTAAGTTACCCCTATAAGTAAGTGTGAGAAAGGACGAACATCAGAACCCAGTGTGTGGAAATCCACATCTTTGTTCTGCAGGTGCCAGCGCCAGCCCCGCAGGTTGTCTGACAACTCCCATTCCCAGTCCCCTCCCCTCTCACCTGCCCCGACTCTACGGGTGTGAAAGCTGAGCTCTAGATCACTTTACCTCCCTTGCAACTATGGGGAAGCCATGAGATGCCACTGTGGTCAGTGGCATGTGGACAGAAGTCTCTGAGAGAGACATCCCTTCTAGAATAAAATGGGAATGCCTCCGCTGGACAAGTCTTTCTTCTCATCACCTTTTGTCTTTCTCTTCTATGTCCCCACTAGGTGGAATGCAGACATGATGTCAGGACACTCAGCAGCCTTCTTGTGATGTGAAGGCAAAGCCACTTATTAAAAATGGCAGAGGAAAAGGTAGATCAGTGTGGGTCCTGGTCAATGCCTGCGAGGGGCTACCGCTGTTCTGGACAGACAACTTTGGATTGCTTGTCACCAGAGAAAAACTAACTTCTATCATTTCAATTCATTGTTAGCTGATCCCTCCCTAATTTGAAGCCAACTTACATATAACAGTAGATAAAAGCCAATGATTATAATATAATTAATGTAATAAAATTACATAAATATACACATATATAATTATTTTCAATTATCCAATGTATTCCATTTCAGTTATTCTGAGAGACTTACTATGTACAATTGTTTTTTAAATTTTAAAGTGTTATTGATATTATATAAGATTGCTCTTAAAAGACTTCAGAACTTCAAAGATAGTGAAAACCAAATTAAATGCCTCTGAACCATTGTAAATAATCCTAGCTCAATGGGAACCCACAAAAATAAAAAGTCAGAAAGCCCTGCTGAAAGCAAGATTCTAGCAATCCTGCTTGTCTTGCACACAAGTCACCTAATTGCCGGGCAGTAAAAGGCATTGTGAAATGTAACTCAGTCACAGAATCCCAAGGAGCTGAGGCAAAATTACAAAGTCCAGAGCAGATGAGGATTAGGGACCTTAAATAAAACAAAGAGGGGTGTGTGTGTGACAGGCTGAGCGAGCACCAACCCGCACAGCCTCGGCAGCATCGGGGCACATGGTGGGGGGCCGCCCCACCTATCTGCCTTTTTGCTGCTTTCTGATTCTGCAACAGACGATGCTATAAATAAAGTCAGAAATAAATATTCTGTCAGCGCATCCCTTGTTCTCCCAGCCTGCACGTGTTCAGCTGCAGAGCGACACTGCCTCCCTTCCAGCGCTCATTATCCTAATGGCTCCACCATAAAACCAGCAAAAAAACTGCTCCTGTGGCCCCACTTGCCTGTGCCCACATCACAGGAGCGGCCAATCTGCCTGACTGCACGTCTCGGCAGGGAAAGTTCACAAGGAAATACCAAAGGAAATACCTGAGCACCGGCCTCCCTAACCACGTCGTTGCCCGCTGTGGGGACAGCACAGTACCTACACATTCCTCCTCACCCTCCTCCAGCCAGTGCTCAGTGTCCCACTGGGGCAGTGTGTTAGGAGCCAAGAAAACCAAACAGTTGCTCTGGGAACCAAGACTAGCAATGAGACTCAATACATGTAACAGAGAAATAATAAAACTAAGAGACCCCTTACTGACTGGTCACTACTGAGTGAGGGCCTCAAAAGTGCTAAGCACAATAGAGAGTAAACACATGTGTGTGTGTCTGTCTGTTCGGGTGCCATAACATCTATGTGTGTGTGAACATGGACATGAGGCACAGGACTCTCCATAAAATAAGTGACTGCAGTGAACCCCAGCCACCAAATCAGAACTGGCCTCCTCCTGTATTTCCAAGGCGTTTTAAAATTAAATGAACATGTGCATTGCATTTCTCTGTGTTCTCTGTGCACTTAGCAAATGAAAGAAGCCATTTCAATGTTTGTCTTTAAAATGGAACCCATACAAATGCTTAGTGCCAGCTCATGGCTGACGTGCTACCCCAGGGAACTCGTACTCGCCAGCTCGACAGAAAGATACAGGCATCCCCCTGGGTAGGCTCAGTATCAAACAAGGACATGCAGTTTGCGTCAATGCATGTGTTACCTTTCCTCTCTCGGGGCACCCATGGGAGCACCGTCTGCACCGCCATGTACAGGAACCAGGGATGCCCTCCCAGTGCTCACGCAGTGCTTCTTACCTGCGTCAGGGCTGCACAGGCAGGCAGCACACAACTTCTGGGCACTGCTGGGATTTTTTGCCACATAAAAGCCTGTTCCGTCCTCAGTATATTTGCAATAACGAGGATTTATTGAAATGTGTGTGTGTGTGTGTGTGTGTGTGTCAAGGCCGTCTGCAAGGATCCCTGCTTTCACAGCATTGTGACTTCCACCGTCACACATAATATTGCTTCCTTATCGCCAAGCCAGAAGGCCTATGTGTGTTTTTCCTTCTTCTATAATTCATTTTTTTCCTTTCAAAAAGCAGAAAAGAATCATATGGGACAAGGAAGAAGACAAATGGTGCTTCTGTCTCTACATGGACATGCACTATGTTAGTGTTTTCTCAAGTCTTCTGTCTTAAACTCTGAACTCATGACCCGTGTCCATGGGTATCGGGACACAGATGTGTACACAGTGGGCAGGGTGGACTCTGGGTGGATCTGGAAGAATGGACATGAAAATCCCAGAGTAAGACCCGACCCTAACAAGGCTGGGTCAGCAAAGCCTTGATGGATGGCCTGCCTAAAAGAGCAAAGTAGCAGATGAATGGTGACTTCCCGAAGGATCTGTCCATTGGGACCCTGAAAATGTGACCTTTCTTTAGAAAGAATCTTTGCAGATGTAGTTAAGATTCTCAAGATGAGATCATCCTGGATTACCCAGGTGGACCCCAAGTCCAGTAATAAATATCAGTAAAGAGACACATAGGAGGGACACATGGGGAAGAAGGGAAGGCCAAGTGAGACAAAGACAGAGACTAAAGGGACGGGCCACCAAACACTGAGTGGCACCAGAAGCTGGAAGCAGCAAGGATCCTCCCCTAGGGTCTTCAGAGGGAGTGTGGCCCTACCAACGCCTAACACCTTCATTTCAGACCTCTGGTCTCCAGAACCACGACAAAAATGTTGGCTGTTTTAAGCCACCCAGTTTGTGACACTTCATTATGGCAGCCAGAGGGAACTCATCCAGGCGGCAGTCAGGAATTCTGGAGACTGTATTTACTCTCAGCTGTCCCTTCCTACTTAAAGAGCTCCTTGTGGCTGTGCTATTGTTCCTCCTCAGATAAATCCTCTGAGGAGAGAGCCATGAAAATTCTCACAGCTGCCAGAACAGAAATTGAGTCTTGGTATATGTCTGCTATGCGAGGTCTGTCCAGAAAATTCCAGCCAATGTTAATATAATGGCAATGGTTTGCATGACATCAGTGTAACCTGGCAGCCAAGGAGAGTGGAATGGAATGCACATGGGTGAACAATGATAACTTCACGGTACTAGTGAGTAGGGGCTGCAGACACGGTTGAGTGAGCATGTGTACTGTGTGGCTGTCACATTCAAAATTCTGAGCGAGGAGAGCCACGAATCTGCATTCAATTCTGTATTAAGCTCGAACATTCCTCCCTGGAAACTATTTGGATGATTCAGAAGGCAGAGGCTCTGGGCATCTGATGACTGGCATCTTCATCATGTGCCCATTCACACATCGAGTCTCGTGCAGAGTTTTTTGAGAAATATCAAGTCACCCAGGTGACTCAGTCCCCCTACAGACCCAGATCTGGAGACTTCTGGCTTTTCCCAAAACTAAAATCACTTTTGAGAGGGAACAGATTTCAGGAAACTATCAGTGAGACTCAGGAAAATACGACGGGGCAGCTGATGGCAATTGGGAGAATGGTGTGAAGCCACCAAGTGCCTACTCTGAAGGGGACTGAGGCGTCATTGTCCTTTGTACAATGTTTCTTGTATCTTGTATCTTCTTCAATAAATGTCTATTTCGTAGTATACGGCTGGATACTTTCTGGACAGGTGTCATATTTCCAATATCTTCTCTGCAAAATGTTTTCCAGAATGATGATTTCACATGTTTGAAGTGTTTTTAGAACCTTGGGTTAAACAAGACTATGACAATTAAACTACAAGTGTAAATAGAAAATACAACCATTGCCTCTTCCAAGATCAGTGAACAGATTACCCCTTCTATCCATATTCTGTACCTTATCTGTTTGTTTGCTCAATTGGAGTACTAGTCTCCTATTGCTGCCATAACTGTTTATCAAACACTTAAACAAATACAAATGTGTTATCTTACACTTCCGGAGGCCAGGCGTCCTAAAATCGAGTTGTCTGTAGGGATGCTTTGCTTTTGGAGTCTCTAGGGAAAAACCAGTTTCCTTGTCTATTTCAGCTTCTAGAGGACACCTTACCTTAACTCATGGTTCACGGCCCCTTCCCAAAGCGTAGTGTAGAATCTCTCTCCCTCCCCTTCTCATCTCCTCTCTCCCCACCTCCTTCTGCCTATCTCACCTCTGCTTCCATCATCACACATCCTTCCTACTGCCTCCTCTGATAAGGAAAATTGTGATGAAATTGGGTCCCCCTGGATCATCCACAATAATTTCTCATCTCAAGATCCTTAATCACATCTGCACAGTCCCTCCCCTATACCGTGTAAGGCAGGGGTCTGCTTCTCAGCTGGTGGACATGGCTGTGGTGGCATTCAGATGCACTGGCTTCTGGTCTGTGGCACCAATCTCCTGCCCTGCAGGCCTATCTGCAGGGCAGCTCCCAACAGAGCAGTCCATGGTCTTGTTGAGCACACCCACCCTGCAGACTGAGACCAGTCAGGCTGTGGGTAAGAGAAACAATCTTCTGTCTTCTTTTATTCTGGATCTTTCTGTTGCACTGATTTCACCTCTACCTTGATACAAAACTATCTGACTTTTCATTTCTAAGAAATGTAAGTTCATGCATCCGAATTTTTATGTTAAAGTTTAAAAAAGCTAAAAAGTTAAAGTTATGCAATTAGCTTAAAAATCAATAAAATCTAGATTTGGGGTTGCAATAATTAAATAATAGTGAGTAATAAAGCTACAAAATAAAGTTGTTTTGTACTTAGTATAGCTTGGACAAAAATGGCTACAATAGATTCTTAGAAACTACAATAAATTGGATATGGAATCCTTCTAGAGCCAAATAAAATGGACATATGACTGTACCCTTTAAGGGCAAGCAACATTCTTTCTATAAAAATAGGAATAGTTATCACTCATCTGGATCTTTTTGTTGACAACTGAAACTTGGCCAAAGGCTGCGTGAGTGTTCTAGAAAGGAAAGAAGCAAACATGAGGAAGCCCCACCATCGCTGGCTGATGACCCAGGCACATCAGCTCAGCTGAGCAAAGACGAGTTAATGGACCAGAAGTCCCTGCAAACAGCCTGCCCTCAGCAGATCCCAAAGGGGCCAGGATGAAGGGAGTGAGGGCACCAAGCCATTTTGAACCAGGTCTTCTTTTCTGTGCAGAAGCACACTGAGTGGTCTGGGAGGATCATTTCACACCCATCTCCACGCCACTCCGAGTTTCAGCTAGAGACCTCAGACAACCGACCAGAACTCCTTTTGACGGACTCTGGCCATTTTCTTTGTCTTATGAGCTCTGTCCCATTAATGTCACAGAATGTGGACGTAGGGTCTGGGGAACAGCCAGACTTTCCTCCTGTGAGGATAAAACAGTCTTCTGCACCCAGTGCAGTTGTGACATTTCACTTCCACTGTCACGCTTTGTGTCATTTTGCTTGGCCACTGCTGGATCCATGCATGATTCCCCAAATACCTAGACTTGCTTGTGTCATATAATTTGACTGCTCACTAACTGTTCAATGACTAATAAACACCATTATGTGTCAGGCACATGGTAAGTCCTAGATCCCAGGAATAAGTAAGACTGGCATGATCCAGGCTCCTAAGGAGATTACAGTCTTGAAGGTAAGATGTTTCTGTAACTCTGTGCCTCTGATACTGAATGTCAAAGGAAAGACTACCAAGTAGACCAAGCATCCCGAGGTGTGGGTGCTTTTACACTGCAACCTGGAAGATGAGTCAAGTAGCCAGGTAGGGAGGTGAACCATGAGGGAAGGGATGTGCTATGTTGGGAGAACCAAACAGGAGCATGGCTGTAGGAAATAGGGAAAAGAAATGGCAAATTTAGGACACTTAGTGACAGGCAGGAAAGTGGTGAAGGAGGAAAAGGAAGCAAGAATGGTGGATCTGGAAGGAAGGTGGTGCCACTTTCTGAGGGGAGATCTGGGGAGAGGCTGGGGTAGGAAAGCCGGTGAGTCCAGCTCTGGCAACTCTAAGTTGGAGGTGCCTGGGGGACAGCCAAGTGGAGAGGAACAGAGAGTTGGTTAAGGGTGGGTGGGACTCACTTAGCAGGGAGTATACAGACCTGAGAATCTCAGCACAAGATTGTAACTGGAGCCACGAGATGGTTGGCCTTGCCCGGGGAGAGGGTGTGCAGTGAAAGAGAACTCCTGAGGAACGCAACACTGAATGCGCAGGTGGAGTGTGCTGTTTCGAAGTGAAGGGAGGAGAGGACTCTCCTAGAGCAGTGCTTTTGGGGTGGGGCCCACAATAGCATTTTTAATACGCCCCCCATTGGTTCCACAAGTGGGCAGATCACCTTGGAGAAACACTCATCCAGATTTGCATATAGATAGCTTACATCCCTGTAGGTAGACCCTTAATTAATGTTTGTTGAACAAACTTGTTTTTATTAACAGTATACCTTGGCAATTCCTTATTACATACAGATTTTCTTTACTTTTTCATTTTTTAATCACTGCATACTAACCCATCAAACAGATAAACCATAATTTAAGCTATTGCGTATGGACATTCAACTTACTGCTTTTTCTTCTACTTTTTTCCTGTCATAAAGAATGTAACAATGAACATCTGCCTATTCTTCCATAAGTTTGTTTTTTCTTATTAGTGTCAGAGCTCTACGTACAGTATTTAGGTCTTTGTCATATGAATAGGTTTCTTATTTGTCTTTGGGGTTTATTGTGTTATTGTGACATTAGTTTGGGGTGTTTTTATTTAACCTTTATACAGACAAATGTATTCATCATTTCTGTTTGTAACTTCTTAGGTTTGTGGCACACTTAAACAGGACAGCTGTCCCCTAACATCGCCCGAGGCTTTAAAGAATCAAGCCTTGCATGTTCTGCAGGTCCCTCTTGGATCAATGGCACCTCTGCCAGGTGGGCGGATGGGTCAGCTCTGTACAGGTAAGTGCAGGTATGTGGCAGAAAACAGAGCCACTCAGAGCAGGACACCTGGTTGTTCGGGGTCACATGACCTTGCTAGCAGTCAGCATCTGTGTCATCATTGGCTGTAGTAATACTTCAGCAAGCCATTCACATATTTTTGTTTGGTAAGAACATAATTGATAAACTACCCAGGGCCATTACTACCCCACACAGGAACATCTGCCTTGGAAAACAACACCCGGTTATTTCAGGGCTGGAGGGCAACAGGAAACAAGTACGACAACCCTGAACAAACGTAAACCCCATAACCAACTCCCAGAAATGTATCCTAAATCACCACTGGACAAGCAGAGGAAAGTGTATGAACAAAGATGAGTGTTTTGTATTAGTAAAAGGATTGTGAACTCCATAGATATCCAATAGTGACTGATGGGCTCAGTGCAAGAGGTGAGACGGCCACATGGGCCGGGCCTGTGGTTGTGCAGGTGTGAGCCCCCTCAGCCCCCTGCTAAGTGCCCCAGCTGGTCACCCACCCTCTCTGTGCCTCCGGTTCTTCAATGGTCTGCTGTGGGGGCCGAGTCAATGCATAAAAAGTGCTTAAACCATGTCTGGCGTACCAATTACACATATCAAGTACCTGCTGTTACTACATTTATGGAACACTAAGCACTAACAGTTACTATGTAGGAGAAAGTTTACTGCTCTCCCAGATTTCCATTGTACAGTGTTTTAAATGAAACATTAACAACTTATATGTATAGGAATAATTCTACACCCAATTATTCATGTGTTTGTGAATAAAGAATGTTTAGATAATTAAAAAGCACAACACTGACAATTAAAGCAGCAATACAATGCTCTTCTTAGCTATATTTTTCTGAGTTTTCTATACAAACACACCTGATATACAATGAGGTCTGTCTGGAAAAAGTCCAGACATTGTTAATATAACAAGAACTGTTTGTGTCAGGTCGATGGAACCTGAGTGGACTGGAGTGAGCGTGCATGAACAATGCAGACTTCACTGTACACAAAGGGGCAGTAGATACCAACCCACCGAGTGAGCACGTGCACTGTGTGGGTGTCACATTCAAAATGACTGAGCAAGGAGAGCAACAAATCTGCATCAAATTCTGCGTTATGTTTGCACATTCCTCCACAGAAACTATTCGGATGACTCACAAGGCTGCAGCTATGGGTAACTGGTGACCGGCGGCTTCATCAGGACAATGGCCCACTCGCACATCACATCTCATGCAGTTTTTTAGCAAAACATCAAATCACACAGGTAACTCAACCCCCTTACAGCCCAGAGTAGGAGCCCTGTGACTTCTGGTTTTTCCCAAAACTAAAATCACCTTTGAAAGGGAATGATCATCGTTGATGAGATTCAGGAAAATACAATGGGGCAGCTGAGGGCAACTGGGAGAACTGTGTGAGGTCCCAAGGTGCCCACTTTAAAAGGGATTGAGGCATCATTGTCCTATGTACACTGTTTTTTGTATCTTCTTCAATAAACATCTCTATTTTTCATATTACATGAGTGGATACCTTCTGGACAGACCTTCTATACCCAAAAAGATAAAGGACCTTTCTACTTCCTGATAAAGGTGGTGCTTAGTATTTGGATTTGGAGTTTTCTTTACCACAGAGGCAGTGCAGGTAACCCAGAACAGTGACTCAGAGCTCAGGCCCCCGACTGCACCAGGACCTGCCTGTGGTGGCACAGTGATGTAGTCACGTGTCGAAAGTGACTGGGCTTTCCAGTTGGTTGCTTGATCTGTGTTCTGACGGAGGAGGTGGGGAGACACATTCAGTCGAAGAAGGAATCGGTGACAAATTTGATGTCTATGGATGGAAGTGACCCAAAGAGGAGCAGTCCATCAAAACGGTTGACATTTCACAAGGAAGGCTCCAGTAATTACTGTTTTAACTAAAATGTGGCCCTTGAGGAGGGGTCAAAGGGTCAAGCAAAGGAACAGGGAGTTCAGGGTGCACATCGGGATCTGAGGTGTGGTCCTGGGCCTTCTGGTGGAGAAGCTGGGGCAGTGGCAACTATAACTAACACCACACCTTTATTGTGAGTCTGCAAGGCGGCCTGTGGACCTTTCAATGCCCCTTTGAAATCACAGAACACCACGTCATTTCTGAACCTAAAGACTTGCAAGTGACTGGAACTCGCAGTAAATGCAAATGCCAGCAGGTACAGTGCAAAACAGAGACCAGCCCATGAACATAAGGAGATCATGGTACAATGTCATGGCATCATAAGCTGCCATTCCCAGTCATTCCTGGGGATCCCCTGTGATGTGGTGGTGTCAGTGCACTTGAGAGAACTGTTTAAGAGTTCCGGGGCTGACCTTGGAACACCACATACTTAAATCTGCAGTGAAAAGGGGACTGGCAATCACTCCAGAGTGACACATTATAGCCGCACCTGCCCTGCTGGGCCACAGTCAGCACACCCACAATGCTGTCAGGCTTCGTATTATCGTTGGCCACAAATAAGCATCTTCACTAATTGATGGTGACCCGCTCTCCCCAAAGTCAGGTATCTATACTAAATGGCCCAAGGCCACCTGTGCCTCACAGACCCAGCATATGCAGAGCCAACCTTTCCCCATTGCCAGCTACACCCTGTATGTATTTAACAGAACCCAAAGGGGAATCAGGGACACCCATGGACCAGCCAGGGACCAGTGCAGAGGGAATGGAAATGCACCTACCAAGGAGGAGGAGGCCAAAACCCAGAGCCACAGCACAACGTTTTAACTGGGAGGGTGATGGTCTGGAGCAGCTGGGCTACAGCTGCAACTGCAGAATGATGTCATCTACTGAGGCAACATAGTGCTGTGGTTTAGAACACAAACCCCGGACAAGGTCAGCCAGCATTGAACATGCAACTCTGCTATACACATTAGCTGTGTGAGTGGGCTTGCGATTTAGCCTCTGTGCCCTTGTTTGGCTTTGTAACATAAATATAAGTTCCCATAACAGGGATGTGGCGGGACTGAGTTGACTCATGAGAACAGTGCCTGGGGAAGGCTCCACAAGCCAGGCCCCAAAGCCTCTGTGGAGCAGGTAACTGTCAGGGAGATTAGAGGTGGGAAAACCCACTCAGGGAGGGGACTGCTGGCTCCAGGACCTAGTGGACAGGAGAGTCCCCTCAGCAAGAAGAAACCATGTCTCCATGTGGGAGGCCCCTTTCTGGTATCATTTTGGAAAGCATGGAACTCTTAACAAAGTAGCAACTTCCTAAGGTGTGTGACCCGTGACTCTCTGGAAGAAAGACCCCTCAGGGAAGCAGTGGGTGTGCACAAGTCCCCCCCCCCCTTTCCAGAAAGGGACAGTGAGGACACTGAAAGCTGGGCTCTGACTCTCATTTACCTAACCCATTCCTATAGTCTTGCATGACACAGACCACTGACACTGCTACACACTGATGACATCAAAGTCCCTAGGGCGTGTTCTGGGATCTAAACAGGCTCAGAATCACTCAAGGGAAGCAAATCAACAATATAGGTTCCCAGGACCCAGTGTAAGGTCACTAACTCAGCAGGCCTAAATTGGGCCCATCCTTCTAACTAATAAGTCCAGGTTATGCTGATGCAGGTGGCTTGCAAATGCAGCCCATGAGCAATGATGCACCTGGGCTGCGACTCAGAGTGGCCCACAGATGCCACAGCATCATGAGTTTACAAGCCAGGCAGCCTTCCGAGGCCCACGAGGACCCACGGAGTCAGACAGTACAGTCGATCACAACCCCCTGCGGTCGGTAAGCAGCCTGCAGGATGTTCTTCAATAGTGTCCCTAAATCGGCCTTCTTCAGTATTCGTTACGCTGCCAGTGAAGCAGGCTGTGAAGAAATCAGAACTCTGCATTTTGCTTTGGCTCTTCCTGCCTAACTGCCAACAGAATAAATTTTATGAATGTTACTCACACTCTAGGGAAGCAATAATTGACCGTTTACAAGATACACTGTACTATACTGTAAAAATGTTATGAAATAGTTACATGGAATAAGTCATATAAGTACTTGAAGACTTTATCATATGCATATATCTAATTGAAATCCATACAGTTACACTGAACAGTCTGTACGCACTAAACTTGAAAATATAAAATATAAAACCAACTCAAGTACTTTTCATATTAAAGCAATTTTTTTAATTTTTTTATTTTTTAGCTTTCTTTGACACCATAATAGAACAAAAAAGTATGCAAACAGTGTATTAAGGAAAATTTTTGAAACCTTTTACTTTACCTAACATATTTAATATTTTCAAAACAATTCTGGCGTAAAGATCAAATCACCATCCTCCAAGACCTGAGCTCACCAGCTGTCTGAAAACACAGGGTGGCTGCCAGCGCACAGCTCCGCCAAGCCCTCTGGGCCCCACCATCCGCGGACACTCACTCACAGGCTGCCTGAAGGTCACGGCGATGCGAACAGGACTGGAAGGGTCTTCAGACAGAGGGAGGACGGAGTTAGGAAGGGGGGTGCTCCTCCCCTCGGATGCTTCGGTATTTAGCCATGTCTTCTGGAAATACTTTGGAAAGTTCTTGAATCAACAGGCTTTTAAATTTCTAAGAAGAAAAATGTATACTGTCAAAACATCTTTGCAACCCAACACCCAAGTTAAAGACCACACCCCACAGAGCCCTCCAAGGACCGGAGCCCACTTTGCCCTCATGCAATCCCACGTCCCAGAGCTGCCTGCCCACCACCCACGGATGCCATGCTCGGCGCAGCAGCTGCAAACTGCACTTGCAACTACGTTACAGGAACATCAAGAACTAGCTGAAAGGGGAAATCAAGTTCAAATCAAATACACGTCTTCCCTCTCAATTCCAAGTGATAAAAGGCCCTCCTAACGGGCGCCATTGACACAGACAAAAATGATTTTTGTACAAAGCACACGTAACAGGAATCCAAATAATACTTAATGAAGCAGTGAATGACCTGAACCACATCGTACCGTGTGTGCAACAGCTCAGTCAAGCATTCAGGGCACCTGGAAACCCGTCTACGCCAAACGCCATGGCTTCCGGATCCTACGTGTCAGCATAACATCTGCTTTACACCAATCTTAATGGCAGCTGAGTATCTATCGGCATTTCAAAACCTTTTTTTATAAGCTACACTATAGGTAAGAATACATTTTCAAAGGAGACTGCACATCAACCCTTCAATACACACCCACTGGGAAAAGGCCACATAACTGCTCAGTGACTTTCACAGGTCTTGGAGAGAGTAACACCAAGCAACAACCGTGTCAAACTGAAGACAAACCACAGTTCCCAGGCCGTACTGCCAACAGGAAGCCTCTGTGTCACCCACAGGCACTGGAGTTGCACAGAAGCATGCGGGACCAAGCAGAACTCGCAGGGACAACAACCCTGTCCCCAGGGAGATTTCTGCTGGACAGTGCAACTCCCTCACAAAACAGTTCAAACAGGCACAGCTCACTACCGATTAAAGCTGCATTATTTCTCGTAGATGACACTGATTCAACAGCAACTGAGTTTCAAACCGACAAAAGAGAAATGAAGCCACACTAACAGTTACAGCAAATACCCCTCCAGGGCACATTGCCTATCACCAGCACAGATCACTCAGGGGCACACCAAGAAGACCTGCGACCTCAGGGCAACAGGTGATCCTGAGTGTCTCTCTCATTGCTCTTCACACCCTCTGACCCTAAAAGGTCACATCAGACACCGACTGAGCACACCCAAGAGTGCTGGGCATCAGCAGGAATGGAACACTCATGCCCCACGACACTGGAGGGTAAGCTGCAAGAAAGAGACAGAATAGAGAAAAAAAAAAAGGAACCCTCCTCAGCACTCTCAGGAAAAAGGCTTGGGAAAAGCTCGTCCCCAAGGCCTCCCTGAGCAGGTGACATACGATGACGCCAAAGGAAAGGCAGTTTGCAAAGAGAGCACGTAAGAGCTCCAGAGAAAAAAGGCCACACAAGAACAAACAGAAGGGAGAGGGTTCGGTGACCTCCAGAAATGGAAACAAAACCAGCGTGGCTGGGCTGGAATGAGGAGTGGGGGTGGAGAGGCAGCAGGGCTCCTCGTAGGAAGCCGACAGAAATGGGAGACCAAAAAAGGGATGGCCCTGTCCAATTAGAGGAAAAATCAAACCACACACACTCCAATCAGAACCACATTTGCGTGGATTTAAGAAAAAAACAACCTATTTCATGTTGTAGATGCACGGAGGTTTCTAGATCTCATCGCAGCTCAGAAACAGAGCAAGTTCTCTGTGGAGAAGGGAGTGACCAGGGGATGTGGTACAAAGGGGTCTGCAGTCAGAAGCTGGAGCCCACCACCAGAGATGCAAAAGGGAGTGAGGATTCAAGACTCCTCCTAACCACAGAGCCACAATCACAGGACAAGACGCGACAGTGATATTTCACTGTTTAGTGCAATCACACAATTCAGAAATCTCAACCGTGTCGCGTCGTAAGAGAGCTGGTGTTTTACCAGACACAGAAAAGATTGACAAAGTCCACCAGCCAAATTCGCTTTGTAATGATTTATGCTGTAACATTGTTTTCAGTTTATAGGAGCCTTACCTTCATGGTGTCGATCTTGCCTTTAACTTGTTCATTTTTCGCTAGGGCCCTCTCCAGGCACTCTTTGGTGTAGAGCTGTGGGTTTCGACCTTGATCTATATATCTGGAAACAAGAAACATCTTTGCTAATATCTATTCTTATGGGGCAGAAAAGTTAGCTATCTATAACTTCATATGGCCCTGTTGAGAAGAAACTGTGTCCAAGAACCAGGTAAATGGGATGCCTTCATTTATACAAGGATAGCTGTGATCTCGCATTACTTGTAATAATATGAACACCTCATGAAATCAAGCAACGATCCCTTACAAACCTAGCAAGGTCCACAGCTGCACCACTTGACATCTGCAGCATCCATGCTTCCCAAAGGCTTCCTGGCCATTACATTTGGATCCTCGCAACGACCTATGAGGCTAGGAGGCTCTTGATACAAGAGAGCTATGAGTGGGTCAGGGCTTCAGGCAAGGTATTCACGCACAGCAACATGGGAGAGCCAGGGAGAGCCCTCCAGGATGCCACCTACACACCAGGTCCCCCATCCTTGAGAACCCTATGTGGAGGAGCCTCAGGCCGCTAGAGGTAGAAGGGGGGAGAGCTGCAAGCAGGACGGCCGGGCCTGTTCACCCAACATTATTTTACAAACTCTTCCACTGCTTTCCTTCCCTCCCCCCTTATTTAGTAGGGGGATACTACTAAATAACCTAAGTAACTTGAATAGAACAGAGATTCTCCCCAATTATTTCTAAACAGTATAAAACTGTGTCTTGAAAATTTCAACACTTTTTGCAATTTGTCTTCCTTATCCCAAAGATTTCATTGAGCACACTGCCTAGACGAATATGCACATCTTACCAGCGGTAGGCTCCCTATCTCCTTCTGTACCCTGAAGACCTTCATATCACTCAGCTAAACTGAATTATTCATTACAAACAATAACTACCACCACCACACTAAGCCCAATTTATGTATTTTAATGCTTCAGTTAAAGAAAATCACTTTAGATAAAAGCACTGTTAAATTACTTAATGGCATAAAAACTTGCCTTCATGACAGACAGCAAAAAATTAATAAATCACAAGTTCTAGAAATTCCACTGCATTGCAGTGTTCTTGAAATGATGGAATGAAGGAAGCAGAATTATGGTTAATTCTAAACAAAATCTGTCCATTTCTAGAGAACAAAAAACCTTCCAGGTTCAAGTGTCCTAAATAAACCACCATTCAACGGCAATATTATTCAGATTGGGCTCTTCTTCCAGGACCCAAAGGCTGAACCCACTTCTGCCAACACACCCACCCAGTGAGGTTAGGAAGTGCTGGACAGAAGGGTCCAGGCTAACATCTCTACCCCTGTTACAGAAAACAGTCAGTGTCTGAAAGAGTGTGCTGAGAAAGCCACTGTGGGCCAGGAAATTCCTACCTTGTGCAGAAATGACTGACAGTTTGCATCACTGATTATTGGAGCCCAGAGGCAACCTCACTGCCAACATCCAGGTGAGTCTCCATTATCCCTTCGGCCCAGCTGCTGGGGCTGGGGCTGAGCTGGCCAAAGCCCTATTCCCCGCTGTCCTTCAGCAATCTTTCTCCATCATCCTACTATCTGTCAATAAACCCATCCCACATACGCAGGACCAGAACAGCACTGATGAGGAAAGCAAGGTAGCCTCCACCTTCCCACACTCCACATGCCGGCACTATCACCCAGGAGTCCAGACCTGTAACCCACTCACAGGACCTTCACGCCCACTGGAGCCAGAGAATTCAGTGGGGCTCACTGAGAACATGCAGAGAAATCATGACACTGTGGCCAACAGGTGAGGACGCAGCCAGGCCCCTGAAAACTGCAGCATGAATACCCAGTCTGTGGAGAACTACTGAGCTCCCCTGTCGCCTGGACTTGTATCTCTGACCTTTTAGGATATAAAATGACAATAGCTTTTCCTTTACAGTCAAAGGTCAGTTCTCAAATGTTTCCCATCTAGAAAAACTTGGTTCTCAACCAAGCTATTCACAGAAAAAAATGCCTCAGTTGTCAAAAACAAAACTCCGTTTCTCAACCCAACAACACTTTCATGCTGATACTGCATTTCTAATGGGAGAAAATAATTCGGTTTTCAAAACAACAAAAACTGCTTCTCAAACAGCCTTCCAGAACAAATTAAGTTTGAGAACCAAGGTTCCACTGTACTGTTCAAGGAAACTGATGGTTTACACTTTTAGTTTTACTGCAAAAAGTACTGGCATGCTCCTGCAAATCCACTGGAGTCAGCTCCAGGAAGAGGCTGTCACAGAGAAAACGGCCCTGGTTGAGGAAGGACAGGTCCAGGATTTTAGTCTTCACTCTGACACCGACTAGTAACTAAACTAGTCCACTGCAGTCACTTATCAGCCCCTTCTCCTGTGAAATCAGGGGTGTGACAACCAGACCAATGTGATAAAACCTGGATTAAGAAAATTTACATTTACTTGCTGGATGCATTCTCTGGACCGTGACTACAGTAGAAACACATACCCTCCTGTAGAAAACTGTGAACAGCCTTCTCAAAGTTATTTGGCCTAAGAACCTTTACTTTTTCAGTCAATTCCCACCTCCAAGAGCTAGCAGTCCCAGGGAAGAATGGGAGATACCAGACCAGATTACTTTTCAGGTTGTTTCTGGCTGTAATTTTTTTAAATTTAAAATAATCCTACTTAAGACTCACTCTTTTTTCTCTTTTTTCAATGAAAAGGGAAGTTATGTGGCTGTCCTTCTATTCAAACAGGACTTTAACAGTCTATGATGTTTCTCCTTTTCATATTTAATATTCCTCTATTCTTAAGTAACTTTTTCAACAATACAATATTGAGATATTTTAAAATTGTTAATCCTCCCAGAGCATAAAACTCTATGACGACAGGTGTTTTTGTCCATTTCCTTCACTGGCACATTCCCAGCACCCAGGCTGTGCCTACCACACAGCAGGCACTAAAACACCTGTGACTGGAGCAGTCACAACTAAACAAGAATTACACTCGAATGAATATCAGAAATGGTACTTACTCGAAAACTTCTAAAGGTACAGTAATATCATGAAGTTGCTGTCTGCACTTATCAATATCCTGTAAGCCAGTCACAATAAAATTCCTGGGGAAAAAGGCAAAAATGGGGGCATTTGGTTAACTCCAGGGCACTGTAAGCACCACCCCCCTGGCCAACTGGTGCTCCACAAAAGTGTTCCTTCCACATACAGGGTTTACACATAGCCCATAGCTTTTTGGTTACCTAGAGAACTCCAAGGAAGGGTTTGAAATTACAGAATACCTCACAAGTTTGTTGATTTGCTTTCTAAATTAGAAATTGCCAATGTCGGGGGACAGGAACCGACTCCCTTGAGAATGTCATGAAAAATGTAAACGTTCTCTCAAAAACATTACCCTGAGATGCATTATGATTTTGTTTGTGGGGCAGTGGACTCTGGCTTAAGAAGGCGACCTCAAAGTCTGGAAGGAAGAAAGCCCTCACCTCCTGGCTGAATTTCAGCCCCTGTGGGGAGCCTTCCTAAATCACAGGACTAGTCCCCCAGCACTGGGTACTTATACTCCCTACAAAGCGGTGAGCCCTTCTCCAGGCATTCTATTTGTGTGTTTGCCTTTGTCCAACCCAGGCCCTAGCACCACGCTGGCACAACGCTGTTGACCAAAAAGTATGAGTTAATAAAGTGTCTAGGGACTTTCTCACCGTCCCTTCCCCCAGTTCCTCCAAATTCAGTCCTATGTAACAGGCGGTGCCAAGCAGCCCTCATTTTCCCAGGCCCACTTCTGCGAGCTCCCAGCGAGGCCCACCTCCCCCTCTGGGGACAGACAAGCTCTGAATTCCCTAGGGAGTTAGGAAGAAACGCCGGGACGGCGTCAGAGGTGCACAGGGAGAAACTTAGATAATGAAGCATGGCTCCCTCGGATGTGGCCCCAGAACGGAAACTGTTTCGTCTGGCATGAGAACGTCTCCAAATGAGCCTGCAAGGCAAAGCGGGAAGCGGATGGGCCGGCAACAGACGGCAGCTGCAAGCTCGCCCTCAGTGCACAGCCGAAAGCGAGGAGTCCGGAAAGGACTAGGCCCAGAGGAGGGTGGGAGAAAGGATGTGGCTCTAAGCCCGGCCCTGGCTTCCCTATCCCAGTTCCCCATCCCCGATCCCATCCTGGCTCCCAGAACCAATGCTGCCCGGCCAGCCCCACCGAAACGCAGCGACATCTGGCCGTTACTTACAGTTTTTGGTTGAGTCCAGCCTGGCTGCTGGGCTGGAAGTCACTGACGATGATGCCGAGCTGCCGGATATTCTCCACAAACTTCTCCAGGTGCTCCTCCAGGTGGTCGAACTTCTCCGCCATGGCCCCAAAGTCAGCACCGCCACGGGCGTCGCCCTACTCCACTGCTTCCTGCTTCCGCCCGGACCCACCACCACTTCCGTTTCCTCTGGGGGCGGGAGGAGCGGTGACTGGATGGTGGGCGGGGTTTGCTGTTGAGAGCAAATCCCAGATCCTGGAGCGCCTCGGGGGCGGGGGCCTGAGCAATGTAAGGGGCGGGGTTTGTATCGGCCCCGCCCCAAAATTCCTGAACGGCACAAGTGGGCGGAGCAGCCAGGTATCAGTCATCAGGACTTCCCCGCTGGCTCTAAGGGCCATAAAGGGCCGGTGGTGAGAACCTGGAAGATCTTTCTCTACCTTTGTGTTCCTGAACAAGTTCCCTTGTTCTTGAGCCTCTGTTCACTTCAATAACAGTCAGGAAAATCAGACAGGACAGCTACCTGAGGTTAGAAGAGGTAATGGCAGGAAAAAGGAGAAGCAGAGTGTCCAGGGCTTGGAGAGAGTTGCTTGGACCCACAATTAAAATGACTTTTTATTCTGGATATACAAATTCTGGATATTCACGTCAAATAATTAAAACAATACAGAAAAGAAAGTGTAATAAAGAAAGCGAGAAAGATCTGAAACCTTGCCCCTCCCCCCTACTTAAGCCATCTTTAAGATAGATCGTTCCCTGCATTTCTTGGGTATACATACGTCTGAGTTTGTATGGGTAAGACCCTGATTATGCTTATCATCCTGGTGTAATTTTAATAGCGCTCCCTTTTACTCTCTATCAAAATGTCGCAATTTGGTTGATACATAGTCTCCCTAGTTCAAGGGGAAACTAAAATATTTGGAACTGACCAATAAGCACTTCCTATCGAAGTTTAGCTTTGTTTCTAAAATGATACTTTGATGGATGATAGTCTGGAAATAAAAAGCTAGGGTTTCAACTCAAACAAAAGGAGCAAGAGAGAAATCACAAGTTCAGCAATTGTATACAGAGTCTGACAGAAGTCAGGCTTGCTTGGGTGTGGTGGTAGGATACTTAAACGTCTCACACAAGATGGACAGCAATTTGAACATTCCACCTAAAATGTCATATGGTGAGCTGGAGTGTGATACTTTTATGTTACAGAATTATATGCTTACGATTTGGTAATAAAAGATTTCGTAATAAAAAAGAGGTTATTTGTGCTGGACCCTGTGGAAAGAAGTAATGAAAGTAAAGACATATAGTGATTTTTTTAAAGTTTCACTAGTTTTCTCTCCATACTCATGATGGGGGGCTCGGAAGTTGGGAAATTTTAGTTTAGGTAGTAGCTAATTAGCTTAGTAATCAATGTATGTAAAAGCTATTGTTCCAGTAAGTGAAAATATGACCTACCCTGACTCCAGGAGACCATAAGTGGTTCCACCTTTGTGCCTCAGGAGGACTGCAAGCAATTCAAGATAGTATCTGAGCCATTGTACTCCAGAGTGAGATGACCAACGCCCAGGACACAACTGAAGACCACCGCCCAGGGCAAGAATGCTGCAGGGTTTTAATCCAATTAACTTTCCCCTGAATTCCAAAGCCTTTATCACCAGTTTGTTCTCCTTACAAAAATAGTTATTTTAAAATGAAATGTCAGATGGTTTGTTAGGATACAAACCCACTGTCTTCTCAGATCACCAACCATCTGAATAAAGTGCCTATAAAGATTCAATCCCTGTCTCTGCTTATTGGGTCCGGTAGATGACAGGCTGCATGAACACCAGCTTTGCCAATTACAATTAGAAGCTGGAGAAATGCACAGTAAAGGAAAACTAACTGTTGAAAAGCTGAATATGCGTACTTTTGTCAAATCTCATCAGGGAGGCAGAGAGAGAATAAATAACATTATAAATGAATGAGGGAATATAATTCAGTTGCAGTGAAACTTGTTCATATTTTGAAAGCTTAAAGGATATGGGTGAGTTTCTAGGAAACTATGAAAACTTAACTTAAAAAATCATAGAAAATGAGAATAGATCCTAAGTTTGTAATAAAGTGGCCAGTAGTCAAAAATCTATTAAAGAAATGAAAAGCATCAAGCTCTGACAGCTTTTTACATTAGTTTGTCTTACTTTAATCAAACATTAAAGAAAAAATAATTTCAAACTTACCTAGATACTTTCAGAGACTAGGGGGGAAAAAAGAACACACACCAGGTCATTTTTTTAAGGGTTGTGTAACTTTGGTGTGAAAAGCAGATAAGGACAGTGAAAAACAGAAAAAAAAGGAAAATATAGTTCAATTTTTTTTTCTGCAAGTAGGTGCAAAAGTCCTAAACAGAAACATGAGCAAATTGAATCAAATAACGTGTGTCAGCTATCTATTGTTACATAGCAAACCTCCCTAAAACTTAGTGTCTTAAAATAGTCACAACCCGCTTATTGGCTCCCAAATCTGCAATGTGGCCTGTGCATGGCACTCACAGTTTGTGTCTCTGCTCCTTGTCACATCAGTCGGGGTGGCTTCACTGGGGCTGGAGGATCTGCTTTCAAGATGGCTGACTCACTTGGCTGCCATGTTGGTAGAGGATGCCAGCTAGGAGCTCAGCTGAACTGTAGGCTGGAGCGCAGCATTCCCACCCCCCATTTCAGCCTCTCTGCAGGCTTTGGGGGATTTCTCACCTCATTGTGGCTGGGTTGCAGGAGTGCATAGCTCAAGAGAAGCAGGCAGAAGCTGTATTGCCTTTTATGACCCAGATTTAGAGGTTCCATCATCACTTCCACCACAGCCATGGTACATTTGGATTTCCAGAGAGGGAATGTAAACCCAACCTCTCAATGGAAAAAGAAAGTCACCTTGTTGGTGTTAGAGAGTGTTCTGGGAGATGGAGGACCTAAGCCTCCACCTATACTAGAACAAAGAAGGTATGCCTCACTGGCTAAATACCTGACCACAAGATTCCCCATTATCAGAAGCAACTGAGTCATAGCCACCTGCATCCTGCTGTAAACTGGTTAAATCCTCACTGTCTCTCCCCTCTCCATCGTGCTTTTCCCAGAAACAGGGCCCAGACTTTCTCTCGCTGATTCAGCCATCCCCAGTCACAGGACATTACTTGCAAACACCTGTAGTACACAGGACACCTGGGGCAGATCAGCAAGGTGACCCACCCTCCCCTGGGATCTGCTACACACCCTTCAAAACCCTTCACCCTTTTCCTTGCTGCTGCAGTCTGCTTGGACTCAGCTCACAGATCGTAGTGTCCCTCCCGGAGTGAAAGCCCTTCCTTGGACTTTCTGGCTCCCGGTCCTTTCTTAGCCTCCTCAGCTACCTAAGAGGTGGTAGAGTAGGTAAAATGGGAAATCTCATTGAAGCCATTTTCAGATAATACAACCTGTCACACTTAATATTGAAAAAATTATAATGATCTACTAGGCTTTTCCTAGGACTGTGTGAATGGTTAGCTATCATAAAATCTATAATTAAGTCCATTTAAAAGTGTAGAAAAAATCTCCAGCCAATTTAAAAAAATAGATATTTGGTAAAAATTCAACCCAATTCACGATTATTGAAAAAAAAGAAATTTCCTAAATCTAATAAGGGATAAATACAGAAAGCATCAGATTAATGACGAAACCCCAACTGTCCAGGACTACTTTACACTTAAGTACCAGTCAGAGCTTAAAGACAGTCAAGGGAGCAAGCAGCTCTTGGCTATTTTTTAAGTCCTTGCTATTGTCTGCCCTTATTTTGACATTGAACCTTCTGAATTGTCATTAACATTTCTTTTTTCTGCCTTAGCTTCCCAACTATATTTTAGGCATTTTGAGGACAGGAATCTAAACTTACATATTCCTCAGAGTCCCAAATAAATAGTTTTTGATTATTTAAAGGCTACGGGGAAAGGAGACAAAGGAAGCAGCAAAAAGAAACCTGATGCCTATTTTTCTGCTATGAATGTCACTCCCCAGGAAGTCATTTTTTTCTGTGAAGGTAGACCTGACAGTACTTGCTTTCCAAATAATAAAGAGAAATGGGGGGCTTCTGAAGTTTTGACTTAGGGCCCCCTCTCCTGTTTCATTTCGTTTTGTTTTGTTTAGCATTTGCTGGGTTGTTTCTGTCTTCTCCTATACCTGCATGTACGGCCTGCAAAGGCCAGTTTCTAAGACCAATTTGGCCAAAGAAAAGCTTACGTGCATGGAGATGTCTGTATTGCTGCTTTCCCCCCTGCCTAATAACAGTCCTCTTGTGTCTGTTATGTTACCCTTGTATTGATTCCCTAGGGCTGCCGCAACAAAATATCACAGGCTCAGAGGGCTTAAACAACAGAAATTTATTCTCTCAGCATTCTGGAAGGCAGAGCTCAGAGATCAAGGTGCCGGCACAGCTGGCTACTTCTGAGGCTGAGGGAGAGTCTGTTCCAGGGCTCTCCCCTGGCTTTTGGTGGTTTGATGGCCGTGTTTGAGATTCCTTGTCCTGTATAAGCATCACTCCTACCTCTGCCTGAATGTCTCATGGCTTTCTTCCTATGTGGGTCCATCTCAGAATTTTCCCTTTTCCCCCAGTCGTTTTGGATTAGAGCCCACCCTAACGACTTGGTTTTAACTTGATTATATCTGCAAAGATGCTATGTCCAAAAGAGATCACATTCTGAGACACTGGGCGTTAGGATCCCAACATCTTCCTCTTCTGTTCAGAAACACTAGCCCCAGCTCCTGCACTGTGACCACAGGACGTTGGTGTCAAGTTGTAATGAGGACAATTTGGTATCGGTCCTTACATTTCTGTGACTTCTGACTAGACATAAGTTCCAATCTTCCTTTCTATAAACTTTCTCCTTGCCCTTGCCTCTTATTTGCATTGGCTAGAGTGAGAACAGAAATTAAGATTTCAAAGTCTGACTTTTGAAAACCAGGCCAAAGGGAGCCATTGAGATCCACTGAGTACGGAGGACTTTAAAAGCATTTCTAAGTCACTTATCTCCCAGTTGTCCAAAATTATTGCTCTATTTTGTTCCCTGATGAAAACAAAAGCATTCAAAACCTACTGAAATGTACATTGAAATTCATCCTTTTCCTCCTTAAACAGCTAAGTAGTGGCTGCCTTCCCTCTACTTAACATCCTAAATACTGTTGATTTGTTTGTAAGACCCATTTTAAAATTTAAACACCCCAGGCTCCCAGTGTAAATGAAATTCGGCTGGAAAATTCCAGCAAGCCAGAAGGTACACCGGCTAAGACCCTGCGTGCAGAAACTCCGTAGAGCTCTTCTGACAGTAGCCCCCGCCTCCGGTTCCCTGTCCACGTGACCTGGGAAATTTCCTAGCTTCTAAATCTTTGTGACCTTGGAATGGGGAGGCCCGGGTTTGGGGTTTGGGGAGTGTTTTGTTCATTCACATTATTGTTGCTTCATCATCACTCATGGCCTTTAGTGACGCCATTTGGAACATCTTTTTGCCCTTCATTCTAATTTATCTGAGAACCAGATTCAGCTTAAGTTACTTTTTAAATGTAGCTATCCTGCCCAGAGGGTAAAGCAGCTGGTTTCTGCTTTTCACTTTGCAAATTTTCAACACATAAGCAGTTCTAGCAGAAGGAAGCTTCATAACCCCGTTGTTTTCATGATGATGATGGTCATGGTCATGGTCATGATCATAGTGATAACAATATCTAGCAATTTATATGAATTATCTCATTTATTCTTTATAGCCCTAAGAGAAAGCTACTATGATTTGCACCATACGTGGTCAAATACAGGCCAAAATTTTTCATAGTATTGGGAGGCAGAATAATTCCATTTGGTAGAGGATGATGATATTGTTTTTTCCCAAGCACCACATTAACCCATGACTGTTGAAATAAATTAGATTTACCATCCATTCTAGTAGGTTCACATGTCAATAAAAGACCATGAGTTGCAATAAAAAATACAAATTGTGTCTTAGCCTTACACTAATAAGTTTTGAGAAACATTAAGATTTCTCTTCTGTTTTCTTTCACATGCAACATTGTGGTTCTACCTTAGAATTCTGTGTAATGAAACTGTGACATGACTTTAACAGCCACAATGTGAGATTCTACCTGTAAAGCCTACAGACTGTCATGTAAACCCATCAGGAAATGGAAGTGTGCAATGGACTTTCGCTGCCAAGTTTCTGTGAAAAGCTCATCACAAATTCAAGAGAGAACAGGACAACATTATAGAAATGGGGATAAGATAAGACATCTAACTCTTTTGTCAATTATACACACAGGCACACAAAAATGAGACTTTTTAGACTTTGTACCCATTTTTACTCTACTACTTCCTTTTAATGCACTGTGTAAGTCCTTATGTCGCATAGTCTTGTGTAAAAATTAATGACCTTCAGCTGATGTCTAAGTTTGTATTCAACACTCCAGAGAGCAAGGAATTGTGCTCAAGTACGCTCTTCTAATTATGATGATCCAGAAACCAAAGTCTTACCTTGCAGAAATTCAGAGTGCACGTGGACGTGGAACACCTGCTTCTGGTTCTGATCAAGAAAGACAGATATTTCACTCGGCACAATATTCTCCAGTTAAATAAGCCAGTTTGTGAAAGACCAATGCCATATGATCTCACCTATAAGAGGAATCTAACAAAGGAAATAAGCCAATGAACAAAATAGAACCACAGGCATGGAGAAATGGAAGCAGACTGACAGTGAAGAGAAGGAGGAAAGGAGGGGGATCATGGTGGAAAAAAGGGGAAAGGACTAGTCAAAAAATATGTATGAGTGACCCATGGATGTGGACAACAGTGTGGGGACTGATGGTGGGAGCTGGGGGTGGGATGGGCGTAGGAGGGCAAAGGGGGGGAAACTGGGACAACTATAATAAAATAGCAACAAAAAATGATCAATAACAAAATTAGACTCAAAACAAGGCAGAAAAGAAAAGAAAGAAAAAGAGTCAACCAGGATGCTGCCTAGCAAAGAGCACCTGAAATGAGCAAATATTAAGCAGCTTTTGTTACAAAACTAAGTAAAAATGTATTAAAGCCCTTCCGTGTGGAAGACGGAAGCTAAGAAGGGACATTCACGATCCAGGCCTGTGCAATTTTGAACAGGCGTGCTTGTTAATGCCCAGGACAGCAGAACTAGTGTTAACCTCCTTAACCATCTAGAAAATGGCTTTAGTTATGCTAGTCCAGGTCCTCTGAGAATCAGGGTCCTCTGAGAATCAAATTCCAAGATGGGAGTAAACATGTCAGAAATTTTTAGGGAAACTATGTGTTAGAGAAAATAGGGAAGAAACCAGAAAAAGGCTGAAAGAGAAATCAGACCAAGATGTACATATGACCCCAAAAAGAGGAACAAAGGGAGGAAGCAGGGAAGGAAGGCGCAAAGGAGAGGGAGAGAAGAAGGGAGAGAGGGAAGGAGGGATGCTTTTAAAATACAAGCAAATGGTATATGTGTTCTACATAATTCATGGTGACAAGATTTGAGACCTGCACCATCACAACTTCCCACCAAATGACTCATCATCACACTGAGCTCTCAATGACCCCAAATGGTTTTCCTTATGTCCTTCTGACTGTCTATAAATGAGATTTAGGCATGGCCAGGAAAGGACAAGACTCCACCACATCTTCACTATATGACTTTGCACCACATTTTGACTTTTTTTGGACATTTGTTTTCTCCCCCTGGAAATAAAGGTAATGTCTATCATTGTGTAAGACATCCATAATAGCACCTGGACTCTAGAAAGCATTTGACAAATCTGATTCTCTCTACCAGCTTAAATGTAACATGCACAAAGCCAAAACCTTTACTTCTTGTAGCATTAACTGGCTCTTTCTTCCAAAAGTGCATTGATTAATATCACTCCTCAACCTAAAATCTTCTGACATCATCCAATTGTCTACAACCGGGATTTTTAAATCTCTCTGCATAACCCTATTCATGTGCCCCACGTACTTGCTCCATTACAAGCCCCAATTCTGTGGTGGGACAGGAGGGAGGTGATTGCATGTGCCCCTGAAAGAGCCATGGGACCCTCAGAAGAGTGGAATATGTGGTCTGGAAATATTTATCCTCCAGGAAGTTAGGCTCAGCCATCATCTTCCCTTTGAGAGTCCCCAGTCCTCAGAGTGAACTTAGAGCCCTTCCATGACCTGCACCCTAGGGCCGGGCTGGAGCCTTGCAGTCCCCACCTCCTTGCTTTCGCAGATTTCCTCCCTCTGCTTGGGCCTCTTCTGCCCATGTGTCCCATACTTGGGGAAACTTCGTCCACTTCAGTGAAGCTTTCATTACTGATTCAGTCATAATGCTGGCACACCTAGGACCTGTCCCTTCCTACAGAGGTAGCAGATCAGCTAGAGGCTAAAAGAACAGGGTCTACCTTCAGGCAGATGCATGTAGTGGAGACCACTTGAATCCCAATAAAATCTGCTCCCCCTTCTTCCACAGAAATGGAAGCTGAACCAGGTCCATGGCTTCCCCGGCCAGTCCACTTTGCCTAGACCTGCTTGAAGTCACTTCTGGTCTTGCTACTAAGCAACTTGAGCAGAAATGTTGTGCACCAGATCTGGGTCTGGGGCACAACCCATCCACTGAGCCTTCTCAGGGATCGCTTCCCTCGTCTCCCTGGCCAGACCTGGACATGGCAGTTACTTCCAATAGAACTTTCTGAGATGTTGGAAATGTTCTAGATTTGTGCTGTCTCGTAGGGTAGCAACTGGGCAGTTGAAATGTGGGTAGGGCAACTGAGAAAAAAATTTTAATTGAATTTTAATTTATTTACATGGCCTCATGTCACCAGTGGCTACTATGTCAGATGTTGGTGACTTTGAGGAAAGAGGACAAAAGACTTCAAAGAAACATGGTCTTGGAATGCTCAGTGGAGCAGAAGTACCCACCAAAATGGACTATTAACTTGAAACTGTTGGGGGAGAGAGCAAAAAAGTGAATGCTTTTATGACATTTAGGGTGGTGTGCATCATGGTTATGGCAGAGATCTGGAGGCTCACTTTCTGGGTTCAAATCTTAGCTCTGCTACTTAATAGCCAGCTGTATGACCTTGGGTAGGTCACTTAACCTCCTTGTCCCTCAGATTTCTCATCACTGCACTGGAGAGATTAAGAGGACACATGACACCTCAGGTGGCTGTGAGAATTAAATGAAGTAATAAATGTAAAACACTTAGAATAGTGTATGCTTCATATAATTGTTATCTACCATTAATGAAATTGAGGGCCTCTTCATTATAAAGCGCATTAGCCTTTCGCTGACTAACACATGTGGGTTTGAATCATGGCTCCTTCATTTACCTGTGTAATATTGGCCAAGTCACTTGGCCCCTGTCAAGCACTCACTATCTGTGACTTTTACTGTAAAACATAGCATGTTATAGTGTAGGTTGCTGTTTAGGTATCTCTCTTGTGAGCATCTCAAGGATAGAGACTCTCATTTATCTTTTTGTTATTCTGTGATTAGTGCAGTGAAGATGCCCAGCAACTGTTTATTGAATAAATAAGTGAATGGATCAATAAGTCCTCTAGCCTTAGTTTACCTGAAGCCCCAGGACTTTAGCTGTTGAACTGCTGTTTCTGAGACTTCCCTTGATGACAAATCCCAGTGGTACTCCAATAGCACGCCTGAACAGGGTAGCCTGTCCCTTCCACCCAGATCATCCAACACACAGAAGGGTTACTCCGGCCTCGGCCCAGCACAGAGACTGGCCGGCGTGACTCACTAAAGCTGCTGCTGGCAGAGGGCACCTGCGAGATCACTCTCATCAATTGCTGTTTATTAAGTGCCTGCCTCTGCGGGGTGCCAGGGATAACTGGTGACACGTGGCTGGAATCTAAAGGCTTGGCAGGCCCAGCCTTACACTCCAGCTCATGCAAATAACTTACCCTAAGCAGGAACCTGTCAGGAAATCTTTGCTCAAGCCTTTACAGGAAGGGAGGAGGGCCTGGAATTTTCCCAGTTGTCAGGAGTAGAGAAGGGGAGACTCAGGCAATGAACCCTGGGGTGAGGTGCTCTGATAATAAACGTTCTCCAGAGGAACAGAACCAATAGAATGGATGGAAAGGGAGAGAGGGAGTTTATTTTAGGGAATTGGCTCATGTGATTGTAGGAGCTAGCAAGTCCAAAATCTGCAGGCAGAGACCCAGGGAATGTTTGGTGCTGCAGCTCAAAGTCTGAAGGCTGCCTGGAGGCAGAACTCCCTCTTACCTGGGGGCCCTCAATCTTTCTCTCTAAGGTCTTCACCTGATTGGATGGCCCAGCCAAGCTGACACAACCATGTTACTCTATAAAAGCAGAAAAAGCTGACACAGGTCTGGGGCCACCCCAGCATTTTTGGCAAGGACAGTGGGATTTGTCTAGCAGGAGCACAGGGTCTCATGGGATGAGTACTGTGAGGGGAAAGGACCAATCCGCAGGGACCTTTGCCTACACCCAGTGGAAAGGCCCTGAGGGTGTGAGCAGGTGAACATGAGTCCACCCCCAGCACACAGTGGTCCCAGCCTCAGCATCAGTCCACGTGAGAAATGGTGATGAGTAGGACAGAGGGATGGTTGTGACAGTGCGTAGTGGGAGTCAGTTGAACAAAAGAACTAGTGTGGGGAGGAGCTGCACATGGCTCTGTGGTTCTGGCTTGAACATTTGGCAGAGAGTGAAATGTTGAAACATGACAGAAGATTCCAGAGGATTAAATCAAGGAAGCATGGGATGTTGTTTTTTCAACCATCTTGAAGTTGAAGTGCTTTGGGGGTGTTCAAGTAGAAATGCCCAGCAGGCAGTCTGAGTGGACCAGTGCTCAGTGTCAAGGTCATGATAGAACCATGGGGAGAGAGGTTTAGGAGACTCAGAATTACAGGCCATTAATGTCATGTCTAGGGTGAAATTGTCAAAGGAGAGAGCATGTGGTGAGACCTGAAGGGCTCAGGGCAGGAACATGGGGGGACTGCCACACATAAGGAAGGACAGAAAGAGCCACCAGCAAGGGAGTGAGAGGAGCCTCTGAGAGGCGTGAGGTGAAGCTGGAGAGGGAGGGGCTGGAGGTGCTGAGAGAGGGGACTATCTCGAGCAGGAGGACTTGGACACTCTTGTTCTTTCTCAGTGCCCACAGGAAAGAACAAGAATGGAAATGCACCCACGGGAGGGAGAAAGGTGACTTTGCAAGATCAGAGAGAGGGCTTCTCCAGCAACCCCCAGTGTGCGAGCCATGACCAGGCCTGCAGGGCAGTGCAGCTTGAGGGCCTTAAGTCGTCTCGCTGCAGTTTTAGACTATGCACATGGTAGGTGACAATTGTGAAAGGAAAGGGGGCTACATGGCAGACCCGACAAGCTCAGTAACTGAAAGTAACCACACAAGATGTTCTGATCATTAAAATCCTAACCGAGCAGGTTATAATGGGAAGTCACGCCCCGAGGCCTATGTGATAGATTAATCTCTATCTTGAGCAAACCCTGTTCGCCATTTTCGTGCCTCTAGGATAACACACTTAAAATGTCAGAATGATCTCTTCTCCAGACCTCCAGAGATAAACACCCAGGACTGGGGCGACTTGACCCCAACATTCCTCATTGTTATTTTGTGGCTGCATACCTCTGTAAACTATGTGTGTTAAATGTTAACTACCCTGCACCCACCAATGTAAAGGAATCATGAATCTCTCCATTTATCTTTTTATCAAGTCCTCTTTATCCTAGAGATTGCCCTGCCTTGCTTACTCCTGCCTCCTAATTCTACCACCAATGGGTATCATGCACTCTTCCTTACATTCCCTTCTTTTCTTCTAATATATATAAAATAGAACTTTTATTTGGGCTTGACATTTCTTTTGTTGACACAGCCACTGGCATCCTGAGTGGTGGAAAATGAAACCAGCAGTCTAGAGCCTGCTGGGCCGGCAGGGCTGTCTTATAATCACTTCACACATACTCACTTCCTTAATCCTCACAACAGACTTACCATACAGGTGTCACTGTTCTCGCCAATTGTCAGAGAAGAGACAGAGGCAGAGGGGAGCTAAGTAGGGTGCTGAACTGGGAGCGAGTGTTGGCAATGGGATCCAGGGTCTAATTCCTAAGACATAGTGCTACCCACTCACAGAGCAGCTGGTTAAGATGCCACCAGGAAATTCTACTTGACAGCTGTCCTGTGCTACTCAGATAATTTTGCAGTGAGTTGAATGGTGCCACCTGAAAAGATATGTTCATTGTCTTAGCCCCTGGAATCCATGAATATGACTTAACTTGGGGGGAGGGTTGCATATATAATTAAATGAAGGATTTAAAGATGAAAGATCATCCTAGATAGAATCTAAATCCAATGACGTGTGTCCTTATAAAAGATAGAAGAGAGGAAAGACACAGGGGAGAAGGCCACACGAAGACAAAGGGTTTGGAGGGGGAGATTAAACAAGCCCAGGAAAGACAAGAACCACCAAAAAGCTGGAAGAGACAGAAAGGGTCCTCCCTTAGAGCCTGCAGACACCTTCATGTCAGAGGTGTAGCTTCCAAAACATTGAGGAAATAAAATGTCTGGTGTTTTTGAGCCACCACATTTGCGGTTATTGGTTATGGCAGCAGCAGGAAACTAACACACTTGTATCAAGACCTTCTAGGATTTCCCAGAGTCTGTTCTGCATTCCTTCTCTGCCAATTCTGAGAGGTGAACATCACTCTTCTTGTTATCAAACCTGGAATGCTAGGCAGTGAGGTCTCCAGAAAGTATTTTTAAATTCTACAAGCAATAGGCATTTCAAACTGCAACACTCAACTTGGAATGTCTGAGTTCAGAATTGGCTCAGGTTAAAGGTTTACTAACTCTTTTTGTAACGTGCAAATTTTACGGCCATCACTTAAACCCATGCTCGCTACTGGAAATAATTCTGTGCCCCATAGCAGGGGACGACTCGTCCCAGCCTGCCTGCTGTCCTCTGCTGCCCATCTCCCACACCTGGGACTCACAGCATGCCCAAGGCAGTGCATCTGGGTCACAGAATCCCCTCCCAAATATGACTTTGAGTCAGGATAGTATGAAGCTGGGAAAATTCCTGGGCAAGTGGAATGGAGAAACTGAGACAAGAAAATTAAACAAGGTCAAACAATATGAACAATTTACAGTCCGTAAGACTTTATCTTCCCTAACCAAAGACACTTGAAAGAAAATGGTTTATACCTCTCCTCTCTAAACAGAGAATAAAGAGCTTGAAGTGCACTGGTCAGGGAGATAAAGGACAGAGACTCACTTAATGTCTTTTGTGCCAGCCAAACCCAAGGACAGATGAAGTCAGGGAACAAATAACATCAAAAAAAGCCCACAAACCTCATTAGAGTCAGACAGACACAAGATAAAAAGTAAAGCAGCAAAGCTGACCAGAGAGTAATCCTAAACTTCCCTATACACTCATTTTGATGCATCAGCGTATTAAAACCACACCTGGAAAGCTGGTGAATATTCTACTAAAACCCTTCCCTAGGATTCTCGACCACAAGAGAGAATTAAAAATCCCCACAACAGAGAGCGCCAGCCCAGGCCCTCTTTGGAGCGTGCCCTTCTCCTTCTCAGGCATGAACTTTTCACTTTCTTTCTCATAGCCTCCAAGGGACCCTACAGCATTTGTAACTAGGGGAGCAGCTGGCAGCAATAACTCATCCCAGGCTTACCTCCTGAACCTGCCTCCAAGGTCCTCTTTTCTCTCATTTTGCAGTGAGCTGGCAGCAGCCCCACCCTGGCTCACCCCTTTTCTAAACCTTTCTAAGGACCTGAAGCAGAGCAGCGCCTTGACTCTCTCCCGTTGCTTCTTCTACCCTAAGTCCTTCCTCTGTTTCACTGTCCTCAGCTTTAATAAACATAGTCTCAAAGTCACTTGGACTCGTGCCGTGAAATCTTTCCTACAGGAAGCCAAGAGCCCACACACCACAGGGCAGATCCACTCTGAGCCCAGTCCCTTTCCAGTGAAAACATCACCTTCTCAACACCCTTTTTACATATGGCGGTAGTTACCCTCGTAGTTTGAAGAGTTGGGTGTTGGCTCACTTCAATGCCATACCTCTTCCAAGTCTTTGGTAGAGGTCAGGGAATTTGTCAGCCATATAAAATTGCTAAAAAAATCTCACCACACAAACAGTGACATGGTCTACTGGTGGTGTCTGCCAAGCTGAGTTATGTACGTACATTCAAAGCCTGAACACGACTGATCACCTGAGAGTTGCAACTTCTTGGCCTTTACTCTTACAGGTTAATCTCCGGCCTGTTGATCTGAATGTTTCACAAGCATAATCATCATAGAAATTATCCAGCTCTATTCTAATTAAAAGTATAAATAACATAATTTTTGCATAATCATGACAGTAAATTGAACCAAAAAATGTCTGGCCACTACAGTCTCAAAGCACTTTTGCACCTGACATATAAACTACTCTGAACAATGATTTATTCTAAAGTATATATCTTACTGTGGCTTCTGTAATCATTGCTGGCTTTTAAAATTCCATATTTTCCAAATAGCATCTGAACTCTTATTCCTTGAGAAGGTAAATTAACAGTTCTCCAAGCTTATCACTATTTATAGATGCTAAATTGGGGGCAGAGGCTTCTTTTTATGCTAATAAGTATTAAGAAACCACTCTGGCGAGCATTTTTACATATGCTACTATAATTAATTTTAGAAATCGGTTTTTTATTATTACTTAGCAGCTCCTTGGCTTGATTCTTATATCCCCTTTTTTCTGTAATAGGTTCTTTCTTTATGGGATTCCTCTGGGCAGAAATAGTGATTTCTCCACGCACAAATTTGCCAGAACCTCTCCATTAAGTGCTGAGGCTGTAAGACCCACAGCCGATTAATGACTTCTTGCTGTGAGCCTGGTGTTGGCTTACTCAGACATGAGTCAGACACAACTCTGAAAAGTCCCCTCAGGCCGTGTCTTGGGAGACCTGGGGGATGCCCTGCCATGCACGTGTGAGAGAGTGAATGTGTGAGAGTGTGCATACATGTGTGAATGTGTTAGATGTGAATATGTGTGTATGCATGTTTGTATTATGTATCTGTAAATGCATGTGAATGTGTGATTATATATGACTGTGAGAGAATAATGTGAGAGAATATGTGAATGAGTATAAGAGTGCATGGATGTGTGCAGATGTGACTGTGCATAAGTATGCGTGTGCATGTGTGTGAGTGTGCATCTGTTTGTGTATGTGTGTGCTGATGGGGATATTCAGAGTTGAGAGAGCCACAAACAACTGATGAGGAATGATCTAAAAGTTTTTTCTTCACCCAACAGTAAGGGTGACATAACTCAGTTAACAGAACCCTTGGATGTCCAGAATTCGAAGCAGGAGATTAATGGCCTCTTGTAAAACTGGAGGAAGCCTAGATCCTTGGGTAGGGGATCTGGGGATTTTCCAGGGATTTTCCTGGAGTGGGGATGAGGGTGGGAGGGAAGTAGAGACATCAAGGACTGAAACTTGGAAACCAGAAGTTAGACCAGAACAGAATCTCTAGTAGAGAGCATAGGATCTGTCTATTTTGATGCTTTGGCTGTGTAGTATCTTCAGAACTCGGAAGATGCCAATCCATTATCGTTTAGCATCCACTGTGGATAACAAGAGATCTTATTTCAAACTGATTCTCATTTTTCAGAAAATCTTTCTGCATTCTTTCTGCATTCTGAACATTTTCAGGAATGTATCTGAGCCAAGTTCTTCTATTCACTGCACTGAGAACTCAGAGGCCTTTTCCAATTTGAATGCTTTTATCCCTTAATTCTGGAAAATTCTCAATATCTCTTTTGTATATAATTCCGCCCACTCTCATTTTCTTTTATTGACTCCTTCCATCACATATTGGACTCCATGCATTGATGGAGACCCTCTGGGTCTTAAGCTTTTTTCTCCATGTTCCGTCTCTATTCTTGTTATTGTCTTGTCTAGGAGATTTTTTTTGTTTTAATCTTCCAATCCTTCACTGGGGGGTTTCCTTCTTTAGTTTCACCACTTATCTTTTATTTCAACAACTTTTTCTTATTCTCTATTTGCCCCACTTTTTAAAATAAAATTTTTTTTTACTTAGCAAGAGCAATGTGTCTTGAATCCCTGAGAATACAAATAATGGGGGGTTTCCACCAAAAATAGTGTCTTTGTCCCCTATATTAGTTCCCTTTGTTTTGGTTTATTTCTTTTTCTGTTCATATAGCTTAATCTCTCTAGTCACTAGCAGGGCTTTCCCCATCAACCGGTTGCTACTTACCCATTCTCAGCGAAGAGCAAACCTGCCTGTAAGCTCAGTATGTGTAGATGGAACTAGTTCACTTTGCTTGGTTGGAAATGGGTGGAAGCAACCATGCTTTAGGGCCCTGAAATGCAAGGAGGCAGTGTGTTGATTGAGAAACCAGTTGCCACAACTAGCTACCTGAGTTCTCTGAAGACACTTCATTCAATGTCTTCAGAAAATAATTCTACTCTAGGGAAGGAAGGTGGATGAAGTTATGGGGATTGATTGTGTTTGCTGTTGTTACTGTTGTTTTTGCTAGGAAATAAATCCCTGGTGATTGGATAATCCCCTCGTTGGGAAGACGGAGAACTAGCTGGTCATTTAAAAATATATAGCACACCCTGCAACCAACTCAAAATCCCTTACAGTAATGAATGAAGGACTTGAATTAGATATATCTGATAAACCCACAAAACCAGTGGAATTCAAACACGTACTGAAAACTGGCCTGGCCTTCTCAGGTCATGACGAAGTTGAAACCGCTATGACATCCCATCAGGGATGTCACATAGGCATCTCATCAGAGTACCAAAACCACAGTGCTTTCTGGCATGTTAAGTTTGAACCCAAATGAAAAAGAACTCTTCAATCTTATAAAAATGAGAGTATGGTCTGTCCTCATATGCATGTTTCTACTGTCCATGGCTTTCCCTGGCTTCTTAATTCAGCTCCTCAAACTGTGAATGAACCCTGATAGCTTTATTTCCTAGAGGGTAATCTTAAAAGTAGACTGCCTTAGTAATCACCTGGGATAAGTTCCAATTTTAAAGACAAAAAAGCTGAAGCCTAAAAACAATTTTTAAACTGCAATATCGAAGGCCATACAACTAGCTGGTGAGATGATAAAAAATGGAACATGAGATTGGACTAAGAAGTTCTGAGTCTGGCTCTAGTTTTGCTGGTTCAGATTGGCCAACATATTGGCTAGGATATATTTCTGGTAGGTTAATATGAGAATATGAGTCCTTGTAGCAAAAATCTGGGGTGTTCTAGATTCTGGCAAATCTTATACAATATCAAAATTATCTGAGAAATGTAAGTTTAGTGTCTGGTTGGCAGGGAAGACACCCCTGACCACATTTGCCTAAATCCATTTTAGCCATCATTGTCTGAATGTTTAGGTGAGTTTTTTGGAAAGCCAAATGGTTTTCCCACATGCCATGAGGCTCTCAGAACCAATCAAGAAGGGCCTAAAGAGGGTCAGAGATTTGAATAATCATTAGGTTTTAAGATTCCTAACAGGCCTTGGGATTATCCATTCTAATGCCCTCATTTTATGGGTGAAGAACAGAATGCATAAGTAGCTTAACCAAATTAACACAGTAAGTTAAACGACAGAGGCCACAAGAGCCACGTACTGGGGCCTCCCAGTCCAGTATTTTTCCGATCACTGTGTCACATGACCAGCAGAACCACATCCACAAACCAGTCTTGTGGTTTTCAAACTGAGAAATGAGATGAGTGAACAAACACTCACTGACACACTCCCCAGGACTATTTAATCTGGATGCACGTGGACCATTAAAAGAAATAGAATCATGAATGGCCAAGATATCTCTGTGTGATTAACATGCTTATAAAGAAAACATGTGGCTATACCCTAACTAACAATTTTTAATGTAATTCTGGAGTAATAAGCCTCTACGAATGCTTCTTAAGATCTTTAAAGATGGAAATTTTCTCAAATAGCTGCTTTGAGAAAGTACGCTCATACCATTTTCTCAGAAACACCTACTGCAGATTCCAAAGCTTTACATATACTTTAAAAATTATTTCTATACAGTTATTAACTTTCTTCCGTTTGGTTTGCAGTGATATTGAGCAGCGAAACAAAAGACGATGCTCCCAGGCTTTAATTTAATTTGGGTACAATATCTTTTGGGGGGTGTTTTAATGGGACTATAGACTGCACATTTACATGGGGCATTTGTTCCACTAATAAATGTTTGGAATGTTGTTGGTTTTTAATAAATGCTCCTCGGTACATACAGAATGTCAACGGTAAATACCGGTTTACCAGACCAACTGGCACAAATAAGTTCCTGTCTCCAGTGACCTGGCACCTTCCCATTGTCCTGTTTTGACACGGGGCGGGGGGGGCGCGGTGGACAGGACAGTATCACCTGAATGTCCTGGAATTAAAAGCTGTTCATCACAAAAGAAAAAGGACTCATGGAAATGGACAAGAGTGTGGTGACTGCCTGGGGGAGGGAGGCGTAGGGGGGCAAAATGTAATGGAAAAAATATAATAAAGATTAAGTAAAAAATAAAAACAACAAAAGGTAAAATAAAATAAAAGCTCCATGATAATGGATCTTTAACTGTCCTAATTTATTTCTGCCAGGCATTCTAGGAAGTAACTGGATATTGACAAACTATAAGATGGATATTTCAAGATCTAAGAAAAGAACTTGGAGAATAACAAGTTTTGTGGGTACCAGTGGGGGTCCAGACCATCCAGATGTGGTTTCTGAGGCCAGCAGAGGCCTGCATCCCCCTAAAAAAATAGTGAACACCCCCTAGGTATGGCCCCAGCCCCAGCATTCCATGTTTCTATGTCACAAACAAAAATGTACTTTCTGTGGAGTGTGATTCAGGAACCAGCCACCTAAAACTCCCTCTCTGGCTCTAGCTACAGAGTTCTTAACTAAAAACTACAGAGCTCTTTACCAATGTGCAATGTATTTCAGATCACACAAAAGCTGAAAATTCAACATGCCTTGGTGAGAAGTGCATTGAAAATCTTTTAAAAACATTCATGTCAACCTCAGAATTCCTATGGCCTAGAGTCCTATTTATCATGAATTATGATGTTGATGTTAAATTTATAAATACCAGATGTGTGAATACGGATGTCCAGTTACATAATACAAATGGATAATCTTATTTAGATAAGTAAGTTTAGTTTAAAAAACTTCATGCATGAACCATGGACATTCATATCAGCACTTTGAAATTGATATGGTGACTTATTTTTGGGGCACAAGCAGTGTGAGCAGGAAATGTTTGTAATAAACCCAATTCTTCCTCGACCAAGTCCCAGTTGACAGACAGCCTGCCTCTGTGGTCCTTAGAGTTGATCATGTGACAGCTTGCTTACTAAATGCAGGATATAACTCGTAGACAAAGCTCAGCTCCCTGGGGACTGGGCACCCGGCCCTCCTCTCAGGGTCGCATAACTGTGGTCACCTCTGCTCCCAGCAAGGACACTCAAAGAGACATTCTGGCCCCTGGCCTCCTGCCCCCTGGCCTCCTGCCCCCTCACAATTCCCGCAGCTCCAGGAATGCCCGTACTATGCCAAAAGCTTCCCTGGAAAAACACGTGTTAAACCAAAGCAAGCTGCTATGTGGGCAATGACCTGATTCACCATGACGACAAAGGCAAAGTCAGGCAGGAGCGGGTGTTGGAGAACAGAGAGCGATGGCCTCTCTTCTTTTTCTGCATCTTCTAAGTCTCCCTGGACCCTAGTTTAGCTTTATTCATAGAGTTCTGTTTTAAAGAAGGATGTGGAGTCTAAAATGAAAAGCATTATTTACTTTAACATCAGTACAGAAAACTTTAGGGCATGAGTTTATGGTCATTAGGAAGAAGGTGTGTGTTTTTAGGTGAAGAAATGAGTAAAATTCTGAGCACAGATTTCTGAACCTAACCTACAGCCTGCCCTGGTCAGCTGAACCTCAGAGCCTTGGACCCTCCAGCCCGCCCAGCACCCACGGAGCCCAGAGCCACTCTGCTCAACCAGCTCCCAGGACAAAGCAACACCGCTTGTGGGGAGGGAGAGAGGGGGGCCCATCTGCTTCCTGATGAAATGGGACAAGAGAGTGATGAAGAAACCCTGGACCTGAAAAAGCCCGGAACTTTGGATATTTAGAAGATCTCACCAAAAAGTTCATTTTTCTACCCCACCAGGGCAGACCTTTGGAGAATTTCATATAATCTTATCTAAAATGAATTCTCAATATTCTAAGTCCAGAGCAACCTGACTTGAGAAAAAGAAATCCACCCAGACCCGCAGAGATAACCAAGCAGGAGTGAACAGAACCGCCATGTTGGTTTCCTGATGATCATGATTGATGAGGGGATGCCCACACGGTCGCTAGCCCTGGGCACAGACCCTGCCTCTTGTCTTTGGGGCAGCACCACCTTGCCATTGGAAGAAATGCCAGCTCAGTCCTGGGCTAACCACCCCCCCAAGTGAATACAGGCCTTGTTTCCTTTTGCCTTCTAGAATTATGGGTCCAGATCTGGCCACATGGATCCCATTGGAGTAAAAAGTGCTTCCACACCTGTAAAGAGACACAACAATAAAGGAGGACTGCAAGTAATGGTGCTTCACGGAGACATTTTCAATCAGAGAAATAAAAGCCTAGGCTCCCTGGGCAGAGCTCACTTAATAATGTCCAGACTCTGTGCCATTTTTTATAACACTACTGATATTCCCATGAAAATAACCACTACTGATATCCCCATGAAAGTAAAGGGGAAAAATCCATCCCCAAAGTTTGTTTTTCAACAAGATTATCCCCAGCATGGGTCACTGAAGTAATTGTTATATATTGGATTTGCTTTCCACTGGACTATCAAACTCCACCCCATCTCCCCAGACCTAGAAACCCCTTGAAAGATGTGAGGCTCTGCTAGTCGAAGCACCCAAGGTAAAGGCATAAGAACGATCTGTGCAGCAGGTATCTGAAAGTGACAACCAAGACCTAAGAGGAAATTTAACAATATGCTTGTGACAGGTAAGTTTGAACATGCAGAATGAGACGGATAACATTTCTCAGCCGCTTCTTTAATTACAGCTTTGAAAGAAGAGGTTGTCAGTTCCACCTTCATTTGGGAAACTGTCTTGTGATATCTCCATTAATTACTGCTATGTACTGTCAAGGAGGTTGCCAGCTCCCTGCCCTTGGGGTGTGTGGGTCTTGGGCTGGAGCAGAACCTTATCCATGGGTGGTCAGTGCAGTTCTCCAAAGGAAGACAAGATCAACAGACTGCCTACTCAGACTCACGCAGCACCAGCTGCCTTTGACAAGAAGTCCCATCCGCACAAGTGCCACACCACCTACACAGCGCTGTCCCCCAGGCTCCCAACACCCATGTCCTTCATGGTCACTAACATAGCTGATGAGAGTTGTCTGAGTCATTGATTGTTTCTGTTATCTGTAGTTTGCCAAATCGTAAGTTCACGAAACAATTGCACCCACCTGTCAAAACAACTCACTCCCAAACAACACATCCAGGGCCAGAGGGCGGCACTTAGCACCAACCCTGCCCCCTCAAGTATGAACTTGACTTCATGACTGGTGCCAAAGGACAGAGCATAGAAAGGGGAGAGAGAAGTGTTATGGTGGAGAAATTTGGCAGACTCCACCTGAACCAATTGGTCAAGGTTATCATACCCAGCAATGTCACATCACATCACGTGCCCCTGTTATGATGTGATGCAAAAGGACCTTAACCTTGAAGTATTCTTTCCAAAAGGTCCGCAGGACCCTAGTGTAAACATGAAAAAAACCTCAGAGAAGCCAAATTAAGGGACATTCTCCAAAACACATGACCAGCCCTTCTCAAAATGTCAAGGTCATCGAAAAACAACAGTGAAAGGCTGAGAAGGCATCACAGACAAGAGGAGCCCAAGGATGCTTGAAATGCAACATGCTGCCCTAGGTGGGGTCCTGGACCAAAAAATACCATGAGTGGGAAAACTACAACAATCCAAAGTCTGATATTTAGTAAACAGTAATGCAGCAATGTTAATCTCTTAATCCTGGTAAGTGCACATGGACATGCAGGACATTAACACCAGAGAAACTGGGGGAGGGGCACATGGGAATGGGCTGGGACGGGGCACAGGCGAGCAAGGCACCTGGGGTGCAAATTTCGGGAGTCCCTCACTCTCAGAACTGCACATGTGCAGCCAAGGGTGACTCTTTGTGGGAACTTTGTGCAATCTCTGCAGCTCTTCTGGAAACCTAAAATTATTCCAAAATAAAAATTTAGGAATTTTTAGAAAAGAAAAAGGCATTGGTTGAAATCTTGTCATATCCTCATTAGGATATTCCTGGAATAGTGATACTGCTGGAGAAGGAGGGAGACTCTGGCACAGTGACTGGACGGGGCCCATTCTGCTTCAAGCCCGTGAGTGTCGGGGTCAGCATGGGGACCAGCCACATAAGGTGTGGCACAGAGGGACAGTGACATCAGTCAGTCCCAGCGACCCAACTTGGGCATAATACCCATGAGGAAGTCCTCAACAGTATTCATGCTTAGCAATACCCAGAGGGACTCCTTAACTTGCGGCTTTATAAACCCATTCGAAGTATCTGTTGAGCATGCTGGCCCACACGCCATTGGACGTGTATTAATGGACTATGCTTACTGTTCATGGGGATGATCAAGTGTGGATTCGGGTAAGAATCCCTAAAAAACTGATTACAAAACAAAATCAGGATAAACAGTGTCCATTAGGTCCTGACCTATGAGACCAGGGGATTCTGGCCACATATGGTCTGGACTTGTTGGAATGGAGCCGCTACCCAGAGGCTCCATGGCCAGCAGCTCTCAGCCTTCACTTAGGAACCAGGACAAGGACCCACCCCATGTTACCAGTCTTTCTCTTACCCTGGACGTTCGGTGACGTTGGTCCACTGAAGGATGAATGTTTTCATTGGCTTTGTCCTTGATAGGTGGCAAGCAGGCATAGGGCAGGGTGGAGGGAGGTGGGTAGGTTTAAATTCTTCTAGGGAGAAGAGTCACCTCCTACTTGAGAGCTGAAAAGCAGTTCTCCTGTTTGTGCTGTGTCACGTAATTTCCGCTGTACTGCCGCAACACACCCACGCGTGGAGCACCGATGCCAGTTCTTCCTCCCCCACTGCCCAGCGCCCGGGAGAGCCGAGGGGAGCCAACCGCCTCCAGAGGCAGCTGCTGCTGATGTGGCTACAGCAGTGAGGAAGACGCATTGTTGAAAACTGACAAAATGAAAAGAAGACTCGGGGTTGGGGAATCTTGCCTGAGGAATATCCGAATGTCACTGAGGAGAAAGAACACTGTGTAAACCCAAAATATGTTTTAAGGAAGTCCTGGAAATGCCTTCTGCATAACATTATCTCCCTCTGCTAGAACTGCCAATTTTGAGTTTCTCACTATTTTTATTTTCTCGAGAAATGATCATTTTTATAAATAGCTTTTTAAATGTCAAACTAACCGGTTAAAAAAATTATCTCTACTTTTTGTGCTGAATAACTTAACCCTTCCTTAGTTTTCTTGCGTGTGTCTAAAGGACTAGGAGAAAGGGGTTAGCTGGAAGGTGGTCACCTTTTTAATGTCCCATTAGCTCTGACTACTCAACAGCCACAACCCCAAACCACGGTCATTTAAGAAAGATTGAAACCACCAAGAAGCCACAAGCCAGAGGCCTTGGGAGAGCTTCCCTGGAGCCACGGCAAGACCTTGACCCTCACTCCTCAACCAGCAGGGAGGCCACTGCCTGCCATCTGCCCCAGCTGGGGCACTGTGGGCACTTGTTCTCTAGAATGGCTCCGGGCTACGCTGCCAGGGTAAACCAAGCTGGAGAAACCAGGATATTGCTCTTGGCCTAGAACATTGTTCTCCAAGGCCATGCCAGCAACATCAGGGTCATGCTCTTAGAATGTGTTAGAAATTCACGTTCTTGCCCCTCCCCCAAACCTACTGAATCGGGAACTTGAGATGAGGAGAGGGGCAGGGCCCTGCGAGTTAACATGTCCTCTGGGTCACTCTTATGCTCTGTCAACTGTGAGGACCCCTGATCTACAACCATATTCTCCAACCCAGTTGTACATTTAAAAGAAAAAAATTCACACCAGATCACCAGAGCTTAGGGCTCCACTGATGGGGTGTGGTATGGACATTGGGATTTTCAAGGCTCCTCAGGTGATTCTGATGTGCAGCAAAGTCAGAGGAATGCCAGCCAGTTCTGGTCTAGATCTTTCCCCTGCTCAGCGTACCCTGGTAACCTCACTCTGATGAAAAAATTCATTTCTTTCGCTGAAGGTGAGTCCACAGCAGGGTTCACTGATCTGGTTGCACATTAGAACCTGGGGAGGTCGCAGAAGTTCTCATTTTATTGCTTCTAAAATTATCCCATTATTATTTCTCAGGGAACTCTCGTGTCCAACCAGGGTTAAGAATCCAGGGCTAAGAACCCATACCCCAATTTCATTTCAGTAGAATTTCTTCTTTCCTCACAAACCTTGAATGATTTCAGAGATGGGGTTGGGGTAGTGTGATACTGCAATTTATAAGGAGAAATGTTTATTTGGTTTTCACCCACTGTTGGCACAGACCTCCTAAAACCCTTGGAATTTCCTGTGACGAGAGCTATAAAAGTGTCTTTTGAGAAGACAAAGGTTAATGAGGTAACTTTGGAAAGCACTTAACAATGGGGGCCGGTTGCCAGGAGAACCAACCAAGTGGTTAGAGGGTTGGAACTTTCAGTCCCTCCCCTGATTTCCAGGGAGGGGAGAGGGGCTGGAGGTTGAATCGATTGCTAATGGTCAAAGATTTAATCAATCATTCCTACATAATGAGGCCTCCATAAAAAGCGGGGCTGGGTGAGTAGAGCTCTGTGTTGGTAAATATAGATTGAGGGAGAGCAACACATCTATAGAAGGCCCCGCACCCCACCTCACCTACGTATCCCTACCATCCCTTCCATCTGTCAGTTCCTCGGTTACATCCTTTTATGACAAACCTGTAACCTAGTAAGCGAAACGCTTCTCCAAGTTCTGTGAGAGGCTCCAGAAAATTAACTGAACTCAAAGAGGGGATTGTTGGAACCTTCCATTTGTAGTCAGTCTGTCAGAAGCACAAGTGATGACTTAGACCTCTGATCAGGGTCTAAAGTTGGGGGGAAGGGCAGTCTCCTGGGGCCGAGTCCCTCAACCGTAGGATCTGATGCTGTCTCAGGTAGTGTTTGAGTTGAGTTGAATTGTAGGACACCCAACTGGTGTTGGAGAATTGTTCGATGTGGGAAAACCACACACTGGAATTGGGTGTCAGAATCCTAAAGTGGGAACTCCCACCAAAACATGCTGGGTCAAAATTGCCATTTACTCTTTGTAGTGCTCTGAAACAGTTCAGTTCTTAGTTGTTCAGAGACCACCACTCCTCAGTGACATTTAAGACAAGCCTCAGATTCCTCCATCTGTCCTGGGACTTTGGGTCACAGCAAACCCAAAACCCTGTGACAAATGCCTTCCTCAACATCAGCCCCCTGGCTTGACCACTCCTGCAAAGCCCTTCCATTCATGGCCTCCTCGTTTCTATAAGGAGAGGAGAACAGTTCCTCTCTCCCTTGAATGCTTTTTGCTTTTATTCAGGGGCTTCCATAATAAGGGAAATTTTATTAAAGTCCTTAGAATAAATAATCCCAAATTGCATTTTAACATAGCCAGCTTCACTGTAATTAAAGTGCTCTGGCAGATGAGAATCACCCAGAGGAAATCAAGGCCTCCGCTTCAATTTCTAAAACAAGCATGAAAATTAGTACTTGAAAAGAATCTCAGTCCAGCTGTCACTTTCTCCAGGAAGCCCTCTCTGACCTCCCCCAAAGGAGATAAAACCTCAGGTCCAGGGCCTTGCTAGCTCCATAGACTTTCTCTCCCTGTCATTCAAGAGTCTGCAGCCATTAATTCCAGGGTCATTTGGTTCCTCTCTGTCCAGCAAGGACACAGCCAGGGGACCCTAGGGGATCCTAGGATTTTGCCCAGTGGCTGGCATAGTCATCGAGTAAATGCAGGGCTGTTTCTCCTACTGCAAAGAGCTTGTGTCCTTTCTTGCTCCTTGGCAGCCTCCTCCAAAAAGGTGGAACACACTGCACAGGGAATCACGAAGGACAAGGGAAGCTCGGCACCTGACAGGGAGGCTTCAAATCAGGAGTGGAAGAAAGCTGCCCTTTCGGGGGAGCCGGCTGCACAGCCCGTGGGGCCGGTTGGTCTTGCTCTGCTCCACTTGGGGGTGGCTGTTGCTCAAGGTGACCAAACACAAACCAGGGAAAAATGCCACAATTTCGGGGTCCAGATAGCACCCAGCAAGACCTTATTTAAAGAGGATGAGAGCTCATTCTCCTGATTCCCTGTGATTGATTGTACCTTGAAAATTCCTTGACAAAATTATAATCTCAGCATTTTTCATGGACTGACTTGTATTTCCAAAATTCATAAGTTGAAGTCCTAGCCCTCAACAGGACTGTATTTGGATATGGGGACTATATGGAGGTAAGTGAAGACATATGAGGTCGTAAGAGTGGGGTCCTAATCGAATAGGACTGGTGTCCTTGCGAGAAGAGAGACACAAGATCTCTCTCTCTCCTCCTGCCCCTGCCCCTCCAGGTGGAGAAAAGCCACATGAGGACACAGCCAAAAGGTGGCATCTACAAGATGAGAAAAAAGCTAATGCTGATCTTAGACTTCTAGCCTCCAGAACTGTGAAAGAAGACATTTCTGTTGTTTATGCAGCCCTACCTGTGTTTTGTTGTTACGGCAGCCCCAGCAGACTGATACAGCTTTATGAATAACTATGCGCTGGATTTCATTCTGTAAACCTGGAAAAATAAACAAGATGACTGACTTCAGAAAGCGGAACTGCCGGCAATAAAATGTGAACTTGATTTTGCCAGCCCTCCAGCACCATGCATCGTGTGTTAGCAGCTGGGAGCTCACTTGGTTGTCCTTAACCCTTTTCTCCTTGCCTAACTTCTACCCACTTCCTATAACCCAGTGCTTCTCAACTGGGGGCAAGGTTGTCCCCACCAAGGGTCCCTTGACAGTGTCCAGAGACACTTTTGTTGTCCTAACAAGTGAGGTTACTGCTGGCATCTAGTGGATAGGGGTCAGGGATGACATGCTAACATCTTGCGGTGCACAGGACAAAGATGACCCTGTCACAGTGTTAACGGTGCCAGGGCTCAGAAACCAGCTTACACTCCCGCAGACTCAGGTTCTAAGTTGTTACAATGTCTTCAACCTCCAGATTCATTCAACTAAGCCAGTCTTTGTTAGCTGAAGTATATAAATAGTATGTAAATAGTCCTATTATACAGACCCAAAGAAAGTCGTGGAGGAAAGTACAAAGGGAGGAAATAGGTAGTCATTAACATTCCATCTGATGTTCATTAAAATTGAACAATCAATCTCATCACATCATAGAGCAAACGAAATGTTAGATACTGTGCAAGGTGAGTGTTCTTTTCCACACTGAGTTTGTCACCTTGGCGTGTTTTCTGACGTGCCTCACATTAATAACAATGGCAACAGCCCAGGTGACATCACCCTGTAAATACAATGGCAGCCAAAGGAGACGCACATAATTAGACCCAGAGGAAACCCGGTTTTCTCAAGTTCGAGTTTTTCCAGCTTCACATTGTACAATTTGATAATGTCTCATACAATTGTACAGTGTTGCCGCATGTCATGACATGGGTTTTGCCCTCAAAACTCTCCTTTTGGGGGGGGGGTGGTCCAGGGGCTGTGCTGCACCCAAATGCTTCCCAGTGTTCACAACGTCCTGGCTTTTGACAGCTCTAATTAATGTAAATATAGAGGAGTAACGAGGCCACTGCCAATATGGGCACCATTATCTTGAATGTTTGTGTCCTCGCTGTCCTGAGCGTCCTGGTGTTTAAGGTGATGCTTACCTTGCTGTACAATTCATGTGAATTGTACCGTGGAAACAGTCCCCGGCTTGGGTCACACAAGCTAAATCTGTGCACTGACCGAACCCCGCTTTTGTCACACCCAAACTTGCGTATGCGTTTCCTGGGGCCGCTGTGCCGAAGTACGAAAAACTGGGTGGTTTGAACGGCAGAAAAGCACCGCTCGCGGGACTGGAGGCCCCGCAGTCTGAGCTGAGGTGCGGCAGGGCTGGGCTCCCTCTGAAGCTGCTGGGGAAGGCTCTGTGCCACGCTTCTCCCCAAGGCCTCTAGCTGACCACCTTTCCCCCATGTGTCTGTCTCAGTATCTAAAGTTCTTCTTTTTGTGAGGACAGCAGTCGTGTGTGATTAGAACCCACCCTCATGACCTCCTGCTAAGGACTGAATGCCTGTGTTCCGCACAATCCACATGGGAAGCCAAAATTCCCAGTTGATGGTGCTAGGAGGTGGGGCCTGTGGGAGGTGCCTAGGCCATGATGTATTGCCCTCGTGCTTGGGTTAGTGTCCTTATAAGAAGAGACATGAAAGAGCTTGGTTCCCCTTTCTGCTCTCCACTGTGTGAGGACGCGGTGAGAAGGCTGTCATCTGCAAGCAGGTCCCAACCAGACACCTCTCTGCTGGCACCTTGCTCTTGGACTCCCAGCCTCCAGAACTGTGGTACATAAATACCTATAGCTCAAGCCACCAAGTCTGTGATCATATCTTATGGAAACCCACGATGACAAGATATCTCACTTTATTACCTCTGTAAAGACCTGTCTCCAAATAAGATCACAGTGCGAAGTACAGGAGTTTAGCACTTGAACATATCTTTTTAGGGGAACACAATTTCCAACTCTCAACACATTGCTTTTATTGGCTTGTTCCTAGATAGATGTGCTGTGGGGGACCCATTTGCTGAGGGCCTCCTCCGCATCACACACCACACAAAGTCCTTTGTGCTCATTCCCAGATTTAATCTCTCCTCAAATTTATACCCACTTGTATGAAGTGCCTGAGAGGACATTGAATGATCTGATCTGTTTACCCAGCAGGACGTCTTAGAATCAGGCTTAGCAACTGGTCCAAACAATTCTACAGGCTGTGTCCTTGCCCAGTCCAACCTGCTGCTTCCAATTGCTTCTCTTTATCCTTGTAATTAAGTTCAATTAGCTTTAATTGAGCTCTTATACGTATCTAAGAGCCCAAGAGAACACCTTCTGTGTCACAAACGTGTCATTGGGAAACTTGAGTCTATGATTTTATATTTGCAATGGAGGGGACAAGTACAGCCTTTCAGCTTTGTAGAGGTTTTTTAGTCTCGTTATTAATGCACTGGAGATCCTGTGTCTGATATTTGTTTTCTACTTTTTCTCTCAATGCAGAATGTCCTGCCTTTGAAGCAGGAAGTTGCACTGCACACTTGCAAACTCCAGGAGGAAAGTCAAGCTGTGACGGTGATGAGGGAAGCTCTGGGGTAGTGCCACCCTCGCAGGACCTCAGATGAATCCCATAGGACCCTGACTTGGAAGCAAGTGCCTGAAGTCAGAACTCCAGATGATGTCATTGTTCTTCCTTCACAGTCTTTGTTCACCTTGACCCAGTTCCACTTTGCAGTGCAACCAGAATTGGAAGACCAGACTGTGTACTTTGCCCCACAATTTAAGACATTCAAATTCTGCCCATTTAAATTATATTCATAAAATAGCTTCATATTTACAGGTAGGAAACCACTCTCATGGGAATTTGAGCACATTTAATAAGATAGCATGGCACCCAGAGGGCTTGTGAGACTGTCAGTGTGCACGTACATACACAAAGGTCTGTCCAGTAAGTACCCAGCCATGTACTGTGAAAAACAGAGATATTCATTGAAGAAGATACAAGATACAAGAAACATTGTACTTAGGACAATGACACCTCAGTCCCCTTCAAAGTAGGTACCTTGGGACCTTGCACAGTTTTCCTGGCATCTCTTCCACTGTTCAAAACAGTCTGCAAAATCCTTTGTTGGAGTCACCATCAGCTGCCTTGTTGTATTTTCCTGAATTGCACTGATGGTCTGAAATCTCTTCCCTTTCAAAAGTAATTTTAGTTTTGGGAAAAGCCAGAAGTCACAGGGCACCAAATCTGGGCTATAGCAGGGCTGAGTCACCTGGTGGTTTGATGTTTCATCAAAAAACTCTGAGTGAGTTGTAATGCATGAGCAGGCACATTTTCATGGTGAAGCTGTCATTCACCAGTTGACCATAGCTGCGGCCATTTTCATCATGTTGCATCTTTCAACCGACGAAGAACATTGAGGTAGTACTCCTTATTAATTTTTTAGCCTGAAGAGGTATACTCATGGTAGACAACACTTTCCCAATCAAAAAACACAGTTAACATGGTCTTGATCTTGCTGTGATTTTGCCACACCTTCTTCAGGCCTGGAGAACCAGGTGACTTCCATTGGGATAACTGGGCCTTCGTTTCCAGATCATAGTGTAGACCCACGATTCATCTCCAGTTATGACCTTCTTGAGGAAATACGGTTCATTGGTAGCAGTTTGAATCAAGTCATTAGAAACTGCAGCACAATGTTCCTTCTGCTCTGGTAGCAGACGCTATGGAACAAATTTTACCATGACACGTTTCATGCCAGGATCCTATGTCAAAACCTCAGACACTGTAGTTTTTGGAATCCCCAAATAAGCTTCCAGTTCTCGCACTGTCAGTCACCAATCTTTGTTTGTTACAGCCTGTACATGCTCAACATTCTCAGGTGCTCTGCTTGTCGCAGGCCTTCCAGAACATGGGTCACTTTCAACAGTTTCTTAACCATCTTTGTACCATTGGTGCCACACTTTTATTTGCACTGCACTCAGTGCAGCAACCCTGAAGCCTTCTGAATCATCCAAATAGTTTCCATAGAGGAATGCTCAAACTTAATAAACAATTTGATGCAGATTCATTGCTCTACTTGCTCAGTCATTTTGAGTGTGGCAGCCACACAATCCACATGCTCACTCAAGGGCGTCTAATGCCCCCACTGACTAGTACAGTGAAGTCGTCGTTGTTCACACATGCACATTCCTTGTCTACTCTCTTTGGCTGCCAGGTTACATTGATGTCACGCAAACAATTCTTGTTATATTCACAATGGCTGGACTTTTTTCCAGGCAGAATTCATGTATAAGGCAAAGGGTCCTTCCTGGTCTCCATACTTTCTTCGCCATCATCACCATCTCTTTCTTACTACTTCATTCACTGTTTGCCACCTTCCATACAAGCATGCTCTTGCATTTTCTCACACCTGTTATGAGTTGAACTGCGTCCTCAGAAAAGCTATGTAGAAGCCCTAACCCTTGTGAATAGGCTCTCTTACCGATGACATTGAGTTAGGTGGAAGAGTCTAGTGTCCTTATAAGAAAAGGAAACACTACATGAAGGCAGAGGCACCCAGGGAGGTCACCATGTGGTAACTGGCAGATTGGAGCCATGCACCTGCAAACCTAGGAAGCCAAAGGCTGTGGGTGTGACCAGAAGCCAGGTAGGAGGCACAGAAGGAGTCTACCTAGAGTTTCTGAAGGAGCATGGCCCTGCCCACACCTTAATTTCTGGTGTCTGCCCTCTGGAACTAAAAGACAATAAGCTTCTGTTGCTTTAAGTCCCCCTCCCCCTGAGTTTGTGGTGCTCTGCTATAGCAACCCAGAGGATGGATGCAGCTCCTTTTAGTCACTCACTTTCCATGTTAGGATTCAGCAGGTCCATTGCTGAGGCACCTCTTTCCACCCACCTGTTTTGTCCAGAGTTGGGACCTGATGTGAGGACACACTGAATGTTAGGACACACAGACAGAAGTACAAATACAGGGCAGAAGTGGGAGAAGAGCAGGTGCCACCAGCATGGCAGTGGATGCCTTTATCACCTCTTAACACCAGATGCCATAGTCACAGGCAAAATCCTTACCACTGGATATATATGGTCCCTACAGGGATGTTTCTCTGTACAACCATCCCCCACCCCGGAATACTTTGGACCCCACAGTCCTAGAAAGGACTACTTTTATGGAACAGGTGCATATCTGTAAATCTTCTTTAACAATAAGAATTAATGCACCAAAAGTTTCAGCCTAAGAAAAACAAAGGAAGGAGGGTGTGCACATTAATTGTTTCTAAGCAGGCATCTAGACTGTAACTATGGATTGCCACTCTGCAGCCCTTTTCTCTGTGGGATTCTGGAATCAAGTCCAAGATCGTGGGCACTGGTTTTGGACAGCTCACTGCACTGTTCCAGCTGGATGGAGGCAGGCAGGAGACCCTCTGTGCCCATCTAGGGTGATTGTGTCTGGCTCAGCACTGAGGCCCAGAGTATACACCTTTTAACACCCACATCTTACAGGATTGTGGTGCTTAGCAATACAGGTTATTCTCTTAGAACCTCCCCGAGCCAATGTTTGGCACCAGAGGAGAGCACTGTCCACATCTAGACACGCTTTGTTCTGGCCACTCAACTGCCCCACCTTGCATGACACAGTCTACAGCATGTCCGTGGATAGGCTAGCCTAACAGAGGCCATGCAGGAATGGTGTTGGAAGGGCTGCTGCTCCCACGCATGCCCATGCCACACGTGAGTCTGTGCATGCCTGTGGGAGCCGTGCCCTCTCTGAGCTTCCAGGTAGAGCCATGTTTCCTCCTGCGGGGCTGGCACTGAGTTAGAGCACTCCACACAGCAGGAGATTTGTTCACCAGCTGTCTCACCAGGCCAACAATCCTAACCTTGTTACATGTTACACCAGGGGAGGCTTTCAAATCACCAGTGTCTGAGCCATACCCAAGAAGTTGTATTTAATTGGCCCTCAGGGAGCAAACATCAGTTTTTCCTAAGATAGCTCTATACCACCCTCTCCCCCAGGTGCGTCTGCATGGCCAGGATGAGACCGCTGAACTAGTATGTAAAGCCCTGAAGTCCTTGGTATTGCGTTCTATTCTTTCCTTTCTTTCCTTAAAAGCCTAGTATGGTTTAACAAATGTTTTGAGAATGAATGAATGAATGAATGAATGAATGAAACCTTCATGTGGTTTCCTCAGGTTGAGAGGAAGATCTGAGAGTTCTGACTATGGAAGGATGAAGGTTACTTTCCTGTTACATTTTGATTCACTAGAATTTGTCATTTGATAGGAAAGGGGAAATGCTGTGCGAAAAGTGAACGATATTTTTTTCACACCTGCAAAATTGGCTAACAGCAGACCTCATTTGAGTCAAATAAGCCTGGAGTAATTTGACTTTGGAATTAGATTAAGTACAGTGAGTTGCAGACAAAAGCCACAACTTGTGAAAATGAGAAGCAAATGAAAATTGGTGAGTGAAAGGGGATTCCTAATGAAACAGTTCGTGAGTGTAGCTGTGACATGGGCTGTGCGGTGGCAGTGCTGGGCCTTATTAAACTTCCCATTCTTTGCACAGTAAAAACCCTCGGTAAACAACATCTTATTTATCCAACTTCAAACAAACAACATCTCATCAAATTCAACCCACTGGACTCAAACATTTACACAGTAGGGAAAAACAAGCCTTCAGACAAGCAAGAGATGAAGAAATAATTTGGAAAATATCTAAATCACGAAGGAAAGTAGGAATAAGTTAGGTGATAACAACCAATGTGTAAGAGTCCCAAATTCCCATGGAATGAGACCTAACAAAAACGTCCAATCGTAGGTAGAAAGGCAAGCACTTTGTAAGTGGATAAACAGAGACTGATCACAATGAAATCACTACCTGGAAGAACATAGGGAAATAAGTTCCGATGAGAAAAACCGTCTTTCTATTACTACTCCGTCTTTTTACTTCACAAGAAAATATATATTTAATAATGGTCTAATACTAAGTAAGCTACTTCTTTGTTAAAAATATGTTGCCTACTTGCTTTGCTGTGCTCCATTGGATTTAAATGTCTCTGGTAGAAGGAACTACATCTTCCTTCTTCCTAATGTGCACGTTTTATGCCTGATGCCATTTTGTGAGGAACATATGTCTAGAGTATCTTATTCTAATCATATCATTTATAATAATGTATGTGTGTATATATAAATAATAGTGTGTAATATACTATAATTTGTAACTACACTTACACATAATCATTTCTGTTATATTTAATTATATATAATAATCATAATTTTATATTATAATTACTTATAATTATTATATGTATATATGTAATGTTTTAAAATTTGTTCTATTGGAAACTCTAGAGTCTCTCTGTGCTTGACGGAGACACATTTAGCCTTTTGCCTTGTTAGATAGGTTGCTCCTAAAGATCTTTGACAAGTGGATAGATGGATGGATGGAAAAAAGAATTGATGGGTAGATGGTAGAATAATGGATGGATGGATCAAAGGATTCATTGACATATACACATGTATCTTAAATCAAATGACATATGTAATATAGAAGCAATATACAAGTGATCATGCTTGGTACAGCCACAGTTTATACAATTAATTTAACGTTTTTCTGGAAGCAGACTCCAGTTGGCCAGAGGAATTAAGGATTCAGCAAATTCCCAGTATACATTGTTTACTTTAGGGGTAGTCATAGCCTCAAAATCACATGTTTTTATCTAAATTTCTAACTTAACACTGTGCAGTCACAAGTAGTTCTGGGCAGGGTGTCTTTTCTGTGCTAAGCACCCATTCCTCAAAGACAAGCTAACGTAGAGACAAGGTGGGGAACTCCAGATACGGCATCGGGAGGTTTCTCTGGGCTTCTACATGCCTGAAACACCGTAACTAGAAACTCAATCCTTCCAAGTTAAAGCAGTGGTGGAAACCAGGGGTGATTTCACCCCTAGGGGGCGCTTGACAATGTCTGGAGACAATTTTAGTTGTCTCAACTGAGGTAGGAGGTGCTCTTGGCATCTAGTGGATAGAGACCACCCCTCCCCCACTAAACATTCTAGAATGTTCAGGACAGCCCTTTCGACAAAGATTTATTTGGCCCAAAATGTTAACCGTATCAAAGTTGAAAAACCCTGGGTTAAATCAAGAAGTTTTAGACCTCTGAAACAAAAATAAAGCTAAAATGGAGCATTACTGATGTCTTTTAGATCACCAAGGGAGGGTACACAAATATAAATGGAATGACTGACTAATAGTCCCTGAAAATTTGGAAAATCTATTAATTCTAATACTTATCACAATTATTGGGAAGTAGGTATTATCTTCATTTTATTGATGAGTTTCACAAAAGTAAAATAACTTGCCCAGGTTAAGTAACTCATGATGGTATCCATAAAATCAACCCAACAGACTATTCACCAAATGCCTCTACTTACCAAATAAAAAAAAAACTTCACCAAAGCATGAAAGATGCAAGTTTAAGACTAAGAGAAGGACAGCCTCACATGGTTGTGAGTAAACTTATGGAATTCAATAGTCACAAAAGTTAGTATAAGCTATGTAAATTTATTTAAAACATTAATATAAATGTATTAATAACACTATTAATGGCATTCTTATGGGAAAGTAGGCTGCTTAGGGTACGTTTCTGAAACTGACATCAGAAAGGATCATGATATCCTTCTAGTAACTACCTTCAAACTAGGCTCAATCCTGTCTCTACCTCAATAGTCACTCAACAATTGCTTGTCAAATTAATCTGAAATCTTGGTGCTCTGGTCAAAGACAAAATTTAATTGAATGGACTATGGACTTTTTTAGGCTTGATAGTTTCTGTTTAGATCTCTTTATCTGAGAGAAAAGAAAGAAGGAAGGAAGGAAGGAAGGAAGACTAAACTGATAGCCAAAGAGTTCAGCTTAGGATATCAGAGGACATTTAGAAACACATAAACAAGTCTCAGCCACCAATTCATGGACATCTCTTTGAAGATAGGACAATATTTTTAGTTCAACACTATCTTAATATCTGTATATTTTAATGCTATTCCCAAATCTGAAAAAAAATTTAATTTACTACTTGATAAAATTCAGCAAACTGTAGACGTTTAAAAAATACTTTCACACGTCATCATGATCTCAGACATGGTGACGTTTGCAGCTGGTCATGAGATGGGTCACATTTTCTGCTTGGGCTCAGACTAGTTCCATGTCACAGGCACAGCTTTTGCATACTGCTTTTAAAAATAGCCTGCTTTGGTTCCGCGCCGAGCTGGCTCATTGTTTGCGTCTGCATTCACTTGGAGAGGCTCCCAGGCAGGAGGGTCTGCGGAGCTGTGTGGGAGCCTGCGAGCCCGCCAAACCTGGCACGGCCCAAGGCTCGGGCACAAGGCAGTCAACCAGAGAGGCCCAGGGAGCTGCGCTGTTTTCTCCCTCTGAAACCTTTTCATGACAGCAATGCCACTTAGAAGCTTGTCTCTGAAATCCATGGATTGGATGAGATCTTCGTTCTGGGCTCAACCAGATGGAAGCACAGGAGCAAGCAGCTTCTGGCCCACGGAGCTGGCTTTCTACACCCCACAGGTGCCAGCCTTAGCTCAGCTGGGGGACTCCTCTTTCCTGCACTTGTCCTCCCTCCTTGCTTCCCTTACAGAGCCCTTAGGGACTGCCCCTGCCACTTCACCAACAGTGCTGGGAAAGGGAAGACAAGGCATTGTTAGCTCTCTGGGTAAGGTTGCCCAAGGGAGGGAAGGAGTGGGTGGGAGGGGTGCCCCCACACCCTCTGTCCCCACACCCTCCACTGAGGACCCAGCATCTAGCAGCACAGTCCCCAGTGAGCACCTGCAGGTGCCAGGCACTCTGCTGGACACTGAGGGCTACAGAAGAGAAGGTGAGGGCCTTGCTCACAGGCAGCTCATAACCCACTTGGGGGGACAAAGCAAAACCATCTGCTAAAATAACATGCTTTCAAGTGGAGGGCAGCTCCGCTCCCCTCTTCCACTCCACACCTGCGCCAGGTTCCATCTGGGGTCTCTCCCAGGACTCTAGCCCCACACCCTGGGATGAGCCCAAGGGGAAGCTGCCAATGGCCACAGCAGAACAGAAAGCAAGGGAGTCCTCCGGGCTTGGGGGGGGGGGCGGGGCGTGGTTAAGTGTGTGTGTCTGTCTGAGGGGTCATAAGTGAAGGCATAGAATGACTAGAATGTAATTCCATATATTAAGATATAAAAGACCATTGGTCTGGGCACCTTATCACTGCACATAAGACTGTTTTTAGGACAAATACAGTTTGTTCTCTAGAAGGCTCAAAAGTGAGCCTTGGTGACACAGTGCTTCCCAAACTAGCTGTTGAAGAAGGCTAAAAATAGAAGTCATAGCTGTGTAGATGAGGCAAGGAATCCATGCTCAAGGCTATCTCCCCTCTGTATTGCACAGATACGGACTCATCTGAGTCAACAGAATTCTTCGAGAGGGAGTGTATTGGTTTACTAGCGTTGCCATAAGGAAGTACTACTGTTTCAGTTCTGGAGGCTGGAAATCTGAGATCAAGGTGTCAGCAGGGCTGGTTTCTTCTGAAGCCTCTCTCCTTGGCTTGTCGATGGTCGCCTTCTTCCTGTGTCCTCACAAGCTCGCCCCTCTGTGCATGTCTATGTCCTAATCACCTCCTCTGAGGACACCGGGCATGTTGGAGTAGGGCCCCACCCACACAATCTCATTTTACTTTCCTCACATCTGTAAAGGCCCTATCAGTCACCTTCTGAGGTATTAGGGGTTAGGACTTCAACATATGAATTGGCAGTGGGGGTTGTAACTCAGCCCAGAACAGGGGGAAATTGTGCATGTGTTTATTGGGGAGAGAAGAGATACAGTATTCCCCTCAACCCCCACCCACACTCAGGTAGATGTGAGTGAATAATCCAGGTGACTGGGAAAGGTGAGTGAGGGCGTTTCTGGCAGCAGTGAGACTCTGGGGCAAAAGTGGCATCATTTTCAAGTACAGACAACGTAAGTGTGCAGGGTAGGGAACAGGCTGGACAGAATGTCTGGAGGAACTGTGCAAGGAGGGAACGACTGGGCCACTAGCTAGAAGTGAAGGCTGGATCCCCCTGCTTCTCAGGGAGCCAAGAACTGGCCCTGGTGGTTGGATCAGGTTCTGGTGGTTGGACTGGGCCCCTCATTCAATGCACAGTGACTGAATCAATCAAAAAGGATCCTCACTCAATTTGAGTGGTTCTTTCACCTTTTAGCAAATATATTTCCCAAAATGCTCTGTTTTGCAAGATATCATTCTACATTTCAAATTTCTCTATCCAAAACCCAAAGCAATGTTTATAAAGTAAGTTTGGAAAAAAAAGAAAATATTAGATGTTCTTCATGAATTCTCACATAGATACTGTTCTGTTTGAAGACATTCTAATTATAAAACACACAATAAACTTCAATTCCAACCAAGCTACCCTTCCCTATCAGACAAATGTTAATTGCATGCATATATATATACATATACACACACATATGTAGATATATTACATATATATGCATTCCACGGCTTACCTGTTTATCTGTTTTGAGGAAATAATACCTATCTTTTTATATCACCTAATTTTTTTATTTTGCAGAGACTAACTCTGAATAAAATCTCTTTTCAAGAAAAATATCACTGCCTAGCACTAAAAAAATGAGAATGTTTTTCAGAAAAGGTGAGATTGCAGAGTGATAGATTAAGAAGGAGGTCTACAAGCCTTTGCTTTCAAACTGCATGTGAAGGCGGAGAACAGCAGCACCTCATTTGGTGTTTTGGCTCTTCTGTGCTCAGGTGCACCGGGCAGGGTGGGGTGAAGGCTTGACCATACCCCAGGGGCTAAGGGAAGAGAAAGAGGGTGTTCACACCGTCTAGGAATAACCTGGTCTTGATTACTCGCACTGTCTTAGAGGACCATTCCCTTTTTTTAACAAGCATAGCCCACTACACTGACCTGTGAGATGTTTCACTGAGACACACATTTTGTGGGACATGAGAGGAAGAGGGGATTATGTTTTCCTAGTGGAAGATGATGTGGGGCAGAATTTTAATACCGCAGGTCAAAGACTATTTTCTAAAAAACAAACTAATGGAATAGACTAAACTGGATTAGAGTAGGATAAATAAGAAAATAATCACAATGCCTTCCTGGCACGAAGGAAGGGGAACCATCGCTGAGTAAACTGTTAACCCTTAAAAACTGTATTTAAAATAAACTTTGCAAATTCGGCAATGAACAGTAGTATCTCATTTTTTTTAATTATTTTAAGTCGAGGACTAATTTACACACAGTGAGGTGCACGGGCATTACCCAAACAACTCAGTGGGTTTTAAAGAACATACAGACCTGTGCAACTTACTTCAATCAGATATTTCCATCACTCTTCCATCACTCTAGAAAGTTTCTCCAAGTTTCTTCCAGTCAAGCCCACCCCCCCCACCAGATACGCCTTCTGTTCTGATTTTACTTGATCTTAGCCCAAAGACCAAGAAGCGATGTTCTGATTTCTATTACCATAAATTAGTTTTGCTTATTTTAGAATCTCATATCAATGGCATTATGCAGTATGTACTCCTTTATATCTCGCTTCTCTCCATCAATCTATATTCAGTATATGATTTCATGGTGAGATTTTTTATGTCATGTGTGTGTCAGTCATTTAGGTTTTTTTATCAGTAGTGTTCATGGCATAAGCATAACACATTCTGTTTATCCATCTTCCCACCCAAGGACATTAGCGTGGCTTCCAGTTTTGTTTTGAATATTGTGATACAGTTTCTATGCATGTTGGAGTCTTTTTGGACACATGTTTTCAATTCTCCAGGTTATGACAAAGACTGACCGGCTGCATCAAAGGCTCAGCATCTGCTTAACTTCACAAGAGACTTCTGAACTCTTTTTCAGATTGGAGCATTCGGCACTCCCGCTGGCACAACTGCTAGGAAACAAGGAAGAGGAGCATCCGGAGATGTGAAGTTTGGAGGGATCCCCAAAGGACAAGAGCCTGCTGCAGAGAATTGTCAGGGGAATTAATGCAAGGGAGCCACAGCAAGCAAGCTGGGCCACAGAGTGGGCGCTATCTCAGAGTGAGGGAGGTGAAGAGCAGGGTGGGGAATCCCGATGGTCACCGAATGATTCTGACTGTGCCAGCAACGGGCTACACCGGAAGGTACACCCAAACTGAGAAGAAAGCGATGGTGCAGCTGGAGACCCCGGGATGAGATGCGAGCTGCTCCCCCCATTTGACCAGCTTCACTTCTCTCACTGTGAAACTGTGCTCCTCACCCTCAGTCACGAAACACCAGCAATTGAGAATCTGCCTCTCCCCAGGGGCGAGCAGGGGTTTCTGCACAGTCACGTGTTCACAGAGATACCTCTCCACCAAACGTTAGAGAAAAAGCAAACCTAACCAAAGAACTAACATCAAAGGAGACGAAGCTACAAGAATAAAAGGAGGGATTTTAATATATACAACCAATATGTTCAAGAGCGATGTGAGATACAAATTTGTCTGCTCTCTGTCAGTAGACAGCATTTGCGAGTGCATTCTTACTGAGTGATGGAATATGCGCATACGCGAATTAATCCAGGAATGAGTATTAAAGTAGAAAACGCTGTGTCCCGATCAAAGCAGTCCCCACTGGTGATGCCGCCTCACCAGAAACAATCTGTGCAGCTCTCCTTGTGTAGAAAGGCAGGCCCTGCAGGCAGGGAGGGGCAGCGGCCTCGAGTGCGTTGCGTTTTGTTGTTCTGGTTGTAGTGATGTACGGTGCCCACGGTCCTTTCTATTTGCTTTCTAGGCAGGGACTGGTTCCCAGTGCCTCTCAGCCCCGGCAGCCTGGGAATCCCACACGGACGGGAGGGATGTGACTCACAAACACTGCACAGAACAGACACCAGGATCGCCCCACACTGGAAAGAGTCGTGACTGCTTTTTGGCAGCCAAGGCCATTACAAGGCCATAGGGTCACTGAGTTCGAATGTCTCCTCAGAATCCGTGACATGAGGCTTAGGAAAGGGTTTTATCCTTAATGTGTGACAAGACCCCCTTTGACAGAAAATCATAGGACAAGAGACCCGGCATAAAATTCTTTTAAATATACAAACAGGGCCGGGGGGTTAGAGAACAACAAGCTAAATCCTAGCTTAGCTGAGATTCATGTTGTCTAGGTAAAAAAAGATGGGAAAAGCCGGTGTCACACGTGCGGATGATTTCGGTGGAATGCAGAGGCTGTAACTAGGGTGCATGGTGCTACTGTCCCGTTGTGGTTTTAGAATCTCATAGTATCCCAGGGCGCGAGAGTGTTTGTCTATCTGGATGAAAGCACAGTATTGATGATGCTGGTGGCTGCACCAGCAAATATTTATTTCCGCAGTGGCATTTTTGCATTGCTGCTGCTGACTCTGAGTTGCCTCTATGCCTCTAAACCCACGTGTGGGTTTCGTTTTGTCCTTTTTCTGGTATAAAATGGAAATTTTAATGAGAAACATTTGTGTAAAAAATTTATGTTTTGGGCATATGAGATATGTGGGTGGGTTATAACATACACATGCACAGTGACATCAAAATCCACAGTCATTCGTCAAGAGTAAACGGACCCTTTTGGGAAACGTCTAAAATGCCCCATTTTCTTGTTTGAAAAGATGGTATGTTTTAGCGCACGTTGATACTGTGATGATCCTTTCTCTTTGCCTCAGATTTTTATCTCTCTACTAAAACCAGCTCTTGAGTCCACAGAAAAGACTAGACGTGTGGTCCTGTTCATCCTATAGCATGCCAGCCAAGACAGAGAAGCGGTGACACTTGCCAGTCTAAGTCAGCTGCCGACTCTCCCAGGGCTTTCGCCTTAGTGTAAATGGCTCAGGGGCAGGGTTAACTATTTCTGCCCTGTGGATGGGTGACTGGAGAGTGAGCACCTAGAATAAAGTGCCATGTAACCCATAAGAGCAGAATGACCTTTACGGTTGTGTACTGCTGCTAAGATAAATAGCAAAAAGGTTCAAAAGATTCCATTATATTCTAACGTTTTAAAAATGCATACGATAACTATAATACATGTTCTCACTTTCAGCTAATTATAATATTTCACTCACCACCCCTCAGCTGTGCCAGGAAGCAGAGCTGACTTTCCTTTCTGTCTCTTTGGACCTATATTTAGACCTAATATTTAAGGTAGCACTGAATAGAGATGGCACCTTGACACGCAATATCAACTGTCATTTCACACTTCCACACAACCGGAAAGTAACTGTCTTTGCCTGGAGCAAAGATGAAAAGGACAGAGAAAATCAGATTATTACCTCTGGAAACCTCCTTAGGACCGAGCAGTTTCTTCTCCAGAAAAGAATGCATGACTCATCTCATCACTCAAGCATTCCTTCAACTGCCAGAGGAAATCTATATTCCATAATTACGAAAGCCATCTCGGGCCCTTTCTTCTCTGCTCCAAAAGCTAAGTATAGCCCAGGAGGAACCCTTCCAAGACCGTCATGGTTCACACAGGTCCTCCAGGTGGTCAGTCCACACGCTGACCCAAGGTTGGATTGGACCCCCTGAGCTCGGCAGGTCACAAATGAACAGAGGAGCTAAGAGGTGGTGCTAGCCCCTGGCAGTCGCTGCAGTGGCAGCAGAGGCTGCCGCTGCAGCCAGAGGCAGGCCCCGGGGATGGCGTCCTTCCGGCCCCGGCAGCAGCCCCAGATATAGGCCCCTGCGCTCCAGCTCTGCGAGGGGAGACGCACTGCTCTCCTTTGACTTCTTCAGCACCCTGTTTCTTCTTTCATTTTTCAAATACTTCAGTGCCTTAAGAACCATCTATCTGTGGAAACATTTAGCATCTCCGTGTGTTATGGACTGGACCCTGACTAGTACAGGTCTTGGGATCGAGAGTGGGTTTGAAGGCTGGAATGACTATCTGGCATCTTTGACCTTGAGCACACTAATGGCCTCAAGGCCCATGGAAAGTGGAGAATTGGTAGTGAGTATAAAGGAGAAGCATCACCATTCTATGATCAGCACCACCTGTGGTTCCCTGAGATGAAGGCCGTGCCTCCGGGAAACTTTGGGACAGCAAGTAACCGCTGCCCTTGACCACTGCGGTGGGAGTGATGATGATAACAGTAAAGCACAGGACGGGCAGCTTCTGACCACAGTGGAGAGAGAGCTTGCAGAGGACAAACGGCGAGCTCGGGGACTGGAACTCTCAGCTCAAGAAGAGTCAGAGCCGGCAGAACCCTCCACGGTGGCCCTAAAGACTGTCACAACTCTTGGACCTGCAGGACTGGCACTGAGGAGGGTCAGTCCCAAAATCTGCTGCTTGAGGTTGCAGGATTATAAATACATTGAATTCACAGCTGTACCGGCCCTCTGGTGAACTGGGGCATCAGTTGTAAAGAAGGAGCACCCTGACAACTGGAATGACTTCGTTCAGGTGACTCAGAAAGCTTTGAGAAAACTACCCCTCCAGAATCCCTGAGCCTCCTTTGCCAGAAGAAGTCATTTCTCCTCACCTGAATAAGAACACCAGCCTCCTTTGCCTGAGGACCCCACACTACCTGACCCAAGGAAGATGCCTTTCAAGGGAAGACTCAGCACTCACCTACCACTCCCCACTGCCACCAAATCAGAGCCCAGTTCACCCCAAGGGGACAAATGCCATGTCTCACCCAATAGAAGAAAGTGTATATTCCAAAGGAATTGCAAGACAGTGTTGATTATGCTGGTACAAACCTGTGTCCCAAACTGAAGGGCAGAGTGGAGAACTGGTCAGGTGCAGATAAGAGGGATGCCTAATAAAGTTTGCATGTGTATGTGACCTGAAATCCTTCCCCTTACAGTTGTACTTCCTTAAACTGAGCTGTTAAAAAAAAACATTGGGGAAAGTGGGTGTGAGGAGGACTTCTAACTGATGCCCAATGTCCATGCTCCCTGTTTCTTTCTAGTGACTTTAAGCTGGCACCTGCTTTCCAGCAAACGCTACGTCTCCCAGCCCTTTGGAGCCAGGGATGGAGTGGGATGGGGAAGGGTGGTGTATGTAACTTCCAGGGCATTGAGTTACAGTTACTTCCACAGTGAGCAAAAAGCAGCAACTGAAGCCACCATGGAAGCCATGTGGTGCCTGCCCTGTCCCATTGCATTCAAGAGAAATAAACTTCTTAGCTGAGCCTTTACATGCTTTTTGAAGGCAAACTCACCAATGCTATAACTAATACAAGGTATATTACTGTCAAATATAAATACTCCTAAGGAGCTATGCATTACTTAAAAATTCACATGAATTACTTTAACCAAGGTGTTTTCCTCCAGAATTCTTGCAGTTAAGTCAGAGACAGCCCGGTGTGTGGAACACGGCTCACCCAGCACTTACAGAACACAGTCTTAATTGATGTCCACATTCCTTTCTCAACCCAACACTTATCCTTCCAAACACCATTGGCAGCTTCCACTACTTGATCCAAGTTGGCAAGGAGATAAAACCCCCTTGCCATCTTGAGTTAGGTGTGTACAGGGAATGGCAAACTGAAGTGAAGGCTTTGAGAACTGAGAGCAGCAAAGGGCCCCGTGAATTAGGGGTGGCAGTTGATACACAACGAAAGATGTCATGGAACTAGGGCTCCGTATGGGCACTGTTTCCAGCAAAGGCAGTTTCGACTGGATAGAAGTTGTATGAACCAGAGTTCTTGCTCACAAACAACAGCATTCATCCACCAAAAAGAATAGGTAGATGTCATTTGAAGACTCTCCAGGATGCTCAGAAATTTGATTTGAAGGCTACACAACTGAAAAAACACCAAGACTATATCACCAAACCACCAGGGAGTCCCTTCTGTTCTGGGCAGGGCACAAGCATGTAGGTAGAACTGTCCACTCTGAGCTGCAAAGCCCCCGGAAGAGTGGATGCTTCCTCTGGAGGCTGGATCACCGGGCGCACTCACCAAGACCAGTCCTCGCTGGGCCTCCATCTTGTAACCCGAAGTTTCACTCTGGTTCACTGGATTGTCTGAGACCAAACCACATGCCTGAGTCTGGCTGCAAGGGAGTCTAGGAAACCAAGCTTCTGGCTTCAAGGAGGGGAGCATCATCGGGAGCTGTATTGATTCTCTATTGTTGCATAACAAACTATCCCAAAATGGGATGGCTTAAATGAACAATCTTCTTTCTTATTTCCAAAGTTTCTTTGGATGGGGAACTCAGTCGGGACATAGTCCAGATGGCCTATTTTTGCTCCCCAATGTCTGGAGCCTCAGCTGGAAGTCTCAAAAGCTAAGGCCAGAATCATCTGAAAAAAAAGTCCACGCATATGTCCCGTGGGTGCTGATAACTGTCTGCAAAGACCTTGGCTGGGCTGAAGGCTGGACAGTCTCCACCTGGCCTCTTTTAGCATCTTGGGCTTCCACACAATATGGTGGCTAAATTGCCCTGAGAGAAAGCATTCAGAGCCTGCTTTTTTATGGCCCATGGCTTCATTGCATGCTCCTACTCAGTTGACCAGAGCACTCACAACTCCACCTGCCCAGACTCAGTCGGAGGGAACACAGCACCCATCTTTCTGTGAGAAGAGGGAGACTCAGTAGTAAAAAGAATATGTGGGATGTGATCAACATATGCCAGCTTTGGGAACTCCAATCTGCCACAGGAGAAAAAGTCTCCAAACATAGAAAGGGTGTGCCAAAGTGCTAGTGGACAAAACATAAGAGGGAAGTCCTTCACCAGCTATTGCAGATTGGCAGTGCTTGCCTCGTGCTCCACCTTCTTCCCCTCTGTCTTCTCCAGCCTTCCTCTCCTCCCTCCCCTCCTTTTCTCCTGCTCTTTGCCTGTGGCACGTGGCCCCATGAGACTAAGATAGCCTAAGACAAGGCATCAGTACTGGGCTCCCTCTCCCACCCCCTCTTCGTTGACTTTGGTCAAGATCCTAACGGTAGTGAATTCAGATGTCTGAAGTAAAGTGAAAGATTGATTTTTCAATTAAACAGCAAAAAATGTGTGCATGCATTGTGTGGCTTGAGCAAATGGAGAGGTGAGTATGGAATATTTCTTTGTGTCCTCAAGCTCTTCCCTTTAGTGACTGCTGAAGCATCTCTCTATGGAGGGCTTCGAGGGTGCTAAGGATGTCCTCCTGAGGACTTCCCCTCCAGGAAGATGGGAATTCTCCCCCTGCTGTCTCCACAGTGACTGTATGCAGTAGGTGCTCACAGAGCAATGGTAACAGCACCATCTGGAACCAAAGATATCTGGGTTGGAAACCAGGCTCTGCTGATTCCAGTGCCTTGGTTTACTCATACCTAAAGTGGAGATAACCATGGCACCTACCCAATTAGAGTGCTTACAGAGATTGCTGGGGAAGGCATTTGAAATACGGCAAGTGTCTTCTAAGGGCTAGCTTTGATGATCAATACGTGAATGGCATAATAGGTTATGTGACCTGATACTATCAGAGCCACACTGTTCTGCTCTGCAGTGAATTCTTTTGGCAGAAAATGTTTTGTTTTGTTTTTCATTTTGACTGTGATCTTTACATCTTCATTCAGAAGAATAAACCTTGCACATGAGTGGAGGGCCGGTCTTTTGAGGTCGTCTGGTTGATGCCTTGGTCACTCTATGAGACTGGGGCTCACAAGGAAAGAAGGCCAATTGGGGAAATTGCCCTTGGAGGCAGAGAGTAAATGAGTGAGTGTGAGACCTGCACCTGTCTACAAAAACAGCCCCTGGAGGCAGCTGGTCCCTGATTCAAATGCTCTTGGGAGAGTCATTGGCAAGCACAGTGCAATTCCCCAGAAAATCAGCAATTGCGATAGCCAGAGTCCCCTCCCCGCTCCCTTTCTGCCTTTCTTGGCAGATTGGCCCAGGATCCTCTGCAGACATTCCGTAATCATCCTCCTCCCCACCTCATCATTACCTGTGAACAGAGGAGGAGCCAGAGACCCGCTGTTGTCCTCAGAGATTCTTTTATTGAACTAAATGTTCTCAATTCATCTGCCCTCATGTTGTAAATGTAATCTTCAATAAGCTAATTTTTAAAGTTTGCTAAAATTTTTTTCATCATAATTGTAATATATTCCTTTTCAGGGTCCTTGAAGATCAAATAGAAGAGAATAACTATAGCAACAAAATACAACTTCTAGGCTTTGTTGTGCTAGTGAACTGAAACTTTCTAGAATCTTCCGGAATAGGAGAAGGAGGTGGATTTACAAACCACACAGGCTCTTCCCCCCACCCTGCTCTGCCATCACGCGCCGTTGAAGCAAAGGTTTGGACCCGTGGACTAGAGCGGTGACTTTCACCTCATGCCACACACGGACTGATTACTGAAATTCTGTGGCTCCCCCAAAATATTTTTTTGCCCATCTGACAAAAAATTAGGTATAATGTTGATTCCTTCACACCAGATGGCTAGTGTCCTGTTGACTTGTTGCTGTATTGTCGTGTTAGGTTGTCATTTTTCATTTGACATTCAAGGGAAAAGAGGTCAGCGCCCCTGACTAAATAGTCAGGGGTCAGCGCCCCTTTCTAAAACCTCTCGCAGCACACCAGGCCGCCGCGGTGCACCGCGCGCAAGTCGCTGGACTAGAGAACTAGCGGGGATACGCCGACGGCGTAACTGTTACCATTTCAATGTGTCTCCTTCTAGTCTTTTTTCCTGCGCATAGTTTTACGTAGTTGCAGCCACAGTGTGGATATAATTTTGCTCTCTGCCTTCTCACCCAAAATTATTATGTAGGTGGTAAATATTTTCATTTGCTATATAATTGTTATAACTATAAAATTATTGCTGCATAATATATCCCCAAGTGGATTAGGTATAATTTACTAAACACTTTCTCTCTGATTGTAACTTGTGGTTGTTTCTGATTTTTAAATAACGTATGGTTTTAGTCCTTTAAAGAGTCGATCGGAGATTCCTCGTGACAGATAGATAAAAAGTAAGATAACCGCCATCTCATGTGTTGGTCAGTGCTGCTTTGGCCTCTTGTCCCAGCATAAGTATGAACTGTGATTCTTTTTTCCTCAAAGAAAAATCTGCATTCGGACAATAAATTATGTGATCACCCTGTCAATAGTTTCATTCAAAAATAAAGGCCTTATAAACAGCTCCTCAGGATTTCAATTAAATCATTCTTAAACCACACCAGATGAGACCCCCGAGCCTCACCTACGGTCCGCTGGCTCTGTGGCATTGATCATGACACCTGTGGAGGCTTTCTCACCTGCACCTTGGGGACTAGGGCAATAGCCCTACCAGGTCACGGACCTGCTCATGCAGTGCTGAAGCAGCTGGTCAACCTGCAGCACAGTGTCCAGAGGCACAGGGACCAGGGTGTAGATCCAAGTACATGGCTGAGCTGGGGCAGCTACTGAGCCTCTTCAAAACTCAGTTTCTTCACTAATAAAAGGGGACCTTCCCATACCCTTCTTCCCCTGGGTTAGATGAACTCACGGTACTTAAGAGACAGGCATTTTCATCTTCATTCTCAACCTATCTTTTTACAATAGAACTGGATAGAACAAAGTTGCCGGAAAAGCCCATAAGACCCAGACAAATAGACCTTCAGGCGGCTGCAGCTGGGGTTCCACCACCAGCCACTGGTCTCACCTGGGCCACTGCACTGCCCAGTCCCACCCACCTGAAAACAGCCTCTACAAAAATGCACCTTTGGTAAGGCCACCTCTCCAGGGAACAGCACTCCAGGGTGCAGGTGCCTCCTGCGCGCCTGCCACAGCTCCTGAGGATTATGCAGACACCTAGCTCTCCTAGCAGACAACCCCAGAAAACTGAACCCCAGGCCGGTACTGGTGTCCACAGTAGCCTCAAGAGTTATTTTTCACAGCCAAACTCTTTAATAAGTTGGAAAAAGTGAAAATGATAAAGGCGGTTTTAAAAAACTGGGGTGGCAACAAAATTCATCACATTCTGCTGATGAACTTAGAGGCTTCCCAAGTTGAAATCCAACCAGGCACAACGGCCAAGTTTAGAGTCCTGAGCCATTTAGGTCTGCGTAGTAATTTTTCCTGTGTTTCACAGGTTATCGCTGCCTCTCCCCATCGCAGAGCTTGACCAAACACACTAGACCCTGCACAGCAGCGCGCTTCCTGCAAGCCCTGAAGCTTCGCCAGTTTCCAGGTTGTTTCAGCTTCTGACGCTCTCTGAACATGCATTTTACTTAATATTTTCAAGGATAAAAATAAGTTTCAAGGGTTAAAGACAGAAAGGGAGCGGAAGAAGGGAAGCCTCCAGGCTGAAGGAGGTTCTCTTCCGCGGGCAGTCCTGGAGTCAGCCAGGGGCACCGAGGACTCCAGAGTCTCAAAGCCGCCGGCTCCCCGCCCTGAGCGCCCGCGGGCGCCAGCGTTGGGCGCGTTTTCGCGTAGCCTTTTGGAATGGAATCAGAAGCCAGTGCTCGGCGGTCGCCTCCTCCCTGGACCCCTTTTAAGAACACAGGAACCTTCCTGCCTGCGGGACCACAGAGGAGCCCACCCGGGCTGAGGGGTTAATTAGCATAACATTAACCCTTTAAGGTTAACTTCAGGGGCTTCGGGGGGATTGCGGCTGGCACGATTCCACATCCTCCTCCCCCGGCCAGGATTCTTCCATCAGTCTTTATGAAAACGTCCCCATAGTCCCGGCCCCTGCCAGATCAGGACGGCTGTCCAGGATATCGGGTCCTTCTGGTCCCAGGGAATCAGTAATCGGGCTGCTTCCCGGGCTTCCCCGAACCTCTCCGTTTCGGATTGTTCTAACGAGGTTAAGTGAGGTAGGAGGCTCCGGCCTGGACGAGGGGGTGGGAAGTCGCCGCGAGCGCGGATACCGGGGGGGACGAACCGGAGCCTGTGACAACCCTATTACTGCTCTCTCATGCCCCTTCCTCAGCTAGTCCCCACCCTCGTCCCCGCTTCTCGGAGCTGTTCAGCCTCGAGTGCTGAGACCCCACAGCCCGCACGCCGCCAGCCCTGCGCGCCGCTGTCTCCCCCCAGCGGCCGAGCGCGTGTCGCCGCGGGAGACGGGCAGCGGGAGGGCGGCGGGGCTGCTCGGCTCTGGCAAGCCCGCGGCTCCGCCCCGCGCCTCCCCTCCCCGCCGGCAGAGCCGCCCCCTCCGCACCAAGCTCGGCTCAGACGGAGCAGCCGCCTCTGCAATGTCAGCAGCCGCAGCGGCGGCAGCGACGCGAGCGGCAGCGGCCGGGGCCCCGCGGTAGCGGCCAACGCCGCACGGCCGGGCGGGCGCGCACCGCGCGAGGCAGCGGCCACCTTGCTGCCCTAGGGGCTCTGTGGGCGACTCTGCGCGCACCCGCGCAGCGCTCGGACGTCAGGCCAGCCCGGCTGCGGCCGCGCACAAAGGACCGCAGACCTCGGGCTCCGGGGACTGCGCTCAGGAAACAGCCCGGGGACAGCCAGCCACGCAGCATACCCTCCTCGCCTCCGCTCCCCGGGCGGCCGGAGCCCGAGCCAAAGCGGGCCCCGTCATATGACAGCAGCGATAACCCGGCTGCAGAGCACGCTTGCTGCCCGCTCCTCTGCGCCACGACCACTGGCACCCAGGGTGACCCGCGCCACTTCCCGCTGAGTGGTCGGCCCGTCTCCGCCGCCCCGCTCCTCGGCTGTCGGGCTCCCGGGGCAGGAGCCGAGGGAAGCCCCATTCCGGCGCCGAGCCTAAAATGGCCACGCTGCTCCGCAAAATCGGGCTCATCCGCCTGCACAACCGGGACACCGAAGACCCCAAGCACCACCACAACCATCGCGGCGGCGGCGGCCAGCAGAGCGCGTCGCTGCGAGGCAAGAGCGGCACCAAGAGCGGTGGCCACAAGCAGCAGCAGCACCCCGCCGGGGGCGCGGGCGACTCCAGCCCCGGCCCGGGCAAAGGCAAGGGCAAGCGCGCGCCAGAGCTGGCCCCGCGCGACAAGCCGCCGCAGCCCGCGGCCGGGGCGGCCGGGGCGGCGGGCGCCGGGGGCCCCCGGGATCAGCCGGCGGGCGCCAGGGCGGGGCCCGGCCCTGCTGGGGCGGCGGCGGCGGCGGCGGGCGGCAGCCTGGTGCCCGCCGCGCGCCAGCAGCACTGCACGCAGGTGCGCAGCCGGCGGCTCATGAAGGAGCTGCAGGACATCGCGCGCCTCAGCGACCGCTTCATCTCCGTGGAGCTGGTGGACGAGAGCCTCTTCGACTGGAACGTGAAGCTGCACCAGGTGGACAAGGACTCGGTGCTGTGGCAGGACATGAAGGAGACCAACACCGAGTTCATCCTGCTCAATCTCACCTTCCCCGACAACTTTCCCTTCTCGCCGCCCTTCATGCGGGTGCTCAGCCCGCGCCTGGAGAACGGCTACGTGCTGGACGGCGGTGCCATCTGCATGGAGCTGCTCACGCCCCGCGGCTGGTCCAGCGCCTACACGGTGGAGGCCGTGATGCGCCAGTTTGCTGCCAGCCTGGTTAAGGGCCAGGTAAGCAGGAAGGGGCAGTGGCGCGCGCCAGCGATCCTACCCGCTGGGCTGGCGGGGCTGGCCGTCTTGCTCCGACTTCAGGCTGCTCCTGAGCGCGGGGCTCCAACCGGGAGAGTCCGGAGACTTCCCGGAGCCTCCGCTTCTTCTCCCAAAGCCTTATCGTCATTTCCTACTTCTCCACCTCGTCTCTCCCTGTCCCCCAAACCTGTCTCCTCTGGTTTACTCACTCTGCTCTTGTCCCTCCATTTCCTCACGCTTTTCCCGGTCCTACCCTCTTCTCCATTTTCTCCTCTGCCTCCTTTCCCACTTACCCCCTCCCCTGTCGTCCCTCAGCCCTGCCCTTCTCCCGTCTGCCCTTTATCCTCTTCTCCATTGCCCCATCTACTCCTCTCTTCCCTGCCCTCCACCTCCCTCATCTCTCTCTCCCTCTCTGTCTTTCCTCCCTGCCTCCATCCCCAGTCTCCTCCATTCTCCTTTTCCTTCCCTCTCCCATTTCCCTCCCTCACCCCCCACCCACGCACCCCCCCCCCCGCTTCTTTTATCTCCTTCCCCATAATGTCTGTAAAGATGGAACTTTAAGTGTAACTCCAACCTAGTTTAGTACCAGTGTCCAACCCAGGTATCCAAATGTCCAACCCAGTTACTGCCATACGTACACAAACACACAGCTTTCCTCCCCAACTTCCCAGGTGGGTGCTTGGCTGGTGGGGTGCTCTGCGGAGGCTGCCCGCGCTGGTGAATCTGCTCCCCGACCCTGCCTGCTTTTCCTGAGCAGCAGCTAGGGTAAAGGTGAAAACTGCGCTCTTGAGAAATTTCCCTGGCGAGGCAGAGGTGTGGTGTGAATGCGTCCTTAGTGACAAGGCCAGACCCTGTCGGGGAAATGCCTGGCACCTGCGCCTTCCAGGACCTTCACCTCTGGGGTGGGTAGATAGATATTCAAGGTCTTGGTCTCTTCCAGACCTGTTTCTTCCTTTGGTCTCCTGGTGCCCAGTGGTTCGATACTTTATCAGAGCTAAAGATTTTTTCTGAGTAGTGAGATAAGGGGCCAGTTTGATGCCTGAGTCTCCTCGCCTACTGCACCAGATGGCAGCTCAGCTGAAAAGAAGCCCCATAGGACTTGAGAGCAGAGAATGAATGAAATCTCCTGAAATATGTTCCCACCTGGCTGCAGACAGGTGCCTGAAGGTTTTATCTTCCCACGTTATGTGCTTTTGATTGTGTTCGAGTTGGTTGATATTTTCCCAAGTCAATATTAAACATTACTTAATAAAATCACATATTTATATGGCCATCTTTTAGATTGACAAAGAACCATTGTTTTGTCTAAAAGACTGAATGGCCTCAATTTGGTTTTTCTACAGCCAGCATATCAGAAGCCATCAGTCCCCTGTCACCTGCCATTGTCCCTTTCTCTGCAAGATCTTTCACGCTAATCAAATAATGCTTGTTCTGCCAATTTCACTGGAGCTGGGGCCCCTGGGATACCAAGCAAATAGCATCCTACCTCTTGTGGAGGAGGGCACTTAATTCTTGACTGAGGTCTGGTGTTACCAAGTAACTATCCTGCTAGAGTATCTTTTCTGGGGTTTAGGTTCCACTTAATTCTTGAGTTAGGAAGAGGATGAATGTGACAGGTCTGGAAAGACACCTCTAACTGAGCGAGGTTTAACTCTTTAACGTCAGAGGAATCTGCAGCTCTGTAGTTCAATGTTGGCTCTAATGTAAGGTGCCTGTGAGTTGATACAAGACACAGGGATGAAAGGGGAGTCTCAGTTTATTTTTCTTTTTTTCTCTAAAGATTACCATTTAATAAACTTATGGGATACCAATTAAATGAGAGATCAGTCTAATATATATAATACATAATTTTTATATAATACATTCTTTTTCATCACACATATTGTAAACTTATTATTTGTCATTTCTCTAAACTTTGAATTTATTATTATAATAAGTTCATTTATCTTAGTTTTTTATTTAATTCTTGTTCAAGTACAGTTTTATTTTTCAAACAATGTATACAAAGCATGTGGAAATCCTTCATTTCACAGAAATGAGCTTGTTATTTGGCTCTGAAGTCAGCGCTAATCAGAAGTCTCTGGAGCCGTCTATTACCTTTTTTCAGTCTTCATAGTAAAGATGACTTTCGAGATCGGGGGAGAAAAAAAATGTCATTTATTTTATAGACTCACAGGATCACAACATTTTAGACTTGGACAAGATCCTAGAGGTCACCCAGACCGAAGCCTCCATTTTAAAATATGCAGGAAAATAAAGATCTCAAATGAGAACTAAGAAAGTTCTTTTTTTAAGGATATGCCTTAGTAAGTTAAGTGCTTTCCATGTTTACGTTAATGTTATGAATAATTAATTGTTCTGTTAGTGCCCATGTACTTCTATTAAAATAGGCACACCCTTGTATCTGTATTCCTTTTTGTTGTAATTAAAGTCTTGCACACAGCTTGCAAGTTAGAGACCTCAGTGATGAAAGTAATTATCAATAAAATTTCATTTATTCATTTCAAAACCTTACCTAATTGAACTCAGGGTCCTCCACCTAGCATATTGTTATATTACCTGTCCTAAATTCTAGTGCATAAAATATCTGAAATGAAGGTGAGAACTCAGCAAGTTATTTAAATACCAATTCAATTTCTTTGCGTTTAACATCCAAAAGAGAGGAATGCAAGGTGTGCATAAACTATTGGAAGCGCAGTGTGAGAGTAGGAAATGAAGTCGACAATGTTCCAGGATTCTGTGCACAAAGGCGGTTCAGGAATCTGAGCAGTGCTGCACCTTTCCCACCGTGAGGAACACCCTACCCACAGACTGCCCACTGCAGCACCGAAATTACCAAGCGATTCCCACAGTGAAAGGGACGAGGCTTTGGGGAGGCACTCAGAACACCTGAATCTGTGTTCCAGGAGAAACAGGACTGCTATCAAACGAGTAATTATTCTGAAACAATGAACCATTCGTTCCAGTACATTCCTCCATCTGTTGGCATTTCTTTTTAGGATTTGTTTTTCTTAAGTGACAAAGTCAGAAAAGGCTACTTTTTTTTCTTTCATAATTGCTCAGCTTAACTTTCTGAACGGAGGACACACGAAGTTGATTTTGTTTCCATACTTTTAGAGAAATTGAAACCTAATATTAAGGGGTCCGTTGGCAATATTGTGAACAGATCAGCTTAATCGTTTTGTGGACAAAATGAAAATTGGTGTTTCTCACGTAAGACCAGTTCAGTCCTTTCGCCAGGCCTTTACCTGACTCTTCCGCTCACACCGTCAGAATCTCTGGTGCTGCTTCCCGGACTGTGGCTGCTTGCAATCAAATCAGTAAGAATGTCTTGTTCACTATATTCCATGTGAAGACAGTGACATGCTGGTTTATTCGCCTATGATCCCAGACGAAGCCTCTTTTGACTAATAGAAATATTTTAGAGGACTCTTTTGCTTCTCGACCGACAACTGGAAGAAAATCCCTGCACTTTTTAAACGAACTGGTGACTGAGTTCAAAGTTTGAATCATTACTTACACCCTTTGTCATTTACTGAACCCAAAGGAGACCGTGCATAGCTTGCATACAGGACTTTCCGACTTTTGAATGTTAGAAGTTGGTCTTGAAACTAACATCCGATACATTGTCAGCATAGCATGTACACCTAGCAGGCAGCCTCAGGTAGCAACCACCGTGGACAGAGTCTGTGACCCTGACACTGGAGGGTCCTGCCCGAAGTGCTCGGAGCTCACGGGACGGGCTTGTCCTCCAGGGTGGAGTCTGCGATAACTGGAGGACTGGGAAGAGACCCTCTTCTTACAGTTGTATGAGCAGAAGGGTCCCCAAAATCTGCTTGAGGGACCACTAACTCAGGGTTCTGTTTCCATACCTGCTCATCTCCTAAGTGTCCCCCTTTTCATTAGCTGGGCATGGCCAGGGACAGGGGACCAGATGGCACTCCTCTATCCCATCAGAGCCAGCCGCAGGACTGGGCCCACCGTGATGATCATAGTAATAGCGGCAGCGGCCAACATCTGCGTGCTCTCTCTGGGGCATGTTCTGGGCCAGCTGAGCACTAGGCTATCACTTGGTTCTACTGTTTTGATGGTCACTGTCCAGGTGAGGAAACTGCCACTCCACACAGTCAAGTGACATTAATACAACCTCATGTTCTAAGACCAGCAATGAGAGACAAGGCTGTGCAAATCCACCCACCCGAGCTAAAGCTGTCAGGAATGGGAGTCGAGCCCACCCACCCAAGCACCTTGCACTCTCCAGGCAGTCCTCTGTCTGTCCTGTGACCTGCACCGTAAGCCTTTGTGTCCACAGAACACAGATGTGCAGCCAGCTGTCAGCAGAAGACTGAGAACGACACTGAAACAGCCTCAGATCTTAGCGTTTGAATTAAAAATTGGTCAGCAGGGCCGGGATGGTTGCATTTGCCTGACAGACAGCACGAGTTCCTGGGGCTTTTGCATAAAGAAAACTGGCAGGGGTGGTCACTTGTCAGAATGCGATGAGGAGGGAAAGGGCTCTACAGATTAACTTTGGTTGCAGCATGCTTCTCTGAGGTTCACTTTAGGCCTTAAAAGGGGCTGTACCAAGGGTGTCACTGGGAATCGTGTGTGAGCACATCCGCACACACACACAAAGTCATCGTCAAAACTTCTTCCAGAGTACGAGGCCTAGAACCAGCACGTGACTTACGACTGCAGTATTTCTAGATCTTACCAAAAAGAGCAGTGAAGAGAAACAGCACTTTGGGCTCTTACGATGTACGGGCTTCTAAACTTCGTAACTGACACATGCTTTAAAAGCCCTGTATTAGTTTGCTAGAGCTGCTGAAACAAAATAGCACCGACTGATGGCCTCAACCAGCAGAAATTTAGTATCTCAATTCTGGAGGGCAAAAGTCTGAGACCCAGGGTCCAGCAGGGTTGGTCCCTTCCCAGGGTGGGAGAGAGAAGCTGCTCCAGGCCTCTCCTTGGCGTGCAGATGGCTGTCTTCTCTCTGTTTCGCTTCACATCTTCTTCCTTCTGTTTGTGTCCGAATCTCTTCTCATAAGGTCGTATTGGATTCGGGCCTACCCTAATGACCCCAGTTTCATTTGATTGCCTCCAAATTCTGAGGTGCTGGGGGTAGGACCCCAATGTGAATTTTGTTGGGACACAATGCAGCCCAGAAGGAGTCCAAACAGGAACGAACTCCTTCAACAATTTAACCTCTCGTTTCTCTGGGGCCTGTGCTGGTTTGCAAAGTAACGTGAGTGAAGGCAAGCATGTGAACACAGAGACACACTGGGGAAGGTCAGGAGGGCCAACCTGGAGTACACCTTGGAACAGGGACATGGCAGCCCCTTCAGAGGGAGGCTGGAGAACCCAGCGTGGAATCAGTGATAACCTGGGGTGTGTAATGCTTGTGCTCACCCAAGCAGAGTGGACTTTCAGGGTGGGGTTCTGTGAGTCACTGTGATTTCGTTCTGTGCCATGTGTAGGTGATGGAGAGATTTACCCACCAGGATGACTCTGCGGCTTGAGGTATCCAGGTGCTTGACTATGCAGAGGGAAAAAATAGCTCATTCTGCCATCAAGTAGGGCAGGAAGGAGGATGCAGGAGGGATTCTACATCCTAAAAATAGTCCCACACCAATAGTCCCACCCCGCAGCTCTGCTCCCTGGCACTGCACTCCTCCCAGGGCTGATGGGCTAGTTAATAATAGTAGCAACTCACTTGGCCCTGAGTTGTGGACTTCTGAGAATCTAAAGTTGGAAGAAGAGGATACAAATGCATTTCTGTTTGATTTCCTGGTTTATACAAGGGATACGAGAGGTTTATTTTTCTTTTCAAGGAGGCGCATAGTTTGGAGGCTTATGTTTTTTTTGTTGTTGTTACTGAGAGATGCCAAGATGGACAATGAGTTGAAGTTCACAGTAAATTCTGAGAGCCACGACCCAATGTGCCCTTTCTCACCCCCGGAAACAGGTGTGTGTGAATTCAGTGAGGCAGCTCGGGTACCACATTGGGGATGGCTAATTGATTTTCTTCCTTAAAAAAAAAAAGCAGCTAGTGACAGTGGTCTCTTTGAGCCACATTTCCAATGTGAATCCTAGAATTTTGCTACATTGATGAGGTAGTTGGGAGGTAGAAGGAGGACAGGTGACAGGTATAACTGCTTTCCTCTCTGTCAGTGGTTCTCGCCTGCTGGTAACTTCGATGCCCTGGGGAGTGTTTAAATTATTCCGATGCTGGGACCCCACCCTCAGATTCAGGCTTCCTGGGAAAAGCTTGTTGGAAAAGCTCCTATGTGATTCTACTGGGCAGCCAGGGTGGGAAAAGCCACCTGGACCAGTAATTCTTCATTGTCCTCAGGTCCACCCATCTGTGCCAGCAGCCACAGCAGGGAACCTCAGGAGGTGGTGGGTGTACACAGCCCCCCACCCTTCCCCCTTTTACCTTGATTGGACCCAGTGTCCTCTGTCAACCCTGACAGAGTCCCCTGGAAGCCCTGCCATCTGAAACCAAGTCCTTCCTCCCTAGGTAGCACGGGTAGACCAAGACTGGGTGTGAACCCTGAAAAGGACATGTGCTTGAGACAGGTCACTCACTCTTCATGAGATGCAGCTGAGAGGACTCGAGTATGGACCATGCAGAACTGTGGATGGTCAGCTAATTCGCACAACGCGGGTGTGGAGTGCTAGGCACACAGGGGTGAATAGAGACATGTAAAGTGCTTGACACACAGGAATGCCTCTCCAGTGGCGATAATGCAAGCCCGTTTGTATGTCTTTGACGTGGCAGGCAGCTTCACAGTTATACTTTGCTTGATATTTAGGTAAGTGCACATTTTTTAAATATATGTGGGCTGTGTGTGCACTGGGGTTTTGGGAGAGGTGGGGTCCTGGGGTCAGCAGCATCTTCAAACTTCTGTGTGACTTTCCCAGAGGGAACATTCTCCTTATGGGTGAGTGAGGCTTGACTCTGATGGTGGGGGCTGGCCTAGTTTTGAACACTGTTTTGTTGCTAATAAATGGAAAGATCAGGCATTTCTCAAAACACACAAAGCAGTTGTTGTAACAGCAGAAATATTTCTAGTTAATGGCTATGCTTTGCTACCCGGGAGTCAGCAAACTAGATAAGGTGTTGTTCCTTTTTCCCCCTCATTGTCACACATTTCATTCATTCATATATTTATTCACATGCAGCACCCATTTGCTGAGGGCCTAGGGTGACTTGCCTGCTGTGGCCCCATCACCCTTGGCATTCCCAGGGTGACTCCCATTGAGTGTGCCATTCCATCCTCTTGGCCATCTCTCAGGCCGGCTACTTTGGGGAGGCCAAGCAGAAACCATGTGAGCTGAGCAGGAGGACCAGAGACCCTAGAATGAGAAGGTTGGGGGATGAAGCAGATCTGGGACCAATGATGTGGCAAAGGACCTAAAGAGGAGGGCAGGGTGTGGGGACCAAGTGAGGCTGTCCCCGCCCAGCAGGTCTAGGCACAGGCAGGGAGAAGGTTGAACTGGGACTCTTCCATTTGTGATCCTCAAGCCCGGCTTTTCCTGTCTGCCCTTTGCTCCTGCCCCAGGAGATGCTATGACCTCCACTTGGACTTCTGCACTGCCCCCATTTTGTCTCTCTGTCTCCTTCCGTCCTCTCCACTGCCGTCGTCCTGGTTCCTCTAAAATGCAGACCTGGCATTCTCACACCTTGACTGTGACCTTTACAGCACAGAGCCTAAGCCCCCAATGCTGCCCACCCACGGTGGCACTCCTCTACCACAGTGGCCTCTACGGAGGTCCCTCTCCCACCAATCCCTTCCAGCCATTAGAACACTCACACTAGATTGTTCTCTCCTCCCCTACGTAGCTCACAGGTGTGCCCCCACCTGGAAAGCCCTATCCCCCCATGCAGGTATGCCCCCACCTGGAAAGCCCTTTCCCCCCCATACACTGGGGGAGCCCCTGACTATCTTTCAAAACCCTGCTGAGATACTCCAACCCCTCTGCAAACAGCCCCTCAGCCATTCCTGCAATAAAGCAACAGGTCCCTCCTTTGAATATGAGCGGTGGCTGCATATTCTGGAACATGTTCATTTCTATGCTTAATCTGCTATATTACATTTACATATTTAAATGATATTCCCCCTTCCCCTCAAAGAATGCCTGGCACATCATTTGTGCCAAAAAATGTGTGTATTTTGAGATTGGGGGTCTAAGCACACACCCCATCCTTTAGCTTTGACCCCTCCTGCAGTGTGACATCAGATGGCGAATGTCATCAGATTCTGTGCAAAATGCTTTGTGGGTCATTTGGTCAAATCCTTGCAGCAGCCTATGAGATGAGTGCTATTGCTATTCCCATGTTACAGAGGGGGAAACTGAGGCATGTCCAAAGCACATGGCTGGTAAAGGACAGAGCTGAGTTTCCACAAAGCAGTCCAGTGCCAGAAGCACTTAGTCCTGATGGGCTGTGGGATTGGCAAGTGGAAGCCAGCCCCCCACGTAGCTCATGCAGCTTGGTTGTACCCTGCAGCCTCTGTGCAGCTTAGGGAACCTTGGCAATGATACTGTTTTGGGGTTTGCTGCAACACCCAGAATTGACCCACAAGACAAGAGATCACATATCCATCCAATCTAACACATTATCAGCAAAGCTGGACACCTAGAATGGTTGAAATTCATCATAAGCTGTTGTTTTTATCATGCAAAATGGAATAATATTTTAATTCTTTCAAACTGTAGGAGAAAGATAATTATTGCTGCTTTATTTCTTCAATACACAAAAAGGAAAGGCATTTTAAAGATTCTGAAAATAATTCAAGAAAGGAATGCCTTTTTTGCATAATGGTTACACTGGTGGAAACCACTCAGATTGGAGACATTCCTTCTTTAAAAAATAATTTCTGTAAACTAGTTACTAATTCTCTGTCACAATATTTGGCAAGCATTCTCAATATTTTTTAATTAAGAGTTCTTTGATGAGAGTGATTATACTTGAAGTGTCTTCCTCTCACTTGGAAATTGAAGGAAGAATTTCCAGACAAATATTGTCAAGGGGGTGCTTGCCACTTTTTGATTGTGAAATTTGTATATTTCCAAAACTCAGAACATGGAGTTATGGAATTGATTGTTATTGGTTATAATAGAAAGCAGTTATTACTAGAGCATAAAGTCGAACATAATTATCAGAACAATTAGTTTTGCCTTTCTGATGCACGTGAGGGTGATTAGGACAATTTTGTGTGTCAAGCTGGGCACCCACTTGGCTTCCCAGGGCACAGCAGTCAGGAACGGGAAGTAACTGTACAAAATAAATATAAATTGCTTCAAGGGTGTATCTGTGCTGGTGTCTTTTGCATTCTGTGACATACCCTATTTCACTCCACTTCCCGACCAGAGAAAACTACAAATATGATGGAGGAAACTTCACCTGAATTTGTGTTACAGCTTAAATTAGCTGTATCTAGGTGACTTATTGTGAGCCTTTAAAATGTCACTTTTAAAAAGTCAGCAAAATACTAAAGCAATCGTAACTTCTTCAATCTCACTTTGGGAGAAGGGGACTGTTTTTCAGAGAAGCTTCTTGTATTGCTCGTGTGTGGGGGGGAGAACTGTCCCTGGGGCCAGGGCCACCCTGCAGCTTGGACTGGGGAAAGTAGAGCCCAGCCAAGCTTCAGGTAGGGCCCTCCGTCCAGTGTGAAGACAGATGGCCTGAAGCTGATGCAGAGGAGTGCCCAAGGTAGCTGCTGCCATCCCACCCCTCACAGACCTGCTTGTTTTCCCTTTGATGAATCTTTGATGTGTATTTTGGAAAAGTCTTGGAGAGCTCATAAAAGATAATTTCTCTAACTTCAGGATTAACCAGTAAACTTACATACAGGTTAAAGAAAATAATTTCAATTCATAACTAAAACTAATCTAATAAGAAGTGACTTTGAACACTGCTGGATTGAATTAAGATGATTTACTTTTAGTAATTCTACTGAAAAGAGGATCCTGGCATCTGCCTTTTCATAGATAAGAGAGAAGGAGGCCTCTTGTTGGTTATTCTTCAAGATCACTCAGAGAGGAACAGGAGGCCCCAGAACCCCTCCCTGCCACCTCTGGCCCCCACAAGCCCATGTGGAGGACCGCACAGCCCCCAGGCATCCGGGACACCTGTGGACTCCTCCTCAGAGTAGTGTTTTTAAATGCATAAGATAAAATTTATAGGTTTTCCAAGAAAATGTAATTATAGTAGTTTGCCTTTATTCGCAGTTGCAATCAACCTCAATCTGAAAATATTAAGTGGAAAACTTCAGAAATGCACAACTCATAAGTTTTATATTGTGTGCCGTTCTGAGCAGCGTGATGAAATCTTGCTCCATCCCCCTCCCTCACACCTGGAACGTGAGTCATCCCTGTGTCTTTAGTCTCCCTGCTGTAGGCGGTCAGTCACTTAGTAGCCATCTTGGGCATCACATCGGCTATTCTGGTGTCATAAGTGCTTGTGTTCAAGCCACCCTCACTTAAATTGTCCCCAAAGTGCAAGGGTAGTGATGCGGCCATTCAGACATGTCAGAGAGGTGCCATAAATTGTTTCCTTTAAGTGAAAAGGTGTATAGAGTACAATCAGATATGGTGAGTAAGACCACATTTGCGTAACACTTATTTCAGTATATTGTTATAATTGCTCTATTTTATTATTAGTTATCATTGTTAATCACTTACTGTGCCTAATTTACAAATTAAACTTCATCACAGCTATACATGTATAGGAAAAATTATAACCTGTATAGGGTTTAGTACTATTCACAATTTCAGGCATCCACTGGGGGTGTTAGAACATATTCCTCATGGGTAAAAGGGGACTACGGTATGCTAAAATACAATTATAATATTTCTAAAAAACACGATGAACTAAAATATGAAATTAAAAAGTGTATCTTTATTGAATTTCAAGATCAAGAGGCAGGTCCAACAACTCTCCTAATTAGACATAGTAGCGAGTACTGGTGACATTTCAAGACATCTACAACTGTAATGTGATTTTTTTTAATCTGAAATTTTTCTATCGGTGACGAGGTCAAGGCATTGCTGATACTGCTATAGTTTGTCACTTTCCGTCATAATTAAATGAGTTGCTAAATTGCAATTAGGAGTTAACGAAAGCAAAGACATTTTCCCCACCCAAGTTTATACACCCTTGGGGGTCTGTGGGCCCCAGGTTAAGAACTCCAGCTAGTTGTGAAGTCAGAGCCAGAATCACTGGTGACAAGATTTAGGAGCCCAGTGTATGACTCAGTTTCACCATTGTTCTTCTTGGGTGGGGTTAGGATAAAGCCTCCATGCCTGGAGGCATGGCATTTGAAAAGCTTGAAAAGCTCTGTGGGTACCAGGTTGTTTCAGGGTGGAAAGCTGGTTCAGAAGTTGAATTTAAAATTTAGTAAACTGCTGTGGGCTCCAGCAATGTTCACAATTACTGCCTCAGCACGACTGAAAGAGAATCTGGCCCAGACAGTTCTGGTTGCCTTTCTTACACAGTAAGAAAGGCCTTCCATTTAGTGAATTCAAGAGAAATCTCATTGAAATGTTCCACCTGCAGAAACTACTGAATTTTCTCAGAAACCTCTGGGATATTATATTATATGTGATATTAAGACAAAGGGAGAGTAATTAATAACGGAACACCAGTGCCTGCCTCCCTTCTATTTATAACTCATTCGGGCCCTGGGCATTGGCCCCACATCTGCGGTAAGGCTTCCTACGGTGGTAGGAGAGTGACTAGATGTCTCTGGCAGTTTTTCCAACTCTTAGGACTCAGAGGGGTAGAACACCATTCTCACAAGCAGAAGGAACGGTATACAGCTCGTTGATCCTCCAGGATTTTTATGCTGTTTTTGTTGTGCTCACAATGATTTTTCCATAGTTTAGCAATATTGAAATCTGAAATCCAACATCTGAAATCATTAGAGGCACGAAGCATCCTGTTCCCAGTGTTTCTTAGCCTGCAGAACAGATCATTCTAAGAAGGGATGTTATCGTCTGTGTGGAAGGGAGGCTGTAACACTTTGTAAAGCAGTGCATTGGCCTGGCTGGTGTTGCCATAACTACTCTTGAGGTTTGTAATGTTTTCAGCATCATAGTGGGCAAATGGAAACAGGTCTACCCAGCATTGCTCAGATTGTTTTATGTCTCTTTCTCTCTCCTGCAAGCTAATTATTAACTGTCATCAAATCTTTTGTCTGAGGTCATTTCGGTTGCCCTATCCTAAGAGAAATATTAAGGCCCTCAAGCCACACCTTGGCATCAACCACGCACCATTCAGTCTCCGAGGCTGCCAGTCTCCCCGTTGGATAAGTCAGTGGGCTTAGTTGGAAAGGAGGAACCCAGCAGACTCTGTTAGTCAGCACCTGAGTCTACTGCCCTTGAGGGGCCAGTAGACTGCACAAGAGCAGGTGGCTGTTGTTTAACTTTTTGAGACCTGTTGAAATAGCTCTTCACATATATAGTTTTTACTCTGAAAACACTGATAAATGGAACTGGTTCAAAGTCAGATTTTTTTTCAGTGACACAGAGAGAATATATTGGGAGAAAATATTTGAAATGTCTAAAAGCCACACAAGGAATTAATATTGGAAAACCAAAAGAATTCATGAAAATGACAAGAAAAAGCCAGACAACCAGGAAACCCTGGTAGCACCCAGTCACCATGGCCAGAGGACCCTCAGGGAGTTCCCAACTTGGCAATGGTCAGCACCCAACCAGGAGACACCTGAAGCCCAGGACTCAAAACCTGAATGTGGGAGGAGGTGTGTGAAGAACACAGCCAGCAGGCAGACCTAAGGGGTTTGGGTCTGCTTGGAGAAAGGAGTGAGTATTCTGCCAACAGATGCCAGCTGGGGGCCTGAGAATGCTCAGCTTGCTTTATCTAGAAGTCTTGTGGACAGTCCCATACATTTAATGGAAACTTCCATCCTGCACCATTAAATTAAGTTGCCCCCAAAATGTTGAGGGTAATGTTAAGGATTCTACCAACCCTAAAAGGGGCCTGACCACCTGATGTGCAGCCGTTGTGAACTCTGGACACTGAATTTTGCCATGGAGAAATTAAAGCAGTTTATTGGCAGGACACCAAACCAGGAGAACAGGAAGTTATCAATTAAAACCCGAACTACCCAGTGGTTTTAGTCAAGGGTGTTTAAAGGCAAAGATTGAGGATTAGGGGCGACACTAATCACTCTGACTGGTTAGCTCTTGTCTACGTGGTTTTCCTTTGTCTGATTAATCTAGTTCCTGACGTCATCTTGTCTGGAGCCTTCCTCACTGTGGTCAGGTGATCTAACTGGGCTGAGGAACCAAGATTCTGCAAAACATTGCATGACTGTAGATCAGTGATGTTATCTTTAAAGCAAAAGGCAGACACTAAACATCTTGTGACCATTATTATTGTTTAAACTGTCTTTGCTTTCTGCTTAACTAGCTGCATTTTTCTATTATCTCAAGCAAAGTATACTTTTAAACATTTCTTTTTTGGAACTTGGTTTATACACAGGCCTCCAGGACATGACCGACTTATTTTCTTAATCTTTGACTATAAGCGACTTGACAACAAAAGCAATGGAAACATTTAGTTGAAGCCTATACCTACATCTCTAGAGCCTGTGATCCAACACATGTTTACTGCCAACTGTTGGTGTCAAGATCTTAGCCGTGAGGAAATGCTTTCTGGCATTTCTGGTTCCTAAACCTACAGTGGAAGACGGCTCTTTGCCACTCGTATGGTCTTTAAGAAGAATAACGCAGTGATATTAACTAGCCTTGTAAGGCAAGTATAGTTTGAGTGAGTGTTTCCTGAGCAATCTTACCTGTTGAAAGTTTGAATCTCTAAATCAACCACCATTTGCTACTTAATATTTTCCTTTTTATGTTGTTTTTCTCTATATAATCTCAGTGACTATTGGTACCTTGTACACAATCTTTATTTTCTTCATCTCCTGCCAGTCTCATCCATTTCACTGCCTTCTGCTAACCTAAATCGGTAAGTCACAATCTTGACAGATAGGTAGTGTTTTAAAAAAATACTTCAGAATGTCCCAGAAGATTTCACTCTGAGGTTGGCTAAGTCCTTTAAAATTTATTTCTTGGGAACCTCTGCTCTCCCGTTCTCCCCTCTGCTCCCCATCCTGACTCTGCCCCCCATCCTCCCCTCTGCCCCCATCCCCCCTTCTGCCCCCCATCCTCCCCTCTGCTCTCTGTCCTCTCATCTACTCCCTCTCCACCTGCCTCTGGTCCCTGGACAGCAGGGGGGCAGAAAGTGGTGCATGCCCTGTTACTGGGGAGATCAGCTCTTGGTGTCCTAGCAGCAGTCTACCCATTCCCTTCCCTCCCTATTTCCTCTTCTGAAAATGGAAGCAAGAGTGCATGCACCTGGCATTCTGGGGAGGACTTAGTGAGCTGCACAGATTTAGCTGCCCCCTCAGTACCCCAAGGTCCAGTCCCCTGTTGGAATCCCACCCACCAGGCCCATCTCTAGGCTTCATCCTCCTTGCAGCCTCTGTTCCTCCATCTGCCCAGGCTCCCTGCGCAACCCCCAGAGCACTCTGCCCCCAGCTGGCTGTGGCAGGTGCTTCCTCTCGGGAGCTGTGCTGTGTCTCCCCACCCAGCTGGGCTGGACATTCCTCACAGGGGGAATAACTCCCCACAGGAGAAGCAGTTTGGTGGGACTCCAACAGGAGAGCATTGCAACCCATGGGGACTAGCCCAAACCTTGCACTAAGCGGGCCCTCAGCCCTTGCTGAGTGAAGTTGAGTTGATGACTTTCGGGTACAGCAAAGTAATGAATCATCAAAGAAAAATTACAGGTGTTGAGTGCACTGCAATTACGGTGTCAAGAAAGTGGACATTTTTAGCAACAAAACACACTGGGTCAAGAAGGCACTGTCTGGTTGACGCCGAGTGCCAAACTAGTTTCGGCCGCAGCACCACGTGCGTCCCATGTGATTTGAATTTTCTGTTTTTCTCCAAACACTGAATGTATTGATCACCTCTTAGTAAATATGAGAATTAGTGTTACGAGTTCTTGTTTTTAATCATGTGCCCTGGAAATGTCACATACTATTTGTCAGAAAATAAACAAGGCGGACACTAAGTAGAGGCTTCTGTTCAGGGCCCAAGAGATGGTGGGTGGGGGACCTGCTCCCTGTCCCCAGGTCACCAATTGGCATGATAGAGTTTGGAGTTTATTTTATACTTTCAGTGTGGAGGGTGTTATTTAAAGAATGTGTCTGCAAACACCTTCTCTTTGGGGTCTTTGTGGTGTTCTTCTGATTGGAGGTTTCTGTGCTGCTATGTTTTTTCTGTCTCTCTCTCATCCCTCCTCTCCCCTCCCCTTCCTTCCTTCCGTCCATTCAGCTGTTGTTTTTCTCATTGTAGCCTGTATGAGCCTGTAGTACTACTGGAAGGCTGCTGGGATCACAAGGTAATACAGGCAGGGTACTGTAAACAACAGAAATTTATTTCCTCACAGTTCTGGAGGCTGGAAGTCCAAGATCAATGTGTTGGCAGGGCTGCTTCTTCTGAGGTATTTCCCCTCGACATGGACACAGTCGTCTTCTCCTTACATCCTCATGAGGTCTGCCCTCTGCTTGTGTGACCTCATCACCTTTTCTTACAAGGACACCAGTCCGTTCAGAGCAGGGCCCACCTGGTGACATTCCTCCCAGATGACCTCTGTAAAGACACATCTCCCGATGCAGTCACATTCTCGGGTGCCGGGGATCAGGACTTCATCGTATGAAAACTGGGAGACACAACTCAGCTCAAAACAGAGTCTTTCTTTCCAAACGCCTATTAGTTTAGACCAGTTACTTCTCCCCTTATGACTTGGATCTTGGAACTCCCATCTTCCCGTCCCTGTCCTGAGGCCTGGCCCCTTGGCCCCGGCTGCCTCCAGGTCTCCTGTGTCCATCACTGGACTTCCCTCCTCCTCCTCAGCCCCTTCCCCTCCTGCAGCCTTCCTCCTCACAAACTTCAGGTTTTCCACAATTGGTTTTTCTTGGCTTTGTTTTCCTTAGCTCTCCCACAGGCTTTCTCTTCTCATCTTTGTATCAGTGATCATAATTGCCTCTATTTTGTCAGGCTGTCCTTTTTCTTTCCAGCTAAAGGATTTCTCCTGGCTTTCATTGCTATGGGCTTCTCCCCTTCCAGTAACACCTGTGAGCAGGGTTCCCTCCATCGTCTCTGGCATTCTCTCTGATCCCCCGCTTTGTTCCCGTGTACCTGAAGACTTTTTGTCCCACTTTTCCTTCTCACAGTCTCGGGAAATCCCCCCACCCTCCTCCCGTGCCAAGCCTCTCAATTTATCCAAGGTTGATGAGCCCACTCTTTTCTCCTTTCTTCCCTGCATCACTGTCTCAAATATCCCTGGCCACACTGGACCAGTCACTTGTCCTATTGCTGCTCTCTGGTTCAGTATTTCCTATTGCTGCTCTCTGGTTCAGTATTTCCTCTCCTCCGCTTTACCCAGGGTTCTGTGTCTGCCTTTTCCCCTCAGGGTCCTCTCAGCCCCGGGAGCAGGTGGCTGTGAAAAGGGACATGGTGCTCCATGCATTCACCTGGGCACCTGCAGAGAGCGAAGACTTGGGGCAAAGCCAGGGTGCAGAGGAGGTGCTGGGAGCAGGCGGTGTGGACATTCCAGGTGAAGCAAAAGGGAGAGGGGCTGCTCGGTGGGCGATGATTCCAAACAACGGCTTGAGGGTTGGAAGGGCCGCATGAGCAAACCAGCAGAGCTCCCAACAATAGTGAATATGTTTTCATCCAATGGGGTTTATGCCAATATACCCAAATTGATGCATTTTTTAATCCAAAGTTATTTTTTATCAATTTAGATGATCTTACTAAACTTAAGTGTAAGATGCTTTCTGAAAGCCCTTAATCTCATTTTATGGTAATTTTACTCATTCAATTTATAGTTACATCAGAAAAAACTCTTACTTGGTCATTTTATTGATCAAACTGTTTAAAACAAGCACTTAACAAGACTCATTGCAAGTTTATTGAGGAAAGCGATTTTGCTTAACCATTTGCACATTGCGTGAATTCAAAAGTAGAGGAATTCATTCAAATATCCCTGGACACCTCCACCAGTGTGCCAGCTGGGCCTGGGGACGGGCTGGCACAGCCCTGCGCAGTGGTTTCTGGAGGAACCTAACATAATGTGTGAGCACAGCTGTCCCCTCTTCCCGTCACCCATGGACGCCCCCATTCACCTGTGGTCCTCTCTCCTAAATCCTGTCTCTTGGAACCTTGAACTCTGTAGAGCAAGGACTTGGTTTTATCACCAGGGCTAACACAGGGCAGCAACACTGTCTGAGCCCTCCCCACCTCTCCTTCATCACAATTATGTTATTTCTGTGTGTCTAGACACAAAGCTGAGCAGATGACACTCTGCGTCTTTTCCATGCTTGATCGCCAAGGCCTGCTGTTCCCAGGTGTTCTGTGGGTGGAGGGATGTTCCATAAACTTCACAAATACCAGAGTCTAACAAAATGTCATGAGACTGGGTACTACTATATATAACCCAAGACTTTTTGTAAAATAAAGATAATGTTTAAAGTATTTATACAATTTTCCTACTCAAATAGACACACTTAAATGTTTGCATTTTAATTGCAGGATGCCATTCCTGACTTTCACAATGCCATAATTAAAATGATCTGTAGGCATTTTCTTCCACTGAATGCACTGAATGCCCCCTCATCAAAAAAAAGCCAATTAATTAAATGAAAAATAACGAATGGATTTTCTCTGCTACTACCAACTTTGATCTGCCCTCATGATGATAACAATTTATTAGAGAAGTAAATTGCTCTAATTCGGTTTAATTAAACAACAGTTATTGCGTTGGAGTCAGATGTCCGCCTGCAGTGAAAGTGAAAACGGGAGACAGTTTAGGGTAGGAACTCAGACAAGTGGGCTGCCGCAGTCAGGGGCCAAGTTGCGGCCTCCTTCTGTGCATCTGTGCTGAGTCCAAATACCCGTTCTTAGGAGACTGAATAGGGTGTGGTGACTTCGTCCTCGAATGAAAGGTGGGCCCCTCCGAAGATCTGTCCTTCCCAGAGGGCGGTTCTGGTGATGTGACTTTGTCCATCTCTAGTCGGTCCACTCGAGGCAGGGCCTCAGGGAGGCCCTGTTACACAGTGACACAGTAGTTACACAGAGCCAGCTACGCAGTAGTGTAGTGTAGCTTTTATCATCATCGTCGTCATCATCATCATCATGTTTTTTGTAGATTTTTCCATGGTTCTGTATTTCATGAAGGCATCTGAAAAAGCATGATCTTGTGATCATGCACACAATTGTAATGTTGTATGTTATTTTGTCTGCCTCATAAAACCCTTGAGTTTTTCTGATTATGTAAAGTGCATGCTCATTGTATAAAATTCACGCAGTGCCAAAATGTAGGAGGTAGAAAATGCGAAGCTCCATGGTTCCACCTGCCGGACATAACTACTTTTCTACACACACACCCGCATGCAGTTATAGTAGTGTAACCATTTTCACACTCTTCGTGAAGGTCTGAGTTTGCATGTCTTTTCTCACCTGGACACTGCGGGCCTCTCAGGCTCACTCCTAAATGACTGGCAAGCACCCCCGGTGTGGCGGTGCCATGTGAGCTGCCCTTCCCTCTTCCGAACACCCTGCAAGGACCACCTGGAACATCAGGTTTCCACACTTGGGCCCTCTGCCCCTGGACGAAACCACCAGAAGTTGGTTACTGGATCCAAGGGCATGGACACTCCATATATAGATTGGATACAGGTTGTCAAATCACTGTCCATGAAGGCCATGCCAGGTCACACTCCCGTCAGCTGCGTGACCAAAACGCCCACCCAGGTACCTCCAGCTATTGCTCCACTTGGTCCTGCCCGCTCTCATTGACAAAAAGGATTTTATTTTTAAGCTTACGTATATCTCATTGAGACGTAGCATCTGCATGACTTTTTGAGGACTACCACAAATAGTACCACAGACCAGGTGGCTTAAACAAGAGAATTTTATTTCTCACAGTTTGAGAGGCTGATTCTGGCAGGGCTGGTTTCTTCTGAGATGTCTCTCTAGGGCTTGCAGACGGTCCGTTTCTCTCTGTCTTCATGGGGCCTTTCCTCTGTGTTTGCGTCTGAGTCCCGATCTCCTCTTTCTCCACAGACACCAAACCCCTAGGATGAAGCCCCACCCTAATGGCCTCTGGTCGTGTCATTTCTCCACTTTTCTCTGAGTTTCCTGGTTGTCTGGCTTTTTCTTGTCAATTTTCATGAATACTTTTGGTTTTCCAATATTAATTCCTTGTGTCGCTTTTAGATATTTCAAATATTTTCTTCCAATATATTCTCTCTCTGTCACTGAAAAAAAAATCTGACTTTGAACTAGTTCCATTTATCGGTGTTTTCAGAGTGAAAACTATATGTGAAGAGCTATTCCTCCCCATTATATCACAAGATAAGCTCCCTTCCTCTCCTGTATTGCATTCTAAGTTTCATCTGTTTTCTCGTGCGTTCTGTCAGGTAGAAGTCCAGCTTCTTTCTCCCCACATCGTGAGGAGTGAGGCGGTCTCCTCCGCCCTGTCCACCGAGCCACCTGGCTCTTTTCTCCCGCCTTCTATTTTTTTTTGGGGGAGGGCATTTTTGTCATGTGCAAGGCCCATATGAATTTCATTCTCTCCAGTTCCACTCATCTATCTGCCTGCTTCTGTACAAATATTATACATAACTGCTTTTAGGAACACAGCCTCCTGGCCTGTCAAACATTGGATAGGCCGAGACCTCCTCTGTGCTCCTCCTTAGCTTTAAAAATCGTCTTAGCTTTTCGTAGATCATTAATGTTCCATGTAAATTTTGCAATTTCTTGTCAATAGTTTTGCTCAGAGCAGTGGGCTCTAGTTTCCACAACCAAGTTTACCCTAAAGGCTCAGCAATAAGTGTGTCTTTCGTGAACACAGTCTCATATGGTTTGCTGCCCCTCTCCACTTTGAACACGTGACCCCTATGTTCACAGCAACCAGAGGTAAGAATAAGGGAGCACATCAGCTCATAAATGCCCCCACTCAGAAAGAACACACATCCCTTCTGCTCATAGCTCACGGGGCCGGAACTAGCCACAGGGCCACATCTGATTGGGAGGGAGGCGGGAGGTGCAGGGAAGGTCATGGCTATTTGCGGGCCACCAACACTCTCTGCCACATCGGTTCCTCAAAAACAGCCACAGCTTAGCTCATCATGTGCATTTTCTTTGCACACATGACATAGGCTTAGCTCTTTGTATGTGGTCTGACTTCCAGAAAAGTGGTTTAAGAAAATATGTGAGACTTTAGGATTTTCCAGGTAGGAAATTCTATCATCTACAAATAATACAATCAACAGAATATTGCATTCTAGTAGCACAGGAAAATTGTTAATACCATGAGAGGTAGGGAAACAAAGCTACAACAAACTATTATTTTTGCCACCTCTAATATGAAGCTTGATTTTCATATCTTTGAATCTTAATGTCAGCCAACATAAATATAACAAAGCCAAGACAATTAATGCGTATAATTGTTCTTATGATATTTAAACTATTACTACAAAATATACCTGGAGTTAACAGTTCCATTACTAGGGAACAGGCAGTTTTGGTGATTTACTACTTTACTCCCTTGACATCTAATTAGTGTTCTGCACAGTCGGCATGTGGTGGAATCCGGAAAACTATGGCTTAGTAGCTTGGATAACTCAGAAGGAATGTTTAGGAATGTGATTGTGTTCCAGTTCGAATCCCGACTCCAACATTTCCTAGCGGGGTGACCAGGTCCCCCACTTGCCAGAGTCAGTGTCCCCTCCTCTATCAAGGAATATGATAGTTGCTTTGTCTGCCACACCAAGGAGCGAGATGCAGATGAGAATGTGATTTGGAAAAGATGCAAAAACCATAGGAAGCTCTGCAAGGGTGATCACCAAGCTGTAAAACGCAGCTCCTTTACACAGCATTGGAAAGGCTGTTAACCCCCAGGTAGAGCGGAAGTAAGCCTGGCAATCCTGTTTCTGGTGTAACGCCCACATGGGGGCTGAACACACTCATTCACAACACAGATGTGTGACACCTGTCCTTCCAGGGTCTGAGTGCCTTCTCAGCACTCACGTGTTTTGATGAAAGATAAGACCCTCCCTTCAAGTCATTATCTTCACAGAAGAGTCTAGAGGAGCAGAAAAACGTCCTCGTCTGTCCCCAAAGCACAAAGCCCTTGTACAAAAGAGGAAAATGAATTTGGGGGATGACCAAATGAATCCAATATAATCCTGACAGGGAGTGTGGGTGCAGGAAGGGGTGAGTCTAGGAAATGATGCAGTAATCTGGTATAAATACATAAAGTGACTTTTTTCCCCTCCAGAAGGGCCTGGCACAATTAGATATATTATTGCTTAAGAATCTGCTTAGTATTTCAATGCAGTTGTGAAATGCTCCATTAACAATCGCATCGATGTCGATAATCAGCCCATTTGGGTGTGGGTCATGATGGTGAGTCCTACTTTTACCACTCGCTGTTACCTTTTCCAGTATAGCAGAGCCGTGAAGAGCAGGAACTCCGGAACCCCACTTGGCGGGTTCCGATTCCACCTATCTGCCACATGAACTGGGGCACCTGAACTCTGCGCCGCAGTTTCCTCACCAGGAATGAGGTTGTAGCAGTCCCTCCCCGGTGGGGACCGAGCTCACTTACACTTGTAAAGCCCTTGGAACAGTAACTGGGACACACTTTACCTCCATTATATTGTAAAGTATGTATTGTTTGAAGATTCCCCGTGATGTTTATAAAAATCACTGACTGAATTCTTATCCCTACTTCTTATGATTCTTACTTAGTCAAAAAGAAAAGGCTCTGCCAAAAAGCAACACCCTTACACAAATAATAAAGTTGAAGTCACAGCATCCCCAAAGTCATGACCTAAAAGTAATAATAGCCATCCCAGTTGCTTATAGGAAATCACTTCTTGATTTTTAGTAGGTCAGACAAAATCAGTCCCTCGGTTTTCTAAGCTTTTCACTCAGAGACTAGAAATCTGAATTTAGGACCGACTTCCTTTCTTGATTACAATCTGAGGACTGTGTTGTGGTAACAGAACACCGTGTTGTCCAGAGGCACCCCCACCCCCTTGCTTTCTCAGCCCCAAGCAAGCTGTTTTATGCCATTTCTTGGCCCTGCATTTTCTTGCAAACAGAAAAGGCATGTGCTGGGTTCCGGCTGCACTGGAACCATCCTCTGTGTGACACCAGCAAATGCGGGAGGAGGGATGACTGTGTGTAGCTCTGCACTAATTGAAGCCCTGCACTTTCATCCGGTCATTCGTGGCACATGGCCAGGTGGACTCTCTGTGTTCAGAGTTCTTGGTTTAACAAGAAACCAGTGTAGGTGCACAGTGTGGGGGATTGGAAGGCAGGGTCTGTGGGTGGTGGAGGGGTGGGAGCAAGGCGGGGAACCAGAGCAGACAAGGGTGGGATACAGGGGGAGTAACACAAGCCATGGAAGCGAAATGCTGGCATGTTGCGATACACGCCCCCGGTACAGAAATGAGCTGGCTTTCCAGAGCAGCCCTTCTTATGAGGGCTCAGTTTCACCCCCAGACCCTCCAGAAAGCTGTTTTATGATACACTTGGTGTCTAAAGGGAAGTACATTCGGACTGGCTGAGTTAGGATAAGCCATCGAACTCCTGAAATGGCCTGGAACATGGAGGTCGGGGCAGGGCCTGCTGCAGTGTGGGTGAGGGTCTGGAAATCCCCAGGGCAGAGGGCTGCCTTCAGGATCACACTCCGCTCCTTGCTCCTGCTCCTCGCTCCTGCTCCTCATCTTCCCACCTTCCCAGCAGGTGGGGCCTCTGATTTCTGTGCAGAGCAGTGCCTCCCCCAGCATCTTCCACCCCCGGCACCTCATTAGCACCTCATTAGCAGCTGGTGCACAAAACAACCAAAAGTGTTTTCTCAGGCAAATGTACCAGGCACTGTGAAGTTTATTATAAGGCGTTTGTTATTCAAAGTTTTCAGCACACAGAGGGCTAGTTTTCCCACAGGGGGAGCATCGCATTCGAAGAGCTGTTGGGCTGCTCCTGCTGGGCTAGCTTGGCTGCAGTGCAGAGCTTGGGTAGGGCCCCAGTGACTCGTTATGGATGGTCTCATGAAGTGGAGAGAGACTCTGGGGGTGGGGGGGCTGGGGGCTGGGGGGCTGTGAAAGAATCACACACAGCCTTCCCTGAGTGTGCCGAATCAGGATGTGACAGTTTTTATGAAAGTGAGGCAGGAAGCAGAAATACATGGTGAATGCATAGCTCCGGGTGATGCTTTCCGGTTCTTTCATGCGCGGTGTGACCTTCGGTCATATGCTGTTCACCATGCCCATGTTTTAATTAGATTCCTCAGCAGGAAAACATTCTTTGGATTTGTAAAACCAAACCACCATTGTCTTCACTGGACACTGGTTGCCACCAATGGTTTGCTCACATGGCAGGAGCAACCCCCCATTTGGGGTAGAAATGAAAACCACTGAACCCAACTCCAGGGACTCGGAAATAGCAGTCTCCTCTCATCCTCACCCAAGGGGCCTGACCCATGAGCTCTGGGACCACTAGCTCACATCCGCGTTGTAGGCCTGTGGTCACATGAAGGTTCCCTGTTCCCTGGGGAGGACAGAGCCAACAGGGCACACCCTCCACACGCACCCTCACACCCTCTGTCTGCCTCAGACTAATTGGGCACCCACCGAGACTCACAAACAGAGCTTGGTTCCAGTCTGTGAACTCCCTCCAGTCAAACTGGTGGAGGGGGAGCTGCCATCTTAGGCCAAGCTCACGATTTCAGCCATGCCAGAGGCTCCCGGTGCATTGTACCCGCACCCAGCCCTCACCCTGGAGGCAGCCTGCTGAGGTCTGCTGCGGATGCGATGGGCTTAGGTGGGGGACTAAGTGGGAAGCTGCCCTGCCTTCTCGCCCACCCGGACGGGTGTGACTAGAGTTCCCATTGACCACCACTCCCAGTTTTGAAATATGAGGGACTGGTTCCTGCCAGCAGGTATCTCTGGCTGAGGGCCTCTTGGTGATGTTGCAGACTTTGAAGAAATGGTTGACTATAGGTTTGGTGGGCTTTGTTCAAAATGGGGAAGCAAAAGGGAAACTCTTTGGGGGAAAAGGTGATGAGTTTTATCCTAACAGTGTCCACACAATGGCTGACCTGGTGAAAGTGACTGGCAGGAAGGGGACTGACATTAGGGAGTGAGGTGGAGGATGATGATGAGAATTCCAGGGTCCCCACCTGGGCACAGGGGAACCAAAGATAGAGTGGACTGATGACCTGGACCATGTGGTTCTTTGAAGATGAACTGAGTGTTCAGGGCTGTTCCAGGAGGCTTCATCCATGTCTTCATGACAATGGGTTCCAACTTTACTCAGCAATGCAAGAAGGGAGACCAAGTCAAAACCAGGCCTTGATCTCTGCTCAGACCTATCCTATCCAAACAACATGGAAGGCAGGAGGGGCATCTCCAGTGGCCAGAAATAAAATGTCACATCCATATGAGCACTGCTTCTTTATTAAGCATCAAAAAAGTGATAAAGAGAGAAAGTAAATATTCCACATAGAGTCTTTGTTATTGCTGTATTTCTTTTTAAAATATATTTTATCAATGATGCTATTGCAGTTGTCCCAATTTTCCCCCTTTACACCCCTCTACCAGTACCCCCATTTTCCTCCAGCATTACCCCTCCCTTAGTTCATGTTCATGGGTTGTGCATATAAATTCTTTGGCTTCTTCATTTCCTATACGATTCTTAACATCCCCCTGTCTATTTTGTACCTACCAATTATGCTTCTTATTCCCTGTACCTTTTCTTCCAGTCTTCTCATCCCTCCCCCCAGCTGATAACACACCAGATGGTTTCCATATCTATAATTTGCCCCAATTCTGGTGGTTTGCTTAGTTTGTTTTTTTAGATTTGGTTGTTGATCATTGTGAATTTCTTGCCCTTTTGATGTTCATAGTTGTGATCTTCTTCTTTTTCTTAAATAAGTCCCCTTAATATTTCATATAATAATGACTTGGTGATGATGAACTCCTTTAGCTTTACCTTGCCTGGGAAGCACTTTATCTGCCCTTCCATTCTAAATGGTAGCTTTGCTGGATAGAATAACCTAGGTTGTATGTAGGTCCTTGTTTTTCATCACTTTGAATATTTCTTGCCAGTTCCCTCTTACCTGCAAAGTTTCTTTTGAGAAATCAGCTGACAGTCTAATGGAAACTCCTTTGTAGGTAACTCCCTACTTTTCTCTTGCTACTTTTAAGATCCCCTCTTTATCTTTAACCTTTTGCATTTTAATTATTATGTGTCTTCGTGTGGTCCTCTTTGTGTCCAGCTTGTTTGGGAATCTCTGTGCTTCCTAGATGTGTATGTCTATTTCCTTCACCAAATTAAGGAAGTTTTTATTCACTATTTTTTCAAATACTTTTTTAATTTCTTGCTCTTCCTCTTCTCCTTCTAGCATCCCTATGATTTGTATGTTGGCATGTTTGGACATATCCCAGAGGTTCCTAAGTTTATCCTTGTTTTTTTTTGAATTCGTGTTTCTTCTTTCTGTTCTGATTGAACACTTATTTCTTCCTTATGTTCCCAATCTTTTATTTGAATCATGGCTCCATCTTCACTGCTATTGTTTCCCTATAGATTTTTCTTTATTTCACTTAGTGTAGCCTTCACTTCTTCCTTTGTGTTGTTGCTGTACTCAGTGAGTTCTTTGAGCATCCTGATCACCAGTGTTTTGAACTCTGCATCTGATAGGTTGGTTATCTCCATTTCGTTTAGTTCTTTTTTCTGGGGTTTGTTCTATTCTTTCACTTGGGCTGTATTTCTTTGCCTCCTCAATTCAGCAGCCTCCCTGTGTTTGTTCCTGTGTATTAGGAAGAGCTGCTTTGACTTCTTATCTTGGTAGCATGGCATATCATAGAAAAGGCCCCTGTAAATTGTGGGAGGTGGAGCCTTAGGTAATTGCCAGGATGGGGCCCACTTCACTGCTTTGTGGTTCTGTGCTGGGGGTGGGGGACTTGGAGAGGAGATAATGCCGCTGCCTGGCTTCTTAAGATTTGCCCAGCGCTCACCCTGTGGAATGGGTGCCTTGGAGCTAAACCCCAGAGGGGATGGGTCTACATACACTGTAAGTCCTTGCAACCCCTTTAAGTGGAGGCTTATGGAAATCTGGCAGTTTCTTCCACCACCCCAACCCCCACGGGTTTTTACGCCCAGAAGTTACGGGGATTTATCTTCCTTGCACTGGAACCCTGGCCTGTGTGGTCTGGCCTGAGGTTGAAATCAGTCGCTCCCAAGGTATCACTCCCAATTTTTATCCACCACCTGTGACTGTGGGACCTTCCAATTCTGCCACCACCTCTCTGTGCCACACCTCACTCCGTGCCTCTCCACACATCCCCATCCGTCCTCGCATCTCCACCCCTCCTACCCATCCGGGTTAATGTGACTTCTTTAAATCCTTGGTTGTCAGACTTCCATACAGCTTCATTTTCTGGTGGTTCTGGATTTTATTTGGTTTGACATCTAGTTGTAATTCTTTCCGTGGCTGTGCAAGGAGGAGAAGTGTCCTTCACCTCCATATTGACCAGAAGTCTTGTTATTGCTGTGTTTCTATAACCAAACAGACCCTCCTAAAAAGTAATATATATCTTAGATAACTTGTACCCATATTATAACATTTTTATGAGGGGGGACACACAAATGTTGGAATTATCTTTCAGAGGGAGGCCCCCTTGTAATACAGGCATCCCCAGCTAGGTGAGTGTTCTAGGAAACCCGTCTGTATTAGTATGCTAGCTGGCATTGTTGTGAGAGGCTGCATTCGGCTGTCAGTGAGTTTTTTTAGGACTCTTCCACACAGTTGCCCGTTTCATGATAGGTGGTTTATGCCCACACCTGCCCATACTGCTCTGAATGTTCAGCAGTTTTTGGCCAAAATGCCATGACCCTCGTGCCCCACTTTCCCTACTCACCCAATCTCAGCCTGAGCAACATTTGTCTTTCCCTGAAAGAAAAATGTCCTCAAAGGGAAACGTTTTGCTGACATGAAGGAGGTAAAACGAAAAGATGACAGCACTAAGAGACATCAAAATCAAGTTCAAACGCTGTTTTGAGCAGGGAAAAAAATCTCAATAGGTGTATTGTATCAGATGGAGAATGCTTCGATGGTGACTGAAGTTGAAACATGTAAGAATAAATACAGAATTTTCTATAAATAAATTCCAGGGGTTTTGGGGTCCCCCCTTGTACATTTGAATCTTTCCCACATAATCTATTGTAAGACTTTCAATGATTCCAAAAAATCTTATCGGCTTTATTTACTTAATGTTGTAGAATTTTCTTTTGTATCTTGAACTTCCTGTGTTACTGTGTTGTGGTGTCAACATTCTCTGTCATCACAAGTCCTGCCGTTTGGGAAAGATAGTGAGGCTGTGAAATGTCACCGAAAGTCGCACAGACAGACTACAAGCCTTCTTGAGGGTGAAGACATGATGCTGATGTTACCTTGATTCTCTGTGGAAATCTTGTGTTACCTGATGCAATTTTTCCAGAACAACCAAGTTTGGATCATTTTTTTCAAATGCACAAAGCCCCTGCTTAGCAGAGGCTAAGGGTAGAAGGCCTCTGTTTTGACAGGTTAATTCCCAGCGCTGATTCCTTGCCCTGGATTCTGGTGACAGTGTGGGTCTCCATGGCATTGAGTTCCCTTCCATGGCATTCCATCTCTGTTGTTTGTGCCGCCCCAGAAACACCTGTCTGTGGGAATGGGCAATGGAGAGTGTCGGGATCACCTGGTTACAGAGGGTCATAAAATCAACTGTGAACCTGGGGGTGGAACACCTGACTGGAGGCAGGTGGCCCCTCAAGCATGTGGGGTGGAGGTTTCAGGAGTGAGTGACGAAGTGTGGAGAAGTGAAGGCAGGAGGTGTGGGCAGCAGGCTGTTCATCTCTCGAGCAGCCGTCAGCTCTACTGGTTCGCCCTGACTGCCCAGGGCCTCTGCCCTCCCTGGAAGAGAGGAAGACCCCAGGTTCTCCCACAAAGACGCCCACCTCACACATCCCTTCTTTTATTCTGACTCCCTGCTGCAGAAAGTCCAGAGTGCCCCGTGCTTAATTAAGGCCATGTGGCCAGTGGGAGGCAGCCTCAAGCATCACGGTGGCAGCAGGTTGAGGTCAGCCGAGTCCCCCACACAGAACAGGAGGACTGCAGTGACAATTCAGTCATTGAGAATGAGCGGGTAGATCAAAAACCCAGTGGAGTGCTGTGGGGATGAATCTTGTTTCTCATCCTTTTAAAAATGTGTTCCAAGAAGAACAGAAAATGTGGTTCCCTAAAAAATTTCATGTGTGTAAGGAAGTGGTTTGGCCTGGATTCCAACCTAAGAGGTCAAGTTGGCTGGGAAAACACCACTGTTCACTGCCAATCTCTCACGGAGCGTAGAGCAGAGGCAGAGTGGTCCTCAGTAGAGAGGCCGGTTGCTGAGGCCAGTGAGGTGAACGCGTGTTCTTCCAGTGGAGCCAGGTCCACTGCCTGGTGGTCCTGTGAGCCCACCTGCAGCATCGGGGGCAGAGGGTATGCCCGTGAGGCTTTCCTGAGCCCCACGCAGAGGCAGCTGGAGTTAGCTTGTAAGTGGAAAACACGGAAGAAGTGGCCCTTTTGCACTAAAGAAGTATTTTAACCCTGAAAATGGAACACAGTGTCCTTGGCTTGGCCTTTCAAAAGCAGCTTTCTGTGTCTAGCAAAAACAGAACCCCAGATTGCCAGTGGTCTGCAGGAATAGGGACTGTGAGTGAGTGAGCCCCTCACGAGGCAGGTTTACCTGCTCCGGTCACACAGAAACCAAAGCCGAGGAGGGTCCACACGCCTGGGGCAGGAAGCCCAGGCTCTTGGTGGTGGAGACAGATCTGATGCGCTGATCAGCTCAGGGCTTCGACAGCCCTGTGGGGAACATGGGATGGAGGCCAGGAGCTCCGTGTTGAAAAGAGGGTGTGGAGGGCCAGAACGGGCTCAGTGTCCATGACTCATCTTTTGTCCAGTAGGGGAAAGCCAGGGTGGGCAGAATTTGTGGAATGAATTGTCAGCATCTCGTTTTTCTTCTCTTATTTCCGAGATCCTTCTCCATGTTCCTGTGAGCCAGGTGGGCCGTGGGTTCAGAGTGTGGCCTCCAGCCCTGGGCTGGAATCCTGTGTGACTCGGAGCACATTACTGACCTTTCCATGTCTGTTTCCTCATCCATAAATCAAGGCTGAGCCCACTTGGCGGGGTGTCAGCGAGGTTTTAATGAAGGTGTTCAAGCCCCATCCGGGCTCACAGCAAGCACTAGTCAGAGCACCATGAGTGCCTTTAATAAGTAGATCTGTCTGTCGCCTCCCGAGCTCCAGTGCAGCTAATGAAACCCACTGGGACCCGGCTGCTTGAGCACAAGTGTGAGGATTAGTAGAATCTCCAAAAAAATATTTTGGAAATGATTATCTGATGTTTAAATTTTCAGCAGAAAATTCCCTTTTCTCTGTTTGCTTCTGCCAAGGAAATACAATATGTCTCAAAACAGAATCAATAATTGCCAGAACTTTCTTTGAAATGTAGAAGGAAAAGATACTTATGTCTTGCATCAAAAATACCCAAGAACTGTGCCCCTGGTGCTGCCAGTGGCTTGAGGATTTTTTAATGATAAAATTAAATATTATGCAAGTTCTCATCATAAAACCGATGCTGGCTTTTTTTTGTTATCTTGAGAGTTTTCATAAATTTAAGAGCAAATATCTGAAGATGTTTACTACCTAATACTTGAAAAAATATTTTAGAGGCTTTAATAGAGAGTGTGTGGTTACATAATGTTTCTCAATGGAAAATTTTAGAATGTTCCACTAAGGCAGTGTCTCTTCTTGAGTGGAGTGGTTTTTCATCGTGGGCATTAGTCTTGTACTTTGTCCTGCTAAGAGTCACTGCCACAGTTGAGCTGGTTTGTGGCCCTGACAAGGGAGCGAGCTGGAATCTGGCCAGTTGCACTCATTCATTCACTTATTTATTCATTGATTCACTCACCCACTGCCACCACCCGCCAGGCCCCTGGCTAAGCCCTGCACATCTCACTCACCTGGGTCACCTGGGCTCTCCGGGTTCTCCAGCAATGGGCGCAAGGTCCGTTGGGTGGCAAGCACTTAATTAATCTGTGGGAAATACAGATTGCTGTCTTGGGACTTTCTTATTATTAAAGTGCACTCTTCTAAAGAACCAGATTTTTCTTTCATCTGCAAAGATTGCTTTAAAAAAAATAAGGCCAAGAAGAGTGTATACAGTTCTGATTTTATCATAAACCAAGCAAGCATCACACTTCCGAGACTACTGTTTTCTCCTGAAGGCTGGCACCAGTGCTTTCCGGGCACCTAGCTGCACCCTGTACTCAGAGTCCCAGCCACACCCTCTCTGACGCCCCCTTGCGGGCCCAGCCCCTGTGCCCTTGGCTGTCTGCTTCCTTTCTTGCCTCATGTCCCCCCTCTGACTCCCCAGTCCCCTTTCTCCAGCATATTCTAAGACAGAGTCACCCACAAGCTGTCCCATGTCACTGGTCACACCAGCACTGTGCCTGCCTGCCACCCTGCACACCAGCCAGTGATGTGTCCTTCTTCAGAGGCTCGCCCCACACCACAGGTGTCAGTGGGCACGTGATCAGATGCAGAGACTGAGGCTCAGGGAGGATGACTTGCTCAAAGCCTGTAGCCTGTGGTCAGAGTGGCCTTCTGGCCTCTTGCATCTCTCTTGGTGGACCCTCTGCCATGCCCATTCCCCTGATGTGAGAGCGCCCAGCACTACATCCACAGCCTCCTGCCTGTGTGCCAGGATTTATGTGATACACAGGCCAAGCCCAGCCTACCCAAAGGGACTCGGTAGCTCATCCTGAAAACCCGTTTTCTCCCAGGCCAGAAACCTTTCTACCTTAGTCCTCCATCCTTTCAGTGACGTGCCTCCCAAGCCCTGCTGACATGGCCTTCACTGGCCCGTTCTCGCCACCTACATTGCCTCTGCCACAGGCCAAGCCTGTGCCCATCTTCTCTGGACTGTGACCACAACCTAACTTGTACCCCAACCTGATGGCCACCCAACTCCCAAGTGACCCATTCCCAAAAGACAACCTGACTGGCTGCTCTGCCGCCCCCAGGAGAGTCCAGATGCTACATGAGGTGGTTGAAGACCTTTCTATCAACCTTACCTCTTGTAGCAGGGAGAATTGTGTCCCCCAAAAAGACATATTGAAGTCCTAACCCTCCCTGACTCCCGCTGTGAATGTGCCCTTATGTGGGGTCTTTGCAGATGTGAAGTTAAGATGAAGTCATCCTGCATGAGGATGGGCCCTAATGCAATGGCTGGTGTCCTGGTCAGAAAAGAGGAATTTGACACAGAAGCAGAGAGGCGCACAGGGAGAAGGGTGTGGGGGAAATGAAGGCAGAGATCCGAGCGACTTGTCTACAAGCCAAGGGCTACTGACAGTTGCCAACAAACCGCAGGGGCTAGGGGGCGGTGTGGAGCAGCCCCAGAGCCTCCGGCAACGGCCCTGCTCACACCTTGGTTTTGGACTTCTGGCCTCCAGGGCTGTGACAATATATATTTCTGTTGTTTGAGGCCACCCACTATGATGCTCTATTCTGACAGCCTCAGGACCTAATGTCCTCCCTTTGCTACCTCCACTCTCCCTCTCCTCCCGGGGGCACCAGGACACAGATTCCTAGAGCTCCTCCTGGCTGCCGGCATTCTGGCTGGATCATTCCACTTGGCCTTTGAGTCCAGCTCCTGAGCAACCTCCTCCAGGAAGTCTCCCCTGCTGGAAAGGAGCCTAACATACATTTGAAACCCACGTTGTTGCGGGGGTTAGGGTTTGCAAGTGCTCGTAGATGGATAATTACACTTGCCAAGACTTTGAAGACAAATAGCTACTCTGTAATTTAGTCCAGGAAATGAGTGAAGGAACTTCAAAACCCTGCATGAGTTGTCTGGAAGTTCTATTTTTAAAAGAGCAGAAGCCTGTAATTCATAGGTAAATGAAACACAAAAATGTAATGAAGGTGTCTTTGTAAAGGAAAAAAGTAAGAAAATCTAATTAAGGGAGAAATAGAGAATGAATGCATTTGTGTCAACTTGTTAAAATAGACATTATTTAAAAGGTTGAGAAATTAACCACATAAATTTCAATATTGGACTTGCCTGAAGACCTTTTTGTGGCAAATAAGCCAAGTTATAATATCCACAACAAAGAAAGAAAATTTTGTGTTTCTTTTCAAAAGGACACAGTGAAACTAACTTTGCCAGAGACGACCCTATGATAGTTTAAAAGACAAAATGCACCATTTATTGTGTGTTGTACCTGGCACTGTGCCAAGCATATCATAGGCTTTAGCATATTAAATATTTGTAAATATGCAGTGTCACATAATACTATTATTATGCTTATTTTATAGATGAGGAAATTAAGATTCAGAGAGATTAAGTAACTCGCCCAAAGTCACACAGCCAGAAAATGTTGGAGCAGGGACTGTAAGCCAGGTTTCTTGAATTCTGCACCCCCTCCCACTCTAACATGCACACGTACACACACACGAGCACGTGCACACACACATACTCTGTGTCCCAGGTTTGCCAGGGGTCTACCTGTGATCTCCTAAATATAGCCGACTGTTTCAGCCTCTGCTTTGGGAGCCCTTATCCACATCATCTGCACCTGGTAAACACCTACCCGCCCATATTTCAAAGATCAGCTCAAGTGTAATTAGACAAAGAAATCTTTCTGGGTACACAGATAACTGACACTACCCCTCTCCCTGCCTTTTCTTTTTCTCTGCCCCATGGTAGACTTCAATCCTCACCCGACCCCCCACCACCGGGGCTGTGTGAGGACCAGAATCATCTCCACCTTGGATGGCCCTGCAGTCCCAGTAATCGCCACGGTGCCTAATGGAGAAAACGTGTAGCAATTATTTGCCAAAGAATGAACCGACTCCCCCTTGTTCTGGGCCATCTTTATTCTGTACACCAGGGGTTGTCATTGAGGGGTGATTTTACTTGGCAATGTCTGGAGACAATTTGGTTATCCTAATTCAAGGAGTGCTGCTAGCATCTAGTGGGCGGAGGCCAAGGGTGCTGCTAAGTATCCCACCATGCACAGGACAGCCCGCCCCCTCACCCACAACAAAGAATTCTCCAGCCTGTGACATCAATGGTACTGAGGCTGAGCGATCCTAATGTACACCGTCTGTCTCAGCAAGTGCAAATACCCACTTATCCCCATAATGGACTCAAAGCCCCCAAGGGCAGGGGCCTAGATTGCTTCATCTTTTAAGCACCCAACAGAATAAATGAATGAATGTGGGAGAAAAATGCAGAGTGACAGAGCCAGATGGAAATTCAATGTGCACATGGAGGTAATGAAAACCCTGTAAGATCAGTTGGCTGAACTGAGGACCTGAGTCTGGGTAAACATTAGCTATGTAGAAATGTTTTCATCTTGACCGTGGTGATTGGCTCCCAAAACAGTCAAACCAAAGCACCAACAAAACAGAGGTTTTATTCGACAGATGCAGCCCCAGCGAGCTGTATTCCCATCCACATTGTTCTGCACCCATATCATGGTGAGATTTTTCTGGTTCTTGGGGGGGAAATCTTATGTTATTCACAATTCTACATTTACAGCCTATGGCTCGGGAGAGCATTTACTTCTCTAACTTCCTAAAGTCAACAGTGCCATCACAGTGGGTTGAGAAAATTTGTCACATCCAGGTCTTTCAGGATTAAGCACAAATAGAAATTTTAGAAAAAATAAGTTACTATTTTTTAGGAAAAATAATAACAAAAATGCCCACAATAGACTGTTTGATTTTTAGTTAAATGGAAGCAGAAAAGGAAGGAATATGTATGTTATGAAAAGGAAAATAGTTCTTAATTAAGTGTATATAGTTTAAAATTCTCAAAATATTTCCAAATTCAGTACCTTATCAGACATTCATAGGGTTACTGTGAAGCAGTTACTGTCCCCACTTTTTACAGGAAAATACAGAGAGTCAGAGGAGTGAGGCTGAAGGTTTCCTCAAAGCCCAGATTCTAGGAGACTGGACCCTGGAACAGCAGGGGCCCAGGATGGATGGAGCCATCCTCTCCTTCCTGGCCCAGTGGGCACCTCGAGGGCATTTCCGCTAAAAGGCTCAGCCACCGCGGCAGAGCCAGGAAATGTAACTGGTCATTTTCGAGCTCAGTGTTGCACTGGGTGATACTTAAATAGCCAATCAGCAGAGGGCAGGCAGTCTATGAAAAGGTGTTTGTTAACTGTAAAGTGGCGTGTAGGAAACAGGAGAGGAGAGGAGGGCTCTTTGTGGGCAGCTGAGCGCGGAGAAGGCGTGGAGACCTCCGACGAGCTGACAGCAGGCTCTGTCTCTCGGCTGCTGAATAGACTGAGTGCTGGCACTTTATGTTCATAATTCTTCCCAGGGAAAAGGGCCACAAAGAGCGGTCTGTTCATTTGGGGTTTTGTCTGTTGTTTTGGGTAACAATTGGGACTTTCACAAAGAATAGGCCACGTATATGTTCATGCCAAAAGTGACAGAATATTCCAAGATTATCATCAGCCTGTACTTGTCTGGCTGCTATTAGTACAGAATTCTCAAATCACACCATAAATTTTCATCACTATAGAGAAGAATCATAGAGGCGATTCAAATTTGCATTTTATTCAAAAAACATAGCCGTTAATATTTGTTTTCACTCATGTAGAAATTGATGCCAATATTCCTACACAGATGCATTTGCATATTTTTAATGAAGTAACTTTGCATTTTGATCTCAGCCCATGGTGATGATTATGAATGTATTAGCTTGTGGTGGTCCCCTTTAATCAAGTGTAACTACACCAAATAAGCACCATAGGATGTTATAAAATTAAAACTGGGCTTCATGTCCTGGTGAAACGTAGGGAAGTTTCTAGAAGTCGGTAAGTGGCAGTTTCCTGTCTTCTCTTCCTGTCTCCCTTCACCCTTTTAGCAGCTCACTTCATGTGAACCAAGGCAGCAAATTCGAAAAAGTGGTGCTGCCCTTCATCGGCAGGTGGACAGATTCATCCAGGGGTGTCCAGAGGTTGGGGGGACAGAGAACAACTGTAACTCTGGATTTCTGACTCCTCGCTGGGGTGCTGGTCTGAGTATCTACTGTTGAAAGGAACTGTAAGCACTGAGTTTAAGTATGTGGGACACTCTTCCATTCCCAGTTTCTAGTGATCAACTGCTATGTTGCCTGTGGAATATGAGGCCAGTACAGGGCTATCAGTGGAGTATCAGAGAAACCTAAGTCTGGGTGGAACCTGCCTATCATACAGAACCTGGGCGGTTGCTGCCCTCAGTGCCTGTCCAAGGGAACAGGTCTGCAATGTGACCTAGTGAGGCCTGGCTCTGATTCAGGTCACCATTAGACACCGATGGCACCTGCCCCCAGGTGTGCTATAACAAAAATATGTACCTATCAGGAATGCAGAGGGACCACTCAGAGATAATTCTTAGTAGACATTTATAAACAACAGGAGAATGTTTATGTGTGCGCTTGCTGGTGGAGGAAACTAGCCAAGTTTTTCCAGGGTATTTCCACACCAGCAACAAAATGCACACATGAGACACCCAGAAAGGCCGGTCTTCCAGGAGGAGCAAAGGGAAGTCAAGTGCAAGGAAATGTGCCCAAGAGGCTCAGAGTGAGTTTCGGTTGATCTGCCATTGAGAGGCGTAATGAAGGATGTCTGAGGCTGGAGCAGTGGGGGTAGCAAAAACTGTCCGACCGAGGGCCAGGCGCTGCCCAGACTCCTCGCTGTCTTCAGTCTGCTGGTTCTTTCTGAGGCCCAATAAACCTCCCTTCTGGAGGGCTGTCTGGAAGAGTGGTGATGGCCTGGGCCATGGTCATGTTAGCAGTGTCTCTGGATCCATGTCTCTTGTAGTCTAGAACCTTCTGTGCGCATCCTAAAATGAATCACATCTTTTCTTCTACTGCAGACCCAAATGTCTCACCTTTGGACCAGAACACACCTGCTCGCTATAGGTGGGGTGTGGAGCTGTCCCTGGGTGTGTCTGCCTCCAAAGTCTGTGTGAGCAACCACTGGCCCCTCACAGTTAGCTCCTCACTTGGAACTTCAGGACTGACTTACCCCTCCATGTAAATGGCTCCACCAACTCCCCAGTGGTGTGACATCTAAGAAATTTATTGATTTCTCCTCAGCTTGAATTTAAAGTCAGATTTTTTCAATGTGTGTGTGACTATATAGATATGTTCATCTATGTAGAAATGTAGAAGTCTCGACTACTTGTGAGAGGAACTGGAAGTCGTAATTGAAGGCATGCTTTGGGAGAGCGGGAAGTTCAAAGAGTCTCAGCCGTGGGGATGGCACCCTGGGTTCTGCACTGATGCTTTTACGAAGCCGGAGCTGCCTCTCGGGGACTGGCAGAGGCTGCTTTCCAGCATCGTGGAAGGGGCAAACTCAGAGGAAGCCAGTGCCATGGGTTTGTGAAGACCTGCCTGTCCCCTGCCCTAGAAGCTTGCCAGCCACTGGACTCCCGCCACGTGTCTTGTACCAAAGCGGTAATGCTCCATATCTCTGTTTACAACACACACATTCAGACATTGAGAATGACCACAACTTTACCTCTTTGAACACACATGGCGGAAAACAGGATTCCTACTGAAGTTCTAACCTGGCTTCTTTTTCCTCTCACGCAGGGGCGGATCTGTAGAAAAGCTGGCAAATCAAAAAAGTCCTTCAGTCGCAAGGAAGCGGAAGCCACCTTTAAGAGTTTGGTGAAGACGCATGAAAAGTACGGCTGGGTCACCCCTCCCGTTTCTGATGGCTGATGTTTGCACCTCCCCACACACACAGATACCCGCCATCTCCTCCTCGACGCTGAACATCCTCCATCCTTTTTTACTGCAGCCGGAACTGAATCCTGAATGCCAAGGAGACACTGAAGCTATTTATGAACGGATGTCTTTACAGAGAGAAAGAGGGAGCAAATGCTGTTCGGGATTAAGTTTCGATCATAAATGAATGATCATCTCTAAGTCACTGTAGAACAAGTATTGGCATCTCCCAGCCCACCTGCCCCTCCACCCTGACCACATTGCCCTTAGCTTCTTTCCATGACAGCAGCTCCCAAGAGCAGGCAGGCAACTCGACGCCCCCTGCTCGGCCCATTTCGTGTCAGTGGCGCCGTTCATATTCCATAGGAGCGCCCTGCATCGCCGGTACGTGTTTGCTGTGCTCTCTCTCTCTCTCTCTCTCTTCCTCTCCCTGGCAGGGCAACTTCACTTGAAGACATGTCTTTCTGTGGCCCCATGTGACAACATGTAGACCTCATTTGTGCTATGACCTTTGGCTCATGAAAACAAAATTTTAATATTGCCAGGTTCTAGTGATTTAAAACAACTGCCCTCTTGGTTCAGATGTGCTCTCTATGTTGATGGGGTGGTAGCCACAGGGAAACCAGAGCCCACAGGCGAAAGGCAGGGCTGCTGTGGCCACAGTGGGGTGCACAACCCTGCAGGCACCAGGTTCGCACCCCCTGGGGCTCAGAGCAAAGGGTGGTGGCGTGCGGACGGTCTTTTCCGATATCCTGAGATGCTCCTCCGACAGCGAGCTTCTGCTCCTGTCTTCTCTCTGCTGGTCAACCCACCACCCAAAACAAAAGACAATTTTCCACTCAATGAAGTCATCAGACTCATTTTATCATGTGTGCTAGTGACAGGGAATGCCAGGACTGCCAAAGGGTACCAAGTGATCGTTTGACGATTTGCATGACCGGGTTTAATTCTTCACCCCGTAGTCACTTGTGTGTCCCCCGCGGCTGGGATGCGTGAGCACCCCACTGTGATATAAACTTCCCGTTATTTAATCTCCCCACAGTTTCATTTCTCTCCTCTGTTAAGTTACTTAGACCTTTCTAAGAAACTCCATGAAATGAAGAAGTACTGTTTATAATAATATGCGAGAAAAGAAAAGTGTTCACCCCAGGTGGAAAATCTTACTGGACACATTTTAAATAAAATCATGCATACCTGACACACTGCCTCAAGAATCCAGTCATTGTGAGCTACCCTTCTGTTTAAAACATCTAGTCTGTTTTGACGATGTTTATATTTCAAACATTACAACTGGCACAACAGCATTCTTCAGTCAGACACAGCAGATGAGTCCCAGGAACCCACAGTCCTTACAAAACTCCAGTGGGTTGAAATGGTCCCCAGAAACAACCAGGGAGATGACTAGAAACTGGCACATGAAGGGATGATTTGGCCAAACTCTAATGTTGCCAATGATTTCTTACCACTCTGAAGGAAGAGAAATCTCTGCTGATGACACACCGTTCTTCAGGCAGTCTTGGCTACTTGAAAGACTACCTGCTTACTGTCCAGTGTTGTCAGAGATCCAACCTGGCTTCAAAGGACAGGGTAGAGTCCTCGTCCCCACCGGCATGATTGGACAGTCACCAAATCTGCCTTTCATGCTTACTTTTCCTCTTTCAACCACTTTTTTTGTGTGCCCCAAACACATGCAGCTCTGGCCCAAATGACAGTGTATTGAGAATGCTCAAGTTCCCTCTGGGTAACAATGGGGAGTGAAATTCAATGACAGCGAATTTAAAGCATTCATTCATCTGATCCTCTGCAGAGGAATTCACCATCCTGGAAACCTGACATTTAGCCGGAGGTTTGGGACCCCTGGCTATTTATCATAATGGAACCGCACTGTGGACATTAGAGAGCCAGGACAGGAGCAGTTTACCAGGGAAGCACCCGAGTTCATTTCTTTCCAGACAGTTTTCTCTTCTAGTGTAAAACGTAAGGCAACTTCCTTTAAGGAGCCACATGCATGTACTTGAAGGCATATCTTTACATCCCAAGCTGGGTCACCTTGGCGTTGTCTACCAGCTGGTGGAGAAATTTGTGCACGTTGTTTTCGGGGGCGCCACCCATGGGGGCAGCCAGCAGGGTTGTTGTAGCCTAAAGGCAGGCTAAGCTACTGCCAACAGCAGCAGGAGACATTTGGTTCCATCTCTATTCTCTGTACACCCTGAATTTGATGTCTTCTGTTTGGCATTTCCATTAGGTTTATTAGAAACTGGACGTTACAGATGAAATGTCCTCCATGGAAGAAATAACATTTTTCACTTAAATTGGTAAGACGTTCTCGTTTTCAAAGCAGTAGGGAATCGTTGAAAACTTGACTATTGCTTTGACCTTTAGTCAGAAGCAACAACTCCCTGTTGTCTGGTGACTCGTAAGCAAGCATGACGGTGTTGGTCAAGCAGCCAGCCCAGCCTGGATGTGCCAGTGACCCTGTGGGGGATCATGTCTGTGGCCCAGGCGAGCCACACTCCTCTGAAGTGGGCATCTGACTGCAGAGCTTGGTGAGGGAGGGACTGGACCCAGACCCAGCAAGTGGGCTGGCTGGGGTCACACTCCAAAACAGGCCGAGAAATCCATCCCTCTTCAGATGGACCACAGGGGAGTAATTAGCCCAGGGTACAGAGACCACCTCTTGTCAGCTCCACACCGCGATTATCAGTGGGAACTCCAGGGCCCCCAAAGGCCACAGAGCCAAATCCATGTGCACTTCCCATCAGCCCAAAACTCCTTTCCATCTAATGGTTTTCCTGGCCTAACTGCCCTTGTTCCCAGGTGGCCAACCCTCCCCCACTGCAGACCTAGAGCTGTGGATGAGATCCACACGTGGTTATGGCTTTTGGAAGATCGAGATGACTTCGGGCTTGGGAAGTTCTATGTGAGCAGCAAAGAAAGTTACTGCTCAGTTCCACACATGCATTTATCCACTCCCATTCACATACTCTCTAGAAGATTCACAACCTACAATCCATTTCTCAAAAAAAAAATTTAGGCCCAAATTTCTCTGCTCCCAAGTTCACTCCATCTATTGAATCTCGACCTTATTTTTATAAGGAAAATCTATGGACTAGTGAAAAAACACCCTGTATAGAAAGCCAAATACATACTTTACCTGCTTGAGCCTCAGTTCCCTCTACTGTAAACTCCTACAAAACTGGTGTAAGAATTGACTACATTATGAGGGGAAGTGCTTGGCAAACCCCAAATTACCATGTGGACTTTACATGTCATTCTTACTGGAACATTTATATTTTAACTGGTTTTCATTAGAACACACTTGGATAAAGGCTCAGACTGAACAATTATAATCACCTGGTGGTCATGTATTGGCTTTCTATCTCCGACCCCCAACTTTGAGTCAATGAACCAAATTTACTCACCTCCCCTCCACTCACGCAGATACAGGGAATGCAGAAGTGTGCGACTCATCTCCTTTCGCACAGGAGCTCATAAGACAAGAAAAATGCACAGAAACCAGCAACAACTGAGTGGAGACCAAAGACACCTAAGTGCTAAACTGCAGGGCGGACATTGTGCAACCAGAGGATTCCTAACTGATCACCGGGGAAATTTTTATGGAGTACGCCAGGCTTGAGCTATAGTCGGGCAAGAGGAAAGGATGGGTATAGAAATGGGGGAGGGCTGAGGTCCCTGAACGGAGGACATGGTCTCTGTCCACACGGGCCATGGAGGGAGAAGGGGGCAGCTCCTGCCCCTGTGGATCCGCAGTATGCAGTCCAGCCACACAGCCTAACATGGCAGTGGGGCTGCCCCCTTACCTAAGAACTATATTCTTAGTCCTTTATCTGAACAACATGCAAAATCTAAATAGAATTTGCTGTCTGGAGAAGAACTGGCTTGCTAGTTCAGAGAAGGGCAGAACCATCCAATTGGGGAGGCCGCTTAGTCTGGACTTCAGACAGTCCACAGTGGAGGAAATAAGCTAAGAGAGGCGGAGTGGTTTTGCCAAAGTCAGCTGGAGGAACAGGCCAAGGCCTCTCTCTTGCTGGTGCTGTTTGTTCCTCTGTGATGCCACCCACGAACCATTCAGCAATTCACCTGGTCCACATCCTTAGGCCAGGGCTGAGTTAGTGGAGCCACGAGGGGCTGAGGTGGCTGAGAAACACCCAAAGTGATCCACTGTGTGTCAAAAGCAAGTTGGTGCAAAGAGCAGAGCTTCCCGACTGCTTCGGGAAAGCTATGGCGAGGGACTTGAACCTCAGCCCGTGGAATCACAATCAGGATTTGTTTTTCCCTCCAAAGTCCTTAAGATAATATACAGCTCTGTTCCTTGGCTTTATGCTGTGTGCTACCTTATCATTCTGATTTTGGCAGGCTCCAGTTTACAGAATACTGAGTATCACTCAGTCCCAGGGCCCATCTGACCTGCAGGATGTATTCAATGGACTGAAAAGGCCAAATAAACATGGTTGACATCCAGGAAGGCAACAAGCAATGTTAGCCTCCTTCCAGAGGAAACACAGGAGCAAAGTGTCTTGGCCAAAGAGACATAATCAAAGCAGAGTGTGTGAATGGAATGTAGATCCAAAGGGAAGCAAGATTTTATTTCAAGGTCCTAATGGGGCTAGACAAATAGAATGGATTGGAGGAGTCAACCTCCAGGGTCATCCCCTTGGGTCAGTACGGTAGGATGTGGTGAAGGAATGAATGCCTGCACTGCTTCCCACCACTGATTAACTCTGGCACTTCCCTATTCCTCTACTGGAGGCAAATTCAGTGGCTGTCCTCCTCTGTAGAAAAGCAATCATCCCCTGGCTGGTGTAGCTCAGTGGATTGCACATGGGCCTGTGAAGCAAAGGGTCACTGGTTCAATTCCTAGTCAGTGCACATACCTGGGTTGCAGGCCAGGTCCCCAGTGGAGGACACATGAGAGGCAACCACACATTGATGTTTCTCTCCCACTCTTTCTCCTTCCCTTCCCTTCCCTCTAAAAATGAATAAATAAATATTTTTTTTAAAAAGAAAGGCAATCACTTTGCACCAATGTATCTCCAGCAACACTGGCGATAACACTCATTGAGCTCAAATAGAGCTGCTATAACTTGATGTTTTAGGTTTTATACCTGTGTACCTCCCGTCTGATGTGACTTTATTCCATGAACCTCGTCGCCATACCACCACGGTAGGCTGCTGATCTACATACTGTGGGCTACTGAAAACTTTCAGACTGTCACCTCAATCCACGTTGTGGCTTTGGTGTATACCTTTTCCAAAGCTCTCCTATTCTGTGGTCCTCAAGAGGGAAGGGGGAAAATTCTAGGTGCCATGAAATAAATAGGAAAGAAATGTTGATTATTGGAAAAGGGTGAATGCAGGAGTCAAGTAGTCTACAGACACTGTCCTAATTGGAAAGACAAGGATTTTCAAAAGAAAGACTTTAAACCAATAAACGTCTTTCCATGAAGTGTTTGTTGTGCCCTTGCATGTTTTACGTGCAGTATCTGTTGGGACTCCTTGTGGTTTCCGAATGCATCATCCTCTGTGGTCCACTGTGGGTGGCTTTATATCACACAGTGCCCTCTGACCTTTTGTACTTTGATTTATTTGCGTTTTAAAGCATGTCATGGATAGTCTCCATAAAAGTCAATGAAATGTAACTGGCCTGAATCTAATTAAGCATTAGTGTGATTTAGAAGATTTCTCCTTCAGCCTCCATTTGCATTATAAAGATTTATTAATGTGTTTGCCAAAGAGCCCCATTAAAGTTTCTCAATGTAATTGAAACTGTGTGCTTAGCACAACACTGTAGCCTAAACTAATAAGGTTTACAGAGATACTGCTCTGGAAATTGCTATAGAGCAGTAATTCTACAGTGACAGTTTTCACATCCCAAAGCTTGATCTACTTAGAGAGTACCTCAACTAACTTTTTATATGAGTATAGAAGCTGGCTTTCAGGTTGTATCTTAAACTATTTATCAGAGGAATTTCTCCACCCTTATGTCAATATTGAGATTACTTTCTAACCAAGAGCCCAGTTTTCATTTAAAATCTGAGACTGTGATGATTTTCCTATTGAATAGACATAGGTTTTGAAATCAAACAGCCATGAATTCCCTGTGCCTTTTATCACCTGTGGATAAGAAATTGAGGCTCCAAGACACTTAGTTTTCACTTTCCAGACTAAACTTATGGAGCCAGTGTCTACTGTTGAGGGTTCCTATGACAAGACGGGTGATTTGTAGGAACCGTGGAGCCCTATGCAGGGCATGTAACTCATACTCAACACGTGATTCGGGAAATAACAGTGAGTGTAGTCTGGCACTGTCGAGTGGACCTCTGGGGTCAGCTCCACTTCAGGTTGTTCTTTCATACGCAGTGGGTCTGCATCCTTTTCCTTGGTTGAAGACACGGCAGATCCACCATCAATAGGGCGCTGGTTCTGAATTTCTCTTGGGCGATGGAGATGGATGAGTGACTCACTCCTCACAGGTCATCTCCAACCTTAGCTGGAGGTTAAGGTCATCTCCAACCTGCGCTGGCTTGGGCTTGGCTAATCTATGTTCAGGAACATAGTTTTCTTTTTTTTTTAAGATTTTGTTTATTTACTCCTAGCAAGAGGGGCAGGAATGGAGAAAGAGAGGGAGAGAAACCCATAACCCAAACATGTGTCCCTACCAGGAATTGAACCAGCAAACTTTTGCTTTGCAGAACAATGTTCGACCAACTAAGCTGCACTGGTCAGGGCCAGAGACACAGTTTTCTTAAGGCAAAAGTGAAAGAGCCAACAGGATTGCACCTGGATCCTAATGCAGAGAATTCAAGGTGTGGTTTCTGCAACAGTAGCATAGTGACTGGTCAAAACCACAGAAAATGCATACTGGTGAGCTCTGCCTGTCTGTCACAAAGTATTTGTCTCAACGAGTTTTATTTCCATGCCAGAATAAGTGCTACATATTAATGGAAACAAGTTATTTCTACTTAAACACAGGGAAATAATAGAGCTGTTGAGGTAGTTGGATACACAGTCTGTTGGCACAAATGGAGTTAAAGGCCTCTTGTAGAGATCGTGTATAAATAACAGTACATGGGTTGGCCAGGAGCAAGGCAACAGGATCAGGATTCGGCAACTTGAAAATATAACTATTTTTGTTTAAATATACACCAGGGCGTTTTTAAAAAGTTTTTTTTTTTGGAGGGGCTGTCATGAAAGATTTTCTAACAAATAATTTAAAGGCTAAATACAATCAAATAATTCTAAACAACATTCCCATGGAAAACCACTCCTGTTTTGTTTTCTTTTTCTACATTTGCAAAGTTCGAAGTTCCTCAATGCCCTTTTAGAACATAGGCAATGCTGCTAGGTGGAGTACTGTGCCAAGCTTGTACAGAGGAAACAGGCATTTAGAGCATATTGATTTTTCTAATGTGATTTTCTTCCACACGGTCAATTACTTTTCCGTCACCAAAGCAACTCTGAACCCTCTGACTACAGGGGATATTTGCAGCGACAACGTTTGAGACTTCATCCCTTTTAAATACTGAAGATCATTTTGCATTTGACAGTACTTTGGGAGCAAACTCTGTGTAGCTACACACACGTGCACGCACAGCTGATTTAAGTACTCTGATTCTCATTGTTCCAAGGATTTTCTTCTCACTTTAGTCTAGTTTCTGTGTTTTACGGTATTGCTTTTCCATAAAATATGATTTCTGGAGCAACACACCATTCCCTGCAATGCTGCCTCCTCTGTTCTCCTCTCCTCCGTGACCTGAAGCCTCCAGCGGGTCTCTGTTCTCACCTCCTGGGGGCTTGTGCCCTGTCAGCTGTCCCCAGAGTCCTGGACTTCCCCAGAGTCCTGGACTTCATGGCATTCAGGGTCCCTGACCTCCCCACCACATTCAAATGGTAGGACTACACGCTGCTTTTGCCAAATGGTAGCTTGGAGCTTGCTAAAATCTAATCTAGAAAGCTAATGTGGGGAACAAGAGCAAAGGCTCTGACTTCCAATCTCCATGCCAATCATTTGTTTACTAAATGAGCTGGAAAGGGCCTCAGAGGTCAGTGGAAATGGCCCTGCTGTTTAATTCGGTTCAGACTGCCTCAGGCTGAGAGTCCCAAACTCAGAGCCTGTTCAGACATGCTTTCTTCCCATCGCACAGAAGGTTCTAAAACTCGCCTGATCCACTGACTTCTAACAGTGAAAGGATTCCTTGTGACAAGCCAGCTGTAACCTTGAGATCTCATTTTTTCATAAGGGTGTTTTAAGGTACAGGAAATTAAATTCAGGGGCCAGGGGCCTCATCTAATCTATTATAAACCTGGGACCAGAAATAGGGACCTTGTCTCTTTTAGTCATGTGGCCTTAGAGCGTAAAGTATATCTACACATAAAAATTTATGTGATGCATCTAAGGACTGGGCACTATCTTGGAAAATGAAGAAAGAAATACATGTATATAGTATTGGGTTGAATAGCGGTGCCCCCAAATTGTGTCTTTACCCTAACTCCAGGAACATGTAAATATGAAGTTATTTTTTACAGAGTCTTTACAGATGAAATTAAGTGAAGGATCTCAAGATGGGGTCCTCTGGGATTTAAGTTGGGTCCTACATCCTAGGACAAGAATCCTTGTGAGAGAGAGGCTGAGGGAGATTTGAGAACAGAAGCACAGGGAGCCGGTGAGGGGAACGCAGAAGCAGGGATTAGAGTGTGGAGTCTACGCGCCCACTAGGCGTCATTGTCAACATGGACATTGACACGCACACCCGAACCACAGTGCTCTATCCACTGGCTCCACAGCAGAGCCGTTCCCTTTGCCTCCTCCCCGATCTACAGATCCTTCTCTCCGGGGAGCTCTACCCACGTTGGCTCCTCCACAGGCATTGGACCTGGAAGCCCAGGTCCATCTTCTCAGCATCCTGGCGCTGGGGTGCAGGCTGGGGTGCAGGGCTGGCAGTTCCCTCTCCCCACTCACTTGGGTCAGTTCTCCCAAGGCCCTGCAATAGGAGGGACACTGGGCCCACGGCTTCTCCAGGGGAGGCTGTGAGGAGAAAGCAGGAGGCGCGGCCAGCATGATTCCACCCGTGAAAGCAGCAGCCCTCTCCAGGTCTACTCCTGACTGCAGGAGTCCCCACGACTCCTTCCGGGAGTGAATCACCACCTACCCAGGGCACCTTCCTTTACCTGCATCTCCCTCCGTCACATTCGCTCTCAGTAACAAACACCTGGGGGCGGTGTGTGCGGACTCACCGGTGAGGGCCCCAGTCCCACCGTGGGGTCCTGCAGGTTCCTCCTCCCAGTCCTGACTCACCGCCCTCCCGCCACCACCCCTCCTGGCTATGCGCACACATCGACTGGGACATCTAGAGCATCGGGAGGAAGAGAAAGGAACGTTCGATTTGGGTGTGAAAAGGTAAATCTCCAGGAAGGGAAACCGCCAGCCCTGTGAGTCCCTCACCAACAACTGGGAGGACATATTGCTACCCTCTGAGAAGCAAACCGCTCTAACTGCCCTCCTGCCCATGGCAGACCCACCGCTGGGGCCCAAACACCCTGAGAAAAAGGCTGCTCCCTTCCGCGGGGTCTCCTGGCCACTGGGCTACTTGCCCCTCTCTTTCCACCGGCAGAAGGGTTGATCTACCAAAATGAATCCGTGCACGATTTGCCGCCCCCACTATGTAACCCCCATGTTTGCCATTCTCCTAGCCACTGCGGGTTCTCCCCTGCCTGCAGGGATTCAGTCCTACCCACGGTGCTGCCTGACTTGTGAGAATGGTGCTGCAAGGCAGGTGCTGCAAGGCCTGGTGAAGGGTTAACTAGAAAGAGGTCGTTTTAATTAGAGGCAGACAAGGACTGGGAACCAGGAAAGAGGGAGGCTTGGCCTCAGCCCCTTTTTCTAAGCTGGCAGTTTCTGAACACGTGTGCCACTGTGTGGGTGGTTCTGGAAGAGGTTAATTTATTTTCTTCCCAAAACTGATCCAGACCGGGACTACAGGAGCCACGAAGGCGGATGTGAAAGCATCAAGCTACAGTGGGATCGGCTTCTCTCACCGGGATGGGGAGGGGTGGTCTCCCAGAGACCACGCTGCTCAGAGCCCTGCGGCTGGCCAGGTCAGGGGTCTGCTGCTGGGCATGGTCCTCAGGAGGACTCGTTCCTTCTGATTCCCGGCTTAAAATGAAGACAGCACTTCTCACCGCAAACAGTACCCGAGCCAGCCACACAATCAGGACCTGGGCAAAAATATCCGTCGAGAGCTCACCCTGTAATTTACTTTCCTTCTCATATGGAGAACTGTATTTTTTTTTCTTTCCAAAGCTTCCTTTCCTCCCCTGCAATTCTGAACGTCGGCGGAAGTGGGAACTGCATCCATTAAAGGTTCTGTCCTGCTCCTGGGGCAGGTGGAGACGTGCACTTCCCGGGGACCCAGAGGGGCCATTGGAACAAAGAGCCGGGAGAGAGGCTGCGTGGGCCCCGAAACCGCAGAATTCGCACAGAATGGCCCCAAATTGCCTGCTTGAGCTTTCTAACGTTCCATTTGTGTGGGGTTTTTTTTATTCCTTTCCATTTCGGGAGGAAAAAAGATATATCTTTCCCGTAAATTTTTACTTAAAAGATGGTGATGGAGCCATGAGAAAACAGGAAAGGCAACTGTGGTCATGAGCCTACAGAGACTGTCCCTGTGAGCAAGGCCAATGGGGTGAGGTGGGGTGGGGCAATGGGGGAACTAAAACACTGAGGATGCTATTGCTACGTCAGGCCAGTAAAGAGGCGTAAGGGATAGGAGACTCCAGGTTTACGTTGAGGCTGGTAAAGGAGGGTGGGAGGAACAGGGAATAAAGGAAAGTTCCAGAAGTTTCCAGCAAAATCGTTCTTCCAAGTTCACCAGTGGCCTCTGCAAGACTATAACAGCTCCACGTGTGCACTTAGCAGGGGTTGGGGGCAACCTCGGGAGGACTCCTGAAACCCCTGACAGAAGGCTGGGGCCGGCCTGGGGACCACAGGTCACGGCACCTCACTTAGCCAGAGGTGGCACTCTTCAGGTGACTCAGGAGAAGAATTCTCAGCGATGTGGATGAATTAAAAAAAAAAAAAACCACGACTTACACACCAGGATTGGGCTCAGGGTGGGATGGGGCGGGGGAAGAGGACACACCTGTACTGCATGCAGGCACTGCCTGCCCACGGGTGGATGCCCATGAGCGTCAGTGAAAACGGAGGCCTGACTGAGTGTGGAGGGCAGACTCATGGTCCCCAAAGGCTCGAACCTGGGGCACTGCTCTCTGTGCTGCCCATGGGGTCTTCTAACCCAGGGCTGTTGGTCCCACAGCCCAGCCTTCGGTAAGACCTCCACTGTGCCTATTAACATCTCAGGTCTTTACTTGGCATCCAGAGCTGTCACCCAGGGCCTTATAAATCCCCTACAGGGACTCACTCTCCACATCCCACCTCCGATCACCCAGGGCGTCCGTTTCTCCACTGCCCTAGGACCCACCAAATGAAAGATTCTCCTTTCTCTGGGACAGCCTGAACTTAGAGCTGCCATCGCCACAGTGATGGAGATTCAGAGGATACCACGAGAGGAAGACCAGCCCAGTGGTCTTCTTTGTCCTGGACCTATTCCCACAGAATTCTGTGTAAAGCAACCCCTGGTTATGGCTGGCTGTGCTCCTGCCCTGTGCCCACGGGTGCAGATTCTCAGTCCAGGACATCTACACGAGCTCTGTCACTCAGCCTTTGGTGGAAAGTGACAAATGGCCCCCAGGCCATGGCAGAGCCTCCTGCTGGCCTCACCAGGTGGCAACTGGACCACGTGAGCCTTCTGCTCTTTCTCTGCTCTCCAACCTTCCAATTCAGAGCTGGCTTCATGAGGGTGGACAATCACCATGGAGTCTCAGGGGGCACATTTTTCTCCTTTTCTTTAAAAACAAAAACACACGTTTGCTGGTGTAATTCCTAGGCAAGCAGAATTCTTGATAGAAATTTATAAATGTGAATTATTCTCTTCCCCGTGCAGCATGTATTATTTATATTCTTCGGGGGGGAACACACTGGACCTTGCAGATTTTTGATAACTCTTCTGGAGTAACATTTTTCTTTGTACCAAACCGGACACGTTCAGCAGGGGAGGAGCAGATAGCTGCTCAGCTACTCTGAGACTGCTGGCACAGCGGCTCTGCCCAGGGGCCCTCCGAGGACTGGACCTGAGACCGTATGATTTTCTGCTTCCCAGCAAGGACACACTTCCTGGGGAGGTGATAACAGGGACCCGTGCTCCTCCGCCAGGGCTGTAAAGGGGAGACAAGCTGGGGGTGACCACCACGCCGTGCTCGGAAGGCCCTGGATAAACATCAGCTGTCAATTTCACTTTCTGCCAACCCGCAAATAAACATTCATTGAATAAATAAGTTTATTTCTCTCTTGCCAGACAAGATCAGCTATTTCAGGAACCTGTTTATTTTCCAGATTAAAAGTTTAGAAAGTGTCTACTTGTCGAGTTAAAAGAACCCTGGGACTCATCTACCCTGTGGTTCCCTGCCCTGGTTGCCCAGGGGCGCCTTTGGAATGCTAATGCCCAGGCCTTGCCAGGCCCGTGACATAACATTCTTAGGTAAGGGTGGAAAGGGTGGGGTGTGTTATCTAAAGGCTCCCAGGTGCCTCTTGGGTGCAATGCCAACATCATCCACTATAAAAGAGAGGAAGCGAGGCCCAGACAGGACAAGGACTTGCTGATGGCCAGCTGGGATGGGGTCTTTGGTCCTGACTTCCTGCCCAGTGGTCCTCCTAACTCATTGGCGCAGAGACGAGGGGGCTGTATAGATGCCACCCATGAGGCAGTGAGCCAGCCTTCATGGCCTCTGCGCAGAATGTGTTGTGCCCCTGGGGGCAGGACCCAAGGCAGCTGAAACCTCAGCCCCCTTGTCTCTTGGTCCTCTGCAAGGAGACACTATGCTCAGCCACCAACAAACAATCCAAAATCCATGAATCTCGGGAACACAGACACCGCCCTGTGTAGTCTAAGCATTTACAGAAGCAGCCCAGGAAGAAGGAATCAGCGGCGCAAGTCCATTGCGCTCCCAGGATGGCAAGGCCAGGGTGCCAGACAAAAGAGGTGTCTGCCAACCTCAGCTTCCATTTAACTCCTGGCAGGATGTCTATTTTTAACCGACGATGAAATGGAAGTGTGCTGTGGGTGCAGAGCTGGAACATGGCCCAGTGCTCTGAATGTGCATCCCCACAGCATTGGCTGGGACCAAATGAAGAAGAGGGACAGCTTCTTGAGTCCTTCCACTTTTTATGCGATGACTGAGGGTGTGGACAAGAAAGCAGGTGGCAGAGGTGACGTGGGGAGGAGGGAGCCTGGCAAGGCGGATCACTGAGCTTTGCATTTGACTCCACCGCCACTTGCTATGTGACCTACTGGAGCATCTACACCCCTCTGTGCCTTGGTTTATTTATTTGTCAAAGGAGGCTGAGGTAAGTTCTGCTGAAGGCTACTCTCCATGTCAAGTAATCTAATTTGCATGAAGTGGGTAAAGCAGTGCTTGGCACCTGGGTGTCCTTGGATGTCAGCTGTGACCAGGAACCCCTCCCGTCTCTGCTTCGCTGCCTCTTCTTTCCAGTGATGCAGATCTCTGCAGCACTGTGGTTGGCTTCCTTCACAGAATCATTTGTTTGTCCCAGAGCATATCTGACCCTGCTAGGTGCAGGTGCTGGGGGTGCTGTGGGTGCAATGGTGAGCAGGACACACAGAACGGGGAAATCTATAGAGATGAAAGTATGTTGGTGTGGCTCAGGCAGGCCCAGGGGGCGGGCAGGTGCTCGCCAAAGGCTATGGGCTTCTTTCTGAAGTGATGAAATGTTCTAAAATGTGCATGGTGGCACATATCTGGATATATCGAAACTGTTGGAGTTTACACTTTAAATGGTGAATTGTATGGTATGTGAGTTATATCTCCATGAAACTGCTTTAAAATGTCATTTCAATAGAAGCATTATTTGAGTCATGTGAAAAACTGGATACAGGAAATAAATGAAAAAAATAAAAGACTGATCCCACTGGGATGTAGGTGCAGTACCTTGGTTGTAGGAATTTGCTCCGCTCTGTGTTTACTCTCCTCCATTCCTGGGCCTCGTCAGCCTCCCGGGCTCCAAAGTACCACCCACTCAGGGTGGGAGGACAGAGCACAGAGCAGCCCGGACCCGTCCAGAGCACAAACACAGCCAGGAAACAGGCAACAATGAACTTGCTGAAAGGAAACTGCAAGACTGAGGCTTTAAAAGCAGAATTTAAGCATTTTAAAAGCTGGAGTGAGAAAAAAATCCATCTTCAACTATGAGTATATATCTCCAGGTCTCTGCATTAGGCTGAGAGGTTTTCCAGATTTGGGCAACATGGTGGGAAGATTTATGAGCCCGAGAAGGGTGGAGCCCAAGTCTGGTCATGTCACCACCTGCCGTCCGACCAGGAACCTGCGATCCCGGCTTCCACCGCGTCCTTCTCAGCTCCGCAGGGAAGGTCACGGACACAGATAGTTAGAAACTTGTTTCTGCTAAAATGCAATAAAAAAGTTATTGTAAAGCATTTATATCTGTCAAGTCTGTGAAAACTGCTGAGTGCCCACAGAACGGCCGTGGCAAGGTTACAATGCGTTTTCCAGGCCCAGCACATCAAGGGAAAGCGCAGAAAACTTTATAAAGAAATGGACATGCGCAGGCATGGAATTTCCCCCCAGCATTTTCCATACTGCAACTTTTCCTTTTCTATGGCAGCAATTGAACAAAGCTTAGTTAGTCCAGTGAAGAGTGTTTCTGGGAAAACAGCTTTCTCTCCACGTTCTCTTACTACTTCCGTACACCCTCCTTTGACTCGGACAGAGCGGAGAGGCCCAGCAGTAATGGATATTTTCGCGACCCCGCAGGCCACCACGATGACAGACGGAGACCAGCAGGAGACAGGGACGCAGACACCCCCATCCATCTCCCTAGTGTTCTCCCCACGTATCTGGGGAAGAGGGGCTAGTCCAGGGCATGTCCGTGGTGAGTACTTGAGGCCTCGCTTCCAGGCCAGCTCCTCATGTATTTCTAACCAGACAAATAAAAACAAGAGAAGCGAGATATAAGAAAGGATGCAAGGAGGCTATGGAGAAGAGAATCATTGTGAACAGCTCATGGGAATGTACATTGGCGCAGCCACTGTGGAACACTGTGTGGAGAGTCCTCGAAAAACTAAAAGTAGATCTAGCATGTGATCCACTTCTGGCTATTTATCTGAAGGAAACTAAAATACTGCCCTGGACCTCATGGGCTTCCCCTGAGCTCTTGGCCCCCAGCGCTGCAAGCCGACCCTACCACCGGGACAAACCCATGTGGCTGGGCACATGCCGTCCCAGCTGCGACTCAACTCTCCCCCAGTGGGCCGTCCTTGGGTGACAACGAGGAGGCTTCAAATTCCAAATTGCAAATGTCCCCATGCAGGTAGCTTTGTGCCTTGGCTTGCTAGGATATTGTGGGTGCCCTTAGGAATAATCAGCCCCAGGAAGAGGGGTGGGGTTGTCTCCCCACTTCCCTGCAGGCCATAAAGAAGCTGCCTGCAACCTCCCACTGTGGCCAGCCAGGAGGGAGGAGGCCTGTTTCTGGGGAGGGTGCGGGGGTCAGGTGAGGCCCCAGCTGAGCACAGCATAGGGCAGCCAGGGACCTGGGGAGTTGACAAGACCTCAGTCCCCCGCACCCACTTTTGCCTCCTCTGCTGTCTGAGTCTCCCAAAGCCACAGAATGACCATTTCCCACTTTTATCCCTTCATTGGGGAGCCAGTCTTTGGGTCCAGGAGGCTCCTGGAAACATCTGCTCTGACTGAACCCCAAATGAGCCATGGTGTCCAGAGGCTTCCCACTAACACGGGGAGGGGGGAGTCTGAGCCCTCACCAGTGTGGGCTGGTGTCCTGCAGACATGGATGGAGGGTGCCCTTCCCGGGAGAGGAGTCAGCCCTCCAGGATGCCTATCCCAGCCCGGGGGGTTCGAGGTGAGTCAGCACCGAGAGCTCTGTGACCAAACCTGTCTGCCACCTCCCGAGTTCCACTTGAGGCAGGCCCTGGGGCTTGGCAAGCTGGCCGTCTAGACGCCAGGGCTCTGGCCAAGATGAGCTGTTTTTCCAAAAGAGCTTGTGGCATTCTTGGCAGAGACCACAGAGAATGGCCTTTTTAGCACGGCTGGCCCATGACACTCTGAAGAGTAGTGACGCTGAAAGTAACTCTCAGGGTTTTCCTCCGGCAAAGCCTGTCAGAAGCCCCGTGGCCCTGGGAGCCGTGTCTTGGCCCAGACAGTCCACAAGGCAACAAACTGAAGCAGTGAAACCTGAACAGTCACCAAACCCCTGCAGGGACCGTGTCACTTTCCCTCTGACTGGTGCCTCATTTGATGGATGGACAGGGATGTCTGCAAAATGCCCTTGGGCTGAACCCCCAGGCAGCTGAGAGCTTAGATCCTCCTTCAAAAAATACTCTGTAGCTTTGAGGGGAGGAATCCAGGGCCCTTGCTCCTTTTCCATGGGGCTGCGTAGGGGTGATCAGCATCTCTCTCCCCTTAGCTTCAAGGAGCACCAGGAACATTCATTTTTTTCAAGGGACATAGTGTTGCCTCAGATAAAATTGGGCTTCCATTGGTAAGGAGGTGGGTTGAACTCTGGACAGGCAAGCAGCAGCATCTGCCCTGAACATGGAGAGAGGTCCTTTCCAGGGAAATGGGTGACTCAGTGACCCTAAGTTAGTGAAGGGGCAGGGATGCCACGTTCCGGGGCCGAGCAGTGAACAGGGCAGCGAAGGGCGGGCGGCGGGGGCGGGTGGAGGGGGGTAGGCTACATTCTCAGGTTGCAAAGGGACAGAGAGAAAGAAGTTTTAAGTTTTCCTTCCTCCAACTAAGAGGAACGTACAGTCACAGCATGATGGTGTGAGGAGCTGGGGCAAGTTAAGGGATGGGGAGGTGATAAACTGATGAGTAACATCCCAAGGTCAGAGTTCTGTGGAGCCCACCCCGAAGGGGAGGTCAGGGGACAGAGCCTGGAGAGAAGGCGGGAGCATCTCCTGTTGGTGGAGGTGCTGGGGGATGTGCTGCCTCGTGGGCCCTGGAGCCAGGATCCTTCCTGTCCACCCCACCCCTACACCCTCACTCGGTGGGCTCACTTCGGCTGCTGAGTCCAGCTCCAGCCCTCAATCCCCTGTGTGATCTCACAGGCCCAGCCACAGGAGGCTACAAGGTGTCATGTAATGGGCTATGGGGGAGGGGGAGCTGCCCCACCAGACTTGGTGGACAGCAAGCACACCACAGTTCTCTGGAGGGAATCACGGCTAGGACTGAAACCCCGAAGCCAGCCAGGCTCACACACATACTTGTGTGTTCACATCCCATCCATGGAGCCCCAGTGTGATCCTGGTGCCATTTTCCAAGCCCAGGTCTTGAGAAAGAGGAAGTTTATCCTTCCTGTATCCTGGGGCTCAGTCTTACCCAGCCTCCATGCTGGGAGGAAGCGCAGGCCGCATCAATGTCCCGGCTAACAGCCCAGCTGAGGTTGGAGCTAAGAACCAGCACCAGCCACCAGACATGTGAGCGAGGACAGCTTTGAGAGACACTTGTCCCAGTTACCACCTGAGTGCCATCATGTGAGGGACCCCAAGGACAATCCAGCTGAGCCCAGTCAACCCCCAAAAGGAGGAGAAGAGGAAACAAAATGAATTTGAAAGTATTAAATCATTGTTTTTGCCTTAAGCCACTAAGTTTTAGGGTGATTAGATATTTGGCAGTGACTGGAACAAGTAGTAACTAATAAGGGTTATTGAGATTGTAGTAGTTGCTATTACCTGTCTCTCCTAGAGCACACCTACTCAGATACTCTACTTTCCTCTCCTTTTTCACTGGGAATCTCTTTTGAAGGATGCCACTAGGCATCACCAGCACTGTGTGGCACAGCAGAGAACAGCTAGATCACTGAAGAGGTCCTTACATTTTAAACTGTTTGCAACACATCACTTCTAAGAGACCTCAGCGGGGCTGTTCAGTTGGTTCATTAATACAGTATTTTCTGCCAGGTTCTCTCTTTGGCTAACATAAAATTGTTTGCTCAGGAACCTAGTATTTGAACATGAACAAGTTTCTTGAATAATTGATAATTAAGTAACTTCCACATAGAATATGTTAAAGTAAAACAGAAGATAAACACGTAAGTGAAAATGAACTGGGTTAATAACATCTCTGTGGAAAAGGCCTCCTAATGCTCGGCAGGTTGATGTTTGCTTGAAAAGAAAAGCCAGAGGTCACAGCAGGTCAGCCAAGTGCAGGAACAGGCAAGGGGCAGTTTAACGTCTGGGATGGAAGTTCTTTGCATGTCAGCAGAGACTTCTTCAAGGAGTGTGTACAGAGCAGACTCTGGGCCTCATCTATGACGAGCTCTCGGGAACATAATGCTACTTTCCTGTCAGATGGGGAAGGAAAGAGAAAAAACAATGGGTAATAGTGACAGCCTTATGGGAGGGGATCTAGGTGGGCTGAGGCCAAGGTAAGGATAGATGCTGAGTATTAGACTACAGGAGTGTGGGACCCATTCGATAAATGACTATGTGATGTAGAACATTATGTGCAGAAGTGAGACCACAGAGCACAGCTCTTCATGGACATCCATGACCTCTGGATGGTACCTATTTTATATCAGTAAATGCAGACCCTCAGAGCACTTCTCAGGACGCGGCACTCTGGTCTGCCCCTCTGTTCCTGCTCACCATACCTTTGGCGAATGGTGAGCAGTGTGGTGTGGAGGGTAGGAGCCTGGCTCCTGAAGGCTACAGTTCACGTTGCATCCTGGCCCTGCTGCCTGGTGGCAGCCTTCCTAGATGACCCCCAGTGATCCCCACCGCCATGGAGTCAGGCCCTTGGGTCTTCCATGTGTGTGTGTGTGGACTGGACCGAGCAACTTGCTTCCCATGCACAGATGGCAGCAAATGTACTTCCAAGATAAGGTTATAGAAGATGATGACTTCTGTCTTGCTGGGTCAGGTGTCCCTGACCATCCCCAGGTGATGGCTCCTTAGGAGGACTCAGATCAGACTTGGACTCACAGCCCTGACTTGTCAGAGTGAATGGATTACAAACTCACCAGGAAGAAAATGGCACAGGGGGAGACATGCGGAGGAACGTGGGCTTGGCCTCCGGGAGGCCCTCGAAGGGGTGCTGCGCAGGATGCACTGGACTCACCCGGTGAGTTGTGACGAGGAACTGTCACGGTTGTTAGCTACACCCGTGTCTGAGGACAAGGAAGCGGGGGAAACTTCTGCGGGTTTGCTCCTGGCGACCATCGCCGGGTTTCCCTACCGCCTTCCAAAGACAGCGCTAGAGGGAGCAGGGGCTCTCCCTGTGGAGTCTCGTGGGCGTGCAGTGTGAAAACACACTTATTCAGCATTATGGATAGAAAATGTACCTTTGGAAGTTTACACTAAAAACACTTTAAAACATTAGTAAGCTCATCAGAATCTTCTTGGCAGGTTGAGCTGTCTATTGCAGAAGACACTCTTCCCAGCCTGGGTCACCCCGCTCGCACAGGAGTGGACCGACATCCTGGGAGGTGGGTGTGGAGGGAGAGCTGCTAGCTTTCACGGAAAGGGTTTGACAAGGTCCGGGAGCACCTCTGGGCTGCAGGACAGGAAGGCCAGCCGGGTAGGTCTCAGAGGCGCTGACCACTGACTCCTTGTCATCTGGAAGGGGCAAATGGGGCATGTGCAAATGCCCCCAAATCTGGAGTGCCTGCTGGGGGTTGCTACCTATAACTGACATCCAAAGCCCTCTGCCTTTCCCCTCCACCCAGCACGCCTGTGCAGTTGTAAGCAGTAGGCTTTGAAACCTGAGTCTCTGGGGACAAAGGACAATGCACCAACCCCAGGAACTGCAGAAGCACATACAACCCCAGTCCACTGGGACCCCTCTGTCTGGATCCTGTCCCTGTTCCCATGGGTCCCTGCAGCTGTGAGCTTGGCTTTACCTGACCGGCCACTCTTAGGCTCTCAGCCCAGGAGACAGCAGGTGGCAGCTCAGAGTCTTGACCAGGTAGGCTGGGTTGGGGGAGGGACCCACTCACCCAGGTGCCCTGGACTACTTTTTGGAGAGAGAGGGAGGTGCCAGGTGAGCCGGGAGCTGGGTGGTTGCCTATGCATGGGCTGCAGAAGTGATGGGGGTATAGGGTGAGCCCCTGGTGCCTGGAAAGGTGAGATCTGCAGGGGTGGTGGGGACTGTGCACCCCCAGCTTAGGAGGCCACCCAGATATGTGTTGCTGTATGGGGCTAACTCGAGCCACAAGCCACATGGCACCCTGGCGTATGGTAAATAACAGAGATCAGACCTCAGAGGCGACTGATATGCCCTCTGAACAAACCCTCCCCTTCCCCATATACTGTTCCCACTGCCCTCGCCCCTTCCAGCATGCATTCCCACTTTCACCTTTGCCTGGTGGGAGGAGAGCCATGTAGAATCACAAAAGCTGCCTCTCTCCAAGGCCTGACCCCACCTCTGACCTGATTCACAATGGCTGGCTCCCCGCTGTGGGTGGTGGCTTGCCCTTTCCTAGCTGGAGTGGGGGCACTGTGCCCGTTCTCTGAGTCCTCTGGCCCCGAGGACTTATGGTGTGAGTGGAAGGCCATGTGGATCTGTTTGAGATCCTGGACTGGACGGTGAGAGAACATAGCTTTTCGATTTAGAGGCATTGGGAGGGGAATGGCCCCACGAGATGGGTAATGAATGACTCCACTTTACAGAGAGGAGAAAGGAAAAGCTTGCCAGCAAAGCAGCTGCCTTCCAACCCCAGTACAGGGGCTTCTCCAAGATCAAAGTCGGGTGACAGGTGGGCTGGATTCCACTGAACTGTCAACCAGCAATTAACATCCTCAATGTCCAAAAAGAGCTTCCAAGGCCACTGTCCCTCCATTCTCACCCCCCAGTGCCTGCACCCACTGCAGCCGACTGGTCAGGCACCCAGGTGTCTTCCACTGGGTTCTCCCCATGGGGTGGCAGGCACAGTGTGGCCCCCCTTCTCTAAGCTCTTAATCCTGTGTCACTCTCCCAGGGAAGCCCACAGCTAGAATGAGCTTTTGCAAAAACTTGTTTGTTTCTTTTTAATTCTCCTGAGAAAGAATTGGCAGGAAAAGAATTTCTCTTCTTTGTTCCCTGGAATTCCATCTGTATCTCAAAGTTCCTGCCAAATCCCACAACCTAAGTAAGGCATTGCTTTATTTTAAAATCAGTTGAATTTTGACTTGAAGCTGTATGTGAAGATTACAGAGTAGAAGCCACAGTTCAGTTCCTTGCCTGCATTCCTCAGAGACAGCCGGCATGGGGGTGATGTGGCCTGGGCAGAATACGGAGGACAGAGGGTGGCTTCCCTGTGGCCTGTGCTCACGTAGCCACATGGCCAGCTGCCTATGTGATGTCAGGTGGTAACTGTCACTTCAGGGGTCTCGGTTCTCTCACTGTGAAAACAAGAGGCTCCATGTATTGGTCTTTGATCTCCCTTCCAGCTCAGAAATGTGCAGTTGTATGGGTGAATATCGAGCAATGTAACTGAGGTAGAGTTACACTGAACACAGTGTGTGCATTACAGTCTTGGAGTAGGAAAGTTTATTTCAAATGTGACCAATTCAAATTATTTCGAATTCATGAACTTCAAAGAAAAGATTCATAAATGCAGCTACATAAAAACTCTTGTATGAAGAAAAAACACAATAAAATAGTTAAGGTCATAGGCAAACTGAAAGGCTTGCCAAATCAAATGGCTCAGTTCTCTGACAAACACAGCGCCTCCAAATCACAAAGTAAAAGATTAGCAAGCATAGAACTAAGGAAAACTATGCAAATACTAATAGCCAATAAACATGCGAAGCATGCTCAATCTCACGGGAGAATGCAAATTTCAGCAGTGAACTACAGTTCAGCTTCCCCTCTGCAGCCTGGTGTTGGCAAGGCCCCCTCACTCACTGCTGATGGGGGTCCACGTGGACCACACTTGCTGGCCAGCCACAGTTTGACAATACCCATCAAATTTAAAGTGCCGTACACTTTCACTGAACAAATCCTGGAATTATAATTCCAGGGCCTTATCCAACAGATAGTCTGGTGAGTGTGAAAGGATGGGAGCAACATTAATCACCTCAGTAAGGTAAGGGCAAAAGATGGGAAACCACCGGCTAACAGGGAGTTGATGAAACAGATGATCCTGTGTCCCTGATGAAGTAATACTATGCAGTCACTAAAAGGATGAGGCAGCTCTGCATTTACAACGTGCGCCTCCAACATGGGCTGTTAAGTGCAAAACAGCAAGGTGAAGGGTGGCTTGGCTGGCCCGGCAGCATCAGCATTTTGACACAAATAGATAGCTCTGGAAGGAGAGAGACTCATGAAATGTGTCACAGATCGTGTCCCATGGAGGAGCCTGGGCATCTGGGGGGACAGGAATCAGAGAGGAATGCGTCGTACACCTTTACATTTTGTTCTGTTACATGTATTACTTGTTAAGAGTAAATAGAATACTTAAAAACAATAATGTTGCTGTGGACTGAATGTTTATCTCTTCCCATAATTCATAGGTTGAAACCTTAATCCCCGATGGGATCGTATTGGCAGACAAGGACTTCGGGAGGTGATCAGGTTAGGAGGAGGGGCCCCCAGGACAGATTGGAGCCTTCATGGGAGAGACTGGAGCGAGCTTGCTTCCTCGCCGCTCTCTGTCTGTGAAAACACAGCTGCAAGGTGGCTGCCTGCAAGTCAGGGAGAGAGCCAGGAGCAAACCACACTGGCACCCTGATCTTGGACTTCCAGCCCCTCACATTGAGAGAAATAAATGTCTGTTATTTAAGTCGCCCTGTCTCCAATATTCTGTTATAGCAACCTAAGTGGACTGAGACAAAAGTTCTCATATGCAAACCATTTTATGTGACCAAAATGACCTATGCCAAGGAAGGCACCATGTAGGAGATGGAACAGATCACTTCTTTCACTGAGCTTCAGGTAAAGGAGTTGGCTTGGGGTTAAAAAAAAATGCCTTCAAACTCTAGAACAATCCCCAGGCAGCTTGATGTCCACGTAGGGACTAGGACTCATTCTGCTTCCCTGTGCCATGCTCACACTCAGTGCCCGCTCCAGAGTCCCAAGGTGGGTGAAATTGCTGTGCCCTGTTGACCTGGCTCCTTTGCGTCTTGGAGAGAGAGAGGTTGGCAAATTCCTGTAGTGCATGTGCTCACCCTGTCCTGTGCCTGGTCTGGGATGGGCTGCCTGGCCCACCACAGGCACCAGGCTCCGCTCATGGGTGGCCCTGCTCACCAGGACTGCAGACTGGTAACAGACACAACATAAACTATGGGTAGAAGCCACTGAAGAACCGCAGGACCCCTGAGCCACAGTCCTACCCTCATTGGCCGATCGGCCGCACCACCCGTTTCCACCCCAATCCACGACACCCGTTAACCTCACTCTGGCGATGAACACCGGCTGCTGTGCAAGGCCCCTCCCTGCGCCAGGACCGGCATGCACCACGGCTGAGGGCGCACTTCCTGTTTTGTGGAAGATAACTTTGTGCTGGATCTTGCCTTTCTTCTGGGGGTAAGTACATGCTGACCCTGCAGCAGCTTCCTGGACAGGCGTGACTTGCTCTCTGTTGTAGCGAGCGCGGTGGTGTGAGAGGTACCTGCAGACATGTGAAATGCTTTAAGCTGAATCCACTCAGTGCCCCACTTTCCCACCACAGCATCCAAGCGACAGGAGGCGACTTGGAGGGCCGTGTAACCTTGGCCTTCTTCTCCCCGTAGCTCCTAGATTGCTGTATGTCTTCGAAACCACTGCTGTGGGGCGTCACCCACAGCAGAGAACCCTCAAACGGACCCTGACCGTAACTGAAGCTCGGTCACCCAGGTGACCAGGAGGGACAGGCACACACAACACAGGCATTTGCTGGAGTGCACTCCGAGATGTGCTCTGAAAGGCAGGCAGCGCTTTCCTAAAGGAACAATGGGAATCATGGTACAAAATTACTGAGAGTTGCCTATCACAGCAAGGACTTGGCATCCAATGAACCATAGCTAACACCAAAAAGATGTCATGAAAACAAAAATATGACAACTATCAACTTTTGTAATTATAGGAGAGAATATCACCCACCAAGATACAGAATTTCAAAGCTTTCTTATCCCTCCTTCCTCATCTGTAGGTGAGGACATGACATCCTGGGTAGATAAGGGCATTCATTCAAACTCACGGAGTTGGACGATGGGGCAGGAGCCCAGGACACACGGGTCTCCTCCACATGGCTGCTGGCCTCCCAGTGAAAGCTTGCGGGGCGCATGTGCAGGGGCCCATCTACCACAAGCCCACCTCTTCTCCACCCTCCTCCTCTCTCTTCCTGCCTTCGTTCCTTCCATAATGTACCACCCAGCATGGTGAGGCATGCTCTGTCCTGTGGAGTTCACCTCTCAGCCAAGATTCTTAGTATTTCTCCCATGAGGCTCATCCCAATTTCCAAACCCATTTGTCTTCTGCTGGGTACCCTGTGGAGAAACAGGCAGTCACTGTCCTCGTCTAGACTGTCACAGACCTGGGCACTTGTGCTGTTTGTCTTTGCTCCAAAGCTAAGGCCTCTTTTCCTCAAGATCTTGACCCTCTCAGGTATGATTACATCCTCCAGAAATGGGGATCCCCAAACTGGAAGGGTTTTCCACAAGGACCAATCAGAACTAGTAGGAGAAGAAAAAAAAGTGAATGCTTGTGTTGGTTCACTTCGGTTCTATCAATATCCATTGATTTTCCAGGCACTTCTCTGTGCCAGAGGACATGCCAAGCACTGGGGGTGCAAAGAGGAACAGACCCTGACCCTCCTCCCCATGAGCACATGTCAGAGGGGAGACCCACAGGTGAAGGGGCGATCCCTGAGTCATGAGCCACTGGGTCGTGGCAGCTCTGAGGTGGGGGCCGGGCTCCCAGCCCAGCATGGATTCCACATTCGCGTCCAGTAATAATGCACAGCGGTTAGAGCTCAGCATCGCTAAGGGTCTTCTTACATGGCAGCGATCCTCTGCCCTCTTTGAACTCGGCTTTTTCCTTTTTTAATTTGCGATACATTATCAAAACAACAGTTTTCCTTTGTTTCTTGATTCATAGATTCAATTTTAAAATTTTATTATAAAATATTCCAAACTACGAAAGGGGGGAGAATGGTACAATGAACCCTCCTCACATAGCCATCACCTAACTCCAATAAGTAACACAGACCCTACCCCCCACACTCCAGATTATTTTAAAGCACCTGCAAGTTGTTCTACCATTTCATTCATAAATTTCTTAAAAAAGAAGAGATGTGCTTTCTCTTAACACACCGTGATCTGATTTTCTCACCTCAAAAGTGTAAGACGCAGAGTTGAATGCTGTTGTGCTTCAGTTAAGGGGAAAAAAAGCCAGGATCTTAGCAGCTTTAAGGACACCTAGTGTTGCTACTGTGCATCCCCAGGGGGCCCTCAGCTCCACGAGGCCCCGTCAATCTGGGGCACAACTGGCTGTGTCTCCACAGCCTGCACTGGGGGAGCTCGTAAATCCCCGGGACGACTGTGGGAATCACTGTGAATGCGCTGCAACAAGCCGTTTCCTCCCCATTTGCAGGGAACCAATCTCTTTCCAGGCTGCACTCCCACCCCCTGCAGGGCTTCACTTCTTGCTCTAATAAGCTAAATATCCCTGCAATGAAATCGGCTTGCATCCTAATTTTTATCTTATTAGTTATTCCCCAAATGATTATCCAGCCTAGTGGTTCTCCACTCTGGCTACCCATTTGAATCCCCTGAGCAGCTCTGAGAACACCCGGGGGCCCAGCCCAGAGAATCAGTGGGTCTCAGTGGGTGGGGCCCAGATGCTGAGGGTGGAGCTTCAGGCTCTCCAGTAGTTCCAACTAGCAGCCCGGGTGGAGGCCACTGACCAGCCATCCTCCAAGCACGGGAAGTGGCCAGAGCATGGACACAATGATCAGCAGAAATACTAACTACTCTGGATTCCCGAAATCATTTGTTTGACCCAATTTTTTTCCCCCTTCAAGTCTAGGCAGCAGCTGGAGCCAGACTATTAAGCCAGCGAGCGCAGCTAATTGGAAGCCACACGGGGCTCTCTTTCGCAACATGATGGAGTGGCTTGCACTGGACCTTCAGGTCACCTGTGTCTTGCAAATGTTGCTCCTGAAGTCTTCAATGCAGGTTGGGCCCTTTGGAAGAATAAAGACTCATTTTTATCCCTTTTCTGTCCTGCAATAAAATCTTTCCCAGGAGACTCTATAAGCCAAGTGGAGAACTCAGTGGGCAGCCCCTGGTTATTGAGGTTCCTTGAGACTTGCTAATATACACAGGAAGCTGTGGTAGGCAGAATTTAAGGTGATCCCCCAAGATTCCCATCCCCTAAAGGACATGCCCTTTATAACCCCCTCATAGGACAGCAGGCAGAGCCTGTGACTGATGGGACATCAGCTTATAGGAGGTTACACCTATCCTGGTTTATGTCTGAGTCCATCCTCCATGTCTCCTCCGGCCATTAAAACCAGGCTTGTGGTGACGGATCAGTGATGGCAAAGGTGGAGGGGTGGCCACTGCCCTTCGCAGCCTCATGCCCAGGAAGGGCTTTGGGTCCTGTCCCTTCCACCCCCAGCTCTTCCGTGTCATTTTCCAGGAGCCATCCTTCCAGCTGCCCCCTCTCCTCTGAGCTTCAACCTCCCCCCACCCCCCACTGGCTCTCCTGGGTGGCCAGTGCCGGTCCCTGCTGTTGTGCCCCTTCGAGTGTCCACATTCCCCTCCTTCCCACTGGGAAACGCTGTGGTGTAACTGCACACCTTCAATGATTAATAACACAACATTTTACAGTGAACACTTGCCGAACATTTTGATGCAATAGGAACTTTGCTAGAGATTTCATTCTCAAATATTTGAGGTCTTTCTACTAGGTCCCTGCTTACAAATGACAAACTAAGTCTTTGGGAGGTTCAGAAACTTGCCTAGAGGGACCACATTGGATTCCAAAGATCATGTGGTCATGACTTATGTGCGAGGCCCTCCACAGGAAACTATGCCCTTGGGCAGACTGGACTTTGGGGAGACTGAGGCAGGAGCAGGTCCTCAGAGAGAGAGAGACCAGAGCCCAGAGAAGGGCTCCCCCTGAATTTCCAGGTCCTCATTTTGCGCTGGTTTGACTGAATTCAGTTCTTGATATCTGTGCAAATCCAAAGAAAAACCCTGCTCCCTGACGCTAGAGATAAAATGAGCAAATTTGGGTTTTTTTGTAACAAAAGTGCTTTGAATAAAATAAGCTACTACTTAAGTCTCTTATTATATTTTGCATAGTTTTGCACAAGTAATTCCTATGCATTTCAAACAAGTTAGGGAGAAACCCATAAAAGCAAACTAAAACACTTACTACTTTCAGCACAAAGCAGTAAACATGGTTGCCGCTTATCTATGCAACTTTGTTCTCTAAGTACCATATTTTATGAAATGTTATAATCAGCACCTACTGTTATGTCATCTGCATAAGCTCTAGATCCCTAGCATCTTTATTGAACTTTCTTTTGGTGGCTGCTTACAGTTCACTGAATAAATGAGCCACAGTTTGTTTGGCTGTATATTGTCGAGTGTGTGTGTTGTTTTTGCTGTGATCAGCACGAGGGTGACCACATAGGAATAAGTCAGCAGTTGGCAAATACTCACTGGTTGATAAATTGACAGTCTGGTCCATTAATAAGATGAAGATCTGTGAGACTGCTTCACGGGAAAAAAATTTAGATTCTTATGGGCCAGTTTTTTAAAATCTTGGCTGCAGATTAGATGCACTCAGGGGGCTTTTAATAAATACAATGGCTGGGCCCACCCTGGAGATTCAAGTTTAATTGGCCTGCCAGTGCCATTCATACGCACTTTTTTTAAAAGCACTCCAGGTGATTCTAATTTTCAGCCAGGGTTGAAAAGCCCTGAAATAGGACTCTATGAAACAGGTGTTTACATATTAATATCGTATAAAATATCCCTCTTCTTTTTGAACTCCTTCCCATCTTGCTAACGGAGATGGCCAGGTTAATTCGAGTAGGTCAGCCAGTGGAGACAGAAAAGTAATTTATTTGAGACCTAGCCTGTGCTCCTTTAAGGAATAACCTTAAAACCCAAACTAAACCAGCAGTACAAGAAAACCAAACTGCAGGCCCCTATCACTTATGAAGATGAAATATCACCAAACTGGATGCCAGACTCTGTGAAAATGATAATAACCCACACCCAGAACAGCCTAGGAATGTAAGGAAGATTTAGTATTAGAAAATCTGAACATTGTCATTGTTTTCAAAGAGAATGTCATCTAAGTAGACGTAGAAATAGCTCTGATAAAATTAACCATTCGTGATGAAAAATAAAAAAAATGATTATGATAAGATAACAGTAATGTTCTTAATTGACAAAGGGTGCCTGAAAATAACAAAATATATCATTGAAATGATGAAACATGGTGAGCATCACTTTAAAATCAGCAATGCTACAAGATTGTCTCATATCTCTATGCTTTTTTACATCATATATAAGGAAAAGATATGATAGAAAATGAGAGAAATTTGTCTTTATTTGCAGATGATATTATTATCTACCAAGATAACACTGAAGTCTATAATCATTTAGAAAAAATAGATGCTCGGTAAAGTGGCTGGATATAAAATTGACATACAGAAGTTAGTATCTAAAAATGTATAATAGAAAAAAATCCGTAAGTCACTTTGGAACAGATCTAAGAAATCATTTGTAAAACTCATACACAGAAGTCCTGCACACACAGAGACATTAAAGGAAGACCAAATACATGGATGGATATCCTGTGGTCATGAATAAGGCAACTTAGTTGCATGAAAATATAAATCCTTTCCAAATAGATCTCTAGATTTCTTGCAGTTTCCTTCAGAATTACAGGAGGGTTTTCACAAACTTGACCTGAATTCTAACATATATGGGGAAAATCAAAGGACTGAGAATATCTGAATATTCTAAAGACGGACAAGAAGGAGGACGGTTTGCCTGCAGACGTCGTCTTACTGTGAAACTGTGGTCATTGAGACTGTGGTGATCGAAGGAGTCCCCCTTGAGAAGCTCTGGAGCCAGTGTGCTGTTTATACATCTTGTGGCCTGGTCTCAGCTTCCAAATCTCTCCTCCAAGATTGACGGACACCCGGGATTCAAGAGGCATATCATGTAGGACTGAAAGCTCTTAAAATATGGTGCTATTAGGTCTTCCAGGCTCACTGGGTTTATCCCCACCCTGAGCAAATACCCAATTTTTTCTGTGCTGCTGTAGAATCTGGGTATAGAGTCTGAATGGTCCTGTCAACGATTTCATGGGTGTGGACACCGAGGGTCTTTCCAGTGCTCTGGTATTTAAACAGTGCTGCATCAGAAGATGTTGTAGACATACATTATATACCTCAGCAACTCTAGGAAGTGGACTCGCAGGGGCAAAGTGGTGTATATTTGTCATTCTTTTTCAGAAAATGTATCTCACTCAGCTTCTCAATAGGTGTTTCAAAGTCCAAAGGAAGCAGAGGGTTTTAAATGAAAACATGTCACCCTTATGGCTTAGCCACCTCGAGGTAACCAATCAGTGGGTCTACTTCAGAGATGGCCTGCGATTGGGCTCTTTTCTTGCCCAATCGCTTCATTTTAGAGCAGAGACCCCTTGTCAAAATGTTGATTAAAACTGGAGAAAAGAACTTCCAGTGTAATTGTTCATGTTTGGAACTTTTTTTCTTTTTGGTTTTTAAAAGCTGTCTCATCAGGCTTGGCTACGCACCCTTGTCATCCAGCTTACGTTTAATAAAAGGGATTTTCAAGTTTCTTCCCTGTGCGCCTGTCCTTCCTCCTAGCTGCTTTTTCCTGTCTGCTCTGACCCCTGTGTTCAATGCCAGAGGCTGCTTTCAGATGCCTGGCAATCCTAGCTTTTCTTCTCTTAAGCCAGGGCTACAAGGCATGTTGGCCGGACCATCATCTCTGAAGGGGTTGGGAGTGGGCCATTTCTTGAGAGCCCTGAGGCCGTGAGCTTTATTTAGATCTTTTTTTCTGGACCTGCACAGGTTCCCCAGTGAAGCGTCTTCTGATGAACTCCTTTTGGAGACCAAGGTCCGGCTGCCCCAAACATTCCGGGAAAGGGCAGGGCGTGGGCAGTGCAATCCACCTTAAACAAGTTAACCACCTGTGCGGCATCCAAACGTCCCACCGTGCTCAGCACCCCTGTTCTGGCAGCTCGGATGAGGGAAACCTGGGATTTAGCAGCTTCTCAAACCACTCCAACAATCCTGGTTCAGCCGGGACTGCGCCTTGTAAGAATTCTGTGGAGCACAATGGGCTGCTTGTCGGCTGTTCTCACCACTGATTTAGGGTTTTGCTCTCCTGGTTCTGTCGTTACCACCTGCCTATTGGCCTTCCAGCTCTCAAATCACGTTGCCTCCATACTCCCCTGCCTTCTGTTTTGTCCGTTGAAACGGTTGGTGTAGCTTTACTAGGGGCTGGGACACTGTGAAGTTAGGTGTATGGATTCAATCCATGTCTCAATCCACACAGGCCCTCCTTTAAGAAAAGTTCCTAAGTGCACATTTGGGGAGGGGAAAAAAGCTTAGAGGCTTTAAGTGCCCTTAATTTTAAAAGAAGCAAGAAAACATCCGCTCAAATATCATATTTGTTCCTCTGGAGTCTCACTCATTTCCTGAAATTAGGAAAAGCAGCTAAAATCACAGTAATGAGTCATTGAAAAGCCGCTGCCCCACTGCCAGTGCCAGTTGGAGGGACCGTGTCCCAGGGCCGAGCCTCCCACGTGCCCGTGAACTCCAGGGTCTGCTCCTGTGGGCCAAGACTCCTTAACATGGGAATCCTGGCTTCGTCACTTCCTCTGTGATGTCCAGGTACTTCCTGCTGGCTTCGCTTTTCTTATCTTTAAGTGGGTAGTAATGACTCCCCTCCATTAGGTTTTCGGATCAAACGAGTCACCTGTCAGTTACCAATTTACTGTCTCATGGGTCCGAATTCATCTGTCATTACCCTCTCGGCCTAAATGGATCTGGGCCCTTGGACAATCTTTTGCCAGCTGGTACCAGGCTATGCTTATGTGGGAGGAGGGCACTAGAGCGTCATCGCAGGAAGACGCGGTCTTTCTTCTCCGTTCTTGGTGCACGTTCCCCAGGCTATTTCACTGCATGGCGGCTTCCCGTTGCTGGGCCCCTGCAGCAAGCACTACAGCCAGTGGCCAGCGGCCACCCGCATGGCCCCTTAATGTTCTCACGGCAGTGCCTCTGCTGAGATACCTCTCCATAAAAACACTCCCCCAGCACCCTGGAGAGCGGGTTTCTGGCAAGTTCAGCCCGTGCAGCACCACAGTAACATCTCTGTCATTCACTGAGTGGTGGTCACGCCCACCCCAACACGTCTCAGGGGGTGGGGGGGTGGCAAGTTCTTCCCAAGGTGCTCTATTACAACCCTGGGGGCATGGCTGGTTTTCTATCTTGTCATGCCTACATTCTCCAGCATTCTAGACTTTTTTACTGGCCAACCCCTTGTTACCCTAACCCCACTCAAACTAGTAATTCTATTAAATTTTCCCTGTTCAAATTGTTGTGTGGTTTCTCCTCATCAGACCCTGATATGAGTCAATATAAGTAAATCACTTAATTAAATACCCTTTGCAATGGCAGGTATTGTCCTGTTAGATGTCTGTTATTATCTAGGCCTGGTTTGCTTATATGTCAAATTGGGATGGGATCTGTCTGAATACACAGGGTGTTTTGTTACCCAAATGAGCCCACGGTAATTAGGATGCAGTGTGGATATTCCTGGATTTGAATCTTGGCTCTGTCCTGAGGCATTTGGTCTTGACAATCTGACCACAGCTACCCTTAGATTTTAATGACACAAAACAATGGTTGTAAGGCACCTCAGCCAAGTATTAGCCATCCTTACTACAAACTAAGCACCAAGGGTCATAATTTGGCGTTACAGACGAGCTAGTTATCAAAGGTCCCCCAACCTGGATACACATCAGAAACACGTGGGGTGTACACTCCGGCCCAGCCATACAAAATAGAACCTCCAGGAAGTAGGGCCAGAGATCCCATTTTAACGATGCCCTGGAGAGGAAACTTGAACTAAGAACTTTTTTTTTTTAGATTCCACATGTGATACCATGCAGTCCTCTCTCTCTCTGGCTTACATCACTCAGCACTAACACCCTCAAAGTCCTTCCATGCTGCACTGATTTACAACCCCACCAACAGTGCACGAGGGTTCTCTTCTCCCACACTCACCAACCTTCGTTTATTGGTGTTAGCCATTCTGTCGGGTGCCAGGTGGTATCTCACTGTGGTTTCGATTTGCATTTCCCTCATCAGTGATGTTGAGCATCTTGTCACGTTGTATCTGTTGGCCATCTGTCTTCTTTGGGAAAATGCCTATTCACATCCTCTGCTCACTTCTAACTGCCTTGTTTTGCTTTTCTCTGTATTGTATTAGTTCCCTGCATTATATTGGGCATCAGTCCCTTATCAGATACTGTATTTTTTGAACCATAAGATGCACCTAGGTTTTAGAGGAAAATAGAAAAAAAACTGAAGCAAAAAATGTGGTAAAATATTTAATAACAACATTTCACCAATGTAAATGTAAACAGAAGTCAACAGCAGTATTATTAACCATTATTCCTCCCAAATTTTGGGGGGAAAGTGCGCCTTATAGTCCAAAAAATACAGTATGTGGTTTGCAGATATTTTCTCCCATCTCTTAAGCTGCCCTTTCATTTTGTTGGTTCCCTCTGCTAAGCAGCTTTTAATTTTTATTGTTGACACCATTGCAGATGTCCCCATTCCTCCCACCCTTTGCTGAGCAGCTTTTTAAGTTCATAGAGTCCCACTTAATTTGCTTGCGTGTGTGAAATCCAAAAAAGTCACTGCCAAGGCGCTTACCCAGTTTCCTTCGAGTTTGGTATCAGGTCTTACACCTTAGTCTTGACTGCAGTTTGGGTTTTTTTGCATACTGTTAAGTCAGAGATCGTTCTGGTCTTTTGCACGTGGCTGTCCAGCTTTCCCAATACTATTGAGGAGATTCTCCGTTTTCCATCGTATATTCTCGGCTCGTTTGTCGAAAACTGACCACACAGGCACGGGTTTGTCTGAACAACCCGTTCTCTACCACGGCTCTGTGTCTGGGTTTACGCCAGCAGCATACTGCTCTGTTCGCCCCAGCTTTCAAAGAAAACATAGTTTGAAACAGGAAATATGCCTCTAGCTTTATTCTTTTTTCAAGATTACTTCGGCTATTAGGTGTCTGTGGTTTCATACACATTTTAAGGTTCTTTTTTCTATTTCCTTGAAAACTGCCCCTGGAATTATCGGTACTGCATTGACTCTGTGGATCGCATTGGGGAGCACGGACATTACAACAAAATTAACTCTCCCAACCTATGAGCAGAGAATACCTTCCATCTACTTGTCCTCACCATTTTCATCCATGTCTCATAATTTTCAGTGGACAGGTCAGGGGTGTCAAACTCATTTTCACCAGGGGACACATCAGCCTCATGCAGTTGGCTTCAAAGGGCTGAATGTAATTTTAAGACTGTATAAATGTACCTACTCCTTCACCAGGGGCAAGGAGCTCGGTGCTGCCGCTGGGTAGAAACAAGATGCCAGGCCGGACAAAACAAGACGGAGGGCCAGATTTGGCCCGTGGGCCTTGTGTTTGCCACCTGTCGTACAGATACTTCATGTAAGCTATTTAATATCAAGGAACTGCTATTTGGCGTAAAGCTATTGAGGTTATTTTTTTAAGTTGTCATTATCTTTTGAAATGTTTATTAGATACAATACACTATAAAACAGTACAAATAGGTGAGTGGGGTGGAGAAATAAGGAGCAGAATTTAAAAAAACAAGATTCTGTTAATGAGTGTGAAAGCAAAATAAAAGGGACATGAAGGTCCACCATACTAGAGTCTTCTTTTTTGAAACTTTGAAATGGTCTGTACCAATCAGCTGCCCAGAACCCTGGCACACAGCAGGAACTGAATCAGTGATGAACTGAAATGGTCATGCAGCTTGTGCCTGATTACCACCACCTGCAGGTCCTCCAGCAGTGTCAAGGGACCCCATTCAAATTGCTAAGTGACCCCTGACCTACCCAGACCTGTCTCACTATAGCTTAGCTGCTGAACCGATACCACCTCCCGCAGGGGTGTCCACAGGCCACATGCAGCCCAGGACAGCTGTGAATGCAGCCCCACACAAAATCATAAATTTACTTAAAACATTAAAAGGTTTTTTTGTGTGATTACGTGTCACGACGTGTTTAATGTGTAGCCCAAGACACCAGAAGGTGGACACCACTGCCTAGAGGATACAAGGCAAACACACAGGAAGACCTCCAGGAACTTTCACCCGGAACTACTCACTCGACTCAGGGCAGTCTTCCCGTGAAACCCCTTCCACCGGCAAAGGTACGAATGCTGTGATTCTAACATTTCGACTTCACCCCGAAATAAGTCTGTTCACTCTGCCTCATGAAGGATAGGGTAAGTCAAACACACATACACGTGTATCATGAATAATTCTTTATTTGAATGTTTCAGGGATCCCAAACACCATTTAAAATTAAAATTGCAAAGCATTCCATTCAATAAAAGCACATAATACCCTCATAATGAGTATCACAATTCATGATACAGCTTTTACTCTGACAAAATTTATTTTACCCTTTATTACAAAGGCACAGAAATCATCTGAGACCTCAGATATTTACTCTGCTGCACATTAATGCCACACTGCTATTGTGCAACTTAACAATTATTAAAGCTCAGGGCACAGTTTTCCAATGTCTCATCAGGAGATAAAGACTCTTTCCATAAATAATTAAAAGAAACAGTGGACTTTAAGAGCAATATAGGCGTAACAAAAGGGATGCAGAAACTTCTGCAAGGGCAGTTGTATTTCCTGATCGAAGTGAAGACTTTAACCGTGAAAGTCTACTACCTGCAAGAGGCACCTTGGACCCAGCTGTGCCAAAGAGCAAAGTAAAATGAGCAACTTCTAACAAGCTAAAAAAATACTCTTCATAAGCTCATATGAAAGCAGTACTGAGACCATTCATAGATGCTCCTATCATCCGTCAGTGGCCGGTCTTTAAACACATGTACCTTACAGGTCAGTTCTGGATTCGGTGGTAGACACCAAGGTGTCGACACCGGAGTCTCCCTGGGTCTCCTTGCCGGGCAGAGGGGCCCCAGCCGAGTCACTGCCTGTGTTGGCGGCATCTGGACTGGCAGCCTGTTCTGCTCCCTGGTCAGCATTCACCTCGTCTTCTGGCGGCCCAGAGCTGGCTGCACTCTCATCGCTCTCATCTGTCACAGCAGTCCTCTCTTTCCTCTTTTCTGCCAACACCTCCAGCCCCATCATCCTGAGATAATGCAGCCTTTCGTTCTTGGGCACGAAAGTTCGAATTGAGGCCTTTCCCCGCCACCCGCATAACACAATGGGACACCGCAGGGCATCTGGTTTCCTACAAATGAAATGGCTTTGTGTGAATATCAGAAGTCCTCATAATTGCCCCTAAAATTATACCACTGACCCACTGGGAAGGCATAGTGCGATCAAGTCTGTGATCCTATGAAGGGATTTCTCAAAGGAAGATCAGCTTCCTCCTTCATGCCCTGAGTATTATCAACACCCTCAGCTTGGCCAGTTTTTCCTTCTAAATGCTCACAGTACAATGCCCCCCAAATCTGCAGATTTCACATTTTCAGTGTTACAATTTTTATACATATCTACTCTTCTCAAACTTGAAGGCCTATCTGTGAAGCCTCATCCTATCCATCACCGGACATTTCCACCCCCGTACTTCATGGCCCCTCACACATCGCCCTCCATTTTCACAGATGAACAAACTGAGGCTCCCTGAGGCTGGATAACTTCACCCAAAGTAACAGTGCCAGCAGACCAGGGAACCAAGACTGCGACCCAGGACGGTCGGTCCATGGGTTTTGAGACTCAGTGCTTCACATAATTTGGTCTCAGTGACCTAACTCTTCTTGGTTACACACCCACATAACAGTACGACTCCCCGGGGAACAGGCCTGTTCCCAGCAGGCCTGTTCCCAGCAGGCAGCACTGCCTAGGTGCAAAGCATTCCCGTCTCCCCCAGCCGGCTCAATCCTTTACAGACACGGCCCCTGCTCGCCAGGCAGCATCAACTCTCCTCTCCTGAACAGAGAGGGTAGTTACTGTTTGCATTACTCGTGCACCACTTACCAAGTACTCTGTACATTACTTACTATACGTATAATTCCCTTCAGATGTGACTCTGGTATACTTTTTAGGCTCCTAAAGACTCCATATAATTAAACGTATGTCCCAAACCTACTTGATGCCAGAAATCAATGACGCAGGCTGAGAACAAACATAGAAATCGGGGGGGGGGGGGGGGGCCCTCAAANAGTGCCTCAATTATGTCTTAAAAAAAAAAAAAGAAAAAGAGAAGGGCCTGAACATAAAAAAAAAGGAAACACATTAGCACCTTTTCATTTTCCCTAGGGCAAAGCATGGACAGTAAATTGACAAAAAATGAGAGAAAAACACAAGTTTCCCATCATCCACTTTAACTACTAGAAACCAGCACAAAATATCCTAAGGTTTTCTGTGTGAGCCGCATAGTACCACGATTTTCAAATGACCATTTCTAGGTCACTGCCCCAGTGGTTTTGGAAACCCTCACATTCCTGAGACACTGGCAGTCCTTCCTTGCTTTCCGGTCAGCAGGAAGCACGCCCAACACCTCCCACTTTAAAGCTTCTCTGGACCCGGGCACTCCCCCAGGAAGCCCCACGCACTATGCTTCACAGCAAGGATCTCAAAATGAGCTCTCCGCTGTGCTGTCCCGGGCGCCACGCCCACTCCCACTGCCATCACCCAGCCAATGCCAAGAGCCTTCACCAGGAACACCCTCTTCCCTCCCAGCGGAGCTCCCACGGCCCCCTTTCCCCTGGCTTCTGCAGTGTTCTCTCTCCTGCTTCACCTCCCACCTCCCCGGCAGCTCCCATGTACTGCTCCTCTAGGGCTGACACATTCCAGGGCGACATCCTACAGACCCTTCCCTTCTCCACCTGTAACAGCTTCCTCAGTTACCCCACCAAGGCGCATGGCTTCACACAGGACCCACCCACTCATGAATCCCAAAGGCCTGTATCAGAACGTCCTCTCCCCTCAACTCCAGAAACTGCCATCAGGCGGCCTACTCAAGTCTCTCTGATGTCCATGCCAGCAATTCAAATTCCTAAGTTCCTGCTTCCCTCACTTCCCTCTTTAGATGGCAACTACTCAACACAAACACCCAAAAGGCAACACTGAGCGCTCCTGTCCCTTCCCTGCCCACAACCCGTTTCATTGCATCTTCTCCAGAAAGGACCCCCGAACACCACTCTGCCCGTTTCCCCGCCGTCCTCCTCTTGCCCCACACCCCTTGCCTCCCACCCACCCAAACACAGACTGCTCTTCACCGCACCCAGAGACTGTGTGAAATCTGAAGTTGCGTCGGCCTGTCAGACTGTGCAGGGTGCTTGGCCTGCTCTCCTCCAGGCTCCACAGACTGCCTCCCAGCTCTTTCTGCCTCAAGTCTGTGCTTCTCAGCTTCAGTCTCACCTTTCAGACTTAGGTTTAATGCTACCTTCCCAGACAACCTGCCATGGCTCCACCTAAACCCTTCCCCAAATTCTTCTGTAGTCTGTACTACTGCATTTTACTTCCTCCTCCCAGAAAGTGTTTAATCTCACAAAGACCAGACTCCTGGGAGCAAATGCCGATTCTGCCATGCACTAGCTGAGGCATTGTGGGCACCCACCGGAGTTATCTGTCCCATTTCTGCAAAGTACTGACAGTCGGGGACCTACTCCTTGCAGTATTCCTGTCAGAGACTGGTGGTTACATGAAAACAGGGCTGGTCAATCGGTGGCTGTCAGTGTGAGCCACAGGGACCCCCACACCCCACCCTAGAAGACTGCCTGATGCCTAACCTGTAATTCACAGTGAACCAACAGAGACAGTTCTCAACCTCTCTTAACTGTTCAATCTTTACATTTATTCTGTTTAAGACAGACATTAGAATTAGATTCTAAAGCACAGAAAAAACATACTATGCATTTTATTTTTAATAAAACTAAATTTGGCCTGAGCTGAATGTCCTACTAAAAAATTATCTTCATGGTGATACACAAGACTGGTATTTCAGTTCTAAATTTCCCCAAAACTGTTTTCAGGGAGCATTAATAAAATAATAAGGCTCCTAAGGTCACCACCACCCCTGCGCCCCATGCCCTCCCCTCCCCGGCAAGAACGCTATGGCCCAATGGCAAGAGCACCCTCACTTACGTAGGGTCTGGCTCATACTTCAGGACGACGCTCCCCTTGGCTAGAAGAAAAACAGATAAGCATTGGCCAAGCTTTCTGGTCAGTGAACACCTCCGTTGAACAAATTTATTTGCCCAGAACTGTGGCAAGAGAGCAACACATAATCTATACTCTTTGATTCAAGGATCTTGATGGAGAAAGACCTTTCTAAAAACATGAAGCCACCAGCCAGGCAAGCACCAAGCAGGGCCATCGGGACAGCGTGGTTCAGGACTACATGGGAGAGGACCGGGTCAGAACATCAGGGATTTAGGCAAAGCTACTCAACCAGTCTCTCTCAGCACAGGGAGGTGGGAACTAGCCAGAAATAGCACATAAAAAATGTCAAAAATTACACCACAATTGCCTACATGTAGGTTAAAAAAAACAGAAACAAGAATAATCAGTTCCTTTATCCCTTAGAATAATCTCTACTTTAAACTGAGGTTATGCCTGAGAAAAGAGGAGATGGACCCAAAACAGTATGTGTCACGTTCCCTGGGTCTCCAGACATTAAACAACCACAATAGCTAATTTGTTGTCTTCATCAAAGTGAGCCAGAAATATCAAACAATGATGTAAAAACTGGTAAGAATGAAGGTAAAGAGATTAGGCAAATTAAAAAAAAACTCCCAGATAGGCAACAGTATGGGGATTACTACAGGAAAAAGGGGTGGGTGAGGGGCAAAGAGATCAATGGTAACGAGGGAATCTGACTTGCAGTGGTTAATGCACAATATACAGATGATTACAGAGCTGTACACCTAAAAACCTATGTAATTTTATTAACCAACACCGCCCAAATAAACTCAATAAATAATTGGGTAAAAAAGTTTTTAAAACTTTATTTTGTTGATGATGCTACTAGTCATTGTCCTGACTTTCCCCCTTTGCTGGCCTCCACCTAGCACTCCTCACTCCCTGAGGCAACCCCCCACCAATGTTCATGTCCACGGGTCATGTGTGTAAGTTCTTCCTTATTTCCTATACAGATCTTTACATCCCCACGGCTATTCTGCAACTATCTATTGTACTTCTTAATCCCCTCACCTCTTCACTAATTCCCTGATACCTACCTCCCATCTGGCCACCAACAAAATGCTCTCTGTGTCCATGATTCTGTCTTTGGTCTTGTTTGGTTAGTTTGCTTTTTAGACTCAATTGTTGATAGATTTTTACTTTTTGCCATTTTATTATTTATAGGGAGAGGGAGAGAAGCATCAATGTGTGGTTCCCTCTCACAGGTGCTCCCAACTGGGAACCTGGCCAGCAACCCAGGCATACGCCCTGACTGGGAATCGACCTGGCAACCTTTTGCTTCACTGGGCTGTGTTCAATCTGAGCTACAGCAGCCAGAGCTAGTCTTTTTTAAAAAATAAATTCCTTTAATACTTCATGTAATAATGGTATTTTGACAATGAACTCCTTTAGTTTTTGCTGGTCTAGGGAGCTTCATATCTGCCCTTCAATTCTAAATGATAGCTTTGTTGAGTAGAGAAATCTTGGCTCTAGGTCCCTGCTTTTCAAGACTTTGAGTGTTTCTTGCTAATCCCTTCTGGCCTGCAAAGTTTGAGAATCAGCAGAGTCTTATGGAAACTCCCCTGTAGATAACTAAATTTTCTCTTGCTGCTTTTAAGATCCTCTTTACCTTTAACCTTTGAGCTTTTAATTATGATGTGTCTTGGTGTGGGTCTCTTTGCATTCATATTGTTTAGGACCCTTCACCAAATTACGAAAGTTTCATTATTTTTTCTAACAGATTTCCAATTTCTTGCTCTTTTTCTTCTCCTTCGGGCACCCCCGTGATGCGAATGTTGGACCTCTGGAGGGTGTCCTAGAGGCAGGCTGCTTATACTATTCTCATTTTTTGGTTTTTTTTCCTTGTTCTGATTTTTTCCTTTCCTTATGTTCCAAATCACCTTTTGAACCTTGGCTTCAACCACCCCACTGTTGATTCCCTATAAATAATTTCAATTAGTATATCCTGTTTCTGACTGAATCTTTTTTATGTTGCTGAGGTCCTTACTAAGTTCCTTGAGCACCCTTATAGCCAATGTTTCCAACTCTGCATCTGATAGACTGTTCATCTCCGTTTTACTTAGCTCTTTCCCTGCCGTTTTGATGTGTTTTTTCATTTGGGCCACTCTTTTGTCTCATTTTGGCAGCTTCTCTATTTCTGTCTATTAGGTAGAGCTGCTTTGACACCATGGCTTGGTAGTGCAGCCTTATTTATAATTTAGTAGGTGCCTATAATGCTCTGTTGCATAGCCTCCCCTATCACCCAAACTAGGTATTTTGTGTGGACTAAGTATACCCTCCTCTAGTGAGCCTTGGTTGCTGTCCACAGATCAACGGGAGGGATTTACCGGGGCCAGTCAGCTGCAAGCATTGGCTGTTTACCACCAACCTCCACCCTCCTTGGAGGATCAGCTGTGCAGGTGTGAAATGGCGGTGCTTTGACACCGTCTGTGGCTGTCTACTGGTTGTGCTGGCCCTGGGGTTTCCTGGATGACGGAGGCCAAGGTCAGCCCTGACCTGTTTTGCCTACAGCCACCCTTCCTGAACGATAAGGCATTCTGGGATGGCTGCTGCTTGTGCTGGGCTTATAACTTAGCAGGCAAGCCAAGCTGTGAACCAGTGCAGTGCCTGGGTCTCGCTGAGGCCAAGATGTTGCTTATTCGAAAGGACTTAAGAAGTTGGGAAGCATGACCCAAGGCCAGTCATTCATATGGAAAAACTCTTTCAGTGGTTTAGGAAATGAGAAATGAGGGGTCTGGGTGGGACCTTAATTGGGAATCTCCAAGCAGAACAGAGAGAGAGTCCAGTCTCATGTTCTCTTCCTTATTCACTAAATCTTTGTATAAATTCATCAGAGTGGGCACTTAACACTGTCTTGTGGATAACTACCCCTTTAAATACATTTGTAAAACTGCCTCTTCAAACATCTCTAAAGCAGTGTTCTCAACTCCTGGTCCATGGAATAGCTGTTTAGGGACAGGCCTGCAAGTTGTGTGGGGCAGAGTCTCTGGGGAACTCCAAGGTAGGTCAGCGTTAGTCAGGTTGATGGAGTCTCAGATACGGCACCAGCTTGCCAATCTGTTGGGAGAGGGTTTAGAAAGGCACAATAGCCTCTGCTTGCCTTGATACCAGACACTTCAGTTTCTCCTTGTAGGGCACCTGCGCCTTTCCAGCCGCTACCCTAGTGCTGCAGCTCAGAGCATGTGAGTCTGAGTAGATGAGTCCATGTATGGGTTCTTTAAAAGGAACTGCTTGGGACTCCAGAAGTTTCTTCTACTGACAACCCTCACTAGTGTTTGCAGCCAGAAGTTTTGGGGACTTATCTTCCTGGCACTGGAACCTTGGGCTGTGGGGCCTGCTGCGGGGCTGGGACCCCTCACTCCTTAGATAACTCTTCCAAATTTTTATCCACCACACATGGGTGAGGGACCAGCCTGTTCCCCATCTGCGCCCCTCCTACCAGTCTCAATGGATGTGGTTTTTTAATTCTGTAGCTGTCAGACTTCCATTCAACTTGAACTTTTGATGGCTCTGAGTGATGATTATTCTGTATTTTAGTTTTAATTTTGATGTGGTTGTGCAAGGAGGCAAGCTATGTCTGCCTATGCCACCATCTTGACCAAAAGTAAGAAAACCAGCATTCTTGGTAGAATTATTTTGTTCTTAGATGAAAACATCACTAGAATAATTTGAAGTGGAGATTTATGAAATATAAAATCAACAATATGACCAAGAATCTATCTGGATTAGACTCTCTCTTTGCTGGCTGGCAAATCCATTGCAACTGCTGGCAAGGCCGCATAGGTGCTGCACCTTCTGCTTTAGCAGGATTGATTAAAATGCCAAACCACCCAACCACCTCTGCTAGCTGGGGTCCTGCACCTCATAATGCAAGCAAACTCAAGCCCCTTGCTTTCTTTACGTCCACGCACGTCCCTTCCCTGGCTGGCTGCTCAGTGGTGGACAGAGGAAATGGAGCTCTTGACGGGATGGCTGGCCAGGCCCTAACACCTGCTGACCACTGGTGGCAGCTGGGAGACACAGGGTCTCTACCAGGGCCTGGGTAGTAGGGCAACCCTAGGAGTGCCTCCGACCCTCAGAACACTGAAAGATAATTTATGCCTCCGCAAACCCTCTGGAAACTGACAGTCAATAAACGAAAGCCACGAGGTACTGAACACAAGGTTGAGGAAGGTCCCCTAAGAGGGAACACCCACAGCTGCACTCTCTGTAAGAACGAGCCATGCCTCTGGGCGAGTCAAACTGCTTACCCAGGTCCTTGGCTTGGCTATAAGTCTCATTACTAAGTTTCCTAAAAAATGGATTTTCCTGGGTTAACAGAATTTTAACATCTTCCAGTGATACATTGATAATTCTTGAGTTAATAAATGGATACAATGTATAGATTCCCTGTGGGAACAAAGAAAGGTCACAGTTAGGAATTGTAAAGTGCCCCTGCCCTTGGGGCCTTTCCAATCCCCATGTCCAGCCCTCACCCAAACACAGCCCCCAGGCAGGTGCAGCACCCCGCCTGGAACCTATAATAATCTGCAAGCAAATACTCCCCGAGCAGAAAATCAGCCTTGGAGTACTCAACAATGGAGAGGGCCAAAGGGCTGGCAGGTGCCAGGCCAGCTCTGAGCTGTCCAGACGTGTCGGGCTGGCTCGGACGCTCCTACGTGCGCCCAGCTACTGCCCATTTATTTGTGGCTGGTGCGATCCACGTCTGTTCCCCAAATTACCTCTTGTGCTAACCGGAAAGCACAGTCAAACTCTTCTCCGCTGTTGTTTCGACACCAGACTTTTATCCCGGTGTTAATAACCTACAAGGGAAAAAAATAAAGTCAGGATAAACAATTAAAATAATCCCTTCTACTTTGAGGAGGCTGAGTTGTAACTGATGAAAAGAAGGAAAAGAGAAATGGAAAACCTCTGAAAAGTCATCTGACTAAAACTGGGGTTAACAGCAGTTCTCAAAGCCCAACTGATCCTCTTTTCAAATGGCTTTGGTTGATGTGGCTTATACTGACTAATAACGTGAAACCAGCCATCTTTGAAAATACAAGAATATGCCAGCACATTCCACAGACTGTCAGGAGCAAGGACGCTGTCGCCCAGGAAACCACTGTGGACACCCAATATAGAGATAATGTTCTAGTACGGTCACGAAAATACTCTGACCTCATGGACCTCCAGGTAACACAGGCAAAAGGGAAAACAATAAAGCAAATGAAAACAGGGCCTTAAAATAGGAAAACTGTATAGCGAATGGAAATGACAAACAACACGGAGCCGCAGCAGCAGCACCCAACGCCTGCAAACCCACAGCACCTTCCTCCTATGATACAAACAGTGGGAGGGACAGTGGGACAGAAGGGACACAGGCCACACAGCATGGGCCTGCTAAGGGTTCTGACAGCACACAGCAGGCTCAGGGACCTCACAGCCCACACCAGACACCACGCCAGGATCTGTTTCTTCCAGGGAAACCTGAGCAGGGGCCCTGTATTATGCATTAGTCCCCAGCTATGACCTATACCTTCATCCTCTCACTATTGTTCAGCAGCACGTTTCTCAGCTCCTTGGAAACCATGTAGAGTTGCCTTTTCTTCCCTTCTGTAGTTCGAGTTAATAAATTCATCCTTGGGAATGAAGGAGCTAGAGCATAGAATTTCCTATAAATAGGACCAAGGTGTTTGTAAGAGTACATACAGTTCAAAACTTAACAGACTGTCTTTAAGCACCCCATTCTTTCCTACAGAACCACGTTTCTCAAACTCAGGATGGTTTAAGGGCACTCGACCTCTAAGCTCAGTCTATTTCACATGAAACCTCCAGCAATGTTTACTGAAGGCACAGCCAGATCAGGGCCCTACACTAACGTGGGCAACTTCTCCCCGCCAATGGCGACTCCGTGGACAAGGACTTGAGAACACTGCCTTGGAGATGTTTGAAGAGGCAGGTTTACAAACGTATTAAAAGAGCTAGTTATCCACAAGACAATGTTAAGTGCCCACTGTGATGAATACATACAAAGATTTAATGAATAAGGAAGAGAACATGAGACTGGACTCTCTCCCTGTTCTGCCTGGAGATTCCCAATTAAGGTCCCACCCAGACCCCTTACTTCTCATTTCCTAAACCAGAACCGAGTAACACAGCTCTGTCCATTTATCTTATACTCAACTAAGTAAGTGATACTCAGGATCAGAGTCCAGAGCTGTTCCACCTCTTTACCAACGTCTTTATCTTTGTGCAGCTTATTCTGTCTGATCACTGCTCACTTTAAATTGAAGGGTTCAGAAAACACACTCCAAAGTTTCACCCAGCTCTAACATTCAGTTAAAGAGGAAAAATGCTATACAGAGCTAAATAAAAAACGATGGTTAAATGTGACCAGTTATGCTTTTATAATCCTACAGGAAATTCCTTCAAAGAATTAAAAAGGCTGAATTAATCCTTACTGAATAGGTGGAAATAAAGGGTCATCTTCAGGAATAAACACAAATGGATCTTCTTTAAATCCAAATAACTTCATTTTCTTCGATGGAGGAGGACTAAGAAGGAATTGGGATGGAATCAATCAGTCTGGAATCTGAGGAATATTGCTAATTACCCACAGCACACTCTTCCCTACCCATTCATCCCTCACCCCAACTCTGCGCATCACGGGGTTTTTAATATATGTAGCCTCTTCAGGCCTTAAACCTTTCTCTTCAGACAACAGACTGCAGCACTCACACCACAAGTTCATTAACACTGAACCGAGTACTTTGCCCGCGAAAGGTGTTTTCACACTGCCTGATGGAAAACCACTGCAGGCAAGGCTCTGGGGTCCCAGGCCATCTGCACTGCCGGAAAGACATAGAATGTTGTTATGCTCAAGATATAACTGTGCTTCTTACCCACACACGCCATCTTTCTTATTTCCATTTTTCTCTAAATCCTCAGTCCTTTCTGCTGATTCTGCGTCGCCAATTCCAGTAACCAGCTTCCTTTCTAGTTCTGAGGGACTTGCAGCTTTCTCTCCCGTGGGACCTGCAGGGCTGGACTGCACCGGGTCTCTCGGCTTTGCAGACTCCCCCTGCAGCTGCCAGAGGGAATAACAAGTCCATTTACACTCAAAGCATAAGCTGCTTTGCATTGCTACCAACAATAAGAAAAAAAATGAGAACACTGAGCTCACAAAATCAATCTTAACAAATTTTCTATAGCACTTAATATATAAAAGACAACAGAACTTTTCAAAAGCAGTATTTTAAATATTCTTGCTACTATATATAGAATTCATGGACACTGTTTCTTTGAAGTTAAAATCAATTCTACTGTAACCCTATAAAACGCATAGACAGCTGGCGGACAATGCCAGCTTGTCTTTGAATGCTATTGGCATCCACTCTTGCACAATGAGGCATGCAAATGAGTCAACACCATCCCTAAAATTGTAAGAAGGGCTGAAAAGACAAGTACGGGAATAAGCACAACATAGGAAAAGACAGTAGTAACACAGTTCCAGGGGACCCAGAAAAACTGCTGTGGAGATTAGAGGACTGTGCCTCCAGGAACCAAGAAAATACCAGTCGAATAATAAACTGGGGCAATGGTACAAATGTGGTTTTGAGGAGCAAAATTTTATATACTTTTTATGATATAAAATCTTATATAAAAATTATTTTAAATTACATGTCCTTTCTAATGAACTTCCAAGACCAGTAAGAGCAGTAATTCCCAGATCCTATGAAGTGAGTTTACAAATTGGACAACTGAGCACAGAGAAGTTAAGCGTGTCTCCCAGTTCACAAAGCTGTCAAGGGGATGTGCTTGTGAGATTCTAAAGCTATCAACAATATCCAACACTACCTCCTAAAGAATAATTTATTTAAATGTACAAAATAGCAAAAACTAAAAACCACCATCTAAAACCTCTTGACAAGGCCAGCAATGGAATTTGTCTTTTCCTGTCCCCTTCTCTGCTTCCTGAAATGCTGCCCTCTTTTTCAGAGTCCATCTCAAATGTCCCTTTCTCCAGGAAGCTTTCTTTTTTCCATCACAATAATTTAATCTTGCCTCCTGCAAAATACCAGCAGCACTGTCTCAATGTGGCTGTTCCCTGACTCAAATTCTGGATCAGAGTCTACATGCCTTTACCTCCACTAGATTCCAGCATCCTGAAGACGAAGAATCTCAGAATGGGCCTAGCAGAACAGGCAACCAAGTTATACTTACTCAACAAAAAGAGTAACAAACTGATATAATGATAGAAAAGTAGAACAGTAATATTTAAATAACATGTAGTTGTTCTAAAAAGCATGATTTGCCACATCAAAGGAGGCAAATTAAGGAAAAGTTCAAAACCCACTTACATAGGTGCTCATGTGACAAAGTATCAACATAACCCCAAAGCCAAGTGAATCTCAAGTATGCTTGTATATAACTGGCTCGCAGCCTGCGCAGTATGGTACAGTAGCCACCAGCCACGTGCTTTCTGACCCTGCAAAGGTGACTAGGTATGTGAAGGTGTATCCTAGAGTGTAAAATTGATGCTAATTTTTAAAAACAGTATGGAAGCATATAAAATATCTCAGTAACTTATTCTGATTACATGGAAATAACATTTAAAGTATACTGGGGTAAAAAAAACCTTTTACTGTTCTTCTTTTACTTTGTAAATATGGCTGCAAATAACCTCAAATCACCCATGTCTGCGGCTTCATTTGCCGGCAGTGCTCTGAGCAGCCACAGCTCTGCCCCTGACCAGGGAAGTCAGGGATCGACTATAGTCAAGAATACCACGTAGAGACTTTCCCTCTCTAAGGGAAGCACTCTCCAGCCTAACACCAACACCATGGTGACTGCCCAGAAAAGCCAGTGCCAATTCTGGGCCAGTTTGAGGCTGTGCACTCGTATGTATAGCTCAATTAGTTATATCCCAGAAAATGTTTACTTACTATTTTTCCAAAGTCGAAGCATTATTTGTCCTAATTTTTAAGCATGCATCTGAAAGAAACACAGACCTTCAGACTGTGACTCTGGGCCACGTTCTATGATTACGGAAGGCTGATGTACACACTAACAAAACGACACCACGTTGACGAGAGGACAGCACACGTTAAAGCACAACTTTGTGTCGAGTTTTGAAAAGCAGCCCTTTTCTCAACTGCTGTGCTCCACGGCCGCCTTATAGTGACCCAGGAGGGAGCTTAGATTCATCACAACAGATCAGGGTTTATTCGTTTCCTTTCAGCTGGATTTGGACAAATTCTGCAATTGTCCCTCACGGCCAAGGTGAAGACAGGTTTGACATTAGCAGAGTTCCATCACCCTGGAGTAGGCTAAACTGAACCAACCCACAGAGAACTGGCATCCAGAGCCAGTGCGGGAGGTCAGGGGAGGTTCTTATTTTGAGCCACAGAACAGTCTTTATGTCTTTTCAACTCTTATCAATAAACTAGGGATGAGATGTGGAAGAAATGCATTCTCCCAAGTCTACCTTTTCCAATCACCTATCTAAGAAATTGATTTTTGTTTGGAAAACAAAAATTTAAATGAATCCCTACACATACCAGCAGGCTCAGCCACCCTCCACCCCGCCAAAAAGTTCCACTGACCTCTGTCAGCTTCTGCTTTTAATGCACAAAGAGATCACATGTTATGCTGTGGTGTTTTGGAAGATGTTTACCTTTGGTGGACGCTTATTCCATGGCATTGAAGACTTTTTCACTAATACTGCCACAAAGAACCCTCCAGTATTTTGATGATGTGGTAATATTCTAAGACTAAAAAAAACACAATTCTCACTTTTTAACTGATCCAAAATACATTCTTTTAGTATTAAATATTAAGACAAATACTACAAAGCCGACCTGTGACAGAGAAGTCATGTCTTGTAAGTATTCACACAGCCCTCATTCAGGAAATGGCCAATGTGTGATGTGTAGAAAGTTAATGCAGTATCCAGTGTATTAACATTAGGTTCTAACCACCTTCATTATTCACAAAGGCTTGACGCCAGCAGCTAGCAAGTAAGAAGTTCTCACGTGCTGAAAAGTTCACATACCTGAGGTCAGCCACGGGCACAGCCCAGGCCTCGCAGGAGTGCCCCAGGGCCCAACCTCCCCACCATCCCCTAACTGGGAGAGTTCCTACACTCACCACCGCTCTAGACGCAGCGCCTGTAACTTCTCCGGGTCCTTCGGTGGGAACATGGTCGGCCGAATCTGGGTGTGCCTGCTGCGAGGAACCTCGTCCCACTCTGCAAACCACTGTCCATCTTTCGTCATCACCTGCCAGGCAAGAGGAGAAGATTCTAAATCACTACTAATAAGAAAGATCACAGGGTGCCAGCGTATAGGGTCCTAAACACGATCAATGGCGATTCTCATTTCTCTCCAAAGGGAGGACAACTATTTGCAAAGACAAAAATTCCATAAAACAGAACAGTTATTTTATAAAGCATTTTCCACTTGGGAATTTTAAAAAAAGCCTCAGATTGTTTCTAGTTTAAAACTAAAAAATTACTTCTTTCATATTAGAAATGGAGATTGAATCCCAGCCAATAAAAAAAATAAAGCAAAGCTGTAGTTATATAGATGAGAATAAGCAAAGCTGATGTCTAATTGGACAACAAAGTGAGGAAAAAGTGTTTCACTGCCAGAGAAAAACACTTGTATAATCATACCATTTAATGTGTATAATTTTGACACTGATTTTAAACTTCATAACCAAATGCAGTAGTAGTCAAGTTACCCAAATGTGGATGCTTTAAAACCTTCACAACAGCCAGGTAAGAAGTTGTTCCTGCTCTTTCGAGCCAGGGTCCTCACAGAAATCTTACCTTCCACTGTGTGAGTCCAGGCATCCACTTCAGGCCTGGCAATTCAGAAGACACATCAGCAAGCTCCAAAGCCCCTGTGCACCAAAAATTAAAATAAAATAAAAATCTTTTTCCACAACATGCCTAAGAAAGAAGTAAGGTGCCAAAGATCCCATACTACGCTATTCTATATACCGGAAATGTCTGAGGAGGGAAGAACCATACAAACAGAAGGCACACTCCTGGCTCCCGGTGAGGGTAGGAACAAGGAATAACTGCCAAAGGGCAGAGGGTTCTGCTTGGGGTGAAGAGAATGGTCTAACATTGGACTGTGGTAAGGGCTCTGCGCAGTTTGGTAAGTCTACAAAGAAATCACTGAACTGCACACCTAAACAAGTGAATGTCACAGTGCTGCCCGGAGCTCACTCAAGCTTCCGGAGCAGGAGGACTTGCAGAGTCCTGGGATGAGTCAAGTCTGACGCCACGACCAAAATCACCTCGAAGGCAACACCAGGCTGGAACTCAGAAGTCTGCTCCTGGTTTTTGAAACATGCCAGTCTTTTCCATGCCTTTATGGCTAACAAACATCCCAGAACTAAAAAGTAACATTTTAAAGCAAACTATGGGAATTTTTAAACATTCTGTTTTAGGCCCAAGTTAGTTTCTAATACTGCCCATCAGGAGAACAGTCTGGTTTTTAAAACAACATGTTGACAGCGGCAGTATTATCCAAAGCTGTGGGATGGGCCAGGAAACACCAACAAAACCCCAGGGAAGCCACGAAACCCCACAGACAATGACAAAATCAAAGTAAGAGACTCCACAAGAGGGGACCTAGCAGTGTGACACCTTTGGCAAAAACTGACCTCCACTAGCATATCTGAGCAATCCCACTTTCAAAAGTGAACACCAAGTAGTGTTTCCAGAACCTGGTTTTGTCAAATACCGCTCAGCATGCCTTCCTGCCAGCATGTGGACCAGAAGCTGCCAACAATGGCCTAGTGTTCACAGACTGAATCTTCATCACCAGTCGCCATTCTTTCAGCTACGTCTCCGGGCACTTCCAGGTGGGGATCACACCCCGTGCAGGCACAATCCCCAGCAACTGTCGAGCATAAAGCTCAGCAGAAGTCTGTGCTCCTGTGAAGCCATGTCTGCACAGGGAGCCCGTGACCGCACACTGAGACGAAGGGTCTACAGGGGTCTCAAACAACTGCATGCAGAATGGTGCCTGTGAAAGCAAAATCGAGACCGGAAACCCACCTGCCCAGCGGGAAATAATCACCCAGTAGGACGCCCAGTTCATTTACTACTCAATTACATCACCCATAATCCTTCTTTTCACATGCCTTCTGAGATAAAGTACCACCAAAACTGTGAACATTATGACCATGCAAAAAAATCATCCAGAAAGCACTCTTTCTGTAGACTGCCATGAGTGCAGAAAAAGTAAAATAAATCCATCAAATTCAGACCTAAAGGACAGCAATGAGGACTGACCACACAGTACGGACCAGCCAACCACTGAGAAAGCCACTGGAAGCCCACATGGCTGTGGATACCACCTCAGGACATGTGCATCTGTCTCCTTCACTTACTTCGCACTCACATGGTAAGTCTGGTAGTGTTTTATTCTGGAAGTTTGAAATTTCTCATGATTTGTCTTAAGGAGACTATGACGGGAAAGGTTATCATTTCAGTGAAAACATGAAAGAAAAAATAATACTCTACATAAAAATATTATGGAAACTGCTGTTTCAAAACATTTCATTGAACAGCGCTATAAGATGGCACGCCCTTTCAAATGGATACTACCAGAAACACAGAAAATGACAAGTACTAGCAAGGACACAGACAGCTGGAACCCATGTGCACTGCTGGTGGAACAGTGAAATGGAACAGCCACTATGGAAAACAGCACGGGAGGTCCTGAGACAGAATGATCACGTCACCCCAAAGACCTGAAAGCAGGGCTTCAAAGTTACTGCACACACGGCAGCAGCATTACAATGAAGAAGCCACCCAAGTTTCCACCAACCGATGACTAGACATGGTCTGCATGCGCAATGGAATACCATTCAGCCTGAAACAGGAAGGAAACTGACACCTGCTACGACATGGATACACCCTGAAGCCATTATGCTAAGTGAAGTAAGCTGTTAACAAAAAGAAAAAATACTGTGATTCCACTCACATGAGACACCTAGACCGGTCAAACTACAGAGACAGAAACACAGTAGGGGGAGAGGACAATGGGGAGTCATTTAATGGGTTCAGAATTTCAGTTTTCAAGAACTCTGGAGACTGGCTACACAACAATGTGAATGTACTTAACACTACTGAACTGTGTATTTAAATACAGTTAAACAGTAAATATTAAGTTATGTGTGTTTTACCACATTTACATTTAAAAAATTGTGATAGGTTCTAATTGTTCACACTTAATAAAGTGGGCAAAAAGTTTGCAATTCATGTAAGAACAACAGATCCATTGCATAAGCTTGTTTCCCACTAAAGATATCTCATTTTAGGGTTTACAGACTAAAACTATAAGCAAATACCCAGGAAAAAGTCTAAAGGAGCAATTTTCAACCTTTTTCATCTCATGACCCACATAAATTAATTACTACAATTATGTGCCACACCCAAAATTACATTTTTTGGCTCTGACAAAGAAAGGTGTAATTTTGACTCATTCTCACCAGATGACTATTGTTGTGTTGGCTGTTTTCATTTTTGGGACAATCTAAGAGAAAAAGGGTCCGTGTCCCCGACCGAACTAGTTGGGCATGACAGCTGAAAGTCACTGCACTACAGCAATGAAGATTTTGAAAAGTACACACTTTTATTAAAAGGCCAACCCAGCACGCTTACCTTCACTTTTTTCCAGTAAAGACGCTATGACTGCTTCATCTTCAATAGGGTTCAGTGAACATGTAGAATACACCATCCTGCCGCCCTCCACCAGCTGCTCAGCACCCCGTGTAGCAATCCGCAGCTGTAAGCTAAGGGTTGAACATACTCAGTCGGGGACCCAACACGGCTGGACGGCATGCACTTCAGATGCACCATGTCACATATTTATTACAAGTTTTTAGGACAGGCTTAAACGACCCTAAGTAAAATACGTAATTCCCATCAAAACACAAACAAACAAACAAACAAAACCCCTTACGGTTCTAAGTGAAGTTAGGATAAGCCTACAAAAGATGTGTCATTTTAATGTGTCAAACCAGTTATATAAAACTGGTTTGGATGTTCTGTGTACCTTTCCCAGCATCTCATCAAGAAAGCATAAACTCATTAACAACTGAATTCAACATCAAATTTCATTATTGAAAAGCCTCCATACTTATACAAATACTTGATATTCCTTTCCATAAACAACTTGTATCCTTTAATACATTCCAATCCAAATGCCTATTTCACAAAAACAGTGGTATTTAACAGAGAAGTAAAATCTCATGAAGTTATTAATGGTGAATATTCATTAATACACTTATACTTAATCATGCATTGCTCTTATAAGACTATATAATTTTAAATTAAAAAAACACAAAGTTCTATAGATCATACAATTGGAATTGTACAAAACAGGCACTCAAGAAATCCACAGGCACTGAAAACTACTATAATACATTAGACATGAAAGAAGTTACCTTTGAGGTATGAGATTCTTTCTCCTTTTAAGAATTCTCAAAAAAGAATTTAAAGACAGTAAAAAAATATTTCTGAGATCAAAATACTGAACAAAATAATTCAACACAAAAGAACAAAACAGCCAGGAAAAAGACAGTAGGTAAATGGGCATTTCATAAAAAAGTGTGAAGTGACAGGAAACTCTTACAAAAGGCATTTTAAATCAGTATGTATCTAATATGTGTACAATCTTCAGTTCTAAAAACAACTACATCTGACGTTTGAGTAAGCTTCCATGAAGGTGGCCCTCATTGATGCTTAAGGGTCAAAGACCTGGGTGCCCATTTGGGTCATTCAACAATAAATCTTGACCAATCTACTTGTCAAACAGTGTTGTCAGCTACAAAGTTTTACCTACCCATGCAGCTGCAAGCTATTTAGGGTGGTCCACTTTTTCCAAACATCAATGTTTTTTCTCATAGTGCCATCTCCACTGAAAAGAAAGATATTTAAAAATTTAAAACTCTCTACAGGTCGAATCAGAGTTTAACAAATATGTCACATTCAAGCTAAATTATAAAACAGCTATTGTTATTATCATACATACCCACTAGGAAAACAATCTACATTCTTACAAACTACAATCACCTTCCTATTTGTTTTGGGGGACACTCTAGCACATTAAGCTCTTTAATTATACTTAAATTTTCAAGTCAGTAGGAAAATAAAAACCTCTTTCAACACTCACAGAGACAGTAATTTGCTTCCATTTGACAGACCTACTAGCAAAACTCATTTTCAGTCCTAGGAGAGAACCAGGAATACACACAAGATATTTTGGTCTTGTTACTTAGGAATTTGGTGAATCAAGACTGGTATTCTCATCAGAATTACATGCATATGTAAACTTACACTCATAAAGGACTTTCCATAGCTAATTAATTTAATTTCTTTACCAAGGTTTTTCCATGTATCAGTTAAACATTTTTGATTCCCTACTTTATTCAATGAAAATTATTTCACAAATTTTATAATGCGGGCTTGATTCATTAATCTTTCTGTCCATGTCTAATTTTATCCTCCCAATTTTTCTGCATTAATTCCTGCCTCTGTAAAGTTTAATTCTTCTTGTGGTCTCATCACATGTCCTTGAGACGCAGGGTCTGCAGGATGGAAATGTCCTATGACATATAACGGCTATCAAATGACGTCCCTCACTTGTATGTATGGTGGTGACTTAAAAGTCTACCATAATTTTAGGAATTTTTTTTTCAGCTTACAACTTAGTGCTCATAAGGTCACTTTATTCTCACAATATTGAAACAAAAAAATATGTTACACTTCTCATCAAAAGATCAAGGGTAGGAAAACATCTGCTCCAAAGGAAAATTAGAAAATTGTAATCCAGAAAAAAAGAAATGCACTTCATGATCAATTTTAAATTTTACTTTGAAAGGGAATTTTTCCAGGTACTTAAAAACTCAGCCATATCCAGTGCTACCGGCTACAAGCCAAGTCCTGCTCCTAGTGGTTAATCTGCCACTTGTTTAAACACGGAGAATTTAATATGGATGTATCCTGGTTAAGCACTGTTCAGTGCTAACAAGATTTTGTGGAAGTTTCTGTATTCTAGTCTCACTAAACACATGTGTTGAAAAGGTATTAATTAAATACACCCTTGTAACCATTACCTATGTCACTGCCTCCAGGAACTTAATGACCACCTTTAGTTTGATTCATATCTTTTTGGAAAAACTCACTCAGTTGTGTCATGAAATTCTCTTAAAGGCAAACTCTAAAATGAATTTCTCTAAAGTCTGAACTCCTACACTGTGCTAAACAATGTAAGACTCAAAATGAAAACCTGATGTGATTATTTGATGACTCACTTGAAGTACATACTCACTGAAGTACAAGCATAGGACACACTGATGAGCAAATCATGTGTGTGTTTACGATGCTTCTTTCCTCTCAGGGATTTTCTTCATCTCTTTTTAGACTAGCAAAGCACCCCTTTACCTGTGCTCCACATGCTCAGTCTGCTGAACCACTAAAACTCTGTGTCTACCTTCTGCCTTACGTCACAATGTCTCTCTTCACATCAGTTCACACAAGTCATATGTACCACTGTGTGTTCATGTGCACCTTCATTGTAGTCTGTATGTGACTTAATTCCTCAGTGCATTCTGGGCTTTCTGGCTTCTTGATAAAATACCTGCAAGGGACATCACATAAGATGCGATCGTAGAAGAGAACCTCTTTCCTTCCATTCACATCTATCATGAGTCTCGGTATGCTGGATGCATCATGGTTGACCACCATGATGCAAGGACTGCTCAACCTCTTCGCCTGATGAACAAGCAGATAGCAGCGCTTGTTGTCCACATCATTCGCAATGACAAATCCCTCTGGGAACATAAAATTGCAGTGTGGGGTGACAAACAGCACAAGTAACTCCTGAAATACATGACCTGTAGGTTGGCATGAGCGAAGTGGCCCCACCAAACTTCTGAGTGTAAGACTAGCTAGGACTACATAAGTGATCCAAAAAAGAAACCTAGTGTGAGGCTCAGCATGATTTCACGGTCACTAAAAATTCTGAAACTTCAGGATTCATTTGTTCAACAATTATTCACTTTGTATCAATTATTATGCCAAAAATGTCTTTCCTATTAGTAACTATTAACTAAAACAGGAGGATGAGGGCAGAGTGAAAGGTGTAGAAAACAACAGAGTCACCTGGCAAATGTTTAAAAACGGTGCACCCGTGCTGGAGCGCCATCCTAGGCTCTGTGAGTCAGACGGCTGGGGCGGGGCCTAATGCTCCTGAATATTCCTTGGGAGGAGCTGAGCTGAATCTCAGCTAAGAACCTGCTGGAAACGTTCCTGGGAGCCACCTGCTCTCACTATGCTTCCTCTCTCATCTCCAGCAAAATGGTAAATATGCCTGGTAACATTTTATAATCAGTATCACTCTTTTAATGGAAGTAAAGGAGATAAAGGTACATAAAAATAGTAAAACTAACAAATGCTATGAATAGCATTTTTGTATCTTTATAAAGTCCCTACAAAGGAACATCAGTGATATTGTAACAGTTTCCATTTTCTGAGTACTTTGCAATCTCGTATCACATCCTCCAGTTCAGGACTGATGGCTCATTCCATACATGGAGACTAGTAACGTCACCTAACTCACTCCATAAATATGGTGGTAGGCTATGAACCTGGGGAGTTGGACAGTAGCTCTTAACCTGATTCCAAACTAAAGGCTGGTTGGAAAATGAATCACCGGTGGTGGTGTGAGAATGTCCTGTTCTTTCAGGGAGGCTCCAGGCACTGTTCTGTTCTTTTCCTGCCTACAACCCACCAAGGCAGCATCTCTGCCTCCGAACCCCCAGTCCAACGCACACCTGGGAAAGGGACGTTCATGTCGGCATGCAGCATTTCAATTAACTGTGTGGTCTTCGATCCAGGCGCTGCACACATATCTAAGATCTATTAAAAAGCAAGAAAATGTTTGAGACTTTTAAGAAATCAAACAATCTACATTTAATTTAAAAGTTCAAGTCCTTCTAGCATTTTGATTTCTATTCAAAGATCTAAATATATTTCCTTATAGAATGATTCTAGATGTATGTAACTGATGGGGAGCTCATAACAGAGAATGCCCCCAAATCACAGTGACAAAGATACTCTCTCCACAGGGAACAGGAACAGGTGGCACTAGAAACCAGTAAGGGCAATACACTTAGAACTGAATGAGTAACGATACTCCATGCAAGAGCGCTGTAACATTCTGCTAAGGAGAGAGCTACATGAACTAAAATCTCAGCTTGGCAATGACTGACTAGTCCCTGTGACCTTGGGCCAGCTACTTCAACTTTTCCCCGTCTCCTTTCCTCATCTGGGGGCAGTGGCAGCATCCGCCCTGCCTCCAGAGATGGGTGGACAAGAAAATGAATTAATTCATGAAAACAGTGCAGAACAATGCTTGGCATGTAACCACCTCTCAGTACATGTTCACTATAATTTTCAATCTGATTTAGTCGACTGAGACTACTGAAGATAATCTGTATAATAAGTAAACAAATTCAGAAACAAACTTTAAAAGGAAAGGAAACAGTTAAGTGATTTATAAAAATTAAATAGGACAAAAATGCAGAAAAGAACCTAGAGGGAAATATATCCCTTTCTCCTTATCCAAAGTGACAGAAAACAAAAACTCATTATATTAAGGAAAAAAGGTCGCAACGACACAGCCAACACACACAGGCAGCACCCTGCCCACCAAAATGTTCTGTACAATACACAATACCTTATGGTGAGGTTGAGCATTAAGCAACAATGGTGGAATCATACTAACAGCTTCTTGCCGACTGATATTTCCCTTGGAAAATAAAATTTAAAAAATGTCAAGGATGACGCTGAAAAGGCAGAAAATTTCAAATGCAACAGAAAAATGTCATATAATCAACCACACACAGAATGAGAGTTGGCACTATCACCCAAACACAATAGGACAGATTTTCATACTACTGGATAAATGGTTGCTACTTGAAGGCTACGTGAGGATGAGGATGAGCACTCACACTAAAACCCACTGTTAGAAAAGCACTGAATTTTAAACTTTTATAAAAGGGGTTGTAAGCTGACATAGCCCCTACTCCCCGCCCTCAGAACATCCAGAAACTGGATGGCATGTCTCAAAGGCAGACAATGCCACTTAAATACCTTCAGCAACGGGCGCAATCAAAGGGAGCACAGGAGAAACTCAGTAAGCTTCTCCCTCTCAGCTCAAACTGTCACTTCTATTTCTCAGTTCTCGTTTTCAGGTACAGCCCATGCCTGCTTTCTATTCCGGAGAACTGCCTCTAACAAAGACGCAGACTTCAACCACCGCTCCCCTCTTTCCTTCCCCGAGATAAACCATCTAAACTTCCTCACTAAATCGTCCTCAAGATCTCCACTAGTGGGCCAGGGCATCTGTTAAGATGCACACCTGTTCAGATTCAAACGAAAGTTTTCATTTTATTTTTTTTTTATTTTAATTGTTGTTCAAGTACAGTTTTCTGCCTTTTACTCCCATCTCAGCCCACCCCCCAGCTCTCCCCACCTCCCTCCCACCTCCACCCCACCCCCAGTTTTTGTCCATGTGTCCTTTATACTTGTTCCTACAAACCCTTTCCCCTTTCCCCTGAAATTCCCTCCCCTCTCTCCTCTGATCACTGTCAGCCTGCTCTCTACTTCAGTGTTTTTGGTTATACTTTACTCAAAAAGTTTCTTGATGAAATCCAGCTCTTGTCTCAATCAAAACTCTATTTTAACAGCCCGAAGAATGAACAGTTACAAAGGAGGGGGCTGGCTATAAAACGCTGGCTACCAGGAGGCTTTGGCCCCATTGCAACAAGGGCCCTTTGTACTTGAACGACCAGCACTCACCTTATGCATTTGCCTGTCAGAATCTAAACAAGGACTCGTACGTTCATACCTGCTAATTTTCATCTTACGGGTTTCAGGCCAGCAATGAGTCTGAAGACTGAACCTTGACCAACTCACTAGGCACACTAACTCCAAGCTTTGTGATTCTGACAAGCTTGCCTTCTGTTTTCACCCTAGTTTTCAATTAAAGCATTAGAGTGGGAAACTCTAATTAGAGTGGCCCTTGACTACAGACATCCTGGCAATTAATCTTGTTTCCTAAACACATCCTAAAGAGGTTTGACAGTCAGCCTTAAATAAAGAGAGTATCTCATCCTGCTGACTTCTGATCAAAAACTGGACTGTTTCCCTGTAATACATGCTACCGACATTAAACTCCCATAACCTCCACCTTTCTAAGCTGCTAAAATTGGGCTCATTACAACCTATCCACCCATTATCACTCCATTCTCCACAAACCCTCTGCTTGTAACAAGTTGTAACCTGCCTTTGGCAGTTTGTTGATCTTTATCTGACCTTGCTTCTCAATGGAAGCTGAGTCAGAGAACCCTTCTTTAGTTTGGGCCCAAGTACAGAATCACAAATGAGGCAGCACTCAGTTCTGTATATTCCTAATAATAGGAGGTGGGGTGGAAAGCCAGGCAAACAGGAGCCCAGTTTACCAGGTTACCTAAGTGAGCACCAAGCTGCAATGGTAGGAAATAGCTGCGAGTCAAGGCAAGGTTAGAACTGCGTGAAGTGAAGGGTTTTTCTACATTGGCTGTGGCTTCAGGGGCAAAAAATATGAAAACCATGTTAACTCTGTTGAGAGAATACAGGAGGGGGAAAAAGAAATAATATCGTCTGTTGACACACAGATGCTTCCTTGGCTAGATTAGAAAACAGGAAGGGAGAACTTCTGATTGAAAATGTGAGACTGCTAAGAATTCCAGAATAAAAAGGAACAGCAAAGCTTACAATATCCAAAGTTCATGGGAATTTATTTAATCATGTATTGTGTAAGAAAAATAGCTATTTTGTTAGGAAAAATTTGATGCTAAAGGTTTAAAGGTCAGTGACCATAATGACAAACATTCTCTGTCATCAGGAATCTGGGATGGCACAGAAACCAAGAGGGTGAAGACAGTGTCATTCTAGAGAACCAAAGTTGTCCTACTTAGGTTGTGTTTTTGGTTACTGTTGCCATGTATACACCTTTGTTATGGCAAAGGTGGAGTACAGACAGGACCAAGAAAGAAACAGAAATGAGAAAAAGTGAGTTTAAAAGTCTGGGCTTTAGTAAAATAAGCAACACAGCCATAAAAACACGAGACTTTCTCGGTACAAGCACCTGGCACACGCACCTGAGAAAGAGGAGGGGGTGGGCTGAGTGGCTGTCTCCCGAATAGCATGCTGCCTGGCAGAACGCCGTGTGCCCCTCAGTTCCGCAGCCACCGAACCCAGGAGTAGAGCAAGACACAATCGAACTGACAGCTGTGATAATATTGCTATTAAGATCCATGGTTAGTACAACCAAACAATAGCTATATAATCACAAATTACATGTGGAATACACAGTTAAACGAGTCTTTCTTACAAGCTTTACCTACTTGATTGTTCCCAGTGACAAGCATGGTTAAAAATATAACACTAATGTATATTTAAAGCTTTAACAAAACCTGTCTTAAATTTATCCTCTAGATAAATTTGTCTAAAGAACTCTACTCACAGATTCTGTTTCGCTAACCAGAAACTGGTGAAACTTTTCCAATTGTGGAGACTTTCTCAAGATTTTTCGGCTCAAATTTGTGTGCCAGGCAAGTTCCTCAGGATACCTGACCAAAAAAAAAAAAAAGCAAAACATTTATGGACTGCATACATTAAAGTGCTCCAGATCATACAGCAAACGAAAACACCCAGTTTTTTTTTTTGCTTGTTCATCCATAATCCTCTCCAGCACATTCAGCCAACACTGCATGACATCCCCCAAGACACAGGAACATGGTTCTAAGTGACTGGATCATGGCCCAGGCAGAAACCGGAGAGCCTTGGGGGGGTCACAGGACACGCGTGCATGTGACAACACAGTAAAACCATGACAACGCATGTTTAAGATCTGATGAAAAAGTGGAGTTCTCTGCTCTTCACCCTGTATGCTAAATTAATGGTGTAAAGATCATCAGAAAAAAGACATAACAAATTTCTTATATTTAAAGAAGTACAGCCCTGGCTGGTGTAGCTCAGTGGATTGAGCGCGGGCCTGCGAACCAGAGGATCGCGGTTCGATTCCCAGTCAGGGCACATGCCTGGGTTGTAGTCCAGTTCCCTGCAGGCCAACTCCCAGCAGGGGACTCACAAAAGGCAACCATACATTGATGTTTCCCTCCCTCTCTCCTTCCCCTCTAAAGATAAATAAATAAATAAAATTAAAAAAAAAAAAGTACGTGTCACACAGAAATCAAAATAATGTAGTAGGGCAGGTATCAAAATGTTTGACAAACAGTTTATTACAATTTTGTTACTACATTTTTCCCTATTTCTAAAACAAGCCAGTCTAATAATGCCCTGAAATGTTTTATATATCAAAAATCCTTGGAAATTACCAATGCATTCATTTGAACTCCTATCTCGTTACTTATTCAGAGCTAAGAACAAAACATCTCCATAAATATGTGTATTTGAACTTTCTATAAATGATAACATCACTGATCAGGAATTGTTATTTTTTAACTCAGCCTGTACCTGTCCACTGATGACCAATTGCGTAAGTCAGAACTCTGCCGACACACTGCTTGTACCATGTTCAATTCACCCAATGCCATCCTGAACATAACATGGCATTCAGTGATAAAATCTTACTCTCATTTTACTACTTTTATTAAGTCTCAGGTGCAATAATGGGCTCCATTTAACAATGCAAGGTTGCAATGTTTCCATGTGTCAAATACAGCTCAGGTAACAGCCATGAAAATGAAACCAGAAAGTCTGAAAAAGAATACATTCAACTGCTTTGAAATATTGAGTGATTATTTGACAGAAACATCCTCACGCATTAAGATACTAAGAGTTCTCTCTACCAAAGAAAGAAGTTAAAAATTACACTGGCTAAATCTGTTCACAGCCACCTCAAAATGCCCCCAGCACTTTGGTTCTATGCCCGTTTCCTTCTTTAACACTCAACCTGCTTCAAAAATATAAAATCAAAGTACAATCATACTTATGAGGCAATTTTTTTTAAATATTCCCTTTTTTTTTAATTTTAAATATTCCCTTTGGTCTCATTAGAGGTGAAACGGCAGGGAAACATTCAGATTTGGCGTTAGCTGGGTACTATTCCACAGAACCTGCCACTCCCTTGCAACCCTCACCACAGTGAACACCTAAAATGTTACTTCTGTATAACTTCTGGCAAGGCTAAAATATCTGTGACCAATGACAGACGTGTTACCACCATACCAAATAACCAAACTGCCAACACCATGAATTTGAATTCTGCACACCACTGCTTATTTTCAAATATAATAAGCAGTTTAGATATAACTTCAGCAAGTATTTCCTGTGTGCCTTATAGATAGAATTTCTAATAAGTAAAAATGTAAATTTACTATAAAAGACCAAAATTCTACTCTAAGTAATTATGACTGTGAAAGCTGTTAATCTTATGAAACAGTATATTTTAAAATGTACAAATAATTAAATACAAAAACAGGCTGTTAAATTTTAAAAAATGTCTCCAATACAGCTTTAGAAACAACATTTTTGAGCCAACAAATATTTATTAAAGTCTTAGATTTTAACAACAAAAGTCACAAAAAACTATATTTAATTTTTAGTTACATAATTCAAATTTAGTTCACGAGACTCTGAAGTCCAATCTAAAAGCCTGTTTTGACGTTGAGGATAAATTTAAAGCACCACTGTCACCTTTATGCCTCAAAACTTCTTAAGGGGAAAAAATCTAAGTACATACAATATCCAAGGAAAAATCATCTTCAATCCACACATTAAAAAGAACAAAACGAATAATAGGTGTGTTCTCTACAACTGTCTAAGTAACTTTCATAGAAACTCTTTAGGAAAATTTCTTACAGCCCTGAGACTATGAAAAAAAAAAAGAAATCCGCACAAGATGTAAGTCCTATATTTAAAATTCCTTCTAGAAAGCAGGGTTCCCACAAACTAACACATTTTATTCCACTAGGTACCAAAAGATTAAGAACATTATATTTCTGCATTATGAGCAATACAGAAAACCATTAAACATCTTGGTAAGTTTCTGCTTTACTTGCTGAGATATATGGTATCCTACATCTGATCACAGAATTTGGTTAAATAAATATTTACCCAGTGAAACTATCATGCAGTTATCACTAGTAATGAAAAAAACTAAGTATTAGGAACTCAAACGTTATACAATATGTTGTTCACACACTTCAGTTGGTGTGTTCAGAACATTAAAGCAAACAATAATGTGAAGAGAATGGCTGGCTATTATTAGACAGTGATTCGCTTTTACTCGCCAATCAACCTCAGCTTTATACTGACTTTAGCAGTGGCCATTCATCATTCACTCAAAATGTGTATGCTCTGCATATCTATGACGTGGACACTGACACTCCAAACGGCAACGAAAGAAAGAAAAGCCAGTGTATCGACAGCTCATGACTAATGAAAACCTGACCCCAAAAGGTATCTAAAAAGGAAAAATAACATCAGACACTTGAACAGTCAAAACCTCCAAAGTTGTCAGATAATGTCAGTTAAGGTCACCTTTTTATAGCAATCACTTAAGTTTTTTGTTTTGTTTTGTTTTGTTTTGTGAGAATTTTAAGTGCCTCAAAGTTGATAGTCTAAAATGTAGAACTATAACAATTTATTTTAATGACTCCCCAGGGTTTGGCTCAATGGTTTGTGCTTGAGTACTCAAGGCATTTACAAGACAAGACTAAAAATTAGGTTGTCAACATAGGGGATCATCTTTACACAAGTAAGAGTTGAACTAGGCGGTGAAACAAGTAACCTACAGAACAGTTAAAAAAAAAGGGGGGGGTGCTTAGCAAGTAGGGCAGGAGTGTGCTGGGGCACCAGAAACCGTAAAGACAAAATCAGCTGGAGCTGTCTGCTGCACATTTACCAGGTTAAGCCATTTTTCTGAAAGTAGCGAAGCCACTCAACAAGTTTTGACATGAGAAAATAGGGGGCTTAAATGGAAATGGTAGAAGTGGTAACGTCAAGGAAGCAAAGGGGTTGAATTGACTGGGAAACATTAATTAAACTCAATGACTCAGCCAGACAGAGCTGTAAATCATACATGATAACTTGCACACCAGTGTAATCATTGGGTAAAAAAACATGAAGATGTCTCAGCAGTATGTTCAGGTTCTTTTGTGCTAATAACAGATGCATTACTAAGGGGTACATTCAAGTGACAAAACTTAAAATCCCAGAGACGCATCCAACAACATGATGCCTTGTACTTACCAGCTCAGGGGTTGTGGAACTTCGACTTTCTGACCATCCACCTCCAGGTTCTCCAATTCCTTGAAATACTTGTTCTTTAAGCAATGTAAAATTTCTTTTGCATGGCTATTAGAAAAAATGAGTAAGTTTCAAAACAATCTGAAAGGCTACAAATAGCTTATTTTTTTGCGAAGTTAAGATTTAAGTGATTTAAAACTAAAACCATATTTATATGGAGAGAAAACATTCTTTAATCACTGCCTTTTCACTCTTCTTTCAAAATTTAAACAATTCTGTTTAATCACTACAGGATGCTAAACTAATGCAACATGCATTCTTCCCTTCTAAATATTCCTACAGTTCCATTTGTACTTACAACTCATCTTGGAAAGACATAACTACAAATGCACAAAAAGGGAGAACCAGAAACTTTACCCAAACTCAGTAATGTCACAAATGTTCATGTGTTCCAAAGGGTAGGCGTCCTCGAGGACCCATCCACCCTTTCTCAGACTGTGTTTTCATTTATTTTAGCTTCCCACTGACCTATTCCACTGGACCCTGTGCTCCCTCCTATATATTTCCAGGCTCTCGGATGCACACCGCTGACCTGCAGCGGTTCTCTAGCACTGTTAACACCTCTCAGGCAAAACACACTCGTTACTCTCAACTCTAAAGAAAATATATACAAGGCCTTACCTTTTATAACCAGTAATTCTTAAAGTGGCCGGGAGGGGCTCCCTGAGCGCATCCATGAATTGGTCCCACTCGCCCTCCGGTACAATCTTGAGCTCCTGATAGTAGTGCTCAAAGAGCTTGTTCTCCTTGACGATCTCCGGGTACCCGCCTTCCCAGCCCTGAGGAACAAAAGGGGAATCTGCTCAGGACTCAAGGAGCAGCTCCTTGCCGCCCCGCAGGTCTCGGGGTCCGGGAGGCCCTCTCGGGCAACCGACCTGCCCTCGCTCCAGCTCCTACCGTATCACTACGCTTCCCGCAGCCCTCGGCTCCGTCCTCCGAGTCCTCGGGCCGCCGCTGTTGCTGCTGCTGGAGCCGCCGGCCCCGAGACCGCCGCCCCATGTTCCACGCGGTTGCGCACGCCGCCCGCCACCACCGACTCGCCACCTCCGCCTGCGCGCACTTCCGAGCTGCTGCTCGAGGCCCCCGTAGGTCCGCGCCTCCGCCTCTCCCGGGCCTGTAAGGACCTGCAAGAGGTAAGTCAAAAGCACCGCGACCGATACTCCCAGAAAACAACGACCAACGGGATCCGCTGACAACCTGAGTGGACAAGTGGCAACAGAAAGCAGTCGCAGAGGCGTCTCCGCATGGACTGTCCGGGTTCCTCGCGCGGCTTCAGGCAGCTCTAGGGACAACCCGCAATCGCGCACGCGCAGAACGGGGAGGGCGCGGCAGGCTCGGGGGTGGGGTTCCGCTGCGTGGGTGGGGTAGAAGAACTGCAGACCCGCCTCCCGTCGCGCGGTAGGCTGAGTCGCGGGCGCTAGTGACTGGTTCAACTAGTCCGAGAGGTTTACTTGCTGTTTCAGAACCGCACCAAAAGGACGCATCCGGACAGGGGCGCCGGCTGCCCTCGCCTGACTCTGGGAACCGCGCCTCGCTCCCTCTCACCTCTGCCTGTGTCTGGCACGCCAGGGCCGCTGGGCGATGGGGCGCGCCTGCGGTCCTCTGCAATGGAGCTGGCGGAGCAGTCCCTGTTGGACGCGCTCTCCTACTTGGAGTGCGCCCTAGGCATCCTGACCTTCGTGTTGCTCAAGTTGGTGGGCTCGCCCTACGGGCGCTACGCGTCGCAGCACTTAGGCTGGCAACTGGCGGCGCCCACCGCCTGGGCGTTGCAGGAGCTGCCCTCGTTGGCCGTGCCGCTCTTCCTGTGCGCTTGCACACCTGCCGAGCGCCTACGCTGGTGGCCCAACCGCATCCTCCTGGCTATGTTCATCGTTCACTACGTGCAACGGTAATGAGCCGCGGACCCGCGCCCCTCTCTGCGCCCGGGGTCTGGCTCTCTTTGCCTGCGTCCCGTCGGCTTGCTTCTCTTTTCCAGTGCCTCTGGCTGCGGCTACGAGAGTTCCCTCCTTCCTTGCTAGTTCCTCCCCACCCGTTCGTCTAGGGCACCTCTACTCTGCTCTCTCCCCCGCCCCCTCCACCCCAGGCACCCTCTCCCTGTTCACCCTTTCCTAGTTTCCTCTCCCTGAGGGATCCCCACTCCTCATTCCCTGTTGTCCTCTCACTACACATCCTGCCCCCCCCCTCCGCCCCGCCGCGTCCCCTGGCTCAGGGAATTAGCTTGGAAATAAGAATTAGTCTGGAAAAGTAGAGGAGATATAGAGGACCTAAAAGGTGGGGGTAATAGAAGAAAGTTTTTTGTAAAATTTCGGCCTAGAAAGTATTAGCTATACAATAATACTGGACTTTGATCAAGACAAGAGTGTCTGGCCAAAGGTGAAACTCCTACACAATATGCGTCCGACTCCTTTTCTACCTTTTCCTTTCGGTGTTCTTGTCAGTCGGGTTGTTTTCTCCTGGCTAGGAGATCGCCTGGAAAGCTCCTTTTTCCGAAAGGACTTTGTGAATTCTCCTGCATAATATTCATGGGCAGAAAGTGGTCACTTTTCAGACTTTCACCTCCACATTATGCATGGTGCCAATGACTGGGAGTGGCTTTCCAACCAGTGATATTAAACATAGATAAAATCTTAAAGATGACTCCCAGATTGTTTGCCTTTGAGAAGAATTTTGTTTTGTTAAATATTTTATTTACTTTTAGAGAGGGGAAGGGAGAGGGAAAGAGAGGGAGAGAAACATCGATGTGTGGTTGCCTGTCACATGCCCCCTTGCCCCCAGCTGAAGACTAGACTTTAGGCATGGGCTGTAGGTTGGGAATTGAACTGGCGACCCTTTGGTTCTCCTGCCCACACTGAGCCACACCAGCCAGGGCTGGAGAAGAATTTTTCAGTGGCTGTGTCGGAGATTTTCAGGTTCTTCTGATAAGTTGGGCTCTCTCTACTTCTTAGGCTTTGGTTTTTACAGTTAAACCAAATGGCTGAATAAAAGCCAGAAATAAACATTTAAAATTTTTGATTCAGATTTCAGAAGGCTGTATAGTTAAGAAGAACATGCTCTGCATCAGGAGAGCTGGTCTCAATTATTCTATGAATGTGGGCAGGTTACTGAACCTCTCTGATTTTGGGTTGCGCCTTACCACACGCACTGCTTAAAGTGGTAGAAAGAAATAAGCATACCTACATATGTGTGTGTTTGTCTGTCTGTGAGGCTCTCTCTGGTGTGATTATTAGGACACAGGAGTCCTGCCTGGTTCAATGGGTCCTCACCTGCTTTTATGCAGGTACTTTAGGCAGAGTCCATGTTCAACAAAACATTTCTGAGACCAGTGCATCTGACACTCCAAGAATATTTCATTAAGCAAAGTTCTGTCATTATGCTGGATATTTTGGTAATGAGGTTGAGCATCACCAAATTTGTGGATGCAGTTTGAATATCGGTAGCTCTCTCATGTCTATATACACTTACTCATGCATATACCAGAACTTGTGTCTGACCATCTGTCTGTTTCTTTAGTGGCTAAAAGCAAGCTTAGGAGTTGTGTTGCCAGGTGTTACCTAACCCTGACCCCTAGAACTTAAGATAATTTACTAAGCTTCTTTCCATCATGTTTCCCTATCTATGAACCAGCCAAATGTCTATACCAGCCTGTGGGACTGGCATTAAAGGCAGCTCCATTAAATGCTTTGAAGGTGTTGGCAAACCTCAATGAGTAATACATGATAAATAATACCATTTTAGATTGCCACGCAAGTGGACAGATCCACGTCCGTACTCTGTGTATCTTTCACACATACTGCTGCCAGCTCTGAGTGCCAATAAAGAACTTCTGAAGAAATGGCATTGGAAATGAAGAGAGCACTTTAGAGAGTTTTGCTTGAAAGCCTGGAACAGAAGATTTTGAACTTAAGGCACGATGTTAAAGCCTCTCTGGGCTCACTCTAGTGAAAGAACAAACACAGCCTTCCAAAGGGCCAGAGTCACTTGCGGGGTTCCACGCAAGGCCCTTGCTCTAGAGACTGCAGGGACTACAACCCCTGGCGCCTGGACCAGTGGCTTTAGAAACTCTGCCCTTGAAAATATGCCCAGTCAGGGACAGTTTTTAAACTGCTGGGTTGTTTTTTATATTTTAAGTCGCAGGTGTTACTGTACACATAGCCTGTCCAATTTGGGGACATTGAAGATTTCCACAGAGAAAAGATAAACATTTTCCATTCTACCCAAGCAACTAATTTATTAAACAGTCATCTGACCTGAGTCGGTGAGCACTTGGAAGAGAACAGAAGCACTAGCTGCATTTAGTACTTGTTACAAACCATACAGCCGAACTGGGGAACAATTAATGGAGACCCTCGTGTATATGAGACAGTGCAGGTGTTACAGGCCTCAATAAGAGAGGAGACTGTAGGAATGAAGCTGGAATCGGGCTGGCGGCAGGAGAAGCATGAACCAGGTGGTGTTTTCCAGAGAGAGACTCTGACTGGGACCGAGTGGTGGCAACTGAACAGAGTTTGGCAAATGTCTGTGAGGGCCCAGGTGCTGAGCTCTGAGGAGGGTGGCCAGGCCCTGCTCTAGATGAGTTTTAGCTTCTTGAGAGAGTTGGGGAGGACAGAAGCCAGGTGGGGGCTTCTCACAGTCAGTGGAAGGGGTATTTGCCTAAAGGACAGGGGAAACCTGGATGTCTTTATGTATTCATCCAGAAAACATTTGCTGAGGGTTGATTCATGCACCTGGCACTGTGGACGTTATCGGGGATATGAAGGTACTTGTCCTTAGGGAGTCGAGTGGGAGACAAACTGCAGAGAATATGTGGGATCTTTTCAGCAAAAGAGCCAGGGAGGGAAGAAGAGTCCTGACTAGAAGGAGAATAGGAGACAGTTGTGGGAAAGAACGCGCTACAACTGACCAGTTTCCTGGTGGATGGGGAAGCACATCTGTGCGAATGTTTTGATCCATGACAAACAACGATGTCCCACTTAAGCACACGCTGTCACTGTCTTTACCATGCCAGTTGGGATCTACAGAGGGAGAGTACTGAATGGCTGCCAGATTGCAGACTTTCAGAAACCCACAAGGCCTGCTCTTTCTGATAGCTACTCTGAGGTGTGTGCTCAGCAGACCCGTGGCCTGGCAGGATTCCTCATTATGATGCCTCAGTGAACTTCACCTACTTCAAATGTGTGTTTCTCCTGCTCAATTCTGTTAATGGCCCCTTGGGGAGAGCCTGGTCCAGCCTCACTTTTAAATGTCATATGGCAGGTATAAAGTTAAAAAACAGAGACCTGGAGTGAGTGAAGGGCACACTGAATCCGTGGCCCATGCTTTGTGGATTCAAATTATTTGAGGAAGGAAAAACTTTTATGCAAAAGTATAAAATGGCAGTGAAATATCCATTGAGATCCTAACCTTGCCTTGAAAATATGAAGTACTTATTTACCTATGTAGCATTATTGGGAACTGTGTAATGTGGTCATCATCGCAAAAGAGTTTTTTTACGGAAGGAAAGACGACAAAAAGGAGCTGACTGAAATCTAGGAAGTGGTGTCTGTTTCAATGACCTCAAATTGTTGAGTAAAAAGTCAAAGTCATTTATTAAAATTATTTTCGGTTGTAAAAATTTAAAAATAGCAAATGATTGCATCTGCTATTACCCAAATTACTTCCAAATCATCAAATTAGGTATTTCCTTGTTTCCCAAATTTGGGGGCCCAGTCGTGGGAGGTGATGTCCAGTTTCTTTTATTTTGAGAATTACTCATTTGCTGAATGAATGCCCTATTTTCTCGCTGGCAGAAAACGGGGGTGTTATTCCAGTTTGTTGGGGAAACATTTCAAGAGAAATTCTTATAGTTTACTCTGTGATTTAAGCAGGCATGAAACTTATTTCTGGGATTATGAAATCTAACTTGAAATGTTTAAGGAACAGTTATTCCAAGTGGTTGGCTGCATTCGACCTCTGAAAGGAATGCTTTCCCTCAAGTCTCTTCCCTTTAAGCAGACCACCTCTAGAAGGCGGGCACAGTGTTTGTTTGCCAGCTAGGTGGTTTCCTGTAGGCATTACGCCTGGTTCCTTGAAAAGTGGAAGAAACCACTCAGTACTGCTCAGGAGGGCGAGAGGGAGGCAGAGACCTCCAGGCCTCACTCCACAGGGAGAACGGACACAGCCTAGCTCTGGTGACTTTCGTTCTTTTGGTGATTCGTTGTCCTTCCTGGGCGCTTATAGAAGGATACTTTTCTCCTCTTAAAATTCACAAATGTCCCCACAGATATTCTCTGTGTTTGCTTACTGATTAATTTTGCCGGATTCTCTCCAAGCCTTCCACTAAACAACTGCAGGTCTTCAGCCCAGGGAATCCTGTTCCTCCCTCTTGTCCACCTGATCTGTTCTGAATGTAATAGGTCAGCACTGACTTAAAGGATTGGTCAGTGTTGTGTACAGGCAAACCTATGGTTGAAATACATGCTCACTGTAGAAAACTTAGAAAATGCAGAGTAATTCAGGAAAGAAAATGAAAACCACCTATAATTCCATTACTGAAAGATAACAATGACAGTGTTTTGCGTGTATCTCATTCCCATCTCTCATTGTTCTTAATAAATTGTTTATTATTTTTTCTAAGCAGTAAAGATACACAAACATAAAAATATATGAAATCTCCTATCCCACTTTTGTCATTTAATATAATTAGTATTTTTCTGGCCTAGCAGAGACACTTACTAAAAGTGACTTCTAACAACTACTTAGTGTGTCATGGTGTGGATAGACAGTGCCAGCTCTGCCCCCACCCTACTTCTGGGTTCTCGTGATGTGGTGGATACCTGGGAAGGTGGCCTTGCGTTCAAGCCTGCCGCATCTGTCTCCATTGCCAGCGCCTCCATGTTCCTCAGAACCTCCAGGTCCTGGTCTGTTAAATAGAGTAAGTAGTAATAGTTTTCAAGTGTCAAAAAAGGTGATCTGCCTAAAGGGCATGCCGTGTGGGCTTAGGAATTACTGGAGACATTGTAGTCAGGAACCATGAGAAGCACTTTCTCCATAGGCCTAACCTTGTAAACTCGCCCCAAAGGAGACACGCAGCAGACTGCCCGGGCCATTGAAGCTCCACAGAGATTCGGGCTTCTGGAAGCTCTTGGCCCACCCTTTCATCAAACGTGTTCCACATTCCCCATTACCTTCCAGATATAAAGACATGCACGTTTGCACAAGTAGTTAAAAATAATTTGATGAAAAGTAAATCTGTTTGTTTATGTGGAACAGAAGGAAAATAAAATGGGAAAATTGTAGCACGGTGGAGAACAAGTGCTGATATCTATCCAACACCCGGACTGATGAGTAGTGCCCTGGGGCCTGGCTAACACTGTGTAGTCTTCAGCTCACTGTCAGCAATGAAAATGGATTTATAACACGTTAAAACTGCTTTCAAATCCAAGTGCTTCATAGTTACTTTTAAAGATGGTTTCCATGTTAAGGGACTTTCAACTTCTGACTTAACTCCTTTTCTGAAAGAGGGGACATGCTCATTTCCCACAGTTCCTACATGAAAGGGTGACTGTGAGTGCAGCTGAGACAGTTTGTGAAAAAAGGCTTGTGAATATCCAGACCTGCTGTAACTGAGACACCTGGACCCTGCACATGCACTGTGACAGGTATGTTAGTCTAGCAGGTGTGCCACCTTTTTTACTGCCTAAGCCTGATCCTGCATCCCCAAGTGACTCTTCACCATGTGATCCTGCCTGGCATCCACTTTGATCCTTGAGCTGCTGCTGTCCCTCTGTCTAGCTGAAGTCTCAGATAAAAGCCATGTCTGGAAGCCACCCTCTCCCTCCATTCTGGCTCCTAATTGGCCCAAGTCAGAGGAGAACCTTTCTGATAACAGCTGCATGGACTCCCAGGGAAAAGCAGTAAAATCAAAGGAACTGACCCCCAAAGGAGAAAAACCAGTCCGAAAGCCGCAGGGAGTAAGCAGAGGGCTCCCCTCTGGAAGGTGCACTGCACCTGGACGTCTGGCTCCTCAAAGACCTGACCTCGTGTGTCATCAGAGCCAGTAGTACTTGGTCCACCTGGGGGTGCTCACGCTTGGAGGACAGGATGGGACGAGTACCTTCTCTCCCTCCTGGAGCCTGCCTTTTCTCTGCCTGACCTTGACTGTGGCATCAGGGTCACCGCTATCCTCTTCAAAGTCAGAGGTTAGAGAGAAGTACATGACACCTGTGGCATCCTTTATAAGGCCATTTCAGTTCATGGTCACTTTTCTGGCATTTACGTGAGACCAAAGAGAGCGGAATCTTCTCTCCTGGCTCTTCATGAATGTCTTTTCCAGGTTCCCCTAGGATGCAGGCTGGGGCAGAAGGCAGGGCCACTCTGCGTAACTGAGGACGTGGACGCACATGGGTGCGTGGTCCCCGCCACAGGCACAAACAAGTCCCAGGCTGCAGCATCTGCCTGAAACCCAGGTGCAGGGGTTTGAGCCAGAGTATTTTCCTAAGAAAGTCGAAGTGATGTTTCCAGAACATAACTGTTTTATTCTAGGGTGACAATGGCAAACTTTTTAAAGAAAGCGGCCAGACAGTGCATAATATAAGCCTTGTGGGTCAACAGGCAAAATAGGGGCTATTGCATAGATATTTATAACCAAAGAGAAAGCAAATGTTCACAAAATTTTTATTGACAAAATTCAAAATACGGTATCTCAGGCAGTTTTGTCCTGCAAGTGTGACGTGAAGGATGGAATTCTCCTTTTGGTGGGTGATGACATGTCACTTCATTGGGCGTCAGGGTTAGTGTTCCCTATTCCCTGAATCTGTAAGAAGCGTTCCTCGTTAGTGCTGATCTGCAGGGAGGTTTTATCTTAGAGAACGTCTTTTCCCACAGGTAGGCATTGCTGATACGGACGTCAGTCGTGAGTTTACGACTTTAATTGAGCTCGTTCATTGCTCCAGAGACATTTATCAAATTCCATTCGATGCTTCTCTTGATATTTTCCTTTTAGGTGTCATTGTTTTTTAGATTAATGTCTTCCAATTGAATATTAGGTGGCAGCTTCCCAATTATACAGTTAAATGATTTTTGAAATATGGAAATCACGGTAAAAAAAACTAGCTTGAGCTTAGAAATTATATCCACTGCTAATTTCTGTGAGAATGGAGACCTCACCCCTTCTTTTAACTTGAACAGCATAGAAAGGAAATAAAGCTTTTGGACATGACTTGTGATTCAAACAATGTCAGTTGCCATTGAAATGCCTTTAATACAGTATAAGTTTTGCACATAAGTGTTTTTTTACCTTATAATTTTGGGTTGAATTCACTAAGAAACATTATTGAGTCCATAGTAAAAGCTAATTTCCAAAGCCCTTCGAAACAGTAATAGTGGATGAGGATAATTTTTCTCGTTAAAAGTTTTTGTTTCAGTTCTGAGCTCAAAGTAGGGTGAAGTCTAGAGGGAATGTCAAATTCTCTGTTAACCCTGTTGGTTCAGTCACATGCAATAGATTGTTCTGGAAAGTACCAAATGATACAGGGAGTAGCATTAAACACCTTACATCTTTACAAGTTTTGTAAATTTATAATGGGTCTATTTTTCTCTTCCATACATTTTTACCATCAGTTGTAACATCTTAGCAGATTCCACTTAGAGTTGTATACAATTTGTGTTTTTCAACTTCTTTGGAAATACTGTCACCTTCAGTTGTTCCACGCAGACTATTTTGAGCCTCATTTCTCAGCCACATCAACCTTGGCATCGAGTCCTTGAATAAACAACTAAGCAGTGTCAGTGACATCCGTGGACCCAACGAGCCAAGGAAGACTGCATGCTCCATCTTGTGCCTCATTTTTTAACTGACTGTCGGCATTGCTTCTGGTGTTCTGACTCCCGTGGCTGCTCTCACGGAAAGGCTGGCCGTGCCAAACAAGTTTGTGTCATCTGGACGTGTTCCTGTGCTGGCTGCTGCAGCTACTCAGTTCCCCATTGGTGTCCGGCTCCCCTTGCTTATCTAATGAGCCACTGCTCACTGCCTGTGGTTGTGGCCTCATTTTCATTCTTTTTGTGTAAAGAAATTCTGCGGTGAAATTCTGTTTTAGATTGTCAATTCTTTTGACCCTTCCTGAGTCGGGGGTACTGTGTGTGGTGAGCGCGGAGTCTGGCAATGCCAGCCTCTCGTGTGTGCTTCCGGCACAGCTGCCATCCCGTTGCGGACCAGAGTGCTCTGTCTCCTGCAGTGACTGCCACACTCCACTGCGCCATCAGGCCACGAAGAGTTAGCTCACGTGTTTTGACATGATGGGTGTCAGTGACACTAGAATGAATTAAATGTGTGCTCCAAGGATATGCCTGGCACCCAAGACACTGTGTCACGGCGATTCGCAGCGAGCAGCCATGTGCAGGGGGATGAATTTGCTGCAGGCTCTGTCATGGCCACTCAGGTCTGCAGGTGCGGCTACAGGCAGTATGTAGACAGGTGACTGGGCCATGTTCCAATACCACTTTATTTACGGACACCAAAACTGAATTTCATATGATTTTCGCGTGACATAAAATAGTCCTTTGATTTTTCCTCTACTATTTAAAAAATGTAAAAACCACTCCTAGCTCATATGCTGTACAAAAACAGGTGGTAAACTGGATTTGCTGATAGCTGATCTGGACTCTGGTCACTACACAGCACTGGACATTTGTGACAGAGGAGGAAAGGAGTGTGAGGGAAAAACAAGAGAGGTTTGGGTTTCACCTTTAAAAGCTGCCAGCAAATGTTTACCGGCGTGCAGAATTCAGCCCTGGACTTGAAACCGAACTGGGAGAACTGCCAAACGTTAGCCACCCTGTAAGATTCTCATATCCTGGAGGGAAATGCTACTTTTGCAGAATGTGTCCTCAAAGTCACTTCTTTAACACTTGTAATTTAGAAACATGTGCATCCTCTTTTCTTCATAAGTTTGTCATTTATTGTTCTTCTATTTTCTCTCTTTAAACTTTTAGTAGTGTGCACCTAAGCCAGTGTTGTATAGCAGAAGAACATAATCTTTGAATTACCCGGGTCAACACTTAGATGTGGCCACACACTAACCCTGTGACCTTGACCAGATTACTTAACTGCTCAGAGTCTTAATCTCATCCTCTCTGTAGTGTGTGTGAAGTGTCTGCTGTGCAGGTAGCTGTAAGGCCTTATAGGTGCTTAGTAACTGAGAGCCATTTGTGACAGTGGTGGGTGATAAAGTGGTGTCCCCCAAATTGTATTGCTCATACTAGAAGGAGCTTCGGGTTTTAGGATAGTGACGATCTTGAGAGTTTCTTGAAACACTGTTTTTTCTCATTCGATGTGTCTTTCACATTCTGTGTAATGAGAATCCTGAGTTTGTGCACCACAATGTATGTTGTTGAAACATGGTTAATTTTTTAATCTAGAAAGTGTATCTTTAACAGAGAGAGTAAATCAATTTGAGTGTTACTGAGAATGATTTTTTGTGCAAGGAAGCAAGATTTTAACCCCAAGAAACTTAAAATAGAACTGTAGGAATACATTCTTGATTGTTGTTGTTTTAATTTAATTCTATTTCTTGTTTCCTAAGGTCCTTGATTTTTCCGTTTCTGATCCGAGGAGGGAAGCCTACACCGTTGTACTCATGTGTGATTGCATTCGTGTTCTGTACCTACAATGGCTACTTGCAAGGCAGATACTTAAGCCAGTATGCAGAGTATGCTGATGACTGGGTCACTGACCCCCGGTTCCTAACAGGTGAATAACCCCAGTGCTGTTTCAGTCATTTCCAGTTAGAAAGCCTGCACTTCTCTGAAAAAGGAAAAAGTCTGTGATGATTTGTGACCCAGCTGCCAGGGGACTGGGACTGGAGTGCTGAGGGTAGAGTCCTGCTCTCCCACCGCACCTGCGCCCACTCAGACACTGAAAGCACAAACACCTGTTCTTAAGGTGAACCTAAGTATAGCAACAAGCTCCAGCAGCTTGAGCGACTGGAAGACTTGTAGAGACTCGGGCACAAATTGGCCCTGTTATCTGAGTCGGCCATGTACCTCCTGCAGTTTTTTCTGGGTCCTGAGAAAAAAATCAGACTGGTCATCTTCCAACAAAGCAATTAGATATTTACAATTATATGAAGTTGAACTTTTACCTTCGGGAAGTTTTGAAATTTTAAAATTTATATCAATTACTATAAATAATGTACCTTTTCAAGTTCTGATTATAACTAAGTTCTGAGCAAAAATGAAAATAAAACCTTAGCCATCAAAAATATTTGCAAGAGTGTTAAACAAACATGATCTTAGGGCTCTTGTTTTTAAGGAGATTTTTGTACATGTTTCTGTAGTTTATCCTCCTGGCATTTAGTAATTCTAACACGTTAGGATGGAACTGGCCCCTGTGGCTACATACTGAGAGGTATGAAATTATCCCTCAAATTTTTAAGCTGCCCCACAGCCTTTTACCCTGAACTCCATAAAGAGTTCTACCTTATATTTTCATTTGTCTTTTTCTCTGAATAAATTCATAATAACAGTAAAAACTAATATTTACTAGTACTTTGTTGTTGACAAAGTACTCTTCCATTTCTCTGTCATGGTATTTTTTTCTATAAATTAAAGTTTTATTCCCAGGGCAGTGCCCTGTCATGCCAGAGAATCCTTATCAGGAGGCGTCTGCTGCTTCACCTGTCAGAGGAGGGTGGACGAGGAGGGTTTTCAAGATCCTTTTCCAGTTCCACAAATCCGTGCCTCCGTGAAACACGAGACTAAACTATGTTGTTTGTATACTAGCCCCACAGAGCTTCTTGGTTTGCCTGATTTTCTTCTGCCTCACCCATCGGAAGGAACGGCCTGGCCCTCAGCCAGGTGCTGCACACGTGCATGCCTGTGTTTCCCCGGTGCCCTAAGAAGGGTAGAAGTTAGGTCCTTTCCCAGGAGAAAGGGAGGCGCAGAGGGCTAAGCGGCTGGTTCATCTAAACTGAGTAACACGCAGAGCAGGGGTTTGAACCTGCTCGCCACACTGAAAGTAGACGGAGGGACAAGAGGGAAGAGATGTTTTAATCTAAAAAGTCAGGGTTTTGATGTTTACTGTGATTCTCACAGGAGTCATTTCTGTGATGAACTGTGTGAATAATTTTGATGAACAATAAAACAAAAGAATCCTCTTGGTCTGTGAATGTGAATGCCACTTAAAGTAGCTCTACAGACAGACCACATCACCTGCAGATGCTTGGAAGCTGGTGTAAAATTTAAGACACCAATAAATTGTGTATAAACCTCTTGGTTCTTTGCAGTTGAACAGGAGGAATCAAAAATGAAAATAAAATGCCAATTGGGAAACAAACTAGGTTACTCTTTTTGTATTATGTTTATTTCACAGAGTCTATAGTTTTTGTAAGAAGACAAACATGAAATTACATGAATAATTAATTGATTACATTTATAATACTTAAGAGTTAAGCATATAATGATGATGATATCATAACAAAAAGTTTTCCAGAGCAGTAAAACTTGTTAGTCTAGAAGATTTTATACAAAAATTTTAAGATCCCCAGAAATGGAATTAAATGCTTAGCTCAGATGAGCACAAATACTCGTTTTCCTGCCAGTCTAGGCAGCAAAGGGAGCTTGTCTCCCAGAAGAGGAATAAAGTAAAGCGTGGAATTCTGAGAACATTTCTTTCTGGAACCTCGCACTGGGGACCACATCACTTAGAGGAGACAACTGACATGCAAAAAAGGTGGTGAATCGGCAATAAATTGATGGATTCGATAAGTGACATAAAACATTAAAGAATTTGGTGCGACCTGTTTAGAAGGAAAGCAGCCTACAGTGGTAGGATCAGAAGGAGGAACTCTTGAGACCCTTACCAGAGACTAGGGCGTGTCGTGGAGACACTACTTAATGCCAGCAGGATGACTGACAAGTAATTAATAATGTTATTCCAAGTATACATTTCTTTCTTATTGAATGAAATGCCACCATAAAGCTGCATCTGCCTTATACATTTTTTAAATATCTCAGAAGAATCACCTCTTTTTTTTATCAAAAGTTATTTCATAAAACACTATTTGGGCATCTTGCCTTTTCTTGTTGGCACTGGTTGATGTAGTACCAGTAAGTCTCCTGTAAGAGATGGCGCCCGTTGGAGACTTTCAGAATGGGAGGGGAGGCTTTCAGGAAGCTGTGAAGTCTCTGGAAGGACATGCGGTGGCTGTGGAGGATGTTGGGAGCTGAGGCAGGCGACCAGACCTAGGAATGCTGGTGGATGAGTGACAGGGAACCCGCAGTGGGGAGGGCCATGGATGTGCGTGAAAATACTCAAACAGGGTTGTAAAGAGAGAAGGGAAGGACCAGAGATCAGCTCCCGGGAACCAGCCCCCCTCAGAGCCCTACGTGCATTGTGCCGGAGCATGCCCTGAGGTGGCCCTCTCCTCTGCCGAAAGGGGGGGCAGCACGGCTCACAGAGTTGGTGTGACCGGTCGTGTTTCTTAGCCATACCAGTCATTCTGGAAAACAGATGGTGCCATCAGGTCAACGTATTTTGACTAGATCAGATCATTAATATTGTCAGAAAAATAAAGCCCTTTTGAGCATACCTGAGAGTAGTAGTTATCCTTGTAAATAAAGGTCAATATTTATTATATTGGTTTTTACTATCAATTATAGCTTATATGTCATACTAATACAATAAAAGAATTAGTGATACTGTTTATTCAAGTATGGGTTTGTAAATTTTGTACTCTCTCAGTCAATACTCTTGTGTATTTTTTTCTTCAGGTTTTGCCCTGTGGTTAGTAGGCATGCTGATAAACATTCACTCAGATCACATCCTAAGGAATCTCAGGCAGCCAGGGGAGACTGGATACAAAATTCCAAGGGGTATGTACTGAAAATGGAGATGAAATTCATTCTAAAATTGCTTTGCGTGGTGCCTTGCTATTTTAGTTTTGCCAGATCTGATAACTGAAATGTAGTGTGTATTAGCCATCATTTTGTTTGTTTGTTTTTTAATCCACACCCAAGGACATGCTCATTGATTTTTAGAGAGAGGGGAATGGAGGAAGAGAAACATGAATATGAGAGAGAAACATTGATTGGTTGCCTCTCATACACGTCCCCACCAGGGACTAAACCCCCAACCCAGGCATGTACCCTGACCGAGAATTGAACTCACAACATTTTGTTGCATGGGACAATGCTCTAACCAACAGAGCCACACTGGCCAGGGCCTAGTTTTTAATATGAGTGACTATTATTAATTGCAATCATTATGATTGTTGCTTCATTAAAGTGATAAAGTTTGGCTAACTAAATGCTCATTAACCAAAAGGAAACTACGTACCTCTGGAAAGAGTGAGTATAAGGAAGAATTTATGGTTTACAAGGGATATTTTATACTTTGTTTTTAAAAGTATTATAGGATAGATACCTCGACTGACCCTCCCTCTGAAAACAATTAAAAATGTTGGATGAAATTTGGGAGTGGGGTGGCTCGAGTTTCTTTACATATAAAATGGAGATAATAAAATCTACTTTCTTAGGTTAGTTGAGAGCTATTATTGTTCATAATATATAAAGGGTTAAATTAAATCAATAAGAAAAAGGCAAGCAAACCAGTAGATGCTCGATATCAGTAAAAACCTGTCTGCCCTTTTCATCTTATTTTCAGCTATTTCTTGGCACATTTTCAGTATATCAAGTTTCTTAGTCCATATTATCTTTAAATTGGCTTTGTAGTTCTTGGCTTCATGCTTTGCTGTCACTGGTTGAATTTTTAAAAGGTCTTTTTAAACTCATCAGTGTAGTGTCAGAGAAGGAAGTCAAGGTCAAAGGGCAAAGCCCGGGTCCTGGCCTCCAGAGCACACCTGTGAGAATCGGTGGCCCCCCGCTGTGCTCATGGTGCTCTGCAGCCCAGTCCACACCACTCGGGGCTGGAAACACCTCCAGCCATGAATTACGATCCACACAGTCCTGGTGAGTGGTGCCCTCATGCGTGGGCCAGGGCACACCCAGCTCCCCAAAGGGACCTGCCGTCTACTAAGGCCTAAGAAGGCCCCACAGAGCACGTGCCAAGGAATAAGAGCCATACTCAAAGGCTGCGGACCATTGAAGAAATCCAGCACTGAGAGTGGTAGCACGATTAAATGTGAGAGACCTCAGGCCTTAGTGGGAATAGGAATAGATCATACAGTGAATACTTAATGTTTAAGAAAATTAAAAGGGATTGAAGTTATGAGTAAAAAGAGTATATACTATTAAAAGGACTAAGCAGTAGTTAGAAACCAGTAAAGCTTCTAAAAAAGAAACCAAGTAGGTTAGACTAAAACTTCGATGGAGCTGGGAAGTACACAGCCATACTTAGGTTGGAACCCTTCTACTTACCTATCCAGAAACTATACAAGGAGAATAGCAACCTAAGGAACAAATGACAAAAATTTTTTATGAATCTCAAATTCCTTAAACTGAGGCCCTGAGGGTGACCACCAGGCAAAATGTGCACCTCTGCCCTCTGGCCTCTGGGCCTTTGCTTTTCCTGCCTGGAGGGCTCCCACCCCCACAACTGTAGCCCGACCCTCCCAGGACGTCTGGGATCAACCTCACCTGCTGGGGGAGGCCTGTTCTAGGCACTGTTTGTGACCATGACCTCCCTCTACTCCCAGCTCAACTTCTGGGCCCTCCCACCCTGCTCTGCTCCCCACAGGACTCCACACCCTCTGCCATACTCTGTGCTTTCCTTGTTTAGTACACCAAGGTCTAATGTTCCAGATGTGGGGGGCAGGGGAAATCTAGTCCACAGCATTGTACAACCCAAGTGCCTTGACCACGGTCTGTCCTATAATGTAGACTCGACGAATTGGTATAGATTTGATGAGTGGTGAGTGAATGAGTGAATGAATGAGTAAATGGATCTGTCTTTGGAAATTAATATTGTCTTCAATCTTGGTCTAGAGTTTTATACACATCCATTTTATTAAGCTAGTCCATTAACTGTTATTCCGCATTCTCTGTCCTTGCTCAGATTTTCTCAGTTTGATACATTAGCTAATGAAGTGATATATATTGAAGTGTATGAAAACTGTAGCATTTTCTATTCAGATAAATAGGTAGATATTAGTACAGGTAGGTAGTTACTACCAGAAATTGTGATATGAAATAGTAAAACCAGTAATGTTGGATATGCTTCATTGATTAATATTCTATAAAAGTTGTATTTTTCCATAATTGAATTTATCTTCTCCAAGCAAGTATTCACCCTTATCTCTTAAGTCAGGTGTTTTCTGGGCATCACTGTGTAGTCATTGCACCTCTGGGTCTGTGCTTTCTTCCAGGAGGCTTGTTTGGATACGTGAGCGCAGCCAACTACTTTGGGGAATTGGTTGAGTGGTGTGGCTATGGCCTGGCCAGCTGGTCTGTGCAAGGCGGGGCTTTTGCTCTGTTTACCTTTTGTGTTTTGCTCCCCAGAGCACAAGAGCACCACCAGTAAGTTTCAAAACACTTTTCAACATTTTAAATTTGTTCTCTGACCTTATTATACCTGTGTTAAGGTTAGATTTTTGAAATGTATTAATTTGAATTGCAGAATCTCATTCTATGTCATGCTTTGGCTAAAAAGCTCAAAATCACACAAATATCTGAAGAATAACTCAGCAACAAGGAATCATCAGATACACGTCAGCTTATTTTATTCACCCTATTCTGAGCCTCCTTGAATTTATGTGCTGGACACTGGACTCAATAGTTAAGTTCAATGTCAAGCAGGGAATCTGACTGGCAACGTGCTACTTACAAGGAGGAATGCTGACTGCACAGTAATGGGAGTGCAGAAGGCCCACAGCTGGAGGGAAGGGCCAGTATATCAGCCCTCACGGAGCCCCTTCACACAGGCGCTCCCCACTGTGCTGACCTGGGGTCAGTGCACTCCCCACATGACATTCAAATGCCTTCCTTAGAAGCAGGAAGGTTCATACTCTAAGCAGGCTTGGCTGAAATAACATATCAGCACTTCAGACTGTAAATACATTACAAAGTCTTAGAAAATGAATAAAAACCGAAGCCACATTTTGGGCATCAACAGTGACAATGACAGCCTGCTGATCTCAGCCCAGCAGGAGTCCCCATGGGCCTGAGAATCTGCTCCCCCACCTCCTCCTTGACCACCTTCCACGGCTGCCATCGCCTCTGGGGGAAGATGCTCCTCCTGGACTTTTGTTGTGTTACAGTTTAAGAAGCAAATATTGGCTAGTTTCTAGTAATAAAAACAAATGAGTTGATGCTGATATTTTAAGAAACTGGATCAGGGGAAGATAGAACAAGAACATGCAAGGTCACTTGTAAAGATCTTTGAAAGTGGAACAGGAAAATCCCTCCCAACATCTGAATGTGAAACATCTGAAACTAGGAAATATATAATTCCATTTTTGAGGTATTCTTTGCATAAAGATTCATGAATTGAAAGGGCTGTTATTTGGTACTTAAATTAATGTTTTTGTAAAACCAATTTTAATTGCTGAATACTGGGTCAATTCAGTTTAGTGGAAGTATGTTTACAAATGCTGGTTTTGTAAGCTGAAGACAAAATGAAAGCTATTTTTTAAAATAAACCAGTGAAGCCATTTAATGAGCCCATCAGATACACTAGTTCTGAGAGAAAACAGTCCATGGGGCTCAGCCTGCAGCACAGCAGCATTTTGTTACAACAGATTTGTCTGTAACTGCCTGACACAAAGTGTTTAATTCACAAACGATTGTCTTGATCGTTAAGCCCCAAGCCAGACACAGTGGGTCAGCTGTGCTGAGTGCTGACAGATATTCTAGGGGGAGGGCAACGCTTCAGGGAGTTGTGAGGAGGCCTTTTTTCACATGGCTTCCTTCCCGCCAGCCTTGGGCAGCACACTTAGGCACTGGACCAGGCAGAGCACGGCCACATACGCTTCTGCAGCTGTTAGGTGACAGGCCGAGCACAGATGTGGGCTTGTCACGTCCCAAAGCTGCACCCTGGATCCCAGCCAGCGAGGACAGCCTCAGAGGGGCCTCTGTTGCAATAATGATCACATGCTTACCTATTTGTTAAGTTTAATGTCACTTAAAAATGAATTCAAAGTGTCTTTAAGGCACTCTGATGGATAGTGTAATGATTTAAAGAATAAGGACACACAAGAATATGAAGTGCTGCCTTGGTTTCACAGCCCCATTCATCAGCCCATTCATCATCACACGCAAAGAGCATGACTTGTGAGCACTTGCAAATGTGTATTCAGCTGTCACTGACCTGTCTCCACTAGAGCAAGACTTCCATGGGAGAGGTTTGGGAACATGAAGCTGGTGAGCCAGAAAAGCAGGAACTGCTTTGAAGAATTATCTCAGATTCAGCATAACCTGAATGTGATGAAATGTGCAGTCCTTGGCTAGGGGTCATTTCACTTTCACCCGGAAGGCAAGGGGGCTTTAGGTCAGGCCCCACAGTGAAAAAGACAAAAATTGATACCCAGCCGTGGTCTTTGTCACATAAGTGACAGCATTTGATTCTAGACATAGAAAAATGAGTGAGAAAAATAATAGATATCATGCTGCTTAATCCCATTTAAAAAATACTTATGCCTCTGCCTACAATTATAAATCTTCAAATATAATTTATTGATCTCAGTGATTAAATAATTGAGGAAATTTAATCATATAGCAAAGTATATTTTATTCCTAGAAGATAATTCCTGTGCAATAAGTTTAACGTATTTGACAAGCATAGCCCTGCTAGTGAGAAAGTGCTGCTCCAGGAAAGGCTCTTCGAAGCAGCACAGGGCACCCAGCCCGCTGCCCAGGGAGCACGCCGCCCAGCGCTGTCTCGGGTCCTCTGGCACCCTGCCAGTGCGTGTGGCTGTGGCTGTCCTGCTTTCTTGAATTTTAAGCTGTCCTTTGGTACCACTCTTGCCCTTTAGAGGCTAATGTGTTCCTTTTCAATGGGGAGTTTCTAGGAGAGAGGAGCTTGCCTCCTGCCTCGCTGGACACAGTGCCCAGTGTGGGTGACTCATGGGGAAGCTCTTAGGAACTTGCTCATGGTCCCTGTCCTAGGTCTGCAGCAGGCCATCTTAGTCCATTCAGGCTGCTGTAACGAAAAGCACCATAAAGTAGGTGCCTTAAGCCCCTCTTCTGGGTTGCCGGCAGTACCTTCTTGTGTCCTTAGATGGCAGGAGCGAGGAGCTCTTTTGGGCCTCTTATCAGTGCGCTAATCCCATCATGTAACTCCAGCCACAGGACCTAATCACACCCCAAATCCTCACCTAATACCCATCACCTGGGGGTTGGGCTTTTTTAACTTATAGATTTGGGGGGAGTGCACATTCTACAGTTCACAGACCTATGAAAACTCGGTGGCTAATGAGTCAGTATGTGTATTATTGCATGTTTGCGTACTTCGCACTGTTGTCTGTGGCCACATCTGCCACGGCACTCTAGTCTGCAGCGTGTCACGCTGTTAGAAAAGGCCATTGTTGCTATGGCTGACCCGCAGGTCCACTACCCAGTTTCTCAGGACTTTCCTCATCCTTTTGGGTGCACAGACAGCATCTGAACGCAAACACGGTAGTCTCTCATAGTCCTCTGTTTTGGATTGTAGCATTAATAAGCCTCTCCAAAATCTAAGATCGACAGGACTTTGTTCACTCACTGTGTGTGCTGTTGTCAGATATTGCTGCATGTTAACAAATAGCTAATCATTTTCTGTCATGGTTTTTATTCTGTTTAACCTTCTTTTGTGCTTATGGAAACTCCATTTTTCTATTTCTTCATCGTGTCAAAATATTTAAAATTTTTACTCTATCCACTTAGTTTCCACCCTTCCCAAATAGCTGTTATCCCAAAACAAATGAATATGCCTTTGTTGACATAATTTATATCAAAATGAAAAATACCTGTTTGTTCTGAGTACAGGGCCCAATTGTGGATGACCCCATGTTGCATTTTCTCAGGGCTGTTTGACTGTCACTTGGTTGGGTACCCTTTCCACAGACCATGGGTCTGAGGCAATAGTTCTCTCTTGGGCTCTGGAGAGAACTGTCAGAGTCAGCAGAAGATAATTAAGATGCACCTACGGATTCCTCCTCCCCCCTGTCTGCTTGCTCCCCGGGTCTGGGAAATGGCTCCGCCATATGCTAATCAGCATCTTTGTCACACATCAGTAATTATTCTTGCCGACAAGGAGCGAACTATATGGGCCCCTTCTTGTGAATCACACTTTATAATCCCTAATTATTTACTCATGATATAGACAAAATCAACCTATGTATCTGAAATGCCAAAGTTTTTATAATTACTACTTTTTAAAACTCTCTATGCCATTATGATAAAAAATGTTGTTCCTTTTGTTAGTGTTTTGTTTGTTACATGTTTAAGTCACAAAATTATTTTCTTTTTTGTAATGTCCTTTTTTCTTATTGTAGGTGGTACCTTCAGAAATTTGAAGATTATCCGAAATTCAGAAAAATTCTAATTCCATTTTTGTTTTAAGTCTATTATCAGTGGAACTGCCTTCTACTTGAAGCATTTTTTAAAATTTTGTTTATTTATCTTCAGAGGGGGAAGAGGAAGGAGAGAGGGAGAGAAATATCAGTGTATGGTTGCCTCTCGTGTGTCCCCTGCTGGGAACTGGCCTGCAACCCAGGCATGTGCCCTGACTGGGAATTGAACCGCAATCCTCTGTTTTGCAGGCCCACGCTCAATCCACTGAGCTACACCAGCCAGGGCTACTTGAAGCATTTTGATGATATTTCTCTAGGGATTGTATAAATGAATTCTTTGTAATTTTCCTGCTACTTCGTCTTTTTCAAGATTGGCCCTAAGAATTGTTTTTCTAGTAAATTTGTAAGCAACCTAACAACAAACTGATCAAACTGAAATATAGGTCGAAGTATTGTACAGCAAACCAGGGCGGGGATCTGGAGCTTTGGGCAATTGCTGCTGAGCATGTCTCTGATTTTGGACTTACCTCTGTTGGTTATGTCCAGTGAAGTGTGAGCAAGACCAGAATGTACGTGCCGAATTTGAAGGCTTCTGTGGATCAAAACCTTCCACTACCCCTAGAACAGTTCTTTCAAGGTGAAAGTCAATGTCGTCTCTTCCCACCACAGAGGCATGATCTGTCTTCTAGGTCCCTCTCGTTCCACTGGGTCAGAGAGGCCTGGGGTACCCACAGTGTAGTCAGGGACTCAGGGAAACATGTGGGCTCTCTCTGTGGAGTGCTGTGCAGGCAGAGATTTTCGGGATGGAGAAAGGAGATGCAGGAGGCCCAGGTGAGGCCTGGACAAAAGGCCTGCTCCAGCCTGGCCCACCAAGTGAGGATACAGGCAGGGCAGGGCCGGACACAGGGCCGGCATTTACAAGGAGCAAGCTGTTCTGTCCCTCACAAAAGGGATTTTGAGGGAGCCAGAGGGTGGGAGCAGGTAGGTGGAGCACGGCAGACTGCACCCCCTCCAGCTACCTGTGAACCCCCAGTCTCAGGCCACTCACTGTAAGCCGTCACTGTTCTCTGATCTGAGATGCTCTTCTTCCTTTTCTTCTAACTTCTAGGTAGAACTAGAAATTTTGAAGGCACTTTTTTTAAGTACCTCTCAAGCATTTCAAAATGATACCTTGAAGCAGAATTTCTTGCTTTAGATGTACTTGAAAGGGCCTCTAAGATAAATGGCAGTGATAAAATTTACTACCCATGGCCTGATATTTAAAAGAAATCTCCAGTGAGAAGGCTGTTGACTCCAGGCTCTCCGTGAAAATCTAATGACTTCATGGTAAAGGTCCCCTCCCTCTTGGGACAGTGCTGCCTCCACAGTCGCTGCCACCTTTGCTGACATGGAAACTGGAAGAGAAGTTTAAGAAACTGTTCACTTCCGATCCACTGACAGTACCTAGGTTGCAGGAGTCCTCCACCACACACCTGAGGTGGTGTCCCGTCGGTGTACTCACAGCCACCTTTGGGCTGGCAGCAGGCCCTGGGCCCCCCAGCTCTCCAGACCCCCAGCGCCCATCCCATCAGCTGCCCCCCACCCTTCTCGAGCCTGCCTCCCTCGGGAGCTGTCACAGAAATTCTGCTCTTCGTGGGATCCTTAGGGGGGAGAGTCACACGGGATGCCGCTGTGCTTCATTTTAACTGAAAATGCTTTTGTGGAGAAACTTTGTTATTAAATGAACTTTGCCTTTTTCTGACCAAACAGTTACTTGAAACCTTAAAGCAATAAATGGGATCTCAGGAAAACTCCAATGACTGAGACAGCCTTGATGGGTTAGGGCTCCTCCCTGAGTTCTGGGTGGTGCACCTGGCCAGAAGGATGTGTCTGAAGCCAGAAGCTCGCTGTTGAATGTTCCTTCTAGAAGCGGCTGCTGTTTGGAATGGCCCACGTGTACAGAAGTTAACCCGAGATTTGGTGCAGGGTCTCAGCTTTCCCCGCACAGTGGGTGGATTACTAATGTGGGAAGGAATCCTCTTCTGTCTGGTCTCTACCCTTTGTTTCCTTATAGCTTAGTAAATTGTCTTCAGTTGTGTTAATTGTACTAAGGAGATTAATAAAAACTGTCACAAGTCCACTCATTTTTACTGTAGTCTTCATTGTCACTCTCCTGCACTGACAATTCTTCACTCTGGTTCAGATAGTCACATTTTTGCCCTGAAAACTTCCCACCTACATTAAGTTAACGTCGTAATATCAGATATTCTCACCTGTCTCAGTGGAACTGTGTAACATTCTTTCTATACATCTTACGCACTTCTGTTAAGATTATTTTTAGATATTTGACATTTTATTTGCTGTGAATGACAATGTGTCTCCAAATGTTTTTTCTAACTAGGATAAATTAAAGCTAATGAGGTTGGTATGTTTGTCATATCTAGCCATGGTCCTGAAATTACTCGATAAATTCCAACTTTTCTTGTTATTCCTAGGTTCTGTAACTTCACAGTCATGTCATATGCAAATATCTCAAGTTCTTGTTTCGCAACATTTGAAGCTGATCCTTTCATTTGCTCCTTATATGAGGAAGAAATTGAAGTACACTTTGAGTAATCAAAGTAGTCATCAGGATTCTTGTGTGACTTTAACAGGAATGCCTTTTTTTTGAGATGATTGTTGAGCATCCTTTTATTTTTGTTACATGGCTATTGGTCTGTTTTTTACTTTAGACACTGGGTTTATTTCTTCACTTTTTTTTTAATTCTGTTTTTCTCTTGAGATTTTCAAACGTACTTAATACAGATCAGAATATGAGCGTGTTTGCCAACAGGCGGAGTGGAGATGGCAAACTGGAGGCATGTCCTCACTGACATTCTCATCTCATGGGTTATTCATTAGATGCTCAGGCTTTTCTGTTGTTTTACTCTCAACTTTTATTATGGTAATTTCCTCTGTATTTCCTAATTTATTATTATCTGCTTTCTCTCATTCTCACTGCGTAATTCAGGGGGAACATGTTCATTACTGCCTAGAAGGAATGCTTCATGCATTGATTTTCTCAGCAAGTATTTCTTTAGCTTGTAAGACTTTTTTTCTGCTAAGTAATACTGACCACATTTCCTTCAGTTTAATGTTTCTATCATTGTAACTCAGGTGGTCTCCAGCGGTATAGGTTTGTTTTGACCTAAATATTTTTAGGAAACTAATATGTATTTAAAGTAATGCTTTTTACTTTTCAAACACTTGGAGATTTTATTTACAGGATTTTTTGGTTCATTTTTGCATGTGTGGAGAGAGATTATTTATGCAGAATTTTCCTTTGTGGATATAGAGTTTTCCTATGTAGCCTCAAGCTTTTTATAATAATATTAACATTTTTATAGTTTATGCTGTTTGTTATTCAGACATACTAATTACATTGTTGAAATTCTCTGCAAGCTTATTCTTTCAAATTTTCCTTGTATTTCTGCTTCTGTTTACTTTATGTTTTAATGTTTTTGCAGAACTTTCCACCTTACATTCTGTACGTGTTACCAATATTGAGATAATCTCGCTACTTCTGGCTTTGAATTCTCCTTTGATAAGAATATTGCCACTGCATTTTTTGTTGATAAATTCATCTGGTATTTCTTTACTTATCCTCTCATTCCAAGTTTTTAAGTGTTACTTGTTTTGTTTTTTTTAAAAAGATTTTATTTCTTTTTAAAGAGGGGAAGGGAGGGAGAAAGAGAGGGAAAGAAACATTGATGTGAGAGAAAAACATCAATCAGCTGCCTCCCGAATGCTCCCCAACCAGGAACCGAACCCACAACCCAGGCATGTGCCCCAAGCCAAACTGGCAACCCTTCGCTTTGTAGGTCAGCACTAACCAAGCCACACCAGTCAGGGCTAAACGTTACTTGTTTTAATTGTCTTGAGCAACATAATAAATGGACTTTGCCATTTAATAAGTTAGCTCAAATTATCTTACTAATTGCTATACTGAAATGTTCTGTATTATGTTTTCTGTTTTTGTTCATTTGCAGCTTCCTTTGTTTATTGACTGTAGTGATTTGGAAAGGACATTTACTTTTTTTTAAAACATTAGGAGTAGTTTTTGTGTTTTTTAAGGAGTACACTTAAAAAGTTCACAGTTAAACATATGTTTTTACTTCTCCTCGTGACCCCTCTTGCCATAGCTCTGGTGTGGGAGGGAATGGCCCCATTGAGAGAGTGGGAGCGAGTTATGGCATCAAACCACAGCACAGGTGGGAGTGGGGACAAGAGGTGCTGCTCCGATGGTAAGTGTGCCCATAGTGTGCCCTGTTCCATGGTAAATCCTAAATGCTAGGGCTTCTGGCAGGGGGAAGTGACATGGTGACATCCAACTGGAGTCTGTGCGTGGGGCAGACGGCATGGTCCCCTCCATTCCTGCTGCTGCAAACGGCACATGAAGCCCAGAAATGAGCTATATACCCATTCCCAGGGAAAAGCAAGGTGGGTGGGGGAAGGGGCAGCAGGGGCCTCATAAAATTAAGAGATGAGGTGTGTTGGGAAGACCAGAGCACCTAGATAATTGGCGTGCCAGAAAAGAACAGTTCTACCTATTTTGGTCTTTAAAGGTTGTCCAGCGTGGTGGTTTGTCACCTGCCTGAGGAATGGACCCTGCAGTTACAGGCTCCTCCTACTTAATCATTGCTGGTGTTCTTGTGTTTTGTTTTAATGTGAAATGACAACCAAGAATAACTGGACACTTAGAAAAGTCTACATGTTTAAAAATTGACTATTTAAAAAAAAACATTCCAGGAGCAAAGGGAAATATTTTAAAAAATTGTCTCTCCTTGAGATTTTTTTGTCCCAGATGAGTGGACAAATTATGGGACATTGTGCATTGGAATATAACAGCAGTGAAGGCTTGGACTAGTGATGTAGATTTATAAACATTATATCTGATTAAGGTTTTATGTCCAAATATGTAAGGAACTCACATTTCAGTGATAAAATATTTTAAGACAATTTTAATAAGCAAAAGATTTAAGACGTGTCACCAAAGAATACATACAAATGGCAAATAAGCACATGCAAAGATGCTCACATCTTTGTCATCGGAACTGCCAATCAAATTACAATGAGATACCATTACCCATCTCTTAGAATGACTAAAGAGAATGACCAACACTGGATTGTGCTTTTACGTTCATGATTAATTCCTTGTGTGGGGCTGCCCACAACACGTGGTCATTTCGGTACAAAGTGCATGGGGGATTGGAGAAAAAGCAGTAAGCGCAAGTGTGCAGAGGGCCTACCAGCCAGAAGTTATGGAGACACTCTCCCCTCAAACTACACAGCACTCACTGGGAAATGGGTGCCCAGGTGCCAGGCATGAATTGACACAGAACTTCACATGACCCTGAGCTGGAGGATAGCCACAGGTGTAAAGTCAGGGTCATTGACAATCTGCACACTGAATGTACGTAGCCTTCTTCACCCAATCCACTACCCCCAAATTCAAGTAGCCAGCACAACACATGCACACAGACAGGAAATTGGTGGAATCTTTTCTGGAAAAACTCCAGGGGAAAAAGTAAAAGACTGCCCTGGCTGGTGTAGCTCAGTGGGTTGAGCGTGGGCCTACAAATCACACAATCGCAGTTCAATTCCCAGTCAGGGCACATGCCTGGGTTGCAGGCCAGTTTCCAGTAGGGGACTCACAAGAGGCAACCATACATTGATATTTCTCTCCTTCCCTTCCCCTCTAAAGATAAATAAGTAAAATATTTTTAAAAAGTAAAAAATACAAGACTGGCAAATTACAGTGGTTTCTTAAAAAATTTTTTTTTTAAATTACAAAGGCATGGCAAGAATGTGGAGGTTCTGGAACTCACATATTGCTAGTGGGAATGTGAAATGGTCCGACCACTTTGGAAAGCACTGATATTTTCCTAAAAACTTGAACACACACTTACCATATGATCCAAACATTTCACACCTAGGTAATTACCCAAGAGGAAGGAAAGCATATGTTTGTACAAAGACTTCTACATGAAATGTTTACAGCAGATTTATTTTTAATGAAAACTAGAAACCAATTACCCATCAACAAGTAAATGACTGTATGGATATACATTCTGGTATATTCATACAGTGGAATACTATGTACTATAAACACCAACAACAATGTGACTATGTCAAAAGCCATCATGCCGACTGAAAGAAGCCATGCAAAGTACACGCTATGTTGTGTACAGATGAGTGCTTGCTTGAAGCGGGAACGAAGGGGAGGTTTCAAAAAGACATGAGAAAACATTTGGGGTTAATGATCATTATCTTGGCTGTGCGTGAAGTTTTAATGGTTGTATGAATCCAATGATATGCTCCAAACATATGTAGCTCATTGTCCATTATACAGCAATAAAGCTAAATTTTAAAAAGCATGTTATTACATTCACAGAACTACAGGATGCCGTCAATACAAACTTATCTATGAACAATGAATCTAGGTTTGGTATAAGAGGTAGAAGGTGAAATCAAGGCTACCCTAGAAAATATAACAACAGACCAAGAATCAAGAAACACAGGGTCACCCAGGAGGTCCAATGTTGGACTCATGGGAGTTACAGAAAAGCCCTCTCTCCAACCCCTCTCACCCGCATGATTTCCAATAATTCTACACAAAAGCTGATCAAAAGTTCGCTTCAAGGAAATCCTTGAAACAAGGTTCCAGCTAGAACAGGAAGACCTTGTTGTCTTTATTTTATTTTATTTTATTTATTTGTTTTTAGAGAGAGAGGAAGGGAGAGAAACATCAATGTGTAGTTGCCTCTAGCACACCCTGTACTGGGGACCTGGCCCACAACTCAGGCATAAGCCCTACTTGGGATTTGAATCAACGACCCTTTGGTTCACAGGCCAGCACTCAGTCCAACCAGCCAGGGCCTTTTCTGTGTAATGAAGAAAGGAAGCAAGTAGCAGAACAAGTCATTGGACAATAATAGTGTTTCATTTTGGGAGGGAAACAAAACAATGCTATCTATGGAGATGTGAAGTAAAAGCATAAAAAGATGAACGGGATATGCATACATTCCTGAATGTGGTTGTCTTTGAAGATGAGAGGAGATTGGAACAGAGGAGGTGAATGTAGGCAACTTCAGCGTTCAGTGATGGGTATTTTTTTTCTGTCGTGTGCTTGTTTTAATGATCTAAAGCAAAAAATACATATAGAAAGATTTGACGCAAATGTATCAAATCTTTTTTTCAAATATTAATACTGTTGCTGCCTAATTATGTTATACTCTGTGATTTTATGTATTTTTTCATTTTTAATTTCAAAAAAGGATACAGAGATGGGCCAGGGAGGGTTGATTTGTGAGGCAAGTGAAGCCGGGACGTTGTAAATCAAACCAGAGGAAATGGACAGTGAGGAAGGCCTGTCTCTGGAATCCCGGCGCTGTACACGGGCCTCTCGCAGGACCATGGAGAGCTCCACGCAGGCCCCCTAAGGCAGCCTCCGTGCTCTCAGTGCTGAGGGCCTTCCACACGTCTGTGAAGCTTTGTGGCTGGTGGGGGGTGGGGAGCTGCACACGGAGTTCCCAAACCCCCGCTGAGGTCTGATGACAGTTTTTGCACACTGAATGGGGAAGTTTAACAGAATACACGAGTCCTAAATCCTGAATAGCCTTATCTCGAGGGAGAAAGCTGGGCTAGGGAGCATTCAGCACGTCTCCGGAGTGTTCCCTGTGGCCAGACACAAGGAGAATAAAAGGCAAAATACAGTCTTGTCCTCGGTAGAGCTGTGATCTGATGTGGGGACAGCTGTACAAACAAGGACAATACAATATGTTGTTTACATTATAGAAAATTAAAAGGACAGAGGGCCCACAAGTCCACTTGGGAAATAACAACCTGGGTAGAGGCCACTCATGCCTGTAAAGGCCACAGGGGTGAAAGAACAGGGAAGCTCCCTGGTTCTGCATTTAGTCCCGTGTTGCTGAAGAACAAAGGAAACAAAAGAGGCGGTGGGAGAGCCTAGGGTGAACCAGGCAGCTGAGGGGTGCATGGAGAAGACCCCCTGTGGCGCTGGTAGAGGATGGAAAGAACCTCCCATTCAGGCCGCTCTCCTGTGCAGGAGAAGGACCACGCCAGCCTATCTAGACATGGAAGGATGTCTCTGGCAGTGCTGTGGACGGTGCAGGGGCGGTGGCAGGGTAAGGTGCTGGGAGACAGAGATTCTAGATCAGAGAAAGGGCGGATCTGAACTAGAAGAGTGTGGGAGAGAGGGGAAAAGGGGTGGATGTGAGAACTATTTAGGAGTGGAAGTTGAAGGCTATACTTTCAAATGAGCAAAGATTTGAAGACACTCCATTAAAGACATACCAGTGGCAAATAAGCACATGAAAAGGTGTTTGCCATCTTTAGTTATTAGGAAAATGCAAAGTAAAACCATAAGTATGTCATCACACATGTGACGGAATGGTTCCAATGACAAAACCCAAGTGTTGGTGAGGATGTGAAGCAACTGAAATACTCACACGTACGTCACTGGCAGGAGTGTAAAATGCAAGGCCACCTTGGAAAAATGGCAATTTCCTTCCCTTCTTTTCTTTCTCTTTCCCTTTCTCTCTCCTCCCTTATTTTTCTCTCTCTCCCTTATTTTCTCTCTCTCCTTCCCTTATTTTTCTTTATTTTTTCTTATTTTTACTCTCACCTTCTTTTTATTGAATTGTGAAATATTTAATGCTAATTAAAGTCCAAATCATGCTTTTGCATTTTCACCACCTTTTGATCATAAACAGCAAACACTGTTGGTCTACAACTTATATACAAGAACATCATAACATTTTCTTAATCTCTTAACTCTGAGTTTGTGAATTTATCTGAATTTCTGCTGGAACTTGGGAAATTTTAACCATAAACAATGGCTGAATTCAACTTCTGGCTTGTTCTTTGAAGACCATTCACAGTGTGAATTTAACAAGTAAGTGTGCCATTGCAAATTTTAGAAATTATGTTCCTAACATTCATCTTTTCTGCACTTACGGTCAGTGAAGGCGTTCCCTCACTGTCGAAGCTCAGAGGTGTGTCTCGCATGGCGCACTGAGTTACCAATGTGTTACTGGGGACTTGGGAACAGTTTATCCCAACACTAAATAGAGACCATGATGCCATAAGAGATTCCAGTTCAAGTTGGCAGGCCACACATAGCTTAGACTTGAAGTGCTGTATTTAAAAAAGAAAACAAAATTTCAATTGGGATAAATAAAAATCTTTCATTTTTCAAAGGCTTGCCACCACAAAGAATGGAATGCACACACAAGAATTATTACTGCACAGTTGTCCTGCTTTTCTAGAGACCTGCGGCTGATCAAGAAATGATAATACATTTAACGATTTATATAACACAGCAGTTCCCAGGCTCCGTACCCCAGTCCACTTTTCTCACAGCTCTTCCACATTAAATATTGAAATCTATAGACATTCATTCTCCAATTGGCAGTCCCCCAAATATGAACACTGTCCCATTTACACTCATAAGTCATAAGCTATTTACTTCCTTGCATTAGATATTGTTACATTTATTTTGAATAGTTAAAAAACTACAGATTTACACACAGTGGAGTTTCTGTGGACACAGGGAAAACTGGTTTGACAAGAAAAAACAACCTAATAACATAATCTTTATTAACAAAACTTTAACCCTAATTTTTCATTAAAAAAAAGCTAGTCCAAAAATGGCCTTATCCTATAAAGATGTATCTTTTCCAAACCACAGAGGAAAAGATGTTAGTAATTTTCTCTTCTATTTTCTACTGTATGCCTTAGAATTCCTCACAAAATCACTCTGATGCATCAGAACAGCATGTCCAGAATGTGGAGATGGAAGTATATGAGGCTGTCAGGCATTTATTCAACAAAACCAGGAGGCCTACTGTTAACACATTACATTGTTCAGACAGTAAATAGTTATATGCTACTTATTTACATAGAACATTGATTCACTAACATAAAAAATAAGTAAGAGCTGCCAGGAGACTACATCATTCAATGTGCAGAGTTAACTGTTCTTTCCACTTTCTGCAGTCAAGTTCTCCTACAGACAGAAATCTCACGGCCACTAAACTCAGGCATTTTCCTAAGTTACTGCCTGAACAGCGTGCTAGCCTATGTAATCAACAGTAGACTTTAGCCTCAGAGCTTCCCATCAGCCAGACTGATCAGTGCCCAGGAGGCGGGGTGCCAAGGATTAGTGGTGAGCACGGCATGGCCTTCAGGGCTCACGTTGCACCCCACGGGACAGTGCTCCCTGGGGTTCTGGGTTGCTGGAGAACATCAGGCACCTCTGGGCTGCCCTCCTCAGTCCACCCAGAAACCTGGTAGAGAACCTGGGACTTAGGGCTCAAAACACACTTGTTCAATTAAGAAAATAAAAAAGATTCCTGCTTCTAACTCAAAGCCACAGCAGAGAAGCTCCATGCCTGTTGAAAGCCTGGGAGGGGCGAATTAGCTGGAGGGCCTGGATCCTGAACTGGATCCTGGGAAGAGTCGGTGGCTTTTGAGAAGGCAGTCTGGACAAGTGTTGTGCCTGCGACTACCTTTGGCTAAAGGTCATTCAGGTCAATAATGCGAAACATGACTGGCCTCTGTATTTTCAGATCCATAATAGTCTTGGAACCCCGACTACTTGGAAGCAAATTAGTGTGTGTACAAAGTGACCTGCAGGACTGTCTCCTCGGGGGCCTGCTTGGGCAAAAGCAGCAGCCAGAAGTCAAAGCCCCTGCCTGGGCCAGTTTGCCATCCCACCACCACCAGCATCCCCCACCCACATTTGTCTCTGCACTCTGTTACTTGACCTCATTCTCAGAGAGCTGACTCAGTTCTGACCAGCTTCACCAAGGAAGAGATGGGGGGATCCTTGGGCTACGATGAAATCTAAGATTGCCAAATAAATCATGACTTTAGAACCTGTCTCTTAAGCTGATTCAGTGGTTCCTGATCCCTCTGGCCTCTTCTATGCCCTTGGGGAGGGCCCACTGTCTGTTTTTCCCTTCTGAACATGTGTCACTCATTTGTACTGTGATCAGATCTCAGCTAGGATAATGTGGGACCCTGGAAGTGACCCCTCAGTCCCAGGCAAGAGGCTACCCCTCAGGGAAATATCCCTCAGGGAAAAGCAGCAGCTCAGGGCTGCAGCCTTTCTGAGGGACGCTGGGTCCAGCCTCTCTACCTGGTCGGGACCAGTGGCCTCTGGTTTGCTGTACTCATCCATAGCCCTCCGCAGTGCAGAATTCTGGGGANCTTGGGGAGGGCCCACTGTCTGTTTTTCCCATCTGAACATGTGTCACACTCATTTGTACTGTGATCAGATCTCAGCTAGGATACAATGTGGGACCCTGGCAGTGACCCCTCAGTCCCAGGCAAGAGGCTACCCCTCAGGGAAATATCCCTCAGGGAAAAGCAGCAGCTCAGGGCTGCAGCCTTTCTGAGGGACGCTGGGTCCAGCCTCTCTATCTGGTCGGGACCAGTGGCCTCTGGTTTGCTGTACTCATCCATAGCCCTCCGCAGTGCAGAATTCTGGGGACACCAGGTACATCCATGTGCCCAGCCCACAGCCCTTTACCCAACAGCGAAGACTCTGGCCACCCTGCTCATAGCCCTGCTTTCTTTCGGGCCACCCTCAGAGTCTGCAGGCTGCTATGAACCCGCTTCTTCCCCACACCTGGCCTCCTTTGCCAGAGTTACTCTGCTGTGGCCAAAAGCCCTTTCCCATTATGTTCTCCTGGTTCATCTGACCCTCACCCTGCCCCCTTTGTCAAGGTCCAGAGATCATCTCCTTCCTCCTTCCATCGTCCCCAGGCTTCTGTGCAGGTCCTCTGTTGCCTGCTGGGCCTTCTTTCTAACCTCAACCTGTGGTTACACTTTAATGTTGCACAAGGCACAGGACAGACAGAGGACATGGCTTAGCACCAAGGGGGCAAAGTCAGCTGGTGTTCCATGAGTTGTCATCTTCTTACAGTCGCCAGCTGCCTTGTTTTTTTTAACCCCAAGTGATATTCCATGAGTCCGCCAGTCCCTTTCCATTACTGACCCAGAACACCAGCCTTCTCCCTGCTTGACCTAACAGCATTTGGCCCTCTCCCTGGCAGGAACTTCCCTTACTTTTTACCTGCCTCTCATCCAAAGCACCTGCGTTACAGGCTCCTCTTCAGAGATGACACTGGGCCTGACCAGGACATCAGTCATCTACTGTGTGCTATCTGCTCATTTTGCCTATACCTGAGGGAAAATCATACCCACCCCTGTCTTGGCCAAAGCTGAAATCAGCAAGAAAGAAAACGTACTGTACCTCTGTGCTCCTCAGTGGGCGCTTCTCCAGGGCTAGAAGTGCAATCGACACTATTTACTGAGCGTTTTGTGTGTGCCGAGCACAGCCAGAGGTGCTGGGGCAGAGGGCAGACGAAACACTCCTTTCCTTGGTGCAGTGACAGGCAAGACACGATCACTAACATGATGGCTGGTAGGGAAACGTGACAAAAATCAACACAAAAGCCCAGTTAGAAGATAAGGAACCCCAGTGGTGTCTGAACCTGTGTCCCAGGACACTGTGGTGACCAAACACAGCCCACACCTCTTCAGACACTGACCAGTGTACTCCAGGCCCTCTTGGCAATGCAGAAGCCACCTCCACTTCCCTGTCCCCTTGCCCACTGGCAGCATACACAGACTTCCTCAAACTTCTCCAGCGACTTCCATCTCTGTGGCATCCAAGGGGTTTCTGCTTTGGGTTCTAAAGCACTGCAGTTCGGACAACTCTCCCCCACTGATTCCATCTCTAGAACCCCCTGTCATGTTGGAAGGACCCCTCGATATTACAGCTCCAAGAAGAGAAATGCCAGAGAGGCTGGATACCCGACGGGCGAGCTCGTGTGGGGAAGCCATCTCCAGGGGCAGCCTCCCGCCCCTGGCCAGGCCGGAGGGGACAGGGCTCCTGTGGGTCAAGCCCACCTCTCAGGCATGCTTGCCACCTGTGTTCTGAGATTTGCAGTTACTGTTGGGAGTCAGAGAAAGGATTTTCAGCTTTAAAACACCCATTGGAATCAAGTTTTCACAAATGTAATTTTTTATTTTATTGTTTATGCCATTATAGTTGTCTCACTTTTTCCTCCTCCGCCTCCCTCCATAACCTATTACAACCAGAAACAGTAACCTATTACAACCCCACAAGGCCCTGACTTGTTGGACTCTCTATTACCTTTCATTTTCTGCTTATGAAACAGCCAATTATTTCTTGAGTTCATCTGTTCCTTGTGTTGCCTTCCCAAACAGAGCCAATTCCAATTAAGACAAATTTCTAACACTCTGTTTTCCAACGATCCCTGCTAGGAGCACATAGTCATGGGGTCTGCCTTCCAAGTCTTCTCTGTAGGTGACTGTTTTTGTCACAGAATAACACAGATGTCCAGCCATCCAGAATCATGTTATGTTTTTTACCCACCTCTTGCCAAGCTGCTGAGGAAATGGCCACTTTTTTTTTTTTACCACAGCACCAAGTAACTGTAAGGTACCAATTTCCATGGTATTAAACAAATCATTCTAGTTGTTGCAAATGACCCCCATGTTTCAGTGGCTCAACAAAATATATGTTTATTTCTCATCCACCCAAGGTTTGATGAGGATTTTCTGGTTAGCACAGCTTTTCAGGCAGTGAGTCCAAGACCTCGGAGACTCCTTCCATTCTGGAAGGCTTTGCCCTTCAACCTGGGCCTCCAAATTTGCCACAATGGAGACAAAGAATGAGGTGCGCAGGATGATTTAATGGGCTTGAAAGTATTATGTCGATGCATCACATCTGGCCACATTTCATCAGGGTTAGTTTTATGACCCCACCCAAGTACCAGGGCGTTGCTTAAATCATTATCCTTCGTGCCCAGAAAGATAATTAAATGGTTGACAATAATTATAATTGTTTCTGCCAGAAGACCAATTTGAAATGTCACTTGATGTCTTCGCAGAATCAGGTGTTTCCCCCCTCCACTTATATGTGTCTTGTACATAGTTCTCATCACAGTACCCCCCCATTGCATTCAAAATTATTGTACTGACTTAGGTAACGCGTGCCTCAGGGTTAAGAACTGCCCTGCGTCCACGTCTGCCGCACCTGAGCCCAGCACTCTGCCTGGCACAGGGCAGGTGCCGATTGAGTGCTTGTCGAGAGGATGCTGTGGTGGGAGAGAGGCCAAGTGCAGAGTGGACACCGAGCATCCTTCCTCTCTGCGTAATACGATGGGGCTTCCCTAACACAGAGAGAAAAATTAAAGATTATTTTTAGATATGTTTCTCAAAAATGAAAGTAACAATATGCTCTTTTTCATTTATTCAAATGGGAAAATTGTGTTCCCTCATCCTTGGCACTGACTTGGTCACTTTGCATTTTCCAATTGATTATTCTCAATGCAACAAATTTCTCAATAGAGGTTACTATTTACATTTCTTTGAATAACATACCTCGTCCTGAAGTAAATTCTCACTTATAATAGAAGAAAAACCCATAAAATTTGGGCATGAAGTTGCCATTCAGTACTGGGAGAGTAATCTGCCATTCGGTATTGGGGTGGCACTAGGTTGTGCTGCCGCCTTTCTCCCCAGGGCCCAGTTTGGAGAAGGGATTTAGCTCTGCCAGTGGGCAGCACAAGTACCCTAAGAAGTCGAATCTTTGGGCAGGTGACCTGCCTTTGAGGAATCTGTTTAGCACAACAGCTCTGCGAAGCAGCTCACTGAGCTAAATGTTTGTTGCCCCCTCCCTCACTCTGTCCCCATGGCTGCCTTTAGGAGAAGGCGTTGGAGCACAGCCCTGTGGACCTCAGAGCATCAGAACCTGGTGGCTTGAAAACCTAAGAAGTGGGGGCCAGGCCTCTCCCACCTTCCATAGGTTATATCACCAGACTGATTTAATCACAGGAAGGAACAGTCTGTCAGATGGGTATAAAGCCTTTACTTTCCACTCAGCTATTTTTATTTTATTAATAGGCTTCACTTTTTAGAGAAGCTGTAGGTTTATGTAAAAATTAAGTGGAAAGTACAGAGTTCCTATATACCTCTTTCTCCTTACAGTCCCCTGCATAAATAACGTCTTACATTAATGTAAAACATTTGCTACAGTTGATGATACAATTAATAATATGATAATAAAATTAAAGGACATTCTGAATAACTTCAAAATTTAATAATTAAAATAAATTAAAATTTAGCCCTGGCTGGTGTAGCTCAGTGGATTTAGCGTGGGCCTGCAAACCACATGATCGTGGTTCGATTCCCAGTCAGGGCACATGCCTGGGTTGCAGGCCAGTTCCCAGCAGGGGACTCACGAGAGGCAACCATACACTGATATTTCTCTCCTTCCCTTCCCTTCTAAGGATAAATAAAGAAAATCTTTAAAAAATGAATTCAAATTTAAATAGCAAATTAAAATGAATAATTCTAATTATTCATTATATATGTTAATTATATAATGTTATTATATAATGTTAATATTAACTGAAGCCCACAGTTTACATAAGGGTCCACACCTGGTATTGTTCATCCTGTGGGTTTGGACAAGTGTATAAGGACAAGTACCTGTGAGTGTAGGATCATGCAGAGAAGTGTCACTGCCCTGAAGTCTGTGCTCCATCTGTTCATCCCTCCTCACCCCACGCTCCAATCCTTGGCAACCCCTGGTCTTTTTATTTTCTCTATATTTTTGCCTTTTCCAAAATGTCATTTAGTTGGAATCATACAGTAAGTAGCTTTTTCAGATTAGCTTCTTTCATTTAGTAATAAGCATTTAAGATTCTTCCTTGTCTTTGGGGGGCTTAATCCTTCATTTTTTAAATCTCTAAATAATTTTCCATTGTATGAATATACTAGTTTCTTTACCCATTCAGCTATCAAAAGACACCTCAAAGTTTTAGCAATTATAAGTAAAGCTGCTACAAACATTTGTGTGCAGGTTTTTGTGTGGACATGAATTTCAACTCACTTCGATTACATAAGTAAACACCTAGGCACATGATTGCTGGATTTTATGGTAAGAGAATGTTTCGTTTGTCGGAAACTGCCAAACTTTTCTTCCAAAAATAGCTGCACAATTTCGCATTCCCAGCAGCAATGAATGAGAGTTCCTTCTGCTTCACATTCTCACCAGCATTTAATATTATCAGCGTTTTGAATTTGGGACATTCTAATAGGTGTATCATGACAGATCAGTGTTGTTTTAGTTTGCAATTTCCTGATGATGTATGACATTGAACATTCTTTCAAATGCTTGTCACTCAGTTGGGTTGCCCCCTCCCCCCACCTTGTAAGCCTAATAGAGATATTTCCAATTCAAAGCAGAAAGAATTGAGTTTATCACTATGAGCCAATATTTCTAGACTGATGGGCCAAACATCCCCTTAGCACATTTTCAAAAGTAATAGGGAACAACACTAATGCCAAGTAACATTTCCTTTCTTTGGAGGCTTTCAAAGTAGCACAGTCAGAACTAAAAAAAACCGGGAATGATTTATATCCCCACCCCTCCCCCACACCAGGGAGACTTTGAGACCAGATTCTGCCACTTTGCAGTGGGGTGAAGCACCCAATCCAGACTATTGAATACTTTGCAAAAAGCAAAGTATCGTTTCTGGTCTCCAAACAGTAAAATATGGGAAATGAAAATGTTTGAGCTGACAAAGTTCTAGCGAACTTTCTGAGTAAAAGAAAATGTCTCGGATAAAGATGTAGGCATGTAGACTTTTCACTCAGGCCCAGTGTCCTCAAAGAGGCTGCCATTATGTTGAGAGAGAATCATAGCGGTGAGGAGGCAAGGAAACGTAGGCGATTCCAGAGTGATGTCCAAGAAAGGTCTTGGGATGTGGTTATCGGTATGTAGAACTGACTGCAGGCAAATAGATCATAAGTCACTAAGCTTTTGAGATGATTGTGCTACTGAGAATACCATGAGTCTGGATCAAAATATCCTTTGATTGTTTGGGGCTTCCAAACAATCTTTGAGTCCTCAAATATTTCCTAAACAGGATGTGAGCTTCCAAAGCTGTACTGTTCCAATAAGAACTCACTATGCAAAGTTCACTGTTATGTGGCTGTGGATAATAATGAACAAGGAGGAGCCCCCATAGGGTGAAGTCTAGGGGCTTGCCCACAGGGTCCCAAGGAGCAAATGCAGGGTCTAATCAGAGTTTCTCCAGCATCCAGAGCAGGGAAGTATCACCACATCTGTCCTGCAAGAGTCAAGTACACCTATTGACCAGAGATGGCTATGAGACTTTTGTTCTTCCTTTCTCCAAATGGGAGAGTTTCATGCAGGTCTCCTGTCCTGATCCACTGCTGTATAGATCCAGAAAGTGGGGTGGCAGATCTTATCTCTCAGAGGAGAGACAACAGAAGACCAGACACAAAAGAACGGCTACTGATTTCATGGAGAGGCCTGAACCATGTAGAGATCCTGGGCTGAATTCTATACAATAACTGGATGTGCGTCTGAGTTCCCTCACCTGGAAGAGGGTGAGCAAGTTGTATTATGTGGGGAGGGGGTGGATAAAGCAATTTGGTGACTAGAGGGTGGACAGTGACAGAGAAATGCCATAACTTTATTAAACTGTTTCACTTTCCTCCTGGAATCTGGAAACGACATTTCCTAATCTGTTGCACATGACCACATGATTACTTTAGACCAATGTAATATGGGAAGAAATGATGTGAACTGTATTGGCTTGTGCCGTATCACAAACTTCCACATGCACTTCTTTTTCTTCCCTTTCATGGTGACCTTAGAGGCTCCGTGTTTAAGATGACAGAGCCCCAAAATGTTTCCACCATTTGGAGAAGAGCTTCCCAGGAGAACCACCCAACCAGGGACATCCACGTGAGAACTTGAGTGAATGAGAGATGAACTGTTATTACGTTCAGCCACTAAGAAGTGGGGGCTTTGTAGCTTCTAGCATTACCTACCTGGATAATAGTGTCTTGAATAATACTAGGAGTTCACATGATGGATAAAGGAGAAGGAAAGATAGATTTTACACGGAGTTAGGTTAAAGATGCTGGGGCATACTTATTAGAGGGGCTTCAGAATGGCTGCAGAAGTGAGTGATTGTAAAGGCCATAAAGAGGATGAAATGACAGATCAAATGATCAAGAGTCCGTTTGTCCAGATGGGAAGTTTAAGGTATTATTCTATAAGTGATGTGGAAATAGACAGGAATTTTAAGCCAGAAGTAATATGATGCAATATTGCCTCTTATAATACTTCATATGACATATATTGAGAGATATCCTAAAATACCTAACATATTCTCCAAATATGTCAGGGCCACGAAAGATAAGTAAAGACTGAAGAACTGTCATAGACTGAAGAAGGCTGAAGAGACAACACAACTAAATAAGAGGTGGAATCTTGGATTGCATATGGGGAGAGTGAAAGGAATTCATGGGGAAAAAACAATGGAATTTCAACAAGACCAATGGTTTAGTGAAGTGAGCTCTACCATTGTTAGTTTCCCAATTTGATAATTGCAAAAAGAATACCTGTGGACTTTCTGATATTGTGTAACTTTTCTGTCATTATGTAAACCTATTACAAAGTAAAAGAATTGAAAAATATGTTGCAAAGTATGGTATCAAATTGAATATCTAAGCAGGTATTAAGAAAGTCTGTCAAAAGGCATCTGGCAAGAGGTGGGGTGGGTGCTGATGAGTGGGTGGAAAGAGGCAAGTGGGATCTTAGGCAGCAAACTACCATCAAGTCAAGGCCTCAAGCTCTAAGGCACCAGTTGCCCATGAACTTACATGAGGCACGAGTGCAGAGTCAGATAAATGCCAAGGATGACTTGATATTTACTCTCAGAGAGTGGGCTTGTGCTTCTTCAATCCTTTTTGTATTCATCCAAGATTCATCCTTAGACCCAAGACTTGGGCAAGCCCAGAGGTGAAGACCATTGAGGTGAGTAGGGGAAAGAAGTTGTCAGATGACCAAGACTTAGTAATATGGATACCTAAGATCTAGTCCCATCAAGTTGTCACCAATGGGAAAACCCAGGAAGACAGATGCACCCTTGGATACTGGCACTCTTTTATGACCAGCCTTGATGACCTTTGGTTCCAAACCTGTGTGTGAGCTGCACCCAGAACTGAGTGTGTTCCTTTCCCACAACCTTTCCTGGTTCATTCATTTGGAAAGTACTCATGTGCTGCCTCTGTGTTAGGCATTAATGCTTGGTTCTGGGAATATGAAGGAAGCCAAGCAACATGACTCCTATGTTTTTGAAGTTAGAGTTCAAGGGAGTACCACCATTAAACAAATAATTGCACAACTGGAGACTGAGACTTTGCTACAAGCATATTCTGTAAATCACCCTCCAAGCCTCCCCCAAAAGGACCGGCATCCACTTAATAGGATGGAAATGAAGTGGAGAAAGGGCAGCTCTCAGACATTGGTGGGCCACTAGACACTGACTCTGAACTGATGCTAATTTGTGGAAGTGATGCCACCGAGTTTCACCAAAGTAAAGAACTATGTTGATCAAATAATAGATGGGGTGTAGTCCAAATCCCAGAGTGTGTCCAGTTGGCTCATGGACCCACTTGGTTGCTATTTTTCCAGTGCCTGACAGTAGTGATTGGAATACGTGCTGACACACTCCGCACATTTGGTGTCTTGTGCTTGGCTAGTAGGAAGCAACAAGTGAAAGTACCTTGAACTTTTCATTTCTTCTAGGACAATAAGCAAACAAACAAAATCCCATGTCTCTGAGTGGATTGCAGAGATTAGTGTGATCATCAAAGACCTGAAGAATTCAGCAGTGGTGACTTTGTAATATTCTATAGTAAGCTTTGACCAGGTTATTTTGGGGGGTAACTCAGAGGAGTATCACGTTACTATTTAATTTACTTCTTGGACCTGCTTGGAAGGTAATGGGACTATGGACACCACACATTTAACTACATGGTGACTCCAGCAGCAGCTGCTCCCCCAGATGTGGTATCTTTACTGGAATACCTCAACCTATCCCCTGGTATTTGATCATTTGATATGTAGCTACTAATCTACCAAATATACTCCCTCTCTTCCTTCCTCCCTCCTCCCTCCATCTCCCTTCCTTCCTCCTCTAACTTGCAAGCACCCAAACAAGCCTGCTCTCCTTTGGCAGGGCCAACAGTATGCCTTCAGAACCTTGACTCAGAGTTACGCGTACCTTTCTTCTCTCCCATAATTCAGTCTGTGGAGAACTTGATTATTTTGATACCCTACAAAATATTACATTGACCCTCTACATTCCTGGAATCATTCAGATTGAATCTGATGATGAGGAGGTAATGAGTACCTTAGATGCTGTCTTAGTCAGCTTGTGCTGCCCCAACAAAATACCACACTCAGTGGGTTAAACAACAGAAATTTATTTTTTCACAGTTTTGGAGGTTAGAAGTGCAAGTTTAAAGTGCCAGCAGTGGTGGTTTCTGGTAAGACTTCTTTTCCTGGTTTGCAGTTGGCTGCCTTCTTTCTGTGTCCTCACAGGGCCTTTTCTCTGTGTACTGCATGGAGACAGTTCTAATATCTCCCCGGCTTCTTAAAAGGACACTAGTCCTATAGGATTAGGGTCCCACCATATGACCTTACTTACCCTTAATGACATTTTTAAAGGCCCTCTCTCCAAATACAGTTTTATTGGGGGTTAGAGCATCAATATAGAAATTGGGGTGGGAAGACAAACACAACTCAATCCATAATAGATGCCTTACTAAGATCCATGACAGCCCAAGGACATGACAATTCATGGGACCACAACCTGAATAAAGTTCCTGAGAATCTAGTGGTCTGGAACATGTCAGAATATTCTTTTCCAAGATAAAGAAAAGTTGCTCTGTGTTGTTCCGCCCACAAATACAAAGATGTTCCACACTTAGGGGACTTCTTAATTTTGAAGACAACATTGATCACATTTGAGTGTGCTTCTCCAACCTATTTACTGAATAACCTGAAAGGCTACCAGTTTTCAGTGGGGATTCAGAGCAAAAGAAGAGTCTGTAGCAAGTGTAGGTAGGTTGCCATGCAAATTGCAGTCACTTGAGCCTTATGACAGAGCAGATCAAGTGACACTTTGAGTCGCATCTCTGGTGAGCCCCAATGATAGAACCATAGCACAGAGCCAGAATTTTGCAGTAAAGACCTCTCTTCTGCAGAGCAATGTTTTTCCATGTTGAGTAAAAGTATTTTGACTGTTCCTTGGCCCTGAAGAATACCAAACTTCTTACCACAGCATCAGTGTCCATGAGGCCAGACTCTCCATAACAGAACTAGGTGCTATCTGACGAAGAAATTGTGGGTGAACACAGCAGCATTTTGTCATCGGGTGGATGCTGCATTCACATACGTGGCCTCCAGTGGGGACAGGAGGCACAAGTAAGCTGCATAAGCACGTGTTTCAGACCCGGACACTTGTCCCTGCTGCACTGCCTCCTTCTCCTTATGGAGTTCTTTATGCGTAGTTGACTAGGAAGTAAAACCCTCCTGCCTGCGTTACAGTTGTTTCTGCACCACATGGAGGAACCAGCTGGAACAGTGTCAGTGTGTCCACCCAATCAGGAAAGTCCCAGGAAGACTGGGCTGGAGGAGAGCTCCTCAAAGCGCAGAATGTTAGGCAGTTCACTTGCTTGTCCACTTCGTCCAGATAGAATGACCAGAAAGACAGATCTGCACTCACTTATGGTGTCTGCCGCTGATTTATGTGCATACTCAAGAGACTTAAAAAGCAAAATACTGGAAAACTGGTCACAAGGAGTTGTGAGAGAGAATTATATGCCGGATCCTCTCAAAATTTTATATGAAATCTTTGGATTTTTAAATGTGAGCAACTAATTAAAAATATCAAAACAATGCACAGGCCAAAATATGTCCTTGGGCCTAACCTGGGCTTTGGGACACTTGTAGACTATAAAAACAAAATTAAAGGAAGCACAAATTAGTATTAGAGAGCTGACATGTGCCCAAGCCTATCAACAATCCGGACAAACAAATAAAAGAGACAAACGGGTAACTGTGCGAATCTCTTCACCTTGAGCTCCAGAGATTGAGCCTGGGAATTCAGATGGGCAGGGAATGCTGTGGAAAGGCTACGACACCATCCATGGCATGATACACATCATATTTCTATGACATTATATACAGTCAGTTTTCTTATTCACATTCGTGGTATTCTATAAAGCTTCCACAAACACCAAATTAGTGAATACTGAACCACTGTCCCTAAAGGAAATGCAGTTAAGTTCCTATGAGCTCTGGTCACTACATTTTTATCAGCCAACCAATGCATAACTTTGTTTTATTGTTAATTCATTATTTATTAAAGGCATTGTTTAATATATATTGTTTTTTTAAATATTTTATTTATTTATCTTTAGAGGGGAAGGGAAGGAGAGAGGAAGGAAACATCAATGTATGGTTGCTTCTCGTGCATCCCCTGCAGGGAACTGGCCCCTGCGGGGAACTGGCCCCTGTGGGGAACTGGCCTGCAACCCAGGCATGTGCCCTGACTGGGAATTGAACCACGATCGTCTGGTTCACAGGCCCTGTTTAATATATATTGTTGATCAATTAACACTGAATTCATAGTGCATAGCACCATAACTTTCATTCAACTGTCAGACTTTCATTCAACTCAATTTCTGACAGTTCTGAGTGATGGTTGTAGTCTAGTTTAGATGTAATTTTGAAGTGGTTGCATTAGGAACTGAGCCATATTTACTTACACCTTCATTTGACCAGAAGTCTTACTCATCATTGGAGTCAGATGGGATTTTCTGGAGTCAGATGGGCTGCCACTATGCCAGGATATCCCTTCCATTGGATTTTAACAGCTTTGACTAATAGTCTTAATCTTTTTCATGAAATATTTAGACCATTTATATTTAATGTAATTAGTAATATAATTGCATTTATATCTACCACCTCATTATTTGCTTGTTGTTTTCCTTTTTTCTCTTTTCAGAACTTATGAATTAATTTCATATTTGCTTCATTTTATTTCTCCTATTTTTACATGTTGGTTATACATTCTTCCACTACTCATATAGTGGTTATTTAGAGAACTTATTATTTTAAAATTATAAAAAAACTATTACCTAAGTATCAAAGTATGCTCTAAGAAATATTGGGAAAACACATCAAAATAAAAATAGCAATCACAAATTAATACTAGGCAAAATATAATATAATGTGTTGGCTTAAGTTGTATGAACTTGGTGAGGGCTATGAACTATATTTTCTAGAATCCCCTCCTCTGTGTGGTTCTGGTTAGAGTTGAGCAAAGAAGAAATGCACAAAATTTGGGAGATAGAAAACATTAACCTTAAAAGTACAAATCACTGATCTTAGAAGGTTACTGTGGTCAGATATAATAACAGACAAATGCAGAGGCAACTGGTCAACCCTTCTTTCTCTTTACTCTCTCTTGCTCTGGATCTAACTCATCTTCATGACTACTGGCCCTACTGACCAACTGTATCCCTGGGCTACCACCAGACCCTTGTTTGTGGACTTGCATAGGAAGTCATTAATCAGGGACAGCATTGTCCTTGAGGCAGAAGTCTATCTAGACCCTGCCATAGGGTTGCCCTTCGTGGTCCCAGTTCAGAGGCTAGATCAGCTCCCTTTTGTCTACCTCCCCTGATGCTTCAGGTGAGCAGGTGAGTGACTGTTTCTCTGATCTTTCACCTCTATTTACAGACCTCTCCTCCTTTAGCTCCTCCCACAACTGCAAGCCCTCATTCCTGAAAGTCCCTTATGTTAATAACACTAATAGCGTTAATAACACTAATAGGCTCGGTTGTTCTGAAAGAATGCTGTCTCACACCCAAGACAAAAAGAATTGAAAGAACAGGAGGTCATTTTGTATTATTAGATTGTACAATTCAGAATGAATATACAACTTTAATGACTCATCAGTTACCAAGCAACAGTGCTTTAAAACAGATAATAACAATGTAGAAATACAAAAAAATGGTAGAAAAGAAATTGATAGACAACTTTATGCTATATGCGTAAACTAGAAAACACCAATGTTTTGCTAGAAAGATGCACATAACTGAAATGGATTTGATAAGAACAGAAAACCATGAGAGAGCTCTTTTAAGTTTTCAAAATTCTGTCTTCAATAATGTTGCTGCAGTCAGGTTTTACAAATCATCACCATAAAATCTTTAAGAAAAAATGTCACTATTTAAACTATATAAGAGTCTCACAGATTCGAGCACTTCAATACAACATTCAGATATTATCTAGTAGTCTGTTTCAGTGATAACCACAATATCTATTTTATTACTGAAATGTAAGAATGATTTACTATAAATGAAGTTATTCCATATTTAATTTCTACTTTATTTTTATTATTTATTCTATTACAGTTGTCCCAATTTTTCTCCCTTTTCCTCCCTTACATCCAGCTTATCCCTCTTGCCCGTAGTCAATCCCCTCTCCATTTTCCATGTCTGTGGGCCATTCATACATGTTCTTTGACTAATACCTTCCCCTTCCTTCCACCATTTCCCCTTCCCTCCTCCCTTCCTACAGCTATCAGTCTGTTCCATGTTTTCCTGCCACTGGTTCTATTTTTCTTATTAGTTTACTTTGTTCATTAGGTTATAGTTATAAGTGAGGCGATATGGTATTTGTCTTTTGCCAACTTGCTTATTTCACTTCACATTAATAGTCTCTAGTTCCATCCATTCTGTCTCAAAAAGGTATGAGTTTCTTCTTTCTTTCTGCTGCATAGTATTCCATTGGGTAAATGTACCACAGATTTTTAATTCACTCATCTACTGATGGACATTTGGGTTGTTTCCAACACTTGGCTATTGTAAATAACACTGCTATGAACGTGGGAGTGCATACATTCTTCTGAATTGGTATATTAGGATTCTTAGGGTATATATCCAGTAGTGGAATTGCCAGGTCAAAAGGGGGTTTCAATTTTAACTTTTTTAAACTTTTAAAAAATGTTTTCCACAGTGGCTACACCAGTCTGCATTCCCACCAACAGTGCACTAGGGTCCCCTTGCTCCACATCCTTGCCAGCATTTGTTGTTTGTTGATTTATTAATGATAGCCATTCTGACATGTGTGAAGTGATCTCGTTGTAGCTTTAATTTGCATCTCTCTGATGGCTAATGGTGCTGAGCATCTTTTCCTATGTCTATGGGCCCTCTGTATGGCCTCTTTGGAGAAGTGTCTATTCAGGTCCTTTGCCCATTTTTAATTGGATTGTTTGTCTTCCTGGTGTCAAGTCATATGAGTTCTTTAAAAATTTGGAGATTAAACCCATAAAAAAGTGTTTGATAATATTCACTCTTGAATTTTAAAAGGGTTTCTAAAACTAGGAATAGAATGTTATTTTCTTAATAATATAATAACCTACCGCAAACCTGCATTAAAGTATATTTAGCAATGAAAAACTATGGGCACTCCCGTTAAAATCAAGAAAAAGAAAATGCCTACAATCACTGGTACCATTTGTCATTGATTTGAAATTTTTAGACAATGAAAGAAGATAAGAAAAACAAGAGCTACTTGCTGCAAAGTAGGAGACAATAAACGTGTGTCTTTACAGGCAATTTGATGGTCTACCTGAAAACTCAAGGGAGTCAACTAATTAAAACTACTTTAATTGAATGGTTGGTTAGCAATCCAATATACAGAAATCAATATCTGTCTGACAAAGCAGCAATATCCAGTCGAGTTAAAAAATCATGAAAATAAGCCCCTTTCAGGCCTTCTTTACCAGTGCTACCTAGCTCTCTTTCCTTAAGTCTGTCTGGCACAATTAATCGTTTCTCTGAGCCTCTATTCTCAGGACTGGGAAGATTACTAAAAGCATCCCTCGTACAGGTGTTCTAAAACTTACACAAACGGGACATACCAGACTGGAGCACCTAGCCCAGAACCCAAAGATAAGGGCAAAACAAACTGCAGCCTGCACTCTCAGCCCCAAAACCCTGATTTGAAACTAACTGCCATGACTACCCAGCTATAACCCCGTCCCCCTTTGTGATCCAATAAAAACTCAAAGCCCTACCCTGAGGGCTGGTGCATTTCTCCGCACCGAGCCCTTTCCCTCTCTTGGGAGAGTAAAAATACAACGTCTCTCTCGGCAGCCCCCCCAATATAAATAAATAAATAAATAAATAAATAAATAAATATCATGTAAATATTTATAATACAAGATAAAGATTCCAGTAATAAACTTGAAAAGAATGTGCAGAGTCACTGGGAAGTCACTAACAACTCTTCACTTTGAGACATAAAATTCTAGAATAAATGAAAAGACATACCATTCTTTTGGGTAAAAAGACTCACATTAATTCTTATTATATGTAATACAGAAAATCAACACACCAATTTATTTTTATTTTTTTTTAAGATTTTATTTATCTTTTAGAGGGGAAAGGAAGGAGAGAGGGAGAGAATTATCAATGTATGATTGCCTCTGGTGTGTCCCCTGCCGGGAACTGGCCTGCAACTCAGGCATGTGCCCTGACTGGGAATCGAACCGCGATCATGTGGTTCGCAGGCCTGAGCTCAATCTACTGAGCTACACCAGCCAGGGCTCACACCAATTTAAAATCTATTAATTAAAAGAGTATTTTTCTGGTTGAGGAATGGACAAACTATCAGCTTTATAAACTTTAGAAACACACTCAAGTGTTTGTAAGAATTCAGTATGTCATAATCTCAATAATTAGAAAAATAATATATTGGACCAAATGACTAGTTATTTAAAAAAACAAATTAGATTTTCTAATTCACGTTTTATACAAAGTTCAATTAAAATGCATTACACTTTTTTCAAAGATTTTATTTATTTCCAGAGAGGGGGAAGGGAAGGAGAAAGAGTGAAACATCCATGTGAGAGAGGAACGTTGAGAAACACCAGTTGGCTGCCTTGCGCATGCCCCCACTTTCCCATGCTTTGCCCCCCTCCACCCAGCCCTCACACCCTCTTCACTCCAGCCAACACCACACTGTGTCTGTGTCCACGAGTCGTGCAGATATGTTCTTTGGCTAACCGTTTCACCTTCTTTCATCCAGTCCCCTCTCCCCTTTCCCCTCTGACAGCTGTCAGCCTGTTGCCTGTATCCATGCCTCTGTCTCTATTTTATTCATCAGTTTACTTTGTTTATTAGATCCCATATATAAGTGATATCATATGGCATTTGTCTTTCTTTGACTGGCTTATTTCACCTAGTGTAATAATATCCAGGTCCATCCATGCTATGGCAAAAGATAAGAGTTCCCTGTTTTTTACAGGCACACAGTATTCCACGGTGTAAATGTACCACAGCCAACTCTATCCCAAAATGAACTAGAAAAAGAAAAACAAACAAAGCCCACAGTAAGTAGAAGGAGGAAAATAATAAACATCAAAGGTGTTTATGACATGGAGACCAAAAAAAATACAAAATATCAGTTAAACCAAGAGATAGTTCTTTAAAAAGATAAACAAGATTTGAGAAACCTCTAACTAGACTAATCAAGAAAAAAAGAGAGAAGACCCAATAAATAAAATCAGAAATGAAAGAGCAGAAGTAACAACGGACACCACAGAAATACAAAGGATTGTATGAAAATACTATGAATAACCATATACTAACAAATTGGACAACCTGGGAAAAATAGATAAATTCCTAGAAACATGCAATCTAACAAAAATTAATAAGAAAAAAGTAGAAAACCAGAATAGATTACTTACAACTAAGAAAATTGAACTGTAATAAAAAACTCCCAACAAACAAAAGTCCTGGAATGAATGGCTTCACAGACAAATTTTACCAAACTCGTAAAGAAGAACTAACACCCATACTTCTCAAACTATTCCAAAAGAACTCAAGAGCAGGGAAAACTTCCAAGATCTTTTTATGAGGCCAACATTATCCTAATTCCAAAACCAGATGAAACATTACAAAAAAAGAAAACTGTAGGACAACAGTTCTAATGAACATCAATGCTAAAGTCCTCAACACAATATTAGCAAATCAGATCCAGGAATACATTTTAAAAAGTCATATACCATGATCAAGTGGGATTTATTCCCAGGATGCAAAGTTGGTACAATACGCACAAAGCAATGAATGTGATACATCACATAAACAAAATGAAAGATCAAGATTATATGATCCTATCAACAGATGCATAGAAAGCATTTAATAAAATCTGGGATCCATTGATGATAAAAACTCTCAACAAAGTGCTAATAGAGAGATCATACCACAACATAATAAAGGCCATATGTGATAAACCCATAGCTAACATAATGCTGAATAGGCAAACACTAAAAGTGTTGACATAGTACTGGAAATACTAGCCACAGCAATCAGACAAGAAGGAAGAAAAAACATCCAAATTCAAAAGGAAGACATAAAACTGTCATTATTTGCAGACGACATGATATTGTACATAGTAAACCCCAAGGACTCCAAAAACTACTAGAGCTAAAATTGAATTGGGCAAAATAACAGGATACAAAATTAATATACAGAAATGGGCAAGGAAATTCTAAGCATGACTCACAGCCAGAAAAAGTATTCTAAGAATAGTTCTCTTTACTTTGGTTCATTATTCTTAAAATATGCTAACCCATTGAACCTTTGCTCATGATCTACCAGGTGAAAACAGTATACATGTTCTTCCCTCAAATTATTCTCTCATACAATAAACTCATGAATATAGAAGGTATTTTTCCAGTGCTGGGCTTACATTTACCATAAATTTTTCCCCATGAACTTATATGTCATGTTTTAGACATGAGGAGACTGGGTCTTAAGTGGTATCAATTTGAATTTAAACTTGTCTAGTTTAAAAAAACTTTAACTAGCAAATTATAAATAATGTGCCAGTATTGTACTTGATCGTTCACAGCTATTTTAATATTTTGAATTCTAGAAATGCCTTTGCCTCCACAGCATGTTTTGTTCACTTTAGTTACTTTGCAAATAAGAAGCTCTTAAAATAGAACTTTGTCTCACACTGAAATAATCTGAGAAATACATCCATGATTATCTTTGTCATTTTATTGTTTAGACATGATAGAGATGTGTCTGTCACTAATTAAGCCTTTATTAGCTATTAATACAACTATAGCATTTATGCATATATGTCCCATAATACTTCAAATTTCACAAACTCATTTTTAGAAATTCACGGTAAAAGAACAAAGGCAAAGATCCACTCCTCCCACCATAGCTGTGCATCTTTTTATTTTTATTTATTTTTTAAAATTTATCTATTTTTCAAGTACAGTTTTCTGTCTATTACTCCCATCCCATCCCACCCCCCGTGCTCTCCCCTCCCTCCCATTTCCACCCTTCTCAGTTTTTGTCCATGTATCCTTTATATATGTTCCTCTAAATCCCTCCCCTATTTCCCGTGAAATTCCCTCCCCTCTCCCCTCTGGTCACTGTCAGCCTGTTCTCTATTTCAGTGTCTTTGTTTATTTTGCTTGCTTGTTTGTTTTGTTGTTTAGCTTTCTGTTAAAGGTGAGATCATATGGTATTTGTCCTTCAACACCTGGCTTATTTCACTCAGCATAATGCTTTCCAGTTCCATCCATGCTGTTGCAAAGGGTAGGAGCTCCTTCTTTCTTTCTGCTGCATAGAATTCCATTGTGTATATATACCATAGTTTTTTGATCCATTCATTTACTGACGGGCACCTAGGTTGCTTCCAACTCTTGGCTATTGTAAATTGTGCTGCTATGAATATTGGGGTGCATATGTTCTTTGGGATTAGTGTTTTAGGGTTCTTAGGATACAATCCCTGGAATTGCTGGGTCAAAAGGCAGGTCTAATTTTAGTTTTCTGAGAAAATTCCGTACTGTTTTCCATAATGGTTGTACCAGTCTGCAATCCCACCAACAGTGGACCAGGGTTCCCTTTTCCCCACACCCTCTCCAACATTTGTTTATTGCTTTGTTTATGATAGCTATTCTCACCGATGTAAAGTGGTATCTCATTGTGGTTTTAATTTGCATCTCTCTGATGGCAAGTGACATTGAGCATCTCTTCATGTGTCTCTGGATCCTCTGTATGTCCTCCTTGGAGAAGTGTCTGTTCAAGTCCTTTCCCCATTTTTTAATTGGATTAGTTGTCTTCTTAGAGTGAAGTCATGTGAGTTCTTTGTAGATAGTTGTTCGTCTTGTATAAAATGTACTATGATCTGTGTCTCTAAAATATGCTAAGTGTGTTGTCCTGAAAAGAGCTGGCTTCTTTTGGGAAAAATAAGAAATAAAAAACCTGAGCCAAGATCACTTTCTCTTACTCTATGATAAAATGTAGTGATCTAATAAAAGAGCATATGCTCTATTTGAAAAGAAATGAAAATGAATTTAGAAATACTTGATTGAGCCAAAGATGAAAACAAAATAAATTAAATACCTTCTTTTACTCTAAGTGACATTTTCTTTGTAGGTTTTGGCACCCAGATGTCAGCAATTGTATCAAATTCATAAATACTACATGACTAATATAATTAAGTGACACATTTCAATCTTTGAACTTTTACTTAATAAGTACTTACATTTTCAAACCAGTGTGAAAACCCTCTTTTTCTCTTGCTCTCTCTCTAGTTCCCGAAGTTGAGATCGCTGGGAAGGCAGCTGGGTCAGAGTCTGGCACCCTTGGAATGGAGTAGTTGTTCTTTAAATATTACAGATTCCAATGTGTGTCTGCCCCAGACTCTTCCTTTTGCTGTCTGGAGCATGTAGAGGTGAACAGTGTCTGTCTCAGGTTAGTTTGGGACTTCCATTATTCTTTTAAAGATCTGTACCAATTGTTATTAGGCATGTTTATTCTCCCGTGATTCTGGGGTTGCCTGTTGCAGTCTCAGGACCACCCTCACCTGCCCTGCCTGGTGAATGACAAAAGGAGCAGAGAAGCAGGCAGGCAAATGCAAATGGCGCCCACTGGTATGGAGCACCTCCTGCCTGTAGGCAGAGGGCAGGGGCCAGTCAAGGACTCAGAAGGGTAAGACTCTTGCTATGCTACAGCCTGCAGTCCAGCTGGGACACTGAGTTAATGAGTGAGATTTTAAGCAGAGAAAGAGTTACCTAATTCTAGACAATGAGAGCAGCCCATCATTCATTTTCAGAATATGATCATTTTTGTGTTGACTAAATCTCTACCTGTGGAAGAAGGGCTGTCCCATGACATGATCACTGTCTGTGTTGGGAGCTAGACCCAGGCAAAAGAGAAGTTTACTTTCCACAACACCACCTTGGAGACGGTGTGATCAGAATTGATGTTCATTCTGACATAAACTAGCACCCCTGCAGTGCCTCCTGTTGTGTGCCAGTTCCTGGAACAGGCTGCTGTCCTGACCTAGACAAGAAGGTAAAGTAATTTCTGCCCCTGGTAGCATTCGGGTACTAGTATCCACGACTGTCCCTCTCCCCATAATTAATTCTCTGGTAACTGCCAAGTGGCATGGGAAACTATTGCACCTTGCAGCTATCTAAGACATGCCTTGTATGCAAGTTTCCCTTAATAAAGCCCATTAGTTCCCAGCCTGGAGTGGCTGCCCTCTTTCTTTGCTTTTTCCTTGCCTTCCTATACAGAAGTAGAGTTTTGGCTTCTGCATATATTAACACTAACTCCTAATTCTGTAACTTTAGATTGATGTGGCCAAGAAAGCTTTACAAAGATTTTCTTTGGACCTGTGTCTGGAAGGTTTGGGTTGCATTGGGAGAGGCAAAAGCCATACCGAGAAAACTTTCCACAACATTGGTGAATTCTGAACCAAATGTCAGAGACAGGAAAGCCAGTGGCTCACTCTGGTGCCATAAGCAAGGATATCTGAGGCCTCGGGCTTCAGCAAACAATGATCGGTGGAAGTAAGGGTAGTCTGGAGACTGAGGTCCAGCTGGGAAGATCTTCAATGTCAGTTCTTTTATTCAGCTGACACTGTGTACAGGACACAGCTCTCAGCCAGGCCTTTGCTGAGCCCTGTCATTATAAGAGTGGACAGGGCCGGCACTCTCCCTGACCCCAGTAGGGGACCACTTTTGCAGGAACATACATGTGTAAACCTACAGTGACCAGACGCCCAAAATGAACAACAAAGTCTTGGCACAATGCAAATAACAGTGTGTGCCAAAGGTGTGTCTTCTCTACTCTTTCCATCCCTTGGACTCTGTGACTTCTGAATGATTAGTGGAAAACACGCACTTTGCTTCCCTATGAGATGGCTCACACCCCATCATCGTGCACATTGTCAGTCACACAGACTTTCTTTTTTTTTAATTTTATTTATTTGTCTTTAGAGAGGAAGGAAAGGAGAGAAGGAGAGAAATATCAATGTATGGTTGCTTCTTGTGAGTCCCCTGCTGGGAACTGGCCTGCAACCCAGGCATATGGCCTGACTGGGAATCGAACCGCAATCCTGTGGTTCCCAGGCCTGCGCTCAATCCACTGAGCTACACCAGCCAGGCCTCACACAGACTTTCTTTACCCAGAATGTTTAGTACCTGCTCTGAAGGATTTGTCTCTTGCTCCTGGGGGCGGCCAGAAATAGGTGTCCTGCTTCCATCTGGGTGACCTGAGACTCCTTCCATCACCACCGTCAGGTATTCTCCTCCGAAGCATCTGTGCCAGGACAGGTGAATGCGGCCTGGAAAGCCCCCCGGCGGGAGCAGACCTTCTTCAGCCCCTGTGTGCAGAGGAATCTGTCCCCCTAGCCCCCCACCTTTGGATGACAAACTCTTAAAATGTCGTTGTCACCCAGAGTCCAGATTGGGAGCTAGGCCCTCAAACTTCATGGGGACCATATTCTCTAAGCTGCACGAAGGCCCTTAATGGCTGAAATTAAATACCCCTCCCCTTTAAGAAAGTAAATAAATGGAGAACAACAATTAAAAACATTCCCTCCTGTATTTTTTCTTAAATGTTGGTACTTGTCATGATTTCTTTGCTGGCGGTGAAAGCCATGCTTTTTTCACAACTAATGTGATCTGTTAGGAAGCACTGTAGCACCACTTACTAGTGTGAAACTCAGCAATGGACTCCTTCAATCACACACGCATTTTCAAGAATGTCGCCCTGCGCTCTTCCCACTCGCCATCTTGTTTCTGCTGTGGCTGCCTTTCAGGATAGGGACCTCCAACCATCGTCCCTTCATGGTTTTGGATTCCGAGGGAAGGCGGCATTATGATGAGCACTTTTTCTCCACAAATAACCAATTGGTGGACTAGTGGCAGCCCAGACATCACCTACATCTGTTTCGCTGGCTGCACAGAACTCACTGGAAAGGTCTCTGCCAGCGAGGCTCTGTGTTCAGCCTCTGTCTAAAGGGAGCCTGCTCCTCCCAGGCTGCCTGACTGGGACTTGTAGGCTTCGCTGTCATGAGAAAAGAATCTACCGGTCTGTAAACTAACTATTTTTAGGCTTCAGTGGATTTGAGGCAGCTTCCCAAATGCAGTAATTACCCAAACATTGTATTGAATAGGGCCTTGAAAAGTGACAACACGCATCTTAAATCTACTCAGAAATTTAAACAGGTTTAAATTACCATGCAGTTAATTCACAAATGACAAGCCCCCTGGTCCTGGTCCCACCCACCCCTGTTCCTCTGCTCTGGTTGTCTCCCCCCCCCCCCCCCCCCGCCCACTGGGTGAGCTCACCCAGAGCAGCAGGTCACTTGCCAACAGGAAAGTGTTCACTTCCAGACATTCCTTTCCAGACCCAGTCGTCTTCCAAACACAGGACCTGTGCATCCAACTGCCTCCTGGATATCGCTCCAGGATGTGAAGGGACGTCTCAAACCTAATGTTTCCAAAAAGGACTGCTTCCTGCTCCCCTCAGCACACTCCAGCCTAGGGAAAGGAAGCCCTCCTTCAGTCTCTCAGTCCACCAAACAGGCACGAACCCCTTTTTCTTCCCTTTGCCTCACTCCTCATTCGATCCTGATGACTCTACCTTCAAACCCCAGGCCGAACCTGCCTCATGGTCCCCCCAACCCTCTCCCTCTTCCGGCCCTCATACCAGTGCCTGTCTCTTCTTGTGGAATGGCCCTGGGCCCAAACTGGCTTCCTGCCTCCCTCTTCCCCCTGCCTAGTTACCTTTCACATAGTACGCTAATGATCTGTTTGAGAATGTAAATTCCACCTTGTCTGATGAGCTCAGAATCCTCCAGTTTTCACCTCTAGTCCTGGCCTGTGATGAAAGACACTCGTCTATGGGTCTTGAGTGCACTCTTGTCTCTGGTTGTCAAATGTCAGGTACAGAAGCTTATGACTTGAGTGATGGTTCAGCAAGATAAGAACCAGAGATGCCTCCAGCCTCCTCTCTATGTTCTGGTGTGTTCAACAGAGCAAAACACTCCCAGGGGGTTCTGCTGGGAATAGGGAATAGTTAGAGAAATAAAAAATTTAATCGGCTCATTAGACCTGGGAAGCAGTAAGATACTCAATTCCATCAACATGGGAGCTGGAGCCTGACCAAGAGCAGTGATAGACAGCAGTGCCCGCACTGTGTCTCCCCCTAATTAGAGGAGGAGATAAGCAGGAGACAAAAGATACAAAGAGAATTTTAGCTTCATTAAGAACCTCAGAGAAATAACATCAGAAACACACCTGTAGGACTGGCGGTGTGTGCTGGTCACTCCGGTAAACCCCTCATGTCTTCACTCAGTGCTAAGCATAAGTTAGAACTATTATCCCCACTCTGCAGATAAGAAAACTGAGGCCTTTGAGGTCAATCAGCTTGCCCAAGGCCTCACAGTCAGGAAATGACATAGTGATTGCAAAGTAAACCGGCTCTTTAGTCTCTGTTCTCAACCAAAAAAAAAAAAACAGATCTAAGTTTGAGAACGGGCTCTGTGCCCTGATTCAAATCCTGAAACAGAGGGAAATTTTAGCAAACTCCTTGAGACAGACAGTCAGGGTTTGTTTACCTAGATTTGCTTCCCTGTACAGAGCCATGGCTTACTTAATACCTTGGGCTCTGGCAATAAGGTTTGGCATGCCTGCTAATGACCTCAGTGGGAGGGGTACAGCAGCCCAGAGATGTCTCCAGCAGCAGGCAGTATCTGGGATGGCAGTGCCAACTGAGGAGCTGGTGTGAAAACAGTAAGTGCTTCTTGTTGTAAAGGTTAACCTTAGGGTGCAAGGAGAAATCATGAAGTGAAGGGGTCTTTACTAGATAAGAATGAAAACTGAAACATGAGACTTTTCCTGTTTTACAATGTCTTCTTACATCATAGGTTTATGTTCATTTATACGATACCATTATATCTACGTAAATAAGATCCCTACCTTCAACCATGCCCTCCACAATTCCATTTGCTAAGCAGAGTAAGCTTCTCAAATATATATATGGAAGCATTTCCCCTATAAACGGAGTGCAGGTCACACAGTAAAATAGGCAGTAAATTCTAAGTGTTCTGTGGTGCTTTTAAAACAGACCTACCGTCTTCTTTGCTAAGGCAGTGGCTCTCATGTTGACCATTCAGGGTATCCTGCTCTGAGCTCCTTGGTGGAAACCTGGACACTCTCAGGAGTCTCCCCTTCCTCCACATGGAATCAATTATGGGGCCCTGATGATTTTACCTCTCAAACAGTTTGCGGCAGAGTCAGTGCTGTGTTAGTCAGACCCATTTCCTTTTTGTCTGAGCTCTCAGCGTTTGCTAGTTTCCCTCGTTGGGAGGGGCCACGAGTCTGAGTTCTGACAACCGGCTGTGGGATGGAGTTGTGTGCTGGCCTGTAACTCAGGGGAGCCCCAGATATCTGCATTTTAACTAACCAGCGTATCTAATTCTGCTGCAGGCAGTCCATGGCAGGCCACACTTTGGAAACCATTTGTGAGAGCAAACCATTAAAACCATAATGTTATCTCTAGTATTATCCCTCCTCTAATATCAGGAGAGAGAAAAGTAGGTTTTGGCCCAAAATGGAAAATGCTGGGTGTGTTGCAACCATTCAAGGCCTGACAGGTTCATGGCATTTGGGCAGATGGAAGAATGTTCACAGAGCCATTGGGATGTCTGACACGCCTTTATTCACGAGTGGGAGAGCAGTGCGTGCTGCAAGCCGCGTGCCCCCTGCAAGTCTCCACGTGGCACACGATGTGGCCCTTGCTCCCTGGAGTGGCACCCGGAAGGGAGTCCCTACCTGCTTAAAGTACTAGAGGCAAACAAAGCTGGCTCCGAGGCAGAAAATTATATAACATAGTATAATTCTGTGCATGTGAGCCCACTTCATGTTATGGGAACAGTTTATCGGGCCCATCTCAAGGCCATGAAAACACTGGTTATCAGGCCCATTCAAGGCTATGGGAACACTGCTTCCCTCAGTTACCCAGACACCTGGGGTAGGAAGCCAGACTGCCTCCACTTACCCTACACTGAGCTTATCTGTGAAGCTAGGGAAGCAATGAGAAAGGCCACCCCTGCCTAGAGTCTCAGGAACTGCATTTTACTCTCAGTAGTGCTTCTTGATTTATGTTAAGAAATACATCACTTCTAATCTACATAAAAAGATTTCTGGCCAAATATACAAATAACAAAATGCTGGATCTAATTATAAGAAGTTGAATGGTGCCTCATGAATCAAACTGAGATTAGCTACAGGCAAACAGCAAAGATGGAACATGAGGCCATAGGCAAGAAAGCTTAAAATGTTGAAAAGATGTAAACAACGACAACCCACGTAGTAGATCTGGAAGCTGGCAAGGCAGGCGCCTGGCCTGCCCACTGGATCAGTCAGTAGACCCTTCATCACTCTACCAGCGCTCACTGAGGACATCGTCCTCAGGCTGACCCACAGCAAGGAAGAGGGCAGTTACAAATTCTTCTCTTTGGAGCTTACATTCTAATGGAGTGAGGTGACACAGATGATAAAAAAGATAAATAACATTTATATTAGATGGTGTAAAGGGGTTGAATCGTGTTTCCTGAAAAGATATGTTTAAGTACTCAACTTGGGTACCAGTAGAATGTAACCTCATTTATTTTTAAAGACTTCTTAAACATTTATTTTTAGACAGAGGGGGAGGGAGGGAGAAAGAGAGGGAGAGAAATATCAATGTGTGGTTACCTCTCACGCGCCCCCTCCTGGGGACCTGACCTGGCCCACAGCTCAGGCACGTGCCCTGACAGAATCAAACCAGTGACCCTTTGGTTTGCAAGCCTGCACTCAACCCACTGAGCCACACCAGCCAGGGCAGAATGTAACCTCATTTAGAAAAAGGGTCTTTGCAGATGTAGTTAAGGTGAGGCCATTAGGGAATCCTAATCCAATGTGACTGGTATCCTTAAGCAAGATGAGAAGATGCAGGCACAGGGAGAACTGCATGCACTGATGGAGGAGGCAGAGATTAGAGATGAGAATGATGGACCTATAAGCCAAGGAATGCCAAGGACTACCCCGACACTAGAGGCTATGAGGAAGCAGGGACAGATTCTCTTCTACAGCCCTTAGAGACAGTGTGGCCCTGGTGAAAACTCGATTTCAGACTTTCAGCCTCTAGGACTGTGAATTTCTGTTGTGTTAAGCCATCCGGTATATTGTGGTATATTGTCATAGGCCCCCAGGAAACTAGTGGAGATAAATGCTAACAGAAAAATATAGTAAGGAAGGGAAATAGAGAGTGCTGAGAGTTAGGTTTGTAGTTTAAACAGTCACTTGGAAGTCCTCACCCAGGCCTGAGATGTGGAGGCAGTGGAGGTGGGGGGATCATGTGGATGTCTCCGGTAGGAGTATCCCAAGCATGGGACAGTAAGTGCGAAGACTCTGGGGAGGGAGTGTTTCGGCTGTGCTGTGGCTGGTGTAGCCTGGGTTAGGGAAAGAGCTGGGAAAGGAGGTGGGTGGGAGAGGGAGAACCAGACAACGCCGGGAGTTGCAGATCATAGTAAGGCGGAGTAAGAAAGAAAGCCACTGAAGAGTTTTGAGCACAAGAGTGAAATACTCTGAATTTTTAGAGTAACACCTTTTAAAAAAAGTATCACTCAAGCTGCTGTTTTGAGAAAATGCCAAAAATGGGCAAGGCTGGAATATGGGAAACTAGCTAGGAGGCACTGTTTTAAAATAGGCTAGAAAAAGTGGTGGCTTGAAGAGGGTGTAGGTGGGGGAATGAAGGGGACAGATAGCTGTTGGGTTTTGGCTGCAGGTGAAGCCAAAAGGATGTGTTGGTATGGAAAGAGGGGGGCCTGGTATGACTGCTAGGATTCGGGCCTGAGTCAATGGAAGCAGAATTCTAGAATAGTGACTGAACTCTGTGTGTGTTTCTGTAGTTTATTTAATGCACACGTTCTAATCCTCGTTATAATTTCTACAGGTACAATATATAACTACCCAAAAACATGAACAAAAACATTAATTTTTTAAAATATTAACACCATTTGCTGAAAAGCCATAGTATGCAACACACAATCTTTCATGTTGGTACCATGAAGTGTCAAGCAGCTGGCAGAGGCAGGGGAGAGTCGGGGAAGAGAGCATTTAAAACATAACTCTGTTAAAAAGACCTTGCTTAGGTTATGATTAAATGCAATGGTGCCCCGTGCTGTGGCGCTGTGGAGCAAGGCAAAGTTTTAGGGAAGTGGCTCTGGTTTCTTGAAGTTGATTGCCAAGGAGTGCATTCACTGGGCTCTGGCCAGAAAGGGCGGGGTCACTGTGTGGTCCGGCAGTCGGGAGGAGACAGCAGTGTTCCTTCATACCCTCTGGGCTTTCATGGCACGTCCAGGTTTATGTTAACTCTGGCGATTGCTTCGGACTTCACAGAATGTGTGGTTAGCCTTGCATTCCAAATAATATCATGTCAAACCAGGCTCTCACAGCATCCTCTGGACACCAGGATCTCAAACAGCAGACAGCTGGGTGATTCTCTATTTGAAATCCTGCCAACACTGTGCCAGCTTGAAAAATCGAAGCCATGAGGCTTCACACCTATGTACACCAGTTATTTCTCTGATGGGCAGCACTGCCAAGCTTAGCTCTGGAAATCACACCAGTGAGCAGAGCTGGAAGTCTGAATTTCGTGTAATGCACACAAAACCATTAAAAAAGGGAAACAAACAAAACCGGTTGGGAGACAGGAAGAGAAGGGTACTGCCAGGCCACCCCCGGGTCCTTCTCTGGCTGTGTCTCCCAGTCCGTAGCGTGTAAGACCCGTCTCCTCCAAGAAGACGCTGGCGAGCACGTGGATGGGCGAGGACGCGAGTGACTGTAGCGTGACCAGCTATACATGGAACCCTGATGATGTGACTGGAGGGTACCTGGGGCATTTTTGTCTTTTCGCCGGAGCAGCGGGCGCAGCGCGGTGAAGCGAGCCGGGCCCTTACGTAAGCTGGACTGGTGGAGGGCACGGCCCCAGGCTGCGTCCGAGGTCTCCACCCGACTGCGTGGAAACTTCCACCCAGCGGTAGCAGCCTCTGGCTTCTGCGCCTGCGCACCATGGCCTAGCGGATGAAAGAGATCCATATCACTGTGCGCAAGTGTTCAAGTCTCCGCTTGGGCACAGTGGTGACAGACAGAACCGGCGGACGCAGCCGGGCCAAGGGCAGCGCACCGGACTCCTTGATACTTCATCAGCGCAGCTACATCTAGGCTAGAAAGGCCCCCACAGCACCACCACCGCGAGACCTTCTACTCCTCCCAGTGGAAAATCCTACCGACGAACCGCTCTCCCAACCCGCACTGAGGTGCACCCAGCGCGCAGGCGCGGTAACCAAGGCGGCGGTGTCTAGTGAGGGTTTGAAATTGCCCGCGCGTGCGCACTGACGTGCCGGCCTCGCCAGGGCGGCCGTGCTCCCCCGGCGCCTGCCCCGCCCCCGCCCCGCTTCCTCTCCGCCCCTCATTGGAGCGGAGGCGGCGGCGCCCCCTCCTTCTCCTGCTCCCTGTCGCCGCCGAGAGTGTCTTTTCACCGCCACCGCTGCCGCCGCTGCAGGAGCACGAAACCAGCGGCGCGAGCGTGACTGAGGGCCCGGCGCACGGCGGCGGCCCTCCCTCCGGTCCCGGTCCCGGGTTGCGCGGCGCCTGGGCCCGCCCCCTCGGCCCCGCTGCCCGCCCCTCTCCCATGGCCTCTCCCCGCGGCCCTTGTGGAACGCCGCCGCCGCGGCCCCCGCGCCCGCCCCGCACCGCCTGAAGGAGCCCGACAGGCCCGAGCCAACCCGCGGCCTGCTCGGGCCGATCTGCGCCGCTCCGGAACCCCGCGAACCGCCACCGCGAGCCGGCTGTAACCGCAGGGCAGACCCGTCTGCCCGCCCGTCTGTCCACCCGCAGCCCGTCCGTCGGTCCGTGCACGGCGCGGCCGGGCTCGGGGCGCGGCGGGGGCGGGGCCGCGGCGGGGCGGGCGGGCGCGCGGGCCCGCGGGGCGGCGCGTGGATGGATCCGCGCGTGGCCTGGATCCAGCCGGAGCAGAAGGGGCCGGCCAATGCCCTGTGGATGCAGATCTGGGAGACCTCGCAGGGCGTGGGCCGCGGCGGCTCGGGCTTCGCGTCCTACTTCTGTCTCAACTCGCCCGCGCTGGACACGGCGGCCGCGGCGGGGGCTGCCGGGCTGGGCGGCGGCGGCGACCTGGCCGGGCCAGTGCTGCCCGCCGCGTCGCCCCCGCCACCCGCGCCCGGCCCCGCCGCGCTGCCCCCAGCGCTGCTGACGGCGCTTGGGCCCGCGGCTGAGGGTGCTCGACGCCTACACAAGTCGCCGTCGCTGTCGTCGTCCTCCTCGTCTTCGTCCAACGCTGAATCGGGCACCGAGAGCCCTGGCTGCTCCTCGTCGTCCTCAAGCAGTGCCTCGCTGGGGCGAGCGGGCGGAGGGCGCGGCGGTGCCTTCTTCCACTTTGCGGACGGCTCGTCCAGCACTCCCGGCGTGGCCAACGGGCACTCCGGGCCGCGCGGCCCCGCGCCCGCCGGCTCTCCATCGCAGCACCAGTTCCACCCAGGCCGCCGGAAACGCGAGAACAAGGCCAGCACGTACGGCCTCAACTACCTGCTGTCAGGCAGCCGCGCGGCCGCGCTGAGCGGAGGGGGTGGCCCGGGATCCCAGGCGCCACGGCCCGGCACTCCGTGGAAGAGCCGGGCCTACAGCCCAGGCATCCAGGGGTGAGTGCGTGCGGGCGGCCGCGCTGGGACTCGGGGCGGGGGAGGAGGAGAGGCAGGGCACCGGAGGGGCGGGGAACTAGGGACCCTGGCCTGGAGGGTGTGCGATCCTTCGGTGGGTGCTGTGGACGCTCGGACATCCCCTTCTGGGCTTCCGTTTTATTTTGGAGATTTAAGGTGGAGGCTAAGGTTCTTTGCTATAGGCTTTTCTTTATTTTTTTAGATATTAATTTTCAGATACTTGGTATTGCCTAGTTGTGTTACCATATTTGCACATCCTAAGACCTTTGAATAAATCTTTATTATTTATTTCTAAAAAAATCCGATTTGGACAGATGTTTGCCTTTGCGTCTTGAGATTGGAAAGGGGGATCATATACACTTACCGCCTTTTCCTCCCCCCAAGACACACTATGGACCCTTTGTCAATGTAGGGTGAAGAAAGGCATTGCGTTTTATGTAAGTTGCGCATGATTTAGTATTGCCAGGAACTTGAATCAAGTTGAAGGTAAATATTGTTAACATTTTTTCTTTTTGGCAAAGATTTTTTAAAAGACGACTTCTTTTTTGGTAGTGATACAATTTAACTGGATTTAGAAGTGACTTTTTTGGGAGGGAGCTTGTATGTTATGATTTAATTTTGTGCTGAAATTAACATAAAAACATCAACCGCAGTTTTTTTTTAAAAGAATAGTGTTTAAATAAAATGGAAACGTTTGTTGCACATACTTATTCTTTGGAAGATGCCACCTTTTTAAAAAATGTTTCCATACCGAACTAAAGGGACTTAGAAGTTCTACTTCAGTGTAGTGCAATTACAGATGACCACGACTGGTAAAAAAACATGTGTGGCTGGGTGGAGCTGTCCCAGGTGAGGCTGCTCGGGTGCAAATATTAATTACCCAGTTTCTGTATGTCTTTCTGTGCATTTCTCAGCATCTAGAAATAAAATATTTATACATAGGGTTTATTTCCATATTTTAAGACTTACATCATAAACTTTCCTTGCACAATTGCATGCTCTTTTAAAAGGCACATAAGGATTTTCCAGGACATTAGGGTTGTCACAAACATTAGGGCCTTGCTATTTCACTGTTTTAGGTATTGGGGTTACTTTTTAAAGGAACTCTCCTTTTTATGGGTCTGTTTATTCTCGTTGGAGATATGTTGGAAAACCGATCGATCCTACTTTAAAGCATGTGTGATACACACTAAAGCTGCATGTTTTGCAACTTGTTTCACCTGATTGGTTCAGAATCATTACTTTCTTAATTCCCAGAATCGTAAGCATGCAGTTGTAAGCTCCTACTTCAGACCCAAGTAGGAGCCCAGTCTCCTCTTCCTTACTTCTTCCAGTTCTTACTTATAGAACTTGCTGAGAAGAGGTGGCAGGAGATGTTTCTTGACATATGACATTATACCTAAGAGTTCTTTGGGGGACTTTCAGGTTTCCAAGCCTGTCTATACTTGGGATTGGCTCTGTGACTTCGTACTAGGAAATAGAAAGATAAGTGGTCTTCACTGTGGAGCATTTTGGGGCCCAGACAGCTGAGAGTCCCACTTCTGAGTCCCACTTCTTCCATTTGTGAGTTTCTAGCAGTGGGAGCATCATGCCCTTGTACAAATTACTGGTGCTCTGGATGCCCTTTCCTTTCTGTAGGTTTCTACCTGGTGAGCCTCAGTACGTACCTTGTTGTTGCTCTTCTTAATGAATAAGCCCACTGAATGCCAGGTGCTTTGCTAGAATCTGGGGCAGGGGTTGGCATGAGAGACACAGTCTTGGGATCCTGATCCCAAAACCCAGCCCTCTGAGAGTGCCCCTGCCTAAAGCACATAGCACTGTCCATCCAGTATGTAGATCTCATGCCCATTATTCTCTCTCTTGTGTCCAGTGTTCCATTGCTCTTCTGTTTAATCTCTCTGTATTTCATCCTCCTCATCCTTATGCAGACTGTTGTTACCTCTAGTGGAGATTGTTCAAGTAGCTCCAGGTGGTTGGTCGTCTTGTATGAAGTCTTGCTCCTCTGGGCCTTCCCCAGCACTACCAATGCAGTGATCTGCTAGCAGGTTTGATCAGGTCCCACCTCCTTGGAACCCTATGATAGCACCCATTGCCCTTTGGTTAAAGACTAAATCCTGAAACTGCTGCTCTGGGCCCTGCCCTGGTCTGCTCCTGCTCTCTGCTAGCATCCCACCCTGCCATTCTCTGTCTTCCTGTTAGATCTCAGCTCAAAGGCCATGTGGCATAGAACTAAGAGTGGGCCTTGAAGCAGCCAGGAGTTCTCCTTGTTTAAACCCATCTAATAGGGGCTTCTGCAGTAATGCTCATGTTATTTTTTTTTCCTCTTGTGCTGGCTATCCTTTTGCTGGGCAGGGTGGGATGTGGTATATGCCCCAAGTACTGACCTCGTTCTATCTGCTTCCTACTGTCTCTTCCTAGAGAAGAGCCTGCTAGGATTGCCTGCCGTATGCATGGAGGGGCAGGGTGTCCTCTGCTTGGTTTGCTACTCCCCATCCTTCTATCAGACTGCTGTTTTACAGGGGATGGGGAGGAGGAATAGTAAACCAGAGTAGTGGTTGATTGAGCTGTGCCTATGGTAAAGGAGGAAGGTGATTGATCATCATTAATGTGGGGGCCCCCACATTAATGTGGGCTTAAGGGAACTCACCTTTTAATATCAGGAAATAGTTTTGTCTGGAATTTGCCTCTGGCTGCTACCTTACCCAGAGTGATGGGAAAGCTACCGAAAACTATTTACTTGTGCCTTACAAAGAGAAAGAGCGAAGAGAGCCCCTCCCCTGGCCAGTAGGAAAGGACCTGCTTGGTGAGAAGCTGGTCAGACTTACTGTAGTGTCCTAGGACAGACATTTCTGGAAAGATAGTGTCTGCAGTCCTCAAGAGAGGAAAAGCAGCTGCTCAGTGTGGTGGGAGTTTGTGTAGCATCAACTGAACTCAGTTGGGCCTTTGCCTGGTGGTCCATGTAGCAATCTGCACTGTTTGTTCTTTTCTGGAGAGAAGGTTTCTGCTCTCGGAAGCCTTGCCTGGTGATCTGGCTTTGTGGTCTTGCCATTCTGCTTCCATCCTTGAGTGAGATAAAGAAAAGGTAGGTGAGAGGATAGGGATTAGCGCAAGAACCTTCAGAGTAGTGAAGGTGAAATGCTTGTTTTGGAGCTGCCATTGGCTCTGGTTCATATTTCATCTTTTGGTTGAACTTTGGGAACAGTGTGAGATGTGCTTTATACTTGGGCTACTGATGTAGAGATATGGGCAGGTGTGGAGAGGCTCGTGGGCCTGTGCGTCCCGGCCTCTGGTTGCTGCCACTTTCACATGCCCTCACCTCCTGACCCCTTACCTTCTGACCCAGCAGTGCTTTGTTGCTTTTCACCTCATCAGTTTAAAGATTAAGAAAAGCCTTACACAAGGGAGGGTAGGAGGGGTGACCTCAGGTCCTCTGTCACAGCCTTACTGGTAACCCTACAGAGCCCCAGGCAGGGCACAATGAAACAAGTGCCCCAGTCCCTTGGCAGAACCCTTCAGTCCTGGGCTCTGACCGGGCTTCCGCTGGGGACTTGACCTTTTGAAGGTTGTCCTCTCAGGCATTCTTGCAGTGTACAGAAATCATAAGTATATTCTCTGCATGTTCTGACAGGGCTTAATTTTTGACACCTTTTATTCCTCCAAAAGAAATTCTGTTCTTTGTGTGAAGTATGTGAGAAACTGAAAGATGCCATTTGTAGTACATAGCCACATAGTGCTCTTTCCTCTGTTCTCCTGAGGGAGCCAGGGCCTGGAGGAGCAGCTGGGATCCCTCCTCTCTGTGTGACTCCAGCCTGACTTGGCACTACCTAAAGTAGAGCCAGTGTGACCCTTCCCAGCACATCCTGGGGGGAACCAAGTGGGAGGGCACAGGTGAGGGAGAGCCCAGCAGGGCCTGCCTCAGCCCACAGCCATCATCACTCTAGTTTCCTTTCTCCAACTCCAGTCTCGTCCTACAAACATCACAGATGCAGGGAGGGGTTACTGTGAAATCTGCCTCCAAAGGTGGCGGAGGCACATGTGGGTCTTGTTTTCTGAATGTTCGTTATCAGAGACCTCGGAAGTACAAGGTTGTAGAGGGAAGCAGGAATTATCACACTTTGCACTTACCATTTATGAAATGAGCTCAAACACTCCTCCCTACCTAATAATAGCATCACTCATTCCTGCCCATTGTACTGCCCCCAGTCCCTCTGCAAAGTGAAATTGAAAATTTAGTGCACGGGCGGGGTGTGACAGACTTGGTGACCGCTATGCCTGTTCACTAATAAAGGAGATTGGGTGAAGTTAGGGTAGTTGACGCTCCGGGAGGGGGCTGCTGGTGAGAAAGAGGAGCGTGAGGGCAGGACAGATGCTGTGGGACAGGAGGATTGGAATTTCAAACAGGCTGGGAGTGTCCTTGGGGAAAAATGGAGGCTTTGAGTATTTCTGCTTTCTTAATACTTAGGTCCTGGAAGTCAAAGTGGGGAAAGTGGGGCCCGTCTTGCTGCTACCTCATTTGCTTCCTGGAAAGAATGCATGATTGTGGCTTAATGATTTTGCAAGTAATTTTTTAAGTAAATATTTTAAATAAAAAGTGAGTCTTTCATAATTTTAATTTTAAGGTAAAGTTTCAGACCTTCTTTTGTTCACGGATAGGAAATTTTGGTCCCCGTTTTAAATGGATTCCTGTAAGTGGCCCATGGGGGTAGAGATAAGTTATCCTGGAAAATGAGGACCTTTTGTGCCTTGGTTAGGTCCTTACAGTTTAGGATCTGGATTTTTTTTGGTTCAGTAAAAGACTAGTCAAAACAAAACAAAAACTCAAAACCCAAAAAACTTTGTTAATGTTCAAATTCAGAAACTTGATGATGCTAGCAGAATCAGGCTAACAGGAGAGGGGTGGCTGAATCACACTAACCAGATTCATTGGAGATTGTGCAAGCCACAGTATCATCTAGAAATTGCCCCTGGCCAGCGTGACTAGAGAGGCCTATCTAGAAGGCACCAGTTAGTTTGTCAGTGTTTCTCCTTTCAGAAGCCTGCCAGCGAGTGTGGCACCTGAGTTGAGGGGCAGGTATGTCACCACGGTGGTGGAAACAGGTGTTCAAGACCCCTGCCAGTACCAGTGTGCCTCACAAGTGAGGTGGTCAGGGCCCATCTCCCCCAACAGTTTGGGATTTGTACTACAACTAAATGTCTTACTCTAAGATTTCTGTGCTGCGCTAGTTTTCTGCGGCTGTGTAACAGATGGCCTGAAATTCAGCACCTTAAAACAACACTTATTTACTGTCTCATACTTTCTGCAGGCCAAAAGACAGGGTGGCTAGGTCAAAGTGAAGGTTTTGGCTCCAGTGTTCTCCGTTGGAGCTCAGGGTCGTTTTGCAAGCTCATTCCTGTTATTGGCAGAAATCAGTTCCTTGCAGTTGTCGGCTGAGATCCCTCTTCATTCCTTGCTGGCTGTCAGCTGTGGGGCCTCTTTCAGCTACTTCAGGCCACTTGCATTCCTTGGCTTGTGGGCCCTCCATTTTCAAACTGGCAGTAGCTCTCTAAGCTCCTGACCATCTCTTCGGCAGCTGGAGGAAGCCCTCTGCTTTAAGGGCTCACGTAGTTGGGTCAGGCCTACCTAGATACCCTCTGTCTTAAGGTATGTCACATTAGTGATGATGATCTCATCATAGTCACAGTTTCCGAGGATGAAGGTATAGAATTTTCTGGGGCTTTGGGCTGCATGCAGACATTCTCCTATAGTTAGACTTCTCTTGCCATGGTGAAACGGCTGGTGAGGAGGTGCTGTTTTCTTCTCCAACACTTCTGTCCCTTGAGTCCAACCCATCAGGATGTCTCTTGTTGATTACTGGTTTTGTCCTCTGGCTTGGTTATCACCATTGAACTCAGGCAGCCAGAGCAACCATTGCTATGAGTCCTTTCCTGTGCCTCTCTTATGGGGACTGTTCTTAAAGTTTGTCACCTAAGAAAAGTTTGCATGAAAGACATATGAATAAATACAGGAAAATTATAGTGATTAAAAAGTCCCGTTCATGAAGTATTCTGCAGAGGTATCATTCCTCTGCTGGGAGCCAGGGTGGATGGGAGTGGTTGGAACCACATGTTCTGCAGACCAGAATTGTGGGAGTGGGGGCTTTCCAGAGCCCCCCCTTCAGTGCCCTGTGCTTCCTTCAGGAGGATAAGAAAGAAGACTCCCACGTGGTTCTCCCACGGTCCCTTCCTCTGGAGTTACTGCTGCTCTTAGGAAAGTGACCACTGCTCCCCACATTCCCTCCAGGAAGGAGGAGCTGTGTCTCCTGCATTTTCACAGCCAAGTACGTGTTAGCAGCTACCTCTGAATAAGTGTTGGGTGGATGGGTGAAAAGAAGAAAGGCTCTGTCAGTTTAGATGAGCAAGCGGGGATGGGGGTGGTGGTGGCAGGTCTACATAGTTTAAATAAACCAAATTGTTATTTTTCTTATCATTTCTAAAGATTTGATTGTTATCTCTAAAGTTATTTGAATGCAGAATGTTTAGAACTATTGCAGTTTATTTGCCTGTTTTCCTGAAGAGTGTGGTTAAGGCAGTATCAAATGCAAAACAAAACATGAAAAACCCTTGCAATATCAAATGCAAAACAAAACATGAAAAAACCCTATACTGTATTTGAAAGGTGCACCCATTTAGTTTTACTTGGTCTCTTTTCTTGTAAAAGTGGTACCTAGCATGAAACGTTAAAAAACTTGGCCACTGGTCACTGGTAAGTGTCCTGTGACCAGTGCCTGTGTGTCCTGGGCTTTAGAGATGTGTGTTCCTTTTGCTGGCATTGAGGAGGAGGAGGCAAGGCCTGAACTTGATGGTGGGCTATGTGGGTCTTTACGCAGAGATTTATTCGTCTCCTACTGACATGTGGACTAGGTGGGGGTGGCAACAGCTTCCCTTTGGCAGGGAGTGTCTTTGATTTAGCCGCAACATGCCTTTCTGTTGTGGGTTTCCGCTTTCTTTAATTATCAAATCAGCTGCTCTGCACAATTACTTAGGCTTTTCTGTGAGTTAAGAATGTAGTTAATTTCCTAAGTGATAACATGTGAGTATAGGTACTTGGTATCTTTCCATGTTGGAAAGATTTCAGACTAGAGTATTTCTGGGCTCTTGGGGATCTAAAAGAATGGTTAGAATGCAGGGCCTGAAGGGCAGTGAAAAATCAAATTATTTCTATTTTTTGCTTTGAATCCTTCGGCTGGCATTCATTTCCCAGCACTGGGAAGCAAGGATATACCCTTGAGCTTGCTTGCACATAGCCTGCGTCATGCATTCTCATAGTGTGGTTGACAGGTCTGGTTTTGGCTGGCTTTATCCTCAGTTTCCCCATCTGTGAAGCGGGGCCTTGGACATCTTCCTCGAAGGGTGGATTACATGTAAGAGACTTGAAATTGCTGTGTGACTTGTCACATGAGGGATTAGAACAGCTTCTGCTTTCCCTTTCTTCTCTCTGAGGAAAATGAAACCAAAAATTGGGTTGCTCCTGTTGCCAGCTGGAAAGAAATAGTCTTTTGCTTGGCTTTTGAAAGTTTGAACAACTTTTCCTCTCAGACCAAAACTTTCTCTTGGAGAAACTGTTAAAGATTGAAGTTCTGAGTCTTCAGAGAAAGCTGTGGACACAGCTGGAGACCAACATGAAGCTTCGGAAATGCTTTCTCCCTTTGAATCCAGATATACTTTTGTATTTTTAAAAATTTAAACAATGCCTAAGTAATGTATTCTCTAGTTTTTTTTTAAAGACTTTATTTATTTATCTTTAGAGGGGAAGGGAAGGAGAGAGGGATAGAAATATCAATGTATGGTTGCCTCTCGTGAGTCCCCTGCTGGGAACTGGTCTGCAACCCAGGCATGTGCCCTGACGGGGAATCGAACCACGATCGTGTGGTTCGCATGCCTGTGCTCAATCCACTGAGCTACACCAGCCAGGGCTTCTCTAGTTTTTTTTTTTTAATTTAATTTAATTTATTTATCTTTAGAGGGGAAGGGAAGGAGAGAGGAGGGAAATATCAATGTATGGTTGCTTCTCGTGCATCCCCTGCAGGGAACTGGCTCCTGCCGGAAACTGGCCTGCAACCCAAGCATGTGCCCTGACTGGGAATCGAACCGTGATTGTCTGGTTCACAGGCCCGTGCTCAATCCACTGAGCTACACCAGCCAGGGCCTAGTGTTTTTTTTTTTAATAAGACTCTTACCTCCCCAGAGCTTTCGGGCTATTTCTGAAGTATTTTATCAGGTGTGTGTGTGTGGCTGTATGTGACTTGTGTAAAGTTGTTCAGGAGGTTTTTTTGTTCTGTGCACGTGATGGAAGTACATGTTGTTTTCTTTCTCTGAGCTCTTTGCAGCTTCTAACATGTTCTGTGTACGGTGGAGAAAACAAAAGCGAAAGGAAGGGAAAGCTACAGCAGCACTGTCTGGTAGACGGTCTGTGGAGATGGGGTTTCTGGATTTGTACGGTCCAGTACAGTAGCCACTGAGCACTTGAAATATGACCAGTGCAACTGAGGAACTGGAGTTTAATTGTGTTTAATTTGAATTAAAATTTAAATAGCTTTATGTTCGAACAGCATGAACTGGAGTAACTGTAGGGTGTTTTCAAAACACAGTGTTTGATTCAGTAATTATTGCCTAAATAAATTCGAACTCAAACAACAGCAAAAGCTGTGCGAACCAGCAAGTCACCACTAGAAAGCTCCAGAAATTGTTTCTGAGTTTCTAGTGTAAATCTTTTCAAAGGGCTGCTCTTCAGTAACACTCGAAGCATAAAAATATGTTCATAGCAGAGTGCGACTTGGCACAACTTTTATGGCTTGGAGTGCCTAGCCCAAGGATGCAGGTGATATAGGTCTTAGCACTTTTACACTCTGGGTTACTGACACCATCCAACAGTGTCTACCTGGTCCTCAGTTACGCAGCAGCAGCAGCAGTTCACAGTACATGGAGCTCTGTGGGGCTTGGTTCTGCCTGAGTGTCCTCCCTGAGTTTGCAGAGCAGGCTCATGAATCGGCAATGTTAGCCCTCTGTCTGTAGACAGAAAACCAAAGCCTAGACAGGCTAATGTGATTTGGCAAGGTGCTGCACTGGGAAATGTCAGTCCAGTGCTGATGCTGGGGAGCTCCAAGCAGTGTTAAGTGAAGAAGACATCCTCAAGGTGTGGGGGATGGAAGCTAGCAACTAATGCGACCTGCAAACCTGCTTTGAATGTGTCTGTAGAGACCAGATTCAAACCGGGTGGGGGCTACCTCCTCTTAGAAGGACTCTGTCAAGTGCAAAATGAAGAAGACCAGTGCAGGTGGGGGAGTGGATTGCAGGAGGATTCCAGGATCAGGAAGCCAGTCCTGTGCTGCAGTATACTGGCATTCCAGAACTGGCCTGGAGGGAAGTTGGGGTAGAGGGAGCAGGACCCCTACCATCTAGATTATTCTTAGAAATTTCATTCTACCAAAAAGGGAGCATTTGCTGAGTTGCTGTTTTATCTGAAGACAATTGAAAGGCCAACAGCAGGACCAGCGAGCATTTGCCAACTGCCTTCTTGGTGTCCGGTGCTGCACGGGTGCACAACAGCATTCTCCTCATTCTTCTTGACAACAGCTTGTTTTAAGAGAGGCAAATTAGGCCTCAGTAGATCTAAGGATCTTACTTGAGGTGCAACCAGAAAATATTTAAAAGAACTCGGCTGGAGGTGATGGAGACCTGCTTGACGAAAAAGCCCATGCACTTTGTTACTGCCTCCTCAAGGAAGGAATTAGTGCCCTTGAGTTAAGAGGGAGAAGCAGGAACCTGGCGAATTGGTACAGGTGGGAGCGGAGCCGTGGTGCAATGCTCTAAAGAGTGTTTCTGTTATGGGCATCTTGTCTAAATTTAAGCAAACAGATTTTTAAGAATTGAAAGACAAGTCTGAAGTGACAGCTAAAAATATAAAAGGGAATAATCTTGTATGGCCTGTGAGATGTAAAGAAATTCAGAAGTAGCATTATAAGTTATCTCATGGAAAGATGCAGAAGATGACTCTTGTCCATAGAGTTTGTGGCTTTATCAGAGATTGATTCACAAGAGACTGATGCACTAACCTCAGTACAAGCCTAAAGGGTAGGAATAAGAATATAGAACTGAGACCAAATTCCAAAGAATGGGGACCTGTGAGGATTGTAACAGAGTAAGGCTTAGAATGAACTGAAGCTTGCAAAACTGTTCAGAGTACAGAGGGCCTTTTTGGGTGAGTTTTAGAGTAAGGCCAGAGGAAGTAAAAGGCCTATGAATGGGGAAGAGGGCTCCTTGTGCTCAGAGCCTTCCTTATCTGGTGGGTGCTTCAGCTTCCCTTTGCTCTCAGCAAGTGAGGGAGTTCAGCACCTGTCACACTAACAATTGTCACTGGCCCCACCAAGCCCTCACCTCCTACCAGGGGTGTCCAACCTGCAGCCCGTGGGCCGCATGCAGCCCAAGATGGCTATGAATGCAGCCCAACACAAAATCGTAAATTTACTTAAAACATTATTAGATTTGTGTGTGTATGATTATGTGTCACAATGTATTTAATGTATTTAATGTGGTCCAAGACATCTCTTCTTCCAGTGACCCAGAGACGCCACAAGGTTGGACACCCCTGTGACTATGCAGTGTCTCCTGCAGCCCTCCCAGGACAGGGAGAAGCTCTTTTATTCACCTAGCAGAATGTGAAGGGAGGCTTGGCGAAACAACCTGCCCAGGCTCAGGTGGTGCTGCTGGTAGGTGCAGAAGTGGCGTTGGAGTCCAGGTGGTCTGATGACCCACAGCCCGTCTTTCTAACCACTGGACCTGCGGAGCAAAGAGATAAATGAGAAGAATACACTTAATTACACTGCGTCCGCTTCTTTACTGATTAGTCTTGGTTTTGTGTTTACACAGACTTCATGATCCCCACCCACCAGGACTTTTATGGGGACTTCTTCTGATCACAAAGTTTTTTGTGTGGTCCCTGTTCCTGCAGGGCTTCCTGAGGGTGTGTCTTGCCTGGCAGGGCTTGTAGGTGTGGTGCTGTCTTCGTTGCCTTTGTGTGCTATATCGGCTTTGCAGGGTCTTGCGCCTTCCTTGCACTCCTCAGACAGTGCTCCGCTGGCCTTGAACCTGCACCATGCTTCACTTTGACCAGGTGCCATGGTCCTCACACTGAGAACCTCCAAGTTTCCTGGGGCCTAGGCACCCATGCAGCTCCAGCCCTTCCACTCGTCAGTATCTTTTTGTTTTGTGTGTTAATCGGCCAATTTTCTAAAGAGGAGCTACTTGGTGCCATATTCCCTGAAGCCTGCCGTGTGCCTGAGTGACGGGTTTCTCTGCCTCAGAGCTTCTGCATGTCCCTGGTGTTTCTGGCTTTAAATGTTGTGGAGAAATCTGAAGCAAGTTTGATTCTCTCTTTGGGAATATCCATTGTGTGCATATCCACAAGCACCTAGCACTCAACCTGGGTTTTATGGAGTGCTTTTCCAGTTTTGGTGATGTGAAAGGTGATTGTCAGCACCTCCACTGGGGGTGTTCGTGGGCTTTCCTTCTCTGAGGGGCTTTGGGGTGACTTGTCCCATCAGGAGAGCAGCATCGGTGCTGGTGAGAGGCTGAGCCTATCTCATTTTGCTATTAAATGGTCAGGGCCAGGCAGGTAGCTGGTAGGGAGGGAGCAGCAGGTTCGGAGACCCCAGAGTTCTGCAGGAGGCAGACCGGGAGACTCCGTGGCGTGCTTTCAGCCACAGAGGCACGTGCAATAGCGGTGCCGTCTGCCTCCACACGTGCTGCTCAGGCCGGACGTTTGATCTCTGAGCTGTCTATAAACGGGCGATACCCGTGGCTGTCCGCGCATAGTCGGCAAAGTGTGTCAGGTAGTGCCTGGACAGAATAAGCAGGTAGTACTTCTCAGGTAATAAGAATATTGATGATCGCGTCACTAATAAATTCTCAGTTTTCTTCTCCTAAGTCTGACTGCAGTCTCGGGATTATGCTCAGCACAGCCCTCTGGCAGCACTGCCTTCGATGAGAGCTGGCAAAGGAGGGAAAAGCCTGTTTGTTGTAGCTGGTGTGCCATGGCCAGAGGGATGGGGTACTGGAGAGAACCCCCGCACCTGCTCACTCACGTCTCTACTGGGTTCTGTCTTCCACATCGTCAGGGTTTCTGGGGTTGCGGGGTAGCTTCTTCAGGAGCTGTCTTCTTGGCGGGGGAAGTGGTGTATGCTGCTGTGAGGGATAGCTTACTAAACCAGTAACTAAGGAAGGGAGAGAGAGCGTGGATTGGTTGTCTCCCGTACGCACCCTGACCAGGGATCAGACCTGCAACCTCTCGGTTCCTGGACGATGCCCCAGCTGAGTCACGCTGGCCGGGTTCTTAAAGAAGACGTAACATAAGCACTGCCCTGTCTGCCCTTTGACCTTGGAAGGCAAAGTCAGTGTTAGTAAAGCTGAAATGATAACACCTTGCTTGGGTTATGATTATAAAAGTAATAATATACTTACTGAAGGGCTCTGGAAAATACAGAAAAGAAACTAATAATTTTCCTGCTAGCCCTTGGGCATATTTTGTTGTTATTTTTAATGCTTCTTTAAATATGTTGCAAAGCTGGCATTTTGTGGGTTTTTTGTTGTCATTGTTAAATCTAGTTCTAGATAAGTAGTTTCTCCTGTTATTGAAAAACTCTTACAAACAATTTTTTAAATATTGTATGGATGGACATTATTTATGATAAATAATTAGGAGATTATATTTATGACTTTTCACTCTTACAAAGGGACTACAGTGAGCTTTTGCACATGTTCTCGTGTGTTGGGTCGCCTGACTGTGGCTTCCCAGCTCTGTGGCTGAACATTCAAGGTGGGGAGCTGCACAGCCCTGGGTTTGAGTCCTGGCGGTGGAACCCTGGGTGGGACCCATTACCATTTGCCTAATGAATGCTTAGTATGTAAGTTGGAGACAATAGTATTTGCTTCAAAGACAATTTGGGTGGCATTAATGAAAATGCTGGTAATGTGAATAGTAGTGTGTAACATCTCAGAATATTAATTTTATCAGACTCTTACTACATCTTGCTTTCTCAAAAGGTTATCCCAGCTCACCTTCCCATCTAGGGTAAGGATCTCAGTAAAGATGACAGAAAATAAAACTATTTTCATTTCAAAACCAATTCAGCTACTTGAGGTAGTAAGCAAGGCTTGGGACCCTGGTTTCAGACGTAGCCACGTGGTTCCCTCTGAGCGCCTCAGAGGTGGCCTGCAGTGGTTTGTAATTGTGCTGTAAATGACATGCAAGGCTGGGTGGCAGGTGGCCTGGGCCAGTACAGGAGGAAGCCAGCATACCGGGTTCAGCAAAGTGCCTTCCTTGTGCCCCAGCAGCCTGCCTGGCCGTAATCCTCTTCACTGCATTGTGGGTTCCTTGGGTACCACTTTCAGGAGACTTAGGCCCTTCGGTTATTTTTGTCCCATGGTGGGTTGAGGACATGCTAAGTGAATGGGATGCTTCTGCTATGCTTGCTCTGGTGGGTGCCTGTGGCAGGGAGTGGTCCTTGGGATTATAATGCAAAATGGCAAAGTAGTGATTCCGAGCAGTTGTAACCCCATTCTGCAACAGTTGCTCACTCAGTTGGTGGGGTGCTAGAGCGGGCTTCATCCTGGTCTGTGGGAAGCTCCCAGGTGCCTCCCCAGAGTTCTCTCTGTAGAAACATGTCAGCACAGCTTCTCAGGCACTGGTTCAGAAAAAACGCACTCAGTTAAATACTCTGCCATGGCTTAATCATATGCTTCAGGTATCTGAGTTCTTGCTTTCTGTTCTGAGGCCAAGAGATAGTTTCTCTGGTCTCCAAGTGGACCCAGTGCGCCTTTGGCTGGCATTTGCAGTGCTTGGGTGTGCTGTGCTAGGGCAGAAGGGTGTCATTTCCTTTGCTCCTGTCACTTTGGGTTCTGAAAGGTTCTTGGACCTCTCCCTGTACCAGGAGTCAGTGTGATCCCAGGAAAGGTCTTGAAGGGAAGGGGAGGAAGCTCACTTCAGCTGGGGGCTGAATTGGGTGGATCAACTGCATTGATGATTCCAAAGCTGCAGAGCCCTTCTGTCCTGTCAGTTTTGTGAATGCCAGTTGGTGAAGCCTTTTCAACCTTGGGGTTAGCCTGGCCCTGCCCGACACCAGCAGTGCCCTCCCAGCTCAACTCCTGCCAGCTTCTCTTCCTAGGAGGTGCACCCTCCTCCTGTCTGTTGTTTAGCTCTCAGCCCCCGCCTGCCCCCCCCCCCCCGCCCCTTGCAGCAGCTTCTTCTGAAGGCCTCATTCTCCCATGAACATTGTAAAACCACGCACACTTGTGGCTGTGTTTAAAGCCCCTCTGTAGAACGTGGTGCACAGGTCTGTGGGAAGTGGGGAGAGCTGGAGCAGACTGAGAGCAGGCTGATGGGAGCCCTGGCTGGGCAGCTAGCACACTACAACCTACTAGGATGCTCTGGAAGCAGGTAAGGCCTCTAATTTGCTGTTTCAGTTCGTTTTTTCCTGCTTTTGAGCTTAGCTTAAAACAAAACTAGAAGGCATAATGCAAGGTTTTCTAAATAATTGAAGCAGATATTAATCGATTAAAAATAAATAAAAGTGATTCATAATTAGCTCATTAACTGTATTAGTAAATAGGTACTTTGAAGAAGATGGCCTGCCCCTGAAAATAAGTGATGTAGCCACTCAGCCCCTCGTTTGCTTAGCAGCCCGTTCTCGCTGGTTAGTGAGGAGGGTGCCGACTCAGACCGTCCCTGTGTGGCGGACTGGACTCTTTCCCTGTCCTCTCACTGTGAGCGCATCGAACTGTGCTTATGAAAGTTATGACATTACTAAAACATTGCTGATCTTGTATGGAATTTCAGGAGGTAACTCCAAATATTTTAACCAAGGTATGGTTTTGCGAAAAGGACAATGAACTTTGTGGAGCCTGAGGGAAGGGCTCAGAAAGCACCAATTTCTGAGAAATCACTGGCTTTTTAAAGCTTTTGCCGTTTTTAAGAGTGGTTGGAGGAAAGGGAGAGGGAGAGAGTCACAGTTGAAGACAGTTTCTGGTATTTTCTGTTGCCTTTTACATCATAATAGAAAAGTCTGTTTTCCCCCAAGCCTTTGGAATTGACCAGGTTCATGGGGGATGTTAAAGGTAGACTGCCTCACCTGGTTAACAGGATGACACATGATTAAGAGTGGGGACAGGGACTGTGGGGACCAGTGTGGTGAGTTCTAGAGTTCAGCGAGGTGGAAAGGCATTGGATGTGTTAACACTTCAGAGCACAGCTCCTATTGAGAGGGTTCAGGGGCCGAAACTTGTGAGCACACCAGAGGAGGTTCATTCAGCTGGCTTCTCTCTTTCCTTAACAAAATGATGAATAAAATCTGAGCTCTGACCATAGCTTTGCTCAGAAGCAGCCATGGGACTTACAGTCCAGATGAGCAGGCAGATCTGCCTGTGCTCCCCCCTCACTGAACAGACCAGACCAGCATTCCTAACTGATTGGAGTGTTTCCTTTGCCCCTTTTGTTCCTGCAGCTTTATTATAAACACATGTTGTTGTCCTCCTTGGTCAAGTACACAGAGGTCACCTTTAAACAGTTTACAGATTAGAGGTGGGAGCTGGGAGGTTGACGGGGAGCTAGCTCTGCCTGAGGCTGGATACCAAGTCTTCCAGGTGGGGGAGTCACAGAAACAGGGAGAAATAAGGATGCTTCCCTTCATTGCACCCCTTCAGAGCCAGCCAGTCCTGCCTGGCTTTGATTCAAAGTTAGATACTATTGGGAACCATGAACCCCACCAGTTAAGCTTCTAAAATAAAAAATCATCCCCCGAAATGGTCATCTGTTTTCATCAGTAGCTTCATTAGCTATGAAATTAGATAGTTTAGTTCTCTAACCAAGTAATCCATCTTGTGCTCTTTTAAAACTGCTCTCAGGCAGCTTTTATAAATATTTACTGCAACCGTATACCAGATACGTCCTAGGATGGATACTAAAACATTGCTGATCTTGTCTTTGCTACTAAAAGCAGAAACTAATTTAGGAAATATACCATACTAAAAATTGAGAAATTGGTCATTACCTTTTGAATGGGTCTGTGTTCTTACAAGAGAGCCATTGTAGGTGGGAAAGTCTAGTTTAAAAGCACCCTAAAAAATAATGCTTCAGAAGTCTGTTCTTCAGAAATTTTGTGATTAAAACAAATTCACTGAAAATTCTGGTCTCGCTATTTTAAATAACCAGAAAATTAATCATTCAATCACTGTTTCCATTATGACATGTCAACCTGAGATACTTCCAAATTGAATCTCAAAGTCGTACCTGATCTGTAAAGGGCAAGTAGTCATCACTAGAGTCTCAGAATTCCCCTTCTGAGGCCAGCCATTGGAGGTGAGCTGCGCTCACACATCCCGATGCTTGTGGTGCTCCTTTGTGCACGTGACAGCAACCTCCCCCCACCCCCGCCCCGTGCATGTCCACATTGATAACCTAAGATGAGGCTGAAGCCGCCACTACAGAGCATTTGGAAGCTCTGCTCCCCTGGTGTTGTCTCTTTCAGCCCCACAGCAGTCTGTACCTGGCCTTTCAGCCTGCAGTGTGGTTTATGGCGTTTGTTCATGACCCCGTAGCTAGAGAGTGGCAGGGCAGGCCTCACGCCCCAGTGGGTCCTCGCTGTTATTCTTGCTGCTTCCCCAAGACGCCTTGTGATCAACATCTAATTCCCATATTTTGTTGGGTCTAAAGTGTCATTGTTTGCAAAATGTTGATCTGTTTGAAATTGTTTTTAGTGGGTCAGAAATAAAAGTTTCACAGAGACAACTTTCTATGGATCAACTGACGTCAAAAGATTCATGTTTGTGGAATGCTAATGAAGAAAGAAAAGCATGTAATTTTAAACTGATCTGATGCTCAGCCATTGATTGTTCTCATGCACGTACCTGAAATCATACATGACATATTTAAATGTTAAGGAAAAAAGTGCATTTTAGTGATAATGGAAGAATAGTTTGTGCTTTAATTCTTTTTTTAAAAATTTTTAAAACATTTTACTTATTTATTTTTAGAGAGAGGGGAAGGGAAGGAGAAAGAGTGGGAGAGAAACATCAATGTGTGGTTGCCTCTCGCATGTCCCATACTAGGGGACTGGCCTGCAACCCAGGCATGTGCCCTGACTAGGAATCGAACCAGTGACCCTTTGCTTCACAGACCCGTGCTCAATCCACTGAGCTACACCAGCCAGGGCTGCTTAATTCTTTCATTTACTTTGGAAAGTGTCCTAACTGGGTACCATTGTTACTAACATCTAGTTAAGCTATTAAACCATAGTTTCAAAATTGTAGCAGTGAGTATTGTATTTAAATTATATCAAAAGTGTAATGCTAAATTTTGACTCACATGACTCTTGTTTGTCCACATTTAGGTCTGAGGTTTTAAAATGTTTATGTTGGAGAGAGAGTCTCTAGACCCACTAGAAAGTGTTTTTTCACTTGATTGGTCTCCTGGAGGGTGTGAGCAGGTGGTGAAGGGTGCTCACATCAGGCCTGCAGTTCTCTGTGCAGAGCTCCTTCCTATTTTCTTGGCTTCTCTGCCTCTAAGGATGAAAGGCAGGCGTGAGGGTCTGGGAGAGGAGTTGGAAGTCATTCACGTAGTTTGGAAAACCTCAAGAAACGTGTCCGAGCAGGGCTGTCCAGGTCAGCCTTTTTTTTGAGTGCAGCGTTACTCAGCCGTCATGGGTCAACGAGTTAAGGAAGAAACGGCCAGAGCTGTGCTATCCCAGATGGTAGCCACTGGCCACATAGGACTGTTTAGATAAGGACACTAAAAATCGAGGTCCTCAGTTGCCACATTCCAAGTGCTCCATTCAGGAAGCCCTCTTGTCAGCACCCTGCTAGATTCACATGGGTTCGTCTGTCTTTCCCTGTGGTAGCCCTGCTCACCTGGGCATTGCTGCTCGCGTTTTTGCTAGGGCCTGGCCGCCATAATCCACACCCAGATGGAATGAGTGTACTCTGTCCGTGCACGGCTTTTTACGAGCTGCAATGGGAAAGGGCATCAGAAGTTAGAAGCTTGACTGACCTGATATTCTTTACTTTTTTTTTTTTAGTTAAGGAATCTGTATTCATTGTTAAAATTAGAAAATGCATATAGCAAAAAGGATACCAAAACCACAAGTAATCTTGCGATGTAGAAATATAGTTGACTTGTTTTATTTAGAAACTATATTTAGAAATATAGTTGACTTGTGTTGTATTTAACATTTTGCTATTTCCAAATGTGAAATATAAGCAATGATGCAATGAATATTCTCATGGGTGAACTTTTGCATGTGTCATTATTATTTCCTAAAAAGTATAATTATCTTTTTTCCTTTTCCTTTTTAAATTTATGTGTATGATGAGTACATTCTTGTAAAAACAACTCAAGCAGTACAAAGGTATCTGGAGTAGAAGGTGCATGTTCTCTCATCCAGCTCGTCCCAGTCTCCTGGGGAGGAAGCCCTATGGCATGTGGTCTTTTAGACCCACTGGTGTGTTCACGTGCATATGTGGCTGGACATTGATCTGTAAATTGATCTGTAAATGTCTTTATTTTGTCTTTACACGGGGTCTCTCATGAGATTGTCCCATGTCAGTGCGTGCATCTTTCTTGTTCTTAATGAGTAGTCAGCATTTCCTCATGTGGGGATGTCCTTATGGCCAACAGCCCTGCAGTGAGCATGCTGTACAGATTCTTGTGTATGTTCCAGTGTTTTGCTAGCACTGGTTTCCAGAAGTGGAATTACATGGGGCTCAGAGATGGATAAATGGCCAACTTCTCCTAGAGTGTGCCAGGTCCAGGTCTCCATGCACTTTGTGAGGTGACTGTTCTTTCTGCAGAGTCGGATCTGCCCTATTTTTGTTACGTGTAGTTGTCTTTTGCTTTTGAATTTGTTTACATTCAACGTGTTTTTTGATAAAATTTCTTTGTAATTATTAGAGTCTATCAGTTTTTGCCTTGTGAATGTTGTTTTTCAATTGCAGTTGGGAAAGTCCTCATTCAAGTTTGAGGTAGCTAAAGGTTCCTGTGGTTATTTTCTTCTTCTTTTTAATTTTCTGCAGGTAAAAATTTTAACTATGAGTCTGTAACATTTTCAAATGTAGAACAAGGTGGGAATTTCACTGTGTTGTTTTTAGGCTACTCGGTGGGGGTTAGTTTTGGCTACAAAGAACAAAAGTAATGGAGTAATGGTGATGTAATCCCATTGGGATTTGTCCTGCCCGCTGGCTGCACGCTGCACACCTGACCGTTCGCAGAGCCACATGGGGATTGTGGTTCTGGAGCCCAGCCATAGGTCAGCACTCCAGGACTGAGGAAAGGGAAGGCAAAAGGGCTGTGGGGACTACCTCCTTAAGACACCTGAGAACGTCTCCTGGTAGCTTCTGCCTGGAGCTGCTGGAGAGGACGATCCAGGTGCCCTCTTGGCACACCAGGTGGGCAGTCCGCAGCCTCTGCCCCTGGAGTAGGGTTGGAACAGTGTCCCAGGGCCTCCGAGAGATGATCATAGGTTCTTGCTGGTTTTGAGATGCCATCTCTCTGGTTCATTTTAGAGATTTTTCTGAGATTTGCAGATTGAATTCTAGTGGACTGATACTGAGCTGTAAGGATGATGATGACTAAATTGTCTGTGGGTAAGGTGACTTAGTGTGGTTTTTATGTGGCTATCTTGTCAGCTGTGACATTGTTTTGAGATTTTGATATGTGAGAAGGGTAAGCTTCCTTATTTTATTTATTTATTTATTTATTTTTCTTATTTTTGTTTTGGAGAAGAAATTATCAAAACTTTTTATGGACATAATTCTGTGAAACTGGGAAATTGAGTGTATGGGTATATTCAATATGGGAAGTAATAGATTAATAAAATGACCAGTGTTGTATCTGATGCTAGTGGCTGGACACATGGCTGATAGCACCCAATTCTGAAAGTGCATTGTTTTTGCTCAAATATGCAGTTTCTTAAAGTGATGAAAACTACTTGGAATGTTAGTATTGAATAAAGTAATCCAAACTGTTTTATTTAGTACTGTTTATATCTCTGAAAGGACAGTTGGCCATTTAAATAGGTTCTCCTAACAAATCAAGATAGCCACTACAGGCGAAAAATGCTATTTCTTGGAATGTTAATTTTTGATGTCATTTTGTAGGGAATGTAGTTTTAAATGACAAGGTCATAGCAAAATATGTATCAAAACTTGATTTGATTCATTCCACTCGTATTTATTGAATGCTTGCCGTGAGCAAACACTGTTCTGGTGCCGGAGACCAGGCAGTGGGTGAGTGAGCCCTTTTTCTCCTAGAGGTCGGTAGGTTGCCTTCCCTGGGTGGAGACAGACTCCAGTCTATTACCACTTACTCGGCCCTGAAGATTGCAGGGGGGTGGGGAGAAGAGGGAGTGCTGGGCTTGGCCAGGAGGAGGGCACTGCATCCCCTGTCCTGTGGCTTCTGTTGATTGCTCTGATTCCACAGTTCTTCTGGGGCCTTCCCTCACTGCCTGATCCCCCTGCCTCTTGCCCGTGTTGGGTCCTTTCTCCTTTGAGGGTTCCACCTGGAGCCCCAGCAGGAGGAGGCAGCTGTGTCTGCCAGCGAGTGTGCCCAGAGGTCACGATGGCTGTTAGGCCTTCTTTTATCTTTCTGTACTGAAGGTGTCATCACAGTCTGGAGCCACACAGTCCTCTGGTGATTCCAGGAGTCACATAGTACCTTCAAGGCCCCAGCTTGCCCTGTGGTAGGGCCAGTGGGGTTTAGCCAGTGAGAGCCTCCTGATCCAGCCAGTTACCCAGCAGTATCTCTTTTATTTCCAGAAGGCAGAGCCAAAATACTCTTACATGTAGTGTTTGTTAGAGCAGTTGCTAGCTTTGAGATCCACGTTAGTACATATTGCAGATAGGTGTATTGTCAGTGTGTATTACTGGTCGAACATGCCTCTGAAATCAGGAGGCCTGTGTGTCCCACTTGGCACCTTCCTCCTCTGGGAATGTGAGCATGCTGAGACCCCATCATTAATTTATCCTAAAATATCAGGGGGGTGGTGTTAGATGACTCCTGTTATGTAATGACAGGAGCCCATCAACAGATGTGGGAAAACGGACAGTGTGCACAGATCGGCAGTGTCTGTGCAGCGAGGCAGACTGGTTCCCTTCACACCTTTCCTGTCCTGTGCATCCAGGGTCCTGGGGAGCTGAGGAGGGCCTGTCTTATGTTGTTATTTCAGAAGTGTACACCTTGAGAGAACATTGACAGGATGTTCTACTCTGCAAGTGCAGACCTTCAGTGACATTTGGCAAGTTGGAGTGCCCCGTTGACAAGATGATTTAATGTATTGCATTTGTGGGACGTGGAGAGAATTTTAGCACACTGGCCTTACTGTTCGTCTTCCATGACTTTGGGCCCATATCTTAATTATTCTAGGCCCATGTCTTAATTTTTGTCTCTGTATTTCTATATTCCTGTTGTTATGAGACAGAACTAAGAGGTGCAGGAGAACATGTGCCCTTAGTGCTTCAGGTGTACTAACTTCTCACCCAGGGTGACAGCTGGGTGGGTAGCACAGACTGTTCTTACTGGGAGCCCAGTGCACCTCCCAGACTGCTGTCTACAGCCAGGTCCTGCCAACAGGGGTGGAGCTGCCCATGGCTCTTCGTTGGTGTGGGCATGAACCTGCTAACCAGATACATCTAGACCTATTAACAGCATTTCCAAATGGTTGGGAATTTTAGGTAACAAACACCTCAGACTTCAACATGTCTGCTGAACTGCTAGAAGAGAGATGGTTAGATACTTGGTGTATAGTTAGTGCTTAGAAACTGTTGAAACAGCAGAAGGTTTACCCTCAATATCTTGGAGTTAGATATTTTGGAAAACATACTTGTGTGTTAGAAATTTTGGAAAACATAGTTGTATGACTTTCTACTTTTCTGGATTTAAAAAAACTGGATCCTTGCTCAGTAAACTGGCGTGCTTGGGTGAGGGCTTTTTATTTTTTTGAAGTTAAACATGTTGAACAAGATTAGGGTCCAGTGATGGCCTAAGACGGCAGACACACCATGAACGAGAGCTTTGAGGATTCATTTCCTGCTGGAGTTCCCTCTGTGCTTTCAGTGGCCTTGAGTAGCCTTCAGACCTGCTGATAATGTCAGGGATGGTCACTGCAAATGAATTTGGGGGGTGGGGGAGGCAGGGTTTCAGGTAAAAAAATTGAAGTCAGACTTGAGCAATAGCCCCATATAATACATAAGATAACATGATGCTCCTTACCCTTGTAACTTGATATTAAAGAAGTATTGTTAAGAAGTATTACCTGCTGTTATGTAGACTATTTTGCTAGCTATTGAGCTAACATTATTATTATATTATAATTGTAATAATATAATATATATTATTAAATATAATATAATATAATATTGAGCTACTTTTGTTTTGTCTTTTATTTGCTTTTCTAAACGAAGTTGAAAGCAGGTAAATTTGATTTGTCACAGCTTCTAGGATTGGCTTATTCCCCTCCCTTTAATTAATCTCTAAAAGAAATGGAGGATGACTGTCTTTCCTTCCCCCAGAAGGACTCTGTGGAGCAGGTCATTGGCCCTGAAACTTAACTCCACAAGGCATTGCCACCCCCACAGGACTGGCTTTTTGCCCGTGGGGCCAAGAGTGACAGAGTGACTTTTGAGGCAGAGGTGAGGTGTTGTAAGGTGGCCTTTGGAGCTCACTCCTCTCTGCTGAAGACTTTTGTTAGGGAAGGAAGTGGGGTCTGTACCTGTCCACTTGCGTTTGGTTGTTGACCTCCTTGTGTCTGAGTTGTAAGGAGAGAACACTTGAGTGTTGAGTTAAATGGGGCTTTTCTGCCTCCAGGGACAGTGTCTGTGTAACAGGGTTGGGAGGCACTGGGCACTAGATCCAGCCCGTTGTCAGTGGGTGGGAGGGCAGAGCCTGACTGCTGAGAGTTAGGTCTCGGGCTTGCTGAGCGTGCCTGTCTTCCTCGTCTCGCATGTCCCTGTGCCACTCCAGTCTCAGACCATCCGTGCTTAGCAGGGTGACATGCCTGGGGGAACGTGCTTTACTGGGACACATCAACTGGAATTGTCTTCCATCTTTCATGGGTGGAATTCTCTGTTTCTCAATGTAAGGTCACTGAAATAATTCTTTTGGATAATTCTTAAAATGTCAACCAAAAGTTTTGGTAGGTGGTCTGAACAAAGTTCACTCGTGTTAATCTGGGGTGCCAAACAACTGTGTAATTAATTGGCCTATCACAGAGTGTTCATTTTATACTTTAAGAAGAGAAGAGAAACTGGGTTGTAACTGGCCAGAAATATATTGTAGTGTCATGCTGATTTAACGAAAGGGTGAAAAGTGGTGAAGTTCCATTGTAACTCTAGTATGTTTTCTCTTTTGTCCACTAGACTTCATGAGGAAATCATTGACTTTTATAACTTCATGTCCCCTTGTCCTGAGGAAGCAGCCATGAGAAGAGAGGTGGTGAAGCGGATCGAAACTGTGGTGAAAGATCTTTGGCCAACGGCTGATGTGAGTATGGTCTTTGCACTTGTATGTACGTGAGCACCTGTGATTGCAGCGTGTCTGTCGTGTCTGTGCAGACCCGTGTCTCCTCACTGGCCCAAGGCAGGGATCCTCCAGGTGTGGTCCTGGGCCAGGGGGCAGCACCTCAGCCGGAAGTTGGTTGGCAATGTGCCTGCTGAGTCAGACCCCTTGGGTGGGGCGGGGGTCTGTGCCTGACTCACCCTCCTTGATTCTGAAGCATTCAAGTGTGAGGACCACGGGTCTCGTGGAAGGGTTTTTGGAGTGGTGTGATTTTTTAAAATTACCTTAAGGTAATTACCTGTTGTTTTTTTTAAAAATTTACCTTAAGGTTAGAAAATTTTTCCCTTCCCCCACCACTCATTGTAGTGTAAGTTAATTTTTTAGTGAAAATTGAAAGTATTTCCTCACACACCACTTGAACAGCAAATGAATGAGTGTCCATTGAGGTGAGGGCCACGGGCATTTCTATGCTTGGCGCAGGCACTGAGCACGCCCCTGACCAAGATGGGATGGCCCGTCCATAGTCTCCTGTCCTAATCAGCCAGCCTGCCCTAGTGGTGGCCAGCGACTGTTACTGCTGACCTACCGGGGATGGGAATGAGCTGGGCTGCTGAAGGGCACGTGTGCCCCCAGTGAGCCAGGCAGCAACTCGATTCCCCGCCTCTTTTAGAGTGACTTACATCTAGGCTTGAAACTTCAGTGCCCTGGGATAGTCCCCTGCCTCTGTGTCCTAGCTTTGGGTTTGAAAATTGTTGGAAGGTTTGAGTCAAGTTCCAAAAAGTCCTTGGCTTTGGCAGGTGTGAGTGAGGCGAATACTTGTTTTGTCTCTTAGTTTTGAGTTTTAAAAAATTTCTTCTCAGGACAGGTCTTCAATTTAAGAGTGAAGGCGATCTCGTTGGGTTGTTTTTGTGTCCTCCGATGCGCAGGGCAGTTTTGACTTTCCCCAGGAGTAGGAGGAGGTGTTTCTTGCAGTGAGAAGAGGTGGTGGGATGACTGGATTGCCGCCTGTTTTAAGATGGTCATTCTCTTTCAGGTCCAGATATTTGGCAGCTTTAGTACTGGTCTCTATCTTCCAACGAGGTGAGTGCCTGTTGTATTTATGTTTGTGGGGATGGGGGATGGTGGTGTCTCTATCTGTATTCAGGGCTCAGAGTAGGTTCCTTGTATTCAAATCTAAGGCTAGAAATATGAGTTGAAGGAAAGAACTGTGGAACAGGGAGGGAAAATTGCAGGATAAAATTTAATTTACTATTATGATAATTGATTGCTTTGTATTTTCCCTCTTGTACTTAATTTGATGGGGTACAAAAGTGCTGGACACTAGAGACATAAAGAAGATGAGTAAGAGGCCTGGGGGAAAATGCAATAGAAAGCATTCTGCTGATATTTTTGGATATGCTTTGGAAAATTGATCTTCTATTTTAATGAAGATTCAAGCAAAATTGTAATTAAACAGTACTTTATTAGGATTTTTATTTAATAGAGAAATGTCAAACAAGTTTGCATTCTAAAGTCATTCTCCAGTGTTTCCCCTATCAAGGACTCTTTTAATATCCAAATCAGTTTTGTGTACATTGTTTCATTAAAAGTCTATTTTTTTTGTTAACCCATTGTTAGCATTTGGAGACTAAAAAGGCTATAATCTCAGGCTACAATCTCAGGGTTGGCGTTGGCAGGGCCGGTGTGGAACTGAACAGGTTCGAGGTGTCCAGGATTCCCGGGTCAGCAAGAGTGATCCAGTGTAGACAGCACAGAAGTAAGGACACAGAAACCTCAAGAGGGGCAGGCACTTTGTTTCAGTCCCTTAGTACATAGTAATGTCGGGAGACTGTCAGCCTTTTTGCTTCCAGTCTTTATGTTACAAATGCTTCCATAAGCTGCATTTCCTCTCCCCGGATATGCATAATGAGATTACCTGTGGCCCTTTAAGGAGGTGGGATCATGTGCACCGGGCACCAGCCCACCCCAGATGCCTGTGTTCCCGAGTTGCAAGGCTGGCAGCTCACTGCCACTTTTCTTTTGTCCAGTGACATTGACTTAGTGGTCTTTGGAAAATGGGAGCGTCCTCCTCTCCAGCTGTTGGAGCAGGCCCTGAGGAAGCACAACGTGGCTGAGCCAGGCTCCATCAAAGTCCTGGACAAAGCTACAGTAAGTGTGGGCCTGCCCCCATGCCCGTGTGATTCACTGAGGTCGTCTGCAGCAGGTCTTGGTTACGTTTCTGAAGACTTCTCTGTTTCTGGTATAAACGCGCTTCGTTGTCATTTTCCCATGGTTGGGATCACCGTGATCAGTGACAGTCTGAACTGCCAGTCGCGAGAGCATCCTGCTGTTCTCAGCACTAGAGCGATGGCTGTTGACCGGTTAGGGTGTGGGAGGAAAGGATGTTAGTATCTGAAACGAGACCTGTGCAGTCGCTGCCCTTTCAGAGTCTGTTAGCTGAATGACTAAACCAGGGCTTTTATTACCTAGAAAAAGATGACTGTTTGCCAAGTTAGACTTCAGAAAGAAAAACTGACCTGTTCCTTTCACTGTTCTAAAAATATGGATTTATGAAAAGTTTCATACTGGGGAGAAGTTGGAAGACGAGACTGATTTTGCAGTGTACTGGTTAAGGTTCCTTTAAGTCCAAGATCAGAGACAGTGCAGGAACTGTAACTTGCTTGCCTATTGTGTGACTGTTGTTAGCTCACCTGTACTACAGGCTAACATTTCATTTTTAAGTTTTGTTTCAACCTATGTGAAGTCAGAGTAATTTTTTTTAGTTGTAAGAAGATGGTCAGAAATTAAGATAGGAGCTTTCTCTTGCTCACAGAGTGGAACCATTCACTCCCCTGCCTTCTAGCACCATGGATTAGTTTTAGTCAGTTTTAACATCACTCACGGGTATTATCACAGCTAATCCTCCAAGCTGGTCTTATTGGCAGAAACTATTATCTTTCACTTTCCAGGTGAGGGAAACTGGGGCACAGAGAGGTTGGGTAATTAGCCCAGAGCCGGTTCAATAGCCATATCTTTTCCTGTGTTGCCGGAGGTCACTCTCACTGGGGTCTCCTTGGAGTGGCCCCAGGTGAGCATTTCAGATCAGGCTGTGTGCGGAAAAGTGTTTCTGATTGACTTCTAGACCTTTTAAACCTTTAACTAGACCCCAATTGTTTTGGTGAAGGGAGCTTCCTTTTTATTCCTTAGAGGCTGAATAAACAAACCATTACGTTTTCTTCTGGAAACCACAATTTTGGGGGGGGGGGTGATCTGAGTAGTTGCTCGGGCATTTTTATGAGGCCAGTTCTGAGTGCCTTTTGGTGATAATTTCAGTTGATGAGTATTTACAAAATGGCCTTTTATTCTGTGATTTTTAGGGGGAATTTTTTTAGTTTGTTTTAAAGATTTAAACCTAAAGTAAAATTGTTTGGAGAAGCAACATCAGTACAAATTATAATTTCAAAAATGGCTTTGAAGTTAGTTAGAATGTTTTCAGAAATTCTAGCAAGCATATTTTGGGGAACAGGTGTTCCTACCCACCACCAGGTACTTGTGGTGGAACCAGGCCTTGGCTGGCCTCTCCTCGTGGTAGGCAGGCGCGTGTAGTCTGGGCCTTCCACCCCTCTTCCTCCTTCCCCCAGGCACCTGTTCCCCTTTGTCCCCACCCCCTTGGCAGAAGCTACGGTGTCTGTGATTGATGCTCGGTCACTGGCAAGGTGCTGAGTCATGCCAGCAAGGCTGGGCAGAGCTATGGGCGGGACTAAGGGTGGTAGTCTTGGGTTCCAGGGACTAATGAGGTTAATCCTGGCAAAGTCCCTTTTCTTTAATCCCTAAGCCCACTTTGTGAATAATATTTCAAAAGCATTTGTGTACAACTTTGGAGACATTTTGATGCCTGATTATGGAGACTGCTACGTATTGAAGCATGATTTTTCAAATTAAATTTTTTCAGGTACCAATAATAAAACTCACGGACCAGGAGACTGAGGTTAAAGTCGACATCAGCTTCAACATGGAGACTGGGGTCCGGGCAGCGGAATTCATCAAGAATTATATGAAGGTGCTGCTATCAGCAAGTTAGCACAGTAAAAATCAGGGACTTAAGATGTTAACATTGGGTATTGTTTCTCCTATAAATGTTAAAAACTTTAATCTGTTGATTATAATAGAGACTGTGCAGTTGAATTACTTATCCTACAATACTATTCTAGGGCAAGAATATTGAATAATAACTTTGAAACTACTTAGCTGTTCTTCTGATTTACTTTCCTTGCACAAAATGACCATCCTTGCAGCTCCATGTGCCTGATTGGCAAGGGAGTCCAGGGCCCACTGGACGGTGAATGCATCGTGACACAGTTTAGATTTACTTACTTAGTCTTGAGCCTGAGGATGGCAGAGCAGACTTGTTTATTGAGGGGACCGATTTTGGACGCTGACCAGTTAAACAGATGGTCTTTCCTCCTGTTACAGTGGAAGTGGTGACATCCTTGATAGAGGCCACCGAGCACCTGTAGTCTAGGTACTGCCTCTTCCCACAGTTTGTCAGGGACATTGCCCCTTTCGTTTCCCTTTTTCTGCATCATGTCCTGTTTGAAGGCTTATTTCTACTTCAGCAGACTTGAAAACAACAGAAGTTTCCGCTGTCCCCCACCCCTTCTCCAGTGTCTGCATTTCCCTGTTATCTTCACCCTGCTCTCCACACAGGAGGACTGGTCACTCATCCCGCTGTTGCCCCCTACCTCATGAGCTGTCTCCCCTCCACCCCTTCTTGCTTTTCTCTGAGTGCCTCTGGGTGTTGAAGGTTCTCGTGTTGGCCCCAGTGCCTTCGCTCACTGCTGCACCACCCACCTGACCCCTTCGCCTGCATGGACCTCCACCTGGCATGCAGCAAGCTGTAGGAAGTGTTCGAAGGACTGTGCCCATTCATTCTCCGAGTTTCTCTTCATGCAGAGTAGCCCGCCACTTAACCCGGCTCCCCAGGATCCCCAGTGGGATCTTAATGAGTCCCCCATGTAACTTACTCTCGGGCTCTCTGATTTGAGGATGATTAGCCTAGAGGTTTCTAAGGGGCAGGAGGATGGAGGAGGCTTTCTTTTCTACCATGTAAGGTTGCTCTGTAAGAAGTTTTCAAAAGTGTATGAACTAACCAGTAAATATTTTTTCTTTTGGAATTTACAGAAATATTCATTGCTGCCTTACTTGATTTTAGTACTGAAACAGTTCCTCCTGCAGAGGGACCTGAATGAAGTTTTTACTGGTGGAATTAGCTCATACAGCCTCATTTTAATGGCCATTAGCTTTCTACAGGTGAGTGTGCTTTCTCTCCGAAACACTTGTAGTGAGACTTGTGTGGGAATAGCGTCCTCAGTGTTCTGACCAGTTGCTGAGTGGATCCTGGCAGTCCTCCTTGCCCTTCACTATTCTGTTTTGGTGTAGGAGAGATTGATTTCTAGTTCTTATAAGAAAACCCTGTTTTGATTGGTACTTCTTTCTTATAGTTCCTTTATAGCTTAGTTTGTAGCTGATTTAACTGTTAGAGGAGGGAGGACTTACCTGGTCGTCAGTTAATATCTTGAGAGACAAAACCTTCATACCTCTGTAGACAATAAGAAACCATTCTTCTTGGTCCTTGACTATACTGAAAAATCTGTCTCAGAAAAAAGTTTGAGCCTTGGATAGTGCCGTGCAGTGGATTGGGTGCTAGCCTGTGAACTGAAAGGTTGCCAGTTCGATTCCCAGTCAGGGCACCATGCCTGGTTTGTGGGCCAGGTCCCCAGTTGGGGGCATTTGAGTGTTTCTTGCAAACATTGTTTCTCTCCCTCTCTTTCTCCTTTCCTTTCTCTCTAAAAATAAATAAATCCTTTAAAAAAGAGAGAGAGAGAAAAGTTTGAGACCGTATATATGGTAAAAAATATTAAAAAGATCCTTTTTTCCCCAGATTGACAGAACTTCAATATTTTGTCTTGAATTATATATTGCCCTTATTTTGTTGATTACCAGGGAAAAATCTGTCAATAGAAAACCTATCTACATGTTAAATACTGTGATATACTGATAAACTATACTCATAATGTAAAAGTCTTTAAGTTAATTGAAATATTAGCTTATTTATATTATTTTGAATGAAGGATTCTGTTCTTTACAAGATATTGCCTCTATATCTTGGCTGCACAACACTTTCCCTCCAGGTTTATTATTAATTTCATATTTGGGATTGGGCTTAATGAGGGTTTTCTGTCCAGAATTGGTAATTTTCTCATTATCAGGAAATCTGCTGGTAGCACAACTCCTTACACTGCTTTTACTACTTTGACTTCCTTAGCCTGTCTTTGCAGAGATGCTTTAAGAACGGGGAAGATGGAATTCCATGCGTTTCGTGACAATTTGAATCCTATTGCCTTGTTTTCTAACTCTCCCCTCAATGATGCTGCCCTGATAGCCATTCCTTGCTGGTTTTTGGACATGATTTTGGATTAAACACAACCTTCTCTTCCCTTACTTCCTCATGTATTACTGATAGGAACTATTTACCATTCACTTTTATTGCTCTGGGCCAAGTGCCTCCTGCTGAACTACCCCACGGGATCCTCACAGCACTCCTGTCACCCCAGAAGCTTGCCCAGCAGGGGTGGGGTTGCCATTCATGCCACATCCCTTCGTGCTTTGCCGCCTCTGCCTCAAAGCTGTGACTGTTGTAGCACCTGAGTTCATTTCAGGGCTAATTGAGATAAGAAGACCCCACCTTGCCATGGGTATTTCTCAGGTGTTTGATTTTGACTAAAAGGCAGGGAATAAGGAAGGGAATAAGATAAGACAAAACAAGAATGCTACATTTGTGCTTTTGGAACATGCACATCCCTAGAAGTCAAAGTCTAGAGCCCTAAAAATACTTATAGGATTTCCTTATGGAGCTCTGTGCTGTAAATTGTACTTCTATCAGGACTCTGACTTTCATGGGCTGCCCAGTGTAACTCAATGCAGCTGGCAGAATTCTCTGTCCCGTCCAGCAAGGTAGCCAGGGGCCAATGGGCCACAGATGCCTGTTGAGCCCTTGTAATGTGTCTAGCAAGACTGACAAACAGAATTTTTAATTAATTGTCTTAATTTATTAAGAAATATATAGCCAGCCCTGGCTGGTATGGCTCAGTGGATTGAATGCAAACCTTCGAACCAGAGGACCTCGGTTCGATTCCCAGTCAGGGCACATGCCTGGGTTGCAGGCCAGTTCCCAGGAGGGGACACACAAGAGGCAACCGTACATTGATGTTTCTCTCCCTCTCTCCTTCGCTTCCCTCTAAAGATAAATAAATAAAATCTTAAAAAATATATGTATGTATAGCCACATGTGGCTCACGGCTATCCCCCCAGGCAGCACAGGTCTGCGTTGGCCCAAAAAGAGTCTCTTACATCAGTGACTCAGGAGGGTATTGGTAGACAGTGATTTAGGTTTGGAAGAAGTCCATTGCCTACTTAAATTGTGGTGCTCAAGTGAGGCCGATGCCAATCTCTGTGACAAGCAGGGATGTCAGTTTGCTATAAATACAGTGATATAGTACTCATTCTTATACACACTTAGAATCCTCTCACATTCTGGTTTTCTGTGATATTGTCAATCTAATACTGCCCCCTATTGATTGTATTTTGAAACAATGGATGTATTTTGGAACAATGGAATGAAGATTAGGATCTTTCAAATTACTTCTGCCATCTGGATCAATGACTTTCAGGCTTTTCCATCTCCTGGCAAACATTAACTAATTACTAAAACTCTGCAGCACTGCAAGAAGTATAGTTTTGGTCAATTTGACCAAAAAAAAAAGGCATAATTTTGATTCATCCACACCAGACGGCTACTGTTGTGTCGGCTATTGTTATTTTTTTAACATTATAAGGGAAAAGAGGTCAGTGCCCCGACTAAATAGTAGGGTGAGGGCACACTTTCTTATCAGTAGTCAGGAACTTGTGGTTAAGCACATGTCTCTTTGTAGGAAGTTGCTGCATGGATTACCAGTTTCAGAGAGCTGAAGTGTATTACAAACATTCAGGTAGAAGGTTTCACTTCTTTTGAACTCTCTTTGTGGAGTACGACTCTCCAGGCTCTGGTAGTGCCTCCTCGCAGCTGCTCTGAGCCTCGTATGACGGCGCACGAGCAAGTGCCAGAGGAGACCACTGGGTGGTAGACTTCATCCCACGCAATCTTCTTTAGAAATGACTTCAATCCATTGCTTTTACAGTTGCATCCAAGAATTGATGCCCGGAGAGCTGATGAAAACCTTGGAATGCTTCTTGTAGAATTTTTTGAACTCTATGGAAGAAATTTTAATTACTTGAAAACTGGTATTAGAATAAAAGAAGGAGGTGCCTATATTGCCAAAGAAGAGATCATGAAAGCCATGACCAGTGGGTACAGACCATCGATGCTGTGCATTGAGGACCCCCTGCTGCCTGGTAAGGGCACCTGGCTCTGCACTCTCCCTAGGCCACGTGGGAGCATCCCTTCCCTGCTGCGCTGGTGTGGTGGTAGTGGTGTGTCCTCGGGCCCTGAGAGCCAAGGGCAGTTCATTGGATCTGATACAGATTCCTACTCTCCTAACAGTTAATAGTGACAATTTGCAATTCCTTATTTAATGCTTCTAATTACTTACTGCAGAGTTGCGATTTTACTTATATTCTGTAGTCACCCAGAAAATGGTGATGGTAAGAATAAAAGAAAAAAGTTTACTTTTTAATTATAAAAGTATTACATATGCATCATAAACCATTTAATTCCCAGGAGTACGTAACAGAGAAAAGTGAAGTATGCCATAATCCCCTCCCATTTTGATGTGTATTCTCCCATTTTTTCCTAAATTGGTATTAACATTCATTATTGTAGCCTTATTAATTAATAAATGGCATCAGATAATAAGCAGATTTGCAACTTGTTTTTTACTTAAAAGTATATCCGATATATCCAAGGCCACTTTTTTATGTTTGCTCCGTAACTGGGTTGCCACCCTGAAGAACGCAGGGCAGGTCTGCAGTTTTCCGGTTGCATTCCTGTGAGCCTATTTAAGGGTGCTCATATTCCCAACCTTTGGTGACAGTCTTTTAAGTCTTTACCAAGCTGATAAAACCATGCAATATAAATTTAATTTACATAGTTTACATTTCTTTAATGATAGTGAGGTTAAACACATTGTTATTTATCAATTCCACAAATGTTTATTGAGCATCTATTAGGTGAGACACTGTTCTTACTGTTGGTGATAAAGTCAGTGACGGACAGGTGACAGAAAAGGTGGTGGAGATGTCAGCTCCAGGTACACTGCCCCTTTGTGTTTCTTTTTGTCTGAGTTGTGTGCGTTGTCCATTTGTCTGCTGTACGGCTCCCTTACTGATTCTGTGGCACCTGTGTGTGTCAGGGGGCCTTTTTTTGTGTGCGTACTGTACTTTTTTTCTTCTCAGTTTGTCATTTGCATCTGGATTTGGTATTTTTTAATTTCTCTCTATATTTAATATCCTCATATTTAATGATTTTTCTTTTATGGCTTTGGGGGTATGAACTATATTTCTTAATTTTTCTTCCAAAGAAAACATACTGACTGTTCTTCTCTGTTGTTGTTCATAAATGACGTGATTGATACCATGCCATTTCAGCAGCAGTTTTCCCAGCAGCATGGTATGACAGGTTTTCATCATCTGTTGTCCGTGGTGATAAGTTAAAATGGAGACATTTCTGTTGTCTTCAGTGTTTGCTGAAATGCACTTGAAAAACAAAACCCCACCCTATCACTAGGTTATATTATAATTAAATCTGGAAAAGAATATTCCAATAATTAGAGCGCAGCTTTTAAAAAAAACACTTGTGAAGAAGTTTAATGTAAATTACAATTAGAGTTAAGCTCCTTAACTGTGGCTTACTTGGTGACTTCAGTGGCGGCTTCATTTGATTTGCTACCCAAACCTGGAGTTCAGACCTCGAACATTCTATCGTCGAGGATTTGCTCTGCAGGTCCCAGTGGTGCTGACTGAACTGTGCTGTGCTCAGGCCCGCTGCCCGTGGTAGGGAGCTCCCAGTCAGCACAGTGGCAGCCTGATTCAGGTTGCTGCTTGGACTTCCTTGTGTTTTGTTGCCACCTGGAGAGTTACTTGACTCTCGTAAACTGTCACTCCCTCTCGGTGAATGACATCTCTCTTGGCGGGGGTAGACCCTGGTCTGGTGATGCAGATCAGGGCCCTTGGCCTGTGAACACTGTGAGAGGCGTGTGGCCATTAGCTAAGGTGTGTTTGCAGGTCCCCAATTCGGCTTTGCTCTTGGGGTCTGGACGTGTTTGAGTGGTGAGGGCCCACTTCAGAATAACGTACGTGAGAACGTCAGCACCAGTTGAGGCTCAGATGTCCGGTGGTGTTTTACAGCTGCCTTTCTGTTTCAGGAAATGATGTTGGCCGGAGCTCCTATGGGGCCATGCAGGTGAAGCAGGTTTTTGACTATGCCTACATTGTTCTGAGTCACGCCGTGTCACCACTTGCAAGGTCCTATCCAAACAGAGACTCTGAAAGGTAACAGAAGCCACTCAACACCTCTGTTGGGCTCCAGGGGCCTGGCAGTTGTGCCCTCATTAGCCTCGGCAAAGCTGGCACCCTTTGCCTCTGTCATTTGCTTTCATGAAGTTTAACTTCAAATCTGTGCCATCAGATTTTAGTAAAACTTGAAAACCTCAGTAATGGAAGACCTTTTAGGAATTCAGGGTGGTCGTATTTGATTTTAAGGTTCAACTCTCTCCAAGGTTAAAAGTTGAGAATTTCTTATTTGAGGAGTGAGCATTTCTTTCTTCAGAATATTTTGTCTGGGGGAGGTGACTGGCTTTTAGAACCTGACAGAATGTGCCCTGACCAATGTGGCCCGGGCGGGTGGTTGCAGCATCACCCTGTGCACCAGAAGGTTGAGGGTTTGTTTCTCAGTCAGGGCCCCTGCCTAGGCTGCAGGTTTGATCCCCAGTTGGGATGCGTACAGGAGGCAACCCACTGATGTTTCTCTTTCACATCAGTGATCAGTGTTCCTTTCTCTCCCTGTCTCCACTTCCTCTCTCTCTAAAAGCAATGAAAAAATATACTCAGGGGAGGATGAAAAAATAAAATAAAATAAATATAAAACTTTGGAATATGACGCTTTTTCTTAAGGCAGTCTTCAAAATGTGAATAGTCAGCTCTACGTGGATGTGTATTTGAGTCCACAGGCCCCATCCCTTTTCTCTTAGGCACAGCAGTCCATCATTTTCCATTCCAGAACACTTACAGTGTGCACTTTCATTGTTAGTGAGAAATATTTATTTCTAATCACAGAAATGGGGCAGCAGGGTCTCCCCGGTGCCCGACTTTGGTGAGAGATTAATTCACTTGCGTTATCCTAACCACTTATGCAGGAGTATCTCCTTACTCCTTCATGGGAAATTGTTCAAACTAAGAAAAATACCTGTTTTTCTGTAAGAGTTTAAAACTGTAAGACTTAGGCCAGTGCTATCTAGAAGAAATATAGTATGGGCCAAATGGAATTTCAGAGTTTCCAGTAACTGCCTTAAGGCTGTTGCGGTGGAGGTGGTAGGACAGGGGGATGGAGCTAGCAGGTAAGGGCAGAGCGGCTGAAAAATGGTGCGATTGCCGCGGGTGGTGGTCGGAACAGTGCTGTCGTCTCTGTTCCTGGGCAGGTTGTAGAATAAGTGGGTTAGGAGGCCCTGAGTGGTGGCGCGGGTGGCTGTCATGGGTGGCCTCCGTCCACTCACTGTTTCCAGGCAGCGGTTTGGGCCCCACAGTAGGTGCTCTGTCTCTCCATCCCTGGTGGGAAGTGGGGTGTCAGACCTTCATGACCATGTTGGCCGGGAGGGTGGACTTCCCTACGTAGGCACTTGATTTAAGCAGTTTTTGTAGATCAGTTTAGGTTCAAGGACTTCGGCATAAGAATCTACTTTTACTATACTGCGATCTCAAAGTACGTTTGGGTTTGAACATGAGGAGTTGTACATATTTTGTAAAATTATTTTAACTTTTTCCTGTATGTCACTTAGAAAACTATATTGTTAAGAGTATAAAGTAGCTACTGGGGAGGGCTCATGGGCTTCACGGTCCCGCTGTACTGTGCCGATTTCCCTCTTCTGCCCCTACAGTACTTTAGGAAGAATCGTCAAAGTAACTCAGGAAGTTATTGACTACCGGAGGTGGATCAAGGAGAAGTGGGGCAGCACAGCCCACCCGGCGCCCGACCTCGGTGAGAGATCGCCCCCTGCCCTTGCCCTTCACCTCCCAGACACGCCCACAGGCGTAGCTCTTTGTCCCTTCGTGGGAAGTTGTGTAAACTAAGAAAAATTTCTAGTATTTCTAGGAGTTTAATTTAAAACCATGAGACTTAGGCCAGCACTATCTAGTAGAAATATAAGGTGTGCCTCATGGAAATTTGAAGTTTCTAGTAACTGCCTTAAAAATGTGAAAATAAACAGGTGAAATTAATTTTGATATGATTTATTCAATTTAGTGCAAAAAATATTAACATTTCAAGATGTAATCAATATAAGAAGTCATTGAGATCCGAGGTCTGTCCAGAAAAAGTCCAGCCATTGTTAATATGGTGAGGACGGTTGACACGACATTCATATGCGACATTCATATGACCTGACAGCCCAGGAGTGGACTGGAGGGCACATGTGTGAACAGTGATGACCCGACTGCAGTAGTCAGTGGGGCAGTCGATGCCACTGAGTGAGCATGTGTGCTTTGTGGCTGTCACATTCAGAATGACTGAGTAGAGCAATTTATCTGCATTAAGCTTGAACACTCCTCCGTGGAAGCTATTCTTACGGTTCCGAAGGCCACAGCTAAGGGCAGCTGGTGACCGGCAGCTCCATCACGACCATGCACCTGCTCAGGCACCACATCTCATGCAGAATTTTTTGGTAAAACATCCAATCACCCAGGTGACTCAGCCCCCCTATATTTCAGAGTTGCCACTCTGTGACTTTTGGCTTTTCCCAAAACTAAAATCACCTTTGGAAAGGCAGAGGTTTCAGACTGTCAATGAGACTCAGGAAAATAGCGGCTGGGAGAACTGTGTGGTGCCCCAAGGTGCCTACTTCGAAGGGGACCGAGATGTCATTGTCCTAGGTGCAATGTTTCCTGTGTCTTCTTCAATAAATGTCTCGTTTTTGTAGCGCATGGCTGGATACTTTCTGGACAGATGCTGTATTTTGCAGCTGCCATTTGTACTAGATGTGAGATCCAGTGTTTATTTATACTTGCAGCACATCGCAGTTAGGATGTTAAATTTCCACCAGAAATACTTGATCTGTAAATTAGATTTCATAAGATGTGCTGTTGAAAACTATTTACATATACAAGTTGTTTCAAATATATTTAAATGTTTTCCAATAGCTGAAACAAGATAATTTAAAAAATTAAATAAAATTAGGAATTCAATTTGTCAGTCGCATTAACATCATTTCAAGGCTCAGCCATACCTGTGGCTGGTGGCTGTCCCATAGGACCCTATATCTGCGCTCCTTGGAGGTGGCTCACCTGGGCTGTGTTTTTCTCTCCACAGACAGTAGGATTAAGATAAAAGAGCGAATAGGCACCTGCGATGGGGAGCAGCCCCAGTGCCGAGACCCGGAGCCGCCCTACGGCCAGCGCCTGACCTTGTCTCTGCCCAGCCCCCAGCTTCTCTCCTCGGGCTCCTCTGCGTCTTCTGTGTCTTCACTTTCTGGAAGTGACATTGTAAGTGTGTCTGTGTTTGTGGAAAACGTCCACAGCAGGGATTTTGCAGCATTCTTTGTGTATGTGCGAGACCACCCAAGTGTGCGTGTGGCCCCCACTCTGCTGTGAGTGCCGGTCTCAGTGGCCTGTGTGGCCTCTCGTGGACACTGATGCCACGGACAATAGAACTGCAGAACCTCTTGGATGGTTTCTAAAAAACTTATTTGGAGATAAAAACCTTTAAGTCTGGGTGTCCCATCTGGACTTCCTTTACGTTTTTCTTCAGTTTGAAATGAAGGATGTGTGAGTGGCGTTGGGCTGCCTGTAGCTGAGCGGCCGTAGTGGACAGATTCCATCCAGCAGCTTGGCACAGTGAGTGTGCTGCAGGCCTTTCTTCCCTGGCTTTAGGAAGCCGTGCGCCCCCTCGTACAGCCCTCCCTGTTCTTCCTCTATGCAGGATTCCGACACGCCACCCTGCACGACACCCAGCGTTTACCAGTTCAGTCTGCAAGCGCCCACGCCTCTGCTGGCCAGCTTGCCCACCGCCCTGCCCATCCCGAGTGGCAAACCTCAGCCCACCACTTCCAGAACGTTGGTCATGACGACTAACACTCAGGTATGTGGCTTCTGGAACATTGGTCATGACAGTTAAAACTCAGGTACATGGCCGCAGGTGCCCATCCTGTGATGGGCTGCTGGGAACCGTGTAGGAGCGGTTGACACCTTTGACTTAGTAAGAGAACTTGAAAAGTCTTTGGAAGATATGTTTCTGTCTTTAGGAAATTCTCATCTTTTGCAGATGTGATAGCGGTAATCCCTGTCATTCTTTAAAAGACAGTGCGCGCCAGGTCCACCATGCACAGTGTTGCCCATGTGGGGGCTCGGTTCTTAAACTCTGCACTGGCTTTTGACAAGGTCCAGTTGACTATCATTCTGCAGATCACACTGCTTCACACCGTGAGACCATCGTCCTGGGGTTGTGTTGGAGAGAGTGGCTATGATGCTGTCCCCAGGCTGAAATGGACATGTGTTCCTGTTTCCGCCCAAATCACAGTGTTTACATGCTTGTATGGTCTAATGTAAACTTTGACTTTTTCAAGATGATCACATTTTTTCACATAGGCAGTATTATAGGGCTTTTTCTATTAGAATGTCTTCTTTTTTTTAATTTAGACAAAATTATAAGTCTAAAAGACCATTTCAAAAATATTAAATTTTGTACCTACTTCCCAGTTATACATCAATTGAATATACAAGGTCTGTCCAAAAAGTGTCCAGCCACATACTGTGAAAAATAGAAATGAAGATACAATATGCATTGTACAGAGAACAGTGATACCTCAGTCCCTTTCAAAGTAGGCACCTTGGGACCTCACACAGTTCTCCCAGTTGCTATCAGCTGCTCCATTGCATTGTGCTGAGTCTCATTGACAGTCTGAAACCCCTGCCCTTTCAAGGGTGGTTTTAGTTTTAGGAAAAGCCTGAAGTCAGGGCACCAAATCTGGGATATAGGAGGCTGAGTCACCTGGGTGATTTGATGTTTTACCAAAAAACTCTGTACGAGATGCGATACATTAGTGGGTACACTGTCGTGATGAAGCTGCCAATCACCAGTTACCCTTAGCTGTGGCCTTCTGAACCATAAGAATAGTTTCCATGGAGGAGTGTACAAGCTTAATGCAGAATTTAATGCAGATATATTGTTCTGCTCATTCAGTACACATGCTCACTCAATGGCATCTACTGCCCCCACTGACTGGTACAGTGAAGTCATCATTGTTCACCCATACGCATTTCAGTCCACTCTCTTTGCTGCCAGGTTACATCGATGTAGTGCAAAACGTTCTGTCTGTATTAACAATGGCCGGACTTCTTCCGGACAGACCTCGCTTACATTTATAGAACCACCACATTAATTCACTTTGAAAGGAAAGCCAGTCTCTACAGCGTCTTTTAAGTGTAAAACAACATAATGCTGTGCAAGGGGGCCACCATCACTCTCCAGAGGTCTGCGGGCAGAGGACTGCAGGTGTGAACAGTGTGGTTTCCCAAGGTCGGAGGAGAGGGGTTCCCCCAGTGTCCTGCGCTGTGCCGGGATGGTGTGCAGACAAACTGGAGGAGGCAGGCACAGCCTTGCCTCGGTGACCATCTGAAGGCTGTCACTGGTGTGGGCTCTTCCCAGATATTCAAGGGACAGTGACTCTGATGACTTTAGTTGGTTTTTTTTAATTGTTTGGTCTTGTTTGTCTTAATAAATACTGAAACTTTCTGACTTTGGTTCCTATCGCGATTGCTGTTTCAGAACACAAAATGTTTCTGATTTGTAACAAAATTTTGGGAGGCTGTAGTCGAACACAGACCGGATTCATGAGCCTTTTTGCAAATGGCAGCCTTCTGGTGCTCAGCCCTGGAAGTGGGGTGGCTGACCTGTGTTGGATGTGTGCCTTACGGATGTCTCTGGTGGTTCTGTCCCCAGACCAGGTTCACTATACCTCCGCCGACCCTGGGGGTGGCCCCTGTTCCTTGTAGACAAGTGGCTGTTGAAGGAACTCCAGCACTGAAGGCTGTGCACCACATGTCTTCCCCAGCCATTCCGTCCGCATCTCCCAACCCGCTCTCCAGCCCTCACCTCTATCATAAGGTAGGTCCCCTGTCCAGCGAGGCCCCCGGCACCTACCCAAGCAGGTTCGAGGTTGGCAGTGCTTTCTCTGCCAAAGAGAGCCTTCCACAGACTTTTTAAAACGGAATTTGTTTTCTGGTTGTCCAGCTTCATACTTTCCCTTGCAAAACTTTAAAAGTGGTAAGAAATGATTTCAAAATTTGATATAGTTTAATTCCTCTCATTATATATTCCTTGTAATTTCTCTATTGAACTTGTTAGCATAATACTGAAGTTTGAAATAAGGTTTGGAGTAACGATTATTTTGTTTTTCTGATTATCTGTTAATTTATGTGCTAGCAACTCTGGTGTTCAAGAAGCAAACAATGGGGGGAAATTTTGACGCGGCCCCTGGCCGTGTTTGCATTGCCACAGTGCCTCTCCCTTCCCAGGGCTCTGCCCGGGCTCCCTGCAGAGGGCCAGGTGGGCTGGCAGGGCCTGAAGTTCATGTGCTTTCTAGGTCCTGGGGGTCCCTGCAAATGTGTTTTTCCACTTTCCTGTGGCTAATCTAAGCCCAGATCCCACACAATAGACAGGGGGGTCAAACTCATTTTCACCCGGGTCCACGTCAGCCCCGAGGTTGCCTTCAAGGGGCTGAATGTAATTTCAGCTCTTTAACAGTTAAGGAGTAGTTACATTTATACAGTCCTAAAATTATTTTGGACACCCTCTGAAATAACAGCCTCCATCATTGAGGTCTCTCCTTATCTCTTTAGCAGCACAGTGGCATGAAGCTGGCCATGAAAGGCTCTCACAACCACAGCCAAGGCGGCAGCTATAGCTCCGTGGGCAGTGGAGGTGTGCGGCCCCCCGTGGGCAACCGGGGACACCACCAGTACAACCGTACCGGCTGGAGGAGGAAAAAACACGCTCACACGAGGGACAGTCTGCCCGTCAGTCTCAGCAGATAATAGCTCCTGGCGGCACCTCCTGGCCCCCACCCTTCCAAGACTGCCCCGGGTAGCCTTGGCGCCCGGCGGGAACTGAGACCAGCATCTAGCACATCAGCCGGGCCTCTCGAACACCCGCCGCTGATCACTCTGCATGTCCCTTGTGTGGTGGTCACGTCCATCTTAAAGAACAGCTCCTTGTGCTCATCTGTGAAGCCTTATTCCACGTGGACGCTGTTTTCTGCCTTCCCAGGATCCTTCCAGAGGCCTGTCTGGACCTGGAGCTGCAGGGGGTGAAGTCAGCTTTGGCATTTGTTTCTCAGTAGCCGTGTCTGTTCCTTTGAGGTTGGGGTTTTCATTTTATGTCCGTCAGAGCCACAGAGATCAACCCCGTACTTGGTTCTTCCTTGGTGGACAGGATGGGAGGTCACTATTGTTTTACTGCCCTCACATTTTGTTTCAAAATTCAGAACTGTTTTTCTATGTAAATATTGAAAACTTATGATTTGTGCAATAACTCAGATATTTTTTATTTAATTTCATATTTTCATGTAAGTTATATTTAAGGGAGGAGGGGATTTTTTAAACAAGCTTAGGTCCTTTCCCAAGTCGCATTTTCTAAGTTGGGTTCATCAAGTCGGCCGGTTGTCTGATGGGCGCGGCTGCCAACACCGTGAGCGAGGGGCTCAGGTTCATTTTTACGTTTGCTCTTGGGGTCAGAGGGGAGGCCTCTCAGTGAAGGAGCCAAGTTGCCCCCCGCCAGTTTTCCGAAGGGGCTTGGCCCTCAAGTCTTCTGACCAGCTGCCTGCCGACTCTGCCGTCCGGCCCGTCTGCTGTCTCGCTCTGACTGTGGAGTTTTAATGTTTTGGTTTTTTGGTTCTTTTAAACTAGACAACAAATCCAGCATTTAAAGTGCCAGAAGTCTAACTTTCTAAGGGGAGAAGAGGTTGTCACATTCTAAAATCTTTAAGAAAATGTGAACTTCTACATGCTTCAGTCAGTTTTAGTAACATAGCCTGTAATGATGGGTCTGGTGAGTATCATTGCGGACAATGGTGCCCAGTTTTAGGAATGTGGAGAAAGGAATTATGTTGATTCCGTTGAGGAATCTGTGTAGCAGTATGCATTCGTTCTGTTAAGAGCAAATATACGAGAAGTACTCGAGCTGCTCAGCACGCCGTAGGGAGTATTCCTAATGTATTGCAGGAGCGCACAGCCCAGCGTTGGGGCCAGGGAGCTGCTGGCGCCCAGCCTGAGAAGCATACAGGTATACTATGCAAGTGTATTCTGCCATGACAACCACTGTCTTTGTTACCTTTTTTGATGAGAATATGTCCATCTTGTCTAACCCTGAGTTTTTGGAGCACTACAGTTGTCCTGGGAGTGAACGGCACCTCACAGGCCATCTGACTTCCCGTCTGTAGCGTGGGGGTTGGCCTTTGAAATCCACTAGTGGAGAGCGCCAGGAGGAGACGCTTAGTACCACGACACTAGGTAGATGTGTAGAGGAGATCTGAACGTGATGGACACCCAGCAAGGGCGAGCTTTAAACTGTCTATGGTCCGTTTGTCTTTTATTTTGTTTTATTTCTGTTAGCAGGACTGGCCCACATTGTCATTGAGAGCTGCCAGCCGTGACTGCAGGTTGTCTAGGAGGCATTCCAGAGTGGAGTAGCACATTTTGTCTGCAGTTCTTAATGACTGGAAGCTATCAAAAATATTTAAAGATATTTAAATTGTGAACCTATTGATAAAGAAATATTTATAAAAAATTGATATGTAGGCCTGTACTAATCTTCACGCATTAGCAATATTGACTGTTAAACACTACATCAAGGACACCACTGCGGGGACGGCGGCGAGTGTCCCGCGGGTGCCCGTTTCAGAGCTCGACTCACAGGACAGGCGCCGTGCTCCAGCACGTCGTGGTGAGCGGGATGAATTGGCCTGGCTGCCGCTGTGGTCACGCGCTGCAGGTTCAACGAGAAGAAATCATGTTTCGATTTTTTGTGTGTGTGGACAACAATGTGGAAGCTAAAATTGACATATTTTTATGTAAAGTTTTTCTATTCTTTGATTTTTAATAAACTTTGGAAACCAAGTAGTGTTTGAGTGTGATCTTTCCTCGAAAGGGGAAGGGCGGCTTCTACAGTTTAGCATTCTTGAATTTTCTAAATTAGGGCATTGAAAAATGATTTTGTCCCTTGGTTCAGTAAACTCAGAACCTACTCGAGGTTCCAGGTTAGGTACCAGAGAGTCAGAATCGAAACATAGTGTTTGCTCTGTTGCAGTGCTGATGAGGTTCCAGTAAAACCATTTAAATGATACTATGTCTGCGGTTTTTTACAAACTGATACTAGGGTGGGATGTACTCCCCAGCCAAATGTGTTTTCTCTGTATCACTATTAGGTCAACATTTATATTGATACCACTTTAAAAAGACACATTTTAAGCTATCAATCATAATGTATCTTGAAATGTAACTTATGTGTAGTCTTTAAAAGAAAGTTTATAAAAATTCTTACAAACCAGTGACTGAGGCACAGAACACCGTGTCTCAGGCTGCGGCCCCTTAGAGCATGTGTTTCAGGACAATTGACAACATTGTAAAGGCGGGTGTGGTGGGTACACATTCCATCGGTCCTTTTCCACATAAGGTTTCCGAGGGTTCTCGCTGGTGCTGCTGGAAACCAGGGCGGCCCCCCTTACAGCACCACGTTCCTGTGAGGTTGCCGGAAATCCCAGTGTTCCCAGGAAAGTGCAGTGGCCGGATGCAGAACGATCTTGCTGATGCGTTTGAACAGTTATGGGAAGACTGCTTGTCTCAGGAAACGGGGCAATTTCCTGTTGGACTGGGTTTTCCCAGTCCATGTTTGGAAGATGCTGGCCCTCATCTAGACAGGTCCTGGAGAAGTGCGCTGTGATTGTTTTAAACATTCACTGCCCTCAACATCCGGTCAGCTTAGCTCCTCTCTCCCTTACCCCACTAAGGGTTGTTGGGCCTCCTGGTCTGGCCTCCTTGCCCCCTGACACCACCTCCTCCAGCTGCATGGCCCGAGCTTCACACAGCTGCAGCCCCTCACGCATTCTCTCACTTGCTTCTCCTGGCAAGACCCCTGCGCTCTCGCCCCTGCTGGCCCTGCGTTCCGGGTAAGGAGTACTGGGGGCTTTAGCCAAGACCCTGTAGGTGGCACCACTGAGGTGAGCCTGACATTGGTAAGTGCTTAGTGGGTGCCCGCCTTGGGACACAGGTATGGTTCCCATTTCTAGGTGAGTAAACTGAGGCACGGGGGTTGAGTAACTGGGTCAAGGCTATTCAGTAAGTGTCGTGGTGATGAGACACGTCTCCCCATGCCCTCAGCACTCAGGCGCCCCTTGCCCTTTCCCAGTGATGGCTTTTAACCCCCACTTAGTCCATACTCCTTTCCCATCCCCTGTTCCCCTCACTCCCTCTTGGCCATTGGCCTTGCCTCCCCTGTTAGAAAGGAAGCTCCTCCGTCTGCTGCCTGTCAGGCCTACATCTCTGAAGTCCTCACGAATGAAGCCAAACCGACTTCCATCCACATAGCCCTGGGCTCGTCCCAGACACCACACTGCCACCCAAGCAGCCTCCCGTCCTCACCTCAGGGTAGCACCGGCCGGGGTCGGGGTGCAGCCTTCATCACAGACCTCTGCATCTTTAGCCCCTGGACAGCTGTGGCCAGGTGGTGGAGACCAGCCACGGGGACCAGCTGCGGCTCCGGCAGGTGGGCCATGTGTCCCTTCCGAGGAGAAGGCCGTGGGTTCCCTTGGCCTCTGAATGCTTGCCTCTCAAATGGTCCATACCGAGGGACTTGTTTATTTTTAATATCTCATTGAGCAGGTTCCAATTTGTCATGTACAATACAATAACATGAAAGAGTAAAACAAAGAAAATGAGATACGCAAAATAAAAGGCCACGTTGGAACTGGATTGGACAGACGTGAGCCATGTTATCAAGAGTTGCAGGTCTCTGTGCTTCTGGTCAGTGGCCACATTTCCGGGTGGCCATGGCTGGGCTTCCGGGGCCCATCTGGCCCCGTGCTCTGGACAGCAGCTCCTACATACCCCCCCTCCCCCCGGCCCACCCTCCCTGGGAGCACCCCTTCTGTGTCCTTGGAACTAATGGCCAGTGGACCACATGGCCCCAGGACAGTCCCTAACCACTACACTATTTGTGCCAGTTCCTCTCTGCGAGTGGTCAGTGGGAGTCCACCCTAAGGCCTGTGTGCGTGTCTCCTAGGAGGTGTGGCTGCTGGGCTCCTCCTCCAGAGATGTGAGTCCCTCATTTGGACAGGTCTGCAGCTAGGAACTTTAAGCCCCTGTGATTCTCCCCGGGTGGCCAGGTCTGAGAGCTGTCGCACTAAAGCACGGTCTTTCATATTTCTCTGATGCCTCCTCGAAAGCGCTATGTTTTATTTGCCACCATGTGTGTACATGTGACGGTGCCACTCTTACATATAGTGCCTATTCTGTTCTCTTCCATTTCATGAAGCAACAACAACAACCAAATGCTGATGAGAGGGGGTGGGGTCGGGGAGCAGTTGCCTCAGATGAGAGACATAAGAGATGGACAGAGCCTGCCTTCTCCCTCATAGGTCTGCAGCCTGGCCAGCACCCTCTGCTGCTGGCAAGAGTTACTCAGAGGGGTGGGGTGCCCAGTGTGGCCCTTTGATGAGAAGCATCTCACTGGCTGGAGGGGGCACTGCGTGGTCAGGTTGAAATGTCACTGCACTCCATCCTGGGTACAGAGCAAAGGGCAGCTGGACATGTTTGTAGATGGTCTCCTCTCTCCATGTCCTGCCTTCCCAGCTTGTTGTGAAATTTGGGAAGCCCCGGGGTAGGGCTGGTGCAGGGAAGGGGGACTGCCTCAGTGTGGGAGTCCTAATACTGCTGGTGTCCACCTGTGTGACTCATGTCCCCCTCTGGGCACAGGGTGAGGGTTGGCAGGTATGGGTGATAACCCCTCTTTTTCCTGTCCACCTTCCTCAGGCCAGCTCCTTTGTCCATGTCTATGGGGTCCCTCCTCCCCTCAGAGCCATCTGGAGGGGGCTAGAGGTAGTTTTCCTCTTTTTCAGTATTGGGCCCAGAATCTTCACTGGCCAAATAATCATCGATTTTGGGGGACAATCAATGTATCGCAGTAAGAAAGTAATATTTCTCCTGCGTTATTTAATTTTTCATATTTATCTTCTTTATTGGATAGACAGTTTTCTGAGGCATGTATGTGTGTGCATGTGTGTGTGGACACCCAGAAGTTGCTGGACACGGGTTTATGGGAGGCATCCTGCTTCCCTTGCCACTGTTATCCCACACCGGGTAAAGTCTGGAGCAAATAAACTGCAAAGCTTCAGTGAGTTACAAAAAAAAAAAAATTACATGGAGAAAAGCAGCAGGAAATGGAGTTAAGATTCCAGTTTCATTTTTTAGAAATATTGGAATCTAGACATGTACTAAAATTTTTAAAGTGTTTTGTCCTTCTTTTAGCTGAAATGAAGCTCATTCGATTGCCCCCACACTGGAGAGTTCTGTTTGCTGTTTTGTTTTGTTTTTTTTTGACAGGGTGCAATCTAGTCAATAAGCATAGGAGGAAGAAAAGTCAGAGACACAAGGAAGCCTGATGATTGCCGACATTTTGCTTTGTTGTTTTGCTTTGTTTCATTTTGTTTCACTTCAAGTTCCTGGGTGCACCAGGCCTCCGTCCTTCCCTGCTGCTGACTTCGAAGGAGATCTCGGTGCTCTGACTCAGGATCTGCCACCCGCGCTGAGGGCTCCCTCCCTCCTCGTCCTGTCCCTCAGTCCGCTTCGGGCCCTTCAGGAAATGCAGGCTGCTTGGAGTCTCACCGAGAGAAGACAGGGGGCGCTCTTGCCTTACAAACAGATTCTCTTGCTCTGAGCACCTCCCACACTTGTGGATCCCTCCCTCCAGCAGGGGTCCAGGGGCTACGCATCACTGAGGGGCAGGAGGGTCCCTTCCTCTGAGAGGATGGCTAGCCCCTTGAGGTAGGCTGTGAATTAAGTTAGTATTTGAAAAACCTTGTGCTCAGGTTTAAAACATAACACAGGAAAATGAGGCTGCACTTTTTCCATCTATTGACAAAAAGAAAGATCTGTAAAATCCCAACAGCGACAGTGAGGGTGAGGCTGCAAGGTGGGGGTCCAGGCCACTCCTGTTGCCCCAGGTGTTGCTGAAATCAGACGTCACTCTACCTGCAGAATCCGAAGGCCAGACTCTGTCATCAGGCTCTCCATGTGCTTGGAGGGAACCCAAGCTTGATGGTAGAGGGGGCTGTGTCCCAGGGACCTGCAGGACCTGCCCCCAGCATGCCCTTCTTTGACGGAAGGACTCGGGGTGGGAAGGGGACAGGAGCTGCTCGTGGGTTGAGGACCCTGTCCTGTCCCATCTCTTCCTAATTGTGAGCAAGGCAAGTGACCATCGGTGTGAGCCCCTCACCCACGTGTCCACTTCTGTGCAAAAGCACTTTGAAAACTGTAGCTGCTCTGCAAAGGTCACTCACGGAGACCTTCTCTTCTGACCCAAGGCCTTTGGGATGCAGGATTCCTTCGCTTCCTTCTCTAACCCCCTCCCCTCCCTGGGGCTCCCTGTCCAGCTGTGTGGGCAAAACTTTGTGCGCAAGAACCTCTGTCCACCATGGATAAAAATGAAACTGCCAAGACATGATCTACTTGAGGAGGAGAGGTGGTCAATCTCTCAAAGGAGAAGGACCAAGAGCCCCTTCCTCAAGGGCTTTTTAGGTTTGTAGCACGCAGGAATACAGGTAAAGCTCAGCAATCAATGTCAGGTGGTAAGGATCAAACAATAGAAAACATTTCAAAGAAATCTGAGGACTTAATCTGAGTCAGTGTCCGTCAGGTAAGGGGGCTGCAAAAACTTTGGGAGACATACTCACTTCCTGCTCAGACCCTTATCATATGAATGAAAACACTCTTAGCAAAGCAGGCTTCACAGGACTTTGTGAATTCTTTCTTATGCCCGATCACCCCGAAACCTGCCCTCGCCAGCAAAGAGCTGCACTGTCTTCCCTGTCATAGGTTTTTAGACTTACGTGGATTATTGCCAGGAAGCGTGTCTCCCAGATGGAAATGGGGACTCAGGCTATGTCAGAATAGCTAGGGAGTGAGGGTCCATCACACCTTCTTTGCTGAAGCCCCCTGAGTCCTTCCTTGAGGGCCTCCCAAGTGATTGTGTCTGGCTTAGGTTGTCCCTTTTCTGAGGGGTCGTATACCCGTCATTGACTGACTGACGAAGCGTTGGGGGCCAGAGATGAATGAAGCAGAGCAGCGCTCCTCCAGGGAGACAAGCTTTGTCTCCTTAGTGGCTCACAGTCCAGAGGTCGCTCACTCAGCCTTACCTATGGGGTGGGGTGGGCGGTTACAGCTCCTGAAACCAGGCAGAGCAGTTTCCAACACAGTTGCCTTGCACTGACTCCCTGGACATGTCTCTGCTTTTGGGAGCTGCACATCACATGTGCATTTATTTGCATGCACATAGAAGAGAACACGTGGTTAGACTCAGCCTGTCAAACAACCCCCCTGGGGGCCTTGTGATAGGGCTTATTGATTTTACCTTCTTATATATACGGTTTCCCCTGAAACAATTTTCAGTTAAATTTCTGTTTGGCAAGGTACCTAGTGAAATGCATCAGACCTAGAAAATGACAGAAACATGTTTAATCCTTCCAACTTACCCTTTTCATCCTGACTTAACCTTTCTCTTCTAACATGAACAAAGAAGTGAGGGCTCTTGACTGTTATGATTTGAGGAGATTAGAGGCACAGCTTCGGAGAATTTAGGGGAGTTTAGCCCTCCTGGGCAGCTGAAAGAAGATGCTCTGTATTTGGGGGCTCAGACCTCTGGGAAGAAGTATTCAGCCAAAAGCACAGCCTTCTTCTTGGCTCCGGAGGGACGATGCTGAGTTGGCCTCCTCGTTACCACTATTAGGGCCAGGTGGGTCTTTACGTCGACTCATTGTGTGCCAGGCCCCGCCCTGAGCACTTGGCGTGTATGTGGCACTTTATTAGGGTGACCCTGAGACACTAGCACAGCCACTGTGCGATGGCCTTCTTCATCTGGGCCATCTGCTGGTTCACTCATCAAGCTGATGGACTGCCAGCTTGGGTGGGCAGTGCCCTTGTGCCACCAGCAGTGCTGTGCTGAAGGAACAGGGCATTTCAGAAGGTCCCACGGACCCAGGCCTGGGCTGGGATCCCACACCGCCCTGCTAGTGGGGGTCTCAGGGAGTTCCTGCCTGTCTGCCATGTCCTGGGCTCACTCACAACTACTGATCGTGCCAGAGTCCCTCTCCTGGGGTCTTAGGGGCATTAAATAAACCGATGCTTTAACAAGTACTGCGTGCGCTGGAGCAGACATGGAGAGGAGAAAACACAATGCAGTTTGCCTCCTTTTTTTCATTCCTATTGAGTTCGTGGTATAAGAAATAAAAGTAAAAATATTTTCTTTGATTTCTATACTGCCAATGAGATGAGGAAGTCATGTGAGGAACATGTACTGGAAAAGAGAATCCCATCCATGTCCTAAAGAAAATCACTGTGTGTGGAAGCATGCACCTGAGAGCCTGCGCGGATTAAGGACAAGAAGTAAAGTACATGAAAATCTTTCCGTTGGAGCCTCAAACAAGCCCCGCAATCGCCGTCTGACTCCAGGCTCCTTGTGAGCAGTGTTTGGTTCCGCAGGGGTCTTTCTCTCAACAGGGGGGTAAACCTCAGTCAGCAGATCTGATCAGGGCATCAGCCACTGATGACTGACATTGGCTTAAATCCATGTTCTGATTATGAACGGGATGTGCATCCTCATGTTCACACACTTGGAAAATACAGAACAATATAAAGAGTATCAGAACCACTAGAATCCCACGGGCATCGATAACCACTGCGACCTACGGCTGGGTTTGTGGGCATGGCTCAGTAAATGATGGCCCCTTAGTCAATCTGGCCTGCCACCTGGGTTTATAAGTTCTGTGAGGTTCTACCAGAATGTGTCCACATTCATTTGTTTAAATATCGCTTAGGGCCATTTTTCAGCTTCAGTGGTAGAGTTGAGTCAGGACAGATACTGCATGGTTTGCAAAGCTTGAGATACTTACTATTTGGTCCTTTATATATGTAAACAGTGTGGAAAACCGGTTTGGGGGCAGTTTTTATTGTGCGAGTGTGAGTGTGTGTGTGTGTGCTCCTGTGAGTGTGCATGCCCATGGCAGGTCTGTTGAGTTGATGGATTCAGTGTGTCTTAACAAGTGGACTCTAAGAAGAACCAGTTCCAAAGTTTCTGGGGACCTAAGGAGTTTAATTTGGCCATGCTGAGTGTAAGGTAGCTGGGAGAGGGGTGGTGGTGAGGAGGGTGGTCTTGATGGAGGAGGGTCTTGATGGAGGAGGGTCTTGGTAAACTTGCAAGATATGGGCATGAGTAATGACTAAAGTTCAGAGAGAAACAAAAGACCAGAGATGGGCTGTGGGGAACATGATGTGATGAGCTGTTCTTATGTGGGAAGGGGAGGACTAGGGAGAAAAAAGAGGAGAGCCCCATGTCCCTGGGAGGAGAGTTTCATTAGCAGTGACAAATACTGCAGAGGTGACCGAGCTGAGGACTGTGAAGGGGCCACTGGACTGGAAAATTGGCAGGTGGTTAGTAAGTTGTGTAATCCCGAATGCTGCAGAGGACACAGCCCAGCAGGAGGTGGGGAGAGGGCGAACGGGTGGGGAAATGGTGTGGGGAGGGCAGACTGTGTTCTGGAAGATAATAGGCGTTTCCTGGAATAAAAAGTGCCCTAAAAATTTTGTGCATGTGTGCAAAATTCTTTAGTGGAAAGTTCTTTTCCCCTGTTATTTTAATATAAATCCAAGTGAAGTTTTGTCTGTGGTTTATAGATCTTTTTGAATAAAGATGTTGCTCCATATATGTAAGGATTTTAATATGGTATTATCCATTAACTTATATATGTGTTATGTTGCCTCAATGTGCATATAAATAAAATCTATATTTTTAATTGCCATAACAAGTCATGAACCCTAGGGAGAGAAATTGTAATACAAATCATTTGACAAAGCCAAGTTTTGCAACCCAATTTTGTGTGAATCCGCTTTATTTTAGCATGTCGGCTGGTTTGAAGAGGTGCGTATATTAAGCACCTTAAAGTTTAAGTAGTAAATGCTTGCTTTTTAAAAGGCATAGAAAATAACTTAGTTTAGAACTTACTGAAACATTTCCCCCACCCATAATAAACTAGAACTGGCTGCCAATATTTCGGATATTGTGTAATTCAGGGTCACCTCGTCAGGGCGTTGTGTGCTTTTTAACCGTCCCCTCAGTTTTCTTCGGTCGGGTGTTACGGGAACAGTCAATTTTTATTAATCATGCTCAACCCCACCCAGCCGAGTACCGTGGTCCCAGGGGTGAGTCTGAGAGAAGAGGGGTGTACGTGAGGGGTCAAGGGTCTCTAAGTGGGGAAGGGTCCTGCCGCATGGAGATCCTGGGAAAGTGCAATGGAGGGGTGTTTGTGTAACCTAGTGACCTGCAATCTGGCCGACAGCAGAGAGCTGGATGAGTTGAAGGAGGAGACTGTGGCTGAAAAACCCCTGGCTACTAGGACTGACCAGGACAGCAGAACGGCGCTGCACTGGGCTTGCTCAATCAGGCACAGAGAGATGGGAATTCTTGCTGCAACTGAAGTTCCAGTGAATGACAGACATGGTGCTGGCTGGTCTCTTCATATTGCTGCTTCTGCTGGACAGGATGAGATTGTAAAAGCCCTTCTGGGGAAAGGTGCTCAAGTGAATGCTGTCAGTCAAAATGGCTGTACTCCCCTACATTCTACAGGTTCCCAAAACAGTCACAAGGTCACTGTCATGTTCCTGGAAGGTAGGGCTCAGCCACATGCTAAGGGCCACTATGAGGCTACAGCAAATGCAATGGGCAGCAGCCAAGGGCAACCTGAAGATGTGCAAAGCATCCACAAACATCCAAGACACTGAGGGTAACACTCCTGTACACTTAACCTGCGGTGAGGAGAGAGTGGAAGAGGTGAAACTGCTGTTGTCCCAGGGATCGAGTAGAATAGAAATGGGCTGCAACATGGGGGTCCCCAGAATATAGGAGAAATCCACCCAGCCCATGGTTGGGGTGTGGGAGAAGTGAATGCTATGGTGTTTCAGATACTTTTGCATAACTATGGCAAGTTGATAGCTAGGTGGTGGCTGTGCTACTGTCCCAGGCAGAAGGTCTGTGTGACTTTCAGAGTATTCAGTGACTCTCGACCTAGCCAGGGGAGGTGGCCCAGCCAGGACGTCTGTCTGTCATGGGGGACTCCTGCCATGACTAAGAATGGCAGGGGAAGGAAGGTAAAGAGATAGAGGAACTGGCAAAAGTAGCCCATTGTAGGAGGGGCTGGATGTGAGGTACCAGGAAGCTCTGGGTCAGCCTTTAAAATGAGGGTGAGCTGAGAGAAAAGCAGGAAGCCAGGAGGAGGGCGTCCATGAGGAAGGAGCCACAAGGTCGGGGGATTCGGCTTTGAGGTCTGAGAGAAGTCGCAAGCAGCTACCAGTTTGTAGCTGAAGCAGTTTGCAGTGAAGCAGTCCACTGTGAGGGCTGCTGGTTTGTGAGGTAGAAGCCACGCCAGCTGGGAGTCGGGATTCTGCCACGTGGCCTGGGGTAGTGAGGAGGGCGGCCATGCCGGCTGAAGAGAGGGTGCAAGGAGAGAGCCGATGAAGTTGTGAGGGACCCTGCCTAACCAGGCATGGATTTGGGGGAGATGCTTTAGAACTGAAGTGTGACCGGACTGCAGACTTCTGCTTCTCTGAAGGATGCACGGGGAAGTCACCCTCTTGGGATGCGCGCCTCCTTGGACTCCACCAGGATCCACTGTAACACAGCACGTGTTTTCCTGAACCACTGCATGGAAGCTGAGAAAAGTGCACCCCAGATCCTGAAGGGGAGAGGTGCTGGGAGAGGATGGCGACTCTGAAACCTGTGAGTGTACCTTCCAGAGGGGATGGGGACCTGTTTGCACAGACAGCTTAAGAATAGGTAAGGATAGGGGGCACTTTGGGGCATGCTTTTGGCTTATAGCCTGGTGGGGAGCAGGGAAAGTGCTGGGTCTCGCGGGAGAACAGGGCTCCCAGCAGAAGTGTTCCCAGACCCCTGGGTTGGAACCCTGCAAATAAAAATGTGTTTCTTTCAACACTAACTGCTGGGTCCTGCATCGAGGTGACACGTGGATGGGCCCATTTGCTTGGTTACATTTACATTGAGAGTAAAGAAGAAAAGACACGCCTGGGAGTAGCCAAAGGCAGCCTGGGTTTACACTCAGGGGGATGGTGGAAGGTCAAGCAGCTTGGATTTACTCTTACTTCATATGTGTTGTGGTTTCCTCTGTGTCCCGGAAACAAATGCACTTGTGCACGAGACATTGTCTATTCAAGATGAGGGTTTTTTTTCACATTCAAAGTCACAAACACTTTGAATATTGTTCCTGCTCGGGTGTTTGTTCTTATTGCTTTCCAGGAATCGGGTGACTGTTGATGTCGTTCTGTGACTGATGTATATTCTACATAGAATTTTTGTTAATTTTGGGGAAGTGACTCCGTGGCTGCTGTGTGGCTCCAGCACTTCGTCGTGCGCTGTGTGTCCCCCTCTGAGGCAGCATAGCCACAGCGGCCTCTGGCCAGTTGCCCTGCCATGTTTGCAGGTGGATTCTAGAATGTTCCTTCTGTACAATTGAAACACGGCCTCACTCATTTTTCAAGTTTACTCAGAGGCCTATACCAAAAAATGTCTGTTTTTTCAACAGTATGTTTAATTTATTTTTGTTATAGGAGGAATATTTATGCATTTCAGAGGATCAAATCTTCAAAGTAGTGGGCCTGCCGCTCCCAGTTTGGCATTTGTAAGCACTAAAATAAAGAAAAATTACAGCCTGTGTAGGCAAGGTATCTTTTTAATGAGCCATTTCTCCATAAAAAGTGCTGTTTTTAAAAAGGAAGTTTTGAAGTACCTATATTAAGTCATCCTATATTAAAAAGAATGTAAATCCTAACAGGTTGTTACAAAAATTACTTTGATTTGTACTTCAGAAACTAAAAAAATAAAATGTTGAGAGAATTTTATTTGGTGGTGAAACTGCCGTTTTCTGGGTTTTTTCTCAGCACACTGAGATTTTGCTTCCCAGCAACTGTTGTCAGTTTGGTTCGAATAGACTCACAGAAAGTCTCCAAGGTCTGGGGGTCTCTCGCACTGATGGGGCGCGGGACCTGTGGAACCGCCCAGCTGCCGGCCTTTCCTTGCTGCCAAAAGGCAGGTCTGCGGGGAGTTGGCTGCGTCTCCGGCCAAAGGTGGCGGGTCCTTTGTCCATCACATGCAGAGAATGTTGAGGCAACAGGTGGTTTTTTTTTTTCTTCAGAGAAAATGTGGTTTTATTCATCAGGCAACCAGATGAGGAGACCAGAGAGGGAGCGCAGATTAGTCTCTCCAACCGAGACTTGAAGCAAATTTAAAGAACATGCTGAGGAGGGGCTGCACATAATTACTAATCTAACTCAGGGGGCCTGACTGGATAGTTTTGGAACTAAGCCACCTGAGGTAAGGACTGTGAAGGACACCAGGCAGGAACTAAGGAATTCCAGTTCCAACTAAGGAGTTATATGGGTCACTCCTGTGTGTGTCCATTTTGGGCTGGGCACCGGATCCTCCTCATTGACGGGCCTCTGTCTTCGTAATGGGGTCTGGATGGGAAGCAGAGTCACCTCTGTCACTTTAGTTCCATGAATCATGTTCCACTGTGCTCTCCAGGTCATTTCTGAGTCATGTGGCTGTTACTGGGCCTACGCAAGCCTCTGGGGCCCTGCCTGATCTGGCCGGCCTGGTAGTCTTTTGAGTGTTGGGAGGTGGTCTGGTGTTATGTCCTGAAAAACACTGAAAAATCGAGAGAGATAGATAGAGAGATAGATAGAGAGAGAGAGAGAGAGAGAGAGAGAGAACACTATAGGGTATGGTTTCAGTGTTGGTGCTGGGTTTCAGCAGTGAGGCAGAGACATGCTGCCCCATCCTCCCACCCCAGCCTGGGCTCCCAGGAAGCAAGGACGAGCAGGGTGGTGCTCAGCAGCTCCCCAAGGTTCTGCTCCCTCCTGTCTCTGCTGAAGAGCCTTGTGATGGTGTTGGGCCACCTGCCAGTCTTGGATTCCCTGGACCAGTAAGGGTGTTCTCAGGACCCTAGAGGCAGGGAGACTTTGTGTGTCTGTGTGTGTGTGTGTGTGTGTGTGTGTGGAGGGGAGGGCCGAAAGGGGTCCAGCCCAGCCCAGAGACCAGCCTCTGCAGGGGTATCATAGCAGAGCCCCCAACACCATTTGGGTGAGCTGCTGAGAGACGCCCCTGGTCCAGCTGGCTGGCCCCTCCCACCAAGCTGCCCCAGCTCTGGGGATCTCTAGAGGCAGAGAAAACCCAAAGGCGGTGTGTGGTGACCACTCTAGCCCTTCCCTTTTGAGGGGCGGTGGAAGCGCCTCAGACACGGCCTAATTCGTTTTTGGCTGCAGTAGGGAATTTGGGTGTGAATGTCCAGTCCTGGAATCTGTGTGTTAGGATGCACAGCACCAGCAGGTCAGAGTCGTGCCTTTGCCGGGAGAGCTCTGATCTTAACTAAATTTATCCTGAATTTCCTGCTGTGCCAGATCTGTCTCGACGTTGACCTTTAAGAACGCGGCTCCTTGGGTTATGTAACTGCACCACACTGGGTGCGAGTTGAAGGCAGTGACAGGAGATCGTGTGCACAGGACAGAAGAGCTTTCTTCCTGCTCCAGGACAGCTGGTATCTACGGCTGCAGCGAGTGGGGAGCCAGTGGGGCCCTCTTCCTCCTCGAACCTCTCTTTGAGGCAGGACCCTATTCCCACATCCCCTCCACCCCATTGCTTCCTCTGCAAGGAGCCGGCAGGCAGATTGATCTAAATGAATTTCAGTTAAAATACAAGCCCTGTGAGAAAGCCAAGGGGTCGGTGCCCCACCCTGGCTCTCCTTACACTCACAGGAGACACTCGTCAACCCCTCAACCATTGCTGGTTGGCCCCATTCCCAGAGATTAGGATTTAGTCGAGTTGGGGCCCAGCCTCGGTGCCAAAGTTGTAAAACTCTCTTGGCATTTTCGCTGTGCAGCCAGGGCTGAGATCCACCAATGGAGGGCATTACTTTCCCAGGTAACATTTGTCCTGAAGAAGCCTCAGAGTCTTCACTTCTGGAGTCTATAAACCAAGGAGCTTGGTTTATAAGATCTCCTCGATCTGCTAGTCCCAATGTGCTATGAATACCGTGGGGTGCTGAATGGTGCTTGAGGCCACAAAAGCTGCCCTAAATGGCATTTTAATTTTGGTTGTGTTATACCTGCATCCACCAACAGGCCTCCAGGGAAATTTCTGAATTCCTGCTGTGCTCCTTTATACATTACTTCTTGTTTATCTGATCATCAGGCAGCCCCATGAATTTTCACACACTGAATACATCCCTGTTACTAACCACTTAGCCAGAACAAGACACAGAGCTTTGTCAGGCCCTTGGAATTCATCCTTGTACAGTAAATCCTCAGCATCATAGGTGGTTCTGGGAAATGCAGTGAAACAACAGGTAGTGAAACCAACCTTAGCCTACGCTAACTCATGTAAACCAGAGTGAAGTTCCTCTGGCATCTCATCGATGTTAGAACAAAATGACATTGAACAAAAAATGATGTTATTTGAAGAACTGCTGTATTTCCTTTAGGTCAATACTCCTATTCTCCAAGAGTAATATCTATCTCAACCTTTATTACCATAGATTGGCTTTGCCTGGTCTTGAACTTGACCTAGGTGGCATCACACAGGACCTTTTTTTCCTTTATGGTTTCTTTCACTTAACATGACTTTGAAATTTATCTGTGTTGTTGCAGACATCAGCAGTGCATTCTTTTTCATCAGAGTGTGCTGTGGACTGAGTGTTTGTGTCCTCCAACTTTCATATGTTGAACCCTAAATCTCCAATGTGCTATACCAGAAGGTGAGGCCTGTGGAAGGTGATTGCCATATTTTGCTGTGTATCACGCACTCCTATATATGATGTACACTTACGTTTTTGGCCAATACTTTCAGGAAAAAAGATCTTTCATTTTAATTTTTTAATTCAATGTTTAATTTATTTATATTTAGAAACAAAACTGATTATCATATTCCAGGGTATTATTTTTTATACAGATATCACTATTTCTTTCTAGAGTTACACTTTTAGTACATAAGCACAAATAAGAATTAAAAATATTTATATAGATATGGAATTAGTACTACTTGTGTATAATGAGCATCTTTATTTTTCCCTCAAAAGTTTGGGCAAAAATGTGCATATTATACATGGCAAAGTCCAGTGAGTCATGAGGGTGGAGCCCCCGTGAACAGGATTAGTGCCCTGATGAGCGGATGAAGGGACCTGAGCCTTCCTCGTTCTCCTCCCTGTCAGGACACAATTAAAGTCAGCCATCTGCACACCTGGAAGTGGGTCCTCACTAGACAGTGAATCTGCTGGGGCCTTGACCTTGAACTTCAAGCCTCAGAAACTGTGAGAAATAAATGTTTAAGCCACCCAGTCTGTGGAATTCCATCATAGCAGCCCAACCTGAGACACAGTTTCACATTCCATTATCTGAATATAACCAGAATAGGTTTATCCTTTGGATGTACACTTGAGTTGTTTCTACTTTTGGGGTATTTTAAAGCTGCTAGGGAAATTCTCATATTTACCTCTAGTTTTTAGCAAACAGTCTTAACTTGGATTTATTTCATCAGAACTTTGAAATGCTGGTCTGAGCACTCTGGAGGAATATTGTACAGGAAATGGGCCGGCAGGAAATCTGTTTGGTTTTGATGCAGTGTGAACAATGAATCATGATCTGTACCACCAGAAAAATGGACAGAAGGAGTTTGTCCTGGGCAGCAGGAACTGGCATTACCGAACTGGCATTGTCGCGGCTCTTTCCCAGTCCTCCTGTCCTGGAGGTGGGTGTGATGGGGCCGAAAGCAACAGGTAAGGTGGGGTGGGAGCAGAGGATACATTGCACTGCTGAAACTCACGTGGGTCATGGATGTGTGTCTCACAGCACAGAAGGGCAGCACCCCACACACTCCAAGTTGTGCTTCCTGCTCAGTGAGTATTTACAGATGATTTTAGAAAACCAGTTATGGCTAATGACTGCCTTTTCTAGAATTTCTCTGTGTCTATGGCTGCACTGGGGAAAGTGAACTGGCCTTGACTCCCTCCTTGGTCCCTTACTTAATGCAGGAAATATGTGGGAACCTTGTTAAATGCCAAGAATGGAGCCGCGTCTTATTACACAACCCACACTTCTCTCTGCTCCCGTCACCCGCCACTGGGTGCACCTGTCCTCCCGAGAGAAGGGGAGGAGGCCGGCATCATGCTGGAGGACTCCCATGTTCCCTGCACTGGAGGGCAGGGGCAGGAAGCTGCAGGTGCCCCGGGTGCCAACACTGCCGTCTCTGTCCCTCTGTATATGACCCCGTTGGATGGAAATTATTTCTCCACTTCTGTCACATTTGGCTTGGTACAACTGATGCTGCATCTTAGAATCTGCTGATTATCTCAGCTGGAGGTGATCATTCCCACTTTTTCGCTCTTAAAGCACATGGCCACCATTTATGGCTCACACGACTTGTTACTGTACTCGTGACAGTCTTCTCTCTCTGCTTCATGGTGCACCTTCAGGAGGGTGGTATGTCCTAGTTGTTAGGAAAGCCAGCTCTGGAAGCAGATTTCCTGCTACAAATTCCTGCATCTGCTCTCTCTAGCTATACAGAGGACCAGCTAACTTGCCCATCTGTAAAATGGGCCAGATCTTGGTAACAACAAAGAGTTTTTGAGTACTGTGTTGCCACCATTCAAAGCCAGACAGGTTCACACAGGATTTGGACAGACAGAAGGAAAGTCATGGAGCTGTTGGGATGCCCAACATGCCTTTATTCTAAGATGGGGCGAGCCATGCCATGTGGCTCACGTCCCAAGCCATGTGCCCCCAGCGTGTTCCTGCATGTCACTGCATGCCACACTGCATGTCACTCAGCAGGAAGTCCCAACTTCCTTTTATACTAAGTGCAAACAAAGCCCGCAGGGAGCAAAAATATTGTGTGACACACAGAGATTCTGTGCATGCGGGCCCACTCAGTGTTATGAGAATACATTTGATCAGACCCAGTCTCAAGGCTGTGAGAGCACTGCTTATCTTAGTTCCCCAGACATCTGTGTGAGGGAGCTAGACTGCCTTCATTTACCCTACAAGTATTAAATAAGTCCATACCCGTAAATTAATTAATATAGCCAAAGCATTTAGAGCATACGGAGTACTCAGAAATGCTGGCTGCTATTTTTACTACTTTAATTAATACACACACAGCATTGCCCTTTAAATACACATTATTTTTTCCTTACTTGATTGTCAGCTCTTTGGTGATAGAGATTACACCTTACCTGCAGTGACAGGCACCCCAGCGGGGTGTTAGGAGGATCACGGAGAGCATTTTCAGTGGAACAGCCTCTAGGTCCCCAGGAAAAAATATCCGAGGGGCCTTCATGAATGCTTGTTGGGCTTGCAGAACTACTGGGGTCTTAACCACAAATCGTGGCCATCAAGGGCTGAGGGTCCCTGGAATGCATATGCTCACCTGTAGGCCTGCTTTTGGGGGGTTTCCTTACGCAAGAACTCAGATGCTCATGGAAGGGAACCCTGAGGAAGGAAGGGAGGGCAGGGACCTGGCAGTCACAGTAGGACACAGATGGGAACTGGAAACTCGGTGTCACTGCCATGATGCCCTGCGTGGGAACCACCCTCTGGGGCTGGTGAGCGGAGGAAACCCAGCTTCCTGTTCCACTTTTCAGGGGACCCATCCCTGATGCTCAAAACGTTTTTGCTGCATAACTGAATTCAGTGGCTTGAAGAGGAAGGGCTGCTAGCAGTCGGCCCTTCCCTGACTACCGCAAACCCAAGCAATGCTCGCCTGTTTCTTGCCCTTGATTGAGGGTGGTCTTAGGCAGAACCCTGTGGGTGGTGGCAGTGCCAGGCCAGATGGCAGAGCCTGTCTATGAGCACGACACTTACAGCTCTGCCTGGATGCTGAGTCAGCTGCAGGACAGCTGCCCGCGTGCCAAGGAGTTGAGTTTACTCAGGGAAATGAGCCAAGTTGTGGAGAACAGCCTGATTGGAGGAAAGAAGTTGTCTGTCTCGCAGTTTCAGGACATGATAAGCTCATAGCTCAGGACTTTCCAAACAAACAAATGGTCAGTAAAAAGTTCTTAAGTACCCGGCTAGTGTAGCTCAGTGGATTGAGCGTGGACCTGCGAACCGAAGGATTGCGTTTCGATTCCCAGTCAGGGCACATGCTTGGGTTGCAGGCCAGTTCCCAGCAGGAGATGCACGAGAGGCAACCACACATTGATATTTCTCTCCCTCTCTCCTTCTCTTCCCCTCTAAGGATAAATACATAAAATCTTTTAAAAAAGTACTTAAGTAAAACAAATAAACTGACAAATGTTTATAAAATATAAGATTTACAGGGCCTCTTTATATACAAGAATTTATTAATTTTTATTCCAGGAAGAGCTATTTTTGGAGCCAATGAAATTGTTCTGGAGGATTAAAACACACACACAAGAAAGCCAAATTTAATTATCGTCATTTAATTATTTTTTTGGAGGGGGAGCTTATAAAAGCTATTTGCATGTTTAATCTTTTGTCAACAATCCTTTCACCCCCAACATTGACAGAAAAGGTGAACTTATCTGACTTAACGGATAAAGAAAAAAAGTTCAGGGAGAAATCAGGCTAAGATAAAATCAGTTGGTTTTTTGATTTATTTTATGATGTGAAACCCAGTAATTCAGACTTGTTATACTAGTAAATGAATAAAGATCCTGGTTTGTAGAACTTTTTAAAATGACTAGTGCTGATTTCCCCTCGTCCCACATTTCATGGAATTACTGCGATCTCTGGGTTACTTCCTTGATCACTGCCCTTGGCCACAGGGAGAGGACAGGGCTGTGGGCGGTTATGGACCGTTCCGCTGAGGGAGCGGCGGAGGACGCGGGGCTCTGCGCATGGGCCGCAGGTGCTTCCCTTGGAGTCACAGGCCAGTCCCCCAAAGCGTGAGGGTTTCACTGTCCTCTCTGTGTTCCTCCTGGGAGGGGCTTTCAGCCAGGTGTTGCGGAGAATATGCGTACAATTCAAGCAGGAAGTGTGGCCAACGCTTTTCTCTTTTTGTCCTGAAGTTCCTATCCGTGGGGCATCTGCCCAGCACGTGCAGGAAGGCCCGACTCCATCTCTCAGCCCCAGGGGGCTGAAGGCATGGGGGTGGGTGAACCTTGTGAACGAGAGCCTGGCACCAGAAACAGTCACCCGGATGCCTCACAAGACCCCACCTCAGCTCAGGACACCCCCTACTTCCCCGATGGGAGGCACTCGTAGATTGCACTTCCCAAGCCTCAGGGAACACGGGCAAACCACTGGCTGAGGCTCATTGGTCCCCACTATCTTTCTTAGCTCCTCCAGGCACAGAGTGTCAGGACCTTCCTGAAGTTCCTCCTGTGACCACCGGGACCGGAGTTGCCCCAGTTGGGCGCAGACACTAGACAAGGACTAGGAGAGACAAGATGAGCCCCACAGTTCTTCTTCTGTTTTTATCCTCCCTGCCCCAGGCGGAGTGCACCACGAGTTCAAAACCGTCTGCACCTCCGTGTTTCGGTTTCTTATCTCTAGAATTTTCTAGCTTAATCTTGGCCGAGGGAGCTTGGGCTCGTGCTAGTTCCGCATTTGGTGGGAACCAGACACCTTCTAAACAAAGAAAAGATCATGAAAGTTCTTTAAGCAGAGCCTCAGTTGTTTGTGGATAATTAAGTTCTACAGAGACTTAGTTCCCAGAGAGATAAACAGCTGGCACCAAGCCAGACTCAGGCCTGACTGAAATGTTGTAATGCTTTGAACAGAGTTTGAGGTGTTTTATAGCATGTCACCATTTATCTTTGAATCATTCATTTTTAATAAAACAAAATGGCACATTGGCTGTGGTCATTCTCAAGGTGATTTATAAGGGAGAGTATGAACTAGGTCTTCCTTTCAGATAAAGTTAGTGGGAAAATGTCTCAGCTCATGGAAGGGCCCTTGACAGGCAATTGGATAGCTCGGTTGAGGTTTTAGCCCCTGGCTGCCATTTTAGAGCTTAATTTTGGTCTCAAAAAATAATTCTTGAATCTATAATTACCGAAACATGAACTTTTCAGGGCAGGAAGAAAGGTTGTATTTTTATTTCTAAATTTCAGCCTCGAGACAGTTAACTTGAGTGAATGATGAAGCATGTGTACAAGAGACTTCAGAGGCTCCGATGAGATCATTAAAGAAATTTATCACCAACCGAAGATCATAACTTTTACATTTTGAAAGATGTGAAAACATAAAGTACAGAGGCATAGACATCTATGGTTGAACAAATGTTAACTCTTGGGCAACTTCCCTCCATGCTATTGTTTTTATTTTACGTTTTGCACTTTTCTGTGTTTAATGAGCTTTTAAAAATGGCGACAAAAATTACAAAAGTAATTAAGATAACGCCTTTGCTGAATATTTTACAGCACTGCTAAGGCAGACAGATAATGGAGGGGCAAGAAGGCAAGAGCTAGGAATTGGTCCGTTTGTGGTGGGAGGCATGTCTGTCCACTCCTCCTGAGGCTGGCTCAGTCTCAATAACCATCTACTGATGTATATCAGGTAACCTGGCAAGACTTTAGCATCAAAGGATCCAATCTCAGTGTGTGAAGTGCTTTCAGGTTACTTAGTCTGACACCGAGGTTCATCCACAGGGAAACTGAGGAGCAGAGGTGAAATGATGCCGACAAGGTCATGCCATTCTGGTGGCACAGATTTGTTCCCTGAAAGTCACTGCCTGGATAAACTGGGAATTATAGCTATGGGTCAGGAAAAAGTTCTGAGAAATGAGAACTGCTTGACAATGTGTGATTTTTAAATGGGAGCTTTGGAATAGTTTATTTTCTAAATATTAACGTTGAAACTGCTCAGCTGTGGTTTCCCAAACAAACAAGCCAGAGATCCAAATCAGCCCTTGGTTGGCACCTGTCCATGTCCTCCTGTGGGACTCTGGGGGACATAAGGACCTCGATTATTAGTAAAGGAAAGCATCACCTCCAGAGAAAAGGGAGTGGTATGGGGTCTGAGGTCGATCAATTTCTGCACAAGCTTGGTTAAGATGGTTAATTTCTTTTGAGCTGTGGGACTTATAGATTCTTGAGCACCCCAGTGTGCGGTGTTCTCGAACTCATGTAATCAGTGCAGCCTTTCTGAGCTGTGCTGCAGGGCCCTGCCCCACAGGTGCAGGTTAGGAAATGGTGGTACGATGTCAGAAGCGGGACAGTACAGGCTTTAGCTGACGATTATCTGGTTGCATGTGAAGTACGATGGAACATCGAGTCTTCGCAACAACTCCTCTGTAAGGCAGTCACCAGTTTACAGGGGAGGAAACTGAGGCACAGACTTCCCTTCGGGACTCGTCAATGGTGGCTGCTACTCAGTGGTGGTCAGGCTCAGCTCCGGAGCCCAAGCTGTTAAGTCCTGGCCACTGTGGGTGCCTTTGGCTCCCAGGCCTGCCTGTGTTCTGGAGGTCAGTGTTTTCCTCACTTCCCATCCCTGCAGCTTCATTCTCTGTGCTCTGGATATTGTAATTTCTCCAGCGATTCATGCAGCCTCCATCAGGGACTTTGGACAGGCTAGTCCCCCTTCCCTTTATTCCCAGTTAATACCTACTCATTCTTTAGATGTCAGCTGAAGGTCACTCCTCCAGAGGCCTTTCCTGATCCATACAACTGAGTCAGGTTCTTCTGTGTTCACCACCACGCCAGCCACTCACCACAGGTCTTATGTCCTTCCCTCCACCGCAGGCAGGGGGCAGGCCTGGTCTGCAGTACGTGCAGGATGCCAAAGGCAGGGGCTTAGTATAGCAAAGAGAAGTCTCCCTGCTGGGAAACTGGTTAGTTTCCCGAATTGACAACAGTGCAGGAGACTGGAAAATTCACTTGTTAGGTGGTGAGGTGCTTGCCCTGTTTCCTGAAGAGTTAACATATGCTTAATGTTTATTATGGTTTGGGGTCTTCCGTCTCTCTCTAAAATGGAGGACGCACACACACAAATTGACATTTCTCTGTTTTCAGATAACAAAACTATGTCCCAAGTGCTGATCACAGCAGTAGCTCTCCTTGATCTTCATAGTTGGTGGTATTTTTAGATAAGTATTTTGATTATCTGGCTCTTATACAGTCAGAAGAAAAACAAACATTATCACCCTCTTATTAACACAGCTGACAAAATTTACTTCACTCTTTGAACAACTTTAAAAGTGGCATTGTTATATAAAGAAAGGGTTGTGCCTTATTTCTAGCTTTCTTTGCTGTTATGCTATTTTTTCTCTACTATTTCACATGCTTCTCCGAGAAAATAGAAATCATCACGCAGACCCCTGCCTGCAGCGACTGTGAGCTGGAATGATCAAAGCTGATTGACAAAGCTGAAGATGCCAAATGCTATAAATGCTAAGTCATTCATTGCTACTGTTCACCCCTTACCCATTGTGAACTCCCTCCTGACATGGTAATTTTAAGATGGGAGTTTTTCTTCATATGGCTTAGGGAAAGCTCAAAAATCAAAATTGAGCTTAGAAATGTTTTTTAAAAAAATGCATTTGAAAGGCATCTTTATATGGCAAGTTATTTTGCTCATACAAGGTTATCAAATGTCCATGTTCTCTGCAAGCGTTGACATTTTTGTCTGTCATTTTGCAATGATCGTCTCTCTCATTGCTAGTCACCGAGCCATTCTCAGAATCTAATGGGAAGTGCCCTGAAGATGCACACCTGCTGGAGGCCAACCTACCACCTATCATGCGCACAGAGCCAAGATTCCTGAGCCAGGGCCCTCAGATAAATGGGAGCCACCACCCACCTGCGAGAGTGGAGATGGGCATCTTACAAAACTCAACCCTGTTAAAGAGGCTGTCTATACTTTCAGACTTGCTAGCTCTCTCTGGGTCTTGGAGACTGGAAGCCTTCCCTCACCACTAAGCAGGTGAGTTGTGTGTAAGTCACCAACCCCAGGTATCAGCAACAGCCACATTTAGTTCCAACCTGTTTACTCCTGTTTGTCTGCAGGCCAACCCCTTGCACCGTGTGTCCCTGGGGTCACGGGGTCAAGGAAGCAAGATTAAGGTTGTTCTGAGTCACTTCAGATGGTCCCTCTGAAGGGGAACTTGAACTTGATACCACCCTTGGAAAAATGATGATCCCTTGGCTAGTCAATCCATTGTAACTGAGTGAGAACCTTAACAATAGAATTTTTGTTTAGCAGAAAGGTCAACCAAAGAACCTTGGAATTATAAGAACCTCAGATCTGCAAAAACCTTTGGATAGGCCTCAGGACTTTTCAGATCAACACTGGGCTTGTTCAAGCAAGTATACAGGTGTATATCCACGTATAGTGTGTGTGTGTGTGCATGTATATATATATATATATAATATATATATATATATAATATGTGCATATATGTACATATAATGCATGGCTATGTAAATGACCCTATTGAAAATTTGCAGATAGAATGCCAAACTACAGAGAAATACTATAAAATATGCAATTTATTAAACTTGGAGTATTTAAATTTATTTCAACTGTTTAAGGAAAAAAAGTTACATGGTTGTACTCGGACGTTCTAGGTCTTCATTAAAGTCTTGATCAAACACTGTCATCTGTGTACCCAGACCCAGGCACAGGTGTTCCGGAAGCGGCTCCCACTAGTCGGTTCACCGAAGCCACTGCAACCCTTTTCTCAACTCCACACTCAGTAACAGCAAGTCAGTAGCTTGAAATCAGCCATGGAAGCAGTATTTACATCACAGCCATCAGCAAAGACGACAAACCAGGTCCTTTCTATTCCCAGGAAAGCCCAGTGTTACACCTTTACCAGCAGACTGTTGCTTCTGACTTCCAGTATTTTGAAGAGCCCAACTCTGTATGGAGGCTACAACTTCTATTTGCAAAACCTGGAACTCTCTTTTGTATAAATCTGAGAAACATGGCAGTGCTCATGAAGGGTATCAGGAGCACCTGCAGCCGGAGGGGCCATTCTAACTCCAGGCAGGTACCTTGTCTGAGAGCCAGAGGTTGCTGCTGCCGTAGCCTCTTCTTTGTCTCAGGTCCAGCACTGTGGTGCCAATCCTGGTGACATTTGGAACACGTTTATGTGTTATCTGGTGTTTTCCGACTCCTCTTCAGAGCCCGAATGACAGTCTCAAAGCACACATGTCTTAGTACCTGGTGAGAAGGTAGGTTCTCAACTAGGCTCACTGATAACGCTGCACTCTGCTTTGAGCATCACAGGGCCGTGACCTGTAACCTTCTCATCTCACCTGGTGGTGGCGCTGCTGGCGCAGATACAGGCTATCCGATAACCGAAAGGGAGCCTACGCCTCCCCTAGAGGCGCACAGCTGGGATGCAGGGCCGCTTTGTGAGTAGATTTACTGGTAGGTACACCGACCCTTCCACTTTCCTGTGACGTCAGAATTCAGTAACACAAATGAGAGTTAATTTGTTTAAGGAGGAGCCCGCTAATGAGTCTTACAAGCATTTGTATTGCACCCTTGACTGTATAACCATTGCCTGCGGGGGTTTTTTTTAGCAGCTTTATTGAATTACAATTTACATAACATACACTTCATCACTGTAAGTATGGAAGACGAAAGTTCAGTGGTATTTTAGAAGTATATGGTTGTACAACCATCACCAGGATCCAGTTCACTTTTCATCACCCCCAAGAATTTCCTCTGGCGTGTTGGCAGTGAATTCTGCTTCCGCTCCCAGCCACAGGCAACCACAGATATTTTGGTTTCCATGTTGTTTGTCTGTTCTAGGAATTTTCGCATACATGGAATCACATAAAATGTGCTCTTTTATGTCTGGCTTCCTCTAGCACAATGGCTGGAGATTCATCCGTGCTGCTGCCTCTATCATCACGTTTCTTTCAGCTGCTGAGTAGAAGTCATCGCGGACATACACCGCGTTTTGCTGCTTTGCCTACTGATGAGCATTTAGGTGGTTTCCTGTTTGGGGCTCTAACGAATGCTGCTGCCGTGGGCATTTGTGCAAAAGTCTCTGTGTTTTCGGTTTTTGTGGGGGGGAGGGGGAGGTACCCAGGAGTAGAATGGCTGGGCTGTGTGATAAAGATAAGTTTTCCTTTTGAAGAAACTGCCAAACTGCTTTCCAAAGTTACTTGAAAATCATCTGTGATAGATGGTTATATAAGATTGTGGTTCACCAGTTCTTCTGGAAGCGATTTAAAATGCCCTGAAACATATTAGAGTTCAGGCAAGGCAATGAAGCCAAAACAGGGACTCCTGTGCCTGAGAGGGAACTCGGGATACATGAGGAAGCATCGCTGGGAGGTGCTATTTCTCCACGAGGCTAGAAGTGGCCGAGCCATCAGACCCTGAGCTCTAGTTAATTTTTCTCTTCTCTGTTCATAAGTGTGTTGCATTATTTATACTCCATGAAGAATTTTTGCAAGGCTTGCCTGGTGGTTTATTACTGTCTGTTGTTTTTCTTCTTTGCCATACCTTGCTTCAGATGTTCGAGCTGACCTCTTTATCTCAGCAGTGGTACCTTGCTAATATTCCTACAGGAGTTTATTTTGAAGGAAGCTGCTCTTCCTTTCTCTTTTTATATTTAGTAAAGTGATAGAGCAGTTTACAACTGATCAAGATAGCACTTTTTTATGGGTAGTGGTATTAGTGTGGTTGAAATTCTGGATTAGACCCACTCCTTCCTCAACAACATGAAACTTAAAACATTCTTGAAATATATTTTGTGATGAGGTATTTACTGCTCAGTGAATATGACACCCAACATTTCCAGCCCCTTGGAGTTAGTCAGTTAGGTTGGGCCATGAGGCAAGTTCAGGATGGCAGGCCAGGATCACAGGCACCACGACTGGGCTTTCTAAGCCCGTAAGAGAGGGCACTCTGCACTCTCTCTTCCACTACGCAGTGAGCTGGAGCCCATGGTTCCTGGATGTAAAAAGTTGTGAGAAGCAATTTGCATGAACCTCTGAGCCACTGTTTGGAAGTAGGAGTCCCCAGAAAGTAGATGACATCATAGAAGGTTTTGTGAGGGAGACAAATTAACACTTATTTACAAAATCACTGAGATTTCCAGATTAGTTTGCCACTGCTACATCTACCCTATTCTGACTACTACACAAAGCATTCAAATACTAGCAAATGCCACCTTTCAAATAACTAATAAGGAACCAATGCATAAATAAGAGAGGATTTGGCAATTTAGTAGCTTTTTGAAAAGCCAGAATCCTGGTGCTTGGAAGATGGATCGGTGAAGTTTCTGGGAAGAAGACTTTGAGGAGGAATTAAGGGCTAGCAGTGAGTGATGCTGTTTGACTTCACGTCACAAGTTTCCATTCTTGTTACATTGATACAGTTTCCAAGTATAACCAGAATAATTTTAATATTTTCACTAAGTAGAAATGAAAGGAAAAATTATTCTCCTTAGACAAGACTACTAAAACAGGGAAAGGAAGGTATTTTCCACTAAAGTGTGGGGAAATTATTCCCTTAGGTGGAGATACCATGGAAACAGGCAGTACCAGAAGAGAAAGATACCTCTGTTCATACATGACTGCAGGCATGATTCATTAATCTTTTTTATTTTTTATTTTTTAATTTTTTATTGACTTAGATATTTTTTAAATTTAATTCTTGTTCAAGTGCAGTTTTCTGCCTTATATTCCCAGCCCTGCCCACCCCCACCCAGTGCTCCCCACCTCCCTCCCATTTCCACCCCCCACCTTAGTTATTGTCCATGTGTCCTTTATACTTGTTCCTGTGAAACCTTCCCCTTTTCCCCTGTGATTCTCTCCACTCTCCCCTCTGGTCCCTGTCAGCCTGTTCTCTATTTCAGTGTCTTTGGTTATATTTTGTTTGCTTGTTTGTTTTGTTGTTTAGGTTCCTGTTAAAGGTGATATCATATGGTATTTGTCTTTCACCGCCTGGACTATTTCACTCAGCAAAATGCTTTCCAGTTCTATCCATGCTGTTGCAAAGGGTAGGAGCTCCTCCTTTCTTTCTGCTGCATAGAATTCACTGTGTAAATGTACCATAGTTTTTTGATCCATTCATTTACTGATGGGCATCTAGGTTGCTTCCAACTCTTGGCTATCGTAAATTATGCTGCAATGAACATTGGTGGGCATAGGTTCTTTTGGATTGGTGTTTCAGGGTTCTTAGGATATACTCCTAACAGTGGAATTGCTGGGTCAAAATGCATGTTCATTTTTAGTTTTCTTAGAAAATTCCATACTATTTTCCATAGTGGTTGTACCAGTCTGCAATCCCACCAACAGTGATCTAGGGTCCCCTTTTCCCCACAACCTCTCCAACATTTGTTGTTTGTTGCTTTGTTTATGATTCATGAATCTTTTTTAAGAGCCTAGAGATGTTGAAAAGTTTGAATTACACAGTTTTCTCTATTAACCTCTAGGGTTCGCCATCATCCTACTACAGCTTGGTGATTGAGCGTGTTGATTGGCGAGAAAGACTGCAAAGACAGGCCATTATATATTTTCTTAGATATTCTTTAACTTTCACAGGTATTCATAGTTCTTGCATATTTCTTGTTAGATGCACACCTAAGCTTTTTTAATTCTTGTGATTGTGACTGGGACCTTCTTTTCCTGATTTTACTTCCTAATTGCTTGTGACTAGTACATAGAAAATTGTCTTGGGGAATTTGTACTAGCTGCCTTAACAAAAGCCCCAGCATTTCAGTACTTTAATACCAGGACATTTTATTTCTTGTTCTTGAACAATTGGTGTGAGTGGACTTACCTTCATCTGAGCCCCGGTTTTAAGCCAAGTTGTTTCCATTCCAACCAGGCCAGGCTGAGAATTTCTGGACCCTATTCCCTATGCTTACTGCTTACACACTAGCTCCTTCTTTTCTCCACTCATGCCTTTCTTTTAACAGCTTCCAAGAGAAGTTATAGCCGGCACACTCCACTAACATTCTTTGTTCATCTTCATCTCTAGAGCTAAGGTCCACTCGCATGGGGACTGCCTTCTAATAAATAAAAGCCAAGAATTTTATCAAATATCTTGCCACGAGATAACATTGAGCCATTTCCTCAGACTTAAATAACATTTTTTTGCCATCTGACTGCTACCATAATGCTATCTATTTTAGGTTTTATTATTTTTTAAATTGTGAGTATCCTCTTTCAAGTTACTAAGTTCTGTCTTAGGGTAATTAAAGTAAGCTGATGCAACAAATAATCTAAAAAGTTTCAGCAGTCACAACCTTGAAGCTGTACTTCTTATGTCACAGGCTCAATGGATTTGTTCTGTTTTTAACATGTTTTTTCTTTGTCGTTTCTAGAAATTTGGGGCAACGATGTCTGATACCTTGATCCAACACTGTGCTGTGAATTGAATTTGACCACCTTTAAAGTATGATGCCCAGAATGCAACTCCTCACTCCTGGCCCAACCAGCTTTTGCATCCTTGTCATAAATTACCATGCAGGAAGTGAGTCCACAGCTCCAACCTTACTTGTAAGTGTGAGCCTAGAATCGTTATACCTGGATGACCATATCTCTGGTAACTGGTGTTCCTGACCTAAATTGGAAGCCCGTGAAGACTTGACATTATACGCTTCCTCTTTTTTACAAACAACATTGCTTCAGTTGAAAAAAACTAGACTGTTCTTACCTTCTCAGCTCCCCAATCTAGTTCTGTGGCACAAGAAGAGCCTGAGACTAATCCCAGCTGTCCACTGGGAGCTTGGCCATGACCTTGCCTCCTAGATGGAAGCAGCTCCTGACCCCAGGCACCTGCCAGTCCCCCTGGGTATCCTGTGTTCCTTGGGCCTCTCACCCCACATGCTATCCCACTGGCTTGTGGCCCCCACCCTCCTGAGCTGCTTAGGGCCTATCCCTTGGAAACAAGGGCTCAGCGTGGCTTTCTGAGTGCTTATGGACTACGGCTCTTTCATTTCCTCACAGGAAGGTGTCTTAGAGGAGCTGGCTGCTCCCTGGACTCACTGTTGGTTTTGCTCCTTGTCCTTCAGCTCATCATTCCTCTGGAGGCCTGAAACTGAGGTGTGGGTTTCTGTCTCCTCTGGCCCTTCTGGGTTGAAAAGTCCAGAGTGCTGAAGCTCTTGTTGAAGGGCAATGTTCCTGGAGAAAAAGGCAAACCTGGTGAAGTCACTCCTTTCCATTAACACTTCAGCTCAAGTTCATTCTCTTCTATGAGTAACATGACGCTGTAAATTGCTACTGATTAACTCTGGGCATACAGAGAGGCCTCCTTTATGCACTGAGAGGATTTCCATCATTGAATTTTGCATATAACTGAAGGTTACTGCTTCCAGTGATAGCCTTGTGAGGGGTTTCAGAGTACAGCTCCGAAATCATTAGAAATCACGGAGGGTAGAGAGGTAGGTGTTGGAGGGCCAAGGCCAAAAAGGGCAGGTGGCCCAGGGAGGGGGGACTCCAGAGCGCACCAAGGGGAGGTCACGGTTATTTCTGAGTTCTGTTTCTAAGAGCCCTTAGGAGGATGACAAACTGCCCTCTGATAGCACAGCCCTGTTGCAGGCACTCGAGAGGCTTGTCCACAATTGGAACTATATCATGCCAAAGCCTAAAAACATCATTCAACACAATCGCTTTTGACAGAGTCTTCACGGGGCTAGCTAAAGTTCTTTTCCACAGTGGGAACTATGACAGCGTTATCACCACTGACATGATTACTCCAGCCAATTTCCCTGGTGTTAGTGGGTAACTGACAACGTGAGACTGGCTCTACCAAGTCACTTTTCTCTCCTGTTTATTGCAGGAGATGTTATGTGTGTGTTACCTGGGGCGGGGCGGGGGGGCGCGGGGGGAGGGAGCCTCTGCATCCCCACTCACAGCATAAACTGCAACACAGCCTAGCTCTCAGAAGACTGTGGTAGGAAATGTTCCTTCTCATTTTTTCTTCAGAGCCCTAGAAGTTTACAATGGTAAAAATGAACACTTCGTGGAAAACAGTGTATAAAAACACAGGCACAGTGTGTGTTTTTATATACATCGGCAGAAGATAGAGAGCTTGTTTTGCTTACACATGGTTCTTCCAAGAGATGTTTTCAAAAGAGAAAAGCAAAAGACTGGTTAGAAGGGGGGTGTCTATCTCTAAAAGTAACACGAAAAATAAACATAACCTGCTAACCATTGGGCTTGCACAAAATTTAACAAATCCAAGGAATGTTTTTATGTTTTATTTTACATTTGACTCTATTTCTTCCTGAGGTTTTATATGTGTATCAGATGGGAGAGATTAAAAACCTGAAACACGGGCCGAGCAGATAAGGAGGTAGAAAAGACGGCTCTTTCATTCTCTCTCTCTTTCTCAGTAGTGAAATTAATGGTTTGAGATTTTCCTTTCTTATTTCAACCGGAAATCCATTTTCCTTAGAAATTAAATGAGTGAGAATCATACATTTGCCTGAGCGTCTTAAAAAAATCTTCACCAAGGATATTTTTTCATTGCTTTTAGAGAGAGGAAGGGAGGGAGGGAGAAAGAAAGGGAGCCAACCATCAGTCGGTGGCCTCCTGTGCACTCTCTGACAGGGGACTGAACCTGCAACCCAGGTGTGCTCTCTGATGGGGAGTCAACCCCACAGCTTTTCAGGGTGCAGGACGGCACCCCGACAGACGACTGACAACCGAGGGGAACGCACTGGCCAGGGTTCTTTTTGTAAACCAGTGCTTTGTGGTCTTTTCACTTTCAAACCTGTGTTTTGCATTCACCCTTCAGTTCTTCAGTCTGTGAAATTTTATCATTTGGCTTAGGGGAATGAATAAATAGAAACTAAATCAGGGGTCAGCCAACTTTTCTTCAAAGAGTTAGAAAGCAAATATTTCTGTTTCGTGAAGAAAACAGTGTTTGTCACTGCTCAGCTCTGTCCTTAGACAAGATGAAATGAATGGGCGTGGTTGTGTTCCAATAAAACTTCATTTATGGATGATGAAATTTCAATTTTATGTAATTTTCACATGTCACAAGATACTAACTGTGGTTTGATTTTTTAACACCATTTTAAAATGTAAGAACCATTCTCATCTTATGTATCATATTAAAATGAATGATGGACTGGATTGGCCTGTGGGTTGTTTGCTGACTTATAGACAAAATCATACCCTTGACCTAATTTACCTTTAAGGGTATTCTAACAAATATTTAAATATTCAAAAGTAGGAAGTAAATTTACTTGTTTCATTATTTTTTCCTTTGGTTACTGACCTCTACCTTAGCCAAGGATGCCAAGATTTTAACTGTCACTCCCAGGACTCTTGCCTGTGGCTGCATGTCCCAGGCAAGCAAGGACTGGGCACCTGAGGGTCAGGTGGTGAGTTTGGGAGGTAACCATGGTGAAACTAATAACAAGGTAGAACTCACTGTGTCTGTGGGACTGATTTCATATAGCAGCCCAGTGAGCCATCACAATAAACCTATGCGAAAGACCCCAACACTGTCACTGTGGAGATGAGGACACTCACTGACTGCACAAGGCCACACGGTCTGGGTGGTGGCACCTGAGGGCCAGATCTAAGCACTGGGCTGACCCACCCTTTACAGGTAGGAGGACACAAACCTGCGAGGGTTCTAGCGCAGGAGGGCAACTGAATAAAAATCTGTGAAGGGTACCCGTAGGTAGCTGCCTCGTCAAAGAGTAACAAAAGACTGGGGTTGAGGAGAATTTTATATTTTATAGAACTGTTGTCCAATACTCCAAATGAGGCTGTACGTTTTCCTTGTTACCCCCCCATAGTGCTCCAACCTGATGCAAAATGTGACACCAGGCAGGGACATTTCTGTAAGTCCCACATCCTGTTGCTTCTCAGTTGTTGGGAGAATCCTTCCTGAATTTGGCTTCCTCGAGTCATGTCAATGTTCAAGGCCAAGAGTTGGCTTTCTTTATTGGAAATATTCTTCTAGGAGAGACCCAACTAGCGTGGCCATTGATGGTCTTGTTCTCTGTAGACACCTTTCCAATATACAAAGAAGTGTGGTTCAGGCAGCATGTGAGCACACTTAAGCAGACGACAGACAGAGCTCCATGGATCAGCCAGCCCACAATGCTTACGAAATTCCACTTGCGGTTAAGTAGCCAGGTCTTCTTTCTCAGATTCCACTGTGCCCCTCAGGATATCATGGATTAGTCAATCTCTTCCCTTCCTACCTTCCCCCTTCTTGCCTTCCCTCCCCCTCCCTCCCTCCTTCTTTCTTTCTGTCCTTCCTGTTACCAGCGCTCTCTCTGCAATACAAAATTTAGAAGTCAATGTGGCACGTTAGAGCTGATCTAGTCCAAGTTCCCATTTTGAGCTGGGGTGTTGGTGTAGGTGTGACACCAAGGTAGCCCCCACCAGGAGAGAACAGGCAGAGTCTTCCTCATTGAGATGCATGGTCAAGTGCATGAAGACAGTAGAAACACTTGTCTGTCACTACTTCTTGCCTCGATGAGTTTGTTTTATTACACATAACAACGAGTGACTCTGCTTCCTGCTTGTTGTGAGAAAGGGACAGGAAATGATAAAATCACTATCTTGAGAACAAATGAAGGGCCTCATAGCAATCCACTTAACTCCATAAACAGGAATACATATAGCTACACTGTTACATCTTAGGGAGTCTCTGTTCTCTCAGTACATAGTTGATTAGAACAGATCCATAATGTTTTTGTGTAATCAATCAATGTTATGGGTCCATGATCATCATGATTATTTAATTTGTATATGTAATGATCACATCAGCTAAGTACTTATATAGGGCTTGCTACGTGCCAGAAGCTATTCTGGGCTCATTACATGAGCTAACTTGGTCCTCACAATTACCCAGTGAGTAGGTGTGATTTTCATTCCCATTTTATAGATGAAGAAACTGAAGCACGGACTGATTGAAGAATCTGCTTGAGCTCATGCAGCTGGTAACTGGCAGAGCCATGACCTTCTGCTGCTGGATGAGTATTACCTGGTTTCTTTGGGTAATGACAGGGAATGGGAGATGGGGACCTTCTGCTGGCCGGTCCCTTTGGCTGGGGTTAGCTCTGAGCACACCTTCCTGTCAGAAGATAGAGCTGTTTGGGGCTGGGGACATAAAGGCTAAGCTTTCACAAGAAGCCGATGGATTTCCTTGGGCTTGACTCCTCTGTCTGTTTTCCTTGGGACCACAGCATCACATAAGCAGATGGGGTCCTCAGGCATCTTATGTGGGTCTGGGCAGGAAGCGTGGGTACCATCTCCCTGGGCCAGCACAGTAGGTGTGAGCCCTCTTCCTGGGAGGTGGTGTAGAGCAGGAGGTCCCCCCCACCTCTCTCACCCGCCCCCTCACTCAGCTTCTTTCAGACCACCCCATCTGCAAACAGCTGTGGCCATCGGGAATGTTCCCTCTTCCAGCTCAAAGACAAGAGCTCCGTGGTCCACGTTCAACTTAAATTTGAGTAAATTACACCCTCATTCTATTTCTAGAAGTAAGCACATAATTTAAAAAACTTGAAACACCCATGGAAGTCTCCAGTGGTGGCTTTAAATTCACTGACCTGGATGGAATGGGAACCCACCAGAGACACTTGGGGTGCAGTGACACCCCCACCCAGATTCCTTTGCCCGAAGCCGGGCTTTCCTTCGGAAGGGCCTGTGTTGATCCGAGCCCTTCGGGCTGCAGGCTCCCAGGGCAGTCTTCCAATCTTTACCCAGTGGAGTGTGTTTTCATTAAAATGGAGTAATTAAAAACAACGGGAAAGCCTTTCTATTTATAGATGGTTTTATAGGCGCTCTTTAAAAAATCCTCAATTTGGCTCCAATGATTTGGCACGGCTCTTCTAGGTACTATATGCATTTTACTTCTAGTGGTTCAGAATCCCTTCTAAAGGCGTTCAGCTTCCATAACAGAAGAGGGCAATGGACGGATGGCCTTTGCAAACCACCAGGCTCCTTATTTCGAAGAGAATGGCTGCAAGGAGAAAGAAGGCTACTTCTGTTCTCATGTGAGTTCTCTGAGATGTGACTTGTTTGTCAGTATTATGTGAGTCAACACACTTTACACCTAACAAATGTTTTGTCATTGCTTATGCTAATCTTTGCAAGAAACTGGAGGAAATTTCTGCCTTCTTATTTTCATGTTACAGATGAGGAAACCGAGTCATGACAGGCCAGGATAGGAGTCAAAGCTGTGCTGAAAGTTAGTGTCAATACCCATTCACCATGGGATGCTACAGGGTCATTACTAACCGAGACGAGAAATGCGGGGTCTGGGCAGCATTCGCCCCTGTGTTTTGGGAGTCTAGTTCTCCCAGATTTGGGAGGATTCTTGGCTAGCTTATTTAAGTATCAGAGAGGACCAGGGTTAGGTTTGACTGGGTTTCTGGTGGTGAACCCTGCCAGCCGAGTAGAAATCTTCTATTTCTTAGCTGTCTTGGCACATGTGTTAAAGAAACGAATGTTCCTGTTGGGGGGAACTCACTTGGGGTCACAACTGTTTTTAGGACCATGCAAATTGAGGAGTAAAGAGTGGGAGAGAGCTAAAAGGAAAGGCTTTTGTTTCAACACTTTTTTTTGTCTGGAAAAACACAGGATAAGGCAATGGTCAATGTTGTTTTGTGTGGAGTGTTAAAAAGTGACTCAGTGATGAAAGTGGTGCCCAAAGCATAGACGGAGGTGATAGGCAGTCTTTGCTCAGGTGGTCCAGGGGCTCGTTCAGGTTGCCAAGGTGATGATAGGTCTGAGAGAGGGAAAGAAAGGCTGTTCTCTGTCAGGGTCAGGAACACTAAGCCGATGCTAAGCACAGCTTGAGAGCTTCTGGAAAACATCCTCTTACTTTCTCTCCTCTTCTGAGACAGGCTTTGAGCAAATGTACCTTCCAAACTCACCTTTGTATCAAGCAGGTCTTCCAGAGAAATAACTCTGTGTATGTGTGTGTGTGTGTGTGTGTGTGTGTGTGTGTGTGGAGAGAGATTCAGACAAAGAGAGATTTATTTTAAGGAGTAGGCTCACATGGTGTGGAGGCTTGGAGAGTCCAAAGTCTGATGGAAGAGGCCATTAGGCTGAAGACTCTGGGAAGAGTTGCAGCTTAGCAGTTCAAGTTCATAGGCCACCTGCTGCAGTACCTCTTTCTTTCTCGAGAAAGGTCAGCCTTTATTCTATCAGACATTTGGCTGACTGGACAAGGCTTATCCACAATATGGGGGGTAATCAACTTTACTCAACATTCACTGATTTAATTGTTAATCTCATCCAAAGAACACCATCACAGAAACATTCAGAATAATGTTAGATCTCGGCCCAGTCAAAAACATTAATCTATTTATTAATATAATTAATTAAATAATAACATTAATCATCACATCCTTACTTGGAAGCACAGAGCATGTTCACAAACACTATGGTTTATGTACCAGGGGCTGCTCACCCACTATGTGTGGGCTTCCCCACATTTCCTAGACCCCCCCCCCCCCCCCCCCCACCCGCGCNTTTCCTAGACCCCCCCCCCCCCCCGATCAGTGAGCCTTTTTCTGAGTGAAGCATTTCAGCATCAGAGCTCTTCCTCAGTTTACTATTTTCTTGCCTTGGGTATCAGGGAGTAATATCCAAGGCAGAGTTACATGATTGAAACTCCTGGAATCTTCTGTCTATGTGAGTGAGAAACAAATTGTTTTTGTATTAAGCCACTGAAAATTTAAGGCACAGCCTGTTCTGGTCTGACCTAGACAGTGTCCAAGCTTGTGTGTGTGTGCACGTGTGTGTGTGACTGTGGAAGTTGACTTGAAGTCCTGTGCACTCCACCAGAACCACCTTGTAATATGATTGTTACGCTGGGTAAAAACCTATCTGTCATGTCTTTAGTAGCTGGTCCCAATTTCTAGTTATTCTTTTTGATCCTTTTTTTTTATGAGTTGAATTTCATAAGTATTGTTACAGGTTCATCCTGGGTCTTTTGGAAGATATCAAAAATCTTGTCTTACTCTGCCCTCTGAATGTTGGTCACATCAGCCGTACAGCCTTCTCTTGCTTTAATCTGTCTGGGATACGATCTTTGGAGAAGTATTGTCCTAACCCTCGTGTCCTGCGGGAGTGGCAGTCACACCCTATCCCCCCAGGTACTGTGCTGAGTACTGGATAGAACAGGAAAATAAAATTATAGCATCCATGATGCTTACTCTGGGTGGATGTTTTTACTGAAGCCAGGCAGTGTGGAGTAGCACTCTGCACTTTCACCTGGAATTGGATGGGAAACGGTGTTTTTAATCTAGTCATGTAACCTACAAGCATGTAGGCTGGATTGTCAGAAGCAATCCTCCCAACCATGTGGACATCATTTCATTGTGGTGAGAGCCAATGAGACCCCCAACACAAGGGGTGGAACAGACAGCAGAGCCCAGAGGCAGAAAGGATGGGCAGGGTATCCTAATGACATTGATTTATCCCCCGATCCAGCCTCTTGGGAATTCATCACAGACTGTTCATCACTTAGGACACTTTTATCATTTGCCAGAAGTCTTGATTTTTATGTCCGTTTTTAGGGATGTCAGTGTACATGCTCTTCCTATTATTGGCTGCTGTCATGGTGGGGCCAAGAATCAGGAAAAGATGAAGCCAATTCTACACAAAAGAGAAGAGAAAAATGGATCTTCTTAGAAGAACAAACATTGAGGAGAGAAAAAATGTTTTTTTTTGTCTCTTAATTTCCTTTTTATGTTTTGGGGGATGGTGTTTAATCAGCACATCTAGGCTTTTTCACTGATTACTCCTGCTGGGTACTGAGTGCAGGCAGTATTTTCTTGCCTTTGAGTCTTTGTAAGCAAAGACCTGACATAAGGAACTTAAAACATCTTAGTTCTACTTGGATATTATTTCCCAAATTTGTACCAAAAAATGGCCTTCTGAGGCTGTCTTTCTTCTCAGACTACTTGTGGACTTCTTGAGCTGGATGGAGGTGCTCTAACTTCATCATACGAAGAGGAAGCCATAGATGTGGCCTTGTGCATGTTCTGTGAACTCCCGAAACTCTCTGAATGTCTCACTGGACCCTTTCCCAGTCACTTGTCCCCAGGCTGTGCCAGTGCTAGAAAATTCTCTTCAAGAGGATGTTGCAAAATCTTGTTTATGAATTGCCAAAGCTCCGGAGGCACTGCCTCCTCTGAGCAGTCTTATCTATAGCTGATATTTTATGGTGACAGTACACTGGGTGTAAAATTCAATTTCCTGGTCCTCGGATGCAAGAGTATGATGATGCAGGTGCCATTAGGTAAGACCTAAGCCGTGTTTGGCCATGAGTAATTCTTTGTGTGATGGATTGAAAAGGACAGGCTGAACCAGTGTCATGTAGAGAAAGCCGAAGTGCACAGAGCTAGTGAGTTGTCTCGTCTAAAAAGTGGCACTGTTGAACACATTGTTATTGCAGACTTTTAAAATACAATAATTAGGTACTTTTTAAATTCCTAAAATGCTTTCTAAGGTTACATTGTTTAAAGATGAAGAGAGATTTGGCTATGACCACCTGACAATCCCATGATACCCCACCTGTCCTGACCAGATCCTATGGCTTGTCTTTACTGCAAACCATCCTGACGTCACTGACATATTTCACACTGCTCGCTGGGTGCCTCTTTGCCCCAACTGCCTACCATGGGGAGGTTTTAGACATGTGAATCATTAACTCCTCGCTCTGCAAGGAATCATTGCATTCTCAGAGCTGGGACGTGTCTTAGTGAATAGTTCAGAGCTGCTTCCTTATTCACAGATGACAAAATGGGCACCAGGAGAAGAGAAGACACTAGTCCAAGGTCTCAGAGGAAAGTGAAGAGAAGAGGTGTGTGCACCACCCTTTATAGTCGGCCGGGGACAACAGTAGCGGAGGGTGAGGTGGGCATGTCTCCGCCTGTGCTGGGGCTTGGCTGAGCAGTATTGTGAGGGGGCAGGACTGGGGTCCTTCCCCCCACCTTGTCAGTGTGCACTGAGGACTGAGCATCAGCTGGCTGAAGGCAGGTGGCTTGGGGGTTGATGTGTAGGTCTAAGGGACCTCAGACCCCAAAGCAGCAATGCTCATGTCCCTCCACCCACCTCAGCTCCTCAGCTCCTTCTGGGGGGTGGGGATGCCACATAGTCATGAACTGGAACCCAAAGTCTGAGTGTAAAAGAAAAGTCTCCAGTTTCATGGTTGTGGGCAGAGATGGTAGCTGCTCATGTTCAACCATCAAATACATATAGAAATATTTCAATAAAAGTAAAGATGTCCTTTTCTCACCCTCAGCTGTGCTCATCAGTATTAATAAATATCAACAGCTACACTTACATTTGCAAAGCCATTACTTATTTTTTTTATGTGGCCTTTCCTCAGTGGTGTAGAGGGTAGGTATATGTTACTTTTTTGTTTGATTTGCCCTCGGTCATTATTCCATGGACAACCCAGAGCATAAAAATGGTGTGAGATACTGAAATGCACTGGAGTTCAGCTGAGATACCCAGAGATGCATAACCTTGGAGAACTTGTTTGACATTTTGAACCCTACTTTTTCAATATAAATGGTGACAAAAATAACCCGCACCATCCATATTCATAGCAGCATTAATCACAATGGCCCAAAGGCAGAAGCCACCCAAGTGTCCATTGACCAATGAACGTGTGAAAAAAATGTGGTCTATCCACACAGTGAAGTGTTGTTCAGCCTTAATAAGGAAGGAAATTCTGACACAGGCTGAAACTTGGATGAACCTTGAAGACACTGGGCTAAGTGAAATAAGTCAATCACAAAAAGACAAATACCGTAGGAGCCCAGACAGTAGTCAAATTCATAGGGGGAGAAAGTAGAACGGTGGGTGCCAGGGGCTTGAGAAAGAAAGACAAGGTGTTCATGGTTAAAAGGTGCTGAGTTCTAGATGGGGAAGGTGAAAAAGTTTTGGAGACGGGTTGTGCAACCGTGGGAACACGCTGAACACCCAAATGAGAAAGAGAATCCTCTTCCTCCTGCGGTGCTCTCCAGCTCTCTCTATTGACAAAGCTCACCACCATGCCTGCTGGTAAGGGAAGGATGTTTGCAGGGTCCAGATCCAGCACCACTCGCTGGTGTGAAAGGGTGCACAAGGCAATATATTAACTGATGCCACAGCTAGTTGAGGGCAGAGGTGCAGTCATGACTAAGCCTCCCCTCAAAGGGACTTGAGTTCTTACCAGAGTAGACAGTGTAAACAGGACAAATAAGGGGATAGGTTTGTGTGGGTGGAGATGAGTGCTTAGGAGAAATGTATACTACCACGGAGGGCGTCAGGAGCGCAGATGTGGAGAGTTCCATGTATAGCCCCATCCAGGTCAGAGAAAGGCATGTAGAAAAACAGACCTGACAGGGTGGGGAGACACATATACAAAGGCCTAAGGTGGACACACTGCAGAGAGAAGGGTGAAAGGTAGCAGGAAGAGAGAAACAGTGTGCATGTGTGCTGTCTGAGTCTGTGTGAACATATGTGGCTATGTGAGCATGCGTATATGTGCATACATGAGTGTGTTCATATGCAGAAATGTGTATGCACATGTGAAAGTGCATGTGTCTGAATGTGTGTATGAGAGTCTATGTGTGCATGTGTGAAGGTGTGCAAGTACATGAGTATATGCATATGTGTGACTGCATGTATGGGGATGTGTACATGCATGTGTGTGGGATATATGTGCACACATGTTGTGGACAGGATTTAAGGGACTTACAAACTATCAGAGGGATGTTAACTTTTGCTCTGAATAAGATGAGAAACTGCTGTGGAAGATTTGAGTAGAGAAGTGGCAGAATTTCTCAACATTTTCTAGATAACAGGCTCCTCCAGGGGGAATGGGGAGAGCTGGCTGTGATAGGTAGGGTGTGAGCAGGGGACCAGTGTGGGGGAATCGGGGGCAATGGCGGTGTGCACTGGAGAGGCAGCAACGCAGATGCTGAGAGGTGGGCACACGCTGGATGACTGTCATGTGGAACCAGCTGGATTCGCTGAGGGTAACAATGAACGTGATGATTGGTCTGAGAGTTTCTAAATGAGAAGTTGTCTGAGTTGACTGTTTCATGAAGAGGTAGGAAATAGGGCTGAGTCTGCAAATTAAGATAAGAAAGAGACAATGAGTCACTTTTCAGAATCATACAGCTCCTCTGTTACCTGCTTGGAGGTGCACTGGGAGAAGGCAGAGCGGCATCTGGCAGCTGAGTGAGGAGGGGGGCTCCCCAGACACATTTTGCTCATTAAGGTGGTTTTCTCTTGAACTTGGCTATGTGACCTTGGCTCCAGCTAGACATTGAAATCTGGTTTAGGTGCCCACCTTCTGAAAGCAAACATTCTTTCTCTTTTTTTTTAATTGTTCAAGAAAAAGCGTTTTCATTTTCAGAGAGCAAACATTCTTATTGGTGGGCTGAGCTGTTCCTTGGACAAGAGAAGTCTCGTTCTATGAACTTGAAGATCAAATCAAGATCTCTGTACCATTGTCTTTCTACCAACTAGGAGTGTGCTGAAGGCCGAAGGAATGGCATTTATAGGAGCTGGTAACCATTTGCTGATTTCTGTAAGTCATTGGGTTAGAAGTGTGTCAGATATAAGCTTGTGCTCCGGGGTCAAGGAACAGAGGCAGGGTCTCTATCTGGTGTATTTCAACTAAAGCAAATAGCTGGAGCAGATTATTTTGGAAGAAATTAAGGAGAGAAATAAGAGCATTTATTTAGGGTAGGGGACAGGGGCTCACTCAAGTGCATGTCTATTGGCTGTATACTTCCTTAGTTCAACATAAAAAAGCATCATCTTCTCTCCTGTCCCATTGTCTCCTCAACTGCTCCTGGCTCTGTCCTGACCCTATACATGAGTATTCAGGACCATAATGTCACTCCAGGGCAGGGCGTCAGATGCTGCCCAGCATAAGAGGGAACGCAATTCATCTTCAGTAGCATAGGTGAAGGGCGTGAAGGCAACACAGGCTGTCGTCCTCCAATGAGGACACTGTTCAGCATTTATCAGAACCAGTAAACATCATCAGGAGGCAGGACTTGCTCTCGATAGAATGGAAATGCAAATTGCCTTTCCAGGCTAAATGCAATCTTTTAGCATCCACTCTTTGGAATTCTCCATGTCTCCTTTTTACCAGCATTAGCAGAGGCAATTGACAATTGGCAGCACCTAAATTCATGGTTTTAAAAATGGCTCAGAGAGCTTGTGGATGTCTTAAGACCACTGGAAAACTGCTTAGTCCTGCCCAGAAGAGTGTTCCAAGCTCTTTCCACCCAAATGTAGGATCTCAAAATATCTGCCTCCTCTGGCCTCCAGAACACCCACAGAAGAGACTTTACTCTGCTTGTTTTGGATGTGTCTGTAGGTGATCAGGTCCCTTCCGTTATCATGAGAGGTTTCCTTTTCGTGTGAGGTCTCTGGGACACATTTGAATGACTAGTGTTATTGGCTGTGCTCCAGGAGCTCTGGTCACCAGCACAGGTGCCAAGAGGATGCAGTGATGTCGTGCTTTGTGGGGGCCTCTCCAAGTGTGTTCAGTCTCCCACTGGTTTCAGCTCAGTTCAGCTGGCAGAGTCAGGTTGGCTCTGAGGCTGGTTTGAGAGAGGAACATTTTGACTGCCGTGTCTCCTGAAGGTTCATCACGTGTTAAGGTGCTAAATCATTGAAGCTAAGAACTGCTATTCATTAGAGCTGATACGTATTTAGTCCTCTTGTTCTGGGAGCTGGAGACTTTCACAGCCTAATATTTGTGCTCTGAAACTAGTAGTTTTAATAGGTTTAGCACGGCTGCAATTGGTGATTATTAGAGGCACTTCTTGCTGGTCCCCAGTGAGCCACCCTTCCATCTGAAATGTCTTCTGCGTGTTGTTTGATGACTGTCTCTAGCTGCTTTTTGCTGGCTTAAAATGAATACAAACACTCTTGCAAAATTACTGTTCAGAAGGACTCTCTGAAAACTTCCCCCAAGTGTTTATTTTTCTGAGATTAGAATTAATAGTAAACACGGAGCCCAGTTCTCAGACTCTTTCATCATGAAATCTGTTCTCTATGGTTTGATTTTTATTCTTCTCTCTTTCAAACAATTGCCTTTTTATATTACACCATGTTATCAGCTCTTGGAAAATTATTTTTGTTATCAAATAATTTTTTCTGATGTGGTTTCTGAAGTCAGATTATTTTCATAAAGAATTTTTGAAAAACATTGCATGAATTCAGACTACATTTATTGGTAAATTGGTAGCTAAACCTGCATCTTTAACCCTCAAGTAAGCATTCTTATGACCCATATTTGGTGTGTTTCTTAAAGCCGGAAAAATCATTGGAGCTTGTTGCTGGCAGAGGAATTCAGAGCATGTTCATATCCACAGGGTCTTTGGTGAAGGCAGTGGGGGGAGGTGGTGACACATTTTAACAAATGTGCCTGGAGGTATACTCTTCACTGACAGTGGGTGTGACTCTGGGCTCTTGATCACTGTTGCAGTGACACTTTGTCTGAAGAGTTCCCAAGGCTGCACCCTTCCAGCATGTTGGGACTGAGATTTGGGGTCTTTCATTTCTATTCGTTCCCACTGCTCTAGCATCCCACAGTTCACAACCCAGGGCTTCATGGGAAAAAATTCTTCATCACGCTCCTTCTGTGCAATTTACAGCCTTACTCACCAAGATGGTTTGATAAAAGTCTATTTTGCCGAACCACGGGGAGCAGAATAAAAGGCCACTAAAGAAAGGGTAGAGAAACAAAAGATAGACGTGGCCCGGATCATCAGCAGCATTGTGGGACATGTAAACCCAAATAAGCAACCAACAGCCTCTGGATTTCTAACCGTGAACACAAATAAATCTCTGAGTTTTAAAAAAATACTTTTCATTTTGATATAGTTTAAGAGTCACAAGCAGTTACAAAAATAACACAGGAAGTTCTCATGTGTCATTTGTATGAACTTGCGTAAGTATAACGGGGTCCCGAGCATGGGTCCATGAAAGTAAGAGCACCCTGAAAGCCCACAGTTCAACAAGAAGTGTGGGGAGGGATGCCCACAGAGTGGAAAGTGCAGCATTTGAGGCACATTGCAAAACAAAGGCAGATTAACAGCCTGTGCCTTCCTGAAGGAAGGAGCTTCAGAAGAAGGCTGCTACCCCAGAAAAAACTGTGTGTGTAACTGTGAGAATGTGCACTGGCAGAGCGACTTGGCAGGGTGACTTGTGACATAGCCAGGTTGGGGTGGAGGGAAGCTCGTACAGCACCTGCATGAGCTGCAGGGACTAATGCCCACCCTGGGTCCCTGTGGGTATCTGGAAACTCTTGCCCCGACTAAAGATGACAGCTGAAAGAGGGTCAAAGACACTGTGAAGCTGACAAAATGGTGGATACTAAGATACCATAGGAAGATCTGGATGTTCGGCTATGCAGAAAGTTCTGAACCAAGCATTTAAAATTGAAGTAGCCTGAGATATACAAGGTCTGGAGGTCTCCCTGTAGGTCAGTCAGTCTGTCTGTAGGGCTGTTTGTAGGTCTATTGGATTCAGTGCCACCCCCAAACCTCCCAATGTCCCCCAAACCCGCCCCTTGCCCTGAGCACAGAAGACAGCAGTAGAGCTGGCAGAGCTGCGGGGAACCTGCCTGGCCAGGCACACAGACACACTGGTGAGCTGATGGCTGGAGTAAAGGGGGTTTCAGGGGAGAGAAACTGACACTGCAAGAAAGATGCAGGCCAGTGCACCCAGACTCATGAGAGATGCCTGGAGTTGAGCTGGGACTTGGAATGCTGAGCTACAGACTTTTGTGTTTCTGAAGGACAGTATTTCTGGGTGGCATATTCTGAAACTGGTCTGGTCTGAGTTGACAGAGCGAGACCTGGCTATTAATTTTTGGATGTTTTAAAGAGAGCAGGACATAGTGGCTGAAATCTGCCATTATTCTAAATCTGTAATCTTTAAATAAACAACCTCTTTCCCTTTTCACAAAACTCTTGCCTTGGGAGTCATGCTTCTTGGTGGTGGACAATGGAACCCCACAGCTGTTCCAGAACACCATTGGCTAGTTCTGCAACATAACCACATTGTCACAACCAAGAAATTGATATCAACACACTGCAATTAGCTTCAGTACAACCTAATCCAGATGTCACCATCAGCCTCCATTTTTAAACAGCATGGTTGATTGCATTTGTATTTTACTTGCAGTCTAAAGCATTCATAGCTAAAACGCCATGAAATGAAATATACAGACACACAGATACTCCATTGTTGATCTCCTGATTGAATTGTCAGTTAGACAGACACTTGGTAATATTTACTTTTGAAAGTCTTTGATAAGAGTTTCTGCCTGACCTTCAGGCAGAGGATGGACACAGAGGTGGACTTGTTTTGAGAAGTTATATATTATGAGGGTTATCACAGAATAGGACTTTTTCTGAATCACAATTTTTAGAATTGATTAGGGTTCACCCTCATTCTCATGCCATTTTGTTCAATGTAAGTGATTATCTCCAAATAATCAAGTGTGAGTTTCTGCCCTGGGGAAGCCTGACACTCACCAGATCCTGCACCCACACAGGATCCTACTACACTCATCTTTCTGTTGCCTGTGTAAAGCAGAGTCTGACATAAGGTAACTACTCAGTAAGGGTGGGTTAAGGGAACAGGTGAATAAATGACATGATTTAGATAGACTGTGGCATTGTGTTCAGAGTATAATATGGGTGAGTGGGTGGGTGGGTGAGAAAATGGGTGCTACTGTGATGTCACTGCTGTAATGTCACCACTGTGATGTTGCCTGAATAAAACTTGCTCTTACATTGCTGCATTCCTCTTTGGATAATGAATCCACTATTTTACTTCTCATGGGGAAGACTGCTGTATGGCAGAGTTGGCCAATCATGTCTTTGTGTATGTGTCTTTGAATAGGGCATAGGCCACCTATTCAATTGCCCCTGGGGTGGTTGTGAGGGGCACTGGGGGGGCTCTCCACTAACCCATCTGACCCATCCAAATGTGATGGGTACCTTTGTTTGACCATTTAGGGTCATTTCACAAACCAAGCACTTACGAATGTGTGTTTTGAGACTGGTTTGTTTTTAGGTTTTTTTTAAGGAACCATAGGAGACAGGAGATGCTCTTCTCAAAGTTGACACAGAAATAAATATGGTGTGGTTGAGCTGTCTCTGTGTAGAGAAAGACTGAGGCTGAAGTGTGGGGCTGTGGGGTGAACTCTGCAGTGGGCAGTATGGAGTGAAGGAGGTCAAGATCATTGGGTGTGGAAGGTAGGGAAGCCAAAGAAGACAGGGGGAAGATGGTGCAGTGCAGTGGATCCTGAAGACATTATCTGTCTCTCAGATTGGCCAGGGGTGTCCTGAATACCTGCAATATGCCACAGCTTTGAGGTCTTTCTCCTACAGACCCCATTTTGGGGGCTTGATGCTGTGCTGATCAGAGATGATCCAGCTGCCTTTAACAGAGAATGTTGAACAAGTTTTATCTTTATTTATAAGTGAGTTCAGCCCAGGTATGATTCTTGATCACATCAGGGACCTGGACTCCCCGTCTCTTTTTGAGCTGTTGAGCAAAAACCCTCATCCTCATGGGTTGAGATATAGTGTCAGCCCTCACATCCACGTTCTGAGCAGAAGGATGGAGAAGGAGGCTGAAGGATAGGCAAAGGATACACGCCAGCTTTCCTAAGGCACAGATCAGCAGTGTCTCTCAATAGTTCACTCACATGCTATTGGCTGGAACATAGTCATATAAACACACTTAGCTACCAGGAAAGTTGCAAAGTGTAGTTATATTCTGGACAGCCACATGCCTGGTTTTATTTCTACAGAAAAAAATAAGAAGAGAACACATTTTAAGGAGGGCCTCTGCCTGAAGTATCATTTACCTGATAGTATCATTTACACACCCAAGAGCATATTCTCCAAAATTGCCAGCAAGAGTTATCTAAATTCTGTGGCAAGAACCCTGTGTGGTCCAGGCTTTTATCCTACTTACAAGCCAAAATGTCAGCTTGTCACAACATCCTGGATGCTGGTAGAAGACTCAAACATATGGATCAAAAAATGAAGTTTATTTGTCATGGTGACAGTAACTGTGAGTATCAGCAATTTTGCACCTGCCTAAGTCCAACTTCCCACAAAAGACGATGCAGAGAGGACCAGACGACATGTGCCTACACAGTGTGCTGTGTTACAGGGGAGTAGCTGTGAGCTTAGGGGACCCGAATATTCAGACCAAGAGCAGCAGGCATGCCTGGAAGGCATGGAAAGCAGCAGTAGTCTTTTGCTCTGGAAGAAGTCTGTCTGCATAGTCTATGGCTGTTCACTCTGCTGAACATATAGCCCAGAGTGAAGGCAGTTAGCACTTGCAGAAATGCCAGAGGCCCATGGAGAGTTGTCCTGCTGCATTCCAGAAATATTGCTCAGACATAATTGTTTCTTAGCTTTTCCTTTTGTTTGCAGAGTTGTTAGCAGATCATGTAGCGTATGACATTCCAGTGGTCTGAAATATTTGAAGAGCAAGGCTTAGCAAGAGATCAGGCTAGAAATGATTCCTCTCCCCTAAGTTTTAGTTTCCTCTCTTTCTTGCTCTCATCTTTGTTTGTAATTCGAAGATGATCAGTGCCTAGGAATGGGAGCTGCTTCCCCACGGGAGAAAGTCTCTGCTCATTTGGGAGGAGGACACCAGGCATTTCTTTGGTGAGATAACATGTGTACTAATGGTGCTTTTTGGACAACTGCTAATGTGGGGGGTTGCCTCTGGGGATAACAGTTTTTATTATTTTCAGCACCAGTGAGGCCATCTATTTCTATTTTTAAAGTAATGTCAGATAATATTTTAAAGCATTTTAAAGGCCTATTTTCTCATCATATTGGGCTTGTTGCCAATTTTCTTCCAGAAAGTTTGTTCTCCCAGCTCTTTCTCCTTGTCCCAGTGCAAGGTCCCTTCTGTTGATGCCCTGGGTGTCCTCACAGAGTGTCCTTCCAACATAAACATTTTCTTTCCTGGTCCTGTAGGGAAAAAAGTAGGCAGGGGGAATCCTTCAATAGCACTATTGTGTTGACTGGTGACCTCATAGAACGAGGAGTCAAGTGACTATGGCCCATGCCTCATAACTGGCTGTCTGAGTACAGCTGCTAGTAGGGCCGGGCTGGGATGAAAGTCCCCTTTGAACCGTCCATCCATTCATGGAGTCAGCTCCCAGCATGGCGGCTGAGCAGTAATCCAAAATTAGATGCTGCTGTTCTCATGCGTTAGTTAAAAATAGCTGTTCTGCATCCTTCATGCAATCAGCCAGGGGCTGTTTTCAGCAAATGTTTATGATAGAGAGAGACATTTGTTAATTCACTGCTTATCCAAGGAGAATAGCACTTTTTTGTTGTTCTCAAGTAAATAGACAACCAGGGCCACTGGTGACAATTTACTTGCATTTTCTTTAGATTTGCAGGGTCATTTTGTTTTGGGAGAATGGCTAGTGAGGAGAGAGGGAAAGCAGGACACATATTTAACATGATTCTATAAAAGAGACAATTTACTGGGCTTAACTGTGGAGATGGCACAGGATGCTGGGTAGTTTCAATACAAAGGAAAGAACCGGAGCTTTCATTTAAATGGTGGTAAGCCAGAAGGAGCTGCCACCTGGGAGATGTGCAGTCCCTACCTGAGTCCCCATGTTTGTCCGTCCTCAGAGCATGCCTAGTGTCTGATGAAGGAGCTGAGGAGGGAGTTTCTGCCTTTCAGATCCAAGCTTTCCCTTTCTCTTTGTTCTGAGTCTGCTCTGCCTGCATATTCCAGTGTGAGGGTCCCAGGAGCCACCCTCTCTGTGAGTGGTGGGCTCTCTTCTCTTTCCCATACTGTCCGTTCCTCTTTCTCACTCTTGCTATCTCCTGTTTCCTACAAATCTAACTGATGGGAAGAGTTCAGAGGCCACCACACTGAGGGTGGGGAGGATGTTGGGAACCAGTTGTGGTAGCCTTACCTGGGAATTTGGGTTCTTTCTATTTCTGACAACAGTGGCATAACACTATTGTAGGAGAAGTCCTGGTGTCAGGAACTTTAAAGTTCAATTTGCTAGGAATAGAGAGTCTGAAGACATTTATCTTCAAGACAGCATGAACACTGAACTTTAAAAGACCCTGCACAGAGAAAGGCTTCCATAAAACATGGCTCTTAGAGCTTGGGGTTAGGGAAGGGAGCAAGCTAGGGGTCAAGATTCAACCTGTCCTAAGATGGAATGAAAAACAGAGAGGAGTGGACGCAACTCCAAGCAAGGGTTTTGGTGAAATATCTAGAATCATTGGAGATTCGCTGTAGGCCTCCTTCCTTCTTAGTCTCCATTCGGCTAATGATTTTGTTTTATTGAGATATGACAGAACTGGATATTGAAATGCTAAATTGGGTCTAAAAGTATGATGAACCACAGATACAGTGATACGGGCATGAACACTTTTGTCATCTCTTAGAATGTGTCATGGGGAAAAAGGTATTCTCTGGGGAGTGAGTATGCTGATTCTGGGCCCTCAAGCGTCTGAATCACAGCCTGCTGGTAAGTGACATTTCTGTTTCCTTATCTTGTTAGGACTTGTTGGTCAGCAGCAGAAGTGTGAGTGAAAAAGTCTAGTGAAGGAGGAGGCAGCTGATGGGAACCATGACCTTGGCAGGAGAAGCTGCAGGTAGGGCTAGATTCCTGGACATGTGTCCTGTGCAGCCACACAGGGCTCCACGCTTGGTGTCTTCTCTGCTGTCACTGTATTGAAATTCCTGAAATTTTTGAACAAGGAGCTCCACATTGTCATTTTGCAATGGGACCCGAAACTTGTGGCAGGTCTTGGCTCCAAGAATAGTAAGAAGGAAAGTAGGGAAGAAGGGGAAGCAGAGGCAGATGGAAGTTAACTCGAAAGAAATTAAATATTTAATGTGGAAGATAACCTGGTGAGAAAGAGAAACCAAGAGAGGGGAGCAGAGAAAGCAAGAGCGGGAGGCGACTTGACTACGTGGTTTTGAATCATAAAGAAAAATGAAAGACCTTTTGTTTTGTGACTTCCAAGATACTTGCAGTAAACAATGGGTTGGAACTGGGTGATTCTTATACCAGGTGTTGCTTGGGTGGCTGCCTTTTGGCATTGTCTGGAAGTAAACATGAGAGTGTTTGCACGACCATCTCTTTATTTTCAGTAACAGTCGATTAAGAAATGACTTTGCTCAAACCATACCAGCCTCTTGTTTCTTTCTTTTCTAAAGATTGTTAAAGGTTGTTAAGTGAGAAAAGGCTGAAGACGAATCATTTTTCCATTGTGTTAAATTCAGGAACTTTCCATGTTTCAGGCCTTCCTGCAAGAGTTTCAGTTACACTGTCCTTTATTCTCCAAAGGGAGTGGTATAGTTCTCTGATTTATGCTGAGGTCACAAGAAGCTCTGCAAGCTGCTGCCAAACATAAATTACAGAACCCTCTGATGTGATTATTGTGGGGTCACAAAAAGAACGTGAAAGACATTAGTGAAGGGCAAGATTAATATGCCTTTAAGTGCTAATTTATTTCTCAAATATGCAGCTGGAAGTCTCTCTCTTAATTGTTATTAGGCTCGAAGTTGAGACTTTTACATACTCATCTCCCAGCCGCTGCAGGATCAGGCTGCTGCGCCTCTGAGAGAAGTGACTCACTGCTGGTGAGAATTATTCCAAAGACACAAATGGATGGGAGGCAAGCAGATGCAATTAGGATGTAATTATCAAGGCAGCCAATGCATGGAGCTGCATGTCTGGTGCTCCAGTGTGCTTCATGTAGCCTGGTGAGGAGCACACAGAGCTCCAGGGTCTGCAGTCTCACTGGGAGAGGAGACTCACAGACAGAAGTCGGTAACTGGCAGTTGAGCCATGGTTCAGGGGCTGCGGTGGGAACCCAAGGCACAGCTAGAGGGAGAAAGGACTGGGTGTGAGATTCTTCTGCACAGTGGGTCTTAAACTGGCCAGGGAAGGGGTGGTTGGAAGGATGAGGGAAGACTGGAGGAAAGTGCAAAGGCTGGATGATGGCATGAACAGTGTCTGGGGATAGTTTTGTAGGGAAATAGTGGTCATCGGGGTAACAGGCAGAGCTGGTATGGACTGTGGGTAGGGTCAGGGTCTCCCTTTTTCTACATGGCCCAAAGCAATCTCACTGGGAGCCCTGGATCCCAGGGCTTAGATCTGTGGGATCCAAAAAGCAGCTTCTGAGCTCTGCTTTCTAGCCCAGCACTGCTCTTGTGCAGGCTCAGTATTAAAAAAAAATAGGGCACCGATGTTCACTTATCTCTAGAGTCACACTGGGTGCAGCATGGTGACTCCAGGGATGAAGAAGCAATGTGACGACACCCTTACATATCTCTGTTACCGACAGCCCTTAGCTGAGCTTCCTGGGTCTGAGACACTGAGTGAACAACAGGGGCTCAGAGAGGTGTAAAACTCAGTCAAATGATCTTGCAACCTAGGTGGAAAGGGAACCACAGGCATGGTGCTAAGACTAAATGTCAGAGAGCTTCAGAGGAAGGAGAAGTGGGCCTGGCATCAAATCTGGGTCAAGGATTTGTGGGTGGAAGGATCGGGGTCAAGCAGGGTCTCCGAGCAAGTGTGTTCCTGGTTTTGTCAACTCATTTATTTTATAAAGGATGAGCCCACCATGAACCCCATTGAGCTCTGGGTGTACAACAATGGGGGACAGAGGTGAGAGGCCAAATCTCATGAAAACTGCAGTTTTCCTGTGGGAGACAGGCCACAAACATGGACAGAATAAATAACTAAAATGATTTGAGATGCTAGTGAAGAAAACAGGACAGTGTAGTGGGATGGGGAATCACAGGGGCAGGCAGGGTAGTCATCCTGGGTCATCTGGAAGCCCTCTCTGCAGAGGAGCCTTTGAGAGGGGACCCAGGTGGTGAGAAGGTGTCAGGTTTCCAAGAGATGTCTCCAGTGATGGGTATAAAAAAGGCATATGGCACGTTTATTTTATTTTTTTTTAAAAGATTTCATTTATTTAGTTTTAGAGAAGGGGGAATGGAGAGAGGGAGGAAGAGAAGGAGAAACATTGATTGGCTGCTCACAAATGGTTCCCGATCAGGGTGCATACCCAAGCACGTGTCCTGACTGACACTGAACTAGTGACTTTTTAGTTTGCAGAATGATGCCTGACCCACTGAGCCATACCAGTTAGGCAGTCATGTGGCATGTTTAGGAGGCAAGTCCAGTCTGCTGTGCACCTAGCATTCTTCTAAGAGTGTCATGTGCATTAATGCACAACATCCCAGGTAGGAGCAAGAATGTATTATGGGTCAGGAAACAGAGGTTCAGAGATATTACAACTCTGACATCATAGCCAGAAGTTAGTGAGGTTGGAGCAAAAGCATAATCCCCTGACTTCAGGGTCGATTTGCTACCTGCTTCCTCAACATGATCCTCAGCATAACCTCATCCATGAGCCAGCTGAAGTTGGGGAGTATATTTCATGCTCAAGCTGAGCTCCACTTCCAAGAAGGCCTGGCTTTCTAACATCACTGTTTCAGAGGGCGCATTGGTCAAACTCCACCACAGGGTCAACACTAAAGGTCTGTATTTTCATCCCTGCAGCTGTTGGCAGATTGCAGCAACCAACAAATGACAGATGAGAGCGCCTGTGACCGGGCAACTCGTCTTAGTCACAGCATCCTTCTTTCCTTGCCCCAGACAGAGCAGGCAGATGTTAGGACCTTTAACATCGATGTCTCAGAGATGCTTCCCACCCATTTTATATATAATAACTTATTTCCTCTGCCTCTCCCTTCTAGAACAAGATCTGGAATCAGCCATTACTTAGTCTGTCTGGGCTGCTACAACAGAATGCTATAGATGGGGTAGCTTAGAAATATATACATTTATTTCTCACAGTTCTGGTGGCTGGAAGTCCATGATCAAGGCGCTGGCAAATCCAGTGTCTGGTGAGGGCTCACTTACTGTTTTGCAGACGACTGTCTTCCCATTGTGCCCTCCCATGGCAGTGAGAGCAACCACATGCCTCTGGGGCCTCTTTTATCAGGGCACTAATACCAATTATGGGGGCTCCACCTTCCTGACCTCACCACTTCCGGAGATCAACCTCCTGATACCAACACCTCGGGGGTTAGGCTGCAACACATGACTTTTGAGGAAACCCACACATTCGGCCCGTAACACTCATGTAAGTAGAAGGACCCTCTGGAACTGTCCTGACTTAAAGTGAAAACCAGAGGCAGGCTTGTCTACTTCTACCCTGCACCCCAAACAGCAGCCCTGTGTTTCTCCCCAAAATCAAGTTCTTTGCTTTCTTATCTGGATTGGTGAAGATTCAGGCAACTTTTATAATTTATTTATTTATCTGTTTAGATTTTAAGAGCCTATTTATTGAAGCTGGGGACAGGAAAACAAGTAAGGGCTTAGGACAGAAGCAGTGGCGGGAAACAGGGTAGGTGGTACTGCGACTGGCTCTCTGGAAATGTTATGGGAAGGAAATAAACCCAGGAGGCTGCTTTGGCTCTGTGAAAAGTTAGAGAAAAGGGGGCCTTGGCAACAGGTTCGGGGCGGGGGTTAGGCCCAGCCAAGCAGCCACTGCCTGCTGCTCCCCTGTTTGCAAGTCTGTGGGGTCCCTCCAAGTTTAGGAGGTGCGCACCTGAGAGGGAAGAAAGGTATGGGCGTGCTCTGTGGAGGGAGAGCGCACCAGGCAACTTTTAAAGAAGAACGTTCGCATTATTGTCTTTCAAGATACCAAAAGGGTAGGACCCCAATGCTTTGTTCTCTTTTCTGCCTCCCTCCCTCCCCGAAGCTCACGCTCCTTCTCACTCCAGGAGACCCTCCCAGACTCTCTCATCCTGCTCTGTCCCTGATCCCAAGTCTTTCACCTGAAATTTCTCTTGTATGGCAAGCAAATGAATGCCTCTGGTTTTGCTAATGTTTGAAAAAAAAGAAACAGAAGGTTCTCAATTGTCTTAAAGTACGTGATGTTTTGCTTAGATCTGTGGGAGTACAGGCCATTAAACCCTTCATCTTTTCTCACAAGTTCCCTTTTTAACAACAGATAGAAATTGCATGTAGTTTGTCTCTTTCTGAGCCGAGTCTATGCACAGCCTGATCACAGCCTAAACACATAGAAGAGAGTGCCAATTCTCTGACTTATATGACCTGGTTTATTAGTTTTTCAGTATGCCATCTAATAGACATGGTGGCTGACAACAGCAGAAATGTCTCCAGGTGAATGACAACTGTCACAGGAAGGCAATAACAGTACGAAGTTGCCAAGCCATGCCAGGCTATGTCAGGCTCCATCATTTTTGTTTTGCGTTTGGGGATCATGTTCTGTTTACATCAAGAAACTGAAAAGACCTCCCACCTGATCAAGGCTGAACAGGCGCAGGAGGCACAGGCACCTGTGGAGACAGAACTCTTCTGAGAGATGAGCCACTTTATTGACATGGGGACTCCAGAAAGGAACAGGGACTTCTAATCCACACCCAGGACACAGAGATGCGGGGGGCTGAACATGATGTGGGGCAGACAAGTGCCCTCTCCTCTCTGGACCGTCTCCTCTGCCTGCCCTCAAACCCGCATTAGCCGTCAAGATAGAAACTCTGGAATGGTGGAACCCGAGTTCCTGTTGGGGTGAGTGTGGCCATGAGGTCAGAGAACTCCACTGCATCAGTGTAAGCCTCCTCACCACGTCCCAGGCACTTGGCCTAACCTCCTATCTTCCCAGCTTACCCACTTGTTGCCACGCTGTCTTCCACCTGTGTGATAAGTCATCCTATTCCTCTGAAAGTCCTTAACTTCTCTTCAAGCCTTGCAGAACAAACTCAGAGAATGTCACTAAGATCCCTCCTAGTCTGCGTTGCTGACCTCCTCAGCATTATGCCGTGTTTACTTCCACAAGTCACAGTCATTTATTTCCTGAGTACTGTCCTAGTGCAGGTCCCGGGGTGGTACCGAGGATACCGAGGTCCGCCAAAAAAGGGCAATGTATCAGGCTCCTGTGGCTGGTGTAACACATTACCATGAAATGGGTGACTCAAAACAATGTATTTATCATCTCACAATTCTGGGGGAGAGAAGTCCTAAATCCAGCGGTGGGGAGGGTGGGTTCTTTCTGGGGTTTCTGATTCAGGTGGCTGCCAACGGTCCTTGATGTCCCTTGGCTAGTGGCTACATGCCTGCAATCTTTGCCTTCATCTTCATATGACCTTCTCTGGAGAGACTCTTCCTCGCCTTCCTCTTATAGGGACTTGGGCCATTGTATTTGGGACCCACCTAAATCTCATCCTGAGATTCTCCTGAATTTAATTACATGTATTAATTACATTTGCAAAGACCCTATTTTCAAATAAGGTCACATTCACAGCTAATGCGGTTTGGGGCTGGGACATATCTTTTGGGGGGGACACAAGTCAGTCTCCTACAGGCAGGGTATTATTTCTATTCTCATGCAAGTTCCTGGGGATTAGAAGTTAGGAGTGTCCCCCGTGTTGCCCTCACCATACTTGCTTCCCCATTGGAAGAGTACTTCTTTCTGTTCTCACCCATCCTTCAAGGTACAGTTTAAGGATTGTCGCCTCCACGAGGGCTCACCTCCTCTGTCCTTTCCTCCTTCGTCTCTCATACACTGAGAGGGCACTAGGGGTACTGTCTGGGACTTCACTCCTGTGACCTGCTTGAAGACAAGTGTATCTGTGATGCAGCATCATGTAGGCAGTGTGTACTCAGTAAATGGGACGGGGACCCTGGTGTTTTGGGGGGGAAAATATATTCTAAAAATGAAGTTTAGATGTTGGTTAAAAACAGTTGCATGAATGATACCATTAACTACCTTAGCTCTGCAGTTTTCTGAGAAAGATAAAGACAGACAATAGCTTGTTACTAAGTAACACGTCATGTTTCCCTTTTAAAGCTAATATGTCTTTGCTCTTAAGTACAGTTCTTCAACTCCATCGATTAAAAAAAAGCCGTACATATAATGCATTTTAAATATTTCTTTTTTTATCTGTTCTTCATCAGCCTTACAAGGCTGATGAAGAAATCCCCAGAGGGAATATAAATGAGAACATATTTTGGTTCGTGCTTTTCCCTGCCTCATTTCTATTTATTGAAGTAGCCATCTGTAGGTGTAATGACCCACATGTTAGCGTGATGGGTAAACAGACGCAGCAGTTTATCTCATAATTTGTTCTATCGAGAATGTTTCCTGCGGTCTTGTAAGCTGTATTTGTTGTCATAAATTTTACTGAAGCATTTATTGCTTATTTCATGGATTACTAAGTTCTTGGCATTGACTAGGGTGTCTGAGCATTCGTGTGCTTCCCTCTGGAGAAACAGAGAGAAGTCCCCCTTACTGCCATTTGTCCATAATACGTTGATGCTACATGTTCTGTACGTGTCACTGGTCTGTCCCTGAGACAAGCCAAAGGGAAGAAAGAGCTCCTGTGATTGCTGCTTGCAGAAGAGAGTGAAGCTAATTGTATTTGTTTTTAAAGAGAGAGGCATATTCCCTTTGAATAGTTATTAAATGCACATAGAACAACATAGCTCTTATCCAATTGTCTCCTGTCCCTCTGGGGATACCCTCCCTCTCACAATTAAATTGGTGACACAACAACACACTCTTTTCTTTACTGTCAGTAAAAACTTTGCTTTACTGTCTAACAATATACCTGAGAGCTTATTCTAAGTCCTACTGAAGTATAGAATGGCACATCCTCTTTTATACCCACCTAAGTCTCGTAGCAGGAATATCCCAACATTTATTTAACAGTCACATAATGGAGGGCACTTGGCTTTTGAACGTTTTATTCATTCAGTTGTGCGCTGTTATGAATGTCCTTGTTCATAGACCATCTCACGTGTGTCTGAGCGTTTCTGTCCAATGTATTTCTATGAGACGGCTTTGTGGGGTCAAGTTGATGTGAACCTCACATTTTGCTAGATCATTCTCTGAAAAATTTGTGCCAGATTATGCTCTTGCCAGCAACGTATGACAGTGCCTGTCTCCCCACACCACCACCAGCCTGGCTGCTACCAGATGGTTAGACTTTTGTCACTCTGATAGAGAAAAACATTCTGTGTCACTGAAGTTTTGATTTACACTTCTCTTTGGTGAGGCTTGTGAAGTCATTCATTTGTTTATCCTCCTGTAATGTAAGCTGAGCTCCTACCATGTGTAAGCGCTGTTCTAGCTGCATGTAATGCACCACTGGGCAGAGTGAACCCCAAGTCACGTACTCTGGTGGAGCAAATGTTTTAGTCAGAGGAGCTAGACAAAGGAAAAGTAAAGAAGAAAAATAGCCTTTAAGACAGTGGTAAGTTATTTGAAGACAAAGAAACAGGGAAGGGAGCTAAAGAGCACAGAGTGGAGGGTTATTGTTTTAAGTGGGGGCAAGTGAATCCCCCCTGAAAGGTTGAAATTTGTGTAAAGAGCTGACAGGGTGAGAGAAAGAGCCAGGCAGCATGTAGAGAGGATGTCCAGGAAGATGGCACAGCATGGCATTGACCTAATCTCACAATTCTTACTGTTGATCAAAGTAGGTGCACACCCAGGGGAGGGGCATGGATGCCCCCTCTTCTTGGGATGGAAGAGAAGGTCACATTGTTGGGCAACACATTAGTAAGGGTTCTCCAGAGAAACAGAACCAATAGGAGAGATATATATATATATATATATATATATATATACACACACACACACACACACATACATATATATAATATATATATACATATACATATATACTATATACATACACACAGATATATAGACACACACATACATATATATAATATATACATATACATATATACTATATACATACACACAGATATATATACACACACCTCAATATATGTAGATTGACCTATCTATATATCCATCATTCATATATCCATGGATTCATATCCATCATCCAATATTTATCTATTAATTCACTCCTCCACCTATCTATATCTCTACATCTATCTCTATATATCTATAATAAGAAAGAGAGAGGAGTAGGAGGAGAGAGCTTTTTTAACAAATTGGTGCACACAGTCTGAAATTTGCAGGACAGGCCAGCAGGCTGGAGACTCAGGAAAGAGCTGGTCGTCTGGCTCAGGTCTGAAGGCCATCTAGAGGCAGAATTCCTGCTTCCCCTGGGGGTCTCAGTCTTTCATTTCTTAAGGTCTTCAACCTATTGAATGAGGCCTACCTGCACTATGAAGGGTTATCTGCTTTGTGGAAAGCTCGCTGATTTAAAGGTTAATCTCATCTAAAAATATGTTCACAGTAACATCTGGATAGATGTTTGACCAAATATCTGGGTATTGGGGTCTAGTCAAATTGACACATAAAATGAATCCCACGGGTAATATTGTTGCTGTCATCTTTGGAAAGTAAAATCTTCCACATCATGTTCAAGGAGAACAAAAAGGCCAAAAGTGGTGTGAGTAGGGAGGAGCATGGCAGGGAAGAAGGTTAGAGAGGTCATAGGGCCCAGATGCACAGCCTTGGACCACAGGACTTTGGCTTTGGCACTGAGGTGGAAAACCAATGTGGGATTACATTGAAAAGGGGTTATCCTGAGAGCCCTTTGGAGAACGGTGTTGGGGAGCAAGTGTGGAAACCAGGAGCTCAGTTAGGACTTGCAATAATCCTAGAAGAGGTGATGCTGGGGAGAAGTGGGTAAGATTCTGGATTTAAAAAAAAAAACAGAGCCAATAGGATGTGTTGACACATTAGACATGGGGGAGAGAGAACAATCGGGATGATTCCAAGTTTGGGGAGAAAAGTGGGAGGACAGAGTGAAGAATCTTTTTATATGTTTTAAAGCCATTTTCATTCTTTTGTTCTATAAAATCTCTTATTATTACTGTGCCCCTTTTCTCTGTTGTGTTTTCTGTTTCTTAAAACTTTATGGGAGATCATTGGGTGTTAAGAAGATAAGCTCTTGTTACCGAACAGGGGTACAAGGGTGGGGGGGCGGGCAATACTTGGCCCACCGAGGGATGCCAAAAAACTGCTACAGAAAACAGGGGCCCCTCCCAAGGAGGGTACACTAATATCTATTAGGCTCTTCTGTCCGCCGCCAGTTGGAAAGACGTCTCTCAGTGCCAGAGATTTGTAAAAAGGAAACAAAATGTTTATTTAATGCTATTCAGGCCTAATGCCTTCCTTAAAATATCAAGGTCCTTTAGGGTATACACCTACACACACGCACACGCACAGCACTCCCTTCTCCCACTGTTCCAACTTTGGGTACCGTAAATCAGGAAAAGAGCACACATCTGTTTTTCAGGTTGCTAGCACTGTGGGCTGTGTCGCCTGTCCAGGCAGGATCTCCGATTAATCCAAAGTCATGTGGCACCTTCCACTGGCAAGAGTTCTTTGTACCAAGTTCCAGTCAAAGTCTCTCTTGCTTTCCCAGCCACTCAGCCAAAGGGGGTGCCCCAAAGCCGCATGGGCCTCTTCTACCAAAGCTGCAGGGGTCCACACTCCACCAAAAGTGCTTGTCTTTCTTCTTCACCTGGCCACAGGGATCCCCATTCTGGCAAAGCTACGTGGTTTTCCCTTTTCACCTGGGCAAGAGGAGGGGGCAAGAGGAGGTCTTAACTCTGTTAAAACCGCGTGGCTCTCTCTCCTAATGGCTACAGGGTTCTACATCTTTCCAAAACAGCGTGGCTCTCCCCCTCACCTGCCAAGAGGGGGTACTCACTCTGCTAAAGCCACATGGCTCTCTCGAAAGCACTGTCTCTCAGAGGCTCAGCCTCCAGTTATATCCTGAATGGAAGCCACTCACTTCTCCCTGGCTCAAAGCTTGGTCACAGCTATTTAACATATCTATGAACCCAGTTAAAGGTTATAGATATGTTAAATTGATACAGGGTGCAGCCAAGGGGGGGCCCAGAAAAGATTTGGAATGGTGTCCAGAACTCAAAATGTACAGGAATATTGGAGGAAATATTAAGATATCCTCACCCCCCCACCAAGGTGTCAGTTGGGGGAAGGGACGAATGGAGCAGGGCCATTGAGAGCTGTTTTGCATAGCAACAGTTTTGCAGCTAACCTCTGGAATGGTCATTTAACATATCTATAACCTTTAACTGGTTTCATAGATATGTTAAATAGCTGTGGCCAAGTTTTGGGCCAGGGAGAAGTGAATAGCTAACCAGGCTAGAATTGGGAGCTGCTTCTCTGAGAGAGTGCCTGCGAGAGAGCCATGTGGGGAGAGACACGAGGTTTCAGCAGAGTGAGGACCCCCTGTAGCCATTAGGAGAGAGAGAGAGCCACACGGGTCTCAGCAGGGTGCAGACCCCCTCTTGGCCAGGTGAAAGGGAAGACCACGCAGCTTTGCCAGAATGGAGATCCCTGCGGCCAGGTGAAGAAGAAAGACACGCACTTTTGGTGGAGTGCGGCTTTGGTAGAAGAGGCCCATGCAGCTTTGGCGTGCTGCCTTTGGCTGAGTGGCCTGGAAAGCGGGAGAGACTTTGACTGGAACTTGGTACAAAGAACTCTTGCCAGTGGAAGGTGCCACATGACTTTGGATTAATTGGAGATCCTGCCTGGACAGGCAGGCGACACAGCTCACGTGCCAGCGACCTGAAAAACGGACGTGTGCTCTTTTCCTGATTTACGGTACCCGGAGTTGGGACAGTGGGAGAAGGGAGCGCTGTGTGTGTGTGTGTGTGTGTATACCCTTAAAGACTTTAATATTTTAAGGAAGGCATTAGGCCTGAATAGCATTAAATAAACATTTTGTTTCCTTTTCACAAATCTCTGGCATTGAGAGATGTGTTTCCAATTGGCGGCGGACAGAAGAGCCCTATAGATGTTAGTGTATCGTCCTTGGGAGGGGCCCCTGTTTTCTGTAGCAGTTTTTGGCATTCCTCGGTGGGCCAAGTATTGCCCCCCCTCGGACCCTTGTTCGGTAACAAAATGACCATTCCAGAGGTTAGCTGCAAAACTGTTGCTAGGCAAAACAACTCTCAATGGCCCTGCTCCATTTGTCCCTTCCCCCAACTGACACCTGGGGTGGGGGGTGAGGACATCTTAATATTTCCTCCAATATTCCTATACACTTTGAGTTCTGGACACCATTCCAAATCTTACCCCCACCCCCCACCCCCCACCCACTGGCTGCACCCTGTATCACTCTTGTTTGTGAAATAAGTTGCAAATATTTTTTCTAGTTCTCCATTTGCTTTATAACTTTGGATAATTTATTTTTCTACTACTTAGAATTTATTTTGTTTCCTGCAATCTAATTTATTTATGTCTTTTATGGCTTCTTGGTTGAAGTGTTTTTGTATTTTTATGAGAATGAACAAGATATGATGGTGATTTCTTTGCATAAAAACATTTTTTTCCCAGTTTGCTTGGAAAAGGGAATTTGTGTAAGCCAAGATTTAGGAGTAATAAAGATTTTTAATTCACAAGTTTATGAACACAATTTGAATACTATCATTACCATTTCTTTTGAAGTCCCATAAACAGAACAATTCTGTTAAGATGGACTTAATTGAATTTTTATTCATATATTTACTCTTTAATATCACTTCTGATAGTGATTTTGGCAAATAAATAAAGTAAGTTAATGAGAGGCTGAATGACCGAGAAGATAATCTAGGACTGTTTGGTTAGTTCTTGAATAACCAGGTTGAAAATATTTTTCTCTTCATCTTATAATTCTTAATAGTCTAACATTTTGCTGCCCCAGATTAAACTGGAGTCAATATTAATTAACGTAAAACTCCCAATGCTAGATGTTTATGAATTCATCTTTATAAGACAAATAAGTATCAATTTGGGAATGCACAACTTTTAAAAACCCAGTGCAGTCTTTTACCTTTGCAGACTCAAACATTATTTACATAGTAATTGCTGAATTCTCTCTGGTTTTGAATTGCATAAAAAGATCTGTACTTTTTCTATCAGGTTGATAAGAGTTAAGCTCACCTTTTATTCTCAATATGTGAAATGTAGAATTTCTAACAACACTGAAGGCATATAACAATGAATCTTAGAAGTTGGGAAATGCCCTTTTCATCTTATTAACAGTGTTCTAATTCAACATTATAGTTTAGAGTTTAATGCGTAATAAACATATGCTTTTCTGAACCATATCCTTCATAACTGTCATTCTTAGCACTATATTCAGTCTACCTTGGCCATTCCCCTGGGTGCATGGACTCTTCCTGCTTTTTCAAGGATAGGCTTATCCTTGCAGTCGCTCACAGTCCACTCCTGTTTTTTCTCTGACTTCTTGCAGGAAGACTGATTCCCAAGAACGACATCCTCCTGGCTCTCCCTGGGGCCTCTGGCTGCTACTTCCAGTAAGCCACCTGCCATGTTATGAGTTGCCCACTGGAAAGGTCCAGATGGCAGGGCAGCCTCTGGTCAATAGCCCACAAGGAAATGAATCCTGCTGGCCATCAAGTGCGTGGGGAAATCTCCCCAGTCACTGTGGCTGGGCAGACACCTTGACTAGCACCTGGGAGCGACTGTGTAGGAGACGGTTCTGCGTGGCGTGGGCCCTGTTCTCACTGGGAGATGCATAGGACCCACGCCCACGGATAGGTTCTCCCGTGGGGGATCAGCCCTGCATCGTACATGGGCCGATTTAAGTCCAGCCTTTTGCTAAAAACTTTCTCACCCGGATTTGTGGCAAACATTCACTGCAAAGTAACTTCCTAAAATCCATGCTAAACCTTCCAAGGACCAGTGTAACTGGTTCAACCACTCTTGCTTTTTCATTTGCAAATATCCCTCTTCCGTGATGTGATTACCTCTCCTTTGTTTTCTGTANGGACCCACGCCCACGGATAGGTTCTCCCGTGGGGGATCAGGCCTGCATCATACGTGGGCCAATTTAAGTCCAGCTTTTTGCTAAAAACTTTCTCACCCGGATTTGTGGCAAACATTCACTGCAAAGTAACTTCCTAAAATCCATGCTAAACCTTCCAAGGACCAGTGTAACTGGTTCAACCACTCTTGCTTTTTCATTTGCAAATATCCCTCTTCCGTGATGTGATTACCTCTCCTTTGTTTTCTGTAAAAGGTAACCACCTACAGTGAACCTGGGCATAGTAAATGAGGACCATCACGTAATGTGCTGAGAAACCCAATAAAGGCCGGTCATGGCAAGGGCCGTGGCTTTTGCTCCCCTTGAGAGAAAAGCCGTGCTGTCCCTTTTCCTCCATAGGACTTGGTAGGTAGTCCGTGTGAATGTCTCATTTCACCCATAATGACTCAGACACTGTGGGTTAGTGTCTATATCTACTGTGATCCAGAGGACTCAGCTCAACTGTACCTAGATTCTTACCCCTCCCTATCCACCAACCCCCCCCCCCCCAAAACCCAACATACTAGGAGATAATAAATGTTGTGGCTCTAAGTAGTTAGTTTTGGGGTAATTGGTTACGTAGGAATAAGTAACTAAAACACTTCCCCCAGATCTGCATCCTGAAGCATGGGTGGGCCATTGCCTTCCTTGGGAAGCCTCATGTCTGAGACCTGGTTAGGTGTGTCTCCCTGTGGTCCCAGTACCGAGGTTCAGTGGGCTGGGATGTTCATCACAGTGAAGTTGCCTGTTCACTTGTCTGTCCCCAGGTCCATGGGCCTCATGCATGGGTCTCTTCCCTCCTGTTGCCTACTCTGCCCATTACTCTTCACTGAGCCAAATTCTAAAATACAGGTGCTGACTTAGTTAAGAAAACACCGCCACTATGTTCTGGTGTTTTCACAGAACAGCAACTTTTCAGAAGTGTCTGGGGTGTATGGAAAGTTTGGAGACTATAAACTCCAGAATACCTTCTCTAAACGTGAGACACCTCACCAGGATTTTAGGAAACATGAGTACATGAAAAAGTCATTAAGACTGTGACTCAAGGACCTTAGGGAAGGAATGGAAAAGACTGCAGAAATACCAACGGTGAATTGTTAAAGGGCATCTAACTTTACACAGGTTTGTTCTCCAACCCCCAACGGTACAGGCTCTGTGTCCATTACTCCCACACTCCTCCTTGCAGCCACGATGTCCATCCTTGGTCTGTGGCGTACGATCCTGGCCTGCAGCTACGGCTGATGTGTTAGAGGCCCTCACTGCAGTGACAATGAGGTTCTCTCAAGAGGAAGTTCATGATTTCAAATGTAGGCTCTACAAACAATCTATAAACAAAGCCATTCTAAAGTGGAGCTGATCCTGCCTCGTCAGAGAAACTGCCTTGCATGTCTTAAGCCTCAAACATTGGGATGTTAAAAACAGGGCAACCTTGTCCCCTGTGAAAGAACTGTTTGTGAAGATAACAAGAAAACATTTATTATGACTGTTAAACTAATGACTACCAGACTGAAAATCTGAAATTGTTCAGAATTAATATCACTCCATGAACTTATCTGCACCAATATAAATGCCTTTCTTCTAACGAGGTAAATGTTCCCCTTCCCTTTCTCGTAAACACCCCTCACCTTTATCTCTTAATCAACACACTGTTTGGGCTTCTGCCTGATTTGGTGTGTCCTGAATAGCCATTCTTTTTGATCTTAACAAATGCTTGTTGCCTCTCACTTTGAAAGGCCTTCTATTTTAGGATTAACAAAACTCAGGGGAAAGGAGGCCTGGAGCTGAGTCAGTGTGTGATACTGACACAGGGCGTGCCCCCTTTTTCCTAGCTGGAATGGAGACGAACTCCAGTAAGTTCTTCCACAAATGGATTTCTTGGGGTTTGGGTATGAGAATAGGCTGGAGACACTGGCAATGGATGATGCAGCCAGGGAGCACTCCCATGGTCGGGGCTTTGTGTTGAACTCTGCTCTAGAGCACAGCGACGCAGGAATGGAATTAATCCACTTAAGGGGTCGACAGCTGGTTAAGCTTATGTTTGGTTCCTGCCACTGGAGGTCTTCTTAACACCTTGGATCTTGTCTGTCTGTTTCTCCAGAATCTCCTTTGATGTCGCTGGCCACTATACATTCCTGTCCTGTCCTCCCAAGCTTGTTTCCTGTCTTCAGGAGGCCGTTATTTATTTGAGAGGAAGTAGAGTCTATCGGACCTTTTCATCTTGATGGGGGACTCCTCTCTTCTAACTAAATGGACGTGTATTCTAGGTTTGGAATTTTGTTCTTTGCCTAGAATGGCCCTGTTAGCATGCCCACTGCTGGAATCATTCAATGCCTCTGTGGTAGCCAGCAACCTATCAGGGGTTGTTTTGGCTGCATAAGGAAGGTAGCTGGGTAGAGCAACTTAACCAAAGAGGAGTTTATTTTCCTTTGGGTAACAAGAAGCCTGGGGGGAGGCAGTCCAGTTCTGGTGCCAGGCACCATGGTATCCATGGCCTCAGCTCCTTCTGTCTTTCGGCTCCTCCATCCTTAATATGTGGTTTTCTTCTTTCTGGACTTGGATTATATTACAGCCACATTCCAGGCAGGAAGAAGGGGAAAGTTGAAAGGCAAAAGGCATTTGCCAGCTGGGTCTGTCCCTTTTGTTAGGAAAACAATTGATTTCCTGGCTGTCATATCTTTACAGCGATTGTTCAGTTATGTGTGTCCTCTACTGGAAGGTAAGGGACCACACTGGTGTTGTCCCTTTGTACGCTCAGTGCCCACTGCAGGGATTGGCATCCAGAAAGCACTAAGTCCATGCATGGAATGAGTAAGGGGCCAGTGAGTTCCTTATTGTGCCTCTGTGTTCTGGCACCAGGACCCTGGACTGGAAACCTGGAAACATGGGCTTTCATCCTGGTCCCACTGCCAACAGCTAAAACCTCCCTGGCTTTAGACTCTTGTGTGTGCATATGTGTGCACATGTGTGTGAGAGAGAGAGACAGAGAGAATTAGGGTATGTGTGCACAAGTGTGTGTACATGCGAACATGTATAAGTGTGAATGTGTAAGCATGTGTATGTGCAAGTGGATGCTTGTGTGAATGGCATGTGAATTTGTGTGAGCATGTGAGCAGGTATGAGACTGCATGTATTTGTAGGTATGTGAGCATGTACGTGAGAAACTATATGTTGCACATGTGTAATAAGGGTGCAAGTATGTATGCATGCATATATCTGGGCATGTGTGTGAGTGTGTATCTGTTTTCTGGCTCTGATTGAAGTATGAAGTGCTAACTTAATAACCCTTTCAAAGTTTAAGTAGCTTGTCTAGGATCACAGGGAGTTTGTTTTTTTAGTTTCATTGTGTTGCGCAGAAAAAGGAAAAATGAGCCGCAAACTGTAGATGCACTGCCCGCACTGGTGGTGTGGACAGAGTGTCTTGGTTCCGGAGGCGGTGTGTTGAAATGCGCCTCTGTACATCCTGCACTCTGGTGGGGCCCAGGCAACATGCGTCCGTCTGGCCAGCTGCCCGTGTCCAGCCCCGCTGACCTTGGCTGCCCTGCAGAGGTGGCCACCCAGGGCCTGCCCCACTTGGAGGCACTGATTTTTTGCCTGCCTGTGAGGCTGGTACGGCTCTTTCACCTGACTGAGCTGACCTACTTTTGATGATGGATCACCAGGCAGGCCTGGGCTGTGTATTTCCTCCCTGTCTCCACCTGGCTGCTTGCTGGCCTCTTAGTCTTGTCTGGCAACACAAGAGCGGCTGCCCTGGGTGTGTCAGGTTCTGATTGCTGTGGTAACAGCAGGACTGTCCTGTCGCAGCCTCCAGGGTGTGTGAGTGTGTGCGGGAGAGCATGCGCAACTGCTTTACTGTTGTTTTAACTTTGGAGCCATGGTGGTCACCCATTTGTAGCCCATGAGGGCAGGTAGAAGGTGGTTGTCTTTCCTTCCATAGGGTCATGACCATCTGTCCCTCAATCCTGGCGATGGTGCCAGAGTATCTCAGCAATGGAGAGGGACTCTTTCCCTGGGCTGGCTGAGCGGTGGCCTTTGTAACTGTTGGGAACAAGAAAAATAGTCTCAGCCCCAAGGAGCTTGCATCCCTAGCAAACATCCTGGAAGTTGATTGCAATCTGTTTAGTTTCAAAATTTTCCTTTCAGTTGAGATTGACCCCACCCTGTTCCCACGCACGGGCTCTGTAAGCCAACAGCTCACCGCCACATCTGCTTCTGTGCTACGCTTGCTTGCTTGCCTCTATATAAGGACTTAGCTATAACCACTGCGCGCGACTCTCCTTTGCAGCCCTTGCGGGCACTGTGTCTCTGGACACTTTGAGAGTTTGCCCCTGCGCAGGTTAAACTTGGCCAATAAAGTAACATCTTTGGAACCCTGAAAGTCTCCGACATTTGTTCTCGCGGTTGGTGGATGCAACATAACTAACCAGCACGACGGACATCCTCTTGTGTTCTAGGGGATGCTGCATGGAGAGCAGGCCAGGGCTCGGAGGAGGTGGCAGCCAGCACTTTGAGCTGTGGTGGGAGATAAGACATGGAGGCTTTGCAGAAGGTCACCAATGTCTCCTTGGCTGGTGGGATGGATCCACTTGAAGAATCGTTCATTTTATCCAGGCCTGGGTGAGACATTTGGCCCATCAGTGACATACCCACTTATTCACTGTCTCTGAGGGAACTTGTTGCTTCTCTTGACTTAGGGGCTNCCGGTTGGTGGATGCAACATAACTAACCAGCACGACGGACATCCTCTTGTGTTCTAGGGGATGCTGCATGGAGAGCAGGCCAGGGCTTGGAGGAGGTGGCAGCCAGCACTTTGAGCTGTGGTGGGAGATAAGACATGGAGGCTTTGCAGAAGGTCACCAATGTCTCCTTGGCTGGTGGGATGGATCCACTTGAAGAATCGTTCATTTTATCCAGGCCTGGGTGAGACATTTGGCCCATCAGTGACATACCCACTTATTCACTGTCTCTGAGGGAACTTGTTGCTTCTCTTGACTTAGGGGCTGTTTTATTTCCCTTGGCTGCAGTTCAGTTGTTCAGAGAAAACAGAAAATAACTTAAAATGGATGGTTCTCACTCTTGTGCTCAAGGAGGGCTGAAAGGTCATTGTCAGGAAGCATTTGATCCTTGAGCCTTCAGCTCACATAGATTTGACCCCAGGTCCATGGGTCTAGTGACATGCACCCCCTGTCACTACACAACATTATTATGGGAGTTTCACTAACACGGCAGAAAAGAAACTTATTTCTTAAATATATAAATCACACAAAAGTTTCCAGAACAAGGAAAAAACAAAAGGACTACGAAGGCATCACTAAACTTGCTTCTGTTCTTCTTTTCCTAAATAGTGAGTGTGCTGCATGGTGTGGTACTTTCTTCACCCAAAGCCCAGCCCCCAGCCACACAAGGTGCATTCTGCCCTGATGGCGCAGCCCCAGGGTCTCTGTTGTTAGCCAGCTCCACCTTCTTCTCAGTGCTAAGTACTCCTGGTCCGAAGACTCCTTTCTTCTCTGCAGGCTCAATAACTAGAGTTCTGTCAACATTCCACCCCACCTCCTACCCCCCCCCCCTCCCCGGGAACCTTTAACTTCCCTGTCCAGCAGAGGCAGGCACTTTTGTTAAAAGCTATTAAGTTCTCAGTGGGACACTAACACTTTCCACACCATCCTCTTTTAAGCCTCAGAACCCCCTTGTATCTCTGGCAGGGATTTTTATTGAAGGCCCCCTAGGAGCTGAAGCCAGCTGATGCCTGGACCACCTCCCACTCCCCCCCCCTGCCCCTCCTGCACCCCCCCCCCACACACACACAGCAGACCNCCCCCCCCCCCCCCCCCCCCGCCCCTCCTGCACCCCCCCCCACACACACACAGCAGACCAAGGCTGAGTCCCAGTGCCCCTCAGCCTGTCTTCCCCTTTGAGTTCCAAATCCTTGTATGTGCAAAACACATGATGCAACTTTTGTCTGCTTTAATTTGTTCTAATTATTTTATTGGTTCCACCTTTGGAGAAAATGACTGCATTTTAGACAATTTGAAAGAAGTTGGCCTATTTTACAATGAAGTCAAATTTCGGTAAAATTTGGTAATACACGACGACAGATGTGATTTAGAAAGAAAACATTTCTCTACAGAGAATATTTGGCCACCTACATGGTATTAATATTTGCACAGTACGTATTCCAACTATTTGGTAGGTGTGTCTGCTTTAAAAAATACTTCAAAATTAGTTCTTCTCTAGAGATTTGTATCTACTATTTTGCTGTGAAGTGGGTAGTTATGCTGACCATGGTACATTCCCCAATTATGTAGTACTTATGAACTATTTATACACACATTCCCATGTTGATAATGTGAGAGAAAGAGGGGTCACATAGTTGACCTCTCACGAAGTGAGTCATTCAAGAAATTTGAAACCAAGTGTGTTAAGTTTGAGTTGTTTTATGTACTTTACAACTATTCATTTACTATGTTTCTGATTAGCTGAGTTTTTACTGTGTACGTGACTGAAACACAAAGAGGTCAGTTAGAAGTCCTCTGGACCCAAAGTCCAAGTGTTCAGATTTCTAGGCAGTAGATTTTCTAGGCAGTGTGTATGTTTGCATTTGTGTGTTTATAGATTATTAGTATTTTCTGCTGTGTTTCAGAAAAGTAGTTCAAAATTATTGACTCAATTAAAAAAAACACCAAAGGACACAAGGAAATTCTGGGGGGAGTTGGATCCGTCTATTTTCTTGATTGTGGTGGTAGTTCCCTGGGTGCATGCAGATGTCCAAACTCATCAAGTTGTACAGGTTAAATATGTGCAATTCTTTATAATTATACCTGAAAGCTGTTAAAAAATAAGAAGTAATTCCCAATGTTAGTGATGGCAAAGGCTATCTTTAGACCTAAAAATTATGTTTGTATCCTAGGTTGCTTTTTACTTTAGGAAGTTATTAATAATTCAAGAATATTTTCTCAATTCTTTGAATTTGAAATTGAACAAGCACTACTTATACTGAAGTACATCACCTTTTGATAAAGTGTTGACTGACAATTTTGGTGCAAGTCAGATTCCAGACAAATAAATTGATTTCTTAAAATCATTAGCTGAGATGCATGTCAGCAGGGGACGGGCTGTTAATGGAATATCGAGCACATCGGAAAAGGGTGAAAAAGTTGCTTTCTGGCAGCAACCTTCCTGGACTTCCTACCTTCCCTGGTCGTGAGTGGCCCACTGGACAGGCAGGCTATGTTTTCCTGGGCTACTGATTCATTCATACTTTTTGGAAGAATTAAATGGTCAGATCAAAGTGGTCAAAACTATTGGCATGTCTTAGACTTAACTCTAGCTTTTTACGGAAGAAATCTTCAAAAGTTTTCTATTTCTTTCTTCTTTTTATGACTTCAGCGCATGTGCACACCCAGGATCACAGAGGTTTCAGTGACCTGGACAGGGCCAGAAAGTTAGCAGCCAACCTACAGGCCTTGTGCTCACCACCTGTTAGAATTCTTCCTTCTTACATGGTGTTTTATCAGTCCTTTGTGGTTCATGCGGCTCTCCCATCAGCCTCAAACCCCTGCTGTTGATTGAATTCCTTGGTCTCTCTAAGTCCCTCAGCATCTTCATAGTGTCTAGTCTCATTCGTTTCTTCATAGAAGAAAGGTATTTTATATTTTCTGTTGAATTTTTCTAGTATATTTTCTAACAGGTTATTGGTAGAATGAAGTTTTATCATTTTATATTTACATTGAATCTGACAAACCCTCTGTACTCTCTATTTAATTCGATGGCCTTATAGAAATAGGTTCTTTCATACTTCTACAAGTAAATGATGTCTTTTACAAATATAATGCTTTTGCCTGTTTTCCAATGGATTTTTCTCTCCTTTCTAATTCTCACCTTGTAATAGCTTATATTCAACTTCCTGGAACATGAAAAACACTAGGGAACTTACCAAGCATAATGGTCTTATTTCTGATTTCAGTGGGAATGCTGCTTGAATTTTAGATATAATTTCACCTGCTAATTTAAGATAGACATTCTTAATCATACAAACCATCTATTATTTTTAAAACTTTTGCTTTGCTAAGAATTTTGATCTATAATAAATATTGAATTATACCAGAGCCTTTTAAAGCATTCTGAAATATTTGTTTTAATTAATTAATTAATTTAATATTGTTGTTCAAGTACAGTTGTCTCTGTTTTCACCCCACAATGCCCCCCCACACCCTATCCATCCCCACCTCCCACCCCCCGAACCTACTCCCTTTGGCTTTGTCCATGTGTCCTTCATTCATGTTCCTTCATGGCCCTTCCGCTTTTTCCACCATTATCACTCTCCCCCAGCCCCTCTGGTTACTATCAGTTCGTTCTTTATTTCAATGTCTCTGGTTACATCTGGCTTGCTAATTTGCTTTGTTGATTAGGTCCCACTTATAGGCAAGATCATATGGTATTTGTCTTTCACTGCCTGGCTTATTTCACTTAGCATAGTGCTATCCAGTTCCATCCATGCTATTGTAAAGGGTAGCAGTGCCTTCTTTCTGCTGTGTAGAATTCCATTGTGTAAATGTGCCATAGTTTTTTTTTTATCCATTCATTTACTGGTGGGCACTTAGGTTGCTTCTAGGAATTGGCTATTGTATCTTATGCTGCTATGAAATTTGGGGTGCATAGGTTCTTTTGGATTGGTGTTTCAGGGTTCTTAGGATACAATCCCAGCAGTGGAATTGCTGGGTCAAAAGGCAGGTCCATTTTTAGTTTTCTGAGAAAATTCCATACTGTTTTCCACAGTGCCTGCACCAGTCTTTATTCCTACCAACAGTGCACTAGGGTTCCCTTTTCTTCTCATCCTCTCCAACACTTGTTTGTTAATTTGTTTATGATGGCATAACATGGAGTAAGAAAAAAGCCTCTTCAACAAATGGTGTTGGGAGATCTGGACAGCTACATGAAAAAAAAAGAAACTTGATCACCTACTTACACCATACACAAAAATAAATTCAAGGTGGATAAAAGATATAAGTCATGACAGTATAAAAGTCCTAGAGAAAAACATGAATATAGGGAGGAAAATCTCAAATATTCCACGCAGCAATATGTTCACTGATATGTCCCGTAGAGCAAGGGACATAAAGGAAAGAATAAATAAATGGGACTTCATCAAAATAAAAAGCTTCTGCATGGCTAAAGAAAATAGCAGTAAAATGAAAAGGGAACCAACTGTATGGGGAAGTATATTTGCAAATGATACCTCAGATAAGCATTTGATCTCTAAAATATATAAAGAACTCATACGATTCCACTCCAGGAAGACAAACAACCTAATTAAAAAATGGGCAGAGGACCTGAACAGACACTTCTCCAAGGAGGACATACAGAGGACCCAGAGACATATGAAAGGATGCTCAGCATCACTAGCCATCAGAGAGATGCAAATTAAAACCACAAAAAATATCTGTTTTCTTATTTGATCTTTGAAGTGATAGATTAATATTATAGTAATAAATATTGATATATTCCACATTTCTCTGAAATATTCTTTTGATACACTATTTTTAATACATTGTTTAATTCAAGTTGCCAATATTTTAGGATTTTATATCTATCTATTTATCTGTCTATCTATCTATCAATCACTGCTGTCAAATTTTGGATCAGATTATTTTAGCTACTTAAAGCAACTATAAAAACTTTCTATATTTTCTTGTGCTCTATGGAACTATAAAAAACTACTCAAAGATTTATTAATGTGTATTTGTGGTCTTTTGGAAAACCAACTTAAAAATTTTTTTAATTTATTTATTTTTAGAGAGGGACAGGGAGAGAGAAAGAGAGTGAGACAAACATCAATGTGTGGTTGCCTCTCAAGTGCCCACCAGTGGGGATCTGACCTGCAGCCCAGGCATATGCCCTGACCGGGAATGGAACAGGTGACCCTTTGGTTCGCAGGTCTGCACTCAATCCACTGAGCTGCACCAGCCAGGGTGGAAAACCAGCTTTTAATTTTATTTATTTCATTTTTAAATTGTTGGTCAGTTACAGTTGTTTTCATTTCCCCCCCATTACTCTCCTCTGGTCTGCCCACCCTCCTCTCCCACATTCAACTTCTAAAACTTTTAATTTTAGAAGTTTTAGATTTACAGAAAAATGTCACAGATAACATAGAGTGTTCCCATAGATTTTACCCCAGCTTCTCCTATTGTCTTACGTTGCAATGGTACATTTGTTACAACTAACAAACCTATACTGATACATTACTGGTAACTGAACCTCATTCTTGAGTCAGATTTTCCTTAGTTTTTACCTAATGTCTTTTTCTGTCCCAGGATCCCACCCTGGGTACCACATTACCTTTAGTTAGTATAGCTCCTTTGTCTCTTCTTGCCTGTGGCATTTACTCAGACTCTCTTTGTTTCGGATGACTTTGACAGTTTTGAGAAATACTGTGCACATATTTTCTTGAACATCGCTCTATTGGGATTTGCCTGAAGTTTTTCTTGTGGTTAGATGAGGGTGATGGGTTTCCGGGAGGAGGACCACAGAGGTGCAGTGCCTTTCTTGTCACATCCTATCAAGAGTATGTACTATCAGCATGACTTATTACTGTGGGTGTTGACCTTGACCACCTGGCTGACATCGTCTTAGTCAGCTTTCTTCATTGTAAAGCTACCCTCCTTCCATTATTTACTCTTTGGAAGCAAGTCAGTCTGTGCAGCCCATACTTCAGGAGTGGGGACTTATGTTTCACCTCCTTGAGGGCAGAGTAACTACATTATTTGGAATTCTCCTGCATGGGTGACTTGTTTCTTCTCCCATTCATTGTTGAAGTATTTGCTTATATCAGTAAGACTCATGGATATTGATTTGAACTTTGGGTTATGATCCAAGATTTCTTACTTTATTTATTTGCTGAAATGGATCCAGTTTGGGGCCAGTGGGAGTGATTTCAGTTGGCTCCTGGGTCCTTTGGCATGTGGGTTGTCTTTTATTTCTGAGCGTTTCCTCACTTTCTGGCACCAGGAGATGACGCAGGCTCATCGTGCCCTATTTTTCTAAGGAGCTCTGATTCCTTGTATGGGAGAATGATGTTATAAATGAAGACCTGTGTTCTGGGTTTGTGGCCTTGTTAGGTTGTCATTTTTTATGATGACTATTTTGTATAGTTTCTCAAGTTCATTTTGATAATTTAAAATTTTTAAAACGGTCAGTTTTTGACATTTTACATTTAAACAACATAGTATAAAGTATTTATAATTATTTATAGACTGTCATTTATACTATTTCTTGCTGTTTTAAAAATTATCCCATGGAATAATTTAGCAATTCTGCTGATTTCTTGTTTTCAGTTCATTAACTTCTAACTTGATCTTTACTATTTCCTTCCTCTTGCTTCCTTGGAATAGCACTCTCCAACTTTTTAAGTTTATAACTTTCTTTGGGGTAAATGCTTAGTTCATATAGGTTTGATTCTTTCTTCTTTAATAGGAAAAGCATCTAAAGAAATAAAAGTTGCTAATAAATACAGCATTGACTTTATGCTGGAGGTTTCTGTGACAAAGGTCTAATTAAAATTGCAGACATTGAAAAATGATCTTTAGGCCAAGATGGATGCATAGGTGGAAACACTGTGCCTTCTCCCACAACCAAGTTTGAATACAACAAAGGTTTGGAGAACAAAGACACAGCCAAAAGACAGAAAATTGAATTATATGGAAGTCTGACCACCACTAAAGACTAAAATGAAGGAGAGAATCCTAGAAGCAGGAAGAGATAAGGGGACAGTTACCTACAAAGGAGTACCCATCAGACTGTCAGTGGATTTCTCAAAAGAGACCTTACAGGCAAGAAGGGGCTGGAAAGAAGTATTCCAAGTCCTGAAATCCAAAGACCTACAGCCAAGATTGCTTTATCCAGCAAAACTTTCATTTAAAATGGAAGGACAGATAAAGTGCTTCTCAGATAAGGTCAAGTTCAAGGAGTTCATCATCACCAAGCCCTTATTATACGAAATGCTAAAGGGACTTATATAAGAAAAAGAAGATGAAAAATATGAACACTGAAAGGACAGCAAACACACAGTTATTAACAACCACACCTAAAACAAAAGGAAACCTAGAGGACAGCTAGATCAGGACCGGAACCATAGAAATGAAGAACATATAGAGGGTTAGCAACAGGGGAGTGAGAGGAGGAGAAGGGGGGAGAAGGTACAGAAAATAGCATAGATGGTAGGTAGAAAATAGATAAGGGGGAGAGCAAGAATAGTGGGGGAAATATAGAATCTAAAGAACTTGAGACACGTGGTTATAAACTAAGGGGGGGAGAATGGTGGGGGAGGGAGTGTGCAGGTGGAGGGGAATGAAGGGGGGAATAGAGCAACTGTAATGGTATAATCAATAAAATATATTTAAAAAAAAGAAAAATGATCTTTAGTTCATTCTTTAACCAAGAGTTATTGTGAGGATGTTTTAAAGTCTCTGGAATTGTTTAATGTAAGCTGTTATCAATGTTTAATTTGTTTCCTATCTTAAGAGGAAGTTATTTTTTGTGGTAACAGTAGCATGGGTATATGTGAGCAGATAATCTTCTTTTTGTAGAGTCAGCAGGATAGAATTTATCAGTGAATTCACAGCCACGTTGTTTATGTTTCCTGCATTCTTCCTTTTGTGTCCTTGATCTGTTTTTCAGTAGGAGTCATGGGTCCTTCTCACTTTGTTTTCTAATCAGATGTTCTTTCTGCTTCAATCTCCTTCTCTGCACTGCCCTTAAGGATACGCTATTTATCTCTGGAAGATTTTATGACTCTTTTCCTTTTATTATGGATTATCCCTAAATTATATCAATTAAATTGATATAATCCTCCTCAGTGTCACGTTTAATTCATTTGGTCCTGAGTTCTTTGGTCTGGTGTAAACTGCTCTCTGATGTCTTTTTATATGCATTTCCCTAACTGACCTTCATTCATATTTTCATTTTTAACTTGTATGCATCATTTATTCTTTTATCTGTTTTTGTGAACAGTACATAGATAGATATTTTTATTAATAGAGAGTTTTTGTCCTATATTACATATGGGGGTTTGCTTGATGAAATACATGGTTGCTAAGAATAGGTTTAAATGATGTTCAACATTCTTCTCCTTTTCCTCACCTTCTTTTTTGAAAGAGAGCATACACTCTCCCCCCAAAATGTGGCAGATATTTACCATATTTTCAGTCCCAACTCCATTGGAAGCCAAAAATCACATTCCCAGCTTCCCTTGGGCCAGGGTATAGGCACATGACTTGGTTCTGCCCATCAAATGTGCCTGTGTGATGTTGACTCCAAGGAAGCGGGTACCTTCTAAAGTCTACTTTCTGGTTAGGAAGGCAGCCAAGGTCTTTCGTTTGGGCAGCACCAGGGGCAGAAGGTCTGGGTCTGAGGCACTGGTGCTCAGTGTCATAGAGTCTACACCTGTGGGCAGCACTGAGATCTTTCTAAGGGCTGACCTTTAGTGTGACCTCAGACATTGTCCTGGCTGGCAACGCCCATGCCTGACTCTCTAGCCAGACCCTTATATCCTTTACAAATTCCTATCCAGATTAAATTGATTAGTAGGGCGTGTGGAGGTTCTTACCTTTAATAACCTGGATAATAGCAGCAGAAATAAAGAGTTAAAACTCTTAAAGCATGTAACAGGTGGCATATATGCTGAGCAGGGGAGGACTTGGGTCTTCCTGCTGGCGAGTCTCAGGGCCAGGGACCCCAGCCAGGCACTGACATGCAACAGGTACGAGGGTGTGGGTGCCTCCGCTTTGAGCATTCTAGAGGCAAATCATGGTGCTTTTCTTCCTGGTTATCCGGGTGTATACACAACTCTCTTGTGAGGCCCAAAACAGGCCATCTAGTAGCCACCCAGAGGCCTTCAAAAGAAAATACAAAAGCCAAGGACACATTTATGTTTCAAATATTTCATTCAAATCAAGTTGCATCAGCCTTCAGAGTTCATTGAAGTCATGGTACCATCTGGTGAATGAAGGGTGAAGGCATTTTTAAGAAGTGTCAGGATTGGTGTGAGAACATTTTCCCGGGGACAGTCACTGAGGTGCCCTAGAGTTGGAAGTGACTGCCCATTTCCAGTTGTTGCAAATGCCGACATTCTAGAATAAGGCAGTTTTTCTTTGGAATGATCTATCTCGTCCTGGAGAGAGGGTGGTGTGCTGTGTTCCTTGAGCATCTGCTGTAAGTCCGTTTCCGTGTTTGCTGTAGGTAGAGAAAATTTCCCCAGACATCGACATATGGTCTGTGGGGCTGTTGCCAGTTTCAGTCTCTGTTTTTCTCAAATCCCTGGCATGACACAATTCCATGGCCACCACTGTCCTCCGTATTAGTTTCCTAAGGCTGTTCTAACAAATGACCACAAATGCAGTGTCTTAACACAGTGTGCATTTTTAACCTTGCAGTTCTGTAGGTCCGAAGTCTGATGTAGGTCTCACTGGGCCGAAATCCAGGGGTTGGCAGCGTTGCATTTCTTTCTAGAAATCCTTGCCTTTCCCAGGTCCAAGAAGCTGCCCACATTCTTAGAGTCAACAGCCTCTCCTTTCATTTTCAAAGCTAGAGACTTTGGACTTTCTAACTCTCTGGTTCTCTTTAAATTTCCTCTTCCGCTTTTTACTCTTGTGATTGCACTGGGCCTACCTGGATCACCCAGGATCATCTGCCCATCTCAAAGCCAACTGATCAGCAACTTTAATTCCCTCTGCAACCTTAATTCCCCTTTGCCATGCGGTGTAACGTATTCCCAGTTTCTGGGGACTAGGGTGGGGTCATCTTTGGGGGGCCATTATTCTCCCTGCCACACACGGAAAGCTTCATGCAGTTGTGAAACATGGAGGCCCTGCTGGAGTGGGGAGGAGTTATGTTGGTCATGGCTAGCACGTTACCAACATAAATGTAGAATTTCCTATTCTGATTTTGAAATGGAACAATGATCTGGCACCGTGGAGTGCCAGTAACTGCGGGGCTTGAGTAGCTACACAGAGGCTCTTGGCCGCCATATTGTCTGCTTGTGAGTGGACTTTGTCAGAGGCTTCTGCAGAGACCCAAATGAAATATTTTAGTGCAAGGGCTCAAGATGTCTGCACGTCTCTAGGACAGGTAGACAGCTCACTTCATACCCATCTTGGTTTTTGGTTTTTTACTTTAAAATAATTTTGAACATACAGAAAAGGTACAAAGATAATACAGAGTTCCCATAAAAACTTCAGCTAGCATTTTCTCTTGTGTGACTATAGTACAATGATCAATACTAAGAAAGTTTTTATTACTATTAGCTTAATTATAGAATTTAGTCAGATTTTACCAGCTTTTTCTATTAATATCCTATTCTGCTGTAGGATTGAATTTGGGATCCACGTGGCATATAGTTGTTCTATCCCCTTTGTTTATTCAGTCTGTGGCGGAGGCTCAGTCTTTACTTATCTTACACTCCTGACACGTTTGAAGATTACCAGTCAGGTAGTTTACAGAATGTCTTTCACTTTGGGATCGTCTGATTAGATTGAAGTTTTGCATTTTGAAGAATAATACCACCATTGTCCTTAACCTCAGTTTTATGACTATTTGGATGTTTACTGAGCCTTTATCATGACCTGCCACAAATTACAGGGTTGTTTGGATTATTTCCCAACCTTTGCCCGCAGTAGGACCTAACTCTCCATAATCTCCCCGACTCAGATGACCCCTTCCTCCAATGCATTTCACTGGCACATGCACATGGCTTGGTCACCACCCAAGCATCGTGCCTCAAGCATCAAGCATCAAGACCACAGCCCCCGGAGCCAGCGTTCCCCACTAAAAACTCGTATTCTGACACTTCAATGTTTTCACGCAGACTAAACTTGATATTTTTTCCTCATTCTCATTCTGGCCTCATGTCTTTCCTTTTTCTTCCTCCTGCCACTCTTCCTAAGGGTGTTTCAAAGATGATACGAGATGATAAAAAAAAGCACATGGTACTGAGCTTAGAAGTGGTCTCTAGATGTGAGATAGCATAGGTAACACCAACCTCTTTCTGACTCTCTTGTCTCCTTTTCAGCTCATCTCTTAATTATCTGTCATTCATGCTGTCATTGGCAAAGATTTGACCTTTTCCCTGCTTTTTTCATTTTCCCTGGGTGAATTCAGCCATCCCTTTACTCTTTGTTCATACTATACAAAAAAAAATTATCCTTGCTAATTGGCCCCACTGAAATCAGAAACAAATGGTCTTACCTCAGTTCAGAAGCAATACTGTATGACCCTCCTTTATCCATTTTCAGGCAGCTTTTAATTTCAGTTACTTTTCCCTTGGTCCAGTCTCTAAACAGATCTTTTTGCTACACATCCAACCAAAAGGTCAAGTAGCATTTTCACAGTCCTTCCCCTTCTGCTCACAATTTACCTGGGTCCCTACATCTTTCCTTCCTCCTTGCTGTCTTCAATGCAAGGTCTGTTCTTTGCTCTGAGATGCTCACCTCTCCCCAGGTGGTCTGTCCCACTCTGCTACAGTTCTCTGGGAAGCTCCCTGCATCAGTGATCACTCTTACTCTGTCACTTGTCTTACTTTGTCCCTGCAGACTTTCAACCACAAAGATGGTAATGTCACCTCCATTCCATGGAGAATCGCTAGCATGCCACACACCTCCATTCTCACCCAAGTTCTCATAAGAATGAAACCATGGTTTGCCTCCACGTCCCCATTTCCCCTCATTCCTTATATTAAAATCTGACTTTGTTCCCTCCATGCCTCCAGAACTCTTCAAACTGATTGACTCTTGCATATAATAAAATTTTAAATTCTTCTTGGATTGACCGTGGAATCTGCCACACTCACCAGACATTCCTTCTCAAGGCTTGCCCTTCTCCTCACTCCCACAGCGGTCTCAGTTTCTAGTAATTTCCAGCTCTTACTATTGTTCCTCTACTTCTGTTTGAAGCTTGTATTCCATGACTTCCATTTAAATGTTGTCTTTGGCTCTCTTCTTCTCTCCCACCATCCCCTACCCTGAGCTGAGTTCCCTCATTGCTTCTTATAGCTTTGACTATTGCTTCCATGCAAAAGACTCAGAACCTGTATTTCTAGTCCTGAGTTAGCCCTGGGATGCCCAGCTCTCAGTCCTAAACCTATGTATGCCAGAAGCAGATTCATTACCATCCAGTAATGGTTCAGTTAATCCATTCTGGGCTTGACTGGGCACTGCTGCTTCAGGCTGCCGGTCAGGGGCTTGGCTCTAGGCTGTGGTTGGGGTTCAAGTCTACAATAAAGCATTGAAGGAGAAATGGTCACTTGGTGAATAGCCTTCGTGTGGGTGATACTTGAATGTAAGAGGGTGAGTGGAAAGATGAATGCCTCTTGAGGCTATGGTTGGGAACTGGCATGCTGTCATCTATTGGCTAAAGAAAGGCACACTGTCAAGTCCAACGTTAATGGGGCAGGAGCATATACTCTACCTACTCTAGTGGGAGGAAGCAAGTCCCAGGGAATGGGCAGGAAGGTAGGTCTCAGAGAGAAAGAGGACATGAAGAACGGCAAATAGTGAGAGCATGTGTGGTGTGGGAGACTGTTGGGGACCACTCTGTGTGGTTTCAGAGACTGCAGTCCTGTGAGAGCAAGCCCTGAAAGGGGCTAGTAAGTTTCCCTGGAAAACCAGGTAACACAGGTGGCAGGTGTGACCCGACTCAGATTCGGAGAATTCCCATAGGAATCAGGACTGAAATGTACATTTTATCCTTTGAAGCTTGCTTTGCCTAGCATAGCCCTAGCATAGTTGGTATAAACCAGATGTTTAAGTCCAAGGCATAAGGAGCAAACTCCTTATCTCATGAAACTGGTCTTAAAGATCCTCTGGCGTCAGCATGACTAACAGACCCTGACCTATGACAGATCTCTGAGTTCCTTCAATTGTTATCTGTAGATAAAACCTACCTGTTTTTGTATGACTATAGCCTTTTGACATTGACTGATGAGCTGTGCACGAATGATGTATACACATACCATTCCCAATAAAAGCCACTTGGGAGAAGAGGTTGGGGCATTCCCCACTAGAGGACATCAACCACCCCCTTTCCCACCAAAACAAGATTGTGTACAGGACTATTAATTCTCATCCGCGGCAGCAGGGAGCTCTGCTGAGTGGGGCACCTCCCACAGAAGACAGCTGGCTGCTCTCTGCCTCCCTGTCCAGATCCATCCTTCTCTGGTCTCAGTATTCTTCCTCTATGCTGGACTCCATTTCACCAGACTACCCTCTGCATTCTGGATGAATCTTAAGCTCTCTTCTCTCTGTGCTTTTCACATGCTGTTCCCTCTGCATGGAGAGATGTTCCCTCCACTCCACCTGGAGAGCTCCACTCATCTCTGTACATCCATCCAGCACTGGTGTCTTTACCTCCGAAAGCATCCTCGTTTTACAGGCTGCATGCATTAGGTCCTCATAACTTGTGTTTCCATCATTGCAATTTGACCACTCTGCACATTTTGCAAAATTTTTAAATTCTTATATATATTTTTTGCAGCTGGCTGTAAGCTCCTTGGATTCAGGATGTACATTATTAGTTCCTTGGATAGAACCAAAGTCCATTCTTTGTGCTCAATAAATATTTGTTGAAAAATTAATTGGTGTGTATATGGATGATTGTTTTTGGGTATCGTGTCATCTAGTTTGTGTTATGAAATCCTAGAACATTATACAATCACATTTTAAACAGGTTTAAAAAGTCATACACACATTCAAAAGCATTTACAAAACATTGATTTTCCTCTATTCCCCTATTGTGATCATTTTTGTTTACTTTAATAGCTAAGTTAAGTTAGAGTCGAATATTGTTTCTTTCTCCCTCTCACTTATGGGACCATTTTGATTTATTTTCTTTCAACAATATCTCCGCTGGGTGACAGTTACACAATACCTTTGTTTTTCTTTGGTTTTGCCTCAGGCACTACCCCCAAAAATAGCTACTTTAAATTTAAAATCTAAATTAATTTAAATGTTACCCAATTTTGACTTAGTGTACTCTAGAACTTACATGTGGATTGTTTTATAATTCTGAAAGGTGAAGTGAGTAAACTGTTCCTTAATATAATCTCAGCCAGTGCTGAGTCACATAAACTTTGATCTTTTAAATTCTGACATTTGTTTGTGTCCAAATGAAGGGCTTAAAGAATTTAACATTTAAAAAAGTGTTAAAAAATACATTGACTTTGAATCTGACCAGAAATCTGAGCAACATTAGCAATTTATTAATTCATATTAAACTAGGAATTTAAATTTATTTTTTATTTTTTATTTTTTTTGCGAGTTTTTTAAAAATATATATTTTATTGATTATACCATTACAGTTGTTCTATTCCCCCCTTCATTCCCCTCCACCCGTACCCTCCCTCCCCCACCATTCTCCCCCCCTTAGTTTATAACCACGTGTCTCAAGTTCTTTAGATTCTATATTTCCCATACCATTCTTGCCCTCCCCATCTATTTTCTACCTACTGTCTATGCTCTTTTCTGTACCTTCTCCCCCCTTCTCCTCCTCCCACTCCCCTGTTGCTAATCCTCCATGTGTCCTTCATTTCTATGGTTCCACTCCTGATCTAGCTGTCCTCTAGGTTTGCTTTTGTTTTAGGTGTGGTTGTTAATAACTGTGTGTTTGCTGTCCTTTCACTGTTCATATTTTTCATCTTCTTTTTCTTATATAAGTCCCTTTAGCATTTCATATAATAAGGGCTTGGTGATGATGAACTCCTTGAACTTGACCTTATCTGAGAAGCACTTTATCTGTCCTTCCATTCTAAATGAAAGTTTTGCTGGATAAAGCAATCTTGGCTGTAGGTCTTTGGATTTCATGACTTGGAATACTTCTTTCCAGCCCCTTCTTGCCTGTAAGGTCTCTTTTGAGAAATCCGCTGACAGTCTGATGGGTACTCCTTTGTAGGTGACTGTCCCCTTATCCCTTGCTGCTTCTAGGATTCTCTCCTTCATTTTGGTCTTGGCTAATGTAATTATGATGTGCCTTGGTGTGTTCCTTCTTGGGTCCAACTTCTTTGGCACTCTCTGAGCTTCCTGGATTTCCTGGAAGTCTATTTCCTTTGCCAGACTGGGGAAGTTCTCCTTTATTATTTGTTCAAATACGTTTTCCACTCGTGGCTGTTTCTTTCCCCCTTCTGGTACCCCTATAATCCGGATGTTGGAACGTTTAAAGATGTCCTGGAGGTTCCTAAGCCTCTCCTCATTTTTTTGAATTCTCATTTCTTCATTCCTTTCTGGTGGGATGTTTTGTTCTTCCTTCTGGTCCATTCCATTTATTTGAGTCCCAGTTTCCTTTCCATCACTATTGGTTTCCTGTGCATCTCCCTTCATTTCAATTAGGTTAGCCTTCATATGTTCCTCTAATTTGTGACTATAATCAACCAGTTCTGTGAGCATCCTGATAAACAGTGTCTTGAATTGTGCTTCTGAGAGGCTAGCAGTTTCTCGGTCGCTTAGAGTTATTGGCTCTGGGACTTTGAGTTCTTCTTGCGCCATCTTTCGGGTTGTTCGTGCCTGTTCCATAGCAGAATCAGAGCCCTAAAGTGTTCACTAGAACCGGGCAACTAAGTCGCTGGGTTGTGACGTTGTATGTGGGGGTGGGGTCAAAGAGGGACAATGGCTTCCCGTCTGCCGCCTGCCTCCTCGGCCTTGGTGCCGAAGCCACCACAGTCACCAGGCCCACGTGTTTCGTTCCACTGCACTCGTTCCACTGGGAACGCCCCCTGGGGCCTGTGTGGTCCGTCTCACTGTGCATGAATGTGCGACTGCGGTCAGTCTGCCCCACACCCCGACTGGTTCCGGGCTGTCTGCGTGTCTAGGTCAGGGGATCTGTCCTGCACGACCCAGCTCCGCTGCTGGCTCTGCCTCTCTTACCATCCCCGTTGAACGGTTCGTAGTTGTCAGACTCCCGTATAATTTCGTTTTCTGGTCTTTGGGTGTGTCCTAGTTCTCCAAACCTTTGTTGTGTTCAAACTTGGTTGTGGGAGAAGGCACAGTGTTTCCACCTATGCCTCCATCTTGGTGGAAGTCTCCGAAATTTAAATTTGTATTTGTCTAAAATAAAAGAACTACACTGCATTCTAGGTCTTTCTTTCCATTTTATTCATTGAACACACATTCATGAAGTACAACTTTCTGTTAGGCACAAGGACCGAATGCTGTAATAGGTCCTTTCTCATATGCTCTTACTGCCCCACGGTTACCCACACTGTGAGTTTTCCCTCAGTAAAATGAGGAAGAACACAACTTGTTCTGCTACATGTCCCTGGTGGCCTTAGCCAGAGGATGTTGACAGCACGTAACAGGAACCCCAAATGATAGTGACTTAAACCATAAGGGCTTATTTTCTCAGGAGAAGTTGGGTGAAGGGCAGTACAGACTTACGTGACAGTCTGCATGTCATCAGGGACCGTCTTCGTCCTGTTTGGCCACTGTAAGCATTTGACTTCTAGCATCAAGTGCAACTCATGGGGGTCTAAGAGGCTGCTGGAACTCCAGCCATCATGTCTGTCTCCCATGCAGCAGAAATGAGAATAGGAAAAGTGAGAAGAGTTCCCCTCCAAATTTTACTAATCTCTTATAAGAAGACTTGCCAGAAATCTTCCATATAATTTCACTTTGTATTTCAATGACGGCAACCTAGTTACATGGTCATGCCTCATTTAATGGCTGATGGAAAATGCAGTTTTAGCTGGGCACATTTCTGCCCCAACCAAAGTCAGGATTTTGTTACCAAGGCAAACAAGGTGAAAGACATTAGGTGGATAACAGCCATCTAGTACAAAGTATTTGTTTTACGTATTATGTATGTATGTATTGGTCTGCAAGAACAGTCTATCCTTATGACTGTATTGAAGTGCTACATAGTTAGAGCCAGGCTTCTGTGGACCTCTGGATTCCATGTCCCATCTCCCTCCATCTTTTCTTGTTCATTCTCAACAAAGCAAGAAGAACAGAGGGCAATGGGTTGGTAGTGCAATTTAGATGATGTATCCATAGAAAGCCTGTGGTCAAAGTGACCTTTGAGTATGGATCTGAAGAAAAGAAAGGAATGAGCCTTGTGGATGGCTGAAAATAGTGTTTCAGGCTGAGGGCATAGCTGTGCAAAGGCCCTGAGGTTGGCACTTGATTGACATATCTGGAGAATAGGAAGGAAGCCAGTGTGACTGACACAGAGTTCAAGAGGGTGAGTTGTAGAAGATGAGGTCTGGAGATGTCAGAATCTGATCACATGGGGCCTGGGTATCTGGCACAAGGATTTGAAGTAAAATGGGAGAGTTTTGGGGATGTGTGTGTCTGTATGGCATGGTTGTTATCTCTTGTGTCTTTACTTAACAGAGTTCTTGCCAGATAGAAATATTTGGTAAGTACCAAATGAAATTGTGAGGTTGATTTGCATTTTCTCAATTATTAATGAAGAAATTGATTTGGTTATTTCAAAATGGAATATGTTGTTATTTGTAAAAAGATTTGTTTTTATTTGCTCAGACATTGAGAGTCTGAGATTATTCTGGTTACTGATGTGTGTTGCCTAGAAGGCTGGTCCTGAGCAACAAGCTCCAGGGAAAAACTGCAGGGCACGCAATGTCCACACAAAGAATGCCTAGAGTTGGCCCACTATGATGTCGGAGGCCAGTGGACACTGTATAAAGTTATGCTTTCCCTAGTCTCAGTTCTTTGCTTTGAGATCACCACCGCTGCCCTCTACCACAGCAGTCCCCAACCTTTTGGGCACCAGGGTTTAGTGGAAGACAATTTTTTCCATGGACCAGGAGTGGGGAGATGGTTTCGGGATGATTCAAGCACATTACATGCAAGCTCACCTCCTGCTGTGTAGCCCAGCTCCTAACAGGCCCAGATCGATACCAGTTCTTGGCCTGGAGGTTGGGGACCGGAGCTCTACAAGATAAAGATTGAGAAGAAAGTGAGACTAACAGTGTGGAGTAGAGAATACAAGATTGGCCTTCTCTCCAAGGTGGCAAAATCCCATCTTGGCTTTGCTCCAGCAGATCTGAGACTAATTTGCTCAGTTCCCAAGCACAGCCAGCCTTTCCAGGCTCTTGCAGGTGCACGCATGTCATTGAAGGGTGGGCATCGTAGGCTTTAATCCTTCTGGATCAGAGGGGATGAATGGTAATGTGAAACACCTGGGGCCTTGCTGCCAGGCCCACCTGGGCCAGCATGGCAGCCCCTGCAGGGAAGTGAGGCCAAGCTTGCACACAAGAAGCAGAATTCTGCTGGCTGGTAGCAAATGAATCACACAGACATCCATTTAGCAGTTGCCCAATATGGTTCTCGGGTCCATTAAGGTTGAGCAATGGCAATTAGATATGGAAGCAAATTGGAACAACAGCAAATGTGTTGATTATGAAGCAAATGAAAAAGCTCAAAAGGGAGGGCTTTACTCTGAGCGTCTCACAGAATTCCACCCTTTAATTATCCACCCTTGTAGTGGCAGGAGAGCAAGACTTCACTGGCAAATACCTCAGGGCCATGTAGCGGGGAAAGGTAGCCCCCAGTCTGGACAGGGAGCACATGCACGGCCTGGGATGGAAGACCACCGTGGTGATTCAGCATCGGATTTTGGACCAGGCTGCCTTGAACTTTGCCTGATGCAGGGGGTTTGGACCCTCAGACCTTTCTGAAGAGAGCATCTGCAGAGGGGAAATGGGTTTGAGGACATAAGTGGTTTGAAGGGGTCACTGGAGCCACATTCATCTTACTCCACCCCCATCCCAGCACCTGGCTCAGCGCCGTGACAGGTGTGCAATACACAGACATTGAATTTTAGAGTTCGCTTGTAAAAGCTTATATTCATATCGGTAGGACTTTGGTGAAGTTCAGAAACAACTCTTTGTCAAAATGGACTCTATTTTTCAGGAAGGTGGTATTCTTGATGCTATAAGGGCACGTTTGTTATACTGACAGAGTCAGTAACACATTCTAATGTCCCCAAGGAGAGACTCCCTTGATTGATGCTGACAGTGATAATGGCGAGCATCCATACGGTGCTCTACGATGGAACCTTCGTGGTTAGACATGTTCGCTGAGGATGGGAGAAGCGTGCTGTGGACACCGTTCCAGCTAGCACACGAATCTTAGTATTAAGAAGGTGAGCAATTTACAACTCATTAAAGATCCCCAGACAAATGCATCTGGGCTGTGATCCCTGCAGCTTTAACAAGCTGCTCAGAGATGTACAGACCATAATGGAGCAGACCTCCACTCAGGGCTTTGATATCTGTTTTTCAGAGTTTTGTATTCTATTGAAATCCTGAATAAAAATGCCTCTTGTGTCCTAAAAATGTAAACAAGATGACATGACTTATCTGGATTGGAAGAAATATACCAATTTTAAAGTTGATAGACTTTTAAAGGCAGCCTACATATAATATATAAGTGGCCATATATAGAATCTCTCTGTTTGTATATATTGCATTAGTTTTCTAGACTGTGCAATCAGTTACCACAAACTTAGGGCTGTAAAACAACATCTCACATTTCTCTTGTTCAGAAATCCGGGCAGGTTTGGCTGGGTTCCGTGCTCAATGTCTGACAGGCTGACATCAGGGAGTTGCTTCTTTGGGGTTTGAGGGAAGATCATTCCAGGTATCGTCCAAATTCAGCTCCTTGTGGTTGCAGGGCTGGAGTCCTGTCTCCTCTGTGGATGTCAACCAGGGGTTGCTATCAGCTCCCTGGGCCCCCCTCAGCTATTCTGGTCCTTGTACATGGCCTATGTTTCAAAATATAGGGTATTAACAGAAGATTTAAGTTTCAGTAAGGCCAACAGATTAGGCAATACTTGCCATTGAACAGACAGCTTGTTACTCACAGTCCTTTGGGGAGGAAGCACTCGGGGAAGCACCAGGGATGGTCAGGAGGCAGCGGAGTGAGGAGGTGAGAACAGGAGCCTTTATTGTGGTTTCTATGGGGTGGAATGGGAAAGGGAGCGTGAACAGGCAGAGCATTGGCTAGGGCCTCTCCCTGGTTGTCTGGCTCTGGGGTGGCAATGGCAGGTGGATAGTGGCAGAGAGGGCAAGAACCTGAGGGAAGAGGTGGTTGGAATGTGGGCTCTGGATTGGTTGGTTTGCCTTTAAAAGGTGCTCTTTGGGTGAGTTGTTTACTGCCTTTAAGAATCACCTAACTATAGGACAAACTGTTCTTACAGGGCCAGCAAGGTCCCGGATGTCTAAGCATCAACATACAGGAAGTAAAACACATCGTTAATGCAGTCCCCTCCATGTTCAAAGCCAGAAATCATGTGTGGAATCCTCCAGCTTTGACTCCAGCTGACTTGTCCTTTTGCCGCTAACAGAGAAAACTCTCTGCGGTTCACAGCTCAAATAGTGGATTAAATTTGCCTGGATTAACTCAAAGTCAACTGATTAATGACCTTAATTACACATGCAAATCCATTTTATCATGTTATGTATATAAAATCACAGACATCATATCTCACCAAATTCACTTTCCTGGGCATTAAGGTGGGAAGTCTTGGGGCAGGGGGCATCTTTGAATTCTCTCATATACATATAATTATGAAAGTAGTATTTGCTCATCGAAGAAAATTTGGAAGAATACAAAAATCTACACAGAGGAAAATAAAAATCACCCTTAATTTTAGCACTTTTAATTAAAAGTGCATAATTAATTTTAGCACATATTAATTTTATTAATATGTTTCCTTTGTGTTTTTTTATTCTCCATACTGTTTTTACAGTTGAAAATTTAATTGCTGCCCTGACTAGTGTGGCTCAGTTGGCTGGGCGTCATCCTACAAAATAAAAAGATCGAGGGTTTGATTCTTGGTCAGGGAACATGCCTGGATTGCAGGTTCAGTCCCTGCTCTGGGCGCATATGACAGGCAACTGACCACGTGCCCACATTGATGTTTCTCACCCTCTCTGTCTCCCTCCCTTTCCCTCTCTCTAAAAAATAAATAAAATCTTTAAAAATATATATAATTGTTCACAGCTGTATGTCCGTTGTAATTTTGTAAAAAATTTCCATGTCGTTATTGTACGTTCTTTATAATAATAATTATCAGCAGCTGCACAGTAAACATTTCTTGTTCCCTTAGTCTTGGGTATTTAAATGGTTTCAAGGCTTTGTTAATATTTATGATTATTTCTGTGGGAGAGATTCCTAGAAATAATTGACTGGATCAGAGGCTAGAAATATTTTAAGTCTATAATTTATGCTTCCAGCAGCAGAATCTGATTTCTTTTTCTCTCTTTTCTCCCTCCCCTTCTCCCTGTCTTTCAGCCTCTCTTAGTGTCTCAGCATTAAGATTTCAATAGTATAATTTGAAAGTAGTAAATGTATCCTAGCCCCCCTCACTTCTTTTTTCTATGACCAAATAAAAGCTCATTCTTCATCATCTACACCTTCTTCATCATCTACACAAAGCCACTTAGTTATGAAGTTCGCTGGAAAGCTGTTTGATAGCTTGTCATCCACTGGGTTTTAGCATGGACTCATCAGAGACAGAACCCTTAAGTGACTGGATTGCTGAAATTCCCACCAGTGGTCCAAGGAAGGTTGGGACACTGCTGCTCTCCAACATTGTTTCCCCTGGCCCTCGGGATCACTTGGCCACGTCCTGCACACTCAGGTAAGGTCACTGTGGACTCTCACACGAGCCAGCTTCAGGAGCAGCTTTCCCACTTTTACTTCCATTAACCCCTATCTCTCTGTCGTCCATTCCTGCACCAGTGAGCATATAATCTTCCCAGGTGGCCATTGGGTGAATAAGATCCACCTATCCAAATAGGTGAGTGGATAAGAAATTTTTTTCTATTCTGGCAGCATTTAATTGTAGGAGTCTTGGCAAAAGTTTACTCCACGTGAAATATTTTAATGTTTGCCACTTCAGCTTTATTGTAGACAGGATTTTAGTAGGCAGGTCCTTTAAATCAATGCATCCAAATTAATCCACACACTCCAATATTGGGGAAGGCAGCAGAGGAGTCTCTGAATTATTTCACAGGTATTTCTGATGACTAAAACACATTTGTTTGGATAAGAGCGTGGAAATCATTAAAATGTGGTTTCGTGGCTGACTAGAATTATAGCAATTTTGATGGGCTTAGACTCGTTTTTCTAAATAGATTGTGGACTTGATATTTATGTATGATAAGTGAAAATGAAAACAGAAATTTTTATTACTTAATCAAGTTTTGTTAAATGCCCCTAAATATTGAAAAAGTTGAGACCCTGATGTGAAAAGTCCCCCTCTGCCCAGAGCCAGCTTGAGATGTCCCCCAAAAATCTTGTTAGAAAACATTCTCACTCTCTGGACTCTCTGTCCTTCCAAAGACTTTATTATGTTGAAGTTGCAATGTATAACTAGAGATAGAAACATTGGCCAAAGCCTAGCAAATTGGTACTAACAACTAGCAATTTGTTCATTGAGATCCTTCCCCCTTCTATTATCAACTATTTTCATGTGCCTTTTGCAGAAACTTCCATGGTTCGTTACTGTTATTAGTTCTATCAGCAAGAGGCAATGTTTTGGATTTACTGGGAATGTCTGAATGGCAGATATTCTTTAAATCTTTAACTGAACTTTAGTCTCATTAACATTTGAGAATCATTGACAGGTCTTCTCAAGATTCAAACTATTGTTTATGCTAAAATTGATCAGTATTCTAACGTGAAGAGACAAACAGCCACACATTTCATTGATTTAAGCTTGTTTTCTGGAGCTTAGCCTGTTTCCCATCTAACACAGAAGCCTCTCTTACCAAAGGGTCGCTCAGGAGGTACTCCATGCGGGTCTGAAGTGGGACGCAGGAAGAATACAGGACACCTCTTGCTGACCCCTTCATGGATTTCAGATTGAAACCCAATAATTTTCTTCCTGCCATACATAACCTTTACACTAATCTATATTGATTCACAGTAAATTATTTTAGTTTGAAGTTTTAGGGGATCAGTCATAATTCTTTCCTTCCTGAATTATGAACCAGCTGAGAAATCAAATAGGTGTCAAGCCACTGAGGAGCCAAGCTTTATTATAAATAACCTTTAGTTTTTTACATTCTAAATGCCACTAAGTCTGTGAGCAGGCAGAATTCTACGTATGGACTCACCCAGTGACTAAGAGCTCCTTCCTAGGAAAAATGTCCCTGCAGCCTGGTAGAGGACATGGAGACTATGTTGAGTTTAGGTTTCTTTCATGTGTTTTCTTATTCTGGACCAGAGGCCTCCTGGGACTATGTTTTTTCCCTCATGGTGGGAGATGGGATTTCAAGAACTGATCAAAGTTACGCAGTGGCATCTGAACATTCCACTTGACCATGCCTGCTCAGATTTCATCAACCAAAGCAACGTCTGTATTCAGACCCAGCATCATGAAAGGGGATTGGAGAACGAATATTTGCAGAGCAATAGAGTCTGTTGGGACAGAGATGATAAGGAAGTCAACAAGCACCAGGTTTATTGACCCATTTCCTTATTTGGGGGTCTCCTCTCTGTTGGGAACCACCTTGCATGGTTCCGGAAGCTGTAATCCCCCAAGGCTAAGGCTGAGTAAAAAGACCCTGGGACCATAAGCCATTAAAAAGACAAAGCTTATCTTCCTTGTTGGGGGGCTGCCTCTGCCCCCTCTGGGTCACCTTGCTTGGCCCTGAGTGGATGACTGGTTAGCCAATGATGGCTAAGGTTCCTCAAGGGAGGGATGACCTAAGACAAACATGGTCACAAAGGAGCCCTCAGGAAAGGACTTGGGGGACTATAGTAAAAGGAGGTGATGGGCCCTCCCCCCTCAGCTTTGACATAGCCTGAGTCTTCATTCTGTCTGCAAGGAGTCTCCTAATCTCTTGGCGGCCTTACTTCCTATACCTGACTCAAGCCTGAAACCATGGTGGAGGTGGGCGCAGCCCTGTGCTGGGATGAGCAGGTTCCCTGGGGCAATCAGGCCTAAGAAAGAATGCATAAAATCCTATGAAACCTGCTTTGCCTGGTACCCTCAGTTTAAATGATAAGGGTCCAAGCATGAAATGAGTTTGTTTCCCCAAGGTTTTATGGCCCTCTGACCCTGACTCAAAATAGCCCTCAGAGTTCTTTGAATGTTGTCTGTTGTTTGATCATTACTGCCTGACGATGATTTATGAGCTTTGTGTATACACATCCTGTATTCCTATGCAAATTAAACCCAATAAAAGCCCATTGAGGAACAGGCTCCTGGCCCTTCTTCTTTGAGAGATCAGCCACCTTTCCTCCCCAAGCAGATCATGTCTTGGTATGCTTATTCTCATCCATGGCAGCTGGGGGAGGGGGCTGCAGGTGGAGCCCTCCACACCTCTCTTGCTTTGAAATTGAATAGAACTGGATTTAAATTCCGGCTATAGACCTGAGAGTTGGTCAAGGTGATTCTTGAGCTGTGATTGGGAGAACAAGCACAGGAAAGCAGATGTGGGGAGAGAGGGAGAGTGGGCCTGGCTCAGGGGAGGCGCTGCTTGCTTTCTAATTCATGAAAGCTGATAGAATATTACTAAACCATAGCCTGTGTGGCTTATCTCTGGGGAAATGAGCTAATGTCTTCTGGCTGAGCTCCTTCCCCACCTTCTAGCTCAGTGCAAAGCCAGAGCTTCAAAAGCCTCGTGGGAGGACAGGGCACACGTCCCAGAGCAGCCCCCTGCCTTCCTCATGTTAGCTTTGACAGACACAGGGACTTTGTCAGGAGTTGGACAGTGGCTAATTCAGTAGCTCAGAGGGGATGTGTTCTGACTTGCTAACTGAGTTGTGTTCTGAAGGGCATCTAAGGACTTAGATTCCAAAGTATAAGTAATGGTGTTCCATTATTAGGTGAATTAAAAGGATACACTCCCCACTCCCTGGAGGGCCAACCCACTAGATATCAGGGTCAACCCTCAGGCAATTATTTAAGAATGGGGTGAGGAGCCTTATAGGGTGCCCACAGGCAAAAGTGGCATCTCTAGGTGGTAAAGTAAGACACTCAAAGGATGAAGATAAAACTATTTTCGTGTAAGAACTCCAAGGACTGTTAAACACAGAGAATATTCCAGAGAGTATTCTCTCTCAAACACAGAGAATGTTCTAGAGAAAAGCCAAACAAAGTAGTACATTCATACTCTAAAAGAGCTAAAAGGCAAATAATGAAATCATATGTTGATGGAAAGCAACACAGAATAAATGAAAAGTCTCAGCAGACACTTTTGAAATAGTGAGTATATGGGAATTTTCTTTGAATATGTTGAAATACACTTGAAAATAAATATATTTATCTATAATAAAATAAATAGCAATATAATGCAAAATATAATGTGTAATATATCATTATTATATTATATTATATAATGAAATATTGAGGAGGGAGGTGGGGAGCACTGGGGGGGGCAGGGCAGGGAATATAAGACAGAAAACTGTACTTGAACAAGAATTAAATAAAAATAAAAATTAAAAAAAGAAATACTGAAAAACATCTTTGCAAGGTAAAGCCCTAGTGGATTTAAATGACCTGAAGTGAATTTTAGAAGGTTCAAGGAAATTTGGGAAGGTAGGGTCCGCCAAGGTAAGGATCAGACAACCAAGCAGTACAGAGCAAGAGTGGACAGAAGTTCAAGTTTAGCATGCCTACCTTCTAGTCCCATGTCCTCCACTTATTAGTCCAACAACCTTGAGCAAATGACATAATTGTGTCCCATTATTATTGAGGGTGAATGGGGAGTATAATGTCACTACCTACCAGAACAGGTGAAGGTCCTCTTGTCCACAAGAGGCCTGTTACATAGTCAGCTCTCCAGCATGTTAGCCACTGCAACTACATTTAAAACAGTTCTGGGAACCTGTCTGCACACTTAGAAAGAAACGAGGCTGTCTGAGGAATCCATTTATTTAAAATGCATCTCTGCTTTAGAACCTTCTGGTTGAAAACACATTATCACATTAAGATGTTGAGATATACTTTCAAAAAGGCATCCTCAGATCTCTTATAACTAAACTGGGTTAAAATTGTGGATAATTGTTACATATACATATTTAGGAAGAAATATTCTGGGTCCATTTAAGTAGAACCAGGTAAAAATGTCAGGAAATAAAATACTGAGAATTGACAAGATTGCTTTTGGAATAGAGGACTCGTCGTTGAATGCAATAAGCCTATTTACAGATGATGATTCTCTCCGATGCTGAGGGTCATGTGATTATTTTGAGGTTATAGAATAAATTATCAATTGAGCCGAAAAGGAAATTCAATGCAATTTAATAGGCTGCACTGTTGCTGCAGTTGATTTTCTTCCTTTTATTTGTTTTTTCAAAAAAATACTATATGCAGCTGGCTTTATAGCCATCTGTTTGGGGCAGCTTGCCAGCAGAGATGCCAATTAAGGGGAAAAAGGTTTGTCATCTTAAGGAATGCTGACAGCTGTTAGGCTTCTCAGGGGAAAGGAACCTTGAGAGAAGACTGCTTTTTTTACCGTTGTTTATTTGACGTCTAATTTATTCTTTTTGATGTGCGAGCTGGAGATTTGCTTGTTCTTGAAGAGGATGCACACTTTTCTCAGAAGGGAGCAACTTATTCCTAAGAATTTTATTTTTTAATTCTCATAGTTTTTCTCAATAGGCCATCCTATTTCTGTGGCTTATTTTTTCATGTTCTTTTCCCTTTTTTTAATTGAATATATTGGGGTGACATGGGTTAATAAAATTACATAGGTTTCTGGTGTACAATTCTATAATACGTCATTTGCATATTGTATTGTGTATTCAACACCCCAAGTCAAGTCTCCTTCCATTACCATTTAGCTGTGGCTTATTTTCTAAAAATGTTTTTATTGTGGTTATAGTTACATATGTTGTAGTTATTATATAACTACATATAACATATACTTATATATATGTACTTCATACTATATGTGCATATATAGTTTACACAGTGTACATAATATATAATTTATTGCATGGACATATATATATGTATATGTATATAATAGTCACCTCTTAAAATTTTTTTTAGATATTATTTATTGATTTTTAGAGAGAGGGGTAGAGAGGGAGAAAGAGAGGAATAACATCAATGTGTGGTTGCCTCTTGTGCACCCCCTACTCTGGGCCTGGCCCGCACCCCAGGCATGTGCTCTGACTGGGAATCAAACAGGTAACCCTTTAGTTAGCAGGTAGGCACTCAATCCACTGAGCCACACCAGCCAAGGCTATAATAGTCTCCTCTTATTCACAGTTTTGCTTTTCATAGTTTCAGTTACCTGTGCTCAACTCTGGTCTAAAATATTAAATATGAAATTCCAGAAATAAACAATTCATAAGCTTTAAATTGCACAGTACTCTGAGTAGCATGATGAAATCTCCTGCCGTTCCAGTCTGTACCAGCAGAGGTGTAAACCATCCCAGAGAACTCTCTCCCCGCTGCACACACTCGCCTCTTGTTAGCCCCTCAGTAGCTGTGCAGGTTATCAGACCGACCCTGGTGGTATGGCAGTGCTTGTTTTCAAGTTGCCCTTGACTTGCTTAATGATGGCTCCGACGTGCCAGAGTAGTGGTGTTGACAATTCGGATATGCCAAAGAGAATCCCTAAAGGGCTTCCTTTAAGTGGAAAGGTGAAAGTTCTTGACTCAGTAACAAAAGAAAAAGAATTGTATGCCGAGGTGGCTAAGAGCTACAGTTAGAACGAACCTCCTGTCTGTGGCGTTGTGAAGAAGTGAAGTTCATGCTACTTTCGCTGTTTCACTTCAGACTGGAAACATGTCTCATGACACAGTCATTGCCTCATCTCACATCATTGCAGGAAGAAAGGCATCTTACTAATAGAATAATAAAACTGTGATATTTTATTACTGTTATTTTTAGTGAGTTTCTAGCTTTATTTGTTCATTTATTTCTTTTACTTTTTTACAATTTTATTTTATTTTAATTAAGTACAGTTTTTTACCTTTTACCCCCATCCCAGCCCATCCCCCAGTCCTCCCCACCACCCTCCCATTTCTATCCCCCTTGTTATTGTCCATGTGTCCTTTATTGTGCTATTTCATTATTAGTTATTGTTGTTAATCTCTTACTGTGCCTAATTTATACATTAAACTTTATCATAGGTATGTGTGTATAGGAAAAAACATACTGTATATAGAATTAGGTACTATTCCTGATTTCATGGTGTTGGAGTCTATCCCTGTGGCTAAGGGAGTCTATTATAACTTTAGTGTGAGTTTACATGTGTGTGATTGGCCATCGTAACCATTTTTAAGTGTATAATTCAGTCATGCAAGTTCCATTCACAAGTTGTGTAACCATCGCTCTCTATTTCTGGAACTTTTATTTTTATCGCACCAGCTGTGGCATGATTTTGAGCTAGAAGGACTTCACCCTGGTGGATGCACTGGCCCTCCTTTGAGCATTTTCAGTGGAGAATAGCCACCCAAGAGGCAAGAAAGGAAGTCTTTGTCCTGAGACAGTGAGACAGTGACAGAGAGGGACAAGGCTGGTCTGAGCAAGGTCTGAGGGCAGAGGGCCCTAAGGTGTCGGCTCTCTGAGCACCAGAGAAGAGCTCAGTTGTCTGTAATGCAAGGCCCTAGTGGAACATAGTGGTTTTCCTCCACTAATTTTTCAGAAAATCAAGTTAGCTTTTTAACGCATGCTAACCTATTTTTCATTTCATATGCCCTCTCTCCCCCACCAAACAAATAAAGCAAAACACATCTTTCTCTTGTCCGTTTGGCAAATGGGAGTCAGAGAGCTGAGTAACATCGTCAGCTTCCTCTCCAGTTGTGCCCTTAAAAGTCTCCACAGTCCTTTAAGGGACTGTAACCAGAAAAGACACCGGCATTCAGGCTACCTTTCACTACCAAACCCAATAAGCAATGAGAGCTATTGAATCTTTTATGGGTGCTTTATTCAGATGGCTGGCGATTTGAGAAGATGGCAGGTTCATACCCTAACAGACCATCTTGTCTTTTCTTCCCAGGCCAGACCTTTTATCAGGTCGGGGTGGGTGGATAACCAAGGTGCGGCGAGGGCTTTGAAATTCAGGGAGGATTAGGTGAGGGAAGCTGCAACATGCCTGTCCTGGGCAGCTAGCTGTTCCCAAGGGGGTGGTCGTCTGCTCTCCCAGAAACACAAAGGCCTGGATGCCTCCAACTTGTCCCCAGGCAGTAATCTCTAGCCAGTGCCCCAGGAGGCTGGCTGTTTTTCCCAGGAGCCAGGATGGGCCTTATCTGTAGTTTCTGAAACAAAGGCTTTAACATACACATCACTTGCTAGGCTTATATTTTTTTACTTTAAGCTAAAATTTTCTAAGTCTTGAGTAGCCCCCTGTCAGGACCGTGGAGGAAATTTCCTGCTTCTGTCTCAGGCAGGTTCCAAGTTCCGGGGTGACAGAGAGGAGGCTGATAGAAGAGGCCTTGCCCTTTAAGGCCAATTGTTTGCTTCTCATACAAATGTGGTTCAATTGTAACCCACCCCTTCCTCTGAGAAGCTGTGAAGTTTCTAACAGAAATTGTAGGAGACCATCTGCTTCTATTTCATCAGTAAACAAACCAATTAAAAGTGCATTTCTGCCTTCAGGCCTCCAGAGTTTGAAATGAACACTGAATAAGTCAAAATTAAAATTATTTTACAAAAAATGTGACCTTTTTGGGTCAAATATTTGGCCTATTTGAATGCATTTAAAAATAAAAATAAGGCTTCATAATTATTAGACATAATTGCTATTCAACTTCGGTAAGTTCATGGAGACTAATTAACACAGAGCCCTTATTATCTCTTGCTAGGAGTCTTTTATTCCCAGAAATTGTCTACCATTTAGAAATTTTATTAATATTTGTTTAACCCAACTTGCAAATCTTATTAAAATAAATATCTTTTTAAAAAGCTGAGAGAGATCTTTTCTGCTCTCACAGAACTAATGTTCTGGGCTTCAGGCATCAACACGGGAGAACACGTGCAACACAACTCCAGGCGGGAGCTTATCGCCAGGTGGACCATCTGCAGAGCAGACACTCGTGAGCTGCTGTTGCTGTGCTGCCGCATTTGAAATAACTTGTGAAACCTTAGATAAACTTCAGACTCAGAAACTCTGAAGAGAAGGTACATGAGAAATTGTTATGCTATACTCTTTTGGCTTCTGTTGTTACTTTTGTGTCTTCTTTCCTATATCACTAGGGTGGGTACATACAGCAGTGTATTCTGGGCTCAAGGATTTAGAGAAGATACTGATAGCATTACAAGAAAGAAGAGGAGCAATGAGGAGCAAGGGACAAGGGACACGGTAGACACCTAGGATGGGAAAGAAGAAGGTTCACTCACAGGGGGAGCTGTTACCCACAGATGGTGGTGGTGTCAGTCCTCATAGTGGCCCCGGACACAAGTATAACACCGTCCGTGAAGAAGGACCACCTCGTTGGCCTCTCCTGGATCCTTCTCTGGCTTCGTCTTCATCCTGAGATGTCTTGTTCATCACCTGTCTTATCTGATGAGGATTAGGGAAGGATCTGGGCGAGCACGTGCCTAGGGCAACACTGGAGCACAGACACCAAAACCTGAAACAGACATTTTCTTCAAAGAATGCAATATTGGAAGATTTTTGAAAATCCATGAGACTTTTATCACAGAAGGAATCAGCGTTGGTGTTCTTTAGTTCATGGTCTAGTATTATTTTTATCACCACATGTGTTAGTCAAAATAAAAGCACTAAATCGTGAGCTAAAGGAAGCCAGCGATGATCGCCATCATAACATCAGTGCTCTGGGCTGTGCAGGCCGTAATCGGGCTTTAGAAGGAGCGGTCTGTGCCAGGCTGTCCATCAGGCTTTGTAAAGCGTGTTGTTTTGGATGCAGTGTTACAGGGGCTCCATCTGCTAATATGGCCAATCAGCTGGCCTGGAGAGATTCTCCTTGTCCATCTGTCTTCAGCAGCGGTGTGGGTTGGTGCCAGTGCCACTCTGTTATGTGGCCAATCACACCATGGATGGCATCCTCAGAGTCCCACCAAGCCCGTCAATGGTGGAGGGGCTTGTCCATGCTGTAACTGCACATGCGTTGATGGTGTGAAAACAAACACAGCAACAGGGGACAGCTGAAGATGTGGGGTCTGGATGGATGCCATTGCCTGGGGTTTTGTGAGCTAACTTTGTGCCAACATTGGAAGAAGGGGGTGCAGGAGAGAAGAGGCTGGACCGGGAAGGCTGCCAAATGGAGGCAAGAAGCCTCCCAGATTTCCCTAGGGGACAGAGGGGGAGCAGAAGCTGAGTTTCACAAGTTCCACCAGGGGGCGTTGTTCTGTGATTTTTTTTTTTTCTTTTTTCCCCCCTCTCCATCATCCCTTTACCACATCCTGGTTCTAGGCGGGCCACCTCAGTCTTGTACGAAAGTGTTTCCCAAGCTGGAGGCCCTCTAGATCTTGTCACATATTACAATAGTGTTTTTATTTGTGTGTGAAGTAATTTAGAGATATGCACTGAATCTTTCAAAAACACCCAAAATAGGAAACTCTCAATGCCTTTATTGATGCCAATGGAGGTCTCAGATTCTTTCAGCTTTGGCACACGTTGTACCCAAAATGGAATTTTTGGCCAGGCAGTCATAACACAACATCTTTGTTAACAAAGACTTTCAGAATTGGTGAGAGACACTTTTTCAGTTGCTGCAGAAGAACAAACATATTTTACTCCTGAAGCCAAGTTGCAGCAACTTGGCCCGGTGACTCAGAACACTTGCGCATGCTTTTGTGTGGGGGCAGTGAATGGTTCTAGGGGTGAGGGTGGACTAGGGCAGTTAATAATTGACAATAAACTATGCACACAAACCTGAGCATTTTGCGGGTAGAACTAGCAAGCTAACTCCTTCCCAAAGCCTTAAGGAAGAAAGTGGGATAGAGACAAGCAGGCAAGAGTAGTTACTTTTCCTGGAAGGCACCCCAGCTGTCAAAGAATGCAGTCCAACAAAGGACTTTAAAGCAATATAAAATGTTAATCTGCGAGTGACAGACTTAATTGATTTAATTTTTTCTGGCACAGATATTCGAATCCAATGGAAATTGAATAGTTTTCTGATTTAAAACCCTGAGATGGTCCTTCAGTGTAACAGACTCATCTCCCCTGTCCCCTCAATTTTGTCCTTGTCTCCAGTTAGGTGTGGCCAAATGGCGTCACAGGCTCAAGTTGTTAGCCTAGGTCATTGGCTAGTTATCGGTCAGCTAGTTATTAATAGAGGGAGAGAAGAAGGAAAATCAGACATTATTAGGCATAAGAAGCTAGGGAGCTGGATCAAATATTAAGCTTAGTATGCTGGGAACCTGCCGCAGATATTGGGCCTGTCCACCAGGAACTTCCAGCATTCCATTAAGCTCCTCTCACTAGGAAGCTATAGCATTCATAGGCTCATTCACACACCCGGGGAGACTGTTGCACTCTCTGCCCTTGGGACTTAATCCTCAAAGAGGGCAGGAAAAACCTCCTCAGGTTGCAACTGACTGGTAATAGGATTTTTGGGGGAAGAAGGGGTGGGGAGATCCCTGGCTGAGCAGATGCGCAGAAGAAGCCAGATGACAGCAGAACTTTGGGGTGTGTGCACGCAATAGGAGCCAAGACAGTGATGTGAAGGGGCAGAACCTAGTCTGGGAAAAGGACTGGATTGGCTGAGGGCACAGAACCCTTGAAGGTCTAGGAAAAGATTAGTTAGTGGGAGGGCCCAGCTCCAGCCCCAGAAAAATCTGGAAGTAGGTTGGGTAACAGCTTGCTTGTCCGTGAGAACCAAGAAAATATATGGAGGATTATCGGAAATCTTGGGGTAGTTGCTGCTATAGTCTACTCTCCTTCTACATCCCAGACGGTGTGTTAATTCCCTTTTACCCCAATAAATCTTGCCATTGTGTTTAAATTTGTTCCACAAATGTGCCCTTTGACATTCTTTTCTCATGACTCCACAAAGGACCCCTTTTCACTAGCAATGATGGGAACTGGTCACCAGGAGTTCTGGGAGATTTGTTCCTGCCAGAGGCCAAGCTGTGCTGCCTCGGCTTTCATTTCATTTCTGTGCCTGGTCCTTGACCTCTGACCAGGATGGTATCGCAGTGGGCATTCTGGATAGCCTGGTGGGTTACGTGGCCATACCCTGAGGGCCTGTAGTGGCTCTACTCTGAGATGACCCAGCACTGATTCCCCAGGCAGTGCCATGTGTCCTGGCCTTTAGAACTCATGGACCTTCCTAGGTTCTTTATGGAATGAGCCAAGGGCAAGTTATAGACCTTGGAGGTAGCTGGAGATTATGATACACTATTTTTTTTTTGTCTGTACTGGCTTCTGCCTAGATTACCCTCCATCTCTGGGAGGCATCTTTCTCTGAGTGAGGCATAGCATCATCCTGACAAGCACAGCACTTGTGACGTTTCTGGAACATTTCCAGGCAACTTCACAGGACAGGCTCTAGGGAGGAACCGCAGCAGTGTGCTTGAGCAATTCCAGCAAAGCTTGCTCCGGAGCTGCCTTCTGCTGCTGTGTTTCATAGTAGGACAAAAACAAAAAGAAAGTTCCTCAGCAGCAGAAACAGAGGGAGGAGAATATACCACATTCAAGGAGCTGTCAGGTTTGTTGCCTGGTGCTGCGGCCCCTCCGTGTTCTTGCCTCTTGCCTTCTGGGAGATGGGCAGACCACACAATGGTGGTTTCTCCTCCAGACCATTCCAAAACTGTCCAGTTCCTCACCCCCATTTCCCTTTGTAAAGAGATTTAAGACTCCCGTCTATAAAGGAGATGTTCCTTCAAAACCAGATATTGCCTCCTCACACCCAAAATTTTTTCTCTGTCCCAAGTATCATTCCTGCTTCCATGCCAGTTTTCTTTCTTGTAGGAATTTACTTTCCTTTCACACTGTCACAAATACTTATTTCAAAGTCTGTCTTCCATTTTATATGCACTTTTATCTCCAGTGGTAAGTGCTGTGTGTCCTTAAATAAGTGTTCGGTTGAACTGAATTGCCTCCTTCACACCGAAATGACTCCCATGGTGTCTGATGCCTGCACGTTCTTCCACGCGGAGAAGTCTGGAACTATCTCTTGTTGACATCTGGATTTTTCATGTACTTGAGGTTATGCTCTATTTGCACCTCCTTGGCTCTGAAAAATATCAAACTGAGACAATTTTGAACACCTGCGAGTCTGATTGGCTTTTCTTTGTGAATCAAAAGGTATGTGGCTATTCCCTGGCTCTGGCACCATAGCCATCCAGGAGTGACCTCGCTTGCACATCTTATGAAGATGCCATCAGTCCACTTGTTAGGTGGTAGGATAGTGTGTGTTTAATAGTGTGGTGGAATGTTAGACTCTGATTTCAAGTGATTTCTCTTGGGAAGATTTCAAAATCTTCAGCTTTGAATGGGTCACCCAGCAGGGCCTGGGAAAGGCTGTGAGGACAGGATAGAGGTGAAGGCAGCTGGCATTCCCATATAGCCACATCCTGGGGAGAAAGACTGGCCGAGCCCTGTCCATCTGGCTGCAGGGCAGGCTGCATCTGGGGCCTGCCAGGCTTGGGGCTCAGAGTACGCTTGTCTGGTTTCCCCCAAAGCAGAGTCATGCTAAATCTGATGCAAATGCTGGCTGCGTCCTGCTCAGCCACAGGGACTCTCTTGGTCACAGGGACTGACCCTTGGCCACAGAAATATTGCATGGTTAGGAGGTCACACCTTGCAAATTTTCTAATTGGTTCTTCTGGATGCTTAACCCAGATAAGCAATTTTGGGTTTTTAGGATTCACTTAAGCAAGTAGTTAATTCCATTAGACCCAGAGACATTTCTCTAGTACTTCTCCCAACAAAATGTAGGGAAGCCCTGCAGACCCCTGTGGGCACCTCCCATGTTGTGACTTAGTCTCTGCTCTCTCCTGCAGACGCTAGAGATTCCCAGAGCGTGGTTTTGACAAGCCTGTCCCTCAGGAAGTCTCCTGGGGGCCTGGGAGCCCAGGCCTTATCATACAATTTTATGTCTTAGCCACTCATCCCTGGTCTTTGGGAGAAACTTAGCGCATGCAATTGTTCTCCACCTTTTCCACTAAATTTTAAATTTTGTTAGACTTTCCTTTCTTTGTTTTCTTTTCCTTAAATGACAAGCAAAAGGGAGTGTTATAGAAGGTCCATGAAAGATGTTTTTTAATCAAAGTTGTCCAAACACAGAAACATGTTTGAAATGCATGGTTTTATAGGAAAGTTTGTATAACAGTAAAAGAACTAGACCATTCATGGAACCAGGTGCCAACATGGATGAAAACCAGGCTGTCGGCGAAGAACTGGGTGGAGGCAAGATCTGTAGCAATGCACCGCTGTGCTCCCTGGTAGCGTTCATACGCCTGCAGCATTTACTCAGAGCAATTCCATGCAGAGCAGCACTGGACAGCACTGTGGTCTGGGATCAGGAAGTCTGGAATACCATCCTCTGGTCTTCATGCAGGCAGCTGGAAGGACCTTGCTTTGCTCTGGCCTCCCCCATCTGCGGCCTTGTCCCATGCTCCCCTCTCAGAGAGACTGTATGCAGCCTCTTCCTCCTCCAGGAAGGCCTCTTCCTCCAAACAGTGTGTCTCATCTGTTTGGTGTTTTAAACGTTTATCTTCATCAACATTTCCTTCACAACACCAATTCTTATACTTTTTCTGGAGCATAAGATATCTGAAAATTCTGTGAGACCTAGGGAAACCCAGGCCCCTTATCCCCAGGAGAAATACACAAACTCCCATCAAACTGTGGTCAAAAACGTACTTGACCTCAAAAGCCATTATCTGCTGTGGTCTCTACTCTGCCAATGTGTTAGCGAAAGTCGGTATGAGAGTGAATTCAGGATCAGGCCATGTGGAGCCAGGTCTTGAGTCTGGGCTCACTTTTGCTCAGGACAGATTTGTCTCAGGGGCTTGCCATTTTTCCTCCAATTGGTTCTTGTTTGAAACTTGTCTGATTTACTCTACTTGTTAACGTCTAATTTGGGGAAGCAAAACTTGGGCATCAGCTCCCTCCTTACCAGCAAGCGCTGATTCCTGAATGAATAGCTCTGCCTATGATGGAGCCAGGTAATTTATGCTAAATCACTAATAAAAAGAGTTGGATCTTCCATAACCTTAGCATAGCAGAATGAACGCCCCCTCACCAGATATTCGTATAGCTAAGGCTGCTTGAAGACGCGTAAGAGGCAACGTGACAACAATCTAGTTCTCTCTTCAACTGTAATACAAAGGTTCTTGCTTTCCCAGAAGTCGATGGGTGTTTGTACTGTCAAATTACTACTGTTGGGCATGACAGGCTTGCTTGAGAATTAGTAAAACACTGCATTGGAAATGGTATAGTTGACTCTGGCAAGACTGCATTGTGCTGTGTCATAGGCTGCTTCCACTCTGCATTGTGTTTGTATGTCTTTCGGGTTATAGTGGAAGAAGAAGAATGAGTATGTTCCTGGGGGGAAGCTCAGCACCGGGACATTTTTAGCTGGCTATTTGAATGCAGCCATTTTGAGGGCTGCATTCAAAGGACCTTCAGCCAAGGTCCCACCTTCAGCCAAGGCTGAAGGCCATTACAGCTGTTTTGACCTAGGGATGTTGTGACTCACATTAGAAAGTATATCATTGAATGTCTAGAATCTTTCAACTATAAGGTGATGTTTGGACCCAGAATCATTTCTCTGGAGAACTAGATTATTAACTTGATGGATGCTGGGGGTGATGTGGTGCTTGAGATGGGTGAGATAGATTCTCTCTGGTAGATCGGCTGCATAGAATCCAAAGTAAATTTTCCACATTTGCTCATTTTAGACAGTGCCATCAATCACTGTAAGCAATCTCTAAAAATTTGAAGCGTGTTGGATAAGCAGCATCTCCCATACTTGGATATTACCTGCAAAATTCCAATGTTCACAATTGTTCTTTTCCCTCAGTTGCAAACACACGTTATCTATAAAATCTTTGTGGTAGACACTTTTGCTATGGTTTCTCTCTAGCACCCTGATTCTTCTCGAAACTGAATTAGAACTGAACAGCTTAGTGTGTAAACTCCCTGATTCAAACTGAGTGTAACGTACTGGATCACCTCTCTTTCAGAAAATGCTCCCCCCCCCATTCAAATATGTTACTTTTAGAGCTGCAGCCACTTCCCAGAGCTCAGAAAGGTTGTTTCTTTTTAGACACTTTGTGTTGGAAAGTGAAGAACATCAGTGTGATCAAACATGTAATAAATTTTATGGTGTTCCTGAGATGGAATTCTAAAATTTGGGGGTAGAGTGCCAGGAAAAAGCCAAATTTATGTTTGCTTTTATTTCAAACAAGAGGCACTTGGTTTAATGCATTTGTCAAATATGGATTGAGCATCAGCTACCTGTCACATATAATGCTAAACTCTAGGATTAAATCAGACACAGACCATGCGTTTGGAAAACTTACACAGATGTGAAGGCATTGACAGCTTCAGAGACCATTATAATATAAGGATGGACGTGGAAATGCCACGAGAGAGGAGGGGAGTGCTGGGGACACTCACAGCAAGGAGCTTATGCTAAATGAAAATACAGTGAGGCAGCCTCTTAATAAAGCAGTGGTCAGAGACAGACAATGGGCAATGGGTAGGATTTTGATAGATTTTGCAGAGACTCATGGCAGCTGGAGAGAAAGTTCTCAGGCCACTTCTGATAAAAGGCAGTGTGGGAATGTGTAGAAGATGCCAAGTGGAACTCGTTTCATTTCAAGTGCAAGTCTGTCCTGGGAGATCCTGGATGACAACTTGGAAAGGTACATTGACAGCTTGGGTGACCACATGTCTGCTTTGCCCAAGACAGACTCATGTATACGTGCTATTTCAGTGTATTTATTAATTATCATTGCTAATGTTTCTCTTCTCTCAGATATCCTGGGCAGATAGACAATGAATTATACGTATGGGCTGGTGTTTCTTGGTTACTATTATTAATATGGCAACTTCCTCCCATCTTAAAAAGAGCTATTTTCATAATAACTCCTGAGTATCCATGACACATATTTTTCTTGCCATTTCCTGTTGATGGGACAGAGTAGAAAGTCTTATGTAATATGATTTGAAGTTTCTCTAATTTTAATTTTTAATATATTTTATTGATTATGCTATTATAGTTGTCCAATTTCCCCCCTTTATTCCCCTCTACTCTGCATCCCTCTCCCACCTGCGTTGCCCCCCCCCCCCCCTTAGTTCATGTCTATGGATAGTACATATAAGATTTTGGGTTCTCCCTTTCCCACACTATACTTAACCTCTCCCTGTCTATGTTGTACCTACAAACTATGCTTTTCCCTGTACCTTTTCCCCCATTCTCCCCACTCCCTCTCCTCACTGATAACCTTCCATGTGATCTCCATTTCTGTGATTCTGTTTTTGTTCTGGTTTGCTTAGTTTGTTTTTGTTTTCATTTTGGGTGGGGCTTGGTTTTCAGTAGTTGTGAGTTCGTTGTTATTTTTCTGTTCATATTTTTTATCTTTATTTTTCTTAGGTAAGTGACTTTAACATTTCATATAATAAGGGCTTGGTGATGATGAACTCCTTTAACTTAGCCTTATCTTGGAAGCACTCTATCTGCCCTTCCATTCTAAATGGTAGCTTTGCTGAATAGAGCAATGTTGGATGTAGGTCCTTGCCTTTCATGACTTGGAATACTTCTTTCCAGCCCCTTCTTGCCTGTAAAGTTTCTTTTGGGAAATCAGCTGAGAGTCTTATGGGAACTCCTTTGTAAGTAACTGTCTCCTTTTCTCTTGCTGCTTTTAAGTTTCTCTCCTTATCTTTAATCTTGGGTACTTATGATGTGCCTTGGTGTGTGCTTCATTAGGTCCAACTTCTTTGGGATCCTCTGAGCTTCCTGGACTTACTGCAAGTCTATTTCCTTTGCCAGTTTGGGGATGTTCTCCTTCATTAGCTTTTCATGTTTCTTCATTCTGTTCTGGCTGAATGTTTATTTCTGCCTTCTGCTCCAAACCATCGATTTGAGTCTTGGTTTCCTTCCCTTTGCTGTTGGTTCCCTGTACATTTTCCTTTATTTTACCTTTCATAGCCTTCCCTTTTCCCTCTATTTTGTAATCATACTCAACTATTTTTCTGAACATCCTGATTACCAGTATTTTGAACTCTGCATCTGATAAATTGGCTATCTTTTCATTGCTTAGTTGTGTTTTTTCTGGAGCTTTGATCTGTTCTTTCATTTGGCCATTTTTGGGGGGTCTCATGCACCTGTTACATAGTAAGGGTCAGAGTCCTAGATATTCTCCAAGGCAGGGCAACCCACATTGATGCTTTATGGTACTGTATATGGTGAAAGTTTTTAAAGATGGTCCAAGATCTAAAATACTCTCTTGCACATATGGATGAAATCTAATAATAATAATAATAATGACAGTCAACTTGTACAAATAATAGGTTTATACTAGCCACTACACTGTTTAACTGGTTTATTTAAATTAATTAAACTTGGCACAGTCCAATAGTGAGGATTGTTATTATCTCTATCTTATAGATGGGGAAACTGAGGCTCACAGGGGTTGAGTCATTTTTCAAAGTGAGGTGGAGCTAATGAGTAATGGAGATGGGATTTGAACCCAGCCAGTTTACTCTGATGCCATGCTTTCAGCACGATAAGAAAAGTCAGACTATTTCTGGGAATGTGATTCTTAGGATGTATTGACTTATGATTATCATGAAATAATAGAGCCTTTCAGTTTTCAAAGAATGTACATATTTTCTTATTTGTTCACACAGCAATCTTGAGCTCCAGATGGATATTTTCCCCTACAGCTACCCAGAGAAGTTTGATGCCTTCCAAAAGTCCAGATAGGCAGCTGTTGAACTGTGCATGAAGTTCAAATCCTTAGATTTCACATTTCTATTCTCTTCAACCTCTGAAAAGTTGAAAAGAAAATATGTGGAACCATGGGGATATCTGACATGCTTTTATTCCAGGGTGGGGTGATCTGGGCTGGCAGAAAGTCCTGACTCCCTTACATACTAAGTGAACACAAAGCTGGTGGGGTGCCAATATATGACTAGTGGTTACATAACAAAGCTTGATTCAGCACCTGTGGGCCCTTATCATGGTTCAGTGAACACTGCTGAGTCACCTGGATAGCTGAGAGGAAGTCTGACTTACTCCATTGTCCCTACACTGGCAAAGCTCAGTGAAAACGAGTATACATATATCATACCACCCGGCAATTGCACTGCTCCTTTTCTATTTCATAAGAAACCTGCCAAAACGTCCAAGGAGATAGGTGTATGTAGCCAAGAATCAAAGGCAGCCTAGGTGCTCAACTACAGGGGTGGATGAAGAGGGCAGCATGCAAAGCAGTGACAGAAGGAGGAAGTGTGTACTTGCATGGCAGCAGGAATAACTGCAATGTTATATAAAAATAGCCATGCAGAAATGAGATGCATTGCATGACAGCCTCGGAAATAAATGGAAAGACATGCACAACCAACAACAACACTATCCGTGGATGAAGACATGGAGATATATCGGAGGTGGGTTGGATATTTAGCAAATAGCAGTAGTCCCCATGTTAGGGAGGTCAGGGAATGTGTTTGGGGAACCGGGTGAAAGGGGGAACAATTATGCTAAGGAGTAAGCTAGTATTGTCCTGTTGATGCTAAAGTTCATGGCATATGAACAACTCAATTCTTTCCTCCTCAGGTCACCGTTCAAAAAAAAAAGAAGAAAGGAAAGGAAGAAGTTACTCCTTCCCCTGAGTAGTATGTGACTGTTGTTTTGCTGTATTGCCACACTTAGGCTTAACCCTAACAATAGAAACTAGGGGGAATGCCATGTTTCTGGTTGGTTCTTCTAGCACATTGACTGATAAAATCTAGATACTGAGAGCTAACATTGCACAGCTTCTTGTTTTAAACATGTCCCACAGGTTATGTCATGTGATCCTGGCAGTAACTCTGCAAGGCAGGCCAGCTGGAACTGGTTAGGCTCATTTGAGAGAGGCCCCTGATTCTCAGGGGCATTAAGGGTCTACCCAAAGCCACACAGCTGACCTTAGCCTGCAACCCCTTCCTCTTCTTCCGGGTGGACTGTTTGTATCCTAGCATGTTGGTGCAACCTACAGAATTCGTTCTTTGTACTTTGAACTCATCCAAGACTTCAAGCTTCAGTTCTTTGCTACAAACCGACTCTCCTTTATGTATGATATTCCTCCCCATTTGCCTCCTGTATATTTTCACATTTACCTGTAAATAGTATTGCTTGGGTGTATGAGTTGTAGTCAAATGGGAATTGTTCAAGAAATTACTTTTTGGCAAGTAAGTGACATTTGGCAAGAAAGTGAGCCCCCTGGGTCTCACTCAGCCATTTCATCTGCAAAACAAGGGATTGAGCTCCTTGACTTGCCTCTTCTAGTTCTTTTTTTTTCTATGAATCAAAGAATGTAATCTCTGAGATGCACTGAAATCAACCTCTTTCTTTATTTCCAAGCCTACAGACTTTTTCAGTTCTCCAATCACCCATTGCTTCTGTATTGTTATCATTTAATGTAAAAACAGCATGGTTTGGTAAGAACAAAAGGACCCAACACCTCGAAAAACAATGTTCAAATTGTATTGGAATTTTCTTAAAGAATTTCTCTCGCACCTGAGGACTGACATACTGAGCTATATAAATGGCAGTAAGACTCTTCATAAGAGTTTGTCAGGAGGTGGCATGCCCTGCCCTGCTCTTGGCCTCAGGAGACAAAAAGTCAGCTGGTGGACATGGGCCCCTGCTCGGGCCTCACTGCCAGCTCTATGGGACAATGTACAACAGCTGCTGTTTTTGGACATGTGCCATTTCTTTTTCTCAGTTTCACCAAAAATTTTGCTTGAAAATCACAATGATACAAATTTATAAGCCAATCCTCACCCTCACCCTAATTAAAATGCTTTCTTATTAGGTGATTTTCAGCACAATGGAATATTCACATGGAAATACATGAGGCTTGCTTTGAAAATAATAAGTGATACTAATGTAGATGGAGCTGGAGTCCTGGCTGTACCAATTATTGACTGTGTGACCTTGAGCAAGTCAGTGACTTTCCTGTTCTTGGATTTTCTCATCTTAAAATGGGTGTAATCACAGGATCTACTTTATACAGATGTTGTGGGGATCATATGAATGAGTATCTGTAAAGCATTTAGAGCAAAGCTCAGCATACAGTAAGCACTTGATTAGTATAAGCTATAATTTTTTCATTATTTTTATTATTCACCAAGACCTATTATGCTATGTTTTGGTAGGGATGAGTGAAGAAGGAAACGTGTTATATGAAACATGGTATATTCCCACTTAGATGCATGTATCAATTTACCAATTTGCTGAGTTTTTTTTTTCTGAGTAGTTTTCCATAGTATAGATGTACTACAACTTATTTATCCATTTCAGCTGTTGCAAGATATTTGAGTTGATTTCATTTTTTGGCAATTATGAATCAATACACTTGTTTTAGAGTTCATACAATGACTAACCAAGAATGTTTGTAAGTTTCTCTATGAAAAAGTCATCATGAGCTATTGAACTTGACTTTAATGTAAGTATTCCCTTAGCCAGTGTTTTCCATCCTGGTTGGAAACATCCTGGTTGGAAACAGTCCTAGGTACTCTCCAAGGCCTTCCATGACCTTCAACTCTGCTCTGACATCCACACTGTGTTCTCATTAGCAAACATTTGGCATTTTTAAGTCATCCACTTTGTCTTCTATAGTTTCTTCATGTTCATCTGAGTGGAAATAAGGACAAAAAAGAAAAGGGTGAATTAGACTATGTCATTATAATTTCACAAGTTTCCAGTTAATAATGAATATTTACTGTTAAGATTTCTGTTCTCCTACTTCATTTTCTCACTTTGCTAAAATTCAGTACCTGTGTGGGTTACAAAATGACTTTCACATTTTCATGTGTAATGTAGATTTGAAAATTCTTTGGTATCCTCCAGTTCTGTAGAACCATATTGTTTTGTGAATATTTTAGCAAGAGGTTACTTTTCAAATTCATTTTACAAAGAAATGTTTTATCTTTTTCATTAACATTAATAGACTTTTGGTGACAAAAGCCCTCATTGTATATAGAATCGCTAGTTTTTCTTCATAGACTTAGAAATTTTAACCTTATCAAAATTTCAGTATAAAATGTTAGTTCTTTCCCCTTACTTTTTATCCATGATTATTTTATTAGACCCTATAAATCATTCTATTTCATGGCCCAATGCTTGGGCCTTCAGTGCATCTATGCTATTTTTAAACTGTACTGAATGAGCCTGTGGAACTTATTCTGATCCCAAGAGGCTGAGGCTGATAGGGCAGAGGGAAGGATTCATGGTGAAGTACCCTCGGTCTGTCTTCACAACCAGCTTTTACCAGGCTTCCTTTCACATTTGCCAAGATTCTCAGGCATCCAACGTCATTTTGAGGCTTCTTTATGTCTTATTCACAGGTAATATTCATCGCATACACTCTTTCAACTTCTGACAATTGTATATATTTCAAGCCGATTTACAGAATTTATAGTTCATTGGAAGAATTTGGGCCCCAGCTAGTGTGCCCAAGACACAGTTACCCATGTGCCTTGAGGATCTCTAGCCTGTTCGTCTCTTAAGGGCTGCAGCCCATGATGCCGCTGGGGGCAGGTAGAGGGTGGGGCAGCTCTCCAAAGGATGTCAGCTCTTATGTGATTTTCACTTTCATTTAGCATAACGCATTTGAGATTCACCTGTGGGGTTGCACATATTAGTGATTACTTCGTAAAAAAGTGTTGAGAGATATTCCATTTTGTGGATATACCACAGTTTGCTTATCCATTCATCAGCTGAAGGCCATCATGGTCATTTCTAGTTTGGGTGGCTATGAATTTAGTCATGGTAAACATTCATGTACAGGTTTTGTTGTGAACTTCAGTTCCATTTTGTTTGGGTGAATACCTAGATGTGGGATTGTTGGGTCATATGGTAAGTGCATTAACTTTATAAGAAATTGACAAACTGTTTTCCAAAGTAGATGTAACTTTTTGCATTGCTACCAGCTCTGTATGAGAGTTCCAGTTGCTCCACACTCTTGCTAGCACTTGGCATTATCAATTAAACCTTTTGTTATTTTTTATTGTTTATGTATAATTTATTTTTTTAATTTAAATTTTTACTTAATTCTTGTTCAAGTACAGTTTTCTGTCTTATATTCCCAGCCCTGCCCCGCCCTAGTGCTCCCCACCTCCCTCCCATTTCCACCCCCCACCTTAGTTATTGTCCATGTGTCCTTTCTGCTTGTTCATGTGAGTCCTTCCCCTTTCCCCCTGTGATTCTCTCCCTTCTCCCCTCTCGTCCCTGTCGGCCTGTTCTGTATTTGAGTGTCATTGGTCATATTTTGCGAAATAAGCCAGGCAGTGAAAGACAAATACCATATGACATCAGCGTTAACAGGAATCTAAACAACAAAACAAACAAGCAAGCAAAATTTATTATTGTTTTGTCTTCCTCAAAAAGAAAAGATCTTTGGTATGCTTTAACTTTTAGTACCCTCAGTTTCCTGATTATTTTTCCTCTTATTTCCCTTGTTACTATTGTCAATATTTAATCATTCTGATTTTTAAAGTGCTCAATAGTTAAGTTAATCAATGTAGTTCATCAATTTCTATACTCACAATTATTTATCGATACCATTCATTCACCCTAGGGTTACTTTCCTGCTTTTAAATACATACTTTAATAGTTCTAGACTATCACACAGAAATAGTCAAGGGGTGGTGGTAAACTCTCCTATTGGCATTGCAAGAATGTCTTTACTTTACTTTCACTTTAGAGTCATAGCTTCTTACCTGATACTGGCCAGGGCCTGTATTTTAACCTTTTTAATCTCTGTGTTTTATATTATTAATACATTTCAGACATATTTTCTAATTTTTATTTTTCCTCTAGCTTTATTGACATGTAATTGACATATAGAATCACATAAGTTTAAGGTGCATAACATGTTGATTTGATACAGTTATCTATTGATTTTTATATTTGATTACACCACAGTGTTAGCTAAAATTTCTTCAACTCTTTAATTTTTCAAAATTTGTTGTCTCTGTGTTTAATTTTTAGTGTGTATTTTTTAATTCAAAAAATTTAATTTTCATAATTTTAATTTTTTATGGTTATTACTCTCTGTTTTTGTTTCAGAATGTATAACTTTTTCCCTTGGTTTCTATTTCTTATTTTTAATCTCTGAGTATCAACGTATTCTTATTTTAAAGTTACCTTTTACATTTTTAAACTATTTTTATTTCATCTGGGGTCATTTCATTTCTGGTGGTTGATTTTCTTGTGTATCATTCTTAGCATTAGTATTTCTCATTTCTGATTTGCAGGCTCATCCTGATAGTCCCTCTTTTCCCTTCCCCCCCTTTCACCTCCCTCTCTTCACTGTGAGCCTGACTATCTAGTCATTTATGGTAGCCTCCTTCCCTATTTCTCCAGAGCTCACAGTCCAAAATGAAGTCTTCGTTGTCTTGCTGCTTTGGGTCTTGACATAGTCACCAAACAGCCCTGGGTTGCTCAGGCTTGGTTCTGTTTGCAAGCCTCCTCTTGCTTCCCAGATAAGCAGCTCCCATCAGTCCTCTATTTGTTCTATTTTCTCCCTTCCTTTGTGGGAAGAGGTGTCTGATCCAAATCCATTCAAACTGGCTTTGATCCTCAACTGCCCACCAGATTTGCCCTCTGAATACCCCGATCTGCCGTCAGAGCTGGTGAACAGCTGGCACATGTCAGCTTCATTTTCCCCGTTGCGTTTCTTTTCCTTCTCTGTTGATACAAAAGTTTGTCCTACTTCTGTACAGTTATGTCATTCTGATCATCCCAATTACATATTCCCTGTCATTCCTACATGTTTGGTGGTGGCAGGGTGAGGGGAGATTTGACGTACAAACTTACCATACGTCCTGGGCCAGAAGTTCCTTTCTTTCTTCTTAAACATCTAAGTGTAACTGAAGCACTATTCTAATAGTCCCACATTTCAAGTGAAATAAATAAAAATTAACAGAAGAATATAGCATCAAAGTATAATCCTAAATTCCCAGTTTGAGAATGATTTTCAAGATAGCTGATTTTTCATGATCACTAGCAGGATAAGAAGTTTACAGGAACTAATGTGGGTACAATATTCTTAGAAATTCATGGGTCTGGCTTACTTGCCAAGACACCAAATGGCTTCAGGGGAATTTATACTCTGATTAGTGTAAGACTTTAAAAGATAAATCTGTAGCGGCTTTAGAGAAGCAACAAAATTAATGGCTGGCCATCTGGCTTGTTTTTATTAACCTATTTGTTCCAACTGTGCTTGTTGGCTATTGTAGATAGGGCAGATGAAGATGAACTAGCTGTAAGAAAATTTTAAAGAACTTCCAAGATTTTCCTCTCTTCCTCCTTAAAATACTCTATGTAAGATTATAGTGTTGTGTAAGTTGTTTATTTATTTAACAGACATGGATTGCATCTATCATGCAACAGTCACTGCTGAACACCAAGCAGGAAGCACACCAGGAAGGCATTGTGCTTGTGTCCAAGGTCCTTTGTGAGTGAGATTGCTCTTGCTTGGGTACTGGCCATGCTCCATGGCTGCCTCTTTGTTTACTTTCAAATTCTTCATCGTGTATGGTGAATTTTGTGAAAGCGAAACAAAAATCTTTCCCAGACCACGAATAGGGTTTTATTTTTTATTTTCTTTCTCCCTTTCCTCTTTAAATTGGTTGTTTTTCTTTCTTCCCTCCCTCCTCCTCTCTTCTTTTTTCTTCTTTTTTACTCTTCTCTTCTCTTTTCTCCCTCCTTCCCCCCCTCCCCGCCTTGATTTATTCCTATAATGGCTCCTTCTGGAGTGAAAGAATTTAGGAAAGGGTCCCTTGGTCTAAGGCAGCAGAAGGAAGCAGCATAGCATAGTTCAGACTTCCCATCCTGCCCTCTGAGTTACTTGGCTGGCAAGATGCTCTCCAGGAAGAAGGAATATACTAGTTATCAAGACAAGAGAAAAAAGTAAAAAAAGAGGAGGAAAGGAAGTAGACAAGATAGACTACAACTGCCACTGTTCTCACATAATTTAAAAAATTTTCCCTTAATCAGGCCTCCAAAGGATTCCCATTAACAACTGAATCCCAATCTCAGCTTTAATTGGAAGCTAGGTGGTCAGCAGGTGGAAAGCAGGGTCAATGGAAAGAGATCAGATGAGCATTAGGCTGTAGGTAGTGGGTAAGCACCACAGGCTCGGTTAGTGTGAGCAGCCTGAAAGGCCACGGAGCTGGGGTGTAGGTGTAGGGCGGGGGAAGACGCCCTTAATTTTCATCTGGAAGAACAATATGTGAGTCTTATCTCTTTCATTTATCAGACACCTGATGGGGCAAGTCATCTGTTTTGAGTCTGTTTCTTTGCCTATGCAATGGATAGAGCTGTGTGTGCAGATTGAATATGTCCAGCTAAGTAAAAGACTTTTGCAGAAAATGGAGATGACTCAGCCATGTGGAGTTGGCCTCACAACAGTGAGAACTAACTTACCATCTAGGAAGACCACTAGAATTGGGAGACTCATTCCAGAGGACTTTTCATTTTTTTAGGAAATGAGCAGGTTTAGTTTTTCTTGCTCTTACTGTTGGACTTTTACATTTACTGTAGCTATTTCTTCCTAAAAGAAATAGGGTGGCACTTACTGGCTTTATTTCAGTGAGACTGTGGGCCAGGTTTAGACTTTACTCTGGAATTTCGCAGATTTGTTTTTTCTCTTTTGAACACTTTTCTTGAGATGGACAAAATGAAGAAAGGTAGGACAAGGACAGAGAGATCTCATTAGTGAAACAAGCATTTCCTTTGTCTTCTACTATCAGCGGTTCACAGAATAGTAGGGGAGACATCAGCTTTAAGGAAGGAAGGATGGTGGCTGAACAAGGAAACCAGTAAGTAAGCCGGGAGTTGCAGGTGGCGATTCATGGCCTGAAGGACACGGTAGCTGAGAGTTTCCTTTTCCCTCCCACCTATAATGCACATCTGTCCTACTGAATATTGTTCATCTCCCAAGGGACATGAATTTGTGTAACAATAACAGTGACCTTTGTCATTCATGATGTATGCCTAGCCCATGTATTCCGCCCTTTGCCACTCACATAATCATGGAAGGTGGATAACATCATTATCCCCATGAGGAAACTGACATATTAGCTAATTTGGGTCATACTGCTAATGATGAATTCAGCAAGGATTCAAATCCAAGCTTGTCCCACAGCCTGTGTTTTGCACAGAGATGAGTTGGAGAACACAGATATGGGTTTTAGAGAATCTTTATATCAGTGCTTTGGGTGTATGGAAGGGTCCTCTGGGGATGCTGTGAACATGCCCAAGGTAGCTACATCAGCACATAAGGAGTCTGATGGGCACCTCTAGAGAAACTTGACTGCAAATGGTACCAAGCTACCTCCATGGTCCTCACACTTAATGTTTCCTGTGGGTATATGTGTTACATAGTCAATTATGCTTCTGGTTATGGTGCTGGCCTGAGAGATTATGGGGAACAGTCTATAGTCCTGCTTCTGGATAATGACTGTCCTGTGTGTTTCTGTGCTTGATGTGCTGGGAAGTAACTCTGGGGGACCCAGGGATCACCTCTTCTTCTCTGAGGCATGGACAGATGAGAGAAGAGTTTTCAGATTTCATTTTTGGCACCGATATCCATATTTATGCATACTCCTTTGTATGTGTGTATGTTTACTGAGTTTGCTTCAGCTGCTAGCCTCAAATAACCCCCTTCTTGACTGTAATGAGGCCACATTTTGTTTTCTCTGTGATTAAGTGAGATCCCAAATTACCAACATCTGCAGAGCTTGAGCTGACACGATGCTGCCTCCCCCTCCCTTGTCTTTTCCAGAACAAAAAGAAGTTTGCCGTTACTGTGTTGATTCTACATTTTGAAATGTCTCTAGAAATGCTTTTTTCTAGAGAGTAAATTCCATGCTCTTTCCCTCAAACTTTTTAGTAGTTTTGATAAAAGTGATCAAATCCAACCTACCTTAAGAAGTACTTACTGGGGTCCTTCTGGGTCCA